>NC_138959.1:4030000-5512500 GCF_965226115.1 Aulonocara stuartgranti | reverse complement strand
CTGATCAATAGCACCAAGTCACGCTGCTGTGGCTGTCTGCCCACATCTCTATCCGCTCCTCCTCACCCACCTTTCCTTCAGCTCTTGCACTTTTTCACCTTCACCAATTCACTCACCCTTGCAGTCTGACATTTATTACATAAAGGTCTTGTATGTTATGTACACACTGGGACAGTGATGTAACGATTAAAAAAAAAAAAGATGAATGAAAGTTCGACACCTAAAGACCGTGTTATGTGTTTGTGCATTTATTGGTTTAGAGCAAGATGGTTTTATTTAAATTTGCTTCTATCTCCACTTAAAGGCAGTTTCTTTGTGCACATGTGGACCTTCAGTTGCTGCCATTTTTAGATCACACCATGGAAATTCTGTTCTGATCACTTGCATTTGTGCATCAGTGATGTGTTAAATCTCCTATTCTGTGCAGAAATGTCCATCCTGCAACTTCAATTTCAGTTTGAAGAGGACAAAATTACAGGAAGCCAGTTGCAGGTGGTGAAGAAAAATCTCCTGTCTCTTCAGTGTGCTGTGAGAGGGCACACAATGTCAATTTGTACAGTGTGACCCTGGGCTGGGAATTCAGGCAGCACAAAGCTGTAAATGTTGGAAAAATAAATGAGAACCATGCGTCTGGTTGCATCACCATGAACTCTGCACTTTCCTCCCCTGAAAATTGCTGTGTGGTCCCTGTGTTGTTGCCTGATAACCCAGCGCTCATCAGCAGTGATACAGAAGATGATGTTTGCTCTCAGGAAAATTTAAAGTCAATGAAGAAATTGATGCGGTGTACGTACAAGCACTTGTAACGTGTCTGCAGGAAAGAGATGCTTTTGAACAGGTGGTCAGCTGAATTTAAATGAAGTCTGGACTTTTTATAAGCACAGTTGTGGATCTTTTACAATAAAAGTGTACCTCTTATTGTACAGACACTAATTTGTGAATGCCGATGACTTCATTAAAAAGCTTGGCACTGTAATCATTTCCAGTAAACAGCCGTCTGTTGGGAGTATTTGCAAAAGAGCCCAACCTAATAACAAAAATGCACAATATTACTGAATGTACGATTTCAGAACACCACTAATTTTTTATACTTTAGATCAAATCTGAAAAAAGACGAGCTGTCAGAATGTCTCTGTCCTCACGTTTCCCTCCAAATACAGTTTGCATGTAGAGCTCTGCGTATACTGAACTACTCCCATTGTGTTACTGTCAATGTTTGAATGCTACAAACCATTCCCTGTGCACTGATGGCTCTCTGTATGCCTCGTACATCAATTCAGGATGTGCATATGCATATGTGTGTGTCACTCTCTCTGAATGAACAATAACTAAAAATCCCCTTAACTCATGCTGCTCTCTCTGTCTGCCACCATCTGTCTCAACTCAATCTCCCAATTTCACTTCCAGATGCAGCGATGCCGGATTTGGGTGTCCATCTACAAGCTCTCTAATTCCCACTTGTCACTTTGTCAGATTCAATGCTGGGGTTTCTTGTCATAGCTGTCAGTGCACAGCAGCCTCATATCTCACTCATTTCTTCCACACGACAGGGGCGTATGTGCCTTGGAGATTAATGCGTTACACCTTCACTTTCTATATCATTTTTGCCTCGCCTCGAAGGTCAGAGGTGCAAAAGCAGAGCACAAGCAACGTTTGTGCCATTTTACCGCAGCAGAGCACTTGATGGCCAAAACGGAAATGCCAAAAGTTTGTGTAACATGTTCATTAAAGTTTAAAAGAAAGAAATTCTACTTTCAAATATATAATATATAGTTTATACATGCTCTGTGAGATTGAACTTTTATATCTCAAGAGTTTCACCTGAGTGGTGGTCGGCCTGTTATCGTAGTAAAAACACCTGAACTACTGTGCAAGTATAATTGACACCCACATGAGCAGTAATATAAAGTTTTAGCTCTCTGTTCATTCGTTTAAATAAAGACTGCTGTTGTAAGCCCAGCGTAAGTGGCCAGAGATGCTGCGGTCAAGTGGTCAGACTTTTTTCCTAGGACTGCGATGGCACCCAGAGCTTAAATTTATCTCAGGGATAGTCCAGCAGTTATTTTGGAGCATGCTTGTATTAGCGACAGCCAGGTTTGATAATATCAGTAAAATCATGACCATCATTATTTTACCTGATCGACTTCCAAAAGCAGACATTCCTCAACTAATAAGGAATGCCAAATATCTCATTTGCTATGAAGTGAACACAAATTAAACTAAACAGCTGGAGGCTTTGGACATTAAATGACAGATTTTAAACATGAAGACGAAACAGTGAGAGATGTTAAAATGAGAAGTGTGCAGCTTAGAAACTGCTAGGGTCAGCATAAACACCAAGTTAATGCACAGCTTGTCAAGAACCCCAAATGCAAAAATGCACACGGCTAATCTAACTTGCAGCAAGAAAGCAAATACGCCAACTTTTGAGCATGCCAGTTA
Organism: Aulonocara stuartgranti; assembly: GCF_965226115.1. Taxonomy (NCBI): domain Eukaryota; kingdom Metazoa; phylum Chordata; class Actinopteri; order Cichliformes; family Cichlidae; genus Aulonocara; species Aulonocara stuartgranti. Next base: position 5,510,058 of record NC_138959.1, on the reverse strand, counting down.
CGGGCAGAGACTAGGGGTAGTATAATAATCAGTTTAGAAGCTTACAAGGACAAACTGAAACAGGATCAAATCATCTACTGACCTTATAATAATAAGCTGTTATAACAATAGCAGCAGTTAACCTTAAATGATGCTAGTTTTGGCTGTAATAAATGGCAGCATGAATCATACAGGACACATTTACCATGGAAACAGCCTCCTGTGCTACGTGCATGCAGCAGCATTAATGAACCTATCACAGTGAGAACGTGAATTAAAACCAGCCAACTGCAAAGCTGAATGAGAATTTTTGCATATTGACACATTGCCAGAGGATAACAGGCTGGTGGGAAATCAATACTGTCACCTTTGCTACAGATTCAGGAAGCCACTCACACTGCTTCCTCTTTCTGTTTGTTGTTTGCTGGTTCTAACATACAGCAGGACATCAGTTAGGAGGGTTCGTGGTGGATGCTTCACCAGCAGTGTTGGTCAAGTTACTTGAAAAAAGTAATCAGTAACTAATTACTGATTATTTCCCCCAAAAAGTAATCCTGCTACTTTACTGATTACTTATTTTCAAAAGTAATTAATTACTTAGTTACTTTTTAAAAACACGATTTAAAACCTGAATAGGTAATAAAGCCCTATTCTACTTTTTCTGCATAATCCATCATACAAAATGTAATCAAATGGAAAAGTCTCTTTTTTTTAAACTTGTTTTATCAGTTTTAATCTTTTAACTTTATTCATCAAGCAAAAATTAAATTATATGCACCATTCTCTGACTTGAAGAAATTAGTTTAACATTTAAACCTATTTTCTGCACATTCCAGCACATACAATAAAATATTTTTTGTGTTTACACTCACTCTTTCAAATAGATGCAAGTAAAACACAGCAGAAAATAAATAAAATCAAAGACTAGCGGTCCTGTTGCTCTATTTTCACCTGCATAGCAAGCGGAGGTTTGCCCTGGTGCAGGTGTGCTGCAGCGGTCAGTTGAAGAATCCGCACACTCGGGGTTTGCTCGGAAGTTCAGGAGTTTTTTCGCTGTAAAAAGAAGTTTTTTTCCCACGCAGTGAACAGCGGACACTAATGTTTTTGTCACTTTTTACGGAATCAAACTCAAAGTAAGGTCAGTACTTCCACGCTTTAAACGCTGCACGCTCATGCTCTCTCCTGCACTCGATATATGATCCATTGTTGATCTGCACACAGCTGTTGTCACGAACGTCGCACTCGCTTACGTCATTGTCATGAGACACTCGCAAAAAATCACGGTTTTAGTAACGCAGTAACGCAGCGTGCTTACGGGAAAGTAACAGTAATCTAATTACCTTTTTGCAATAGTAATCCCTTACTTTACTCGTTACTTGAAAAAAGTAATCAGATTACATCTCTGTTCACGAGCCACCAATTTTATATTCATGTTTGTCCACACTCATGTGAAACTTTAAAAGGAAATTAATTTAAAAAAAGAATCAAATAAAATGTTTTGCCAAGAAATATCTACTTCAGAAGATAAACTTGGGGATGTTGCTACAATGATTTGTAAAACTTGGATTATTGACACACATCTTCAACTTGCCAACCCAGTAGATCGATATAACAATCACCACTTCAAAGTGGGGATGCTAGATTCATAACACCAATTCAATACACATGGTCACAATCTCACCTCCTGTTTCTCAGATAAGATTCTGATTTATGTGAGGAGATGTGTTTTTGCAGATTCAGATGAACTCGAAGAAATTCCCTAAAGACCTGACCGAAAGTTTAAAAGGATGGGATTTTTGCACGTACAACTGATGGAATTTGCTTGCCCAATAGTTAAAAATATATCATTTAAACTAATTTAAATGATCATTTTAAGCCAATTAGTCTGAGCAAATGTTTCTAATATTCGTACCATTGTACAGCATGTTGACAGACCAAGCAGTTAATCAACTGAAAAAAAATATCCAAGACTCTTTAATTACAGGAAACCTTCTGAGCAGCACTCCTTTACTAAATACTAAACATAAAGTTTAAAACTAATGTACAGCATGAGAAGAATGATTCAAATTCCTGCTTTCATAATTACACCAGGCAATTCATACTTCTTATTCCACAGAAGCAGGTTTTCAATTTCCAATATATGATTTCAGTTAAATGTAGTAAACAATTTAACTTGGCCATAAGTAGGTCATATTAAATTCTGCAGTAAATTGGGAGTTTAAATTGGTGCTATACAGATACATGGCTGGGGTTCAGCAATAAATAAATTCATGCCTTATCATATGAACCCTCACGCACTCACTGTCATTCGGTCTAATATCTGTTTGATATTGATCAGAGAAAGGGTGTTTAGATCCACCTATCTATCGTCTGGAGCTGGTATCACAAAGCTACAGAAAGCTAGGACTCAGATCAGCAAGTTTAGTCATTACTATCCAAAGTACAGTAGAGCTAGAAGAAAACAATGGATGGAGTATGTAAAACTTAGAAACACTCATATGGAAAAACACATTAGCACAACAGTGAGCAGTGTCGCATAAAATCTCAACAAACTGCAGCATAGCCTGGATGCTGTGGCTTTGTACCTTAGCAGGGCTCAGCTTCAGGATAGTTTCTGAACAAACAATAACAATAACAATTCATATACCACAAGTATAAGACATGATAACCTCCTTTTCTCAAGTGCCAGTCTTTTTTTTTTTATTCTTTTTTAGTGTTTTATGAACATTTCTTAAATAAGATATAATGTAAAGGATTCTGAGCATTGGTTGCAAATGTCTACAAAGAGTTTAGAGTAATTCCAGTGGACAAATTGGCTGGTTGGAAAGTAAATGGACAGTTTTACGAGGGGAATTCTGAAAGGCCTGAAGCAGTATTTTAAAAGGAAAAGGCTTAGCATAAATAAGTTTTTTATATTTATTTCACCACTATGATAAAACCCCTTACTTTGCATTTGTGTAAGAATACATAGCTGTGAGTAGCTGCTACTCACAGCTAACTATTTCTATGTGAAATGTTATTTGTTTTACTGTTACAGTTTTTAATTACAAAACTTTAAAGTTTAAATCAACAAACTTATTTATGCATATTCTATGAATTTCTATTTAATTTATGATGTTTCAGGTAGAGACGACTCAAGTGTCTCATTCTGACCCACACCTGCGACACTAACAACAAATTCGATGTAAATATGAATTTACATCGAGAACACTTTATGTTACATTTCACTAGCTGGGACCACATCCTTGGTAACGATGGGCGATGAGGAAATGTGAACTGGTGCTGTGGTTTGGGGGAAGGCCTCGAAGGGGACTGGCAACGGCTCCCGGGCCGGGCAGATCCCCATGTACTAACGAGAAGTGAATGAAGGAAAGGAAGAGAGGAGAAGAGAGAGAAAATTGGGGGAAGGGTGGGGCATGAAAATGAGAACAGCAGGTATTGGTGAAGGGGGGCTTTTATAGCCTGAGTCCGGAGGGGGCGTGAAGGAGGAGTGGTCCTGCTCCTGAAATTAAGATGATATCTCCACTAAGCAGATAAGCAGCATGTAACCCCTGAACTACAGGGTCTGTTACAGCAGTATCTATAGAGCTGATTTTGTCTGTTTACAGTAAAAGAAGCGTTAAAACAAAGAGTGTCATACGTTGTAGAGGGGGATGCTCTTCATGGGTTTGTACTGCTTCAGGGGGTCCATCTTGTACAGGTGGCGGTCAGTGATGAGCACAGCCCGGTTCTCCGACTTGTGGAAACGGTTGATCTGGGAAACACAAAGCTCCTCATTAGTGACACCACGGGATACAGTAGGTGCACACAAACACGGTGACATTTACACACCCTGCAGGGAAATGTTGTGAGCCATCAGCAGCTGGGTTTATGTCTTTGTACACACAGACACGTGTTGTGAGTGTGTGCACATGTGGTAAAGTCATGGATATCTGCTCTGAAAAGCTTTTACCTTGCGTACGTTGCAGGAGAACAGGACTCTCATGAATTTGTCTTTCCGCTGCAGATCGCTTGAGACCAGTGTGAACGATGCTGCTGTGTCAGGGCTGTCTCGCTTCTGTCAGACACACACCACAAGAAACTTATCAAAATATTCCAGTTTAACTCGAATTAATTCACAACCTGCCCAAGTTAAGATGAGCTTATAAATATCCTATTTATGCATGCATTTTTATTGGTTTAATGAATGTATTATCTCACAATGAAAATGTTTTCATTGCAGGAGTTTTAAATGAATAAATTGTTTGAATCATATATAATTAACCTAAAGACAGCCACAACATCCACTGACAAAAAACCCTGGCTTAATTGGGTACATTCCTTCAGTCCAGTATTCACACTCTATGGTAATTACTATTTACTGGGAAAACAGCTGAGCCAACATTACATTGTTAAGATGCTTATCTTCTTATGTCTTCTAATGTCCACCGGGTGTAATTGAGGTCTGTAAAATAAATGCGAGGTGTAAAACTGCTTCCCTTCTTTTTAGGCTTATTTTCCATTCATATCACACTGTTTGTTTCTTGTCTTGCTTGATACTTTCTTTAATAAATCTGCTCAAAGAATGAGACTAAACACTTTTCCTTTGTTTTTAACTGGAAGGTTTCTCTATAGAGTGCATATAAAAGTTAGACAAGGCCACCATATCATCACTTATTGGTTCGTGGTCTACAACTTTGAAACTTTGAAATGAAATAGGATGTCATGAGCGATGATCAGACTGATTAATGCCTGAATCCAAAAGAAAATAAACCAGGGTTTTAAGTTTGGATGCAGGCAGTATTATTAAACATTGTCTGATTGAAGAGTCAGCAAACAATGAATGAATTAAATCACATGTTTAATACCAGCAGGGTACTCTATTTTTCAGCATTTTATGCTACAAACTGCATTGAGGTTCAATAACTACGTCTGATCTGGATTTCAGCCACAGAGAAACAGCAGCTGATGCAAGCTGCAGGAGACAAAGCCTGCATGAACAAAGCTAGCATGGCCAATTTCACTCTGTAAAATATGTCTTTTTCATGACTGGACTCATGCTACCCCTCCTACTCACCAGATAGTTTCCTTCCCAGGCCCGTTGCAGCCCCAAATCAGCCCTCTGGCCCTTCAGGGCCTCCAGGCCGGCTACCTTGGCCCTCACCTGCAGGGTCTCCTCTGGAGATAAGCCTTTGATCAGTGTCCATGCCCACCACCTGGAGATAAACGCATCCAAAAACACACACACACAGAGCAAACTTAGAACGGAGGAAAATCGAACTTTCTATATAAAGGATGCTGCACAGAGCCTTGTTACTGTAGTCGGGTCAGTGGGGTGTTGCAGCAGGACTGCAGTCGACCCCGTCTTCACTGTACTGTATTTACTGACAGCCAACATAATTCTCTAGGAGGGTTATTTTCTCACTGTGTCCGGCTTCAAATAGAAAAAAGGCAAACAAACAGACAATGGGATGAAAGGAAGTGATGAGCCTTTGATGGAGAAAGAAAAATCAATGCCCAGTGTGAGCCCAAGGCAGAAGGAAACATGTGTAAGTTGCTTCAAAAAGACTCATCTGGATGTAAAATAACACTGGAGGGCATGTGTTGTCTCCTGTGGTTGGAGTCAGATTTACTTTTAGTTCAGCCAATTTAGGAAAGCGATTTTCTTCAAAAGAGAACAATTTAAAAACATTTTGTTTGAATAAGGTTCAGCTTCTGTTTCTGTTCTGAACGTATAATACAACAACAGTTGGTCATCATTAAAAGCTGATATTTGCTTCTACAAGTTTAACAGTTCATTTACTCTTTTAAACTTTAATTTCGTCCTGTGGTTTGTTTCTTTTCACAGAGAAAACAAAGAAAGCAAACTTAAAGTGAACCATAAGCCTTATAAGAATGTTCTGTCTGCCTGTTGGCTAGATGTGTTCGGGGCAGGAGCAACAAAAGTCAATACAGGAAGAAGGTGCTGTATTCAGAAATAGTGGATAACAAGGAGAATTTACTCCTAACATTCATATTTGTTTATGGTGAGAATGTGATCCCACCTCGATCTGCCACATGGACGCTGCAAGTCTGAGCTAAAGATCTCTCAATAGCCACGTATGCTTTGAATTCTGGGAGTACACAAACTCTAAAATAAATGTTAGGTGTGCAGATTAAACAAACTGTACCAACTAGCTATAAAATTAACCAAGCCCTCACCTATATCCTCTACTTATAAACCCAGCCCTAGACACATTTGGCCAACAAGCAGGTTAAATGCTCTCACATGGTTTACAAAGATGGATTCTGGTTTGCTTGTAGTTTTTTCTTTGCGAAAACAAAACAACAGGGAAAAGTTACAACTCTGCAGTCTAATCAATTATTCCAGACTAGCATAAACCAATTATAGGAGTAGAAACACACTTACATACATGATGGGCCTGTTTAAAAATCTATCTCGGCAGATGTTTTCTTGTGGAGTACCTGCTATGGATGCTCTTGAGCGCCTCTTCAAACCTGCGCAGAACCTTGGGGGGCGTGGGCCACTTCACGTGCCTGCCATGATCCTTCATGGATCGCACGTTTTTGAAGCGACGGTTGACCTCACGGATGTAAGACTTGACCTTGTAGCGTCGGTAGGCCTGCAGGATGGTGAGGGCAGCTCGCATGCGTCTGTACCGCATTCTGGCTATAGTTCCTCTCCACACCTGAAGACAAGGGTTCACATAAAGAATACATAGATATAATTTTATTGCAATTACAGTACAGATCTCCACATAGAAAGTACTTTTAAATGCTTTATGGCAATCCTCACTCTGGGTTTTATGGCTTATTATTGCCTCTCTTTCTGCTCATAATGCAAAATGATATTTTGATAACTTTGCAAGGAAACTCCATCATTTGGGATGACAGGCCAAGTCTGCCTTTCATAGAAAATCCAATCCATCTCTATAGTGAGCTAATAAAAACCTTCACATCTGATTTAAAACTACATACTGTATGTTACAAACATAGTCTGGCTGAAACTGCTGTAAAAATGAAGGAATTCTTCACAGTAGTGTAACAGTGGGCTGTTTTTATGGCTGAGTGGTGTGGATTCCTGTGTTTGGCTGAGAACAGTGTAAAGGTTTAACTAGCAATGGGCCAGACACTCCAGCATCGATTAACCAGTTGTAGCCAGAGCTTATCTGCAGAGTACTAGTTAAAATGTTCAATACAGCAGCATTTTTGTAACCATGGTTTAAAGGAGCAATGGAATAGGGACAAAATGAACTTCTACATAAACAAGAACCTGAATTCAGGATGCGTGGCTGTAGCTGCACATTTTAAAGTGATAAACTGTTTATGGAGACTACAGCGCAAACACTGAAATTACTCTGCATTACCAACCACACTTTAAGCCACACCTTTTCACACTGTTTTTCGAATATGTAAACTAAACCAACAAATGTAAAGTAATACTGTGATGTATTTTGATTTATTTCTGTATAGTGTGAGTGCAATCCCAAAAGTAAGGTTTCCAAAGCGGTGGGGATGTAGAGAAACTGTTCATACGGCTGTTCGTCACACTGTTGTGATTGGTGCTTCCTCCACTCTCAAACAAGCATGCTCGGCTTCACTTGGATGCTTGTTTGGGCTTGGCAGACGTTGAAAATGGAGCTCCCGTTTTCAAGGGCGAAATGTGCGCAGTTATTCGATTTTTGAACGCAAAAGGCGTTAAACTGTTTTGTAAGTGGTGTAGAGAGTTTACAGCAGTACGAAGAGGTAAAAGATGAGGTTCAACGCTTCCTGAAGGACATGGCGGCGAGCTGGTACGACATGGGCATTGTAAAACTGGAACAGCGCCTACAAATATGCATCAACTGACATGATGATTATGTAGAAAAAGAAATAATTCGACCTTTAAAATGATGTAAATATTATAGAAAATAAACAGTTTTTGCATTTCTAAAAAAAAAATAGGAGATCTTACTTTTGGGATTGCCCTCATATATCCAGGTTCCTCCAGGTTTTTCCTAAATGACTTTTTACTGACTGTATACTGGTTATATATTTAAAATAAACTAAAACAAACAAACAAACCTATGACTGACAGTAGTGTATATACTCTATACTCTGTCAAATGACAAATCAAACTGAACTATACTTTAAATCAGCATTGGTTTTCTTATAGTGTAGTACTACACAGTACAAAGAGACTCAGACAGCAGTGATGTTGCTTCACCAGAACCACAGGAACAAAACATTTTTAAATTGTGGAGCAGAAACAAGCAATTGTGTCAAAAATGTACCTGAAACCAATATTAATAATTTAATAACAATAAAGTAAAATGAAAAACAAGCAGGGAACTGTCAGAAAGAATAAGGAAAATAGCCCCCCCGCCTTTTCGTTCAGCAGACCTGCAGTTTCACTGCAGTTACTTTAAACCCTCCTGTATCAGAGACCACATCAGGGATCCTGCTGTACCCTCAGACAAACACTGACACGCGTTATCAATAATTTAAAACACTGTCCAAAGCTTCAACTTCGAATGACCTAAAATGGCCTTCATGTGAAGAAACAACTTCCAACATTTTGCCCTTTTATGGACTGCAGCAGGTTGCCTAGCTCATGAATCCATGATAAAAATGAACCGTAAACACGTGCAACCCACTGCACTTAAATATGAATCATGAGGTCTTCATAGCAGCATTAAATTCACTTAAATACCGCTATAGTAGCTAATATATAAGCACATATTTCAAAGTGTCAAGCACCATGTTTTTAAATTAATAATTTTGTTGTGACTCACCATTACAACTCATTAAATCTCTCATTTGTTATACATTTCTTACTGCAATGTTTAAACAGCCTTTATTCAGTCTAAAGAAGCTAAAATAAGGACCTGCCTGTAACCAAACATAGACTGAGTGGCTATTAGACACTCGAGAACATGAATAATAGATGTAAGTGGGGCCCCAGAGAACCATAACTCTAAACTCGGCCTCACTAAAATCGCCACCATATGTCTTCCTTTCGCTGTATTCCCTCCCTCTTATAGACACATACACAGGCATGCATGAAGCCTCTCAGTTTATTCCAGATTTAAGTGGCTACATTGTGTCTAAATAATCTTTCATCGCCAGTAATCCAGTGTCACAGACCTACAAATTTAAGGCAACACTGCAGACTGCACTGGAGGCTCTCTAGCAGATATCATCTGAGTGTAATGCGCAGTAATCATAGATATCATGAATATTTAATGGATTCAAAGTGTGGGGGAGGCCGGTGGCAAAGAAAAGGATTTGTTGCATTTGCATATTAAAACTGTGGAGGTGGTAGTTTTCACCTGATGAGACTAACAAATGCCAGAGAGGAAGATAAGTCATGCACTGCTGGACTGCAGCAGAATAATTAACCGCACCAGCTGAAAATTGTTTTATATCTAGTGAAACATTTTCACTTTTTAACCAAAGCATGTAGAGAATGGTCTAGCTTAGAGTGCTGACTTAACCACGTCATTACTTACAAAGTGGAAAGAGGGTAGTTATGAGCAGAAGCTGAATCACATTTGGATCAATGAGGGAAAGCTAGCATGTTATGTAATGACCACAGTGGCTTGATCACACTCTCTTTGTTTAAAAAAAAGGAGGGTTTAATTTGTATTTTTAATCCTCCAAAGTTTATGCAGTTGTACATTATGCCCATTAAGCTGAGATCAGCCGTAGTTAGCTAGAAAAAACGGAATAATCAGCTCCCCAGATGTTACTGTAAATGATGTATGTTCAAGTATACTGAGCTGCTTCCTGTCCACAGTCGATCTGATTCTTTATATGGCTGTGTTAATTATTACAGTGTAGCTTTGATAAATGCCATGCCCCATATCAAAGCTATTCTTAGTCCAAACTATTGTGATGCAAAGTTTGTAGGTTTTATGTCTCTGCTGTTGAAATTCAAATTTCCATCCACAGATGTCGTTAAAGAGAAACACAACATCGTCTTAAAGCTGCAAAACTGGATTACTTTTCCAAAACAGCTCAAGAAAATAGATCCAAAAAGGGGGGGGGGGGGGGGGGGAATAGCAGTCTTTATCTTTTGACACTTGTGTTACATAAATGTCAGACGATAAGAGCAAACAGTTTTCCTCTAATGCTGTGTCATTTTACGGCTTAAAACCGTATCCTCTGTTTTCTCCATGCTGCACTGTCTTTAATACATAATGCATGAGAGTGAGAAAAGGAGGGCAGCTACATAGTCATCACTAATCGACCCCTGAGAGGACTCGCCCACGTGCTCGGGGTGACGGTGGTGGGAGGAATGAATGGGCTTCAGCGACGGCGGCTTCCTCGCGTCTCTGTGAATGAGGTTAACAGTTGCTTTCGTCTGAATTCTGAAGGGGCTCAGAGTGTTACGGTGAATTAGGCAAAGTTTCAGGAGTGGGCACTGGGTCAGACATTACTGTCAAAACGTCCCTGGTGTGAATGCAAACCAAACTATGTGCATTTAAATCAGAATTACCACCTGACGACAATATCTTACCCTCTTTATATAATGTTTATTTCTTCACCAACAAGAGGCTAGAAAACGGCTTTTCATGTTGAAACTCATTTTTCATGGATGTCAGGATTGGCTCATTTCCACTTCAGTTGTGTGCTGCTTTTTGACTATTGCAAAGATTTAATTTGAACAAAAGCAATTATTAATTCATTTACAACTTTTGTTAGAACTACATTTGCTTGTACTGGTTTGTCTTTATGTGAGATGAGGTTTGCCTTGTCGTGCATAGCAAAACTGAAAAATAAATACTGAATAGCTACACAGTATCCTCCGCTGTAATTATGTTTAGACTTTATAATAGCAGTCAACAGCTTAAAACATCATCTTTATATTCTTTGTTTACTGTCATCTGTAGCTGCTGTATGGCAAGACTTCTTATTTATGTTGTAATCTATTAGTGCATGATTATAATTACAGTTCAACATTATATTAAATACTAATTCACTCTAGATAACATTAGTCAAGAGAATTCTGTTGTTACCATCTGCAATAATTCATTTATTGCATTATGGCTCTGTTCCAGGACCATCGACCTAGTCTATGGAAAGGGGCAATGAGGGATTTATGGTGCCATGGGTTTGCAACCTACATAGATGTTTGTGTGCAGTTGGCTGAAATGTGTGTCGAAACAGGAAAGGAAAGAGTGCACAGTTCACCATGTAGAAGGAAGAGCTCAGTCAGACCTGTAAGTGGAGACTTAATATCGTTTTTAACACTTTAGCTCTTTGTATAAAACTTAGATTTTCTCTGCAGCTAGCTGGAGCAACAGTAGCACAGGAGTAGCTCACAGACAGACTGTTTATTTGGTCTACTAAACTGTCACCCTGGTGACAGAAAACAGCCACAACCACCTTCAAAGCCATGCATAGGCTCTCCACACGCCTTATTTAAGCCCCAAGGTTGTGAAAACAACAGAAGTGGGCCATTACTGTCGCTATTCTCCTCCACCTCTTGAGTTGTGTAACCTGTGTCACTAGAGCCACAACCAGATTAAAGGCATGAGTGTATGATTGTGTTGTTTCTTTAACCTCCATTTTAATGATCTATCAAATCAGATGCTCACTGATAAAAGGAGATGTTAGAACAGTTTAAAAAGATGAGACTTTCTAAATGACCAGTGCAGTTGGTATACTGAGCTCTTAAGGCGGACAGCATGAAAAGGATCATATGCAGGTGGGTTGTAAAGTGGCTTGCAGATTAAATGGCGACTCTGGGCAGACTAAATGTTGTGTGCAGTGCAAGATTTTCCAGTTGTATGTGTTGAAGGAGTACACTCAGTATGTTTTTCCCCCATTTTATTTCTTTTTATGCACACCAAAGCCAAAGTAGATCCATGCTCTGATGAATTAAATTCACTGTGTGTTAATATTTACAAGGAGACTTCTATAGCATTATATTTATTTATTTATTTTCCCTTCTATATAACAGCTGCTTCTTGAATATGCTACTTTATATGTTTCGATTATGTTTGTCTCATTCTCTGGATGTTTTATGAACCTGTTTTTAGAACTGCTAAATCTTTGTTTTTAAAAAAAAGAAAGAAATACACAACAGACCTCATTCATTAGCAGTGTGATGTGCTCTTCCTGCTGCTTCCCTTTCTGTCTTGTCTATGTCACATTGTGATATCTGACACCCCACACAGTCCCGGCCCATATGTGCTCACATCATACACTAAGTAACAAAGCAAAAGGTGGCCAAATTAGAGCTTCGGTGTAAGCCGAGTTGAGATGTTGCCTGCCTCATATCCACATGGTGCACAGGCCTACGCCAGATCAACAGCTGTGTTTATCTAAGCTACAAGTCACTAATTACATTGTAAAATACTGGGGTTGGAGGTGAAAGGCAAAGCAAGAGAAATAAAATGTAATAACTAACCAAGAATCAGACAAAAGGCATTACCATCTCCTCACTGGGGCCTCATTAAAGTGCATGGCAGGTAAACAGATCTGAAAGTTACGATGAGGCCATCTAGCTACCTGTACATGCACAAACACACCCCCTAAACACATTTTCTGCCCCTTAAACAGTGTAGCAGGCTGGCTGCAATGATTGTGGCAGTCTGATGAAGATGACACTCTGGGGATTGTGGATAAATCAGGCCAATAACAAGGCCCCTGACGGTCTGCCCCCTTACTCTCCCGGCCAATAAAGCCATCTGATCATCCTTTCCAAGGCTCTGCTTTCACCACGCTTTGGAGGTTTGGATTTACGAGCTCATCAAAGCCAGATTGGGGATCTTTGGTTGCAACAAAGTGGGACAGAAAGCTGGGGTTTTATTTGAGGGGTTGACTTTATGGAAATGAAGGCTGAGTAAAAGCATTTACAAATCACATGTGCAAGGGCGACCGGTGAGAGCAGGAAGGCTGCTGTTGAAATGTTTAGTAGAACACAGACAGGGCACATTATTAGCTGGCAATACTGAATGTCTTTAATCTGAAAGTATTCTGTAGTGCCAATAAAAGGCCTACTAACGGAATTGGACTGCAGCGTTGGCAATCTAAAAGGTCTAATTCAAAGCAGGAAAAAAAACAACCATTCCTCTTGTTGTCACCTAAACACAAAGCGTGACAAAATTCCGACATGGAAAGACAGATAGGCCGGTGCGCCACACTTCACTGCACTGACGAATGCCTGAGTTTCCACATCCTCCGGGGATATTGAGCTGGTTTTCCAGTGACATGCTCGATACGCATGTTGGGTTGGAGGGGGAGGGGTGAAATCAAGAGTGTGTGACAGGATTTAGTGAAGCTTCAAACATGCACTGTCCAGAGGCTGTCACGGGAAAACATTAGGCTGAAGCTCAGGTCAGCAGCAATTATCATAAATCAATAGAGTGCTCGAGTGAGCAGCTCACTGCTCAGTAAAGATCAACGGCACAATCCAGACACCGATTCCTCATTCTTTCAATCCAGAACATGCTGTCATTTTAAATTTTACCTCTGGCTAATGTACACTAATGATGTGAAACAAATGTTTTCAAACTCAGTTTAAACATTACAATCTCACTGAGAGAGACAGGACTGAAGAGTACATTGAATATCTCTGCAAAGCTGATGCATCATTCAGATGGACTGGAGGATTATTGCCAACGGACAGCAGTATGAGCTCAAAGGAACACACATTAGTCAAACATGTTTGAAGGACACGCAATAAAACCAGCTAATTGATTCATTTACTGAAACCACAAGGTGCTCAAAGCTAATCTACAGAGCATTAATGCAGATCTCATACAAATGAAAATTTTATCAAATTTCTAACCGACAATGGAACCAAAAAACAAAAAAGAAATATCAAAATATATTCACACTTTCTGACTCTCCTGATTTTCTGAACTATCCAAAACTTTTACATTTACTTCAAAAATAGTCCAGAAATCTTATGTTTTTCTTTCACGTTTTATTTTTAGTAGTGGAAGGTTTGACATCTTTTGTCTTATCCAGTATGTAACATTTAGCCTATTCAGTAGTTTGTTTTTCACCCAAACAATGTCATTTGTGTTGAAACTGAAGATCATTAACATCAGTTCTCTGTTAATTATAACAATTAAATTCAATCAAAACAAAAATAAAAAAAATAACAACCTCGAGACACTTTATAAGGTAAAGACCCTACAATAATAGAAGGAAAACCACAACAATCAGAGAACCCCTATGGGTGAGCAATTTGCGTCAGTGGGAAGGAAAAACTTCCTTTTAACAGGAATAAACCTCTGGCAGCATTAGGCTCGGGGAGTGGTAGCCATCTGCCACGACCGGATGGGGATAAGGGCAGGAAGACAGGATAAAGACACGCTGTAAAAGAGAGCCAGAAATTAATAAAAACTAATAATTCAGACTGGTGTATAAACACAGGGTGTGAAAAGACGGGAAGAAGAAATACTCAGTGCATCATGGGACGCCTCCAGTCGCCTAGACCTATTGCAGTGTAAGGTCTGTGTAAGTGAAGGTCTCCTGATCCAGCCCTAACCACAACTATAAGTATAATTGTGTCCTTCTGGTTAAAAACAATTCAAACCAGCTTTTGGTCTAGCTGAAGTTTTTCACTTTATGGAGGTGATCTCAGTCTGCTTCCAAACCAACTCTAAACCACCAAGTGGTTTGTTTATGTTAAGAATGTGATCCCGCCTTGATTCGACAAAGTGTACACGACAAGTCTGAGCTAAGCACCTTTCCGTGGCCACATATGCTTTGCATTCTGGGATGCAGCAGACTCCCATAGGAGTGCAGATCTCCCAGATAAATAATAAATGGCAGGAGTAAATTTTCCATTGTATACACTAGTCCAGAACACAGCACCTATCTATGCAGACATTAAGCATGTGGTTTGTATTGTATTTTGCACAACTCTGTTGCTTGTGAAGCTCGCACACAAGAATTTCACTCACATGTGCTGTACCAATGTACCTGCACATGTGATGTGACAATAAAAGTGATTTGATTTGATTTGATTTGTAGGCAGGGACACATTTTGGTTTGCTTTAACTTTTTCCCTGAGAAAAGAAACCGAATCACAGGAAAAAGCTACAAATTTACAAATTTGCCAACTGATTTGGACCACATTAAACTATAGTGTGAAGAACCCTTTAGCGTGTTAGTCTGAGACACACATGCACTATTTCAAACCTGTTTCCTGGGTGACTAAATATGTACAACAACCAATTATTAATAATCATGAAAAAAAATCAAAGTATCCCTGTGTTTCTTTCAAGTTCTCGTGGCAGGATATAAATGAAAACAGTCCATACTGCACCTTTAATTGGCAGTTATTTTGAAATTCGATCACTTTCAATCTCTGAAAATGTGATTTTGTGTTTGATTTGTTCAGATACTTGTGTCAGATTTTCCCTCATTAGCCTCTTAAATTCTTTCCACTATCAAGGACCTGTGGTTTGTAATTTGCCATGTTTTAAAGGCGACAACGACAACAAGGCTACAGGGTGGCCATGTCTGTTGCATCTCTAATTTATAACATTTTCAATTTCATTCAAGTGAAATTAAATTAGTGAGAATTAGTGAGGATACAGCCAAGTGGAAAATGAATCTGCCTGTGAGCCACACTTCAGTTGCCATGGAGAAAGTTTTCACATTATCCAAAAGCATTGTGGGCTGTAAGATATTTATAGGCTACAATCAATCTCACAGCCTTGAATTTTATCCATTTATTTTTTAAATCTGGCATTTCTTTAAAAGTCAGCTTCATAGTTTAAGGAGGTTTAAAGATCAGAAACTTAGGTACTAAATAATGAATAACATGGAAGTTTGAGAATATGATATACTACAATATAAAATAAAGACTTTTTTGCCATATAACCAGTGTCATATAAAAAAAGACACATGAAGAGTTTCATCATTACAGGTTTCTCTGAGAACAAAGGAGGCACATTTCTTTCAAACCCAGCGGTGGGATTGTTACAAAAAAGTTAAACTTTCCTTTGATCAGTTACAGACAGCTGCACTGAGTTTTGTGGAGGTGATAGCTTTCGATGATAACTAAAACACTTTGCAGGTTCAGATAGGATCAAAGGATTACAGATCATGTAGCTGCTGATGTCTAGAAGAAGACAGATCAGTTCTGGGCAGTTAAACAGAGAGGAGGCAGTGTTAGCCTTGCACTAAGTAGCCCACTATTCACAAGAGGGCTATAAAGGAGGGCTCTCCATGTCAGAGTCTTCCCCAAAAAGACTTAAATTATTGCTGCACTTCTTATTGCCTGAAGACACGACTCACCCAACGGGAAACAGTACAAAATAATAAAATAAAGCTCTTTATCCTTTAAAGATATTTTCATTTAGCTCCTGCCCAGACAAGCCCCCTGTGGCTGCGCTGTTAAAGCTGACTGCCCAAGACATAACGCTCGCCACGTCTGATAAACCCACTGCTATGGAGAGTATGTAAAGCTTTGGAAAGCAATTAAGGCGGAAGCTCAGAATACACGAGAGGGGGGTGTCTCTTTTCTCGTCATTGTCCCTGCTCTGACAAACGCTGACAGGTACTGTGATGTGGATGGCTGAGCTTGAATTTATGAAATATTCATTTTAACAGAGTGAAGGTGGGGGTGGCCTATGTATAATTTATAACATCTGTATTTATGTTGAGATGTCATGTGCTTTTTTTTTGGGAATCTTCATGCTTTCATTTCTCAAAGTGGTAAAAATCAGATTGCTTTCAATGTGGCAGGCTTCAGTGTTGTCAGTGCAGGACTGCACAGACATGGATGCAGAGCAATCACTGGTATTGCGCTCAGTAGCACAACACAAGCAGGAAGATGAGGCGAGTGTGAGCACGTGAATACAGGGGCTGAAGGGTAGAGGATTAAATGAAGCAGTAGAGGACTTCTTGCCCCTCCCCCTGCACCAGTCCATTCCTCTAGCTACACCAGGTTTATTGTACATTATGGTAATTTAAAGGAATAAAGCAACAGCACAGACACAGAAAATACAATGATCTCCCGATTCCGACCAGCAGCATCGGCACTATGAGCGGCCACTCAACCTGTGTTTAGGAGACTGTGCAGATTCACAGATTGTAGGGGGATTTTTTTGTTGTTTGATGGAGCAAACTGAGTGGTTTTATAATAAATCCACAGAGCAAACGGAGAAACAAGAAGTGTGTCTGAGCCGCAGTCATACAATGACAGCCCTGGCACTGTGGTCTCGACTGGCATAAGGCAGTCTGGTGTGCCAGGTGCTGATAAGGGGATTGCTTGGCACAGCAGATCATACTCCGTCTGGGATGTTTGTTTGAGTAACAGCGTGGTACATACAGGAGTCAATTCTGCTGTCACACCACTATTTGATTTTGTGTGTCACTGCATGCATATCGCATGAGCGAATGGGCATGCGACTGTGTGTTAAGCGCAAACTGCACGCCTAGCTTTAATGCTGACAGAGGGCAAGATTAAATACCCCCTCTTCCACCTCAGCAATGCTGTGATGTTTGCTTAGGTGGGGAAGCTTCAAATCCTCTGGGCTTTCCCTTCATTATCAAAGCCTGCTTATCCTGTGAGATACAAGATAAGATTCTCCTGAGGGAGCGGTTGAGCCAACACCCGTCCTGCGAGCTTGTGGGAAAAGCCTGCAAAGGGTCAAACGGATCGATAAGGTCAGCCAATCAATCCTGTACAAAAGTTAATATGGCTTGGATAACCCTTTCATGTCTGAGAGGTTGGAGAGAATGTTTGAGAAAGGTAGGGATGAAAGCAACATGGTGCAAAGGAATCTGCCCACGCGAAGGTAATGTAATGACAGGCTGGGAAAAAGCGCGTGAGTGCCAATCACATGACTCCAAATGTAGGCTATAGTCTGTAAGATGTGTGTAGAGTGTGTACACACTGCACGCCCACAAACTGCTGACAGACTGACAGTATTGCCGTTTGGCTGTCAATCAAAAGAAGCATTTTAAAGCATCCGGGCGATTTGCATTTCGTGTCCTCAATTTGATACGCAGAAAGAGCCACAGTCCACATTCTCAGACTCATGTCTTTATCTATCAAAGTAAATGAAAAAAATAACAAGTTGTACTCTGCACGCTAAGCCGACACGTGTCAGCGAATGCGACGTAATCACAACAAGACACTGACATTCTCGCCTGAAGGAGGTGTCATCAAACCGCTGACGCATGAATGCAGAGAAACACACACCAGCAATCAATATTCATGACAGATCATTTGCAGCATATATAGCTGGAAGAAAAAGCAATAAATACTGATTTCATGTGTTTCTTTTGTCCCATCAACAGTCTAAAATCTGAAGTTATTTAACTGTAATTGTACAAACCAGAGAAAAGGCGTCGCATTTGAGAAGCTGGAACATGCATTTGGCGTTAGCTTGACAAATGACAAATTATTGCTGTTAATCAACAATATATTAGTCAACTAATTGATACAGCAGCAGGAGGCAAAGCTTGCAGGCGAGCCAAAACAGGAAGCGCAGAAAAGAAATGAAAATAAAAATAAATAAATAAACAATTGGTTCAGTTTTTTTCATTTCAGTTCACTTTTCATTTCAATTAACACACATGTAAAACTGTGAAATGTTTAAATGTGTGACACGGAAGAAGGTAAACATACAAAAGAATCCAAATCACTTGATCAAGAAATATTGAAGAACAGTTAACTCATTCTTGCTATGTGTTTACGTCTCCCAGTATCAGATGCTTGATCCACAGACTGTATAAAAAATGAACACAACCTTTTAGCATTTGAAAAGTCAAGTGAAATCAATGCACAGTGCTTTAAATGTGCATTCTTTTTCATGACCAGCAGTGAGTCACATGAGTCCATATGAGGTTATAGTCTCAACTGACTATACGATAAAGATGGGTAGCTTTGGGGCGTGACTACCTGCTCCTTTGATGCCTGGTTTATAAAAACAAAGATGGCGATGGCTAAAACGCTGACCATGAGCCCTCAATATGGCTACTTGCATCGTTCATGTACAGTCTGAATTATTCCCAATATGTAAGGAAAGTCTAAGCTTAGTCCAAGCCAATCTTAACATCTAGCTGAACAATCTAGGTACAACTAATTCACTTCATATTTACAGTCCACTGACACCTGCAGAGACCTCACAGTTAAAGCAGGTGTGATTAACTTCAAAGCCTGCAAAGCAAAAACATCAAAGACATGGCTCAATTACATGAGGACACATCTGCATTATGGTGGTGCTTTTAATTTAACACAAAGAACATCTCTGTTATTGCCCCAAAACCCAGACTCACCTTTAATTCTAAATTAGAGATCTACTTATCTTATCTGGTAACTGTGCGAGAGTTGCGTGGGTGAAAACTCAGACAAAAAAGAGAAGCGGCAGAAAGATATTCACCCTAAGAGATAGAGAATAATGCTAATAGTACAAGATTATATCAGGTCCAAAAATACCTCGGCGCTTGTATAACTTGGAGTACAGGCTGAGCTTTTCTAGTCTCACAGGTTATTCATATGCAGAACAAAAGCTGGTGAATATCAATGAGAGCACGACTTGGGTCTGGAAACAAGAAGAACCTCATGATCTTGTTTCAAGGGCCGTAATCAGATAATAGCTGTTGATGACTGGAAATCGGAGGTATTTACAATAACAGATGTTTGCAATTAGGAACCCTTTTGCTGTCAATGAATACCATAAAAGGATATTTTTTTGCATGAATTCAGGACAAGTTTTAGAGGATGTAAAAGGACGACTAAAAGAGAAGGAAAATATAAAATCAGTGACAACAGGGGGGCTTTTCATTAGTTTGGCAGCACTAAATCACCAATAAATTTCCCATGATATCAGTGTAATACTGACACATCTGATTTACATTTCAAGCTGACATATCTGATTCATCATCTACTGAGATTCAGTCAGACTCTTACTTTCTGGAGGAAGAGGACGATTCTCTGAACCATTTCAGCTCGCTGCTCCTCCAGGCTGAAGAGCGTCCGCGGCGTGCGGATGAAGACCTTTGTTTTGCCGTAGGCCACGTCGTGGTCGAACCCACAGCCCTGCAAGAGCCTCTTGACTGCATCTTTGTCTGATGGCAAGTCGTGGTTTGGCCAGGTAAACTCGGAGATCATCTTATATCTGGAGGAAGGACAAAGTGTTTGCATGAAGAAATGTGCACTGTGTGTCAGCAGATTTATGACTTTAAATTTAGATCATTGTGGGAGGAATTAAATAGGATCTGGATAATTCTATATATATATTTCACTTTGCTGAGGACTTCTTTCTGTCCTAATGAATCTCCCATCAGCCCCAGCTGTACATTGCATTTGTTTACGATGCCAATATGTCAAATCAAGATGGTACTTTATACCTGCTAAACATCAACATATTAGCAATGCTATAGTTAATTTCAGAGAACATTTTCTAGATATATTTTCAGCATCAGATTACATAGATATAACAAGTCCTGGGTTCAAAAACAAACAGTTAAACTCCTTCTAATCTTCTCTATACTTCTTCATCGACACTCTCAAAGCAAACGTCGCATCATCATCTTCTATTACTTCCTATTTAATTGCAGACTTTAGGGGTGGTTGCCGGAGTTCAGGATGCCATCACTGCTGCCAGATCAAATCAACAGTTTTCAAAACTTTGCCACGTAACAGCTGCGATCTGAGTCATTTCACAGCTGATCCACTGGTAAGGCTGTGATATAATGCCATCACCGAGGAGGACTGGAGTAATGGAGTTGGATGCCTTGTTAGCATGTTATGCAAAAGTCTCATTATTTAATCCTCAATCCAGCAGGGTTTCTAGGAGGGCAGTGGGTGAATGTGACAGCTGGGGAATAAGGGTGAGGCACAAGTATGTGTACTATTTTGGAGTGTTAGTTAATACACTGTACACTGTGTAAGTATGGGATTGATCGCATTATGTTCCATTAGAACAAAACAATCTTACAATTATTATATCTTCTATCAGCAGTGATCAGTTCCCAATAAGTGATATTTGACTTGTATTTTTAATTAAAAAAAGAACGTGAAGCTTAAAATGTCAGAGGACGAGTGCTATCGGAGGACTCTAAGAATCCACATCTGTCCTGTAACAGTCTTTAAAGTTTAACCCTGAGCTTTTGTTCTGCTTTGGCCTCATTACAGAAATGTAATGAGGCCAAAGCAGAACATTCTTATGAACGCTGCTGCGTGCAAGACTTTAAACTGTCGAGATTATGGATCTCTTTGATTGCAGATTTGTATTATTAATTTAGCATCCAGTGAAATGTTAATATGCCCATTGTTAATATGTTGATAAGTTCTAAGACCCCAAGTAATGTCTCTGGATATCTCTTTTGTGTTGAAACACAAACAGATTAAAAGAACAGCACACATGAAAAGCCAGAATCAGCTGGTTTTGCAGCCTGTTGTCAAAAACTAGCTCTAGATATAAAACAGGCAAATTTAGCAGATGTTTTGGTCAACGGGTGAAAGAAATGCACTATACATCACTACTTGCAGTACATGCATATGTCATACTGTTGTATACAGCCTATACTACCCGCCTGTCACAGGATAGTTAACAGCAGCGCAGAGTCAACAGAACAAACAAGAACTAAACAAGCTCTTGTGAGTTACCCAAGTCCCACTGGGGGCATCACGATGGACTGCACCAATAAAACAATGCACTGCAGCACCGTGACAGTCAGACACAGGTAATGCACAGAGAATCCAATTACATTTAAAAATAAAGACCCCTGCCTTGCAGACTAAATGGTGTCCCTCTGAAACTCCCCAGGTGTCTGTGTCATGTTAAAATAACCACAGAGAACAAAATATACTTGAAGGATAAAAAGTAAAGGTATGCAGGATCCTTAATTTACTGTTATTGGATGATTATTATTAGTGGAAGCAGCAAGTCTATGTCAGAATCAGCTAAGGTGATTTTCTATTCTGTCTGGTTTTATTACTATGTGCATATTAGTATTGTCTACCAGGTGTGTTTTTAAAGTGCTATATAAATAAATAAATGATGATGATGATGATGATGATGATGATGATGATGATATTCTGCCTTACATGTAGCAGTAGGTAATAAGTTTCTTAAAGCTCTGTTTGAATGCACTAAACGTACTGGAATGTACTAAGTCTTTAAATTCAATCTTTTAACTTTTATTATTTATAATAGTTATGGTAACATTATGTTTTTTTTTCTTGCTAATAACTTTTGTTTCATGTTTCATGATCAAAAAAGTGTTTTAATGAACGATTTTCAACTTGGTCAAATATGTTAGATTTCTTGACTAAATTCCTGTATTGATTTAAGCCTCAGAGGCCAGTTATTGCACCTCCAGTTGCAAGCAATTTAGAACTAATTAGAATGTAAACAGGTTTGCAACATGTCGAAGCTTTTGCCTATGAATAAACCATGAGTTTTTAACACAGGTCACTGACTAGTACTTGCTGTTTGTTTGTTATTGTGCCACATTAAAACTGGGTAATTCTTCAACAAATTAAGATGCCCTATCAGCATCCCTCTTCAGTAATTATAATCAAATGTGGGTGTTTTAGAATTGCTTTTAATCAAAAGGACAAAACATTACGCTAAATTACTGTTTAAAAAAAGAAGACACTGGAGGGATTATTTTGGAATAGCTGCTAGAGATGCAGCTGATTAGTTGATTGGATGCTGATTAGGTTACACAACACAATATTTACACCCCACAGTCAAGACTTTTTGTGCAATATCCTTGATGCCTGATCGACGCACAGCTTCAGGGGTTCAATAACATTTTAATAATAGTGTTTCAGGTGAGGGAAGCTCAGTCTCTTATTGCACAAACATTTTAAAGCTAATCTGAGAAGAAAATGTTTTAAAAAAAATGAATCATGCACCACAAACCTTCAATCTACCATACTTTCATCTAGCATGAAAAATACATCAAACTATGATTTATAATTGTGGTCATTTTTCTCAATGGTCTTGCTTAATTGACTGAACCAAATTAATTTACTGCTCACTGAGGAAAAAAAACTTCAACGTGCAATTAGATCAGGACCACTTGATCTTTAATTAAATGATTTGGTCTGTTGTTGTTCTAATGCGTTGTTGGCATGTGCTGCTGTTCGAAAGCAAGATTTGCTGCATTCACACTCAGCCCCTTGGGGACTAAAAGAATTAGGAATCCAACCAGTTTTAGATTTGTAAAAAAAAATAAATATGCGGAGCTACCCGCTGTGGCGAACCCTTGTGAATAAATGAGTAATTGAAAGTAGGTTATTTTTCTTCTACTTGGACAATACTCATGCTTCAAAGGCCTAAAATTTATATTCATGTGTGTGTTTATTTTGAAATATTGTATTAAATTTGTCACATTTGATTGTTTTCTTATGGATGTTGTGTAAATGTGCAACACACGCTTGGAAATACTGCGATGGTTTTGATTCCTTCTTATGCATACAAGTTGTAAACCATCTGGGATGCAGTGTTGGTAAGGTTAAGTGTTTCCCAGCACTGAATATTTGATGTCCCGTGGACATGGTCAGGACGGATGATTGAGTGGTGCTCTCCCTCTCCAACCGCCTGCGATATTGCAAAGAGTCAACCATCTGCATGTAGGAATGTCTGCTCAAACTGACCCCAGCATTTTGGCTATGTGAAAAAATTTCTGTATGTTACAGAAACGGTTCACAGAAATGTGTTTATGAGGACATTTAGGGCAAAGAAATAGGCTCCAAATTCATGCAGCTGCTCATTTTACACCAACAACTGTCACTTTAAAGAAGACTGTGGAGTCTTAAAAGTAGCCTCGGCCTCAGCTTTCAAAGGGGGTGAGGAAATGACAGAGTCTGTAAATACGTAACATCATGTTTACTCTGCCATGATAATACCCCAGGACACTCTCACGAAAGAGTCTAAATCTTAAGAGTTTGACTTCTGGGTGAATATTCATATGTGTGGGTGACACAGATTTATATGACTATTTTGTAGCTCATATTCAGGTAAATCTGATCTATTTAATACTTTTACAAGCCATAAATGTCAAAATATTGTTAAATTCAACTTCTCACATGCAAGAAATTGCTGCTTTTTTCCACACCGTTTGTATGGGCTAGTGTGATAGATAGGTGCCATTTTTTACCGTTTTCTAACATTTTATAGGCAAAAAGATGAATCAAAAACATAAATGAAGGATCAATCGACATAGGTGGTTTCAGCCTTTTAAGTGGAAAGTAAAGCCCTTTAAAGTATCCATATATAATTCACTCAAACATCTTTAATCATAGGGCAGAGGTGCTTTGAAAGACTGTGTTTTGGCGCACCTTTGTAGGAAGCGAGGGTACGTCTGTCTGTTGGCGAATCCAGCGCGACGCACTCTGACGTTCTCCAGCAGCCCGAGGTATTCCACCTGATGACGGCAGCGCTCATGCTCAAAGAGCAGAGGGGACTTGACATCGTTGGGCTTGATGCAGCGAACGTAGTAGGGTTCCTGTACAGAGCAACACAAGGTGGATTTACACACCAGCCAATGTTTTCTACTGTAGTTCAAACTGCAGTGGTGATATACAGTAACTATATGCTCTTCTGTAACAGACGTGTATTCGCACGGACACCAGGAACAGCAAATAAAGGGGGGCTGGGAAGTTGGTCTCGCACATTAGGGCTTCACCTCATGAATGCTGTTAGCATGTGGGGAATAAAACGAATGCCCGTAACATTCTTTTGCATAACTTTCAGATATACTACTGACAAACAAAGCACAGTTTTGTGCAATGATTTCTTCCAAATTAAACCATATCTGGAAGATAACAGGAAGTAGTTTGGGCAAGTAGTTTTTATTAATATTTAGCATCTCTGATGAAGATGATTCCTTTAATACAATCTTTATTTGCCCCTAAACATGAACATTTTCTTTAAGTCTGGTCATTTACTTCATGTACTTGAGAGTAATATGTAAAGTAAGGTTGAACAGTTTAAAAAATAAAACTTGCAGTATTGCATATCAGCAAGTGTACACAGGTCGTGTCATTTAACAGGATTTGTAGTCAGAATCTTTCTCTTCACTTTAATTCCTTCTTAGGAACACGTATAGGGTTATAATCCACTGGCTCAATATGAATATTATCTGATGCAGCACTTATGAAAGGTTCACCTTGGAGGCGAGGTTCTCCACCAATGAGATCATTGAATTTTTGAAGAGTGTTGCAGCCGTCAGCGGTCGCTTGGTGACCTCTGTGATCCTCAGTTTGCCCTCAGGCCACATGGCCTTAAGTACTGAGTTGGAACTGGACAGAGAAAAAGTAAAGAGAAAAGATCAACATTTACAAGACTACTGAGCAAAAAGAGAAGCAGCAGAATTTAATATTCGTCCATGTTAAATGTGACATATGTGTAACATTTCAACAAGATTTTCTAATCAAATCCAAGCATGACATTTAATGAGACCTATTATGGTCAAGACTGCACACTGCATCACTGGATGCTTGTGCATCCCTGTCCATATGCATGATAAATAAAACTAGATTGTTCAAATTTATATCCATATCTGTTAAGACTGATATAATACAATTATAGAAGACTGAGTTGTCCCTGAGTTGTTGTAATAGGACACAACCATCTATTGTCACAGTGACCTTCTGGGGGAAAAAGGGACATCACATCATCATCTTCTCTAATTTTGTGAATTTTTGTCATAATTAGCATCTGAATTCTTGGGTCATGGCTAAAAACATCTTTTTGTGTTCAGCCTTCTGGATGACCTTAACCTCTGATTACTTAAATCCAATCAATTCACCCTTGAATCCAAGAGCTGCTGTTTCTGTTTAGGAAATATCACATTCAAGTGAAGTACAGACGGACAGCATGAAATTATAATGCCTCCAGCAATGCTTGGGCCCAGCCTGGATGCATATTGGAGGCATTCTCATAAGGATAACAGCTCCATATGGCTACAACACTTAGCACATACTCTTCCAGCCAAAATTAACTGATCTGCTTTCAAAAATGTCATGATTCTGATTTGTGTTAAGAATACCATGAACATACATTAGACAGGTAAGCATTTATATTCAGCACAAAAAAAGCTGAAGAGGACTGGTGAAGAAGAGGAGGAGGAGGATAAGAGCAAGCTGGGAGAGGATTCATTGCACTAGTCGTTCTTTTCAGAGAGCTGTCATGTAATCAGCGTGCTAGAAAGTGAAAGAGACACTTTGAAGAGTGTGTGTGGAGGTGATTGAAAATTGAAGCAGTGTGTATTACTGTGTGTTGTGTTACCTGTTGTACAGCAGTCTCTTGAAATCCTGGAACAGAGTGTCTTTGTTCTTATCAATAAAACCCACCACTGAGTACCTGTAGAAATACAGACAGAGGTAAATGCAAAGAGAAAGTCTTCAGATGGTCCAAAATGCAGCTGCTCGCCTGCTAACTGGTACCAAATGGAGAGAGCATATAACCCCAGTTTTAGCTTCTCTACATTGGCTTCCTCTCTCCTACAGGATCCAATTTAAACTTTTACTTTTTGCTTTTAAGCCACTTAACCCCTGAGCCACTTCTTACCTGTCTGAGCTCCTTTCTGTTTATGCTCCAGGAAAAACCATGAGGTCTAGCTCAAAATTAATGCTGTCCATCCCACGGACTTATCTCAAATCTCGTGGCAATAGAGCCTTCTCTGTGGCGGTCCCAGACTGGAATAGTCTTCCCCTAAATATTCTGCACAAACACTTGATCAATTTAAATCACTACTAAAGACACATTTTTAACACACTATGACCCAAACATTTTGGTCTTATTTAATAGTCTTAATTACTGTTTTAATTATTTTATTGTCCTATCATTGTTTTATATTGTTACTATTGTTTTACATTGTTTCTTTTTAATGGCATTTTTATATTGTTAAGCACTTTGTGCAGCATCGTCTGTCTTGTACTTTGCTATATAAATAAATTGGACTGACAGACTGATTGTATGGCATCAGCAGTGATGTGGACACTGTAGTCCTCTGTTGTGCTGAAAAGAGAGCTGACTGCGAAAGCAAAGCTGTCGATTTACCCGTCATTGTACACTTCTACCTATGGCCATGAGCTCTGAGAACTGATATTACTGATATTCCACCACATTGACAGGATCCAGGTGGTGTGGTTTAGGTATCTGACTATGATGCTTCTTGGTTGCTTTCTGGACGAGGGGTTCTGGGTAAGACCTAGGGCAGGGGTGGGCATCTCCAGGCCTCGAGGGCCGGTGTCCCTGCAGGTTTTATATGTGTCCTTGAACCAACACAGCTGATTTAAATGGCTAAATTAGCTCCTCAACATGTCCTGAAGTTCTCCAGAGGCCTGTGTGTTGACCCAAGGTGAGATCTAAAACCTGCAGGACACCGGCCCTTGAGGCCTGGAATTGCCCACCTCTGACCTTGCGTAACCCATGAAATGATGGAGACACTGGTTTGAGAACACCTCAGGGTCCTCCTGGATAAGCTGGAAGAAGTGGCTAAGAAGAGGGAGGGGCTTATGTGCCTGGACTGTTACCCCCATGAGCCAACCAAGATAAGGATGGGTGGATGGATGGATCTGTGAATGTCTGATTTAGACAGCATCAGTTAAACAGGGAGACCACAATGTGGCCTCCAGCTGCAGTCTAAGGTGTGGAAGAGCAGCTTTAACATCAGGTGCAGGGAGTGAATGTCACGTGAATTTCAACTTCAGCATCAGGTGAGAGCAAGTGGGAGCACACCCTGAAGCACAAGTGGAAGGTAAGCTTGTTCTTTTCACCACAGCAGGACTGTAGTGGGGTGTTAATCTGAGAAGAGTGAGCAGGTGGGCTTTTATACACTAATCGTCAATAATAACGGACACTGTAGGATCAGCACACTGACAGCAGCTGGGACACTTTACCTAATCCAGTTATCCCAGTAATCTCTGTCCAGTGTTTTAAAGTGGTCGATTAAATTTTATTGTTGTTTTTCAAATGATAATAATTAGAGATGGACCGATCCGATATTACGTATCGGTATCGGTCCGATACTGACCTAAATTACTGGATCGGATATCGGAGAAAAATAAAAAATGTAATCCGATCCATTAAATATCACGAAAGCACCTCACAAAACTTGCAACACGCCGTAACTCACCTCAGAACGTTAGCACGTCGGAGCAGTGTGCATCACGTGATAGAGCGGCTGTGGCATGCGGGACCTGTCGGTGGTCTGGATAGCATTTGGAGCTTCGCTAGCAACCCGGCATTTCATCTCCGACAAAGTTATCCCCGAGAGAAGTAAAGCAAGTGTGTAAGTCCATCTCTGAATGTTTGTAAAGCATTCCTGCGTTAAGCTTAACAAGCGATATATGGAGCGACTGCCTCTTCTCGCTGCTACTTCAATCATGAAACTGCTTAACGATCAGCTGATCGGCTTTTCTGTCGCGAGTCCGTGTCTCTAGTTTGCTTTTGGCCCACTTTGCACCAGAAAGAGGAAACCAGCGGCTGAACAACAGCAGCACGTTTAAGCTTGATCAGCTGTTGTTAGAATGTATTTAATATTACTTTCTACTCGAGGATCTTTTTCTACGTAGCTGACGCTGGTAACTGTGCAGGGGCGGATCTAGCAAAGTTTAGCCAGGGGGGCCGATAGGGCATTAACAGGGAAAAGGGGGCACAAAGACACACTTTTTTCTTATTCTCATTTAAAATGTCTAGCTTTTAATAAATAATTATCTGACACCCAAAGTTTTAATTTGATGTAAAATGAATAGAAGTCAATTACTGTATATAGTGACTATTAAGTCTAATCTCCAAAAAGTTGATTCTGTTCATCTGGACGTAGCGTTTTGTGGGAGAAACGTTTCGTCACTCATCCAAGTGACTTCTTCAGTCTATTAAGTCTAATATATATATACCCTAGTAAGCTATAGTACTTTTTCCTTTGGGAAGGTACCATCTGTGCAGTCTGCAATTTTGTTGAAGAAAGATGTTGAATCTATTTAATATTTCTTGAAAAATAATTGATTTCTGTGCATTTTTTTCACACTGCATCAAATTAAGGTTGATTACGTCGATTAAGCATCATGAGGTGGAGCGTGAGGGGTGGTTCCCTATTTTTTATTTATTTATTTTTGTTGTTGCTGGGAGTTGGAACCCTATTAGTTAGGTTGCTTAATATTTATGCTAAGTACTCTTTAAAATACCAGAATAGGGAGGATGGTGTAGGTTTAAGTTTATTAGATTGATCAGTATTGCTGAACTATGAAATATTTTTTTTTTTTTTTGCATACAGGTATAACAGAATAGCTTTAGTGTAGTTGTTGTTTTAAACTTGAGTATGAACTTATACAAAATGCAGCAAGATATTTAAAAAACAGTTTTGTTGATTAAAAAACACTATATCGGATTCATATCGGTATCGGCAGATATCCAAATTTATGATATCGGTATCGGTATCGGACATAAAAAAGTGGTATCGTGCCATCTCTAATAATAATTTTCATGTGAAAACTGTCAGGCTAATATTCAGATCCACTTTTTTTAGTTAATCAACAAGAAAATAAATGAACCTTTTTTATAATCATTTTAAAAGCTTGTGGGAAGACACACCAACAGGTAGCTGTTAGTGGTGACAGCACTGAGGTTGTAAATGAATACAAATATTTAGAGACAGCGATCAAGGAAAATCTGTCATAGGATTCAAACATAAGTGCCATTTACAAGAAAGGAAACAGCAATTGTATCTCATCTGAAAGCTGCAACAGTTTGATTCAACTTGTATTTATATAGCACTAAATCCCAACAACATTTGCCACAAGGCACGTTATATTCTAAGGTAGTAATAGAAAACTCCAACAATCAGACGACTTTGAGCAGGCTCTTGGCAACAGTGGGAAGGAAAAACTCCCTTTTAAGAGAAAGAAACATCCGGCAATATCAGGCTCAGGGAGGGGGAGCCAAGAGGCGTGACTGGTTGGTGGTGAGGGGAGGAAGACAGGACAAAGACACGCTGTGGAAGAGAGCCAACAATAAACGCATGTCATCTATCAAAGACATCACATGTCTTTGATAGATACACACTGGCTCTTTTATTCTATGCACATGTGGAATGTACTCGCCTTCTGTTTTGCTTTTTTGCCTGGAATTTTTACTGTCTGTAGTTAATAAGAGCAAATTCAATAAAATTGCACGTCAGCAACAACGCAGTTTGGCATAGTCTTAACTGGTGGGAACGGGCAAAGGTTCAGGGTACCACAATTTCTCATGCTCAGAGATCTTTTATACCTTGTATCACTCTGTCAAACAAATCAGGTGATATCACTTATGTGTACATAGTTACGCCTTGGTTTTTCGAAATATTATTTTTATTCTTAATGTCTGTAGGGACTTCATTGGTTGTATTTATCTCACATAAAAAGGCAGAAATGGAACTTCTGAAAAGACAAAGATTACTACTACCACTTGCTTCAGGGAGGGCGTTATGTGACTGCATTAAAGAACACATCCTTAGCCATAACTGCATAAAAACTGTGACCGTTTCCTGAATCTAACAAACAGTTAAAAAAATTTTTACTTAATTTTGCTCAACCACAGAGCTGCACTGTGACGTGAGTCTAATAAACAATAATAAATCATTTTAAGTAAATGCATGCTGTTACTGATGCAGCCACTACAAATATTACTCTGCCTCCTGCCTGGTGTAAGACGATCAGGGACCAATCAAGGCCGCCTGTCGAACCTGCTCCTCTGCCTCAGTCATCCCCCTGGGTGGCAGACACTTAGCCTTCACAAATGGGCTCAACATGCTTCCCTGAGAGCACTTTTTGGGAAGCTTAGCCTGTTTGGTTTATTCTTTTGAATGGCATCCAAGTAAGTACTCTGGGATTTGGGACTGGGAAATGGTGCTGTATTTTTATTTTTTTTGTGAGACATCATGTAATTAGGATGTCATTTAAATGTTTGAATCTGTCCACCAGTCTTCTTACACAACTGGAATGGGCAGAGTGATTGACTATAATGACAGTTTTCACCAATGACTTGGCACGTCACTGCCTTTCCAATCCAATTCCATGTGGATAAAACTATAAATTGATCACTTTGATTAAGATTAATCTTCATTTCAAAGGATGTCTTTGACGCTTTCAGTATGAATCAGTCAAACGGGGTATTTGGGCACTGAGAGCCAATTCTTCGACATCAGTAGCAGATGGTGTAAATGTTGAGGTGGACTAGATAAAAAGATTCGGGGCCTGGTTTAGAGAGAGTTTTACATTTTTTTAAAGCATGACTATTATATCTGGAAAATAGTAAGTGAAAGCAATGTAAATGTGTTTTTAACATTAAGTTAACTGGAGAGACATCCCTACAGGAAGCTAACTGTTGAAAAGAAAAAAAGAAGATGGGTTATGAAACAACTATTTGGTTAAAATTCAGTTGCAAAGTGTGATTTATTGCCCTGAAAACTATTCAGATTCTTTTAAGAACCAAAACCTCCATCTGCTCCTGAAGTGGGCCAGAGTGCAAGGCTGTGGTTTGAGTCGCCAGCTCTGAGGCATGAATATGTAAAGCTGAGGAAAAGAGGATGAATCATCAGTAAAAGCTTTTCCTGAATAAATAAAAGTCTTAGATACTTACACCACATCTCCTGCATAGTGCCTGATGCGAAAGTCTCTGTCAAACTCCAAACTCTTGTCAGTTGGTGAGAGCTGCAGAGACAGACGAGAAGAGAGAGCAGCGAGTGAGCAATGACACGGTAAAGTGTTCCTCAGAACAATGTATTAAAAGCATAGAGCCTTAAGGCAAAGAAAGAGACATTCACCATTTATCTAAAAATATAAAGTAGTGTTACATCAGTGCTGCTTGTTAGTACTGTACAGCCCATTACCTAAGCTTTCCAATTCAAATCACAAGTGTTCAGCTCCAAAATAAGCAGACATGGGTCAGATTTACATTTAAGTCCCCTCACAGCTCTATTAACCTCTTAGGACCTGGCGTCCACATATGTGGAGATCACATTTTGGGTTATTTAGACGAAAATACTCAATTTTGCTCTACAAGGGCCTGATATCCACTTACGAGGACATTATACTGCTACTGTTCTATCAAAATTTTAAATGAATATCCTCATATGTGGCTCTTATTTTTCTTAAAAACAAAAATAAGGTAAAAAAAAAAAAAAAATCTGGTAATTCTTTCTTTTTACATTCATCAGGCCCCAATCAACCTAAATATCAAAGAGAAATTAAAAATGAATGCCGTGGAAGAGTTCGGGTCTTAGGAGGTTAAAAAAACCCCACACCATCAACAGAGTGTACGCCAGGGTTAATAATAAATAAGGTCAAAGTTTTCTTAACTTGAAGGCCACGTTTTGATTGTTGCTTGATCATCATCATTGCAGGGACAACACAGCAACGGCCATTCAAGCTCACATTCACAAGTTGACCTAACACGCACCAGAGAGAACATATGCAGGCACTGGGAGAACATGCAAGCTCCACACAGAACTGCCCCAGCAGGCCAGTGGGTTCAAACCCAGGACCTTCTTGCTATGAAAAGCGTAAGGTTGACAGATGCATCAGGGGCAACCTGGGTTTAGGTATGTTACCCAAGGATCCTTAGATACGCAGAGCAAAGGAGCCGGAGATTAGTAGATGACCCAGCTTATTTCCTGAGCCACAGGCGACCCCATAAAAAACCTTCTGATTTTATTTTCTTCTCCAGTGCCTTTAATGCAGCTCTCTACATGACAAACTATTAAAGTTAAACTGTATAGAGTGATGGGCAGAGCTGTTACTGCAAAAGTAGATGCAACGGGGCAGAAAACACCAAGACTGTCGTCACTGATAATGTCTCATAGAACAGGGCAACGAGGGGGGAGGACAGAAAGAAACAAAAGAAGGTGCTGAAAACATTCAAGGCACAGGCAATAGACATGGCAGCAGAGATGAGACAAGGAGAAAGAAGAGGGATATATGTGGTGTGATTGGAAGAGACAGAAGTAAAAAAAATAAAGTGTGTGTGTGTGTGTGTGTGTGTGTGTGTGTGTGTGTGATATACTGACACATGTATGTAGGCCAGTGACAGCAGAGCAAAGAGGGAGGAAGCATGAATGGAGATGCAGAGAAGTCTTCCGCAGCCCTGAAACAGCCTCTGATGAGCACATCAGGGTTCTTATTTCATCCACAACTGCACAGCAGCGAGTTCATTATGGGCTGTGCCGCTGGGTAAAGTAAGTGTGTGAGTGTGTGTGTGTGTATATGAGTGAGAGGCATCCCGAGATTCTGTCGCAATCCCAAGGAGACACAAGTGATTAGGAAGAGAAGGGTGAGGGTACAGGAAGCAGCAAGATTTTTAACAAGGAGAGAAAAAAATAATCCGTGAAAGCCCCTGGGATGGATATCTAAACATGGGTCGAGAAAGAAAAGCCCGAGAGTCATAGAGTATTGCCAGAAGTATACGGACAGGGCTTTGGTCTACAAAAAGTTTGTCTTTTATAATGATAAACAGCTGTTTCATACTCATTCATCAGCAGAAATACTACAAGCTTGGTCTGGCTCCTCAGATATGTGAAAATATTCTGTTTTGTTTTGGGGTTTTTTTTTTAAATATATAATTGTAAACTAAATTCTTTGGGGTTTAGACTGCAGGACATTTTTTCTGCTTTTCCTTCATTTTGTTAAACATTTTTCTAAAGCAATTAATCTACTAATTACTTGCATAATTAGTTGCCTGGAAGACTGAAAACAGCTACAGACTCTAAGGCTACCCTGAACACATGTCCTGTCTATTTCAGGTAAGCTTTAAACCACCAGGGCTGTAAACACCTGATATCACTGGTCATGTGTGGGGGGTATAACTAGCAACCAGAAGGTTGGTTGTTTGCAATGGCAAACAGTAAGCGTGAAAGTGTCTTTGCTTGGATTTACAATAAGATAGAAGTGTGGCAGAAACTAGCTTGAGTGCAAGGTGGTCATGGGGGTGAAAACCACAGACTGCAAAGAAATATACTGGTACAAGGAGCATGATCCATCACTATAGACACACAAGAAGAATGAAATCACAAAATATGTATGAGCTTCGCAGGTCTCAGTTTCCAGACTTTTACAAACTAGAACGGAGTGAACAGAGTAAACAGTGTTTCTGAAACTCTTCATTTTAGGAGGTCCAGAAAAGTCAAAGTTGTAGTGTGAACCTAGAGGTAAACCTTTCAAAAGTTACAGACTTTAAAACTAAAATATTACCGTGGCTCTGCTCCAAGGTTCAGAACTTATCTGAACAAAATTTACTGCAGTGGTTTAATCCTAATCAGTGACAATCCCAAACCTATAGCACCAAAACTAAGCCCAATCCTTTGTGCATGTTTTTGCTTTTCTTCAAAACAAACAGAAATTTGCAAAAGACGGACTGTCATCCCCTTTTTTGTGTCAGAGAAAGCCATCCTCAATATTTATGCTACACTAAGAACATCCTGACTTGCATAACAAATCAATTGTCTCATTAACACACAGGAACAAAGAAAAGCCTCACACTTCCCAAAATATTTTAGATGCTGTTCTGAACGTCCCTTTCCTGTTGCTACTTGCACAAGCGGGGAATTTTTTGAAAGCTTGGCATGGAACAAATTTGACTGTGCAGAGCTCAACCTCATCTAACACCTCTGAGATGAACTGGAACACCGGCTGTGAGCCAGGCCAGGCCTCATCACCTGTCAGTGCTGGACCTCACTGCTGCTCTTGTATCTGGGCTGAAACCCTACTCTATCAGATCAATCCCAATGATCCTGGAATATCTGAAAATCCCATAAAAAACATTTATCTTTATTTTTGGTTATTAGTGTGGATGCTGATTAAGCATCCACAATATTGTTCTTCTACTTTTAAATTTCTGTACGTTTTTTGTATGCTATGTCCAGTTTTTTCAGAAAATGCATTTTCTAGTTATACATTTTACATTTTTACTATACATTTTAGTTATTATTTATACTATATAAATTCTATTATATGGTCTAAATTCAATAAATAAGTAAGTTCAGTTCATTCAGTAAGTACAGCAAATTCTTCATGTTTCTCTCAAGTATAGGAGATAAACTGTTTGGAAAAATCAAACACACTTTTTAGGGGTTATTAGCCTTAAACACACACTGAAACACAGAACAGACAGACAAACAGATGCTATATCAGACAGACAGCCTGCATCTGTGGGAAGCCATACTTCCCTTCATCCATCCCAATCAGATACACTCCATCTCTCACACACACACACACACACACACACACACACACACACGTAGACAAGACACAAATCTTGGCAGCGCTGTTGTTAGCACCTCCTCCGTGTCTGGGTTTCAGCCTAGCATTAAGTTTGAGACTGCTGTAGTGCTGGTTGTGGTGCTGCGTGCGTGCGTGCTCATCTACGGAGAAAGAAGCCACTTAAAAGAAAGAACAATGGTCAGAATAATGGCAACACAGAGACTTTGATGTCAGACGAAATAGCCACAAGCAAGGGTAGATGCACAATTATTAGGTCAACTTAAATCGCTGCATTTATTCTCAGTGAGATTAGCACTAATACAATCTACAGTACTAACCAGTACTGTGCAGTACTGACTCATATTTTTTTTCTACACTATGTTAACAACTTGTATTTTTTTTGAAAGGTTGTATTTAAAAAGCACAAATATCTTACTATAATAATAGTGTACATATGGATATATCTGTCTGTATGTACCTTTTCCTCCATAACGGGTGGACCAGTCTGAGGAAACACTGTCACACATACAGTGATTATTAACATCTATATTTTTTGTAAATCCCAATTCTTTTGATTTTTAAAATATATATAATTCAAATTATTCACCTGCCAATGGAATGTTATGTTCTCAGGTTGTTTCACATGTAACATTCGATGCACGCTGCCCGTATATAACTTAACAGTCACTAAAATTTGTATCCACAATGGAATTTCATTCGGGATGCCACTAAATTCAGAGCAATTTTTTTTTAAAGAACTACGTGTTTTTAAGGAAAGTTTAAATATTTTTCTTTATTTTACTTTCTTTATCGTCAACTTTAAAAAAATAAGGTCTATGACCCATCAGGTTATATAAGCCATCAGTAAAGATATTTTAAAAGTTAACAATTTTTAATGAGAGTGTCAGTGATGCGGTAGCACATTCAGCTCATGATCCATTAAAATTCAAAGATAAAATTAAAGAATAAACCTTGGTGTTGACCTAGAGTACAGTTTGGGTGAAGGCCTATTAAATGATCATTGTTTGCAAGTTTCACTAAAATTTGATCAAGAGGAGGAGTGATTGTTGTAAATTGTGGGCAGATGAATGACTCACCATGACATAGGTTCATCTTTAATCTTAGAAATATAAAGACAGAAGCTGCTAAAATGTGAACAAGGCAAAAATGTAAGAATAACTAAAATAATAACTGCAGAGCAACTCAGTTATTTCAGTGAAATTTAAAAAAAAAAAAATGCTAGTGATGCTAATTTAAGAGGTAGGACATAGTGATTATGGCGAACAGCTTCACCTCATGAATGTAAATATGCAGAACAGAGAAAAAGAAAAAGTACAAAACATTTGAAAAGACCACAAGAGAGTTCCCAAAGCCTAAGGTGTTCCTGGTCACCATGCTGATTTATCATGATTTGCAGTTTAAAATTTGAATGTACGATGCCAGAAAAAAAAAATTTATTTAAAATTAATTTTCATATTCACAAAGAAACAAAGAAGCACGACCACTCTGGCCTTCGTTTCACCCTGTTCTGCTTTAAAAATGAAATGCATGTTTAGCAGAAATTACTGCCGACAGCCAAAGCATTTACCGTAAATGTCGGGCTATAAGCCGCTACTTTTTGCACAAGCTTTGAACCCTGCGGCTTTTAGTCAGGTGCGGCTTTTCTATGGATTGTCCGTGATTTTTGTCATATCGTAAGACGATTTGTTTTGTGTGTTCCGCTGTTGTACGGCACTACGTTGCCTGGCGGAAGGATCGGGGTTCAAGAGTGGTATGTTAGTCACATGTCCGTCCGCCAGGCAACGTAGTGCCGTACGAAGTAGCGCGAAAAACAAACTTCAAAGTAGCGCTACGCGTTCAGCGGGAGTCGTGGATGATGAGCGGCGATAAACTTGCAAGTTATGCCCAAAAAGCAAGTTATGCCCAACTCCACCGGTGGATTCTGACAGCGTGGAAAAGTGTGAAAACATCCACGATCACCAACGGATTTTGAAGGGCTGGACTGCTGCATGATGGAGAGGAGGACACCGCCACGGCCCTTCTGAGGGTGTTCGACTCTGACACTGACAATGAGGATTTCTTTGGTTTTGAAAGTGACAACGAAGGAGAGAAGAAGAGTGGATGACGAAGCCATCATGAGCCTGTTTGTATCCGACACTGGAGAAGAGGACTTTGGTGGTTTTAGTGCGCAGGAAGAAGAGAAAGATGGTGGTGAATGACTGACTTTTCTTCTTGTTAAAGCTGTGTCACTGCACCTGAGCCTAAAAGGTAGGCCGAATCTATTGTTCTGGTGTGCTGTAGGTTATTGTTATGTACTACATGTGCAAATATGTACCCATAACTTGTTTTTCAAAATATTAATAAAAGTGATGTCTCCAAACAGCCATCTCTTTCCTGACAATTCGCTTTGTGCATATTCTCTTACATATGATAAGTCAACATTGAAACACCTGCGGCTTTTGGTCAGGTGCGGCTAATGTATGTACAAAACAGGATTTTCCCCTGATTTTAGCTTGTGCGGCTAATATTTAGGTGCGCTTTGTAGTCCGGGAAATACGGTAATTAAAAACAGAAAAGGACTTCAGGTACAGCCAAAAACATAAAACGAAACTGAGGAAGAAGAAAGAATGATCGGGTAATATGAAAATGGAAACAAGATAGACAGAACAAAAAATAATATCATTTAACCTCAAAATAACGAGCATTAAAATAATCTTGATAAAAGAATAGAAGGCAGAAGAGATGAGGCAACAAGAGATGGGAGGATTTAAATACAGAGAGAAGAAGCAGAGCGAGAGCTGAGGTAAGAAGGCGAGAGACAGACAAGAACTGTGGGCCGAGCGCATCAGGTACACAGTGTAACATAAGCTGGTGTCAAAACGACAAAAAGCAGTGATAAGAAGCTTCCACACGTCATTTTCACTTTTTCCTTTTATTGCTGTCACATGTTTCAACATTTATTAGCAGAGAAAAGCGCCTTGAGGCGACTTTTGTTGTGATTTGGCGCTATATAAATAAAATTGAATTGAATTGAATAGAAAAGACGAGATGAAAACAACCAGGACAGAGCTGACAGCAGAAACTGAAGCAGAGGTTACTCATTCTTCTGCAGTATGTTCAGAACATACCTGACCATGAAGATAAAGGACTGAAGCAGCACTAAGAGCCAGACATCAGGCTTTGGTAACATATATGTAATTGGAAAGATCAACAAAGCGAGAGGCAACAAATGTAAAAGAAAAAATGGAAAATGTGAGTGAGGCTACAGCTTCCACAGACACTGGTTTTCAACTCAGCAGACCTGCTATAGGAGTTACTTGTTAGATCTCCTCAGGTCCACTCAAACAAGAAACACGATTTGGATAATCCCTCTGGTAGAGTTCAGACACTTAGAGAATAGTTCTTCATTAAAACCTCCAAAGTATGCACCCAACCGCCAGTATGCACGGAGGCAGAATGGAAGATAAAAGTAGATGTTTCACGTTACACAGCTGACCTTATTCACATCAGTATGGTCCTGGGTGTGAAACCCCTGGCTGACTGGGGCCTTTCTGTGTGTACGCATGTTTTCATGAATCAAAGATAATAGGTTCTGTCTCAGTACTCCAGTTTTCACCCACAGTCCAATGGCATGCAGGGGTAAGG
Organism: Aulonocara stuartgranti; assembly: GCF_965226115.1. Lineage (NCBI taxonomy): Eukaryota > Metazoa > Chordata > Actinopteri > Cichliformes > Cichlidae > Aulonocara > Aulonocara stuartgranti. The sequence goes on along the minus strand of NC_138959.1, from coordinate 5,471,297 downwards.
GTAACTGGTGATTCTAAGGGCCAGATTTACTAAAAGGGACAAAATAGCGTGTGGGCGCAATAAATCTGGCACTAAATTAGCCAGAGTTATGAAATTAAGTGTGACTGGTTGTCTGTCTCTCTGTGGTAGCTCTGTCATAGACTGGTGACTTGTTCTGTAAAAGCTGGGATGAGCTACAGCCTCCCCCTGAATTGGAGCAGAAGGATAGGTAGCTTTTTAAAAACATTTTTAACAGCACGTTCCATGCTGTCTGAAACCCCCGGGGTACAATTTTTTGCTGTTTTCTAAAACAATGTATATGTTGCTTCTATGAAAATGATCGAATGACCAATCTGAGAAAAAAAAGACATGTACCATCAATACTAAAAACTACACTACATGTCTGCACTGTGGTATGAATTTTCTTTAACCTCCTCCTTCTTTAATTTCTCTTTGATATTTGAGCTGATTGGGACCTGATGAATGTAGAAACAAAGAATTACCAGATTTTTTATTTTTTTTACCTTATTTTTGTGTCTAAGAAAAATAAGAGCCACATATGAGGATATTCATTTAAAATTTCCATAGAACAGTAGCAGTATAATGTCCTTGTAAGTGAATATCAGGCCCTTGTAGGGCAAAATTGAGTATTTTGGTCTAAATAACCCAAAATGTGATGTCCACATATGTGGACGCCAGGTACTAGGAGGTTAAATGTTTAAAATTTTACTTAAAAATGATTCAATTGAAGTACAAAAATTACATTTACCCTAAAATACAAAGTTAATGTTGATCATCTTGTCATTAGTCCAATAACTAAAGCAGTTAAGGTCCAACTATTGTTTAATGTAACAGCCAATATTAAATGTCAGAAACATGGCTACTGGTTTTGACATTGGCTGTTACATTAGACACATCGGCCATGTTTCTGTACAGACGAGTTCAGTGGATCTCATTCTGGCAAACCAAACCCTTTTGAACAGATTTTATTGTTAAACTGTCAATAAAAGTGACCTCCAACTTAATGTGAAATGCCCCACTTTCTGCCAGCTTCTCGCCTTCCATCACCTCCTGCAATCACTTTTCCTGCAGTCCTGTTTGCCACCTGTGCCCTCCTGCTCTCTAGCCTCTGGACTGGAGAGCCATCTATGATGGCACAAGCCAGACCTCCCAATGAGAAGCATCTGACTATCTCCAAGCCTGTCAAGAACTCACACTAGGCACTGCAGTCAACAATGCAGGTGGCAGATGAGGAGATGGATTTTACGTTTCATGCCCAGTGCACTGAGTGGCAGCTGTCAGGACATTAAAACCCAGCATATCAAACTACATGCTAATCCAGACACCAACAGACAGAGTACAAACCCTGAAACAACCATCAGACTGTCCTGGTGCTGAACCGTTTTACGCCACTGATTCTCCTCTTAGAGGCATCAGTTAGCTGCCTGTGTCCATCCTGACTGCTACAGCTGACCTTGTGCATCCCTGGGACTAATGACCAGCATCTCAGTGATTAGCATCACCAACACATGGCCCATAACAGCTTTACCACTTAGTACACCATGTGCACTCATACATGTAGCAGAAGGCAGAGGACACACATACACAAGCATATACTCATGTACATCCCATTAGTATGCCGCGCCATAGCATGCCACATGCTGCGATGCTGTGATCTATGTGAAAGGTAAAAAAAGAAAACAGTGAAAGCAGATGGGAGAAAATTGAAATATATAAAGTGAAACAACGAAAGATTTAAAAGCTAATAAAAAAACAGAAAAACTGATATTTTACTGCAAAATGCTACCAAACATGTGATTGCTTTAGCAAATTATAGATTAGAAAATGAAGCTGATGTTATTCTATTTAATAAATCCAGTATAACAATAACACTTTTCAGCAGCCCTAATCACAGTGTTTCCTGTTGAAAATCTTTACACCTGCAATACCAGATTTTTTTTGGGGCCACTTGGGAGCTACAAACAAAATCAGACAAAAATCCAGCAGATACGGAGCAAACGAGGTATTTGCTCTCCTTTCAGATCTTCTCCTGAGGGGAATCTCTGGATCTTTAGCTATCAAATTCTGCTCTATGTTGAACAACTAACTCTGTGTGCTTGTAAATGGTTGGGTAGTAGCACACATTAAATTACAAAAACAGCTGCCTGAGCACATTTATTTAAAATGTTACGGCCAAATAAAATATCTGTGTTACGAGGGAAGAAACTTATAAAGATAATCCATCCACCCAATTGTTAGCAAAAATGTTAAGGTTATACACACGCAAGCCCAGATACAACGCCCTTACAAACAATATTCAAATCAGTGGTAAACACTGAGACATAACACAATAAGCTACTGCAGATTTGACATCTAATTCAATAGCTGGTCTCTACTGTTTGTGGTTTTCCGCTTTGTAATCAGGGTCATACCCAATAACTTGCAGTAAAAACTGAAAAGGCCAATCACTGTCTACAACTTTACAGCAAGTGTTTAAATTGTTGTGTAACTGTGAGCCTACAAACATACCATGCAGACTAAAATAGAAAAGAAATATTTAAACAATAAGGCTTTTACATTTCAGTGTTTGTGGTGCAAGAAGACAAAAAATCAAGTAAAAAGGCGACGAGGCGTGTAGACACAGTCAAACTACACAGTTTGTTAGCGATGAGTCATTACATTTATGAAACTAGTTAGATTTCAGTGTGATTAAAGTGTTGAGTCGAGCACACACAGGCTGATACAAAAACTGGAGACAGCTGGATTTTATGGCGCCAAAAGCAAAAATCTGACTGATGTATCACTCGCATCAGATTCAAGTGAGAATTTAGGTGAGGTGTTTAGGTGAGAATTCTCTGTAAACAAGCCCGCAGCTCCCATGCATCAAAACTGCCTGATTAATTCATAACAAGGCTGAGAAGCCTGGAAGCAAATGAAAAGAAATTCAGATCAGCAGACTCCAACGCAACATGACATATGGAGACCTGAAAGAACGGTTTAGGAATGCTCTCTCTTCTTACTTTGACAACGGCGTGCCAAATTTAATGTCCACATGTAGTATGTAGCGAATGAACGAACACTGCAGAGCGTACGTATTTGTGCGTCACATTTTGTGAGCTGAAGCCAGACGACAGCGTAGCATCATTCAGTCCTGGAAGCAGAGTGAGAACATTACGGTAGATCGTGTTATGTGAACATTTCCTGGAATTGATCTCTGACTCAATCTCTTGCTCTGCATGTCTCATTTCCATCTCATCAGCTTTTGAGGCTCTCATGCGACTACTGCACACTGAAGCAGAAATGGTTTACATTTTGTATACACTCAGCAAGCAGTTTATTAGTAAAATAACCAGTGAAAGGCAATGGATTTTTATACAGCACTGAACCTTTCTTCACGTTCAAACTGCTTTATTTAATTTTACACTATAGTGCTTTTGTTATTTAGGATCATTATGAAGTAATTCTAATGAATTACACCGAGTTATACCTACAAGTCTTTCTGTTATTTTGTCTGACAGTAACCTGAATAACTAAAGCATCTTCAGTGTTGGTCAAGTTACTTGAAAAAAGTAATCAGTAACTAATTACTGATTACTTCCCCCAAAAAAGTAATCCTGTTACTTTACTAATTATGTTTTTTCAAAAGTAATTAATTACTTAGTTACTTTTTATAAACATGATTTACAACCTGAATAGGTGATAAAGTGATAGATCTTTCAGCCCAATTCTACTTTTTCTGCATAATCCATCATACAAAATGTAATCAAATGAAAAAGTCTCTTTTTTAAAAAAAAATGTTTTATCAGTTTTAATCTTTTAACTTTATGCATCAAGCAAAAATTAAATTATATGCACCATTCTCTGACTTGAAGAAATTAGTTTAACATTTAAACTTATTTTCTGCACATTCCAGCATATAAAATAAAATATTTTTTGTGTTTACACTCAGTCTTTCAAATAGATGCAAGTAAAACACAGCAGAAAATAAATAAAGTCAAAGACTAGCGGTCCTGTTGCTCTATTTTCACCTGTACAGCAGGAGTGGGGTAGGCGGAGGTTTGCCCTGGTGCAGGTGTGCCGCAGCGGTCAGTGGAAGAATACGCGAGTTTCTCTGTGAATTTCCCATTACGTCGTAGCGCACTCGGTGCTTGTTTACAGGGTTTTTTTTCCCGCTGTAAAAAGAAGTTTTCTTCCCACGCACAACGGACGCTAATGTTTTTGTCACTTTTTATGGAATCAAACTCAAAGTAAGGTCAGTACTTCCACACTTTAAACGCTGCACGCTCATACTCTCTCCTGCACTCGATATACAGTGGGGCAAAAAAGTATTTAGTCAGCCACCGATTGTGCAAGTTCCCCCACCTAAAATGATGACAGAGGTCAGTAATTTGCACCAGAGGTACACTTCAACTGTGAGAGACAGAATGTGAAAAAAAAAATCCATGAATCCACATGGTAGGATTTGTAATGAATTTATTCATGAATCAGGGTGGAAAATAAGTATTTGGTCAATAACAAAAATACAACTCAATACTTTGTAACATAACCTTTGTTGGCAATAACAGAGGTCAAACGTTTACTATAGGTCTTTACCAGGTTTGCACACACAGTAGCTGGTATTTTGGCCCATTCCTCCATGCAGATCTTCTCGAGAGCAGTGATGTTTTGGGGCTGTCGCCGAGCAACACGGACTTTCAACTCCCGCCACAGATTTTCTATGGGGTTGAGGTCTGGAGACTGGCTAGGCCACTCCAGGACTTTCAAATGCTTCTTACGGAGCCACTCCTTTGTTGTCTGGGCGGTGTGTTTTGGATCATTGTCATGTTGGAAGACCCAGCCTCGTTTCATCTTCAAAGTTCTCACTGATGGAAGGAGGTTTTGGCTCAAAATCTCACGATACATGGCCCCATTCATTCTGTCCTTAACACGGATCAGTCGTCCTGTCCCCTTGGCAGAAAAACAGCCCCATAGCATGATGTTTCCACCCCCATGCTTCACAGTAGGTATGGTGTTCTTGGGATGCAACTCCGTATTCTTCTTCCTCCAAACACGACGAGTTGAGTTTATACCAAAAAGTTCTACTTTGGTTTCATCTGACCACATGACATTCTCCCAATCCTCTGCTGTATCATCCATGTGCTCTCTGGCAAACTTCAGACGGGCCTGGACATGCACTGGCTTCAGCAGCGGAACACGTCCGGCACTGCGGGATTTGATTCCCTGCCATTGTAGTGTGTTACTGATGGTGACCTTTGTTACTTTGGTCCCAGCTCTCTGCAGGTCATTCACCAGGTCCCCCCGTGTGGTTCTGGGATCTTTGCTCACCGTTCTCATGATCATTTTGACCCCACGGGATGAGATCTTGCGTGGAGCCCCAGATCGAGGGAGATTATCAGTGGTCTTGTATGTCTTCCATTTTCTGATGATTGCTCCCACAGTTGATTTTTTCACACCAAGCTGCTTGTCTATTGTAGATTCACTCTTCCCAGTCTGGTGCAGGTCTACAATACTTTTCCTGGTGTCCTTCGAAAGCTCTTTGGTCTTGGCCATGGCGGAGTTTGGAGTCTGACTGTTTGAGGCTGTGGACAGGTGTCTTTTATACAGATGATGAGTTCAAACAGGTGCCATTCAAACAGGTAACGAGTGGGGGACAGAAAAGCTTCTTACAGAAGACGTTACAGGTCTGTGAGAGCCAGAGATTTTCCTTGTTTGAGGTGACCAAATACTTATTTTCCACCCTGATTTACGAATAAATTCTTTACAAATCCTACCATGTGAATTCATCGATTTTTTTTTCACATTCTGTCTCTCACAGTTGAAGTGTACCTCTGGTGCAAATTACTGACCTCTGTCATCATTTTAAGTGGGGGGACTTGCACAATCGGTGGCTGACTAAATACTTTTTTGCCCCACTGTATTATCCATTGTTGATCTGCACACAGCTGTTGTCACAAACGTCGCACTCGCTTACGTCATTGTCATGAGACACTCTCGCAAAAAAAAAAAAAAAAATATCACGGTTTTAGTAACGCAGTAACGCAGCGTGCTTACGGGAAAGTAACGGTAATCGAATTACCGTTTTTGCGATAGTAATCCCTTACTTTACTCGTTACTTTAAAAAAGTAATCAGATTACAGTAACGCGTTTACAAGTAACGCGTTACTGCCCATCTCTGAGCATCTTTATGCATAATGCAGGTATGTATAGTTGGAAATGAAGCTGCATCACTGGTGTTTATTGATGACATGGCCCAAAATAAATATCTATACTGTCTATACTGAGAAATGCTAAATTGATAGGTGTGAGCTTTCATAATCGTATCAAAAACAGAGCAGAAAAGAGAGCGTAGAGCTGCTAAAGCCAACTAAATGGTTCTCAAATGGCTCACTCTTCTGACCTCAGCCCAGTTGAGCATGCCTTTCACCTACTGAAGACAACACTTAATGCCCAAACAACCACACACAAGCAGCACTAAGCAATGCCTGACAACATATCTCAGTTAAATGAAATCCAGCATCTGCTGATGTCTGTGGGTTCATTGATAGCAAAGCTTCAGCGTTTAAAGTCATACAAATAAGCTTAAACTCAAAATTACTGTATGTAGGTTTACTTACTTTTGAACATGGCCTTGAATTAAAGCTGAAAGCCCACACTTTAACTGCATGATGAGTGCAGTTTAAATAAGTTCAAATCCCTTGTGGTGTTGCAGTTATATAACACACAAATACATTCATATCCTTCGCATGGAAAACAGAGTTGCTCAGTTGACCTTGGACCTGGCTTTTCTTTATAAAGCAACAGATGACATCTTCATTTTGAATAGAGGCAAACACAATCGCTTATTTTTACACATCCGGTAACTACTCGCAAATATTATTCTTGAGTTTTTCCTCAAGCCGCCAAATAACTATAAAGATCACAGACATACTTAGCCAATGAGGTGATGTTCATTGATTTGTGAATTCTGACTTTGAAGCCTTGACTGCAGCACACTGGCCATCACCGTCTGGACCTTTGGTTCATTTAGAGCTACCATATTTAGATTATTTAGGGCTCCACCCTAAACGATTGGCTAAGGCTAGCAACAGGCTGTACTGCCTGTCACATTACATATCAGATGATTATATTGAATATCATTAAAGGAACTGCAGTCTTGGTGCTGGTTTCATTTTTCAACTCTGGAAGCTGCAGCTTGGTTGAAAGCAATGTTCTCTCTCTTTTGCACAACCTTTAAGCCATTTCGATAATTATCTGGTTCTTTTGTTACTCAGATGTCTGATTTTCCTTGTCTTTTATCGATGGGTAGGTTATCTAGTGTTATTACTTTGTTGGAAACATCTATGTGCTCATGGAATCTATTTTGATGGGAGAGGGAAAGAATACAATAATACCTAGCTCTTGTTTTCATAAAACTGTGCTTCACCCCTTTCATTTCTCTCGCAGAATGTGCACATCTCACTTCCCCTCACATAACAACTCCCAGTCTCTCACATTGCACCTCACTTTCCCTTTCCTCTTCTTTCGGTCTCCCTACATCTTCACACTTTCATCCTGCCAACTTGAGGAGCTCTGAGCTATGAGGTGAGAGTGCTTCTGTTAGTCTTTCAAGGCTGCAGAGCTCGTGTTCTCCTTGAATGCTCAAAACCTTGAACATTTTAAAACTTTCCCAAAAACTAATTTGCATATGAATGTAGGTTAGGGCATCTGTTTTGAGGTCACAGTAATATACAGTTTCTCTCTTGCTGGCTCTGTTTTTTTCAGTGACCCTGTGTCAGCAATGACAACACTATTTAACTTCTAAAATGTTTCATTTTTTATGACCAAGAAATTCCAAATCCATTCCATACCTGACGGATAACACAGACATACTAACAAAATTCTCATGGGTTAGTTTTTTGGTTTTTTTTTACTTTATAAGAGTTTCCAGAAAAACAACTGTGGGCTTGTCATGTGACACTCCATGTGTGGAGTAAAATATACAGCAGTTTGCATATCACAGCTCCTTAACTGCCAAGACAACACGTGACCAAAGACTGTGAGCAAATTTGTCAGCGTTTTTTCAATAATACAGGTATTTAACACTTTAGGTTTAAGTGTGTGTATCCAGCCACCCACCAGCTCCAACATCAGTCAGTACCAAACTAGACATGAAGCCTCCACTTCAATTAAAACGTCACTTCAAGCTCACTGAGTGTCATCATTTTAAAGAGGAACTCTAAAATGATTTGGCATGGTAAATAACATCTATCTCTATTTGTTTTTATCTAAAACATATCTATTGAGGCAAGTAGAGTGCGTTCTAAACATAAGATAAAGCTTTGGCTAATAAACAAAACAAAAAAGCATATCTATACAAAGCCATAAATCCATTTTACATTCCTCAAACACCAAAAAACACTTCCATATATACAGGGAGTGCAGAATTATTAGGCAAATGAGTATTTTGTCCACATCATCCTCTTCATGCATGTTGTCTTACTCCAAGCTGTATAGGCTCGAAAGCCTACTACCAACTAGAAAAATTTGCATTTCCTGCGAAAATGCAGTGTGGATGCTTAAAGCTGAAGCTGTATGCAAAAAGTAGCTGAAAAAGCTGAAAAGTTGCAGAAATTGTAAAAACTTTGCAGAAGCAAAAGAAGTTTGCTAAAATGGAATAACTTAGCAGAACTGCAATATCTTAGAGGAAACATAATACTTGGCAGAAATACAATAGCATAGCAGAATTTAGCAGAAATATTGTAACTTACCAGAAACATGATAACTTCTCAAAAATACAAGAATTTAGGAGAAATAGTATAAGATAACAGAAAGAATATATTTAGCCAAAAATACTTAAACATTACAGAAACACTATGATTTAGAAAAATAGTACAACAGAGCAGAAATATTGTGATTTACCAGAGACACTGTGATGAACTATGAATATTGTAATTTTAAATTGAGACTATGTTTTAGCACAAATATTATAATTTGGCAGAAATACTATAATTTAGCAGAAATACTATATTAAGCACAAATCCTATAAAAAGCAGAAATGGCATGATTAAGCACAAATACTACATTTAGTAGAAATACTTTGTTTTAGCACAAATCCCATAAAAAGCAGAAATACTGTACTATGATTTAGTAGAAAAACTATAATTAATCAGAAATACTAAATTTAGCAGAAATACTATATTAAGCACAAATACTATGAAAAGCAGAAATAGTATATTAAGCACAAATCTTATAAAATAGCAGAAATGCTATGATTTAGCACAATAGTAATAAGTTAAACAGAAAAATTGGAAAAGCAAAATGGACAGCTGAAAAAATGCTGAACATGCTGAGGGTCCCTCAAATATACTTGTTAAATGACAAAAATCTGCAAAAAAATTTATTACAGCCACACAATCACAAATATGTACACATGAGGAAACACACATGCACATAGAGACCCACACACAAGATCCAATTCAGTCAACCAGTCTAAATATATTGAATTTAAATCTTAGAATGAGATCATCCCATTAAAAGCCTCTCTCTCTCTCTCTCTCTCTCTCTCTCTCTCTCTCTCTCTGTCACAGACACACACACACACACACACACACACACACACACACAGGGAGAGAGGACTAAGTTTCTAGGTCAGCCTGGGAACTGCTGAATTTGAATCCACCAATCAGAGAGCCTGTGCACTTTTCCCCACCAAAACAGGTGCATCTGTTTACACACGCAGCAGCACAGAGAGACACAGGATTTTTGCAGTCTATTTCTCATAGTGACGACTCCCTCAAACAAATGACCGTAATTTCCTAACCGTAGGGGCTAGAACGGTCATTCTTACACCGTTTTGTTCAGAAGAGGTGGGGGAATCTTCAAGTGTTGACAATTTAATATTAAAATATGAATTTTTAGAGATATATGACATGGATGACTTGTTGACTTAGAAGCCACGAATTCCCCAATATGCAAATTTGAATGCCTGAGACCACATATGTGATTGGCTGGCTGGGAAGCCGTGCAGGCCCTGATTTGTGGATTTGAATTCCTCAGCCCTCAGATATGATTGGCTGGCTTAGAAGCCATGAAGTCCCCAATATGCAAATTTGAATGCCTCAGGACACATATATGATTGGCTGGGAAACCGTGCAGGACCTGATTTGAAAATTTGAATGTCTAAGTCCTCACAGAGGATTGGCTGCCTGGGGACCAGGCAGAAATATATAGAAATACTATGATTAAGCATAAATACTACATTTAGTAGAAATACTATGTTTTAGCACAAATCCTATAAAAAGCAGAAATACTATAATTTAGCAGAAATACTATATTAAGCACAAATCATATAAAAAGCAGAAATACTATATTAAGCACAAATCCTATAAAAAGCAGAAATACTATATTAAGCACAAATTCTATAAAAAGCAGAAATACTATATTAAGCACAAATTCTATAAAAAGCAGAAATACTATATTAAGCACAAATCCTATTAAAAGCAGAAATACTATATTAAGCACAAATCTTATAAAATAGCAGAAACAGTATGATTTAGCACAATAGTAATAAGTTAAACAGAAAAATTGGAAAAGCAAAATGGACAGCTGAAAAAATGCTGAACATGCTGAGGGTCCCTCAAATATACTTGTTAAATGAAAAAATCAGCAAAAAAATGCACAGGGAGAGAGAAGTAAGTTTCTAGGTCAGCCTGGGAGCTGCCGAATTTGAATCCACCAATCAGAGAGCCTGTGTACTTTTTCCCGCCAAAACATGTGCCTCTTTTTACACACGCAGCACAGAGAGGCACAGGATTATTGCAGCCTATTTCTCATAGTGAGGACTCCCCTCAAACAAATGACCATAATTTCCTAACCATAGGGGCTAGAGCGGTCATTCTTACACCGTTTTGTTCAGAAGAGATGGGGGAATCTTCAAGTGTTGACAATTTATCATTAAAATATGAATTTTTAGAGATATATGACATGGATGACTTGTTGACTTAGAAGCCACGAATTCCCCAATATGCAAATTTGAATACCTGGAGCCCACATACATGATTGGCTGGCTGGGAAGCTGTGCAGGCCCTGATTTGTGGATTTGAATTCCTCAGCCCTCAGATATGATTGGCTGGCTTAGAAGCCATGAAGGCCCCAATATGCAAATTTGAATGCCTCAGGACACATATATGATTGGCTGGGAAACCGTGCAGGCCCTGATTTGAAAATTTGAATGTCTAAGTCCTCACAGAGGATTGGCTGCCTGGGGACCTGGCAGAAATATATAGAAATACTATGATTAAGCATAAATACTACATTTAGTAGAAATACTATGTTTTAGCACAAATACTATAAAAAGCAGAAATACTATAATTTAGCATAAATACTATATTAAGCACAAATCCTATAAAAAGCAGAAATACTATATTAGGTACAAATCCTATAAAAAGCAGAAATACTATATTAGGCACAAATAGTATAAAAAGCAGAAATACTATAATTTAACAGAAATACTATGTTTGGCACAAATCCTATATAAATAATAAATACTATAATTTAGCAGAAATACTATATTAGGCACAAATCTTATGAAAAGCAGAAATAGTATCATTTAGCAGAATAGTAATAACTTACAAAATTACAAATATGAAGGCATATTGAAACACAAATGCACAGAGGGACACACAAACACAGGCTCTAATCCAGTCAACCAGTCTAACTATATTCAATTTAAATCCTACAATGACATGCTGCCAAATAAGGGCAGGGTCCTCTCTCTCCCACTAAACACACACACACACACACACACACACACACACACACACACACACACACACACACACACACAGAGGGAGAGAGCTGCCGAATTTAAATCCACCAATCAGAGTGGCTGTTTACGTTTTCCCGCCAAAACAGGTGCATCTTTTTACACACGCAGGACAGAGAGGCACAGGATTATTGCAGCCTATTTCTCATAGTGAGGACTTCCCTCAAACAAATGACCATAATTTCCTAACCATAGGGGCTAGAGCGGTCATTCTTACACCGTTTTGTTCAGAAGAGATGGGGGAATCTTCCAGTGTTAACAATTTATCATTAAAATATGAATTATTAAAGATATTAGACTTCTAATGCACCATAACTGAGCAGAGCGAAGCAAAAACTGCCTTGACTTGCCCTCAAACAACGCTTTCTAACTCTAAATCTATTTGGAGTATCGATATCATTCTTTCACCGTAAGAGACAGCAGGCTTTGGTGAACAGTCAGAGAAATTTTCAGGTCTCTGTGGAAATCCAACAAAAAGTTATGACGAGAGAAAAAAGTGGTTCATTTCCACAGTTTGAAATCTGAAGAAATCTGAGCGAAGGACAAATTTCCTACCCTCAAACAAGTCCAACTCATTTCAGAACGGTAATAGGTGAGAAAGAAATTCTTGAATTGTGAGCGTCAGGAGTGTCTGAAGATATACCGGGACAAGCCTCATGTCTTAACTTTGCTTCGTTAAGGAGATATGACGATTCGAATATGCCTCTCATTACAGAAATGCAGCGATGATTTTGAACAAGCTCTCCATTGACTTTATATGGAGAGTTTTGTGACCTTGTGTTGGTCTGAGGAGATTTGCCAAAATTGTATAAATCCCACAACAATGATAGTGACATTTTCTGAAAGCCAGCAAAAATACCTACGTTTTGATGTATAATTTGTGGAAGTTGAGTGAAAATTGAGCAAGTAGCAAGAAGTTGTTCGGACATGAAGTGAAAATTGCAAAACCTTCAGTGGCACACTGGAAGCCAAGAGCATAGCAACCATAACAACGCATGTATTTTGTGAAAAATCACAATTTTGCAACTGAAAACTTTAAGAGGCATAAAAGTAAAACGGTAAAAGATTTGAAAAAGCTGAATCATACATGAATAGCCCAATAATTTGTGAACATTTTAAAGTTTGAATGGTTTTTCTAGGCGAAAGTATGAGGAAGTAGTTAAGTTTCAAAAACAAGCAAAATTTAGCAGAATTTTGGAAGTTTTCCATTCATTTCAATGGGACAAATTAAAGGAAAAAAGCTTAATATTTTAAAAAGTATAATAGCAAAAAATAGCAAAAATCATAGCGCAAATTAGCAGAAATAGCAGAATAGTTTAAAATTTGAACGGTGAAAATAGCACAAAAATTGTGGAAGTAGTTAAAGGACGAAAAACGAGCAACTTGAATAATAATAATAATAATAATAAAGAATAAAGAGAAACAGGAACTCAATAGTGTGGATGCTTAATGCATCCACACAATTAAGCATATTAGGTGATGTGCATCTCTGTAATGAGAAGGAGTGTGGTCTAATGACATCAACACCCTATATCAGGTGTGCATAATTATTAGGCAACGTCCTTTCCTTTGGCAAAATGGGTCAAAAGAAGGACTTGACAGGCTCAGAAAAGTCAAAAATAGTGAGATATCTTGCAGAGGGATGCAGTAGTCTCAAAATTGCAAAGCTTCTGAAGCGTGATCATCGAACAATCAAGCGTTTCATTCAAAATAGTCAACAGGGTCGCAAGAAGCGTGTGGAAAAACCAAGGCGCCAAATAACTGCCCACGAACTGAGAAAAGTCAAGCGTGCAGCTGCCAAGATGCCACTTGCCACCAGTTTGGCCATATTTCAGAGCTGCAACATCACTGGAGTGCCCAAAAGCACAAGGTGTGCAATACTCAGAGACATGGCCAAGGTAAGAAAGGCTGAAAGATGACCACCACTGAACAAGACACACAAGCTGAAACGTCAAGACTGGGCCAAGAAATATCTCAAGACTGATTTTTCTAAGGTTTTATGGACTGATGAAATGAGAGTGAGTCTTGATGGGCCAGATGGATGGGCCCGTGGCTGGATTGGTAAAGGGCAGAGAGCTCCAGTCCGACTCAGACGCCAGCAAGGTGGAGGTGGAGTACTGGTTTGGGCTGGTATCATCAAAGATGAGCTTGTGGGGCCTTTTCGGGTTGAGGATGGAGTCAAGCTCAACTCCCAGTCCTACTGCCAGTTTCTGGAAGACACCTTCTTCAAGCAGTGGTACAGGAAGAAGTCTGCATCCTTCAAGAAAAACATGATTTTCATGCAGGACAATGCTCCATCACACGCGTCCAAGTACTCCACAGCGTGGCTGGCAAGAAAGGGTATAAAAGAAGAAAAACTAATGACATGGCCTCCTTGTTCACCTGATCTGAACCCCATTGAGAACCTGTGGTCCATCATCAAATGTGAGATTTACAAGGAGGGAAAACAGTACACCTCTCTGAACAGTGTCTGGGAGGCTGTGGTTGCTGCTGCACGCAATGTTGATGGTGAACAGATCAAAACACTGACAGAATCCATGGATGGCAGGCTTTTGAGTGTCCTTGCAAAGAAAGGTGGCTATATTGGTCGCTGATTTGTTTTTGAATGTCAGAAATGTATATTTGTGAATGTGGAGATGTTATATTGGTTTCACTGGTAAAAATAAATAATTGAAATGGGTATATATTTGTTTTTTGTTAAGTTGCCTAATAATTATGCACAGTAATAGTCACCTGCACACACAGATATCCCCCTAAAATAGCTGAAACTAAAAACAAACTATAAACTACTTCCAAAAACATTCAGCTTTGATATTAATGAGTTTTTTGGGTTCATTGAGAACATGGTTGTTGTTCAATAATAAAATTATTCCTCAAAAATACAACTTGCCTAATAATTCTGCACTCCCTGTAGAATATATGTATAGTTATAAAAAAAATAATTTAACACTAACAGTGCAATATAAATAAAGATGCCTAGGCATGATGACGGTGGCAACCCTAGACTCTAACACAGTCTACGTTATTTAAATAATCCATAGAGCGGCCAAATAGGACAAACATTCAGTGTAACAGTTATAAAATTCTTGTGTAAAGATCAGGTTCATGCAACATTACTCTGATGTCTGCACTGCATAAATAAACAAATAACAGAGAAAAACATTCAGAACTTGAGTCTAAGGAGCTTGGAAAGAAAAGCATCTGGAGCGTCCAAGCTCCTTAGACTACGATGACCTGGATGACTGAGAACCTTTGCAGACATTCAGAACAGGACACATCAGGCCAACACCAGAATGATGATCTGCGTTTTTCATCCTTCATATGGCAAAGTGGCATTTTCTCTTGATGTGCATGTTTTCCTTTTCCAAGTCTCCCATTTTAGTTTCAGTACTACATTGACATAAAACATAGACTCAATAAGACCACAGGTCTGCAAGACGTACATAATTTGTGAACAATTCTAAAAAGTGAGGAATAACCGATTAAAAAAAAAAAAAAAGCTACATTCTGCACATATCATGCATGTAGCTTTCTCCTTCTTTTGGGTCAAAAACTTTACCTGGCTGTCACAAAAAGCAAATAAGACTGAATGCAGTGAGATGTCCTGTCTGTCTCTTTGCTGCTGTTTCATTCAGTACTGGGGAAAGCACTGCAAGCCCCCAGGCAAAAAAACTAAAAATATATACAGTATGACAACAGACTGGATCAGACAGACTTGAAGCTTTAAATATGTTATAAACAAAAAGCACTTTTACACTTGTTTCCATGTCATTATTGTTGTTCTTTTGCTGTTTTTCTATAGGGTACATCAAACTTTAACTGAGGACAGCTGAAAAGCTATAGAAATACACTTGAGGGTGCTGCTTACTATTATATTGTGAAGGGGTGCATATAACAGCAGTGTTTTTACTTATATATGTTAAAAATACTGGCGGCTGCTGGTGTTACCTCTCAGCCTCCCAGTACATATAGCTATGGTATCAATTTGAAAATACCACATTGTTTTGTTTTCAAGTTATTGCATTCACAAGATTTCCAAAAAACATGACCTCTGATCTTGAGGTCAAGGTGAGTGAGATTTGAACTTCTCTGAGATTCTCTGCCACAACACCCCATCAGCCTTTTACAGCTAAGAGGTAAAAAGGAGAAGACACTCGCTACACTTCAGTTCATCCACTTTCATGCTCTTGCAATAAGCAGAACATTTAATTTAACTGCTGTTTTTTTTGTTTCAGATCATTCAAAGATCATCTTCTCTGCATTCAATGTTACTTGGAAAGCTCATCTCTTGTGGGGTCTGGACAAATTAACTTTTGAAAAGATGTTAATCTAAATGGTAATACGCACCGTTTATTCCCCCCAAAATGCCCCAGAGATCGACTAAAGGCCCCTACAATTCACTCATTATGGCAATACTGCCTGGCAACATTAACAGCCTCCACATTGTACAGTAGTCCAGACACTGCAGGAGGAAAGTCTCTGGATAATATTTATTCATGCCAATATTGGTTCCAGGAAGTAGCAGCTGGATCACTTTACATTCAAACCCACCACTTCACATGCCTTTCAAAGTCAGAAGTCTGCTACCAGCAGCAGGAGGAGGTCGGAGTGTAGCAGAAGAGTGATGGCGAGGGGAATACTGACTCCAAGATGATAAGAGGGTAAGAGGAATACACCCCACAGTACAATCTTTACCTGATCTTGACTCCTCCTGGCTTTATTCACAGTTTCTATGTCACAGTGCACTTCATTCACTTTGAACTATAACAGCAACTGCAGGGTTCACTGCCTACCGTTCACTATTCTTTCTTCACATCACATGGGACTATGCAGCCTTTCAACAGTTTTGACACAGTGACTTACTTTGTAGCCTGTTGCTTTAAGTATTTTGATCCACAGTATGCTGCCCAGAAATATACAGAGATGTTTACCTACCACCTGTCATCATTTATTTTCACTCTATCACCCTCTCCCTCCTCTCTCCTTTTCTTCCTCTCTTTTTCTCTGCATGGCTCCCCTCATGCATTTGTAAATACGCATTCTCCACTACTTATACCAACACAGCAAAGCACCAGCTCCACAAACTCTCATTGGCTGCCAGTGACATCACTTGTGCAAAGTGTCGAGTCAGACTCCAAGAAGCTCTTTCACTGACAGCTGATGCCCCCTTGTGTCCACACAGAAAACTGCAGCCCTAAAAATAAAAACACCTCCTGGATTTGAACACTAATCATCAGCTGCTCCAGACAACCTTTTACATGTTAAACAGCACTAGAAAAAGCTACATACACGCAAACCAGATCTATGACGGCAAGTCACCTTAACCTCATTGTAAGCCATCTGATCTCCCAGAGAAAGCAAAGGATGTTTGCAAATTAAATTGGCTTATGTTTAGTCTAATGGTCTGCACAGACCATTAGAGTGAATTACACTGTAAGCCTGGCTGATTATTAAAGCTAACGGGATCATGTTCAGTCTCTTTCCCCAAGCACTAATCGCTACTGCACAGTGTAATCTGCCCTCTGCTATTCTCAGGTTACTATAGCCACACAATGCCTCATTAGAAGCAAACAGCCTTGATTTTTTACATCAAAGTCTGCTGAAAAGCGTGTAGTTTTGGATCTAAGGGATAGCAGGAAATTATGAAAAAAATATTTGATTAAACTGTGCTGCAGAAATATTCCCTGTACATATTGCTCTGGATTGAGATGAAAATTACAGCCATCATGTGTTTTTAGATTGATTAATGTGCTATTTTGTTTAATATTTGTCCATAAAATGTCAGAAAGTTGCTGAAATCACAGTCTAAAACATATTTGGGTTACTGAAAGCCAGACAGCAATCAGACTTCTGACCCATTTAAAGGAGAAGCTGCTGAGTTCAAAAAAAGAAGAAGATAGAGACAGCACAGCGCGCACTTCATTTTCCCTACCTTGCGGCTGGTGTAGTGGGCATGCTTAGCCAGCTTCGTATTGAGTCCTTGCAGAAAAACCTCATCAGTGACTTTGCCCACATTCATACAGGCTTCATCCAGCACAGCAAAGATGCCCTTGTGCTGCTGTTCCACCAGGTCAACAATGATCTGGTTATTGAAGTAATCAATCTAATAAAGGAAACAAAGGAGTAAAAGTAACCATGATGAAACGAAAATATACAAGCAGGCAAATTAAATACCATATGATGATGTACGAAAGGATCTTAAATGAAAACTACTTGATAAAACATGTTAATGATCACTGAAAAGTTAGAGTATTTTCTTCTTACGTGTTTCCAGGGGATGCCTTCCCTCTGATACTCATCCTGTTCCTGCTTTAGCACCAGCTGGATGAAGAGCTGCTGCAGCTTTTCATTACAGTAGTTGATGCAGAACTGTTCAAAGCTGCAGCATAAAGAATAGTAACATTAAACATTACAACAAGATACAAAGACAAATGTATTGGAAATTCTCCTTTTTTTTAAATATTTTATTTAATTATTCTTTCTTATACAGACCTGTTGTTCTGGAAAATCTCAAATCCATAGATGTCCAGAACCCCGATGACAGTGTTTTTCCCGTGGATTTTGGCGTCATAGTTCCTCACCTCAATGATGTCATTGATGCGACTCACAATCCAGCAGAACAAGCGCTCATACATGGCCTGTGGACGACAAAATCGCAGCGTGAATTGTTTGTTTTGGACTCCTTGGCAGCTTGCTGGTGAGCAAGTGCCTTGCTCATGGGCACAAGATCACCCAGTGTGCAATTAACAGTTAGAGAAGTTAAATGTCAAAATATATGAGTCACAACCCACAGTGCTGGTCCTGCAATTGCCCACAAACATTACATCCTCCACAGTCTCCAGCCTCTGTCTCGAGTCATAACACTGTGACTCATGCAAGTGTGAATCAGTGTGAACAGCAGTAGAAATATCACCAAGCACTGAGCAAAATATCACAGCCCTACAGGTGCTGGCCCACAGGCCACCGTGAACATATCGAGTATTCACAGCAATAACCTTGGCTAGCGCGTCCCGCCCGTAGTTGGCCTCTTGTGTTGTGTGCTGTTTTTCAATGACATCCCGTCCCGTGGCTACCGTGCGATAAAGCAACGCCTTCTCCACGTTTTCCTCCTTGGTGGACAGCAGCTCCCTGATCACAGACACCAGCTTTGTGTTCTCTATCAGGGTCACATCACCGTCCACTCCAAATGTCAAATTTCCCTAAAATATAGAACAAAGACAATGGCTTAGTATTTATGGCATGAAATACTAAAGTAAAACGTCTACGCTACGTGAGAAATTTAACTTAAATGAGGAACATATTCTGCTTAACCCAACTAAACTTTAATAACGTTGTGGTGCTCGTCTTTTAACGACCACTAAACTGAAATAATTTTCAGGAATTTGCTTTGAATAAACAGACATAAAAATCATAAAACAAAGCATAAACA
Organism: Aulonocara stuartgranti; assembly: GCF_965226115.1. Lineage (NCBI taxonomy): Eukaryota > Metazoa > Chordata > Actinopteri > Cichliformes > Cichlidae > Aulonocara > Aulonocara stuartgranti. The sequence goes on along the minus strand of NC_138959.1, from coordinate 5,452,086 downwards.
ACATTTTAAAAGTGTAAATATGATCTGATTATGCGACAAACACTATATACAGTAACAAAAATAAATAAAAATTCTCATTCACCCCACACAAATCAGCCACATCAACAAAACCACTGTCAGGTACACTGAATAACTCATCGTCTCGTTCCTTATCAATCTTCAGGGGAATTCTTGGCTCCGTGTATTCACGTCTAACTCACATACCACCCACTTGAACACTGATCTAGCCTTAAGGAACCTCTCCCTGACTGGACTGGCCTCCCACAGCAGTACAATGCACCCCACTACACTAGAGATTTTATTTAGGAACACCATAAAGGTCCTAAGTCTTGACCCATCCTCCAAAACTCCACAGATCCCAATCTGATGGAGCACCTGCAAGATCCGCAGGACCCAGGCAACCTCCTACCAACCCCAGAGGCCAATATTAGGTGCGTCGCTTTAGTATTGGGGCTGTACATTTAATAATTCTTCTGATTTATCCCAAGTAATAATAAAAGTAATAAGAGTTTGTACTCTGGGACATCTAAGGAGCTTGGAAATTAAAGTGAGTGGACTTCTTTAAGTTTCTTGAAGATGCTTCACCTCTCATCCAAGAAGCTTCTTCAGTTCTAAGAGAAGTTTCCATGACCTGGATGACTGAGAACCTTCACAGACATACACTGGGACACAGCTGGCAAAAGAAATAAGCAGAGTTGTCGTATTACTGGGCATTACCAGATGCAGGATGGTTGCCAGGATCTTGTAAACAGTCTGAATCTCATCCCCTGTGAAACCGATCACTTTCATGGCATCAGCTACAGCTTTGAAATCAGCACCATCGTTGATGCAAGACTGGAGAGAAGAAGGAGAGACACTGAAAGCGGATCAAAACAAATAACTGGAAGGAAACAGGAAACAATCAGCAAAGCCTGAGTAACATCTTTTCAACATTTATCCCCCTTAATGGTTCAATGGAACAAATACAGATGTTAGTATACAATGTTACAGTTTACAATGTTTTTCTGTTTAGTCTTTGTGCTTTCTCCTTTCTCTTCTAATCAATCGAGTCAGGATATCACGTGTTAATTAAATAACAAACCAGCTCTTAGCTGAGATGCTTTCCTATAAAAACAGGAGTCGCTGAGGCGAACTGTGTACAAACCGCCACCTCGGCTGTGTGGTGGTGTTTTGTTCCATGACGTCAGGCAATTTGTTGCTGTCAAGTGGTTTTGTTCCTACTCATTAAGCTCAGGCAAAGATGGCAACACACAGCAGAAGTCTGAATTAAAACATATCTCAAGAGACCACAGTGAATTTAATGCACCATGACTTTGAATTGTTAATCAATGAAATTATTTTTTCCACTTGTGCTCCAAATATGGGAGTTACGTGGTTTGTTTCAAAAAAGCCTATAAACTGTGGTCAGGACAGACACATCTGCAAATCGTGTGCTTGATTGTATTTATCCCAGTGCAAACAAACTTACTGTCACGCTGACATTCTTTTAGGGGTTTTCATGCTTTGCCAGTTCTATAAACACATCTTAATAGTTTAATTTTTTAAAAACAAAACCACAACAAAGTTCATATGTGAATTGCAATGTATATAAATTGCCTAGATTACCTTAAGCTGGCCTCCAACTTTGATGAAATTGTATGCTTTTGGGTCCTTCTGGATGTGAAGCGAGCGTAAAAGGGAATCTGGAGCTCCTCTGAGTAGCTAGTGAAGGATAACAAAGAAAATACTTTGTTGTTTTTAATGCTGTTGACTGAAACTTTGCACGTGTTAATCATATAGAACAGAAATATGCTGCAGCCTGAGCCATTAGCATGCCAATCTTAAGTTAAGCCATTTAGGAAAAGTAAAAAGAAAAAGAAAAGATGTTTACTCCGTGGAATTTTTCCCAAGTTCAGGAAATTGTCTAAATGATACCCTTAACTAAAAATGTTTGCTTTTCTGGTTCAAATAGCAGACCTATTAGTATGCTCCTCATGCTCAGCAAGCAATAAACAAACAAACAAAAACATATAAAACAACCTAGAGTGCAGAACAGGGCAGCCGGACTAGTTCTGCACTGCTCCTACCAATTTGCACGAGATGCATAAACAATTATCTGGACTTACCGATAACTTAAAGGCACAGCTTTTGTTATATATACACAAAGGTATCATGAAATCTAGGCCACATTTGTTTTGTGATAAGAAAAGTGTTTGAGTATCTGAAACAGGTTGCCAAACATCAAACAAAGAAAGAGTTTCATTTGACAAGTTTCTACGGCAACGGTTGTGGAGTTTATCTCAATGAGTACTGCAACTATTTAATTTCCGGAATTTCTTTACCTGGATTTCTTTACCAACACAGATTGCCACTATTGTTTCTATGCTCTTTGATATTAGCGGAATATTAGTGTTGTTTTGAAACATGTTCATGTATATTTTTAAAATGGAATCCAGGAAGAGTAGCTGTGCTCTGTGTTACAGCCAATGGGGGTTCCTAATAAATAAACAAATAAATTCAACATCAAACAACCTCAACTCACTATCCTCCCACATTTGGAAACAAAAGGTGTTTTGACTCAGAAATGCTGCAGGGATTCAGAATCCTGCTGCTGAGTCTGTATTTTGCATATTAAAAAGGGGACCCTGTGGAGCTTTTCTAAAAATAAACTAAAATTGTGTTTTCATCCAGATTTCCCTGCCAAAATGTGTTGTCTGTCTTCAAGGTCCAGCTAACATATTTACAGACTGTTTTCATCAGTGTTTACTAGGTTGCAGTTTACTTTGATTGCACTCAGTAGTGTTTATTGTTGCACTACTGCTCACTGTTGATCACTGAATTAATGAGACACCGCTGCATTTGCATTCATGTGAATCCATATGTGCATGCACAGGGAACCTTTAACAAACAACCTTAATGATTACATGCAAATAAACACAGGTGCGCACATATTTACCTGGTAGAACGAATGAAAGCTCCTCTCGCCTTCCTGCTGGAAAATTACCCTGGACTGTTTGGAAAATGAACAAAACGTGTGTCACATAATGCTCGAAGCCTTGTCAACCAAGAAAAAACAAAATCTGTAACTATCACTGCATGATTTTGCTTTATAAACATATAAAAATAATATGGTAGGGTTAGGATGTCAGGCAGTCACTCTGGAATTACACAAACAGAAAGAACAGACAGAGACCGCTTGGAACAATGTGCTCGGCAACTACTGTAACAAACTCCAGGCACCTTCATTTTAATGCTGAAAACTTTTGCACATGTACTTAAAATATTTTAGAATCGTCATGCACTAATCAAACAAAGTCTTTACCAAATGCAATGCATACCTTCTCCAGCAGGTAGTTGTTAATATGGCCTCCGATGGGATCCCCCTTGAAGTCAAAATTAATGTCCATGTATTTGCCAAAGCGGCTGGAGTTGTCATTACGGTTGGTTTTGGCATTGCCGAAGGCCTCCAACACGCAGTTTGATTTCAGCAACATGTTCTTTACTCTGTGGGACGGCATCATGATATTAGAAGTTAAGTGGCTGATTATAGAGGACCTAGTATGTATATTAGTTACCATGGTTATGTAGCCATTATTTCAACAGCTGATGTTTGTGTGTGTATATGTCAGAGGTAATATAAGTACAGACATTCTCCACTTAAGCAGAAGCTCAGATAGTTGTGTCAAAAAACACTTTTTACTCAAACTAAAAGTGTAAAAGTACAGGCTCTGAAATGTACTTGAAGTAAAAAGTAGCTCTTTGAGGGCATTTTCAAGCCATCTGAATCTCATGTTATACTAATATACTAATAAAATAATATTAATGGGAGAGAATACACAGTTTGTTTCAACCTAAATTCTCATTCTTATAAATCCACACAGCCTGAAGCTTGTGCAGGATGCAAGCAGAGAAAAACAAAGGAAAAAACTTTTAAAGGCACCGGTCTGCATGATGGATAGGTGACTAAAGAGAAAAGTGAGGTTAAAGTGGGATTTGATAGGCAGGGGAAAGAATCCCTTAGACACTATAAAGCTGAAAATACAGACACAATTCTGTGAGCAACTCTAATCAGCTTCATCATTTTAAATTCAAATTTATGTCTGCTACCCTTTATGTAATCTAACACTGACCATGAACATCACAGCCACTCTGCACCAGTGCAACATCATCCATTCACCACAGTAATGCAAATTAACCTGCTTAAACCTGCTTAACCTGGACTAACCTATATTTAACTGCTGAGTAGGGATGGGTAGCGGTGTCCGGTGCCATGATGGCACCGGTTCTGACATAAACGGTAGTAACCAGACCGAAAAGCAGCGCACATTTCGGTGCTTTATTTCGGTGCTTTTTTTTTCCTGAGCTGTGATACACTTTAGATTCTAGCCAATCATTTTACGTTTCCGAGGATCGTAGGCGGGGCCAGGTACGTAAGTTCTGTTAGAGCAGAGCTACAGATTAAAAATGTCCAAGGCGAAGCGGTCAAAAGTCTGGCTGTACTTCATAGCAAAAATATGCAAACTCAGCAGCCTGCAACAAGTGCTTTAAGGTGATACTGTGATACTGTCAAAGGAGGTAACACCTCAAATCCGATGAAACACCTGGCGACGCGTAGCGTTTTTTTTAAAAGCCCAGAAATGCGCCGTATTTGATAGCTTGCTGCGAGACCTCACACCGAGCACATCTACTGCGGGTGGGTTGCCTGTTATGCAACATCCCCCAAAAACACGAAGAGGAGAGTCCTGGCCCCTAGCCCTGCCAGTGTAGCAGAAATGATGACGGATGATGGTGGCAGCAGCCGTTCTTCTCTGCGTGAGTAGCTAATTTACGTTGAGTAGGCTAACCACGTTATTACATTAATGCATGTAAGGTGAACTAGCAAACATCATCATAGCTACATGCTGTCCTCTTGTTTGATGGCAGATACTCCCTTCACCCTGGCTAAAAAGGCTAAAATGACCAAAGAAAAAGTGGAAAACAGTTAAACATGAGAGGTTTAGGACAAAGTTTGTGTTTTTTCCATTGTTTAAGCACTGCTTCCAGCCAAGAGTGATGCCATATATGCCCCATAGCTGCAGAAAAGGCTAACATTGTTATATTTTTACAAAAAACAGCTGAACATGAGAGGTTTTTGGACCAATTTTGTGTTCTCCATTCTTTAAGCACCGGTTTGAGCACCGTTTGAGCACCGGCACCGTTTCAAAAGTACCGATTTGGCACCGGTATCGGATAAAACCTAAACGATACCCATCCCTACTGCTGAGTATTTTCATACAACCTTTAAATAAAAAATAAAGTTAGTATACTTTAATTTCACTTACAGGATGTTTCACAATATGAAAAACAAAACGCATGACATCAAAAGCGTATCGTGCACAGATCTGATATTAACAAGCCCTAAAATAACTGAGGACATGACATATAAGCTTGAAATTTCCAGTTTATCAAATGTCACTGAGCAATCTATAACCTGCCGCCGCCTTCTCTGAGTAAACATATCAATCAAAAATCCCACTCTGGATCGTTCAGGCCCACTGTAACCCCTGAGTACAGTTCTATAAATAATACATAAATAAGGTTTTTTGTTGGTGTATCTTGTGATGGATACACCAATAGGATTGTTTTACGTTTTACTGTTGAAATATTAAGTCTGTGCTTGAATCTGTATGGAAGTGAAAGGAGATATGACACATATGGTCATTTCAAGCTAAAAGCTTCAGCTGTGAGAAAAAAAAAGTCCCGCCCACCTGCTGTCAAAGCACCTGTTTGCGAGGGATAGCCAGTTAGAAAGAAGTCAACTTAAAAAGAGGGCAAACAGCCGCCAAGTTCAGCCAATTTAAAAACAGTGACTCATACGGTCTAGTATGTGGATCGAGAGATAAACAGGTAATTTATATGGGACATACATAAACACAGCCAACAACTTTAAACACTATGTGTACACAGTAACTTACTTTAGTGCCTTTTTGATAAAGACTGTATACATACGAAGCACATCCTGTCCACATACATTTCCTTTAGAATATCATTAGTATGTGAGTACGCAGTCAAACTCCTTCTACCCATCTACAATTTGTTATTTTCTAAATATCCTTTATATAATCAAATACTATACTCTTCTATACTCAAGGGTTTTAAAGCATTGGCTAATTATACCATCCTGTACTGAAATGTAATGAAGTAAACCACCAGCTGCTGTAACCTCAGCGATAAATAGAAAGCACAATTCTAAACTTTGCTCTGTGAGCAAAGAATTTTATGGATTTCAAAATGTTTATTCGTGCATAAAGTTTTAGTGTCTCCGCATTTGTCAGCACTTTGTATTCACCACCTAAATGGTTGACCGTCAAGGCTTTTCCAGCTTTTTCCCTTGACCTACATTTCGTGGACTTTGCATCAAAGCTGCTCTACTTTCTTATTATCTTGATGATTTTAAGAGACTGAAATAAAATCCGACTGTAATGTGATGCAACGACTTCTTTTTGCACAGTAACAGCTCACACCTATTCACTTATCAGTGGCTTTGACTAAGCTTAGCTGAGCTGTAACTATATCCCACTATGATCTAAAAGCCTCTGACCACTTGCTGATTTACTTCTAAAATTAAAGACTGACTTATTTTTAGCAACAAAACCTGTGATAAGACCTGCGAGTAGTCATCATTGCACTGGGACCGACACAAAGAATGAAGAGTTAAATCCTGTTTACTCAGAAATGTGTTGTGAGACCGTTTACACCTTCTATTAAAACATACGCGCCTGGTTGTTTTTGTTCAATAACCATAACACTGATTATGTGATAAGCTTTCTGCCCACAGAAGTGGTGATGCATAACAACTGGAACTCACAAGAAAACAACTTCCTTTCTGGTAATATTCACCATGTGTTTATGTGCTGACAGTGTCCATAAGAGCTGCTCACCTTTCAACTTCAGCCCTCTGATTAGGATTGGTAATAGCAGCAATGTATTGCATTATATACTTGCTGGCTTCAGTTTTTCCTGCTCCACTTTCCCCTGAAACAAAAAACAAAACAAAACAGTTTAATAGCGGTTTTTTTTTTTTAAATAACCATAAATCATGTTGGCATCTATAATTTTGTGGTGTGTTGCATGCTCTGCAAATTTAACCAACAAAATGCAAGTGGTTTAAAATGCTGAATATTTTAAACAGACACGAGTTGAGACGTCCATGCTGGTGAGACCCATAAACAAATCCTGAGCTGCAGTTTTTGTTTTATATTCATGTTATGCACAAAACTATTTAATTCCACATTAATTATTTTTTTATTTTACAAATAATATTTGCCCGAACCACATGACAGAATGCACTCATGGCGTGATCTCAGGATCTGAGGGTCTTATTTCCCTCTCTGACCACTAAGTGGTGCTTCATCCTCTCTGCACTCACCCAGCTTGTGACCACATGAAACACTTGTTTTGGACTAAGTCACAGTGAAGTGCCTATCATCATTTTCAGCTGAATTGAGAAGACAAAACATCTGAGTCATCAGAAGACAATGTGTGAAGTCAACAGCACAAAAAGAGTTTCAACAAATGCTTTGTAGATGTAAAGGTGTCTTTTGTCTGGTCTGTGCAGGGGGGCTTCTCGTGATACCTGAGATGACAATGCAAGTGTCTTTGTTCCTCCTCTTCATGGCTTTGTAAGCAGCATCAGCAATGGCAAACAGGTGTGGCGGCCTCTCGTAGAGCTCACGGCCCTTGTACTGTTCTATGACGTCCCGGCCGTATATGTTCATGGCACGGTAAGGGTTGACAGACACCACCACCTCGCCGATGTAGGTGTAGATCCTCCCCTTCTCAAACCTGAAGAATATAAAAAAATGATTTTTTTATTGATAATCACAACCAACAAGATTAGACTGATAGCCTGGCAATGATTTCAATGATTTTCATTGAAATAATAAAGATTAACAAAACTTTTTTTGGAAACATATGTTTAAAAAAACAAAACAAAACTACAATGCAATGCCTTTACTATTCAAAATGCATAGTTTCCATGTATTTAGAAGATATAATTCTTATTATATTTTTTATACAGCTCATTTACTGTATTACTCTAGAGTTCTGTATAGTCTAATATCAGACACCAGAAACCACAAAAAGCATTATAATTACAACACTGCAGAATCACAATGCTGACACAATTGCAACACTTGTCAACATCGCCCTTTTACAAATCAGTCACACCACATTTTAGACCTCTACAGATTACATTTTCACCAATTACAATAGCAGAAAGGCATTTATGAAATATGAACAAACTGTGACACCAGCTTAAGGTTTCCCATCTTGCTTTATTTGCATGTTACAATATCATGCTGCAGATGTTATTAGCGTGCTCTGTGTTAGACGCTGTTTTGAATGTATCTGTTGTTATGAAGGTTAATATCAATAAGGAAGCTGTTTAAATAATAACTGATGGCTTATGGAGAAGGGTTGGGTTAAATCATTGTGAACCAGCAAAGCACTATTAACAGATATTCCAGTGTATTTTGGGGAAGTCTTTGTATATAGTATGTTTTTCTAAGTTTTCTAAAGAGACATCCCCAGATTTCTGTGGAAGCACCCAACAGGTCTGATGTTTTCCCTAATCCACATCCCACCCCTTTGGGATGAACCGCTGACCAATCTGACCAGATTGGAGCATATCCAGCCACAGGAGTAAATTAGGTTTTTTCTTCTTCAGTTTAAAAAAAACAAGCAAAATAGCTGCCAAACATATAATAGTTCATGTTAAAGTTGCTCTACCTCTGGCTACCTTTCCCGCGCTCTAACTTTCTGTGCCCTTTTCTTTCACCCACACAATCTTTCTCTCCCTCTCCTGGCTTTTCCCTCTCCCTGAGGCCGCCTGCCTGACTTCCTTCCTCTCCAAAATGGACTAGGATGCCAGTTTCTCTCCACAGAAGAATGGTCTCTTTCTCCACAGCTGCCAAACCTCTGCTGCTGCATTTGCAAACAACCCTAAAAGCATATTATGACTGCTGAGTCAGACGATGAGAGAGGTTAAGTAGTCCTCAACACTTCGATATTGCTGCACATGAACACATTTGTCAATATAAAAGTCTTTGAGCATCATCCCAAATTGCTGATGGGTGTCCAAGACTCTCATTTTGTTTATCAGCATATTTAAAAGGAGATAAGCCTCAGCCCTGTTAATCTATTTTATGCGCCCTAAAATGGCCTCTGTGTGACATTTGGATTCAAGATGATCGTAAACCAACCTTCCAGTGCAGGAAATTGGCTCTATTAAAAAAAAAAAGGAAAAGTTTCCATCAGATTAGATTTATCTTTCATCAGTTGCAGTGTCCCATGGAAATAGAAACTAAATACTGGTTTATGGTCATATCTCTAGACCCAAAGAAGCACAAGTACTAAGAAAACAGGAAACAAGAGAACAGAAAATTCTAAGAATGTAAAACAGCAAGGCACACACTCAGATTAGCTCATTCCTGTGTTTAGATTGACTGACACAGTGTCATAGGTGGCAATGACATACCACACACACGTGTCCTGAAAGAGGATCAACCAGAACAAGGTTAGATAAAAACAAAAACACAAAAAAACCACAGAAAACCGAAGGTATTCTTTGTGACTCAATATATTCAATACTAATTTTTGCTGTGCATGCATAATATAATGTGCTTATTCTCAGCCAACATGGCCCATCATCGTGTTACTTTTCAGTTACACTAAATATATAAAAGAAATTCTGACATTTGAAGACCAGAGCAAATATTAAAACCACCAGTTAAACCTCCAAGCACATGGAGGTTGAATGTTCAGGTTCACAACAATGTCTCTAAGCAGCTAAGCTAACTTGCTAGCAACTCCTCCCCTGGTGCTACAGTAAAAGACCTATTGTGCCCTCCACAAGCAGGAGGCTGCTGTGTGCCAGCACCATTGTTTAGACATCAATTGGAGGTCTTTGTCTGAGACGGGGCCTCCATCTCCTACCGCATGGGTCGACACAGCGAGCTGCCCACTTAACTCACATGTGCAATAGTTTCTGGTGGACAATACTTTACGAGATGGGAGGTGACAGGGTCTACCACCATAATGACAAATGTGCAGGTATTTTTATAGTGTATTAGACATTATGCTGGTGAAGTGTCTGCTGGGGACTAATTGGGTGGAGAAAAACACAGTGTGTATGTGTGGAAAGAGTGAGATGGGAATATGGGAATATATCTACAGACAGACTGAACTGTGCTTGTTTTTTCCAAAACAGCCTGTATAACAAAAGAAGAAGCCACAGTGACACCACCCATTGCTTTCTGATATCCTGTTTTGTTTGGAGCAAGAAGTGACCTCATTTGAACCAGAAGGTGGAGTGTTATCACCTTGGTTAGCAAGATATATTCACAGTATATGGGTGGGTGGTAGAAAGATTAGGTATCGAACCCAACCGTGGTTTTGTAGTAGGATATTAACATATTTATTCCTTCTGTTAAATTGGGTACTATCAAGGTCTATGGTCACTGAGTCGCTTTTACAGCAAGCTCTAAATGTCCAACTACACAACTGAAGTTTCTTGTTCTACATTAAATTAATTTCTGGAGGACGCTGTTCATTGTTTTACCTCATTGTCTAAAGTCCTCATTTAGATATAAACTAATAAAATTACACAGTTTTGTGTATTTCATGTGCTTGTTTTTTCAAAAACTGACCTCAGTATTAAGTATAGTATTAAGTGTACTTAGTCTTAAATTACTATACTGATTATATTTCCAGGAAATGTGTTAATAAATGTTTTAATTCATGCAGACTTGGCATGAATTATGACCTTCACATAATCGATCCAGTCTAATACATATGGAAGATTTTACACAACCCTCTGCAGCGATACATGCAGGCAAAAGGATCAAAGATCAAACAAACATGAAGTTATTGATTTAAGCCGTGATTAACAATGTTTGAAAAAAACACGATGATAAAAAAAAAGTTGCTAAACCCTCATGATAAGTTTTTTTAAAATATAGGATAAGAAGCTTTAAACGTTCTGCTAAATGAGTCCTAAGTCTGGCTGACACATGTCAGCATATCATTGGTACAATAACATAGCAGCAATAAACCACATGAGATGACCTAATTACACGTGAAGTAGCAGGTAAAGCTGGGTAGCTAAAAATAGGTCAGTGCGTGCAGAATCATACATTATTTATATCAATATAATTTAATGTTGCAATACATCAAGTGTTTCTTCAGTAAACTGTTATTTTGTGCAGCTCGACACTCATTTCACCATCAGTCACTGTGCAACAGCAAGGAGGGAGACACTGTGCAGTAATAACACATGTGAATGACTTAAAGCTTGAAGTTATATTTTGATGTTAAAACTACATGACTGACAGCAGACAACAACGCTGATTAACTTTGAGAAAACAACAATGTGGGCCATGATGCTAATAATGAAATCTCTCTTTAAAGCCACCAGACTCTGCTGGCAAAAACAGTGATTTTTAAGTTTACAGTTGGTTACCAACTGCTGCCTCAGTAAACAAAGGACTCCTGTGTTTTGTAAGGTAAAATTACTGTTAGTGAACTCTGGAGTTTGCTTCCTTGTCAGAAAGAACAGGTAAAGTGGTGAAACCATAAATAAAGCATATACATATAAACCAATATTAATGTCTTTCAGGTGGTTACTGTCCACAGCAGTACATGGCTTTGGTTTCTTTCACCTGCTGCTGTGTGCTTAGGGGCGTGGCCTACTGGTATGCACACTTATTGTAGATCAGAACTGCATTAAAACCCCACTACAAAGAAACTGAACTATTCCTGAGTCATAGAAAGTTGATCTTTAGATTCATATTTATGAATGCTTATACGCTGGTCAGTGCAAGTAACATCACATTTTGCATTTTGAAGTAAATATCAATTTATGTCAAGATATTTTTGTCACTACTGCAAAGCAAAAGTGAATCGAGGCATCGGCAGAACCTTTCTTTGAGCAAACACCGCAGGGAAACGCATATAAATATTATTACTGTGTCCACCACAATGCCAGTGCCAATGGCATTGTGGGTTTCAATTTCCCTTCCAATAGTAAAACATTACACACTACACAAACAAAGAGTAATCTAATCATTCAACATGCTCATGATTCACTGTGAAGTTGTATAGTCAGGACTGACACAGAGGGTGAGTTTATTCAGCAAAAAGCCCAGAAGAAACCCGTTTTCCCCACCTAGGTTTATAAATATCAGAAGAGGAGAGGAGAGGAGAGAAGAAGCGAAACTCAATCAGTTGGAGCATGTTAGCTGAGATAAAGGGCTGGCTGATCCATCTGTTCCACTCTGATTTAGAAGGATTTAAATGACACACAGGAAAAAGATTAGAGAACCTTAATAGCTGGGAGGCCATAATAGCCTCCCAGAAATGTTATTTATAGGAGCACTGAAGCTGAATCAGATTTCAGTTTGGTCAGGTTATCTGTCTGTTTTAAAATCAGATAAAAAATTAAATAAGGGATTAAAGTGAGACATTGGGCAGTACATAAATCTGCAGGTGTAATAATGCGACTGTCTTTACATCCTCTCTCACTTCCTCCCATCATCCAACTTTCTGTCTGCCCAGCTGTGAAAGGAAGTGTGGCTAAACTGGTCTGACCTGCAGTCGTGTGATCTCCTTCCAAAGAGGTCTCTCCTAAGGGCTGCCAGAAAATGGGAGAATCAGACAGGGAAAAAAAGAGAAGCAGGAGATGGAGAAGAGCTGAAGAGAAAAAGGGAGTAGGAAGATGATCTTTGCTGATGACTACTCCATGGCCTGACTTTCAACTAAATTATCATTTAATGATTAATGTTGCTAAAATAATCACGGTGACATGTATTATTTCAATGTGATCACAAGCCACTAGCAATGCACACCCATCTGCAGACACGTCAACACCAGTCCTAACCAAAAACACAGACAGGGTTGAAGGCTAAGTCGAATGGAAGAATACATTTAAAATTTCAATTTTGAGAAAAATTATGATTTCACTCTATATACTGCTTCTTGATTTTATTTTTAACATAATATTGTTAATCAATTTTATACTGATGACCCCCCGATATATCACACTGAAATTTAAACAATAATCCATCTGATCTTGGTTTTTAGAACCATTTTTCAATCTCATATTTAAAGACAGAAGACAAAACGTCCCTCATGCTTTTACTAGGTTCAGATTGGACAACTGCAGTTATCATATAGGAGTGGGCATCTCATCGCAGTTTCTGCTGGCTGAAATGCTCCAGTTCGGCAGACTGGTAAGCATAAATATGAATTCATTTTAACTTCACAGGGTTAAAAAACAACAACAATGCACTGGTCACCTAAATTGACCATGGATGTGAATGTGAGTATGAACCAAAAGCTGTTAGTCATGTGATCAAGACTGGGCTTTCTTATAATCCGCTCCTAAACCTCGACTTGACGGTATCGGAGTGTAACCATCACAATGTTTCACTACATGATAGGGCTGTGCGATATGACCAAAATCTCATATCCCGATATAAGAATTCTATCGTCCGATAACGATATAAATCACAAAAATGTAACATTTTCTGTAAATTCTGAGAATCTCGGGCAGCTCGTCTTGCGTGAAGTGTTTCCAGCTGGGCGTCATTGTAGCTGGAGTCGAGTGTTTTAACCGATGCATGAAACGATACATTTTTAGACATAAGTTGTAACAGCCGCCGTTTTCTTTGTGAGTATTTATTACTCGGCGTGCTGCGGGGAAAAGCCTGTTCTAACGTTTGAGTCTAAGGTCTATTTTTTAGCACCTGGCGGCTCTTTTTTACTTCTCATCCGTAAATAATCTGCTCTTTCACGTAATTCCGTTTATTTTGAAAAGCCTCAACAGGATCTTGAGCTTTATTGTGAAAGGTTTATGTGGAACATAAACAAGCGGACACGCGAAGGTGTTACCGTCGTTGTTGCTAACGACAACGCATAAAAACAGGCGCTTGTCCGTCTGTAGTGTGGTTATATTAAATATAAGAGAAAGAGAGAACTTTAAGAAATTAATATAGCCACTACAGTGACTATCAAAACGATGAAAACAATATTGCTGTAAACAGTTTATTTTGCGACACCACGAAACAAACGATAGCGTAAAATGAAACGATAGACGTTTTTATATCGTCATCCGATGTATATCGTTATATCGAACAGCCCTACTACACGATGAGGTTGAGTCTGCCTACAGGCATCTGTCTGCTTCTTCTAGATTCCACCTTGTCTCAATGAGACATGAGCAGATCAACACACATATTTACCCTTAAACAGACAGAGACCAATGTTTTTTCACTCTAACATGGTACTCTGTCTCCCCTCTAAATACCAGGACAAACTTTTGCCACACATGTCTACAACCCTACTGCACATATACACATATGACAAGTTTCCCTCAGATGTGAATTACAGAGCAAAGCTGAGCACAACCGCTGTCTCCAATCTTGTTTGGGTGGGTCTTTTTTATGGTTAACTTGGGGAGGAGTACAAGCAAATTATAACATTTTCTCACCAAGAAGCACACCCCATCTTCCCAGAAAAGGAATAAACTCAGGAAAGAATTCGGAGGTAAATGTGACTCAAATAACGAGAGGAAAAAAGCCTTCTTCAACAAATCACCCTGAAGCAGCTCACAGTGATGCCGTTATAACATTTTATATGATTTTCTGTCTCTGCTTAGCACTCATACAGAGACTTGTTGCAGGATCAGCATTTTAACTCCTAAAGTTCAAATAAAGCAGGCGAGGAATTCATGTTAAAAATTAGACCAGTGAGGCTTAAGCACACTTGCAATGAAGAAGTGGGTGTCTGAACTGTGCCCTACATCTGATGGTGCAATCTGTGGCCCACATCAGGTTGAGCCGAGATACTCTGTGTTGTCATCATTGTGAGTGTGAACTTCAGGGTCACCGTAGGAATTATGAAGGGCAGGGAGATAATCTGTGTCTGTTCCACTTTTAAACTCAGTGTTCATTACCATCACTGCTCGTGTTTAGAGTCACAGCAGCCTGCTTTAATGCTGGGTAAGGGAAGACCTTATCTTCTCTTAAAAAGCCATAACAAAAACCATGCTGCTTATTTTAGCTTTTCTGCTTCTCCCCATAAGTGTAGGCCTGAAACAATTAGTATTCATTTTTGTACTAAACAACTGCATATCTTTTTCCAGCAAATATGCCAAATGAGCCAAACTTTTAATGGTTCCAGGTTTTCTTATGCAAGGATTTTAAACTTGTTTTAATAACATAAAATAGCACTGTACATCTATGTGTGGGTCACGGAATAAAAGTCTTCTGAAGATGTAAAATATGAGTCTCTTTTAGTAATATCTTGATGCATGCTCAAATCAGCCACGTAAGGAAAGCTCAAAAAGTTGATTCAGTTCATCTGGACGTAGGTTTTCAATGAAATGTTTCTTTCACTCACAACGCTATGTCCAGATGAACAGAATCAACTTTTTGGGCTTTCCTTACGTGGCTGATTTGATCCACCTATTCCTCCACTCCCTTTCGCTGGTCAAACACAGCAAATAAACTCTTTCTTTAAACAGCAACATCCTAAATTGATTTACTAATAGTAAATTTTCCTCACTCTTGTTTTACAAGATCCATCACCACCAAAAAGCTAAAATACCATTTGATCTCGTTCACGGAAGATCTTGATCAGTGGTCAATGTGCTAGACTGCAGCTGGTGATGGTATCTACTGCTCTGCTTTAGAGATCTTTTGCAAGCTTTAACATCATTTTAACCAGAACCTTGCAGCAGGTGGAGAGCTGGTCGTGTGCTGTTATGAGGCTGCAAAGCAAAATGAAGACTACTGCCAACATTTGCAGGATGCAGGAGTTCATCCGGAGGATGACAAACCTATTAGAGAGCAGCTGCTCAGTTATTTGTGTCAAAGTACTTGGCAAATGAAATATTTGCAGAAGACAAAATTATAAACAGAAGTATTTATTAATTCAATTAGAACCCCCCTCCATCCATCCCACACAAGAAATAAAGTCTAAATCTGTTGAAACACTGAATGTGATCTCATGTATAACTGTCCAGCTCTCAAGGACAGCCATTGTTTCACAGTGCCCAATACAGACCAACTATAATAATCGAAGTTTGCCTGGCAAATATCAGTGCCTTTTTTATTCTGCTACCCACCAGAAATGTGTTCAAAGTGCTGCTCTACTCCACTTTGCTCTCCTCTGCTCCATTCTTTTATGTACTGTGCCACAGAAGTTTTCTTCACGGTCTGCAGCCATCAGACATCTGGGCTGTGCATTAGGGGATTTTCCGCTGCTTTGTAAAGCCTGCTTAGTCTGGGAGCTGCTGTTTAGCACTATCTTTAGGAGACACAGCCCGTCAACACATAACCCATCCACCCTCCCACAGGCCCACATCAAATGGTTCCAAGCTACTGGCACAGTTTCCTCCAACAATAGGCTTTTATAAAGGACTTTTCACTTTCTTTATCCCCCGGGATCAAAAAATCTGGAATTTTTCACTGTCTAAAATAAATACAAGAAACTAGGCAACATCCTTTAACAGTTACATCAGCAACGTAAACAAAAGACTGACTAAATCTTATGTCATCTTACAATGAATGGGTCTGGTATGAACACTGTCACGCTTTTTGTCCTCTAATGATGTCATGTCTACCTAAAAGTGAACGATTTAATGATATCAAATTAGAATGAGGCAGAGAAATGCAGACACCCCATCTGTCAAAATAATAACAAGCCAAAAAGTACAGTAATAAATCCACATAAGGATGATTGAACTGGATGCTGTGTATCACAGAGAGAAGAGTCTATGGTCATCTCTAAATCAGTGGTGTCAAACATAAGGCCCTGTAATTTAGCACATTTATCTTGTAGAAAACAGATGTTGCTGAAATTGCACTTCTTTTTCTGATATTAAGACTTGTCGGGGATTAAATGCTTAATTAAATGTCTTTGCACTGTCAGAAAGAGGAGTTTTACTCATCTGGATCAAATTTGTGTTGTATGTGACCCACGCTCTAAAGCAATCAAGGGGACACAAAATCCTATTGTTTCGCCAAATACCAATTTCCAAATTAATAATAAACTTGTAAGAAAGTTAAAAACTCTATATTAGATTTCAGTTCTGTTTGTATTTTGGACAGCTGGATAATTTGACTATGCCACTTTGGAAAAGCGTGAGCACATGTTTGAAAACAGTGTTTGCATAGACCTTTTTTTATATAGCAGACTCGGGCACATAACAGGAAAAACACTGGTATAACTGATATGCTGACATCTGCTTTCATTTAAGTGACCCACTTCCAGGCTTCCTGTATTACGGATTCAGAGTAGCTAAGTGGGACCCCCGATGGACCTGAGCCAATGTTAATGGGATTGGTTTTACCTGTGCTTTACCTGACAAATCAGACAGTCTGACAAGTCACACTGAAAGAAGCGTAACTAAACAGCTGAAATAATAAAACTAAGGATAATACTACTGAAAAAATACAACAAGTGATACTGACACCGATTCTAGTAAGTAATATAACTATTTAAAATTATTAAAGCACAACTCATAAAAACTGTCACACAAGAGGTACATGTCTTATAAAACAATCTTCTGTGAGGAGCTGCAACAGGCAGATTAACAGACAAAGCCAAGCTACACAAAGTTCCCATGAGGGCGGCAGGCCTGGATACTTAGGGGAAATGGGAGCCATGTGTAAACAGCCTGGCTGGAGATCAGGTGGCCGACCCTCCTTTCTTTGTTTAATGTGATCACAGCTATCTGCTCCGCCTCTTTATTCACACACAATATACCATACCAAAGTTAAGCTGCCACTGCAGCATGTACAGTATTTGAGTAGAGGACTTTGTCCCGATTAAATATTAAAAATTCAATGAAGGCCTTGAGGGCCTGTTAATATAGAAGAAATGAAGGGAGCAGTGGTGGTAGTGGTTGAGTTTTTGAGTCTGGCCGCTTTCCTGACACAGAACCCGTTTACGCTTTAACACACTGGCCAGCAGCGGCTGATGTAAAAATCACAGTGGGCTTTGGCTATGAAAATGGATGACTGGGTGGATTTTTGAAGAAACAGAGCGAGAAGAAAAAAACTGAGAAATGATCCAACCCAAAAGAACCAGACATTACTCAACACGCTATTTCAGGAAAGTACTATGATTTCTATCAGGGCTAAAAGGGCAGCATGGAAGAGCACAAAAACAGACGGATGGACAAAAAATAACAGCAGGAGTAGACAGAGGAGGCAAGAAAAGGACAGAAATAGATGAAACGGGATTAGTTATTATGCTAGAGCTGAAATAATTAACTAAATAACAGAAATTCTAGCTTTTTATTTTCCTTAAATTATTCTGAGAACTTTTCATGTGTAAAAATAAAGACAGACCATCTATGCAGAGATTTCAGTCGGGTGAGTTCAGATATACGAATGTAAAAGCCGTTTTAATTTGCTTAAACCCCTTTAATGTGAATTTTCACTTTTATGGCACATCTTTAACAACTGATTACCAATTGGGAGAAATAAGAACACAAAGTTTCAAAGTGTACAGTCTGAAAAATGGTTCCCATGAAGCTTTTGAAAGAGAAAAATGGCCACCGAATGCTGACAGTAAATAATCCGCCTACATGTACTCCTTCACTTAGGAGCTGCAAAGTGATGTGAGGTGCTGGCTGTGAAAGTGAGTAAGCTGTTCCACCCCCACTGTGGCTCAAAGCACAGCTCCAACAGGTGGACAAGAGAACAATACAACAAAGGAGGAGGCAGGGGACGACATCATCGCTACCTTGGACACACAATGTGCACAAAAGACAACGCATACATACCCAAAACCACAAACGCACATAAATAACCAAAAGACTAACACTCCTTATCTGGGATTGCTAAGCTCTACGTCATGTTAGCGGACTTGAAGTGAATGAGATTCAGACAGGAGATAAGAGTCCTGTGTGTAGACTGGAGAATGAGGGTACTGGGAATTTTGTCAGGGCATTATGTTGCACAGACAGGTTGCGGTTGCTTGTTGCATCATCAGCCAGACAGTTTACATGTGATGCCTGACAAATTTAAACCCTAAAGGGCAAGTCAAATTTCAATTATTTTATTCATAGGTAAATTGATAATGGATATGTTAGTGTTTAAAGCTTATTTGTGTATAGATGTGCATTAAGATGTTTTTGGTAGCTGTTATTATTCCCTCTATAGAAATTGGCCATAAAATCCCAAATGAATCCTTTTGCATCTTAAATGTGCTGAAGAAAATGTGTCAGCTAATCATCTGGAACCTCATGGCTCCAGAGGAAAAAAAACATCTTATAATAACCAATACGTTTTAAGCTATCTAATGATTTTTTTAACTCTGAAATCTAAAGTGTCAAATTACATGAACTGAGTTGAATTGTGTAAGTTTTTCTACACACACAAGGCGGACTTTGTTATGCATTTCCTCACTTCAGGAAGAAGCTGCTTTATAGTCGGTATGAACAGAGGGAACAGTCTGTAGATTCCTTGCATAACATTCAGAAAACCATTGTTAATAATGACACCCATTAAAGACACTGCATACCTGAGTAGAAGGCCCAATAAAACCAAAGTTAATTTGGATCTAATGAAGCCACCAACAGCAGATACACAGAATAATGGAAAAGATGCAGCAAGAAAAATGGAAACTGTGACACAACAGCACTAAAATAAAGACCAAAACCTGGTCCTAGAAACACTATACTTGGGCTAGCGTCCTGCTGCTGACCCCGCCTGCCATCTCAAGAGTCCACAAATGAGACATCTCTGAGAGTCGCTGAACCTATTTTGGAGGGAAATAAAGCTACACAAGCACAGCCCCTGTTTATGTAAGGATGGTAATGTGTTTCAGATTATAGGCGGTTGTATGGAAATTCTTGTGGTGAGACTGGACTTTTCACTGCTGGATTGCAGGGGAGCAGGCCGATGAGGCATTTCTCAAACAGCCTTCTATGAATCTGTCAGCTCGGCGAAGGCTCGTTTTCTTAGTAAGAAATCTCGCAGGAAGATAGGCAGTGTGAGGGACTGAAGCAACTGGAGTTTGCAATAAAGAGCAAACAGTTTTCATTAATGTTTAGCTACTGCAACATAAAGGAAACAGATGTTAATCACACAACGAGCCTGTCATCTCCCTCAGATCTTGTACCATTAACGCCAACGATTGTAACTGACGTCATGCACATTTCTGTGCTTGCTGCTGCTGGCCCTCCATTTCCAAAAGCACACAATCTTAGCATTCATCTAAAGACATTTCTCTTCCATTGACTGAAAAACCACTGGAAGGAAAAAACTTTAATATGCGGGTCGGGATTAAATATTCTTACAGTCATCTGCTGCACACTATCACCGTTTTCATCTTTGCTGTGGGGCTAGAGAGCATGTCAGCCAGGACAGGGTTGTGCACATGGACTTTGGTTTTATTGCAGAGGAATGAACAAAGGCACAAAAGCAGCAAATAAAGACGGATTTAGTTGAGGAAAAGCCTTAAGCTTAATATGTTCCAGATGCCAATGCATTTAAATTGAAAGACCCCCCCCACACACACACACAAAACCCATAACATATAAACACGTAGTGGGTCTTTAGTGTCACCGGTCCTCCGAGACCATATCTTACAAGAGTGGGAGACACTAGGTTTCCAACACTAAGTTTGATCTCTTATTTTTTTTTGCAGCACAAAAACAGAGAAGGTTGTCTCATTTAACATCACCCCTCTTTTAATGTACCTGCAGTTGGAGCAGTTAAAACAGGAGGAGCATTGTTCCTTTTACAGCAATTCAAAGCAATTTACCAAGCAATTCTATGTTTAAATACAGGAAATGCCACAATGGAGTGACAACTGTAACCTAGCTATGCTACCTGAGAACAAAATCGAATCTCATATGTACAGCATATGCCCGTCTGCAAACAAAATTCTTTACTGAGCTGGGAAGAGGCTGTAGGAATCAATGAAATGTGAGGAGCAAAGGCAGGGGAAATGCCAGCTTTCCTGCTTTGCCGGCCTGCTCCACATTATTGTAGACTTCCCGCTCAAAGTCCTGTTTAACTCCGCATAGATAGGTTCAAGGGTCAAATCACTCAGAGCAGTCAAACAAACAGAAGCCTTCAGACGTTCAGAACAATATTTTGCTTGTGTAGAAGTCCTGATAATATTATCATACTTAGCCCAGTAGAAAGAAAACCCACAAAGATGGTTAGGATTAAAGCAAACAGCCCATTTCCCATCGTGTTCCTCTCATCCAATTTTCATTCATCTGGACATTAATTAAAAACCTGCCCTCATCTGTTAGTGTGACAATCTGGAAGATCAGACACTTATTTATAAGACTGATGTACAATAAAAATACCCCCATGTTTATTTGGGAAACACAGGGGTTCAGAGGATTTTTTTCCCTTGGAAAAGACAAGACAATGCTGCCTTATAAAGACATTTAGTGGCAGAAAAACTTGCCTGGTTGAAGGGATATACACAAGAGCTGTGAGTTCGCAGGATGTCAGATCTAAAGGACAAAGTGATCACTAAATACTGCTATAACTGTTTTGCCCATATTTTGCTTTATTTAGTCAATTTAAGGTATAAAATCACATTTACTGTCATCAGTAAACATGAGTTTAAATTAGGAGAGATAACTCACAGTTATAAAAAATAATCAGATATAGGTTCTGCTGAACAGTTTTGAGCATATCTGCTTAACGTCGATGTGCAAAGTTCTCAAGACCATACAGCTATCTGGCATTATTCTCCTACCATCTCTACAAAAAGACTTTGGGCAACTGCTGGGCTCTATTTTGAGACTGGGAGGCTCTCTGGAACAGGCCACACAGTTCAACCTCAAGTCAAACAAAGTAAATGTCAACTTGAACAACCATTTCTGGCCACAGTGAGGGAACACAAGCAATCTTTTCCAAATCATGCCTTACATGCATGCAGCCACCGGGGAACTTGATTACCTTCCCAACATGGCAGGCATTTAACAACACTAGCAGAAATCCCATATAGAGCGGAGTAATTGAGTCGGTTAGTCAAACTTGGCCAACTGGGGAGTCACTAAATGAGGACTGGCTCCACACCAAAGCTTGGCTTTTGACCCACTTTAAATAAAAATATTTGGGGATTTTCACAACTTTTGGAAGAGTGAACAATGTGAGCTTCTCAGTAAGAGCGCCTGAGGAACCACCTGGAAAATGTTATGTTAGCTCTTCCAGCACCTGTAAATAACTTCAAATAAATGCATTCAATTTAGTGGCTCTGAAGCTAAATTTCAGTGTGTTACACTATATTATGACGCTCAGCTCCCACACACGGTGTAAAACACACCCATGAGAGATGTGCAAAAGGGCTGCAGCACTGCTCACTTTGGATGAGAGAACTGGAGACAGCCTAAACACACTCACACATGTGCCCATGAATGCATGCATGCACCCTCAGACTAGGGGAAAAGGAGCAAAAAGGAAGCACTCCTTGCTGGTCACACCCTCCTCTACAAATAACAATCTGCACACGCCACCTCTGGACCGAGCTGCCTAGCTGGAGGGAAAACAAACAGACAGAAAATAGGACAGAGTCGGGAAAAAGAGGCCCGGTGCTGTCTGGATCCTTGCAGGTTTCTTGCCTGTCTGCCAAGGCTACTGTTCACACCACAGAAGCTGATCTAATTTTAAAAGTATGTTAGTAAAAGCTTTGTTAACGAGAACGGCAATGTCCTCTATAAACATGTACACTTGTGCATCTGGCACTCTCACCTCTCAGACATCTTTGATTTATCGTAAACAGCAAACTGTACACTAAAAAAACAAGAGCAGTCCAAATGCATTTAACAACTAAAGCTCTGAAATATATTGAAATGATTTTAATATATTCCCTAAATATATTCCTTCTAATGATGGTGTTCAAGTAACTCTAAAAGCCCCAGTTTTCTGAGCATGGATTTAAGCTTGAATATTGGCACATTGTAACAAATGTTTATGCGGAGTAAAACATGAGGAAAAGCTGGCAGAAGGTACTGAGAGGGAGAAGAAAGACTTTAAGGTACCACTAATACTTAGCACCAAGTGATTCTGGCTGCAATCCACTTCTTTTAAGCAGGTACGTGCATCTAACAGTTCTCGCCATTATCACCAGCCCCACCCTCCACGGGCGGAAAAGGAATCACAAACATTTTGGTGTGGTCCACATTCCTGAATATCTTGCTCTGCTTGGTCATATAAGGAAAAACCACACAGCCAACTGACTGCCAGTAGAAAAAGACCTTGGAAAGTGCAACCTTAAAGTCCTTCAAATATTTACTCTACAAGTCACTGCTGGCAGTATGTCTACTAATAACTGAACTTGTATGTTGTTTAATGAAGACCTTCACATTCACAGCAGCAAAACACTTTACGCTTTTGCAAAACTCGCTACACTACAGATGACAGGTTAAACAATGAGTGCAGTGCCTCTGTTATACGTTCCCTAAGAAGGAAGGAAGGACGCTGTAAGTCAAAACAAAGCTGCTCTAAGTGATCACTTTAATTCTTGATGAAACAGTTTACCCCTAGTGTAAGCGGTCTCTTCAAGATGACAAAGGCAACATCAAGACTCAGGGGCTCACTAAATAGTTTGATGAGGATGATGTCGAACATAGTCTATGGCCTTCATTGTCACCAGGTTACAAAACCACAAACCAACTTCGGATATTTTAGGCTTAAATGATAGTCGCCGGTCTCATTATCATCATCAAATAAGAAATACTTTTTGGATTGTGATTCATGCTGCACTTGGAGAATCAATCTCAAGGAGCACAGAAGTTGTCAGTATGTAATATTGTGACCCAATAACTACCAAGACACTTTATTTGATTACGTTTGTAACATCGGCACAAAGTGAAATGTTACTTCTTTGTATTATTTTGTAACTCCTTTTAAAGCATTTTTCCTGTCTTCAGATCCTTTGTTGTTCTCTCATTAGGTGTTTTTCCCCTGAACATCAATAAAGTCTTATCTTGATGTGACTCACACTATATGGACAAAAGTGTTGGTCCATTTATAGAATAAATGTTTTAATACATCTCATTATGACGTCTGAATCTATAAGTATCAATATGGAGTTGGTCCAAGCTTTGCAGCTATAACAGCAGATACTTCAAACTGTGTTCTAGTTCATTCCAAAGATGTTGGATGGCGTTGAGGTCGGGGCTATGCATGAGCCACTCAGGTTCTTGCACACCAGACTCATCCAACCATGCCCTTATGGACCTTGCTTGTGCACTAGGGTATGGTCACGATGCACTGGAAATTTGTCTTCCTCAAACTGCATACAATTGGCCAAAACTCCAGAAAAACAAGTCCGCAGCATCGTCCCTCCTCCACCAAACCTTAAGTGTGGCACAGTTGGAGAGTTAATGTTCTCCTGGTATTCTTCAAAGCAAGTCTCATCCATCAGATTTGCAGACAGATAAACATGATTTTTCCCTCCACAGAACACATTTTTACTACTCCAAAGTCCAGTGGTGCTTTACAGCAATCCATCCTGCACTTGGCATTGTGTTTGGTGATGTAAGGCGTGCATGCTGCTCCTCAACCATGGAAACCCATGCCCTGAAACTCCAGGCATGCTGTGTTTGTGCTGATATTCATGACAGAAGAGGTTCAACCCTTTGAAGCCATGTGACTAAGTACAGCAACTTTACAGGGTCTAACTGTATGTGGCTGAGTTGCTGTGGGTCCCAAACACTTCCACTTTGAAGTCATATTGCTTAAAGTTCAAAAAATGACTCATTGCAGCACTCTAACCCTAACAAAAACAGGCGAGCTCTTTAGAATCAGCTCACTCTTTCACAAATATTTGTAAGGGGAGAAAGGGAGGAGCTACATCTTATACACCTGTGCCAAACGGACAGAAAACACCTAAAGTCAAAGAATAAGTGGTATGGTCTAAAACTTTCATCCATATAGTGATACTAATAAAGCACATGTGCTAAGTAGGGAAAGTGAAACTAGTGACTAAACATCTTGCCAGGTTTTTGTCCTATGTATTTATTTATTTTTGATTACATCCCTACATTCATTTTTCAATATTCTTTAAATCTTTATTTAATTAGGAAGTGAAGCTCCTGGGAATACAAATCTCTGTTGCAAGAGTCTCCTGGCCAAAGATAGACAGGATAACCCAAGCACATTGTTTGAGTCAACTTCCATTGCTAGTTTGAATTGTGCAACTTAAGCCAACACACAGTTCTGACACTGACATTTTTTTTTTCAGCACATATCCTCTTATTTGCTTTTGACCATTTATGGACCATGTTTCTTCACATGCCAGCTTACTGCCAATACTGTTATTAATTGTTCCGGCTGTAAATTGACATTTATTGAAATACATAACTGAAGCACAATTTTAATATACTTGCACTTTAAGTATCTCTGTGTTTTGCTACTGTCTATGTCCACTCCTCTATATTTGAATGCAAATATTATTAGCACTCCACACCATGTATTTTAAACCTTTTGGTTCTGATGCAAATTTAATAAACTGTGCTGCACCATTACAGCTAAAGCTACCCAGCAGTATAAAACCAATTAAACCAATCATCTCAAGTTCCAATATTTAACCGATAAACACAGTAATCAATCATTTTTTTTAATTATATTATGTGCATGATTTTGCCAAACTTTCACTTCAGGTTATTTGCGTATATTATCCTAAAAAGTTATAATCCTATTTAACAAAGTTAAGTAAAAGGTCTAACTTTTTATTTTATTAATTTATAAAACAGTTATTAAATACAAAATAATTTTGAGGCTCTTGTGCAGCACCACTGTTCATGTATTAGCCATCTAATTCATCAATTCATGTACCTCAAAATTGTAGCCAGCCGTTCCTGTGAAGTATTTTTCTGATCAAATATTCTGATTTTCTGTGTGCCCCCTGCTTTGTTCTAAGTTCCCCCAGTACCACACCATTAAAAACACACCAACACACCAAGACCTCACTCCAAACTGACATTGGGGATCAGCTTCCACTTTCATCACAGATGGCAGAGGTGAGGAAAGGAGATGAAGAAACTGAACTCCAAGCCACAGCCCATCTGAAACGTAATGTTACCCCCACGCTGCAAGGCGTGCCTGACATCATGCTTGACACAGAGCCACTGACAACACAGCTGATAGAAAGGAGGAGAATCCGTTCAAACCGTACAGGAGTTGTGTGCATGTCTGTGTGTGGAGGCTGGGTGGAGTTTCACTCAAAATATTTCAAAGCGAATTACCGGTTTGGTCAGAAAGCAGGAAAAGGTGTGAGAAGCGCGACAGCAACCAAACACTATAAACAAGCTTCCCATCCCATCATTCACATGTGAAAGTGACGTATCGAAAACAGGTGATGGCAGAGCTTATAGCAGCTTGACAAGTTCTCTTCATTCAGCAAGAATGAGCTTTGTAGCACCTGTTGAATGACAAACAGCAAACATTTTGGCTAAAAATGCTGTTAGCAGGTACCGTGTTCGCTCTAAATCTCCACTCTCCCGAGCGTGAGTGCTTATTAGACACTCCTGCGGATTTACAAAGGTGAACGACCGCAGCCGTGCAGGGCTGGCTTACCTGAGTTTTAGGTTAGCCATGAATTCTTCCATAGACACGTTGTCCAAAAGCACAAAGTCTGCTTTTCCAAACTCCAGGCTCTCGTGTTCTGCCATACTGTTATTTTTTTTCTTCTTACTGAAACTCCTGGAAAATAAAATGTGTCAACAAGTTGCTCTGAAGTGCCGACAAAGGGTGGACATTGGCGGGCTTCCCTGACCACCTCCTCTACTTTAATGTGCAGCTCTGTAGTCGGTGCTCATTTTTTCTTTTCTTTTTTTTTTGGTCAAACTCTAATTTTAGTCATGTTTAATTGAGGTCGGAAATTCCCTTTTAAAAACCACCAGCTGCTAATTCTGAACGTTTTAACACGCCGTTTCCCTTCAGGAGCTCCGCTTTTCTTTTAACAAGCAGGAATTATTCCAAAATATCCTCATGTCCATACAAAGTTTCGTCTTTACGCCGAAAGGTACCGTCCCGTTACACCGTGCGCCAGCTCCCCCCGTCCATCCGTCCTTTTTCCTGGAGTTTCTCTCCTGTCCCTCCTGAACGACCGTACACCAATAGGATTGAAGCATCCTCGTCTAAGCCCCGCCCCCGCCCTGTGGAGAGGTGTTGGTCAGGCAGCGATGTGTAAGTTGAAAAGCATTGCAAATATTTCTGTAGACCACCGCTCCACCAGTTTCTGATACATATTTCAGCAATGACGACGCCACCTCTAAGCTGTTAAACACTCGGAGGAAAACCATAATGTTTTTGGCCTCACTTTAATGATGCCCTCTTTTACCATAAAAGGGAAAACTGGGTCTCAGTAAGATTTTCTCAAGATGATATGAATGAAAAGTAGACGTACAGTTATGTAGACAACGAGTCATTCACTGGATTAATTATCAAATAACCTGTGATAAATAAAACATTATTTTTTAGGTTTTCCCTCCTATGCTGTATCTTAACGTTGCCTCCTGAATGAAACCTCCTGTAAAAGAAGCTGAACACTTTAAGTGCCGCCGGCTTCTCACTAGGCTTACTCTGATATTAGTGCGCCACCTTGTGTAAAAGAGACGTAAATGGCTTTTAATGACGCTTATGACTGAAAACTCCACCCTGACAAACAGCAGTGTTGCTCTAATCGTATTAACTTACATGCTTATATTGTAAAATATCATCCAGTATGTGATTTCATTGAGATTAAATTTTTAACCTGAATAAATAAATGATTAAAAAAAGACATTTGTTCTGTCATTACAATACATCATAAATCAATTAATTTAGGACATAAATGACTGGATGACGTTTTATTTCCTACTTCTATATTTGGCCCTAAAATCCTTGGCCTCCAACAGCTCCATGTGTAGTAATCTTGGAGTCATTTTTGATCAGTATACGCCAAAAACATAAAAAAAGATGTAGAATTGCTTTCTTTCATCTGAGTAATATTATTAAAATTACAATTATCCTGCCTCAGTGATGCTGAAAAACTAGTTCACGCATTTATTACTTCTAGCCTGAACTATTACTATTTTTTAATATCAGGTTGTTCCTAAAGTTCCGTGAAAAGCCTCCAATTAATCCAAAATGCTGCAGTGGGGATAGCAGCAGGAACTGCAAAGAGAGACTATATTTCCTCTATGCTGGCTTGTCTTCACTGGCTCCCTGTTAAATCTTTCTCCTCATATACACAACCTTGAATAATCAGGCACCATTATATCTTAAAGAGTACATAATATAATATTACCCTAACGGAGCACTTTGCTCACTTACTTGTGGTTCTCATAATTTCTGAAAGTAGAGTGGGAGGCAGAGCCTTCAGCTATCAGCTCTTTGCCTGTGGATTTGGGAGACAGACATCCTCTCCACTTTTAAGATTAGACATATAACTTTTCTTTTTGATAAAGCTTATAGTTAGAGTGGGATCAGGTGACTCAAGCATCACTTTTTATGCTGTTGTAGACACAGGCTGCTGGAGGACGTCCTGTACCAGACAGCACATTTCTACTCTCCTCACCACTTTGTATTATGGCTACTGCTCCTGCTATTACTGCTACACATCTGCCTCCCATCCTCTGTGTTTTGTTCTGTCTACCTATGCTCCCCTTTTTCTCTTTCCTTCCATCCCCAGCCGTTCACAGCAGATGGCTCGCCCTCTCTTAGACTGGTTCTATTGGAGGCTTCTTCCTGTTGAGAAAAGCTTTTTCTTCCCGCTGTCACATAGTGCTTGTTGGGATTTCTTACCAAATAAAGTGCCTTGCTGAATTTTGAGGCTTTATAAATAAAACTGAATAGAAAGTGAATTTTAAATGAATGTATAAATTGCAGTAATGATGGATTTAGATAATAACATCACTCTTAAGTCTTTTTAATATTAATATTTTCATTTAAGCATCAAAGCAGACATTTAGCTGGCACTCCAGAGTAGTTAATACAGTGGAACTGGTTGATTTAGCACGAGTTAGCATTAGCAAAAATAATGAAATAAATTACAACAACCGTGAATCTGTTGACAGAAAGAACAAACTTTTTCCTTATCTCCTCTTTGCTAAAATACAAAAACAAATAAAAGTGACATGCGACATCAATGAGCACCATTTTAAACATCAGAGGTGTATATTATTTACTTTGTAAAAGCAGTGAGCCTCCAAATGTAATAGTCATGGATGCAGCAGTGGCCCAGGAGTTACCACAGTTGTGGGTGACATAGACTGAAGCCCCTCTGCGGAGGAAAGTCATGTATGTAGATGTGCTTCCAACACTGTAGGAACGGGGAACATGTGCACGAGAAACGGCCACCCAGTAATTATTTATTACTAGCCACAGATCGGTTTTAAGGCCCTTAATGGTTGTCTGAGTGGAGAAGAAGAACTGGTAGATTCCTTTGACGGGAGCCCTGAACACACCAGTCCTCCTGTCGAAGGCTCGGCCCACATTCACCAGCACCTTGCTGTACTTGATCCTGTTCAGTTTGCCATTGATTTGGGCTGGGTAAGACGCAAAGAAGTGGATCTTTTGGGAAGACACTGAAGAGCAGGTAATCTTATTAGTATTATTACAAAGACAAATAGATATATACCTTGCAGCAATTTCTTAATAAAGAGAGGCTTTTGTAGGTGTATTATGGAAAGCACAGGATAATATCTTAATCATTCTTACACAAACTATGTAGCAGATTCTCCAGCTTTGCTTACAATTAAAGTTTGAGGAGCAAAAAAGGAAGACTTCACCTGTCTCTTAATATTTCTTAAAGTAATACAAATGTTTGAACACAGTTGTTTAATGAACCTTTTGTATGTTGAATTTTTGTATTTATATAGATACAAACTAGTAACAAATTAGTGCTGTACAATAATACATGCAACTATTTGTGCCTGATTGCCCATATTAATCAATGTTAGTATTCAATAAGTTGCATTACGATTGACAAAGAAACGCTGTCACCAAACAGAGAAGAATAAAAGCCCCAGACATCCAAGGCCTTCCATCCCTTCAGCGTAAACGTTAGTATGACACCTTCAAACTGACAAAAACTTTACTTACTTCTGTTTGTCTTGCATCTCCAGTTAATCTTATCTCTGCTCACACAGGACTGGTTTCTCCTGCATCGCCCGCACACAAGCGTGTTGACGTCTGAGAACACACATTCAGCAACATTCGAAAAGGCCTCTAAAAAGCACTGCTCTTAGCAGGAATTAGACTGTTCCAAAAGGTATACATTTGCAGCAATCAGGATAAATATGGATTGTGGGTGAAAGTGGATGTTTAATTTCTTAATTTTTCAGCATCCAAAAGCCAAATGCTCCCACAAATGTGCACAATATTAATGCATTTTTTCATTTATACCTGCACAGTAAGCCAAATAACAGGATGTTGGCTTAGTGAACTGATAGATGTAATAGTTGCCCGGGCACTTCTTGACTTTGATGGGGGTGGAATGGAAAGCACAGCATCTTTTGTTCCAAGTGCCGCAGACATTGCGGGTCACAATACCATCCCTGATCCTTGGATGAGGCCCGGACAGCCACAGCGGGGAGTTGGTGCCACAGTTGTTCACAGGGACGCACCTCTCAGGCATCTGCAGACTTTTACCCTTGTAGAAAAGACGGTACCACCCTCCAATAGAAGATGAAAATTTTATTCTGTTTTTTGAAATGCCATTGCTGCTTTTAGTGAAATAGGTGCATGCTACATATAAAGAAAGTGCAGTCGGTTACCTTTCCAGTCTACTTGTCGATCACACATCTTCAGCTTGCTGGTGGTGTTGGTGGCGCGCCAGGTCTGATCTAGGACCGTGTAGTGGAAACAGGGGTCACCTCGTCTTCTTGCATCTTCCACAGATGACTGAAAGTTATCAACCTCAATGTAATTTGGACTGTAAGTGAGGATGTGTGTTCCTGCTTGAGAAGAGAGATTGCAGCACATATTGAATTAAGAGTGCGTGTTGAAAATAGTTTTATTTTGAGTAAAGAATGCAGATTATTTTATTCACTGACCTACTTTCTTCTGAGCTCTTTTCTGATGGCTTGATATATGCATCTGCGCATGAAAAAAATAACACATTCAGTAGCTGGTGCTCAGTATGGAGACAGATTGTAAGGAGTTATATAGAGGCTACCTGAGTCAGAGCATTGTGCTGCTGCTGAAGTGTTGTTTGTTCACACTTCAGGCTCTCCATCTCCTGCAATAGTGAGCATTTTTAGAAAGAGTGACATGCTGCAGTCTCATTGACAGATAAAATAATAATAATTCGGATTTATAGGGATTTACATAATAATGATAATAATAATAAAAATAGTGGGTCCAGATGCTCCAGATTATGTCCAATACATACAGAGTCAGAGTAGTAACTGTGCGGTAATTTATAGAAGTTACCTATACCTATGTCACTATAGAAACAAGAAGATAAAGAAAAGGAATGAATAAATGCATGTGTATGTGTGTACAAATACATGCATATCTATATATGAGTATGTATACTGTATATACAGTACTCTTGTAAAAGGCTGGTTTGGATTTGAGGATTTGTTTGCAGAAGGCTGGATTGTTGTAGATGTTTATAATTTATTTATGTTTTTTATTTTATCTTGTGCTTTAATAAAAGCTTTAATGCAATGGCCGTAGCTCATAAGGTAGTGCAGGTAGTCTACAAATCCTAAGGTTAGTGGTTTGATCCACTTTGTGGAAAGCAAGGCACTCTATAAGAACCACTCCATTTACCATTAAAAAAGCAAAGCCCACTGCAATTAATTTTAAGGCAAATTCTAGTGATTTCCTACTAAATGTCTGAAAAATCAAGTAAAAAATAAAAACAGATTTTAACACACAGAAAATGGAAACAAGCATTTGAAGCAACATTTCCACCTTGACTTTATTGATGCAAAATTGGCAGTTGATATAAATAAAATAATTTTTTTTAAGTAGATGAATTGGGTAATATAATCAAACGTTTTTGGCCTACAGGGACCCTTCGCTAAGATGAAGGCCTGACGTTCATAAAAAAATAAGATTTAAAGAATAGTGAATAATTAACCTGCCTAGTTTCTTACTTTATTTACCAATAAAGTGTCTGGTCTATAACATCAAAAAAGGTGAAAAATACTGGTCACAATTTCTTAAAATTTAAAAGAAAAGATATTAAAATGTCATTTATTTTTTTTATTTTTTAATAAACGAAAAATTATTTAACAGAATGGTTAATCAACAGACTTGTTTATTAATTTTGTTGCCCTAATTGTGTAATAGCTCATTGCATCACCTTGAAAATAGCAGCTAGTTGCACAGACAAAGGTTGATCTTCTACGCGCCAAAGTTTGAGTTCAGACTGGAAAAGAAGAAACAAAAACTTTCTCAAACGACAAATTGAAGTAATTGATATTAAACATATCGTGATGTTCTATTCTCTCTACGAGCTCAGTGTGACAAGAGCTCGGCACAGTTCTGTCTGTGCTAAATAACATCTGGGGAAAACTTTTGTTGCATAATAAATGGTTTTTTTTGTATTGTTCCATCTGCCTTCTAGCTTCATAACATCAATGAACAAAGCTCATACTCACAGAATTTGTGTTCCCCGAGCAACCAACTGCACAAGATGACAATGCTACGAACATGGCCAGAGCTAAGACAACCATCTGGGGATAACAACAGTTACACAATAGTTATGTAAAAGATGACATTTAAATGCTTTCTCATTTACTCGTTGAATAAATCCCGACAAAACACTGTACAAATGTCAGTGTTTATTGGAGAAACAAACAATTTGTGACCAGATGCTCGAAGCTTTGGTTTTATTTTTTTATCACATATCATTAGTGCGAGATGTTGGAATTAATTGAGGAAAAACGCTTTTAAAGGCTTGGGTTTTATGACAGAAACACATTTAGATACGGTTTATATTTATACAGAAAGAAAAGGACAAAGAAATAAAAATTACAAGTCAATTCAACCAATTCAATATATTTAGATTTAATTAGATCTGCAGACTTTGCTATTTTTGCTCCTTTTTTTAATTAAAAACAACTACAACAACAATAATTGATCATTTGATTTGCAAGTTACTGAGTTCAGATTAAACACATTACAAAAAAATTGAAAAGTATAAAGAATAATAAAAAGTATGCCTATAACAACACTATATCATCACACAGTCAATGTTCAGCTACAGTTATATTGCAAAGAAATCTTACAGTTCCATGAATATCCAAAAATTGTACCTTGAACTATCCAGTCAGCAGTCTGTGGTTATAGAAGCGGGCCATTAAAGTGCTGAAAGAATGAAAATAACAAAACATTAAATACGTTTGGACGTCCAATTTCAATGCAATCAGATGTCTATAAGTGTAAAGCTACACTCACCTCTCATTTCATCATGATGAGAAACTGCACCCTGTCTGAACATGGCCTTAAATACTGACCCGCTTCAGTTTAAAAAAAGGAGAAAATTCAGTTTAACAGCATCTAAAGGTGCAATTTTTCACAGACTTGTTGCAAGCGTAGACATGAAATTTCTGTAGTGTTGGCAGTTTCTTCAGTTTGCCCAGTCAGCAGACAGTGGTGACACTGTAAAAGTGGTCATTTTTTCATGACCTGTCTTATTACTCCATACGCAGATGGCCAAGGTGTGAAAACAGTCCAACTGACATTAATGTGAAGGCTGTGACATTTCTGTTATTAAAATTATAGTTATCTGGCAAGTGAACAAGTGAAGAGTACCTGCAGTAAATACTTCTTGCATTTGCTACACACGTCAAGACATCTTTGAGCTTTAAGATGAAGAATGTACTACTTACTATGAGTTCAACTGGAAGCGTGGGGTGGAGGTAATGTGACTTGAAGCTGTTGTGTTGTGGTGAATGTGTTATTCTTCTAAATGAAATAGGCTGTATTTTCTTTCAGTGATGCTCAGAATTAAATGTTTGTACAATTAAAGATTTTATCAAAAGTTCTTATCAGCCAATCACACGGGAGCAACTTGATGCATTTTGGTCAAGAGAGCCTGCTGAAATTCAAACTGATCATGAAAACGATTAACAAAGTAATCACTCTTTGCACGCAAGATATGCAGAACAGTATAAGATGTTAAACCTTGAAGCAGGTGGACTAAAATGCCACTTCTGTCAGCTAAGAACAGGAAACTGGGTCTGCAGCTCTCATGAGCTCACTAACTTAGACAACAGATGATTGAAATACGCTGCCTGGTCTGATGAGTCTCGATTTCTGCTGAAACTTTGGGATAGTGGTTCAGAATTTGCCATAAACAACATGAAAGCACGGATCCATCCTGCCTTGTATCAGCGGTGGTTCAGGCTGCTGCTGGAGTGGGGGATATTTTCTTGGTACACTTTGAGCCTCTTAGTACCAACTGACCTTCGCTTAAAATGTCACAGCCTACTTAAGTATTGTTGCTGACCATATCCATCTCTTTATGACCACAGTGTACCCATCTTTGGATGGCTGCTTACAACACACGATGTCATAAAGCTTAGATGATCTAAAGGTGATGTCTCTAGCACTGTTAAATCTAAGCCATAACAAGCTCAGACAGCTTGAGCAAGGTGTACCTAATTAAGTGTCTGGTGACTGTATTGCAAACAGTGAATTCACTAGTTTCCATGCAAACTAACTACAGGTGGATGTTTCTATAATCAAACAGGCCACTAGAGGGTAACAGCAGCAATAGAAGCTCAGCACCATTACCCCATTATTATTAATAATATAATGAGCCGAGAGTTATCTTTACTTGAAAAGAAAATGAGATAGTTCTTGTGTTTTATTGTGGGCTGACTTAAAGTGGAGGAGATAATTGTAGCTCCAGTCCAAATATGCAGTAAATGAATAGCTTTATGAAAAGCACCCCATTGGCAGAGCAAGCCGCGTGCTTTACTGCTGTTGAAATCACAATTAGTTTGTCATGATGAAAACATTTGGCATGTTAGTATCTGTTGGCAGTCAGGGTGTTTACAGTGTTTCACCCTGGCAGTTGTGGCGGTTGTAATGTTCTGCTCTGGATATTTGTCTGCAGGTCACTGGGCCACAGGTCACCGAGAGATGTAACTGAGCTGAGGCAGGTTGTTTATCTTCCTTTTTTTTTTAAATCACCAATTACCACTACTTGTTCGTTCATTAAAACTGTCACGTTCCAGATGCTTTACTTTAGAGAACTAATATTAAATAACACTAATAATCACAAACCCAATGTAAAGAGAAATAAGAAAGAAAAAAACACAGTGTAAAATGTAAATAAAAGCAGAAGAAGATGTGCAAGTTTCATGAAACTATATCTTATTCATTTCCTCTAATGGCCACCTGAGGCTGAAATTCTTAGGATAAAACTCTTAACTTTAGCTTGCTACTAAGGGTTCTGGAGTAAAAATCTGTGTTATTACAGGTGTGGCTTGCAAACCCACTCATTTCTAACAACTTGTCAATCACAGTTCATCAGCCATTGAGCATATCCAACAACTATCCTTTCAAAAACTGAGTATGAACAAGATTCGTGAAACTGACTAAGGATTTTTATTCAATATAACCCAAAACGAGTCATACTGACTCATTATTATCCCAGAGCCTAGAGGCAGACAAGAGTTTACTGGGATCAAGTCAGAGCGCCGTGTTCTAACTAGACTTGTATGGGACTTGAAGTCTATTTAGCAAATCGCTTCCACATTTGCTTCAACTTTTCAGATCCAGAGTCTACGATCTTCTTTTTTAATGTCTATGAGTCCAAATTGAGGCTTTAAAACAGTAGAACACGAAACCAATGGGAGCTGTCATGATATATATGAAGTCTATAACTTCTTATCTATCAAACATTGCACACCTTTGGTACAAAAAGATTATGCATAAGGGCACTTTGAGAATTCTTGTACACCTCAACATGCTGATGATGGACATTGTGTACTTTGGCAGGGGTTGCTGTTGCTATGGAGAGTTTATCAGCCTTTTGTTTGTATGAGATAGAAGCTGAGCGCTATTGGATTCTTTCCTCTGTGTATCTGTGTAAGCCTGCGGGTAAACACTCAGAGCTATGGCTGCATTTAGATCAGCTGCTGGCCCATATACACTCAATACGGGATATAGAACAAGCCACCCACAGGACCTTTCATTCATCAACAAAAACAAATGGGCATCCCTGGAGGGTTTTAAGAGATACTGTAAAACTAAATGAGTGATTAAGTCAGATACAGCAGTTTAATAATTCTTTAAATTGATTGTATTATTATATTGTCCTCCCCTTTAAACATATCAGCATATTAGAGAAACATACAAGCAAACGTCTTGAATTTAAAGTCACTTAAGGCATCACGTATGATCAACAAAAGGTAATTAATTTTATTACAAGTATTAATTTTACAAAATTCTCTTTTTGTGTTGTTTGGCAATAATAAAGTCAAACATTAATGTTGTTGTATAGCTGGTATCACACAGTATCATGGGTTAGGGTCACTTTGCGAGTGATTATAAGAAAGACAGACTCCACCGCTGCATTCATCATCTGAGAACTTCCCAGACTGGATGTTATCAAAAACCAATGTTAGCTGATCTACTGAGACAACTAGAGTGTGTCCTGTGCTGCCACTGATACTTCTACACCGCAGGTCCGAACAACAGTGGTCCTCCTGGGATTGAGGAAAACTCCACCTGCTGCTAGGACTGTCCAATTCTGGACTGGAAAATCAGCTTGAAAGAGGTGGTACCTTTGCTCTTGAAACACAGACAGGAACATAGCAACTGTTCACTCCTCCTTCTGTTCACTCACAGCCAGCATGTCCTCAGCATACCACGAGGCCAATTCTGTGCTATGACTCGCTGAAGTGTGTTTTTAGCTTTAGTTGTTTTTGTGAGAGCTTGGTTTGCGTTACCAGCAATAAGTCAGACTGGTTCTCTGGGCCTAGTTAGCCAGGGCTATCCTTTGCTACCAATTTCTAAGCGCAG
The DNA here is from genome assembly GCF_965226115.1 of Aulonocara stuartgranti. Lineage (NCBI taxonomy): Eukaryota > Metazoa > Chordata > Actinopteri > Cichliformes > Cichlidae > Aulonocara > Aulonocara stuartgranti. The sequence continues at coordinate 5,415,106 of NC_138959.1, read as the reverse complement.
TCAGTGGGTTTGGGGGTTTCAGAATCTCGTCTCTGCTTTTTGCAGATGATGTGGTTCTGTTGGCTTCAGTGATCAATGACCTGGGGCAGCTTGCACTAGAACACTTTTCATCCAGGTGTGGATCAGTCTGGATTAGAATTTGCACCTCCAAATCTGGTTCTCAGCCTGAAAAGGCTGGATCGTCCACTCTGGGTCAGGTACAACTTTCCATGGAGAGTTTAAGCATCTTGGGGTTGCTTCCTAAGTTAGCAGAGAGAGGAATGGGAGACTAACAGCCAGACCGGTCTGTCGTGATGAAGTGAGAGCAGAGTGTAAAAGTGAAGCTGTGAGGTCTGCATTTCTACTCATGAGCTCTGAGTAGTGATTGAAAGAATGAGACTGCAGATGCAAGCAGCGGAAATGAGTTTCCTCCAAAGGGTGTCTGTACTCAGCCTTAGAGATAGGGTGAGGAACTGAGCTGCTACTCCTCCACATCAAAAGGAGCCAGCTGAGGTGTTTCAGGCATGTAATGAGTGCCAATCGAGCACATGCTGGAAGAGATTACATCTCTGGGATGGATAGTTATTTATTTATTTAGATCATTTTATACAGGGGGTGAAAATTACCCTGATTGGTTTCATCATATAAATACAACACAAGTAATGTTTACTTGAAATTACTGATAATTAAGTGATAGCACAATCACAGGATAATAAATATGCTTGTAAGTGGTAATGTTGATTAAGTTGTATTAATGAAAAGTTTAATTTTTGGTTTCTACAAATATGACCACTGACCTTGAGGTCGTGGTCACTCAAATTAAAACACATGCAAGATTTGTATGAATTTTAAAATCCAACATTGCCTCGTCCTTGAGTTATCGAATTCAAAAGCTTGGATGTCCATGCTGCCCCATCAGCCTTTTACAGCTTAAGGGGTAAAAAAGTCAGTTTTTGACTCTAGAATTTAGAACAAGCATGTCTAAGTGACCTTTAAAGCACAGCCATTACTGAACATGTTAAATGTATACTGCCTCTCACCCTCTTGAAAAAGAAAGCGAGCAGAAGCCAGCTATTATTAGAACTCCCTTTAGGCTTTTATCCTTTGGCTGCATGAGTCTCACACTCCCCACATATCCAGCAACCACAAGCCCACATCTTAGTCCGTTTACTCGAACATGACCTCTGTCTTATTGGGCTCCGAGCCGAGAGCTACTAAACCAGTGTGTTCCTTCTTGTCACTTCCCGGCAAAATAGTGGTGTAACTCTTTGTACCCAGAGGTAGTGAAAGCAGCTGAGTGGAAATAACTAGACGTAAAGTCCTGATCGGTCACGTACGTGGTGAGATTTCTTTGGCGCATGAGGGTCACGTGGTGGAATGTCTACAGGGTAGAGTTACTGAACTTGACCTCATCTCCATCTTTAGAGGAGACCCGGTGACACCGGGCGGCAAAACTCTACTTTTGTTTCTTTCCCTAATCACTTCTCCTTTCATCCCCCACAGCTGTAATCAGCTGCACCCTAGGGACCATCCACTGATTGATATAATCACTTCTGTACGCTTAATTAACCGACTGCAGATGACATTAAAATAAAAAAATAGAACAGAAGAGTAACACTTTAAACTGTTTGCTGTTTTATTGTCATTTGGATCGCATTTACAGTATTTACAATATTTTCAGCTGCAAAAAAGTGTAGCTATAAAAACAATTCTGCACATACTGTATGATTAAGATGGATTTAAATCATTAAAAAAAACAAAAAACAACAACACACACACACCAACAACAACAAAACATAACTGTTCATATGCAACAGGGCATTTTGTTCTCATATGGCACATTACAACAAAAGATCTGCCCCTGCCTTGCTGGATCACAAGATGGTAGAGAGTTTAAACACGACATCCGATGAAGTTTAATAACAATTGCCTCCATTGAACTGTCACAAAGCATTAAACCACCCACCAAGGCAGGCAAACGATACTGTAGCTTACTGTTGTACGTCAGAGAGAACTGTGTGTCCTGTAGATTATATCATGTACTGTTCTTTTCACTGCAATTAATGCAAAACAACACCCAGAAAGAGAGTGGATTACATTCAGCCTGGTCCACAAAAAACTGATGTTAGTGGGAATACTGCGATTACATTTTTTTTTAAAGAAAAAAAGAAATGCATGCACAAAACTTGCTCAGAGTCAAACATTTGTTCAAATTTACACACGAAACAGCATTACAGTACAGCAGAAATGTAACAATGTGCAACACCAGTATTAGTTTAAATACTTCAAGTATTCGAATAAAGTGATCCTTTGGGTGAAATTGCTGTGATAAGGCTGAACAACAGGCGCTTCCTGTTAACTGAACACCTCCACATGTCCCTTATTAAACAGCTGTAAAGACTTTTAATAGAAAAGTCTTCAACAGCATTACTGTATGAAATCAGTCATAATCTACGTTTTTAAAATCACCCGCAACATGCTGCATTATCCCCGGCCGCCCGTCTCTTCCTCGAGGACGTCACCTCACACTCTCGACCGATACCGAGTGTAGTTCAGCAACACTGGAGCGACTTCACCAAAGTCTGAGAGGTGATTGTAATGCATTTCCTGTTAGTAGCCATTTCTGATGTGTGCATTTTCTCATGAAAAGGATAACGGATGCAGAAAGCATTAACGAGCTACTGCTAAAAAAAACAGGCTGAAATTAAAAAGGCTACTTATGTCTGCTCTAGTCTGAAGAGGATTCTCAGAGTGAAAAAAAACAAAGTCTGGTTCCCATCTTGTTGGCAGAAGATGATACGGGATATGAAGACGTATTCTGGAGGCTTCATTGTACTGCCCAGAAGAGGTTTTCACTTGGTCACCTTATAGCTGCTCAGATCTAGCGGCTCTTTGCTGGGTACACACCAGTCGTCAGCCTCTTGGCTCATTTTGTAGTTCTTCAGAGCAGTTTTGTTGTACACTGGCAGCCTTTCGATGGAGTCTGTGGACAGCGCCTGGAGGGACAAGACGACAGGACGTAATTACAAATGTCCTGTCTTACCTACACCAGTTCCACAGGTCTGCAGAGTCTGTTTTGTGTTTAACAAAAGGCATGGCACAGGGCAGCTTCTATTTGTTATGCGCTCCAGACTTTCAAACTGCCGGCTTCTTGTCACAGTTTCATGCATGATCACCCTGCCTGGCTCACCTTCAAGTAGATGACAGCGTCTGTGCCATAGCCCTCCATGGAGTAGAGCTGCAAGTCCCCCTGGAAGTACTTGGCGTAGAGACGAGAAATGGGCAGACCGTAGCCGAAGCCAGCCTGTACAGAGAGACGAGGGAGATCAAGGGTTTAAGAAGGCTTTGTTCTGTCACACTGAAAGCAGCACTGCTCATCCATGGAACAAACAGATCTTTTGTCAAGTTTGTATTGTGACTGAAGGTCAATGGCTTTTTCAGAAAAAACAACAATATTAGTCCAGTGCTTCAAACTTTAAATGACTAAGTAAGCAACAAAACGCTTGGAGGCTATAAAGAAAGGCAACCAAAGAGAATGTGGTGCTCATAACGGCACCCTTTAGACCTGCTGAATAAACAGTTTGTTGTTTGTGCAAAGCTGTTAATGATCGACTTCTTAGGCTTTACTTTTACTTACCAGTGGAGGCCGTTTCTGGTCTCCTATTTGTGGAGCCGGAGCAGTAGAGTACATGTAGCTGAAAAGGTTCTCAATCCTACGAAATGGGACACCGCCACCCTTGTCGCTCACCTACAGCACAGCACAGCACGGGCAGGGGGTAAAAATAGAGAATGATGTGAGGTGCTTGGACAGAGCTGAAGAGAGACGGGCCTGCCTGTCATGAACACTCTGCTTCAATATAAGGGTGGAAGCCGAGTGTCTTATGTTTGTGTCTAATTTCAAGTGCAGATTCTGCCATTTAATTCACAAACTGTTAAAGACCAATAAGTTTTTGTTTATTATAGTATGTCACTTATAGTCAAGCTAGTCGGGCACAAGAAGCCTCGACAGTGTTTTGTTGACACATGGGCATAAAGTCAAGATTTATAGGCTCTGTGAGTATGAATGCACACAGCCCATGGTGCTAATCTTATCAGAGCTTAGTAGCTCTGCGTGCCAGTAGGCACTCTGCTTAATTGAGGGTGAAGTCATTACATAACATGTTTAGAGAAAGCGCTGGGTGGACATGACAAAAGGAGAGGTAAGTTTAGCTTTGAAATCAGATGCACGCTTTGTACCGTGTGGGATATCCCTGTATTATTAATGCAATAAATACTAAATGGGTGCAACGACAGCAATAAACAGGATCAGTGTGGTGAAATAATTTTGCCTTTACAAGCTTCATTAACCTTGCTTTATATGTGCTTGTTCACAAAAATAAAAACCACCTACGCTCCTGTTGACTCCTACAGGCAATTTAAACCCTTTAATCCAGCTGCTGTTAATATGTTAGAACACTATGGGAGGAAACTCCTTGAAGTAACCTGCATGAATGCATGTAGAACAAGACCAAGTTCACATCAAGGATGTCGTTTGATCTTTCGCTTTCCCACCACATTAAGGATGTTATCTGAATCCAGAGTGAGGCTGAACACAGGTATGCTGTGCAGATTTGAGCACTTTTTAATCATTTAATTTTGAGGTACTGAGTTACTATTAAAAATTTCTGGATTTACCAAATATACCCATAAAATTGGTCCAATTTATGCACCCCTGAAATCACACCATTTCCCCCCCAGTGCCAGTGATCCATTTAGATCATTTTGATCTGAGGTGCCCAATTTTGGGGATCATAGGTGCCGAGACGCCTGCCTTTGCTTGCACCTAAATGACACTTACTCAGAGGTTCCTACCAGACTGGCCCAGTCACCAGTAGTTCACCTGGAAGACGTCCATTTGTCTACACAAACTTAAAAACAACTCGCCATGATGCAGTGAAACTGAAATGTGGGACAAACCAGAAATGGAGATTACTTTTACTTTGAAGGCAAACCCCTGCAACCAAAACATTTCAAAAGGTGCAACTTTTACTCAGAAGTTTTGTGTTGCACGTTTTCAAGCTTCACTGCAGCTCAGAACGTAAATGGCGAGTGTTTGCAAAAAAGTTGACATCAATCTGATGCACGCTCAATCATCCAACCCTGAAAACTAGACTGAAACTAGCACTACTGACTAACAATGGGCTGTGAGGTGAGTTTCTTCATCATTAATATGCAAATTTTCATGCCTTTAGATCAATGACAGTGAGTACCATTTTAACCAAGCTTCTCTGCGAGTGGTACTCATGACCATTACCCAATGACAATTGATCAATGGTCATGAAAATTTGCATATTAATGATCAGGAACTGACCCCACAGCCCATTGTTAGTCATGGTACTTGTTTCAGTCATCACGCAAATGTGTTGTTTATAAGGTTGGGGAAACGTTTCTCCCACTGAAAACGCTACGTCCAGATGAACAGAATCAACTTTTGGGGCAATCATAAGGAGGCCAAACGCTGGTCAGCTGGTTGGGGAATGCACATTTTACCTGGAGGCCTGGTGTTTTAACCCTTTAAGACCTACCATAGAACCAATTCCACCAGAGCTTATCTTATATTTTTACATGCTGTAGTGCCATTTTTGGGAGTATTTCAAGTTGCTATACATCAATACAACCATTATAGCCTAAGTTTTAATGATATGCATGCATTAAGTGCATAGTAATTACATAAATTGCAAAGAAGTGCAAGGAAAAATAAATAAATAAATAAAATTTTAAAATCATTTTTGTTTTTTTAACATATATTTCTAGTTAGAGAAATTTAAGAGGCTTATCCCTCAAAACTGTAAATACAAAAAAGTTGCACAAACTAGTTTCCCACCACAGGAAATTTATTTTGAGTGTCTTCATAGTTTTATTTTTGAAATACACCAATTTCTATACACTGCAGGAAAAACGAAAATAAATATTATAGTGCAAATTTGCAAAAAAGCAGCATCTGCATCAAAATAAACTATTTCCAGCAGTGCAATATGAGTCCTAAGCATCCCAGAAACGACACAGAAAGTCAAACATAACTTTTAACAACACCAGTATAGGCTCATGAGGCCTTGATGGTAAAAAAAACTACATTTCTGCAAAAGTGACGTCACTTCCGGTTTCGGGCAGGACATGGCGGACATGTGATAGTTCACGCTAATGGACGTAGGAAGTGTTACAAACAGCTGATCGGATCGGCAAAGCGTTTTTCTGGAATATTATGTTTTTATTGCTGCAAGTGATTTTTATGCAGTTTTTGCAAAGATATGTGTGGAAGGAAACTGTGACCTAGGACAAGCTGATGGCATAAGATGTAAGTACAACTCCTCTGGAATCATATGCAAAAAAAATTATTGTGCTAGCTCACGTGGTTGCAGAGCTACCGGGATTTAAAAATAGTTAGGCAAAACGGAGCGTGCCCGCTCAGACCGGTTTTAAAGGGTTAAATAGGATTTTTTATTTATTTTTCTTATTATTTCTTTTTAAACTCTGAGCAATCTGTACAATCACCATCTCCAGAATCGAGCAACTGACAACAACCAGTCTACATGGAGGAAAATTGGAGGTCAGGATGAATTGTCCCTTTATTTTTTTAAGATTGCAACTCACCTTAATCGTCAAATCTTCATCCCCAAGAGAGACCATGACTTTAATAGGTGGAAGGTTCCTGCTGCTCTCATGAGTCTCTATCGTGGCCCTCATAGCATTCTATAAATATTTAAGACAATAAAATAAATTTTCAAGATGTTCAGGAATATTGAGTTGAACATGCACATATTCAAAACTGGGTCTCCTACCTTGAAGAGCTCAAACAGCATGTGATAAAGGTGAGATGGCACATAAACAATCGTTACTGGATGATTTGTCTTCTTCACTGCACAGAAGGAAAAAAAATAAGTATTTATTCTATCCACTTCATTTACAATTCATTATTCTAACCACTCATGGATGATTTCCATTAGTGGCAATTACTCTGCTGCACTCTGGTTTTACGCTTTGTGAGGATGGAGAGGAAAAGGTCTGTGTGTCAATACTGCCTGATGTGGTCAGCTAGGCCCGCTTAGCCATCAAATCAGACTCTCTGCTATATTTAGAGCCCTCTCGGATCCATCATGCTCTCTTACATAAAACCACTCATACTGTGCATACATACTGGAGGCCCGGGGTCTATTTGTGCTTTACTGAAACCACTTCATTGCACTGCAATGACTTTTACCCTTGAGGCTGTTTGCATGATTACCTTAAAAGATTTTTCACACCTGGGTAAATTTAACGCTAAAGGGTCAATATGGGCCGCAGGACAGACTTCCAGAATTCCTAAATTCTGTAACTTACGATTCATCTCCTGAAGTATCACATCAGGGGCACAGAGGTAGTACTGATCACAAAGCATCTTGGCACTTCCGAAGGCATCTGTGAATATAAAGGGAGAGCATGTCACCGAAAACAAAAAACAAAGGGACAAACAAAATTCAGATTCAACCATATTGTATATTTACCCTGGACTACATCTCCAACTTTACAGTGAGGATCAATGCTTCCAATGGTGTTTGGGTGAACCGGATTGGTGGTACCGTCAAAAATCAGGGCTGTAGAAATAAGAAAACAGTGACTCTTCTGCAAACGGACCACTGAGATACACGTTTAACTAAAAACTACAAATACTATACACAGCTTGGTTTTGATGCAAAGATAATGAAGAAGTACAACTATTTTCTGTTGTTTTAATAGTGCTACTTATTAATACATATATTAGAAAAAAAAACTCAAAGGGGGTCATATTATGTTCATGCCAGCTCTATAATATAACTGTTATACTCTAGTAGATCAGCTTTGCATGATTCACAGCTCAAAATAATCCTTATTTATCTTATTATCAGCCTTGATGCAACCCCTCAGCCCATTTTTTATGAAACATAAATTATATACAGCTTGTATATTATGTGTATCTGGGACACCCATATATCCCCTTTCTTTGATATCATAAAGACTGAAGAAGAGCTGAACTGTGTTGAACACAGTGATTACTTAGAACATATGGTGCCCTTATTATTTGAAACATTGGCTGTGTTTACTATGATCATTTACCACCACAACAGCATATAAATGACAGAAAATGAAAAACACGCATCAAGTCAGACACTTGGGAACACATGCTAAAAATACCACTGAGGAGCACAATATGCTGCTATGAGATGCAGAAACCTGCATACGTGTTAAAAGTGTTTCTCAAGAAGAGTTGTGCAGTTAATAAAGCATAAATGCTTTCCTTTACGCAACAGTGATTTTGAAAATCTAAACTATCAGATCAGTGATATGCATCACCTGTCTTTGTTCCACATGGCTGATGATACCTCCACAAGCTCTCAATAACAAAACAGAAGTCTGAAGAGCATAACATCATGCCAGAGCAACCATCTGCTGTTGACATGGGAGTGTTATCAGCACTTGTCACAGGGACAACAGGCAAAAAGAAGGAAAATGGGGCGTATCAGTCGGAAAAATGTAAAGCCATTCACTCTTTTGCCTAAAACAGAAAAATGTGAGCAATTTTGCTTTCAGAATTCTGCTCCAAATGGGAGGCTTGCGGCACCAAATCCATCCATGTGATGACTCATCAGTACATTTACATCAGCTTGTAATTGTGCAATGAACGCTGCATCATATACAAGCACAGCAGTCGGTGCAGCATTTCTTCTTTTCGGTGCCTAAGTTTGTGTGGAGCCCATTAAGACTGTAATTTGTTTAAAAGCCCACACAGAATGAAATGGTCAAAAGATTAAACACGGCAGAATCAAATTAGATTTTCATAAGCTTTTTCATAACCTGATCAGAAGAAAAGAAATTCTAGCATGTAAACAATTTAAGCTAATTTCTAGCTGGCCATGCTCTTCATGTGATGATTCCCTGACGGCATTCAATGATATCCAACAACAACACACTGACAATAAAGGTACGGTGAATTAAAATAAATAAATAAAAAATTCAAATGTTACTCACTGTGCTGGTTGATGAGCATCCGGATTGAGATGCGGCTCATGTAGAAGCGATCCAGAAAGTACTGGATGTTCTGGTTGGTGGCCACATCCTGGGGGAAGGCCTCTTTGTATTCTATGACACCCTGGGCCATGGTGGGCACCACATCATTGTGTCTGTTTCTGATGGTAACTAAGGTATCAACAAACCTGGGGAGGAATGACAAAGACATCCTGCATCAGGGGTTTGGGCAGTATCACACTGAAAGGGATGAAGGCACTTGGGAGAACACAAAGGTCATGTTTCATTACAAAACATGAAAACACCCATAAGAATGAGAAACTTACTCTCCAAGGACTTTGTGATCATCAGGATTCTTGTCCAGGAACTCAAGGAGCTCCATTAAACTCTGGACATACCTGAAAATATAAGATAAAACATGTTAACATGTGCTGCAAAATACAAGAGAAACTGCTAAGTCCTCAATTCTTTAAGAAAAACTTTGTTTATGGCACATATACAGATCACAGCCCACTCCTCATAAAGGGAAACAGCAGAAACGGCAGCCTTGAAAACAACAGTCACGTGACATGTGAGGAGAAACTAGGGTAAAGTTCAACTCTAACGTCTCCGCCTCACACTCACCAGCGCAGCCCTAGTTGGAAGGAGTACAGCTTGGTCAGATAGGGGGCTTTGTAATTCTGAGCACGATGGGGGGGGGGGGGAGATAAACTGGCAATAAACAAGTCAACAGCTGTGACTGTGACTAGACGGAAGATAAAAGCTGGCATCAAATATGCTTCTTAAAACACTGGAGGCTGACAGACACTAACTGTAATAAGCTGCTCTTTTGTTTTAGAAAATGTTTCTGCTGAATAAATACATTTACAATATAAAAAGCAACTAAATACATTTGATTACTTGGATCATATTAATCAATAAACCCCATTCAACTTACCAGCCCTGCACCATTTTCACAGATGGAGTTGTGAGCAGTTTGTCAGGGAGCAAGTTAATCTCCTTCATGATATTTGAGAGCCTTACTGGAAGCTCCTGCCTCAGAAAAGCAAAGGACGTCTTTTCACAGGCATTAATGGAACCTGAATTGGGGACAAACAGATGTACTGACTAGATGATCCGGAGAAAAATACTCATTCAGAAGTTTTTTTAATGTCTTAAATGTTAGTAAGAAGGACTTTGTGCGAATTTGAGACATTTAGAGAAAGTTTTTTTTTTGAACTGCTGACTGGAATAAACAACTGTATGCATAACGGTGGGTAATTTTTAAACTAACTTTAATCCAACAAAATTAAAGTCAGATGGATAAAATAAATAAATAAAAATAACAGCGATAATAATAACAACAACAATAATAATAACAACAATAATAGAAAATTAATATTCGTATGTTAACATCTGTGTCGAGACTTGCAATCCCTTTGCACAAAACGCGTGATAGTCTGCACATCATAAAGTCTTTATTAGCAGTTCATAGTGGTGAGAAAATTAAAAACATATACTATAATGCACACAGTGATAGGCCCACGTCTGACGCAACACTAGCAAAAATGAGCACCATGTTTCTGCAAACACTGCAGAGCAGATGCAGAGCCGTGCAAGCATGCATGGCCACGGGACATTTGGTCACGAAACGGTGGTACATCTGTGGTCACGTCTTCGCAGCTGACGCCACATAGGTCACGTAGCCCCCCATTGTCACAAAAACAAACCAGCAACAACATTAGCGAGGATCAATACTCACCGAAATCGAGAAACTGCTTCATGGAGAGGGGTGAAGGAGAGAATTTCGAGAAATGCTCGATGTGTTGCGGCGCGCTGGCCACGGCGGCGTTTTTCATGATAAACCGAACGAACTTCATTGTTGCTCTGTGAGGTCCCGAGTCTACTCAGAAACAGGTTCCAAAGCTAAGCTACTCCAAACCACTGAAGGTGTTTTCATGCTGTAGTATGAAAACAAGGGAGGCAGCAGCGGAGATGTAGGATTCTCCAGCCAATGGGAGAGTGGGAATTCTAATTTACTCTCCAGGCTGGCCAATCAGAAGAGGAGGAGGCGGGCTTAGTGAGTTTGGGTTCTTCCACTCTAGCAAACTCAGAGGCCCCAACTTTCGAAATTCTTCCTAAATTCTTCCTCAGTTCCCCAAGCTGAACTAATATATAAATAAATTAACACGTTTATCAAGTGGTTTTAGTCATAAAAACGCTAACACAAACACAATAAACAACAATAAACCCTAAACTAATATTAATCCTCTTCTGGAAGCCATGCTTACTGCTTGTTGGCCATCTTTGCAATGCTTACAAGCCCCTGAATAGTATTTTGGGTGGAATCACAAGAATCACCAGTAGGAAGAACCACCATCTTTGTTTGGGGAACCCAGAGAAACTGGAGCTACACCGAAACCATAAATTGCGTAAAATTGAAACAAAATAACCAGCCTGTTCACTTTAAGGCCAATACATAAAAGGTGTGTTTAATGTCAATTTAAAACATTTAAAAAAACCCAAGACTTTATTTTGTATGAAAGCAGAAGTACATGTCTCAACATGTCTCAGGCTTTGCCTCCTGCTGCCATGCAACATACAAAAGTTCATTCAGATTCAGAAGACTTAACTTCTGAATCCCCGAGGGGCAATTGAGAGACTGACCTTGCCGACCATACATACAATACACAAACATCACAATGGGGAAACAGGTCAGGCTAGGTAGCTGGCCGGTCCAGCTACCTAACTTACAAAAGTTAAAACGTGAGCATAGTTAATGTAGTTTTGTTTTTTCATTTGGTTTCAACACCGATTCACCAATTTCATTAATTACTATATTTATTTGCAGCTTACAATTAAGAAGTTCAGAACAGGTATTATGCTACAACTCAAGCACTCTCAGTAAACATGTGAGTCTGAATAGATATGTGCTGGATGTGTTGTTCTGACTAAAGCTAAAGCTGAGACTAAAATAGCATATTTTGTCATTTATCTTACTTGGGGTTTACATGTGCACAATATTCCTTGTTTAGTCTAATTCGTATTAACTAAAAGCCTTTTAGTTTAGTTTTACTTAGATATAATAACCTTCAGAACAAGAGCTGACAGTATATGTAGAACATGCAAAGACGCAAAAAAGCCCCATGTAGCCAACCAAAATGCTCAAACCTTTATCAAGAGTATGCAGTACCCAAGCAGAAAATGACCCATTACAAGAGCTTACTTTGATCTGGTGTTATGTAATACATTACTAAGAATTAAAACATTACCCATAACTGTGTTGGTGCACTGGGTAAGTTTTTTTGACATTGTGATTACTGTAATAATTCATGGTTAGCGTTCACTAGTATAGGTTTACACTTTCAACCTTCATTCAGGATTAAACTGGACTCAACGGCAAACATATTCAGTCTGGTTTGGGCAGCCCTGAACTTTCCCAGTGAATGTGACAAGGCAGCTGTCCAACATGTTCTGATCAGACATTAAACATTTAACCCGCTGGTACAAAGTTTGTGTGATCATGCCTGCAAATAGCACAGACTGAGCTGGTGTCATGCACTCTCTTCTTTCAGCAAACTAAAATTCCTTTAGTGATTTTTAGGGTAAGGCCTGTTTTCCAGCTCTCAAAGATATTGGATTGGACATAGGTCAGAGCCCCACATGAAATCTATTTCAACACTGGTTTTCACCCATCAAGCTGAAAAGCATTTCTGTCAGGACTGCTAAAGCCCAAATAACTTGCCTTCCCATTTCCATCTTCAGTAATTTGTTTTTAGCTCTATGGCTCTGTTCTGGGACCTTCACCATCTATGTGCATAGAGCCACCAGCTGCTCATTAATGCAAATATCTAATGGGACAATCACATTGCAGCAAGTCTGCATTTAGGGATCCAGAAATGGTCAAGATGACCTGCTAAAGTAAAAGACAAGCATCAGAATGGGGGAGAACGGTGATTTAAGTGACTTTGAATGCAGTGTGGTTGGTGGTGCCAGATATGCGAGTTTAATGACTCTTTGTTACAAAAAAGATATGCAGAGAGAGCACAACACATAAAACATTGAAGCAAATGGGGTATAGGAGGAGAAGACGGCACTGGTTTCCATTCCTGTGAGATAAGAACAGAAAACTGAGGATACAAATTGTACAGGTTCACCAAAAGTGGACCACAGAAGATTGGAAAAGCATTGCATGATGTGATAAGTGTTGACTTCTGCCGTGACATTCAGATGGTAGGACCAGAATTTTGCATGAACGACATGAAAGCATGGTTGCATCCTGCTTTGCATCAATGTTGCCTGAGTATTGTTGCTGACCATCTCCATCCCTTTTAAACGACAGTGTACACATCTATTGATGGGCTGCTTCCAGCAATGACAGCAGATATGACGTTAGGTCAGAAACAGCCTGAAAGCATGATTTGGGCTGGCAGTGGGTTGCAAAGCCACTTGCAGATGAGTAGCAACTGTGGGAAGGCTAAATTGGTTTAAAAACCTGCCACTGGTGTAGGTCATGTAGAAGAGTGTCAAGTAAGCCACCAGATGTTGCAGACTACAACTGAGTTTGACATAGTTTGATTCAATACTATGCTTTCTTAACAAATCTGGCTTTGTGGATTATGACAAATAAAGAAGCTTTTGCTTTAAAGCTGATATATACATTTAGCTACAATTAGCTGTATTTGATTAGGTATACACAATCAAGAATTATTAACTTCATACTGTAAAGCACCTACTGTACTAACAATGATTTGCAGTCAGTAAACAGGTGTTGCTGTTTCAAAGTCCTTACATAGTAACCTCCACCTCATTCTTCATTTCAATGATAACATAATCAGACACACTCTGCTCCTTGTTTAGTTCCTCCAGTCCGAGTGAACAGGAGTACACTCTCTGTGAATGATTCTCTGGAAGCTTGCCACACATGGTTTTGAAAAGAAGTGCCTTCGTCAGGGAACACAGTGTCCCAGTCAAATCTCCCATTATATAAGCGACGGCTGTGTCGGTACAGTTGGGATTGTCCTCATAATGCCAGCGTGTCCTGCCCCTCAATCAAAACATTAGAGTTTACACAGTATGTGCAAAGAGGGAAAAAAGAAAAAACAACAGCCTAAAGCAGTATTCCAGGGAAATAACAGACATCACCACCACAAAATGTCACGACACATATCACCTTTTTTTTTATCAGGTCCCACTACATGATAATAAGCTGATCCCTGGTAGACGTCATCAAAACAAGCATTAGTCATATTGTTGTCAAGTGGCAGGTTGTTTATTGCACCATATCAGCTTCATTTGTGCTCTAACAAGATTTGATCTTGCTTCATTTTAAGGTATTTCGAGCAGCTGTGATAGATGAATCTGTGAGTTTATGCCTTGCATTGGAATACTTTGGAAATGATTAGCACTTTTCCTGTAAGACTTTAAAACTTGCCAGTCAGAGGAAGATTTGCTGTCCTTGAAAATGTTTCATTTGAAAGGGAGAGTACAAGAAGCCAACCACATATTTCTGCTATGAACAAGCAAAGAGTAAAAAACCTTTTCTGTATTTTCATGCATTATTTGGTCAATTTCATGTATGCTCGTGTTTTGTATTTCACTTCAGGCTAATGTCAAAACCAGGATTTCTAAAGGCTGCAGTCAGTGATGTGTCTAATCATCCTCATTCGAAGCACACCCGAGGGACGCTTGATTTGCACTTCTATTCCCTGATGATTTTGTGCATTTTATTTCAAGGGACACGTTTAAGCTTTGCAGCAGTAACCTGTGAAATTTCTTCCATTTTTTCCCCAAAGTAACGCGCATGCGTTATTGTTTTGCATGCAATGCAATTTCCTGTTGTCTCATCCATGAGAATCAGACAGTCGTGTGAGAACGGCGACATATTTACTGTTTTTGATGTGATGGTTAGATTTGGGTAGCCCTCTTTCCTCTGCTTCAGTCATTTAAAGAATAACATATTTGTTCAAGTATTACTCCAGTAAGGTTCAATTTCGACTTAGTTTAGATGTCTTTGTTGTTTTTGATCTGTCAGTCAGCTTCATTAACATAGTTGAGATATATACATGTTCAGTAAAAATCATCCCATATTTGTGAAATATGTTTTTAACATGCATAAAGATATGCGACACAAATTGCGCAGATATAGGTCGTGCACATTTAAGTGCGTTACTTCTCCAAACAAAAGACACGAACGTCACCTGATTTCAAAAAGAAATGTGACTTGGGACACCTGACTCTCACATGAGAGGCAAGCAAACACAAGAACACAGAAAAATAATCATGTCTTGTGTTGACTCAGCAGAATAAAAATGAGCATTGAAAAAAAATGAAGGTGCAAAGAATAAGAAACTGAATTATTTTGCCATTTTAAACTGGTTCTAGTCCAATTTTGTATGTTTAAGAAACATCCAGCATATTTTAAGACATAAAAGATTCAAATCGATTCATCAAAATTAATCAGAATGCAATTAAGTGTCTGAAGGTTTTAATTTCCTGGGGCGGGAAGAAAAAATAAAATGTATTAGTGCTGACATATCCATCTGCTCTTTAGTGCAGACCCTTGGTTAATCTTTACTCTGTGACACACCATTTTACTCTTTAAGCCAACTTTCTTCTGACTGGCTAACTCTCACAAACAGAAGGTTTTGACAACAGGTGGATGAGGCAGATGCGTCTGCCCGAGATGTTCGTTTTCGGGGTTCCGGCTGTTTTTTGACATCAACCAAGACTTAAACAAAACTGAAACTGTGCAAAAAGCTTGTTTAGCTCTGTCTGCAGCCTGAAATTTTGACTGTCAGGATTACTTCTAGACAGAACATGTTAGAAGGAATTTTTCTACAACAGCATCATTATAAAGTTATATAATTTGGCTCACTGACACAGGATTTTGCATCACACTTTACAAAAAACGATCCAATTTTTCAGTGGGAAAATGTGGGGGAAAAGAGAGCAATGTTATTGGATCAATACTGGGGATGAGCATATCCTGGCATCTGAACTGGTCCTGGGAGGGAAAACGTAGAGTGAGAACATCAATGGTTGTTTGACTGTGGCTTATCACTGCCAATACAAATGGCAAGAGAAGCATTTTATGAACCTGTGAGAGATCGGAAAAACCTCGTTCCAGAGAATAAATGTCATTTTATTTTGCTGTCGCTTGTAACTACAGGCTTGTTTAAAATTGGCCCTCGAGACACAACTATTGGAACGTGCTTAACTGGTCAGGGGGCTTATGGGAGTAGTTGTTGACTACCCCCAGTACTTTTCCGCTCTCCGTCAGTCTACATTCCTGCCAGTAGTCAGCTCCTATTCCCCACTGTCAACAAACAGCTGGGCATATCAGCCATAAATATCTGTGCATTCTGTCAGTGCCATATTGGTGGAAGGGTGAGCAACTGGATGACAACAACAACTCCAGTGGAAATTTCCCCTCTCACTGTAGGGCAGGGGTGAGCTGTCGAGGGCTCATTAGGCAGACGTGGATTTAAATGCAAATAATTACACTTTCCTGCTAAAAAACTGACCCTGAATAAAGTTTAAGTTATCTCCATTGTAACACATTCATGATCACAACCTGTAAAAGACCAGGTTTTTAATAATTAATCAAGCCCATTGCATTTTTACAGTCTGTCTGACTAGTGTAATCATTACAACATTCACACTGTATTTAGTCCCTATTCAGAACACAAAGGATAATGGGAGTGCTACGTGAATACAGATTAAAGATATTCTACTAATCAAGTCTATGAAAGGAGCTTCTGCATGGCCATTATAATCATTTTAAAGGAAGTGCCGTCAGTGAACGATGAAGTAAGTAGAGAGGGAAGTGCAAATGAAAGACATAACCAGAGGCCTGCAGTGGACAATCTTTCAAAGGTTATAGCTTTGAGATCAAAGTCTCACCATTATTTAAACTAAATTCTGAGCTTCAGGATCTTCTTTTGAGCAATCTGGTCTAAATATTAGACTCTTACTCAAAACTGGGACCATAACTATGTTTTAAAATGTCTTTTTACTTCAAATTTAAACAGAAATGTAAATGCAGAGCAAAACCACGAGAGCTAATTACACCAATTTGTTGGCTTTAACCCTGTAACACCAAGTGAATCCTATTAGTTTTTGTGGCCTTTACATCATCACTGTGATTTTTCCCCCCGAAAAACTTGATGTATACAATGTGACACATGAAGCGCTACCATGAGCAATAATTTCACAGTGCAGAGAAAATTCGACAAATGAAAACTCATATAGACATAATTTGCCAGAAGGTTCAATAAACACTCACGTTTTGAGAATTTTTTTTTAAAATTGATTTTAGATTTCAGAAACTGCTGCCACCTAAGTCTGCTCTAAAGTAAGAAATGAGTGGCCTTTGGTGCCTCCTGCCCTAATTTGAGCCCAGAGCAAGCACTCCCACCAGTGCTCTTCCAGGTTATTCCATCCTTCTTCCTCTCCATCATTTAAATTGGCCAGCCATCTCCCTGGATATTATTCCCAGGTTATCTTCTTCTGAAGGTAACACAATCATCCTCACCATTACCAATAACGTTTTAAAGCTGGCAGTCTTATCTAATCGTTCTTCCTCCAAGAAAAGGTCCGTGTCGTGGTTTTCATCTTTGCGGTCTCCCAAAAGATGCATTCTCCAAACCTGTGTGCCCAGTTTGCATCATGTTTTTCTTTTTTCTACAGAATGCTGCAAAATCCAATCAGAAACTGAAGGATTTCTGTGTGCATGTTTATGTTTTGATTTCCTAGACCCAGTCTTGTTGGAGTTATCAGTTCACTAGCTGGGCCCACGTCCTCATTTTAGGTTCGACAGCGTTTTAGTAGGTTAAGGTGAATGGCTTGGAAATGAATTCAGCTGCGGTTTGGGGAAGGCCTCGAAGGAGACTGGTGGCAGCTCCCAGGCCTGGCAGATCTCCATGTACTAAATAGAAGTGAAGAAGTTAAAGAATTGAAAAGGGGAGGAAGGGTAGGAAACGAGAATGAACAGCTTGTAAAGGGGAGAACATATATAGATAAGAACTGGAAGGAGCGTGTTTGGAGGCGTGGTCCTGCTCCTGAAATTCCAATACTTTATCTCCAATTAATCTGGACTGAATATGACCACAGCTCTATTTTTCTCTTTTAACCCCCCCTGTCTGTACCTTTTACACTGTACCTGTGAGTATCAATCATAACCGTTCCCAAAGCAAGAGGATGAGGGGACTATGTCATTAATGCGTGCACTGGTGCACTGTGGCTGTGAGGGTGTTACAGAAGTGTGACCAATGAATATCAATCTCCTGCCCTGTGTGCACCAGAGCATCTGGTTCTCAACTTAGAACCAAAAACTGAATTCAAGGAATGTGACAAAAGGCCTGCGGTGCTGTCTTGGCCTTAATGTCAAGCAGACCTACTGGGACAATGGATGTATTACAAACATCCTTACAGGTCAGAGATGTTTCGACCTATACAGTATTAGGCAAGTGGATTTATTGAAGTGGCTGGTCAGTGTAAGAGCTATATATTACATGAACAGTATCAAGAAGCATACTATTTATTTTATGAAATATGCACACACAGGGAGAGAATAATCTTTGCACTCTCTACCTTTGAGTCACTAATACTACTGTAATCGGCTGCATACTGCCAGATTCAACCAAGCAAATGCAGCTTCCCTGATGAAATGTGACCTGGAAGCTTTCTTCTTGTGCCCATCTTCACTGACGTAAAATGTGTAGGAAGAAACAGAAATCATGCAAACAATTATTAAAAGGCACTTCCCCACAAAGGTAACAAGGAGTCAGATCTCTGCCTCAATTAATTCCTGCTTTTAAAAACCAGAGTTGGATACATTAGCGCACAATTGAAGAACCTGTATATAGTCAATACATATAAATATCTATAATTGAGATCAGGTTTTCCAGAGTTTTCCAGAGCTTCTTGGAAAAACCTTACCCAGATGAAAAAGCTCTCAGTGTGATTGTCAATCAAAACACATCCACATGCTACATTAGAGCTACAATTGTCTCCTCTCAGTGTTTGCTCTTGTGTGCCTGCTCGAGTTACTGCAGAAGCATGAACCGGGATAATTGTGTAATCAAATTCTCCGAAGATGCAGCTATCTTGGACTTAATGCACAAGAATAGCGCCCTATCAGTATAAGGAGAGAGTTGTGAAATGGTGTGATAAGAACCCTCTCACACAACATTAAAAAAACACATGAAAGACAGTTTTTTGATCCCAGAAGCCCAAGCCTGTGGGGATCCATCAAGAATCCATCACTCACATCTATTCCTGCAAGAAACTTAGGCAATACAGCATCCTGGGAGAATGTCAGAAAAGGTTTTACGAAACAGTGCTGACCTGAAGAGAGAGCAGCATGAGATTCAGAATTTCAGCTGGAGCTTTTTTAGCCATCCTGCATGAAATGCTAAGCAACAGCGTGCAGGCATGAGTAGGCTGTGTATTGACATGCAGATTAGCTAATCTGTCAATTTGAGTCATTAAAGAGCAGACATCTTTCTAACTGCATCTTCAAGGTAGGCTTCAAGATGGTCTTTTCTTTATTTTGTGTGAATGTAAAACATTGTGACATAACCACAGACTTGAGAAAATGTGATAGATATTTTATTGTTTTCTTATCACCCCATTTCCAAATATGTTAGTGTTTCATGAGAGGAGTCACTATAACAAGGGTGAGAGAGAGGGAAAAAAGAGTTGCAGGAGGTAGATTCAGAAATAATGTGAAGATTCTGTTTAAAAGGTTTAGCTTAGACAGATAAGACCCTACGTTTATGAAAAACCGAAGACAAAAGAGAGATGACAGCAAACTCTAAATGAAGGCTGAAAGGAAGGAGATTTAATTAAAGCTTTTTTCTCCCTGTAAAAAAAAAACAAAAACCTACACTTGCTAGAAGAAGAAGACCATAGACACTCAACACTACTGAAGCTTGCCCACTGGGGCTGGTCAGCTCCTTTCCCAAGCTTTCATACCCAGTGCTGATTGCTGAGTGGAGTCAGCTGTGCACTGGCTTTGCAGGGAAAAGGGGTGACATCAGAGTCAGTGGAAAGGACACGCCTCCATCACAAAACACGGTAGGTGTGTTAGCACCATAACAGTCAGATTACTGTAAAATGTAAATGCATACACAGCAATGATTTGCAAATCACTCAAAGCATACTAGATGGTCTCAAAACCCACAAATCAATTACTGAAACTATGAAATTTCACCTGTGAGGCTGAACCTTCAGAAGTAAAGATTGCAAAGTGTTCATCGTTCTGCATGGACAAAGAGTTCACAAGCAAAAGCTAGATAAGGTGAACTTGGGAATTTCATCATCTGTGTCTACATAATATTAAAAGATTCAGAGAATCCACAGAAACCTCTGAAAGGATGAAAACCAATACTGAATAGCAATGATCTTCATTGAGTACAGATGTGGTTCTGTAGTGGGAATCACTGTATGGGCTCAGGAACACTTGTGGAAACTACTGTCACTGAACACAGTTAGCATCCAAGTAAAAAAAAATCCATGAACTGCTTTTTGTCTGAGAGATCTGAGTCTGATGTGCTGTTTGGAAATCGGGGACGTCCTACCCTTCAGGCTGAAGAGGAAAGACCTCACAGAACATGTTGTGAGTGCAAAGACTGGGCGCATTGTCTGTGATAGTAATGAAGTGGCATTAGTGCACACAGCATAGGTAACCACCACACCACAAAATTCTGGGCGGCATGGTGGTGCAGTGGTTGGCAGGTCCTGCACTTCTCTGTGGCTTCCTCCCACATTCCAAAGACACAAATGTCCACTGAACATGAACGTGGGTGTGAATGATTGAGTCTTTATGTGTACCTAGCCTCCCACCCTATGACAGCTGGGATAGGCTCCAGCCCCACTCCAAACATGAACTGGATAAAAAGGAGTGAGGGAGGGCTGGATACAGATTTTGGAGTAATATATTCAACTATGAAAACAATGTATTATTTTGCTCAAGGACTATTTCATGGAGATAAAGCCAAACTACATTCCTTAAACATTACAGGGTGAAAAAGTGCTTATTTAGCCTGCCTGCGGTCCAATCCTGCCACTCACTGAAATCATGCCACACATTATGAAATATTTTGTTTCAAAATATGACACAGGAGGCCTTTAACTGTGATGAAAACTTATATCAAGTAATAATAGGAAACAGTGTCTTTCAAAAGTCCAATAATGTTCCAAGTTCACAAACTCTTACACAGGGGATCGTTAAAAGACGAGGTGATGCAACGCGGTGGTAAACTTGCTCTGCTGCAACTTTGAAATGTTTTTCAGGTATCAAATTCAACGTGAGCACAAAAATCATGTCATTTGTTAGTTTCAACATCTGACACATTGTCTTTGCAACATTTTCAGTTAGTATATCTTTGCATTCTATGATTATTTACATTTTTACACAGGACTAGCCAATAACATAAAAACCTAAGCCTGCAAAGCAAATACACCATCAATTTTTAAGTGGACCACGACGCGTTTTGTGCACTGAAAGACAATTTTATAAAAGATTTACTGCTGGAAGTCCCAAATAAGACGTGCAAATGAAACAGCACTTTCTCCTTCTTGGCAGAGGTTATGCCCATTTCAGAAGTGGGACACTGACCCAAATTATCTATATGAGGGTCAAAGATGTAAAAGACGCAGCAATCAGACAGCTTAGTTGGCACCAGTGCCAGTTCAAGCAGCGTTTTTTTCTTCACAGCTCTGAAAACAGAAGGTGTGAATAATTTTCATGTATAGAGGATGTAGCCATTGCAGGAGCCATGTGGCTTTAAATGTAAGCTGTTGAATTGTTTGCAAAAAAAAAAAAAGCATGCGCTATAAATAACACTTCAGTCCCGTTATGTGCTGCTTTTATCTCATTCCCTTCTGCTGTTTGGGGACTCTGTAAGGACTTAATGCGTCTGGACTACAGGGTCGAAGTGTTATAACGTTCGTGTTTGCCTCAGTTTGCTGTCAGATTCTTAGCTCTCCCTCTAAAATGCAGGGTGACTCAGGCAGGAGACATAGATGTTCTCGTTAAAAGGAGAAACTAACGCTGCTATTCCCGCGACATCATCATCCCACACTAGTGGAGCTCCACGGTGCGCGATGTGATGCTCAGTCCTGCACAGTAGCAGCTACAGGAGACGTGCTTATCCCTGCCACAGGCGCACAGGAGCACGGGAGGAGGAGGACTACAGGAGCGGCCAGCGGGTTTTTCCCGGGCACCGGACACACCGTGAAACAGGACGCTTTTCCAGGGGGTGCTGTCCCCCCGCTTCCCACTCTCTCCAGCGATGGCATCCACGGATCGATCAACGGGAGCGCGTGAGTTTTTCTTCTTTTATGCAAACCGTGCAAAGGCTTTCATGTGACGGACATAGTGTGTGTGCGTGTGTGTGTGTGTGTGTGCTGGAGATAGAGAGCAAACTGCATGTCTAACACCACAGCCATGTTTTGGTCATCGCACTGATCGCCTCGTGTAAAAAAGAAAAAAGAAAAACGGGGATTTAAGATTTTATTCTTCTTTTTTTTTTTTAAATACAGCATACAACTGTGTTTATTTATTATACGCTCAATTTATTTGCCTACAGCTGATGCGTAGCTCTCCTTAAAGGAGACGCGTGTGCTCGCTTCTCTGGCAACATCAGCACCACAAAGAGCGATGCCCCTGGCCGCAGGCAAGCTTCAACTTCGGCTCCGTGCTCCGCGCTCAACGCGGTCAGCAAAGTGTAGACTACATCTGTTGGCTAGTGGTTGTCAAATCTGCTTTTCTCACTCTATATTGCTACTTAGGAGAGTTATGGAAAACAGTAAATTCTGCACAGCCTTCTATATATTTTCACTGCAGGCATAACTATCCTCTTAAAACCCTGCGAGAATATTTGGGAATTTCAGACATTTTCAGACTGAAAATATGCAAGCTGTTCTCGCAAAGCCACGCTTTCTTTCTCTTTTCTGTTGGTGCTGAAGGGGGATGTGTGCTCACTGGATTGTAGAAGCAGTCTGTGGAGCATTTCTGGCTGTGAAATACAAACAGTGCGCATCGGCTAAGTAAAGACAAATGAGAGAAGGAGGTGAAAAGGAAAACAAAGACTTGCCCTTTTCTCGTGGAATAGAAACACTTGCGTATGGATGTAGCTGTTCTTCGTGGTTCGTTAATGTGTTCGAGAAAAATGGAAAAGTCACGGAAAAACAGCCACGGGTTAAGAAAAATCTCACAGCAGAACTTCACCCATGTATTCGCCTCTCCAAACAGAATTTGACTGTAATAGTAAGCTAGAGTGTGAACTGGGGAAAAAAATCTATCAAGTTTCATGCTGATGTCTCCAAAATAAATGTGTCTGTTTAACTGCAAAGCACACTCATCACTGAAGTAAACCGTCAGTAACTCAGTATCACATTTTTTGTCTATTTTGTAGATAGAAAAGAATTTGACCCATTGCTGATGCTTAAGCCGGTGGTTCACCAAACCGAAAGGGCTTAAAATTTGAATCTGAAGCAAAGTAATGGACAAGCTAGCTGACCAGGATCCGTCCAGCCTGGTATATAGACACAGATACTTGTGTTTAAGCTGCATCTCCTGGTTGTATGAATGTGGGTTGATGTGACTCCTGCACATGAGATGGAAATGGCACAGTGGAAACCAAGAAAATGGAGATTTGTAAGAGGTGTTTAATTAAAGTTGGAGAAAATGCTGTTCTAACCAAGAGCTTTTGGTGTATAAATCACACCAAAGCATGAAGTGAAAAATGAAGGAATGTGATACTTGAACAGGATCCAAGACTTGACTCTTAGGTGTGTGTTTGTGCCTCCAAATCTACCCCCTGACGTGGAATTCATGGTTTTGCATTTTTGTTTGTTTGTGTAGCTATTCAGCTGGCCTGAGTAAAAGTTTATGGATATGCAACCGTTGCAGACATGCTTGCACGGAGCCCAAAAAGCCCTCGAAAAATAAAACAACCAAGAAAAAAGAGAAAAAATCTCTTAGCCTGATGGAGATCATGGGCACCCCTGGTGACAGTACAAAGATGCAGCATGTAGACAGCAGAAAAGCACCGTGTCCTCTGTGCAGGGTCAATGCACAAAATAATTTTTGCTTAGGTCCTTGTGGTTTGTTTTTGGTGTGTTTGTTAGCAAATTTACTCAAAGTTTTTTGTATGGATTTGTATGAAAAGTTTACCCCAGGTGTGATTTGGTTGAGCTTCACAGTGATTAACTTTTGAGGTCAAGATCATCAAAGCCTGATTTTTATTTTTATTTTTTATTACTTTTACTATCCAAAAGTTAAAATGTCTGGTTATTATCCAATTAGGTCAAATCTCAAATTTTTATCTTACAAACTCAAACTTCTGAGAAAATAGCTACAATTGAGGAAGACAACTTGGAACTTCAATTTAATAACCCCAAATTTTGACGTATGGGTGCCAAAAACAACCCAGATCTCTGTAACAACAAACTTTGTTAAGGATTTTTTTTTTAACATCGAAAGATCGGAAAAAATTGCTAAATCTCCCATCATGTACTCACAATTCCATATTAAACTATAACGGCTTGATATTCCCACGAAAATGTTACAGACTAACTAAGAGTAACACAGCATGCTGCTCATCATTATTCATTCAGGATGTGTTTAGATTAAATTATATTGTAGTTTGAAGTCGTTTGTCTTTCTTTTATGACAAACACAAAATGTTTTTGCATAGAGTGAATATTTAAAGGATTCTCTCAAGAGTGGGCAGGGACATCGTGCTGAAAGGCAGTCGGGATTGTCTTCACGGGCCTCATAGCGTGTACACAGGTGCACAAGGAGGAAAGCGAACATTTGAGCATGAAGGAGTGCCTAGACCATGAAAACCTTGAATATCTAATCACTCTTTTGGGACTAACATCCCTGATCCGAGTCATTATTTCACATGTTCATATAGCCTTAATAATTAGCACCATGCGCAATCTGTCAGTCACTGTCAGTGCCTCTGCAGTGGCCTGTAAGAGGGGTCAAGAGGTTACATTAAGAACGCTTAACTTTAAGCTTCCCATCCATCTACAGAGCCAGATCTTACCGGTCTCCAGACTTCAGTTGATTAGCACCACTTCAGCTTTCATCCCACCCTTCTTGTCAGTTCCCAGGGGGTCGCCTTTGAGGGAGCTAATTTAAGTAAGTGAATCATAACTTTACCTGCTAATCACCAATCACATAACCACTGTACTGCTGTATCGTCCCTCATGGGTCCGGGCTTGTTTTGCTGTTTTTCTGCCCTCGTTAATCATGTTTTTTTCCCTCCACGCTTTAAATTGGATCGCAGCGAGCTCCTCCATGCTTGAAGCTGTTGTATAATGTACTTTATTTGCTGATGAGTGCTGTTGATGCTGTTTTTTTGGAAACATGATGCGCTGTGAAGTGAGGTTAGAGTATGCCAGTGAGTTTACTCTCATGAGGAAATGGCCTCTCAGACAGATTTTGTTTAGAAAATTATTAGATTTATACCGAGGACACAGTCTACACCTAATATTACATATGTTATTTTGGGGTTTGTTGTGTTTTATTTGATTGTATTTAGACACACTTGAGGGGAAAGTGTGCATCCCCAGCTCTGGGATTGAGCTTTCATTGTGTGAGACACACCGTCAAGTGTTTATATCATTTTTTAATAATACAAAGTCTTTTTAGGGGCGGCTGTTTGGTGCCGGCCGACTTTGAGACTTGCTCTATGAGTAACTCCTGTAATGTGTTTAAAGACAGTGTTTGTGTGTATTTGTGTGTGTGTGGAAGGAGTGGTTACTGACGCAATCACACTGAGAACATTGGCACCTTTCATTGCACAGAGGAAGTGTTTTTCTGTGCTGAATGAATTAACGTGCCGAAGCAAATGAGAATCACAGCTGAAACAGTTGCCGTTTGCACGACTCGTTCAGGGTGCAAAATCTGAAAAATCACATCCTTTGCAATACGCAGAATCTTAAGAGCAGATTTGCTCTGCAGGTCTAACATTTAACCCTTCTGGAAAAGAAATGCTTTTCAAATCGTTGCCTCAGTTTTGCAAAATAGAGAAACGCAGTCGATTATTAGGTCTGCTCAGCTCTGTGAGTGTCACATTTCGGGCTCTGCTAATCACTGATGTTTTTTTTCCTGCAAAGTGCGCATTAAGATTCTGACATGCAAACATAAATCTGCTTTTCTGTTATCATTAGAAGAATTTCTCATCCAGACACGATTCATAATTAAATTATGCAAAGCTAAAAGCTGCCACTCACATAAATGAATAAAATCAATGCAACTTTTATATTACACAACACTACACACACACACTCACACACTATATTATAGATGGACGCCCACATGACAAATAATGTAATTTGGTTGCTACAAGTTTATAAATGTAATGCTTGTAATGTAGTCTCATGCTGTTGGCCTGAATGAAAGATAAGGCGTGGGGAACAGAAGTCTGATTGACTCAAGTATTTCTGCTTCAAACTCCAAGTGAACTTAGTCATGCAACACATCATTTGGAAGCACAAAGGGATTTTTAGAGGGTTTCTCACATATGAAGTAATACCCTTTAAGACCTGAAAAGGAGATATTGTGTAAGGTCAGTGGAGCTCCAATTATAGGGGTAGCTCCTTTGCAGAAATCACGACATAAAAATACACAAAGCTTGTGCAGAGCACTTTTAGGTAGGAAGTATTTTCTTTCTATTGTCTATTTAAGGTACATATCCTTATTTCCCAATGGGTCACCACAGTGGAGGGGACAAAACCCTCCTGTTTATACTAGGTACCACCACTAGGGGTAGGTTATTCGGCGTGTGAGGCAACTGTGCTAACCAACTAGCTAAGACTACAGGTCAAATAATGCATTCTCACCAGGGAATTTACATAATCACGTTGCGTCAGATGCTATTTGTGTTTCATCATTATGCATGAGGTATTTTATGGTATTTTATTTTAGAGACTTACAAAATCAACTTCAGGGGGCTGGAGAGGTGCTGGTGACATAAGGTTATCTGCTATGAGACTGTGGTTCACATTTCCTTTGGACCATTATGTTTTGGACTTATTATCTGGGTTAGGTTCAGGCACTAGTGGCTCAGTCACAGCAGAGCACGGCAACCTCTTTGTGACTAGAAAAAAATCAGCAGTTCCCCGACATTTGTGTTGAGTTTTTTGCTGTTGCTGGTTTAGACTGAGGGTGTTGCAACCACTGAGCGACTGTTTTCGATCACACAATGGCTAAATACATTGCAACCTCTCTTAGACAGATTGGCAAAGCATTGCAAATAACTGGAGATTTGCAACACATTGAAATCAATGCTAAAGACCGCAACTCAGGGCATCTCTTTGCAACCAGTGATTCCACTCAGCTGCTTGTATTCTGCCTATATTCCTACATAAAAACAAGGTTGCTGAGCACCTGTGTCATTTCGCAGTTAGATTGCTGCCCTGAAAGAACTAGGTGAGTTTTTGTGGAAGATTTTTGAATTTCTGTTTCAAATCTGGCAGAACTTGAATTCAAACTGGCAACAGATTCACGACAGATGGCAACAGATTCCTGATTTTTGCCAATTTATGACAGTTAATCTCAAAGAGATTGAACGTAATGGCCATCTTGACCCCTTTCAATTACAACCTGATAGCAGACTGATAGGTGACCTACTCTTATTGATGTTTTATTGCAATCGTGACGCATCACAGTTGCTTTAAAGACAGCAGCTGACTACATGTGTTGACAGATCTGATCTCTCTCTCCAAAGAAACCATTTCAAAGGCAGTGATTAGGTCATGTCATGGTCTGCAACCACTGTTATATTGTAAAACCTGCTTGTCTAACACTATGTAAACACTTTGGGTGAAAACACACCCCATTGAAAAAACGTTAGGAGTTACAGTCCCGCTTTGCCGATGCTGTAACCTGCTGTGTGCCACCAAAGAACTCCTTGTGTTTAACTAAGAGTTGCAATGCAGAGTTATACAATTGGTGGGTATAGAATACTTCCTTTGTGAAACTACTCAAGACAAGGTTTGTGTGTGTGTTTTTTCTTTTTTGAGTGCTGTGTTGGTTAACAGCAGGACACAAAAGAGAGCTATGAGTTCATTTGTATTGGCAGATGATCTTGGCTAGCTGTCCGTGGCTGCAGACTGAAGACAGTAGTTGGAGATGGCTGGAGAGCAGGACAAGCAGGTTTAATGCACAGTGAGCTGAGCCCAGGTAACTGAAATGAACCAAAGTACACGAAGAATACAAAACTAGGAACAAAAGCTGGCTCTAGCGTAAGTACATGAGAGACTAAAGGATCTGACAGCCAGTGAAATGAAGAGCTGGGGTATGTATGCAGCTGTGTCCTAAAAGAAGCCAATAGAGCTTAATGTTAGAACATTATGAATACAAAGTGTTCTCTAGTGTTAAAGTCATAGGCGGCATTGAGGTTTTTTAGTTCTTTAACAACTTCTAGCTCCTGACAGACAAGAGTAATAATTAACACCAACAGTTCTTGTCATTAAACACAAACATGTACAGTTTGGGTTTTTTAACATATGATTAACGCTGCTATTTTTATTGTGAGGATAGTTGGATGAGTCATTTTATTGTTCTATATAAATCTGTGTTGTTTTTCTTCCCTGAACCTTGCCGCCCTGCTGGACTGAATCTGGGAGCTGTCAGCACGTTAAGAGTGACAACGCTGAGCAGTACACACTGTCTTCTTCGTACAAAGCATAACTGTCGTTATCGTCTTCTGCAAACGAGATCTTTCAAAAGGCAGTTCTGACATGATAATGCATTGAAATAGTCAAAAACATGCAGAAAGATTGAAGCCATTCAAGCAAATAAAGGACAGAACATAACACAAAGGACAGAAAGTCGTGTTCTTTAAAAAAAAAGAAAGAAAAGTTGGCAAAAATTCGACTAAAGCAAGTATGCAGGATTTTTTTAATGTCGTAAAGACCTTGGCCTCTCCAGCTTTCTGCTCTGTGAGTGACAAGCTGCTTGTGTTTAACTGCTGTGCTCTTTAGACTGGCTTCAAAAGCAGGATTTAATTTAAGACACTGCATGCGTTATTTCCTCTCATAGCTGAGTGTTCACTGTATATCGGCTGCATCAGGACGGCACAAACTGTTATTGCACGTCTGTCTTCTTCGTCGTGACGCTTGCACAGCCTGCGTTGGCTTATTGCAGCTTCGACGATAGCGTTAATGATGTTCTCACCTCAGGGGATGTCACGGGGAGATGGGATTAACGACAACGAATAATTTTCTAATGAATTAGAATTAATTTGAGTGTCAGGTCAAAATGATGACGTAGAATTGATGTAAATGGATTGCATCACAGCTCAGAGGTCTGCTGGGATAATAAAGTGTTTATTATCCACTAAATGAGGCGGTTATTTCCAAAATTTATTGGCCTTTGATGTCATCTTGAATTAAGTCTTTGATCGATTCTTAATTTAAAAATATTGATTATTGCAGCTTTCTCTAGCTTTATTAAAAGCATTCTGTTCCACACTGTTAATACGTATTTGATCAAACTCAGGCCTCACTTACAGCCCAACATTTAATCAAAAGGAAATTGTGGATTTATGTCAATGTATTTCATTAGTTAAATTATAGGGGTTTAGTTTTATGGATGGCATTGTTAGATTAACAGTAACTCTCAACGAGGTTATTTGGCAAGAGATACGACATTGCTGCAAAATGAGGCACAAACAGTCACGGTGCACGGCATGCAAAAGTCTTGAGCCTTCCCATTTCTTTATAGTTTCTTTATAGTGGTTTATAAATTCAATTCAATTCAATTTATTTATAATGTGCCAAATGACAACAACAGTCACGTCAAGGCCCTTTATATTGTATGGTAGAACCTGCAATAATGCATACAGTGAAAAACTATCATATGATTCCTATGAGCAAGGGAGGACAAACTCCCTTTTAAGAGGAAGAAACCTCCAGCAGAACCAGGCTCAGGGAGGGGCGGGGCCATCTGCTGCGACCGGTTGGGGTGAGAGAAGGAAGACAGGATAGATCCCAATACCTATAAATTATTCAAGCATAAAAATGGCAAAGGGATGAATTGTGTTATGTCTACACATAACTGACAACTTGGCAAGAACCTAGCAACCTGTCAAAATAACACACAGTTTGTTCCCATTTCTTTAGCTAAATCTATTTAAAAAATGCAAAACCTAACAGTTTGACAGGCATAAGATACTCAAAATAATCAAAATACAGGCGTCAACAATGTCACCATTAAGCTTTTTTGTTGCTAGGAAGAAATTTTTTTTTAAATTGTTTATTTTTTTTTACAGACAATGGTGCACATAGAAGTTGCAATTAATAATCCACTTTGTTCACTCAGCACCTTGATGATGCTGTAGTTTCCACTCAGCACCTGAGAGTCGGGCTCAGCCTTAGGAATATGAGGTCGTTTGTCTCACTCTGCAGTATCATCACTGGTGGCCAGCGAACATTAGACCGATTGCATGCGCACACACAGCAAGGAAGCATCCTGCCTAGAAACAGTCCCGACATAACTCTCAGATAGACAATTTATGCAAAACTTATTTCATTTTCCTCCAATAGATTCGCCACTGTTCCATACTTTAGCTTTCAGTGTCTCCTGCCCCTGGGTCAGCTCGCTGGGAGGATCTACTCACTTATGTGTTCATATACATAAATATGGACGTTTATGTAAGCTACTTACTGACTGAATCACTAAATGAAAAGAGAGAGCAGAGGCCCTGCTGGCTGATGGAATATTCATGGATGGCTTTCAAGGGTCACCAGGGGTAAAGGAAGAAGGAGACAGGGAGAAAAAACAGGGAATGACTGCCACTAACTGCTGTGTGTCCTGCCTTTATGTTTTGTTCATGTGATGTCTCTATTTAGGCCTGGCTGTTAAATAAGTCAAAGTATTGCAGGCTAGAGCAAGTCAGGTACTCAGTTGTGTAAGTCACTGCAGCAGGTTTCTCTGTTTGACATCTGTGAAAATAGAATTTTCTAACAGTCATCATTTTGAGCTAAGATAATGACCATTTCCGAAAGATGCTAACCAGTCACGACTGGTGACTAAATGTTAATCATTTTAATAGAGAAAGCACCAAAATCCAATTAAGCACAACCCCCAGGCTCACCTGCATAAAAACAGACATAAGAGGCTTCTTTTGAAGTACGGTTGATAACGGTGATTGGTTCCAGAGCACAAAGTGTCTCTTTTTAATCCAAATAAAAGCAAAAGTAATGTTAAGTCAGTGATAGACAGTTCCCATGAGCCTCAAAATCCACTCAGATTTCACTAATCAGGTTTATGGCACAGTGGAAAATGCTGCACAACTTGTTACACCTGGAGAACATATAGGTGACAAAGCTTTGATAATTTCAGGGAATAAATCCTCTTGAGGCGACCTCCTGGTTACCTTCAGGAGACAAAAAGGTAAAAAAACAACAACAAAAAAACCCCAAACAAATCTGGAGACACAGATATAAATATGTCCTTTTTTTATTACAATACTTTGATGTTGTGGTTTAAAATCTTTTTGGAAATAAACGTTTGAGAGAAATATCAATTTTATGCAACTCTGGGAGAATTTCAAAGACATGGGCATCAGTTTTATGAGTACTGACTGCTAAGTTCAAGTCCAAAAAGGCAAAAAAACAAAAACCCTAAGCAGTCACACATTCAGATATTAACAGCCCGTCCCTTTGTTATCCAAACTTGAGTGAATGGAATTATTATCCAAGCTGTCCATTGTCCACTGAGCTGTGAAAAATGCTAATGGCATTTAGAAATGCTCCATTTCAGCTTCTACATCCAAATAAAGTCGTTCAGATGAGATACTGAGGGAAGTCGCCTGAACGCTTGAATATCTTGCCATGTCAGTGTAAGAGTTTATCATACTAGATATAACAGATGATTAAAACTACAAAAGTAATAAATTGTACAACGAGGTGATGAAAGCATTCCTCAGAGACTTTGGTCCATATTGACATGATAGCATCACAGAGTTCCTGCAGGTTTATTAGCTGCACAGCTGTCATGCAAATGTCCATTTGAGTGCATTAAACTCACTGTCATGTTGAAAGAATCACTTTGAGATTATTTACATTTTTTGACATGGCCTGTTATCCTATTGAAAGAATCAAACCATCCGTAACAGATGGGAGAGGTCAATGTGACCAGAAAGCCTTGCATTTCTGCACATGTCAGTCTACTTTGAATTTGTGTTAATCAATTCTCTTGAAATAAAAAAATGCAGTGTATGAATTCACTTTGCTCTCTGTCTAAAGACCTTTTTCAAAATGTTTTTATATAACTGTGGTGTAATATCTGTGGGCTAAGAAAGTGACCACTGATTCTCTCTTTACTGCTGCTTCTGTAAAAGCCAGGGGCAGCCCACCTGCATCGAGGCTCTCCTTTCAATCAGAGTTTTGGCTTTGGTTGAGTCACTTTACCATATTCTTTCAAGCCTCACTTCTTTCAAACTCGTCTTTGCTGCTCTGAGAAGAAGAAAAAACCTCACACCTCCCACTGCCCTGTCACAACTGTTTCTCCATTGTTCAGCAGAAACCCCACTGACTGCACCAAATACCACCAAGACTTTGCACAGCAGTAGAGCAGGAAGGTGATAACGAGGAATGACTTTTTAATAAATATATATATAGATATACATAAAACACCTTGAACATTGTGTTGCAGCTGCAGGGATGATATAACACGGTTGTGTTGCTTTTGTTGTTGGAGGACACCTGGTTGCTGAGGAGACTGAAGGAGTGATGTAACAGTAGTGTAATGTGACCACTCACTCTCTCTGCCCACTCAAGGCACCAAGCCAACCAACAGAGGGATAATGTAGTGTAATATGCATGCTGTTAGTGCGTGTTTGTGTGTATGGGTGTGTGTGTGACCAGATCAGCTGTGTGACAGAGACTTGTAGTAAAAGCAGAGCAAAAGAGGCATAAAAAGGATTGTGTGTGAGACATTGAGAAATCCTTGTTCGGGAAGGAGGTAGAAAGTCCGTTTTGGGCCTGGAGTCTTCGTGCTCACTGGGGATTCATGTGATTCTTTTTGTGTCTCTGTAAAACCAGGTTACCCACTTGCTTGTCACTCGTTACAGGACTTCCTAAGCTTAGTCTGGTGCACCTAAAAATATCTCCTCACACTATGAGAATGCCCCACCAGTGCTTTGTATGCCTTTTTGTTGACATCTCTGAAAATGTTTGCCGTTTTAATGTTGCTGCTGCTGCGACTTTATTCATCTCCTTTTAAAGACGTATACACACATATATACTCAAAACCGAAGACAACCTTCCTTTCAGTCTGTACACAAGTATGTCAGATTTTGTTTTACTCAAGCCAAGAAAAAAAGAGCAGTCAGGCATATTGACAACCTCTATCAGAGGAAAGATGCCTGCTTCTGGCTGGAGACAGATCCGACCAACAAAATGTCATCAAACTGACTCTGAGGATACAAAGAATAATTTCATTTGAGGCATAATCTTTGGATTCTCAGCACAGCACAGCCACAGCACATAGATTTCCAATAAATATGTAGCTGACAAACAGTGTGCATCAGATCGAGTGACACGCAGGTCACACAGGAAGACTGAGCGGAAGCACAATGATCTGTTTGGACCTTCAGCAAAAACAGTGCTTGTTAGTTTTCCAGTGCAGGTCAGGGGGGGTTATCCTAAAATCTGATATCCAATTCTTGACCACAAGTGGCACTACTGAGCCAATGTCCTGATAACAAGAGGTATGAGCATGGAGATGAATGTCTGCTAATGATCAGTGACTTCAGTCTTCTATATGGCTCATGGCTAATCTGCAATTCCTGTTCCATCTACAGTAAAACCCCCCAAAAGTAAAAGTCAACCCCACTATTAAAGTTAAAAGACATGACATAAATGAGGCCCTGGTGGGTTCCAAAGCAGCTTGCAGACAAAGTAGCAAATATAGGCAGGCTAAAGCAAGTAAAACAATTAAATGAAACATTAACAACTGGACAGAAAGGAAACTATCAGCTGATGTTGGCTGGTATTGCGATCAGCTGATCTGCTGGGACTGCAGGCTGAGATTGACTTTGTGGTCTGCCTGAACTAATAATATAGTCAATTTTTTATCATGCCTCGTCTCTCAATCTACTTCATACACATCCAGAATTGTGAGGAGAAAGAAGAAATAATAAACAGAACGGGATTTACTAGTTAAGTCGGAGATCAAAGAGCGCCTCCTCATTGGAATCCGTACTCCGTTTAATTTTATTAACAACGTTTCAAGTGACTACAAGTTTTTTTCTGAGGAAAATACAGAAATAAAAAAAGAGGTGCATATGCAGAAAAACGACGAGTGACATTTTAATGATCTACTCATCACACATTCATATGTCAAGTTATCCTTGCTTCAAAGGAAATACAGCCTCGATTTATGAAAAATAAACAGCTTTACTGATGTTTGAGATCAGTCAGAATTTTGGGGTATGCCACACAAACGCACCCCAGCACACCAGCAGACATGCTTAATACTGCTAATGCCTGCAATGTCAGTGTAGTTAGTGGCTGTTAGTGTGAAAAGAATGTAGGCTATTTGATATTTGAGAACTATTTGATAACCTGCTTTGTTTTCTTCTTAACACGTCCAGTGGAGGAACTGCTTATTGCCGATACATCATTATTATTTATTTGATTAATCAAAGATAGTAAAGAAGTTAGTGATAATATAATAGTTTCGGGTTTTCAGGGATCCTTTGAAGTGGTAAATGTACTGCACTGACTCCAGCACACACAGTTTTAAACTTATAAACTTGCACAAAATTACTGGTAATAAAAACAAAAACTGTTTACAGCCAAGAAAATACTTATATTAGCCAATAATACAGTATTTATACGTGGTTGCTACTATATTCAACCTTGAAAAAACACACAAGTATGATTAATTATAATTAATATTTGATCAATCTCAAATTAAATCAGAAAGAAAGGATCCAATCCACTAGTGTAACGACTTCAGCAGCCAATTTTTAGGTGCCTACATTGCAGCACGTAATAAGGATATCCGAGCCAGTATTTCCAGTTTCATCTGCTGAGCATCAAAACCTAGCTGAATTGTTGTCAAAAGACAGAGAGTGGTTTGCCACTGTAATTTTTCTTTTGTAATATTTCCTAAATGGACTTGACCATTTAAGACTGACACCCACAAAACTGTAACACTGCAGTCATTTTAATCATTAAGGATTAAATCTGGAAAAACAGCTCATTCTGTGAATCCAGGCTAATTCGTTCACTGTCTCATAGAAACAGCATTGCATCTATTCAGCGTCCAAGAGCTTTGTTTCCTGTAGGAAGGCCTTGACAGTGTTGTTTGCTGAGTGGGCTGCTGTCCGTGGTACTGAAAGCCAACAACCAGATGAACTGTCCACAAAAAGACATAGTGAATTCATGTCCCATTGCAAGTAAACACAATAGTACTGAAAATTAGGAAGAATTTTTTTTCTTCATACTCCACATAATATCTCCCAAATCTGAAACTCTCGACTTGCACCGGTAGCGCTATCGTAGATGCTACAAGAAGGTTGGAAATGAGCTGCGTGAATCATACACACGCCGCCTCGTAATCCCGCGTGACTAAAGAAAACAGATTTTTGGATCCAAAATCCATGAAGACTGTTTTGCTCTCCTCATATATCACCTTGATTTATTGTTGTTGCTATTCAGTCGAAGCCCTTTCCGCCACCTTTTTAAGCATTTTTTACTTAAAGCTAGATGACAAAAGCTGGAGGATTAGTACATTTATGCAGAAGGTTACTATCTTTAGAGAATAGATGCACAGTCCTTTCCTTTTGCTTGGGTGAATGGTGCGTCTTAAGTTAAAGCTGGTCTACACGTGTGAGAGAGAGACACGTGAACTGAAACATATGGGTTCAGTGCCCTAACAAGTCTGCTGTTGCGCCTTTGTCTGAGTGTAATAATTGGCTGTCGAATGCAGTTCTCCTACCTCTACCTCTAAACAGAAAGCATGGCACAGGCTGCAAACCCCTTTAGCCTCTTTTCTTTTAATCATCTCTCCCTGCCCCTTCTCTCCGAGTTCTACCTCCGAGTTCTACCTTTATTCATCCAATCAGCTGTGCTGTAATCTACTGTAGTCGTGTCCTTTATCCTTCACAAGCGTCGCATGTCCCCAGCTCCCTCAAGTCAGTTACAGTGAATTTTTCACTGCCTTCTGTCATTCATATGTTTGTTCTTGTCACTCCGCTGGCAGCTCAGACGCCTGTTCCTATCAAACAACAATCGTGCGGTGACTACCGGTGCATGCATACCTCCTTTATTATCCACAGAATGAAAAAGAGACACACGTGAGGCTGAAACTGATGACTTTGGTTGGATCCCATCCATACTGAAATGCACTCCATGCAAGCGCAGAATGGAGTAGTTCAACCCTTTTGGTAAGGCTTTCAGTGTGTTCTGCAGTTTAGCTGGCTGGGGACTTACACAGACACATGGATAGCTCACATGGATAGTGTACAAGTGAGATGAAAGTTTTGCTTGCCATAATGGCAGACGAAATTGTGCTTACTTCCACTGACTGCTTACTAGCGTATGGTTTGGATTTGCAAAGAGTATGCTGCTTGGAGAAACAGATTTAGAGGCAGGGTTCCTCAAAGCACCTCAGGGGCTTTTGTGAGCACTTGGATTACATTTTGTAAGAATATTTGAAAATTAGTTTATATAATTTTAATATGCACTGACTCTAAAAGAGGTGCAGCAAAGTAAAAGGGATGCATCACAGTTTTTGTGTTTGCAGATGCATCAAGTTTCTCTAATAACCAAGTCCTAAATGGTGGCTTCAAACATCGGAATAAATCCCCAAGTTTGTTTGATGAAATACTTCCTAATTTGCTCTAGAAATGAGAAAACGTTTCTCACTTGCTCATTTGAAATTTACAGAAAAATTCTGTCATAGCAGCTTCATAGCTTCCTTGGCTAATAAAAAAAATCTCAGCGACATTCTGTCATATTAGCTGATCTCAGTGCCACATCAGCTAGTATCTTTGTGCTCATCCGACTGGCAAGTCTCATAAAGGGGCTTTTTTTGCTGTGTATATGACACCCACCTCCACCCCAACACCAACTTAATCAGTGTCATATCATTGATGTCTGCTCAGCTTTGTAACGGGGCGCCGCTGGGGTTTTTCCTCCCTCTGGCTTTCCATGGATGTGTGGGACGTCCAAGATCAAAACTCTACAACCAAATATAAACAGAGTCCAGATGGAAAAGGTTTTCAAAGCAATTCCTAAAAATTCAGGTAACACACTCACACTTCCATGGATTTTATTCTGGGCTTTTCAAAACACTATGTCTACATTATTTGCTCTAATGTCTCTTTTATCTGATGCATGTTCTTTCAGTTATTATACGTACTCGTGTGTTCTCGACTGTGGCAATGTGACATTTAGATAAACTTTAGTGGCCTTTACACATGGCTACATTGGTGTTGTAGACCTCTACTGACCTCCACTGTGCAGCCACAAACAATCCACTTCTCAAGAGTTAAAACAAGACGGAACAGCCGATTAAGTGTTTAGGTGATCAAGAGTAAATTGATTTGAAACAAATTTTATAGTTGAGATGTAAGCTGATATTTAAGCAGAAATGCCACCGTTTAATTGGTATCTCTGCTCAAATGTTAATATATTTTACATAAGAATAGATTTTCTGTCATTTGTAGTTTAAGGGTGCTACCTAACCAACATACCCGACCAAGTTTTCTCCCTTAATTGCTTCAAACATCAAGCAAAGTAAAAGCCGTATGGTAAAAGAATTCAGGTAAAATTAGTTCACTGTATATTAAAACAAATAAGTCTTGATTTACCACGAGAGGAGTTACAAGATGGAGGAGAGAGGACCTAACACAGCTTAATTTTAGCAGTTGAAATTTTCATGGTTAATTAGATTATGTTGAGTTAAATACTCGACATAATCTGGCTTTTGGGACCGTGGGGATCAGTTGCATGTTTTGCAAGCTGGCAATCTGGTCTTGGCCTCCCAGTATTGGACTATCCTTTCCTGACTCATCTTCAAAGGCCTGGTTGAGATGACTTATTTTGGATTGATGTTATGACTACATTAGTTAGGTCTGGGCCAGGTGTTTAGTTTTAATTGTTAACGTTTGTTATGTAAGTGGATATCCTCACAAAGCCATTTAAAGATAAACGCATATTGCAGTGTGTGTGTGTTTATTTAAACATCTCTGTGAGCACCAGAAACTGGCACTTGTGGGGACCAAATGCCCGTCCTCAAGAATTTGAAGGCATTTTTGAGGCTGAAAATGTGATTCTAGAGTTACAGTTAGGTTATGGTTAGGTTCAGGGTAAGGGCTTGGTTTAGGCATTCATTTCTGATGGTTAGGGTTAGGGTAAGGAGCTAGGGTGGGCATTATATCAATCAGATGTCCCCACTAAGACATGAAAACAAGTGTGTGTTTGTGTGTGTGTATATGTGTGTGACAGACTGGTGAAAAAGAGAGCAGCCCTCAGCGGTTGAGCGGCTATGTCCTTTGCCAAGGACAGTGACTTTCATTAAAGTAATGTACTCACACCTTACAAAGAGGCACACGTGCTGCTGTAAAACACACACAGGGGACACACATGTGCTGTCGGTATTTTTTATTCATGATCTCATCCACGTGCGCTCATCATGAGTGCATGCATCGCTCGTGTTTATCATATATTCTTTCTGATCCAAGCCACTGCTCTCTTTTCCCTCACACATCATCTTGTCTCTGGACTCATCCAACATGCATCAGCAGCAGTGGCAGCAGCAGAAGCATGCACTTCTAATTAATCAGGAGCCACAGATTGTCACATCAGCACTCAGAGCCAATTAAACACTTGGTTATATTTTCTGTCTTTAGCAGCCTCTCGTAGATCTTAATGTCTTAAAATGATGGAAGCCACGGTTGGAATCAACCTCTCTTTTTGCAGCTCAGTGTAGTAGATTGCATATTTGCTGAGGGGTACGATTGGATATGAATGCGTTATAATGTGGATATATAATAAAGTTGATTTCTAATAAAATTTTAGGCTCCGGATCTCCTCAGATAAGCCCATAACTTGTTAAAACCACATTATGTGTGGTGCTTTATGATGCATTTGTGTGGATATGCCCACTAAATATGTTCAGGTTTTTTGTGCAATTTCCATGAATCCGGCATCTGAATAAATATGCAGTAAAGAGAAGTTAATTTGAGTAAAGTAGGGTAAAAATTGATATCCAAATAGACATGGTCTTAATTCTGAATGCATTTTCATGACTGAAAATAACAGTGACTTTTCCACTTTGCTCTGTTTGCATTACTTCTCGTTCTCATGCATATTTGGCATACCATCATTTTTCATATTTTTACATTTTAAGCATATTTGTGTGCATTTGTGTGCATACGTGTGTGTGTGTCTAACTATCAGTCAGTCTTTTAGTCAGTGTATGACAGCAGAACAGACATACTGGAGGAGGATGTGATGTTCTGTGAAGCGAACGAGCCTTCAGATGCCGGGAAAACAAGACAAAAGTGGGATCCAAGTAAGAGTCAGGGCCACTGGCGCTGGAATGATCTGAGCTGTCAAGGCCTTTGGCTGGAGTTAATGTATGTATGCACGAACGTGTGATGGCATCTGACTGATGCTGCTTTCCACTACAAGGCTGTGAAGCTTTGCAGTGCTGTACCGTTTTGCATTACAGCGTCTTCCCCGCCACCTAACCCACCCTTGCAGCAAGTTTTAAAAGAGTCAACAACTGCGGCATCACTGCAAGGAGCCACAAAACTAAACCCGCACTGTGCCATGTGTGTAATGATTATGAGATGTTATTAAATAAACCATGAGAGCCATCTCATCCCATGGAGGATGGGGCATAAGTTAAAAAGCTTCATCACAAAATTAGGACAGCAACAAACTCAATCCTCTTCATCATGAATAAAAAGGAAGTTTGATTCTCCAGTCCATGAAATGTCAGAAAATGAAGAGAAAAATATCCGTCTGAGGTTTTCAGAGAGCAAGAAGATATCTTTACGTTCATTGTTTTGTGCCCTTCAAAGCTCAAAGCTAATCAGTGTTTGGCATTTGATAATAAGATTGGACTAAGAGGCTATTAAACACCAAATAAACAAACATACATATACATAAAACACCTCCTGCTTGGTTGCTAGAGTCTTTTATTCTGAAAGGACCTGTAGCTTAGGCTTGCTAATATTGCTAATATGTGGTAAATAGATATCCCATCCATCCATCAAGTTTTTTCATGTAATATTATTGTTTATTTATTTGTGATTATTTAGTAATCTGAACCATATTTGGTTTGTGGATTACAATTTTGAAGCCTCAGTTTTAGCTTTCTTTGTATTTGGTAGCCAAAACTCAAACCCTATCCTTATATTCTTATGGCATAAAAGTAAATATGTTATTTTGTCAATTACATCTCAAGCCCGAACAATAGATTTTTAAGATGTGTGTACGCACTGCAACTTAAAAAAAAAAAAAAACAGCAGCAAAAACTGGAGAAAACACAACAAAAACAGAAAAAATACAGCTAAAGCTCACAAAAAATGTTTCAAAAAAATAAATAAAAAGCTTACAATACACAACAGAAGTGATTTAGGGAAAACTTTAAGATGACGGAATAGCTGTGGTAAGCAACTAATAGCAAACATATAGCTACAGTATTACTGGTATATGGGATACCAGTATTTTGGTGATCTAAAAATACAGCCAATATTTTTTTTCCTTTAAGACACACAACATGGACAGAGTTTCCTAAAATTTGTTATGTGTAGTTATTTTTGCTCGTTTACACTCTGGATTAGCTGGTTTTTGTGTGTGGAATCCCAAAGCTGTGTCAACAACAAGGAAGCAGCACAGTGCCCTCTGGTGGACAAACTATGCCACATCAACACTCATATTTGAACATATTTGAAGGGTGTTTCAGTCTTTTCTTTACTTTTTTTTTTACATTTTTTTCTATTTAGCGCTGTTATAAAAGCTTATATATAGCTAAGATTGGCGGTCGTGCAGTGTGCGACACACTGGGTTGGTGCATTAGCGAGATGGGCTGGTATGTCTACACCAGTTTCAGTTGCTGTGAAATACATGGTGGATATAACACAAAGATTTTTTGTGAAAGAGTTGCATCTGGAAACTACTCCGTTTACAGTGGATGGTGGATCTGTAAAGCTAGAGAGTCATGCAACAACTCGCTCTGGGTATATTATTATGAGCAATATGTTTCCTATAATGTCATTTTGCCCTAATATTACTAATGTAATGTGGCACAAACATTCAGCGCA
Organism: Aulonocara stuartgranti; assembly: GCF_965226115.1. Taxonomy (NCBI): domain Eukaryota; kingdom Metazoa; phylum Chordata; class Actinopteri; order Cichliformes; family Cichlidae; genus Aulonocara; species Aulonocara stuartgranti. Next base: position 5,373,806 of record NC_138959.1, on the reverse strand, counting down.
GTTTTAAATATCCCGCTCTGACCTCTAGGCTAACTGCACCGACAGCTCTGTCACATTTTCTCATCATACTGTGCATCTCATCTTACTGAGCAGCCATCTTTCACTCCAGCCTGCTGGCGTGCCAACTCTGCAACGAGACAAAGCATTGTGCTCTCTTCCTTAATGCGCTTTTTACCAGCTGAGACCAAATTACAGGCTTTGTTTCACTGGGAAACACACTAGTACTCGTGAGTCATCCGACTCAGTCATCGTGTCAGCGTGTGTGTGAGTGTACTGCATGTACACCGCATGTGTCCGTGAGAGTGTGTGGTCGTGGTTAAATGGGGAGGCTACATTAAGTTGGTCAAAGGAGGCAGGACTTTAATTGCAGCCCGAAAAGAAAAGTCATTCTTTTCTCACCCTCTCTGTCTTTTTGTCTTTGCTTCTGGGCTGCAGCTTAGCTCGACTCAGATTTCAGAGTGAGGGAATCCAAGTATTGGATTGGCTATAATAATAATGAGGAGATTAATGTCTTTTGTGGGGAAAGTTCTCATTCAAAGTCAAGATAAAGGTTTTTTCTAACCCACTCAGAGTGGGTTGGGGGGAGGGGGGGGGGTGGCTGTGATAAACTTTGCTGCTGAATACCAAGATGGATGAATGACAGTGAGAAAGAGCAAGAGAGAGGGAGGAAAGACGGGGTGGTGGTGGTGGGAAGAGAAAGGTGAAGGAATTGACTATTTGTTTCAGCTTCGGTGGAAAGAAAGATGAGGGGAGGATGAGAGAAAAGAGAGATGGAGCTGACAGAAAACAGAGAGCAGAGAGCAAAAACCCCCACAACTCATTGTCTCCATCCTGCCCCTGCCATCAATCTCCCAAATGGCAGCTGCCTTACTTACACACAAAAACACGTACACACAGATAGTTCTGTGGCCGCCTGCATACACAGCTGATTCCCCCAGTGATGAATCATAGAGCAGTATGGCATGGCACAGAACGTCATTTGTTAGAGTTGGTGTCTTTCTCCTGCACCAACAGGCTGTATAAGTGCTTTGCATTATTCATCATGCATGTGTGACGTGTCTCTGTAGGTGTGCTTGGATGTGGACCTTATTGGCACATGACGTAGGCTGAGCTGTGTGCATATGTGTGTGTGTGTGTAGTACGCACGTGTTCAAAGAGTACATGGCGTTCCAGTCTTAACATCACACAGCAACAGCAGCTTATTGAACAGACATAGATGTTAGTCAGCCAACAGTCATAAAAAAATAGACTTGTGTTAATTTATTATGGCAGGTCTCCAGTTACCGCTGCTGCTTTTAAAATCATTCATTTGATTTGTTGTGAATATGAATATTTGCTATAAAAAAAAGCACATGAAACCAGCGATCTGTGTGGCTATGCATCATTTAGCTAAATGTATTATTCATTTGAGGGCCACATTTAAGGTAAAGCTTTGCATTTTTCAGGTTTCATTAAAATTTTGCTTCTGCAAAATCTAGAAATATGAGCCTTTCATAGCTTCCCAAATAAACATGATTTTTTAAACACATCTATTTTTGATGATATCCTTCATTTATCCTCGTCATTTTTCTCATTAAAATCAAATATGTTTTTCAAGAAACACTTAACCAGGAAAACAGTACATAATACATAATGACACGAGTACAACTATGACACACTAAGAGGAGTGCAGTTTTAACAGCAATCACACTGACATAGTATTTTTCCACTCCTTTAAATGTCAGTCCTTAGTAATCAGACATCAGTTTCAGGTGCTTCTGTTGATGATTTCAGGGAAAAGGCTCAGCATATTTAGTACTGATCTGGCTCTGGGAACGACGTGTCTGGAGCTTTTTGCGCTGTCACAGGGCAAGAGGTAGGACTGCAGGTTTCATCATATAAAAGAAAATATGATGATAGGATTTCATTCAGTCAGCTAGCAAATCAGTTAATACACAGAGGGGTTCAGTATTTTGAGACAGGACACTTTAGCACAGAGACCGGAGACACTGGGGATTGGACTTCCAGCCCTGCAGCTCTCTACCACCAAAGCAGCAAAGGAGGGGCAAGAGGTCTAGCCAGGGTGGCACATACCTCTTCAGTGAGGTATGTTAAATCCCTTGTATTTAACTATTCTAGAACTGTTCTTCTAAGAAAACACATATTTTTTTCCGTTTCTGAAACAGAAACATTTTTTTTTCATATTACAAAATAAATTAAACTCCTCAGTACCTCAGATAAATCCCATGCTTTTCTTATCTACATTGTTGTTTAAACTTGGAGGACAGCTGACCAAAATAGAAATGAAACAAGCCTAACATGAGCATGGCAGCATGAGCAATAATGAGAAAAAAAACCCCAAACCTTTGATACTAAATGCTACAGACGTATTTGGGTTGGTACCCCTGATTTGAATTTCTTTACCACAATTTAATTCCTGGAAGTCATTATTTAGACTTTCATCTTGGAGAATAAAATGCAAAATCTGACCCAGAAGCCATTGGGCTTGTGATCAACGAGCATACAGCAGATAGTCAGACGTGATGTACTATTTGATATTTCTAATATTTGAACACAAATATCAAATCAAATGTATTTGATGTGTATGAATGAACTAAACTAAATGGATCTCAGTGTTCTTAAAATAAGTAATTGGCTATGCCCTGGAAGAGGATCACTAAAGTACAGTATGAAATAAAAGACATGCATGAGAAAAATCAAATTCCGCACTCAGTCATGTATATTCAACATCCAAGTTCACAGGAACCAGTTTGTGCTCTTGTAGATATTTGCTTGAACACCTTGGAGTACCCGGTGTTTAGGCTTTGAAGTAAGTTTGGGTAGTTCGGTCGTTGTGTCTTTTGGGCAAGACATTTCACCCGTTGCCTACTGGTGGTGGTCAGAGGGCCCGGTGGCGCCAGTGTCCGGCAGCCTCGCCTCTGTCAGTGCGCCCCAGGGTGGCTGTGGCTACAATGTAGCTTGCCATCACCAGTGTGTGAATGGGCGAATGACTGAATGTGTAAAGCGCTTTGGGGTCCTTAGGGACTAGTAAAGCGCTATACAAATACAGGCCATTTACCATTAGTTAGCAAATGTAAAATGGTCTGAAATATTATTTTGAATAAAAAACATAAACCTGAAACACAATCAACAATACTCCGGTTCTCTCTCCCTAAATGCCAGATCCTAATTATTACATCTGCTGTATTATGATGTATGTCAACTACCTCCCTTCTGGCTCTTCAAGTAGGTTGATGTGCTGTTTTTATCACTTGTTCCATGTCTGACAGCTATCAAATGTGTTCACCCACAATGCTATCCTAAGGAGACATGACGCACAGCTCACTGCTGCTTGTTCAGCTCATTGCCTAGAGCACAGTAACAGCTGAAGGAAGCATCGTTGGGTGTGTAAATATATTTACCAACCTAGATATTCTAAAATCTGGAGAATAACAGGGATGGACAGTGAGAGATGTTGGCAAGAGGATCTGAACAAAAACAGACGATAAAATAGGATTTTTTTTAAAGTCAGAGTGGCATATTTTCCACATAATGTCAGTGGAAATGTGTCCTTGAACATGTTGGCCTCGTTATTGAAATGCTGAACAGGTTTGCTGTGCTGCGTAAAATGCAGCTCTTTATTATTTGAAACACAATTTGTAATCTGCATATGTTATCAGATATGTGAGTGTCTTTATTTTCAGCTTGCATTTTTTAATGGTAAAATGGTAAATGGCCTGTATTTGTATAGCGCTTTACTAGTCCCTAAGGACCCCAAAGCGCTTTACACTACATCCAGTCACCCACACATTCACACACTGGTGATGGCAGCTACATTGTAGCCATAGCTGCCCTGGGGCGCACTGACAGAGGCGAGGCTGCCGGACACTGGCGCCACCGGGCCCTCTGACCACCACCAGTAGGCAACGGGTGAAGTGTCTTGCCCAAGGACATAACGATCGAGACTGTCGGAGCCGGGGCTCGAACCGGCAACCTTCCGATTACAAGGCGAACTCCCAACTCTTGAGCCACGTATGAATGAAAGGTATGCAGTAGCAAATGCTGGGCATGGTCTGATCAAATAAATTTTCAAATAAAACATACTATGGTCATGTGTCTTTCTAAAATGGCGACCATGGCCGCCAGTGGTCGAGTCTCTGTTTGTGCGGTTGGTTGCTGTGATGTGATATGGGTGCGTCCAAGAAGTCTGTCCTCCAGTTTTGGTGAGTGACATTTTAATATCTTCTAATCCTAGTTAGCAGGAATTGTGTCTGTATGATGTAGCTGTAAAGTTTATAAATTCAGCCCACTAGCCTTACTACGGTAATAACTTAGTAACTCCAAATATATAGCCACTTCTGGCTCAAATAAAAAACGACGGCTCATGCATCTTTTAACTACAGTCTATGATTGTGAATTATAAGTTGGCGATATTTATACGTCAGCTTACTTAGCTTTGGGCAAGTTTTAACTACTTTCCGGATGTTTAATTGTGAACCAATAATAATATTAATATTGCATTTATATAGCGCTTTTCAAGACCCTCAAAGCACTTTACAATTTCACTATACATTCACACACTGGTGGAGGCAGCTACAGTTGTAGCCACAGCTGCCCTGGGGCAGACTGACAGAAGCGAGGCTGCAATATCATGCCATTGGCCCCTCTGGCCATCACCAGTAGGCGGTAGGTGAAGTGTCTTGCCCAAGGACACAACGACTGAGACTGTCCGAGCCAGGGCTCGAACCGGCAACCTTCTGATTACAAGACGAACTGCCAAGTCTTGAGCCACGATCACCACAATAACATGTATATCAACAAAAACCAGATAAGTAATTTATTCATAAAGCCACAGCACCGTGTGCATCCACTGACCCTTGCTACCTGTCTCTTTTTGGCAACAGCAAGCACACAAACACACTAAATGATCACCTTTCCTGCAGTGACTGCTTTGTCCTTGTGCTGACACTCACAAAACACACACTCTCTTTGCACTGACTCATTTCCACACTCGTTGATGTGCCTGTCCTCATGTCCGCATGGATACGCACACAAAGGCACGCAGTCAAACCCTACCTGCCGGCATGTTAATAGGTTCTCAGTGTGTGCCGTGCCATCCAGGTTTGGCCTTGTTCACTGTGAAAGGCAGAGGAAACAGGTGCAGCCGACTGAAGCCAGGCATTATGGGAGCATTTGGCGGATGAGCGCAGGGCCGAAAGTCACACCACCTCCCTACCCTGGACTCACCATTCATAGACATACTGTCTGATTCAGAGGTGCCAAATGTCCAGCCTGTGGGGATCACAGGGCAGCACTGAGAGGAGCTGTTTAACACTGCCAGACAGAGAGAAGGGAGAAAGTAGAGAGAGCGAGGACGGGGAAGAGAAAGGATAGGATGAAAGGAGATGGAAGGTATAAGGGAAAACAGTAAAATGTAATACAAGCTCAGGGGAAGGACGTGGGTTGGATGGAAGAGAAAAGCGGTTGCATCGTTCACGTACAAGATACAACATTTAAATCGCACTCTGTGGGGACTCCAGTTTTCTCTTTGGTCCTGGTTCTGTTATCACTGGAAAGCTCAGCCTTGACCGCGCTGGCGTGATTTCTACTGCACTCGTATATTTATGCCTTTGGATACAACAGAAGCCCTAAAAACGTACATGCACAACCTTGTAAATGTGCATGCAGGATCATTGTGGGAAATAAAAAAAGCTAATAATTATATTGTTCGAGGTTTTAATATCTTTAGTATTACAAAGCCACACAGTGAAAACACGAAGATCCTTTTTCAATATTTACATGCAGATTTTCCCCTTCACAGTCTACGGTAATCAATGATTAGCTGGCAGTGAGACACAAACAGATCTCCCATCGAGAGAAGAATCATCTGTTGTTCGAATCCTCTGAGGTTCCCAAAAATATGATTTGCAGCATTTACAGAAAGCAGCAGCGCTAAGGATCTGATTGGGTTATGAATGTTTGTAAATGAATGAGGCTTGTTCTTTTTAACTCAGCGTAGGATACCCTGCTGAGACTTTGCACCATTTTAGCTGCTGTATGGCATGCTAAACAGAGGATACATCAGGTGTTTGCAGGATCACAGTTTTATATTTGAAGTTTTATATTTACTGTAATATAATGCACTGTCCTCCCAAGGTGCTGGAAAATGTATAGAGCTGTACATATTACCTGTTACAAAAACGGAAACATTCATCTGAATGTGTTAGGTGAGGTCAAAGGAGAGAAGAAGAGATCTAGCTGCAAAAATAAATAAATACAAATCAAATCTTGGCATGCTCCAGTAGATAAAAGCTGCATTTTCACCAATAGCATCTTTAATGGTCTTACATACTTTCATCTATTTGTTGAAGTAATTGCTTTTTGGAATTCAAAGACATGGCTCCTTCATTACATGTTTTTAATGGCTCTATTTAAACATGGCAGGAAATCTGTGCTAAGATAATAATGGGTTTATGTTAGAAAATAATGAAAAGAGATGCTCTATGATCTGCATCACAGATTTTGGCAGTCAAACCAGTGATTATCTCCGTGTCTTAATTGGTAGCCATCATGCGAGTTAATGGTTGCACATCGCTGCTATGCACAGACATTACATACTATTACATTTTCTAATGAATATAGAGGTGATATAGTTGTGCTGCACGTGTTACACAAGCCAAAAGTATAGTTATTGTGGCAATGTTCCAATATGGGGTTAAATAATTCATCTGAAGTATGTATGTGTGTGTATATATATATATATATATATATATATATATATATATATATATATATATATATATATATATATATATATAGTCCTTTTTCCACTGTGCAAGCATTTGCAATGTAGAAATCAACACAAAGAACAGATGCAATTACTATCAGTGTCATTATTTATGCATGTATTTGATCTGAAAGCCAGTGACAATTCATCCTGAGGGGGCGCATAGTGTAAGCATGGTTATGCATCCAGTGGATAACAGTTGCTGTTTTACTTAAACGAAAAAATAAAATGTCACTAGAGGACAAATCTGGATCAGCAAAGTCATTAAGATTCATTCTCTGAGCCCACCCAATTTCTATTCCGAATTTCACTCCAATTCATGAAATATTCAGGTACAGAATGACGGACCAATGGCGGACTAACCATTAGGCTGGCTTTGCAATCCAAATAGCTGTGTGGCTAATGTTAAAATTCTTTAATTTATTTTTGCTGACATGCTGAATGGAAAACATTTCATAAGCAGCTGGTATTCGTGAAAGCTGAAAATTTAGGGAGACCTTTGGCTTGATTGATTTCTGATCTTTGGTTTCCTTACTCCAATCTGAAATTTAAAAACGTGCAAATAAACCATTTGGCATCTGAAAAGTGCTGTTTCAAAATTCAAGTGCCATATGTTTCATGAATTTTTAATGCCTTAGTCTGATAGGCTGATCACGAGGCAAGATGCACTTGAATCCTAGTCTCTAATGGATAGCTTCTTAGTGGGTCTTGTAGACCATTCTGCTAAAGTTGTATTTTTGGCTTTAAATGGATTCTTTTAATTCTCCTAAGACTGCAGAAAAAAGACCAAGTAATATATATTTCTCTCTGAGTGTGTATTTAAATTTGTGCTGCAGTGTGTGAATGTGATAACATTCGGTTTCAGACGTGAATCACGCTGGAAGAAAATGTCATCAGACCAGAACTTCTCAAACTGTTGTTTAGGCTATTGTGAAATAAAATAAATAATAGGGTAGCTCATTGAAACACAACACAGACATGTAAAGATGAACACATTAACTGCTTAGTTGTCGTGACTTTAGACTTTCCACAGCAGCAGTCTGTGGCCTTTTTAGTACTATGACATAGAAGGATGGGAGTGGTGATTTAATCTCTGGAGAGAACGAAAGGGGGACAAGGAGGGAAGAGGGTGAGAAAAGAAGAGTGGGGGGAGGTAGTCTCTGTGGAACAGTGTCTGCCACGTGGCTTCCAGGTAATGTATGACTTCTTGCGGTAATCACTGTAATGAAGCAGGGAGCTGGTTGGGGGAGAAGCATCTGACTTTATGCCTGGAGTCCAGTGGGGCTTTGAGAACCTCAGCAAATGAGCCTTGTGGTCCAAACAAGAGACAGAGAGGGGATAGAAGAGTGGAAAAGAGGGGACGGCATGAAGATATCAGAGGGATATTTTGAGTAGAGGAGCTGTGAGTGTGTATATGTGATAAATGCATCACTGTGATAAATGAGAGGAGCACAAAACACAGATGTTCCCGAGTTCTGGTCCTTACCTATCAGAAGACAAACTGATCATCATCCACGGCACTCTCTGTGCAACTAGAGGAAATTATTTTCTATGCAAATTACTCAGATATCCACGGCCAGCACATAATTCTTTTCGAATTTATGGCATGATTTATGTTTTGCACGGGGTGCTGAATATAAATATCCACATGGTGCTATAATATCTTTTTTTTTTTTTTTAGATATGCAGCCTATATGTAGGCAGATCATATAATTTTAATGTAAATAATTCCACCCAATACTACGTGGTGAAAGTTTACTTTGTTGTAGGTTTGTTTGGTTTAAATGTAATTTGGTAATCTATCCTGAGGTTGTATTTTTATAATATATCACCATCTTGCCATGACTTATTCAAAGTGATTTACCAGGCTGAGCAAAACAAATAAATGGATAAATACATAAATACATAGAAGCAGCTCTTCCAGATATTAACACGTTGTTCTTGCTGGGGATTAGTTTAAGACCACGTGTGAAAATGGAGAACAATTAACCGAGCCGCGCTAATGGAGAGTTTAACCCTTTAAGACCTACCATAGAACCAAGCCCGCCAGAGCTTATATTATATTTTTACATGCTGTGGAGCCATTTTTGGGAGCATTTCAAGTTGATATACATCAATACAACCATTACAGCCTAAATTTTAATAATATGTATGCATTAAGTGCATAGTAATTACATAAATTGCAAAAAAGTGCAATAAACTACAAAAAAATTGAAAATCGTTTTGTTTTTTTTAAACATATATTTCTAGTTAGAGAAATTTAAGAGGCTTATCCCTCAAAACTGTAAATACAGAAAAGTTGCACAAAATAGTTTCCTACCACAGGAAATTTATTTTGAGTGTCTTCATAGTTTTATTTTTGAAAAACACCAATTTTTATACACTGCAGGAAAAACGAAAATAAATATTATAGTGCAAAAACAGCATATATATCAAAATAAAATATTTCCAGCAGTGCAATATGAGTCCTAAGCATCCCAGAATCAACACAGAAAGTCATAAAGTCAAACATAACTTTTAAAAACACCAGTATAGGCTCATGAGGCCCTGACGGTAATAAAAACTACATTTCCGCAAAAATTGCGTCACTTCCGGTTTCGGGCAGGTCATGGCGGACATGCGATAGTTCGCGCTGACGTCTATTCCAACGTAGGAAGTGTTATGAACAGCTGATCGGATCGGCAAGGCGTGTTTCTGGAATATTATGTTTTTGTTGCTGCAAGCGCTTTTTATGCAGTTTTTGCAGAGCTTTATGTGGAAGGAAACTGTGACCGAGGACAAGCTGATGGCATAAGATGTAAGTACAACTCCTCCAGTTTCATATGCAAAAAAAATTATTGCGCTAGCTCACATGGTTGCAGAGCTACCGGGATTTTAAAGTAGTTGCACAAAACGGAGCGTGCCCGCTCCGATCGGTTTTAAAGGGTTAATAGCCACAGCAGCTGAACGAGCTTGGATGGAAGCGGCATCCTACCTGAGTACTTTGGATCGCATCCAAGAGCTCATGTTTAAATGAGAAAAGAAAACCTTGGCCAGCCTTCCAAAGCAAACATGGACAGTTTTGTGGTTAAAGTTGTATTAACTCTTTTGGGTCACTTGAGGGCAGTAGAGCATCCTACCAGTACTACGTTTTTGTTGTTGTTGAGAGACATAATGAGGTTCCACCTGTGCCAGAAATATGACCTCTGAACATGTGACGTGACATTGTTCAGTGTTTTTCTTTACCTTGAAAGTTAATGTGACAAAATTCTTTTGACTAACTGATGATCTGTGTTGATTCTTAGTTAACTTTACCTCTGTTGTGTTGTCCTGATAGATCATCAGATTTCGCTGTTATTGACTATCTTGTGCTCATTTCTTGCCGTCCAGTACTGCAAATAAAAACGACTTGTGATTTCATATATACTTATGGACACAGCAAGAATTAATTTAACTCTTTAACAGATCTTTTTAAACTATAGACAGTATACAAGTAGCTACCGTAACATTGCCCATTGGTTTGTGACGCCCCATTTCTAATCCTTGGGACAAACAATTTCAACGTTGCCATCTTTGTATTTTAACTGGCTATGAAACTACACACTCATTGGCTAATGGCTTGCCAATCAGCAAGTCATCAACCAATGGGCATGGCCTAGATAATCGGACAAAAATTTACATAACGGACAAGTGTAATGACCAAGGCCTTAAACTCATCATGATTTCTAAAGGACTGCAAGTTGTTTTTGGAGCCACGGTATCCCAGCCGGTGGCTACTAAAAGAATTGGAGGTTTAAGGCACTTCTGCTTCATTTTTCAGACCCAGAAGTTACGTCCATCTTTAGTAGAAGCTGTAGTGTAATCCAAAAGATATGCATCAGATTTATGACATAAATAGCTCAGTTGTTGGCAGTCAGACTACAATAAGAAGAAAATACACATAAATATAACATTCCTAACAACAGATTCAGGTGGCACTAGGATGTCAGAGCGCATCGGGACAACAATAGTTTCCAAGGAGAACACATAATGAAGTATACTTCAGACTACAAAACCAAGCTGATTTTGTCACTGTGCATGTGAACAGAATTTTAGCACCAACAGAAGCTAATAACACATGAGTTAGCCACAAGATTGTTAGCCAGAAAATTGTGCTTAGGCTCCAGCGTTCCATGTATGAGCTTAGGAGAAGAGAGAGGATTGGGTTGAAAAGTGCCCCTTTCCAAAATGAAACCTGCATGCTCACATTTGGCACCTAACAGTATCTAGTGCATTTAATAGTGATGCCAAGAGGTTCTGGCATTGTCGCTCATGTCTGGGACACCAGTGACAGAAACCGAACAACACAACGTGACTGTTAACAAAGACTTACCTACTTTAATATAAACATATAGCAAACGTAGTACTCACCTGAAGTTATGTCTGAGTCCATTTAATACACATGATATGTACACTCTTAAATTAGATCTGTTTTTGTCTGTGCCAACCTTTAAGAAAAATATCCGTCTCTTTGGATAAAACGCACTATATAAGAATCATCTAATGAAATCATCTAATGAAGAAATGTGACATGAGAGGTCACATTTTTTCATTAGAATTTTTATTGCTAAAACAACAACACTGATTATTGCAGATTTGCAGTTGTAAAAACATTTCTGTCGCGGTTAAAAGAAACCAATCGCTGTCTCACCAATATTTCCATTTTAATGGTATTCAGTGTTATTCTCCCTCTGCTCCCTTTTTTTGTACAAACTGTTTATCTTTCCTCCTGCTATATGAGACACCATGTGCAAAGATATGATATTATAGTGACGCAGTGTTTGCCAGAGTAAACTGCCTCAGACTTGACAGCATGATGTCAACACAGTATACATCACGGAGCCTTAATATCTTCCCAGCTTAAACACTACTGTCCAGGCAGTTGGCAGGTGATGGGCACTGCTTGATCAAACAGGCATTTTTGTCCACGCGTGCATTTTACTCAGTGTTTTTTTGTGTGTGTGTGTGTGTGTGTGTGTATGTGCGTGCCTGTGCTCGTGGGAGTGCTTTTGGATCATCCCGTTAGACCAGCGAGGAAAAGAGCCGTAGATTGGCTGAGGCTTTATTCCCCTCTCTCTTGAAACAAAAGGAAAATAGCACCGTGGAGGAAGGGAGCAGATGAAAATAGCTCAGTGGGCAATCGCTGACTCACAAGGCAATGCTGGGAGTCAGGAAGGCATCCATTCCAGTATACATCAAATCAACTAGCTGTTGTGTAACTCCTCTAGTACCAGTAAATCAAACCGCTGTTGCTACGTCTAGTATGACTTTTGTGCATTTGTGCCCTTTGTAGCGGAATTAAAAGAGGATAGTGACATCACAGGCGCCATTTATCACTTTTGACAGCCCAGCCCGGAGTCTTCGGGGCAGGGGAGGGAGGCCAGCGTGGTCAGCTAGCTACTCAGCTCATTCATCATGCCACTCAAGGAGTCTAGGCTGTCAGAGCTCATGTTTTTTTTAAGTACTGTGAAATGGAACAAGACAGCAAACCCAACTCATATGCAAATCATACTCTGATTAACATATCAGCTACAGTACATGCACTGGTTACTCATGCACCTGTGAGGGACTTCTCACCAAAAATTAAATGCAAAAGGCCGAGGTAATGAAGGCCAAAGGGTTCACGAGATTACGTGTGCTTTACTGTTTTGCTAATAATCACAGTTTTGTACATGTAAGCATCATATCCTGGTTAAGCCTGGAGAAAAAGATACAAATCCGACTTCAGAAAAGTGTATTTATATTGCTGTGAGTGGCTAATTGAACTCAGGAGATACAGAGAACTTGGGAGGCGGAATAGGCTGAAAACACCAGGCTGTCTTCTGAAAACATTTTATCACCACAGGTGTTTGTTTGCTTTGTTAAAGAATATCCGCAAAAGCAATTCACTGCAAATTTCTGGCCCTAGCCGACTGCTGCTTAACCTCCAGACCCACAGCAATCTAAATGTTCCCAACAGAAATGCCCTTCATAAATTAAAATGTTGACACGTTATTCCGTGCAGGGAGAGCGGCAGCATTAACTTCTCAGACGTTTTTTGTTGAGTGGGATGTGATGATTGATGTGTCCCACCCTTCCCTTCTTTGTGACTGGAGAGCTAAGTGAAAAGAGACAACGAGGAGCACGGCGTTTTATCCAGAGATGAACCTTGAGTGCCATATATTGTAAAATCACAGCGAAAAAAAAAGGGAAATAAAAGACAAGAACAAGGGCAGTGTTTGCTTCATAGACTTACATTATATAATACAGAATATTAAATGAAAAATATAAGTAACGAAGACCCAAAATCACAATATTAAAAACAATGCAGAAGTCATATTAAAACACTGTGTAGTTATCTTGCAGGCAATAACAAAGCAGGCACACAAAAGGAAAAAAAAAAGCACAAAAGTAAGCTGTTATTTTTAAATGGAAGTGATGGAAAGATTTTAAACAGGCTCAAAGAAACACTGATCCATCTCAGCCCTCCAGAGACCCAAAGTCTGGGTGAACACTGAAAGCTAAGTGCCATTAAAAACACATACATGGATGGGCTCAGCGGTTCAGAAATATTTGGGAACCAGTGCAGTGGATTGTTTTGAGGTCTTTATCTGTTGGCAACACTACGGAGTCTAATCATATTCAAATAGGGTGCTTTTATGCTGAAATATGTTTGATTTTACAGAAGAAGAAAAAAAAAATATTTCGAACTCATGATCTAAAGCTGTGCTCTGACTTATCTAAAAACCGTCTACGGCTTGCTTTCTCTTTATTTCATTTCTCTCACTTTCTTTGTTTTGTACCTTCAAAACCTTCTGATTGCAGACAAATGATTTGTTCAAGCTAAAACACGTTAAGATCTCCGTGTCTTTCCCTCACCTTGTTATCCAGAGCAAATTTGCATCTCTTTGTGTCCGCTGCACTGACCTGATATGCGGTCACGCTGCTTCTCGAGTTTGCTTCCCTTCTGTCAGAATGGGGCAGTGAATAATCAGGTAGCTCTGTGTGTACTGGCATTTCTTTTGTGGGGGGCAGCTTATGCGTAAGCACACCCGATGTGATATTGTGGCTAACTGGATCATTGCACCTACAGTACATCTGAACTCCTAAGACACAGTAAGCCATCTCTAAATTTCACGTGCCCCTCAGTCATCCTCCCGTGTCTCTCGGTACCCACTGTGCTTTTGAATATTTTACATTGTGTGTGCCAGCAGTCCGACTGCTCTCGATAGAAAACTGCTTTGTTCTTTTTTGTTTGTTGCGAGTAGCTGAGTGCTTGATGTTTTTTGGATTGCTGCTGTAGCACCGAGAGGCGACCCCAGCCAGAGTTATGAAATGTTTCTTTTTTTAATTACTTTATTTTTGGATGGTGCATTTAATTGAATGGAAACAATCTGGCAGTTTAATAATTAATAAGCAAATATCTGTCTCTGTGTGCCCTCAGCTTGAAGCTCTGAGTGATGCAATCTCTGTTTGGAGGCGGAGGGGAGCTGGGGCTGCTCGGTGGAGGCGGCGACGCAGGAGGCCTGAAGGAGGATGGCTGTGGCAGCGTCGCGTGGCGGTCTTCGCCGCTGCCCCATGATGAAATCTACTCAACCTCCCACTTCGCCCTTATCACCGCCTATCAGGACATCAAGACCAGGCTGGCCTGCCTGGAGCGGGAGAACACCAGTATCAAGAGGAAGCTGAAGATCTATGAGATCAAGGTGAAGAGTTTTTCACTCCTAATGTCAAACATTACAGCAAACTCAGACTCGCACAGTTGTTTTTGACCTTGTTGGTATCAGACAGAAAAACTGCAGTACTGGAGAGGATGAGGCTAATGTGTTTTTTTTTATTTTATTTACTGAAAGTTGCTCAAAAGGGGAGACTGCTGTCCACTCACCTTCCATTTTATTGAAGTAGTGAGATTGTGCACAAAAAAGATGAAAGAGGGAGCTTTCATGCTCTGTGATTGGTCGGCTTTGATCCTTGGCTAGCTGGAGAATGAACATTAACCTGAAAGGAGGGAATTATTCTGTGATATATGGCACAGAAGCCAAAATTTTTTTCCTTTAAATGATACTAAATGACATTTGTAAACATGTATCAGAGCCTGAAATTAATTCCAAATATTTGTCTGTATGCACTGACCCTAGAAGGTTATATCGATCCAGATTAGTCTGTGATCATTTCTTGAGGACATCAACATAATGTCAGTTTGATATGTATTTTGCTTTTTCTTTTATTTGTAAGGAGTCCTTCCGAAGGTTTTTGGATCGAGATTCAACTTAAATCCAAAAGTTAAAGGCTTAAAGCCAAGAATGAAGCAGTTTTGTGCAACTTTTACGTAATCCCGAACTAAATCCACTCAAGTTACTCAACTAGCAGAGGTGTCAAAAAAATCACAGGAGACCAGACGAGCTGAAGACCTCAGGAGTTTGTCTCACATCTCAACAAACTTAGTGAGATATTAAACTCATATGCATACTCGGATACTTTTTTAGGTGCAAATGTTCAGCTGCACGTTCACGCTTCCAGTGGTGTCTTTATTAACTCAGGCTTTCTGCTTCAGGCTGTGTTTCATACATCATTTCACTTTTTGCATACAAAATGGATGTCAGTCAGAGGAGCATTTCATCGGGAGCTAAAAGGAAACTATGGCTACAAATAAGGCATGAAAGCAATGCTGGCAGAAAACAGTCAATTTTGTGTATTTTTAAGTTTATATTTTTAATTCCCCACTCAATACGCTCTCGGTGCTGGCATTTACTTCTAAGGTGACAGCTTGCATTAGAGTTGTCAAATTTGATATGTTTAAACTTCACAAGCAAGAAAGAGATGTGGAAATCACACATTTATTTTTATTGACTGCGTTTTCTTTGATAGGTTACAGTAATCGAATTGATTCTCGTATCTGTGTTCTGTTCGATGAGTTGCATAAAACACACTTTGCAGTAAATCTGAACCGAGAATAAAAGCATATTTATGCATATTTATTCATGCATTTTCTGTGCCACCAAGTAAAGGCATGTAAATTCCCCGTGTCAACGTGACGCAAATAGTGTGTGCTGCAAGGCTTCGTTGAATAACATCACTAACGTATGGCTTTACAGGTTTGCATATAAAACATATCCCATGCCTCAGTTTAAGTGCTCGCTGTCACTGACAAAACTGGGTTGATTAAGTGCATGAATGTACACTATTAGCACTGAAATCTACTGGGATTCAGCAGAAGGGTTGTGACAAAGAGTTCAAGCAAAAACGTCTTAGTTTCCAAAGATAACGTCAGCGACAGTAAATATTTCTGCACAGCTGGACCTGCAACTTTGTCGGTGGATATCAAAGCAGTTCTTGGTTGGGTGAGAAAGCTGGTGAGGCAGAAATCCACCTCGCAGCAGTGGTTGGACCAGCACGTTGATTTAACAGGGAAAGAGAAGGCAAATGAGCGTAAAGAAATAGCGTGGGAGGACAGAAAATGAGGAAAAATGGGAAAAGAAGTGGAAAGAAGGAGCAACATGGGCGGAATCATGCGTTGATAAACACGGAGAGAGGGTGAGAAATGAAGGAGTGAAGGGAGATAATGATGTACGGAGCAAGGGAGAGCTAAATGGTTCAAATTAAGAACACAGAAGGATTGGAGAAAAATCACTCCTACATTGTGATCATCATTAGTCTGTGGTCTACTTATTCTAGAAATAATATGGCTATGAAGTAGTGATGTATCTGAATTTCCCTCAGCCTTCACTGCCTAATTCTCCTTCAGGTACACAAGGACTTTTAATAAGCTGTACTGCTTACAGTATTGGAGAGCATCATTAACAGTGTAGCTCTTGTTCTGCTGCATGTGAACAGAGAACAAAATGTTTTAAATGACTGAAAAATTGTGAAAGAGGCTGCTGTGATAATGAAGACAGTTCCAAAAAGATGCAAGCTGTTGCAGTATTACGAGCTACCGGGGAGAATTTTAAGCTTCAGCTATGTTTGAGTTGACTGTTTGTGAAAGAAACAGTCAACCAGAACGACTCCAACCCCATATCACGACAAAGGGTGCAACAGACATGCCGGTTAACCGTGCCCGTAAAATGGGCACACGTGCAGATGTTGCATTTCCAGCAGGGGGAGATAATACATTTAAAGCCAAGAAGGCGGTAGTGAGCAAAAAAGTGCATTCCCGGGTCCTAAGTTACCAGAAACAATTAAGCTAGGCGGTTAATATGTATTTACATGTAAATGTGGTAATAATGTCTGTTTCCCACGATTACTTCTGATTGTGTGTATATTACACATTTTGCCGTGATACCAGGTTGAAGAGTCAGGGTGAGATTCTGAATGAATTTTGTTGGCTTTTCTATGATTTATTGTTTGCAAGAGATAAAACATGTGCTGGAAATGCATGAGAGGGGTGGCAGGTATGGAGAAGTAAGACCGAAGTCCTGCATCATTCTAGTGAGCAGCTGTTGTTCGAGGCTTCAGGCCGCCACATTGCTGTTGACTTACTCTCAAACTGTGGTTTGTTCAGGGCCCTCTCCCAGAGAGACAGATGTTGATTTTGGAAGAGCAGGTGCAGATGTTTGCTGTTTGGAGTAGAAGCTGTCACACCTGTGCCTATGTAAATAGAACATGTGCCTTTTTTCAGCTTTGAATATTTAAGCATCCCCCTCCGGAGCAGACAAGTGAAGCTAATGTGGAAGTGCCAAAAATTCTTATAATGGACACTTGAGGGAAGTCAGTTTCCACAGACTCCCATGTTAAAATGCCTGGTTTTACAGCATGATGACTCCAATTTTGAAACTCCATCAATATGTATGGAGGGCAGGAGAGAGGTGAGAGTCTACAGCCATCTGTGAAACATGGTGGAGGATCTGTCATAAAGTACCATTAGACTTTGAGTTCAGATCCACCATTCAGTGCCATCTGAAGAGCATCTGACTCCTAAACAATACATTAATGCATTTAATGTTTTATCCACATAGGTCCGCTTGGGACAATCGTGTGCCTGCTTTCTGCTTTATATGCTGTATTTCTATGTATGTTTGCACATGCAGCAAAGTATACACTGGGGAATATGATTATCTGTTTGGTATCAGGTGTTGCAGAAAATTGGAATGAACAAGAACCAAGCATTACTAAAGAAAGGAGGAAGTAACAGAGCGGAAACCAAAAACCATGGCACGAATACTGTTTAACACCTGATCCAGCTGTTATCCAGCTGTTATCAGTTACAAATGGAAGACATTTTAGTAGTCCTAAGTGTAGCTCAAGGTTCCTCAGCACAGCTGCTGCAGTGATACAAATGGAAGTGGTTTTTTTTTGTTGCTTTGTTCATGGGTAAATCAAGGTTGTTGTCGGCGTTCCTGATGCTCAGCGGCGTGAGAATACTTGATGCCCTCTGGGATTGCCCACGTTGGGAACATTTACTGTTAAACTGAGCAGAGAGAGGTGTTGCACTAAATGGAAAAGGGTTGTTTGCTCCTCGAACAGACATTGCATCAGCAAAACAATGACTTCACACAGAAAATGAATAGCCCTCTGAGCCTATGGTAGGCACTTTAAATGTAAATGTGTTCATTTAGGTTGAACGACACACGCAGTTATATAACGTGTATGTTTCTATCAAAGCATTCTGGTAACTACAGGAGTTCAGGACCATGACCGCCGACACTAGAAAACAATAATAAATGTAATAAAGTCCATTAACTCCTTTTCTAAAATTATGATGATGATGTAATAAATCACACCGGCATAAATTCAGCTACATATAATGAAATTATTCCAGCATATTTTAAATGTAAGCGATGTATTTGCTAAAATGCCGGTTCTCTGCCATCCTTTATTATTTCCTTGCCTGTGTCTTAGTAATAAAACTAGCAATTTCTATGTTTTTCAGATTGTCAACAAATCACATCCAAAGACAAATCAGCACTGATCCAACTAGAAGTATTGTGCCTGATTCTGCTGTTCTTAAAGAGCTCCATTGTTGTCAGAATTTATTACTAACACATCAGTGAGCCTCGCTGTTGCACTGGGTGACATATTCCTTCATTACCATGAGCACACTCTGCAGTTTATTTCGAGTCAGTCTCGCATACACGATTCTGAGAGTTGAAATACTCATTATAGCACCAAATGTGTATTAATGCAACGGTGAAAATAGTGCCAATCACTAGCAATTTACTCCTGCTTGAATTATGCTTACTAAAACCTGCAATAAACAGGTGTTTTAAATAATTATTGTGCTTTTCTTTTAAATGAAACTAGATGTTTGTCGCTCATTTTTTAAAATAGCTCTTTAGTAGAAGTGCGTGGCAAATTGTGGGCTTCACAGTGGTTAAGTACGAGAGCACTTGGACAGACTGAGCGTGGTGGCTTTTGATCTTTCTGACAGACATAAAAATATAGGAAATTGATGGTTTTAAGTTTAAAAAAAAAAAAAGACTTTTTTGGAGCTAAAAGTGACCATATGAGACACAGAATGTGAAAACCTACTTTTATCCAAGAAGCAGATGTCATTAATCTGTCTTTGTTTATTTTTTATACATTTTTTACCTTGTAGATGTCAATCTGTGTCCATTTGTTAAATTACTGTATTGTTATAATGATAGAAACAGATAAATAGTCACTTGTAGCCTGCTCATAAATGATTAAACCTCTGATAAAGAAACTGTCAATTGTAGTCCACACAGTGTTAACGCCACAGGCTAAAGACTAACAAGCCACCTGCATCACTAATGGGGCAAATTTCAGTGGTTAACTGACCACCTCAGAGGTGTGTGTGGGTTTTCCCTCATACCCGAGAGGTTTACTGGATGTGGAATTGACACAAAACAATGTATTATTTGTAGTTTATGCATAACAAAGTGTTCAATTAACTACATTTTTAGGTTTTTAGAGATATTTGAAGACATTGAAGGTGAGATATCAAACCCCAACAATCAGACAATACCCTATGTGCAAGCACTTGGCGACTGTGGGAAGGAAAAACTCCTTTTTAACAAGAAGAATCGTCTGGCAGAACCAGGCAGCCATCTGTAAGGACAGGGAGACTGGTTAATAAGCAACAGGCCCTCAAAACAGGAATAAAACCTTCTTGGACCTGCAGTTTGTTCAATCATGTTAGGTGAAGCCTAATAGAAAGCTAGTAGGGCATGCTTTTCAAAGCTGCCACTCTAACGATGTGTAACTTTAACTTTTTACGGAAGTTGAATTTATATTATAATTGGATTTATAAATAAATTCACATCCTCAGAAGTTGTTATCAAGAAGAAAGTTAGCAACAGAGATGAAAACTTTGTTTTTAGGCTGTAAACTTGTTTGTTGTTGTTATAAAGCTGGGCACTTTAACTTGGGAGTCTATGGGGACTGACTTGCTTTCCGAGTCACCATCTAGTGCCTATTTGAGGAACTGCAGTGTTTCTGATTTAGGCACCGGCTGCTGTTTGCATTCATCTGAGGGATCTTAAATGACATTTTTTGAAAGGGTGATTTTTAAAAAGCGCTTCATCATTCTCCAACGTTTTGCCGCAAAACACGAGAAGATGGACAAACTTAGAGATGGATAGGCTGACCGACAAAGCTTAGTAATAGGCCCTCCCCAGATTTCACCGTGTGGGACGAAATTAGGAAATATGACTGGAACAACTTGACATGGAAATTCATTAATTAGTTTAAAAGCTCTGAAAAATACCCCCCTACTCCCCAATCCTATGAGTGATATCTGGGCCAAACAGAAGCTGCAGCTGATGTAAGATGAATCATTAATGATCACAGTGTGGACTCATGAAAAATTGCAGAATACAGCAGCAAAAACAAAAATCAAAACCAAGCAAACAAAAAATATAAACAAGCT
Organism: Aulonocara stuartgranti; assembly: GCF_965226115.1. Lineage (NCBI taxonomy): Eukaryota > Metazoa > Chordata > Actinopteri > Cichliformes > Cichlidae > Aulonocara > Aulonocara stuartgranti. The sequence continues at coordinate 5,353,215 of NC_138959.1, read as the reverse complement.
CAATGTACTTTTGTCTTCTTGTTTACTTTTCCTCTGCAGTTCCCCATGATCAATGAGTTTGGTGAGGACACTAACTCCTACTGCTCATTTGAGAGCAAAGAGACGGCGATGCTGCACTCAGAAAACGGCAGCCTGCAGCAGAGAGTCAACGCCCTGACCCACGAGGTAAGAGAACAGACAAGACACAGGATTTTTATGCTGGTGCTCTATTTTGGTGGCGCGGCATAACCGGGTCTAAACCTGGCTACAGATGTTCTTATCGTGTAAACCTTCAGAAAACAAATGCTAAAGAAGGCGCGCCTTTTTACAAACACACAGGCATCACACATTTTTAAATTAGTGCACGCATAATGTGTGCACGCTGCACACAAGCACTAATTGTGGACTTTATGTGCTCCTGCTGTCCAAAACCTTGATGAATGGCTGTGCCCGAAATGTGCTCGGACTACTTGTTTCTCCTCACTTGTAACTCTCCTGTTTCAAAGTCTGTGAGAACAAGAGCGTGGGGAAATACAATTGAGAAACGACTGACACAGGAAGGCCGTGGTAAAACTGGTAGCAGCAGCGGTAAAAAGAACTACACAGCAGAACAAAGGGAAGGAAATGGTTTATGGGAGCAGCATAAACGATTAGCGTGGGACATACAAGGTCATGGGGCGCTGATACCATGCAGTCAGAGTGATTAAAAGGCTCATGGCTGCAGGAGCATGCTCTGTTGGTACAAGACCCTGACCACAACCACCTATGCATGCTGACAGGCACAAACCTTATATTTTCAATGAAGTGGTGACCTCCAATAATCAAAGGCAGGTAGAGAAAATCGAATTACTGTACAGCCTATAAATTTACAGTTTCATGTATCATCACACAATCATGTGAACACTCGCTTTGGGAACATAATGATGCTTTCTTATGCTTTTTTCATTTTTTCTGCCCCCATTTTGCGTATAATAATATTTTTCAGCTATTTCCTCAGTGAACCCTCATACGCACGCTCTGAGACACATCAGGGGTTTTTTCAAACTCCTACAAAATCTTTTCTTTTTATTTCACCTTTGCTTTGATGTGAGGAATTTTTTGTCCTTTACCTCTGAAACCAAATATACATAACTGTACTTTCATCACAAGGTCTGTAATTTCTGTGTTGGTGTTCCTAATTTTTTGTTTCTGACTTAGTCTATTTTTATTTGAACTTTCACCCCTTCCTAAACATAAATAAGCAGTTTTAGTGTCAAAGCAAAATGAAAAGCTATATCTGAAAATATACATTTTATGCTTTTGCCATTTTTGGTTTCATATGGGACACAGGCCCGAGTCTCTGGGTTAAAGTCCTGTGTTTGATCCTTTGACTTAGTTTAAGTGGACTTTAATAAAATGTCACTTTCGTCCACTATAAGAAGTGTATTAATGTGTTTTGCAGACAACAAATCATAATGCGTGTCCATTTTCTATGATTATTTGGGCTTCTCTTGCAGGATCCGGGCACCTTGCAGTTGCTAACCTGCATTAGTGGATGGCACAGTTAGCCTGTGCAGTGATTTCCATGACAGAAGCATGCCTGTTTTTAATACAATGCTGCCTGAGGGCCCAAAGATCACAGGGATCCAATACTGAATGTCAGCCTGCACAGATATTTCTCCAGAAAATCTGAATCTTATTATGCACATCCCATGAACTTCAAAAATACCTGATAGTTTTCTTGTGGTACATTTCAGTTTAGACATTTTAAACATTTTTTCCATATTCTATTGTGAATATAACATAGGTGAGATTTGCAGATCATTGCATTAGGTTTTTAGTTGTTTTACACAGCATCCCAAATCTTTGGAGTTAGGTTTGTTTTTTCTAGAGTTAGAGGTGAGGCCTTCTGTCCTCCAAATCGAGTCATGCAACAGGACAATGATCCCAAGCACAGCAGAAAGACTGAAAAAGGGGAAAGTGTTGCTGGGGCCCAGTCAAAGTTCAGACCTCAACCTCACCGGACTTTAAGAAAGCTGCAAAATAAATGCCTTCAAACCTGAAGCAACACTGCGAAGGAGAGTGGACTGAAACTCTGCCTCAGTGATGTGAGAGACCAACAAAGTCATACTGAAAATAATTACTTTAAGTTATAGCTGCTAAAGGTGCTTCTACATTGTTGTTTTTTTGCCACCAGACTGCAGAGATAACTTATATTTGTGAGTATGTTTGATTTAAGGATGCTGTCCCTTTAAACTGCAACTGTACAGCTCTCCAGGTAACCAGAGTTTTCAGCGTTTTCTCTCGTGATAGCACTGCCTTCAGCTACTGAACAAACCAAACTAACCACAGAAGGCTTCTGCTCTTTAAAGCCACAGCACACCTAAAAAAAACTAACATATATGATCTTCCTCTGGCCCGTAGCGCTCACTCTCTCTTTTTTAAATATCACGGAACCGCATAGCACCACAAAAAGCACGTTTATTAAACAGCTGACAAAAACGTTTTTGAGTTTATGGATGGATTTTTTCTTTTTTCTTTTACTGTACAGTAATACAGTTTTTTATTCCATTTAAGGACTCCACATTCATAACAAAGAAAAAAACAATCTTCCACCTTTTCATCGAGATTCTCAGAGTATTGTATTCTTCCTTTAGCGCTAAGTACTACTAATAACTGCTAACTGATTCTTTTATACTATTAATTACGAAGGGATACCAACTATGGAAAACAAACAATCCCGCCCACAGTATCTACACTGAAGTGCAAATGTAAAACGTGATAATGAATATATCTCCTTATTTTAGGAAACCGTGCGTTTGTGGGCCTCTCAGGACAGAAATCCAGCTCTGGAGTAATTCTGCTCGCCTCCGTCACGATGCTGTTGACAAGCCGCACTCGGAGGTGGGGTGCCCCCGGCCTCTCGGCCTGGGGCTCGGTCACTCAGGCACGGCTGGCTGCCGGCGGAGCTCACGGGCGCGTCACTGCAACTCCCCCTGGCTTCTGCTCCGCGGCTGCTGAGTGAGCCCTCATCTGGGACTCTCCTCAGCTCTTTCCGGGACAGTGGCGCGGCTGCCCCTCTGTTGGTCTTCCTTGGTCTCTTGTGTTCTGGGGGCCTCTGGATGTCTGGAGTTTTGATCTCCTCCATACCTGCTTCATGCCCTGGAGGACGGGGCTGTGGCCCCCCCCACACCCTCTAGCAGATCATTACATGAAGGAACCTTTTAAAAAAACAAAAAACAAGCGCGTCCATGCTCACAGGTGTACACACGGGTGATCACACCCACAAACTACACCCTTTTTGGCTCCTACCTCAAAGCACACTGTGTTCTGTTGATCTTATGTGCTGCACAATAATGTTTAATATTTAGTATTTACTGTCATATTCCCATATATCATTGTGATGTTGTTTATTCTATTACTCTTGTTCTCTTCTGCTTGTTTTCTTTTTTCTTTCTCAGCAGGTGACCCAGGTGATTGATATATGCATTTTTTATTTCTTTTTTTTTTTCTGCTCATTCTGTTGGTTTTTGTTTTTTGCCCTTCTCCCCCGTCCCTCTTCTCAGCTGTTTCTCTTTCCCTCTTTCTTTCTCCCCTTCTTTCCCCCAGTCAAGTCTGTCCCATGTTCAGTAAGTGAAAATAAAATAAACAATAAAAGGTGAATCAAATGGACCATTATGGCAAGGCTGGGATGGTCAATTTGGTAAAGTAAATCCGTTGGGCATCTTTCTTTGCCTTTAGACAACAATTCTGATGGCAAAAGAGCCAAACGGGACAGGCAAAAAAAAAAAAAAAAGACAAGCCGCACACGCCTTGGTGCCAGTTTTTTTCCCCCCAGGCATATGTTACCATAGACACACTGAATAGGCTTCAGTGCTCCACCACACAGCAGTGATATACCTTTGTCCTCTGTTTATCTCACTCCCTTGCTGCTGCTCCCGCTCTCATTTTCTGCGTAGTCCAAAGTGACCATATTTTTCCATATTCTTCAATAAAAGGCTCACTTCTGTGCCTTCATCTGCTTTGAAAATGAACTCATTTCTCTCAATTTGGTGCATGTCACTGCCCTCAGAGCTGTCTGTCTTTATGGCATCCAGTGGCATTCACCCCTCGTATTATGCCACACTGTAAGAAGATTAGATCAGCGACATGTCAAGAAATCCTTCTTTTTAACACACTTGAACATCCTTGTTTTGGAGATGAGGCAAACGCTGAGCTTTCAGGATTTCTGTGCCCCAAATTTGCTTGGTTACACAACAGTTTCTCAACCAACGCATTTGACGCCTCTCAAAATGAAAGCTGTACCCCCGTTTTGTTTGTTCTTTGTGAAGAAGTTTTAAAAGTTGGAATGAAGGGAAAAAAGTAACCCTTTTCCTTTTTACATTTCTTTCTCCTTTTCTGTATCTCGCTTCAGCTCCAGAAGAGAAAGGAGCGAGAGGAACAGCTGGAGGATGTGATCAAGGCTTACGAGAAGATTCACATGGAGAAGAACAACCTCCAGAGGGATCTCGACAAGATGGTCAGAGGCATTATTCAGTTCATTATTTTGCAGTAGCTTTCTTTGCGAGACATATGGCTCATTAAGTTTCGCAGCTTCACGTTCTGGTAATCGGGACCAAATTTAAAAAGTAAAACTCTTCATGGTTGACATCACTAAGACAACAGACAAATTGCAAAATTGAGTAAAGTGTGTGGATGGTGGCGCTGACTTGTGTGTGTAGTTTCATTGTTTTTATGAAAGCTTTTATTTTAAAACTGCAGATGTCTCAGATTCTGGAGTCCTGCATTGATTATGCTCTACTACATCATATACCATACTTCTAAGCTTTTAAAGAATGATCATCCGTGTGTGAAATGCAATGATTAGGGCGTTAATCAGCTAACAGTTAATCAGCATCAGTCCCGACAAAAGATGATCCAACAGAACAGATGAGGTTGAGATTTAAACTTAAAGCAGAAGCAGAGTCATTGAAAAACATTAAGATCTGCTGGTGAAGACGACGACAGGAAGGAGGAATGTCTGGAAACCCTTTGTCTGGTTGGGTCTTGTCCACATCTATCCCAGCCCAGTTCCATTTGAGGTCATTGTTTATGAATGGATATAAATTTTAATGAGTTAATAAAAAAGCGAAATTGTTGCCTAACATTTCCCGGTGGTTTTGAGATTAGATTACACTTCAGTAAGTGCAATTTCTAATCGGCTCTTACCTGGATGCAACCAAAGCCGTTCAGAGCTGATTGGATAATGCACCCTGGACGACAGATGAGAAGCAGAAACCTACTGCTACTAAAAATGTACCTTGCAGACAGAATCCGAATAGGAATAGGAGAGCAGACAGACCGACAACAGAAAAATGGGAAGATAGGATTCCGAATAAACAAGGAATAAAATAAGGAGGCAGGTGAATCTAATCAGTGGGACAAAAAAAGTGACAGGAAGTAAAACAAGCTCAGAGTGATGACCAAAATAAAACAAAAAAATACAAGAACAAAGACTTGCAAGGAAATTTGGAAAAAGATTAAACACAAGGAAATATAAAAGAGTGCATCTACAAAATAAAGGTAAGATCCAAAGATGTTGCAAACACCCCAAACCGGACATGAATATATGACTGAATGTGGAACACATGTAGTTACAAAAATAAAACTTTAGTGTTTGCACTCATCTTAAATGAAGACATCTATTTAAACTAATAGCCATCACCAAAAGCAAAATCCAAAAGCTCACTTTACTTTAATACGTAACTGTCCTCAGACATGTTTATGAATTATTATAGTGAGTGATTTGTCCTTGGTGTGAAAAAGTCATTTTTCAAAAGTTCTCCTCTAGCGCTAAACAAAACTGCGTTAAGCTGAAACAAAAACATATTTGAAAAGATTCTATTCAGTGTTTCCCCAAAGAAAATAATCTCATTTTTTAAACACAGCAAATCAAGGTTGATCCAGATCCGCCCGAAGCTGCCAGCTGAACAGATTGGCTGGCTGGTCTTCCCCTAAATGCCCTCTATGCTAATAAACCATCTCATATGATAGTGAAGTCCATCATACAGAGAAGCCTCAGCAGTTTCAGAGGTCTCAGTGATTAAGGGATAAAGTGCACCAAAGATGTTGGAACTGCTTCCTGCCAACAGCTGAGACACTGTCAATGTCACCTGAAGCTGCAGCTCGCTGTTAATTCAGCTCCGTCTACCTGTTGGGCCTCATTGACCTTTATCTTCCATCCTTTCACTCACTTACTAACATAATATACAGAACTGAAAGTAAAGTGAGGATTCAGAAGCATAATACCATTAATAGTTTTTTCACAAGTTAATTTCAAAGGCGTTTTTTGAATCTAGGGATGCTTTTTTTAAAGCATATTAAAGAACGTGTCAGAGTTCTTCTGTGGATTTTGATGTTTTTGGTGTCGAGTTGAGGCCTCTGTGCTGACAACATCCACCGCAGGAGTCATTCTTCTTTATATTTCTAAAGATGCCTCAATGCTAAACACATATTGTTTTATTTACCACCCATGTGCATTGCAAGGAAGTATGCAAATCACTTTTAAAACACATGAACAAACAAAGAAGTCTTCCCTAAGTTCACACAGTCCCTTAGCTCAGCTCCACCCCTGCTTCCCCATTTCTAACCAACTAGTTGATGTCAAAAGAAACAAAAACTAAAATTGTGGCATCAACACAACAGAGGAATTATCTGCAAACATCACTGGGTAATGATACAAATGCAAACAAGTGATAACTAAGATTACCAAAAAAGCAAATGTTTCTTTAATCTCAGCTCTGAAAGGTACTCTGGAAGTGTAATTTAAATGGTGTTTTCTCTATCCATATTTACTATGTAACATTTTTAACCTAAGTAAATAGTTGAATCCCGGTGACTTTAAAGAAAGATTTGAATATGCGTTTGATTACAGACCAGTTTGGTGGAGAAACATGTTGAGCGGATCCTGAGCCTGGAGTCAGCTCTGAGGCAGAGGGACAACTCCCTGCAGAAACTCAACATGCAGCTGCACAGCAAAGACATGCAGTATCTGCAGCTCCATGCTGGCCCAGACGCACACAGTAAGTGATCCAGCAATCTTACTCTCTATATCTTCACTATGCATCTTTATATCTGATTTTGAATAAACCATATGAGCACTGGTGTGCATCAAATGTTTCAATAGAGAGAAATGGCAATATGGTGATCAGTTTCAACCACTCACACCACAAACCAAGGCTGAAATCACGATGCATTTATGAACTCTGACCTAGAGTTTATGGACCCAATTATGGCAATTACAAAACCATCCTGGTATGATTCAGCAAGCTTGTGAAAAACCGTGCTTATAAAGCAGGGAGTGCACTAATTTCTCTCCAAAAGTGCTCAGTGAATGGCTAAGTAGCTCTGGAAAGAATATGCCCCCATAGCTTTCTGAAGTTGGATTAGGATGCTTTGTGCCTGATCATTTATGTAACTCCAGCATTCAAACTCACATAATGTTTTTTGTCTGGGTTGCTGTGCAGAGGTGAGAGGAGCTGGAGTTTCTGTGCTGCTGACCCAACTTCATTGCTGACCCTCAGTTGGTACAAATGTTGAACCCTGTTGAGGCAAATCATAAAAAATGAAAGCAACTCTCTTAAACAGAAGCAATGTTGATTTGCCTTTTTACTTATAGCATCTGTATTTGAATCAAAGTGTAGCTTATCGTCTAGAAAGGTGCTGAAATATTTATATCGCTCAAGTCACCTTTAAGGACTCCTTTTTATAGCCCCGCCACTGAGTGTAGCCATTCAGAACAACTGCTGATTTTAGTCACGATATATTGTTGCAGTAATTGGGAGAGCAGTGTCACGACAGGACAGAACAGAGTAGAGCAAGAGGCAGTGACAACAGGCCCTGGCCCTGATTAAGTGAGACACAGTAGGTGCTGAGATAGAAATGGAACTCCACCGCTATAAGCCCAACTGTAGGCTAAAGGTTAAAGCAACTTAAACAGACTACGTGATGTAAAATTTGCCAGTAGGATGCATAGAAAGGGATCAGCTGATTTACAGGGAGTGTGGCCTGACTTCTTCCTGATACATCCATCCATCAATCTATCTATTCTCTTCAACTTATCCTTATCGGGGGGGCTTGAGCCTATCCCAGCTACCATCAGTGGGGAGGCAGAGTACACCCTTGGCTCTTCTTACTGATTTAAAGTGTAAAAGAGTTTTTTTGTGCATTTTATTTACACAAACAAAAAAACAAGAAAACAGCTATCACTCTATAATATTGCTCAGCATTTTCCTGTTCATGGAGTCTTTGATCAAATCCAACAGTCTGTTTGAAAAGCATTTTAATTGAGGTCAGGTTAGACCGCAGCCTGTCAGAAAGACTCAGCCTGGACATTTTGTTCCTACTCCCCAGTCACAGAGAAAAGAGACCTGTAATCTATGCGTGAGCTGGTGACTGAAATTCACTCATTCTGGCTTCAGAAACATTTGCAGTAAAGTGACTTGCTCTGTAAATTTGGGGATTTATCTGTATTATTCAGCTGTTGCTTCCATCTGTACTGTTGAGTGATCTGTTTTGTGACTAGTGTGCATTACGAAATGCTGGAAAACCCTTGAGACAACAGGACTTATTACAATGCATTTCTATAGACTCTGCAAACATGGCAGAACACTCCACTGTGCTTCTTAAAAAGTTTGTGAACAAACGTAGGATTTTAGATTTTAAATTCAAATTGTCTCAGCGAGTCAGTACATTATGTGACTGTAGCATCGAATTCAGGATAGGACACGCAGTCTACTTCTGCATGGAGGAGGATCTGTTGACTTAAACTGATCTAGAGTGAGTAGAAGCTAAACTCTGCCCTCTCCAACAATGTGGGCGGTTGAAAGATGGAAGAAATGTGTCACTGCCACCTCAACAGATGCCTCTGCTGATAGTATACCTTCATGAGGAGGAGGTACTACTTTGCATAGGCTTCAAATTACCTTAACGAATATTTGGAAAAAACGGTGTAAACAATGGGTTTTTTTTCCCTTAATTTATACGTGAGGAAGTGATGATTAATAGCTGCATATGAATGAGGAAAACCTGTTACTGCACATACGAGCGCTCTGTTGAGGAGGCAGGAGGAGCAGGGATAAAAGATGATACTGCTGTACTGTTACTGTCTTCTGGCTCAAGGACTGAGTCTGTGTGAGCGGCGCTGAATCACTAGCATGCCCACACAGATCACATCACCCAGGTACAAACTGAACGATGCTGCCCTTGGAAGAAGTCATCTCTTTTGCTCTTTCATACTCATCGATTGTACAGCAGCCATGGACAGCAGCACGCTGCATTAGTCAGGCGAAAACCACTCAAAGCACTGTGTTTTTTAGCGCTTTTACCTCTTCTCCTTTCTCCCAGTGCTTGACTGCCCGGCGTTGACCCTTCAGAGCTCCCGTAGCCTTGACGCCCTGTCCGACCTTAAGCTGCAGCGCCTGGAGGCCGAGCTAGAAGGGGCGCGGCACGAAGCCCAGGGGGCGTGTCAGCGGGAGGAGGAGCTGAAGGCAGAGTGCGAAAGACTAAAGGACGAGATGAGACAGCTGCAGAATAGCCAGAGGGTCAGTGTTGGCTTGTTTTAATCTGCTAGGGAAGCATTAGGAGGCTTGTGCACTGTCAGAGAAGCAGCAAACAAAAATACATTCTGGTCATGCATCCCCTGAAATGTCCTTGGAGATTTGTGATAAGCATTAAGAGAAATGAAAACTCTATTCTCCGTCCATTAGAGGAGATTCCTGCTGAATAATTCATCAAAATCCCCCATGACCTTTAAACACAGTCATTTTTTTTATCATTTAATGCCACGATTTTGTCTTTAAATAATGCATATCTACAGCTAATTAGAGTGTCCATAATTGATATTTATATATCGCAGTGTATTAAATGCAATGTGCATGATTTATATACATAAAAATAAACCATATCTGCAGTTTGCCTCATATTTAGAGATCCCTGTAAAGATCTCGCTGTTTAGTGGCAACCAGGGGTGGAGTCAAGGGGGTTTGGGTTGCTAGACATTAGGAGTCTACTTAGGTACAACAGGTAAATACTATTTTCTAGCTGAAGTCATTTTAGCGAACCGTCTCTTCACTAAGTAGTTGCTCCATGGCTGACATATCAGTGCAACCACCCATTAAAATTCTCTCATGACCTTTAAAAACAATTGCGAGAGAATAACCTGTATAACTACTGCCTCACGGTGTGCTTGTACATGTCAGCTGTGTCTGCACAATCCAGACAAAAATTAAGCATGCAGTTGGCCACAAATGAAATCCAAAGGACATCAGCGTCTGTGCTATGCCAATGTACATAATCTCTCATCCTAATCAAAGCTGTAACAACTGTCTGGCTTCACCACCGGACCAGAGAGCAATCGGGCCAAGTCACAGAAAGCTGGTGAACACAGTAAAGCATTTAGAAGCTTAGAAGTCAGATAATTCCCTCAGTTGTTATTGGTGTCAGCCAAGACCGCATCACAGAATGCTATTCTTCTATCAAAGAGTAAAGAAAGTCAACTTTCTGTCTGCGTCATATCTGTGATGGAACAGCATGGCTAAAAAGGTGGCATCCTCCACATACGGAAGCTGTAAAGGGTACCACACATAAACCACACACTGTATATAAAAATGGACTTAGATTCAGAGTCTGAAAAGTGAAGCCTAGTCAGAAGTGTCTTAAAACTGCAATCTCTCTAATGGCCCACAGGGGGCGACTCCTCTGATTTTAAATGAGAAATCTATTTGTATACAAAGACATCTATGGAAAAGCTACCCATAATCCCTTGATTCAACCCCCTGCTAAACAATTTCTTGAGGAGTTTGTGGGCTCAGTAGCTGATATGTATTTTGTAAATGATGGTCCCCATTAGTGTCCAGAGGTCGATAACGCTCAGTTTGATGCTTAAGAAGAAAGGAACTTTGCAAACTAATGGCATGGCAGCGGTGTCCATATCTTACATGCAATATAAGCCAAGAAAACCACCACATGTAGTGCTTGAATAAATAAATAATAATGGCACAAGCCTTTTGTTTTTATGGGTACACATTCTCTTAGCTGTGTTAGTGTCAAACAGGCTTCAAATAGACTCTTGCTGTCAGATTTTTTCCCCCAATATTCTACCAGCACCTGCATGCTAATCTAATTTCATGCTCTACTTCGGCAGGAAATGACTTCTCCGTGCAAGCAGTGTGATGTGGAGTGGATAAAGAAGGTGGGAGATGAGCAGTAAGTGACCACGGCAGATCTCTGGGAGGGGAGGGGGGGGGGACTAAAGCTGATGAAGTAAATCTGAGGAGAGATGGATGGAAAGGAGGAAACTTAGTCATATGAGGAAGGAAGGATACTGGTTAAGAAACTCAGAGGAGGCAACAGTGAATATAAGAAGACTGATGCGAGGATTAGGAGAATGCTTTCACCAGGAGCTGCTGCTCATCTGTATTTTTACTCTCCCGCCGTGATGCGCTCAGGCCGACCTCCGGGGGCCTCGTTAGGCAGTAGACGAGCTCTCCAGCACAGCATTAATACAAGGGTATTCACGTTTGGACACGAACACTGCATGTTATGTATTTTCCGCTGTGTGTGCATGAAACTTTAACTCCACTGTTTGTGTGTTTAACATTTAATCAAGGAGGTTTGGAATGAAATTAGCCTGAGCAGCAGGGGGCAGTGTAAGCACAGCGTTAAGACTCCTTTCAGTCCATTTCCTCCTGTTTATTTAATAGAGACCCAGTTTTATCTTTGCATTTGTTCTTTTATTTTTATTTTATTTTTCCTCACATAAGCCATTGTGATAAATGCAGCTGGGAGTATTCATGGCCCTGCCTGTGTACAACCAATGAGAGAAATATGTTTGCAACTGAGGGGGCAACAAAGTAGCTTTTTTTCTTCTTTTTTTTTAATAACCCCCCCACAGATTGTCCCAGGCATTGCATGTTTACAAGATAGAGGAGGTAAGGAAGAAAAAAAGAACGAGAAAGAATGACAAAAAAAACCACATCATGTTGGGCAATTGACTCCCACACAGCGAAACCCCAGAAGTGTTTCGATGGGGTTCAAACTGAAAGTAAATAGTTTGCCAGCGAAGACAGTCTTAGTTTTTAGCTTTTAACAAGTGTGTGGTAGAAGCCTACTGCTTTTTCCAAACCTTGGTCACCTTTTGGTTTTACTCAACAATATCACCTACTCCCACTGATATGCCGCTACTTGGTTTCCTTGTGCTTTTTCTTGTAATTGGGCTCATTTAGTGTAAACTGCACAGATTGATAGAAGAATTTTAGAATAGAACTGAATAGAATTTTGTATGTGCTGCGGAGGATATTAACACAGCATCTTTGGCCTTCTTATAATCTAGAGAGCAGCATGTGTTTGAGTTTAATTAGCTTCCCTGATATTTTTGTAGTTGTTGTAACCAGTGAACGATTCCATAAATTAATTAGCACCTTTAAATGCAAGAAAAGTTATGAAATCACCTTCCGGCAGTGCAGCCGAGTTAATTTTGCCATCCGTTAGTTACAAGATGTATCTGTTTTTGTCATGTTTCGTTTTTTTTAACCACTTCTCACCTTTCTGATCTTTTCCAAGTCAAAATTTTCATGATCGCATTTGTGGACTTTCGTTTGCCTCACTCATGACTGATAATACGTGAAGCAGCTTGCCTCACCAACCACAAGCCACACTGCAGAGACGCTGGCAGGCACCTGGCAGTAACCCCCCCCCCTACACATCACATACACACGTACACATTATGTTATACTATACTATGCTAATGTACACAGAGAGAATGACTAATTCATCTTCAGCTTTGAAAACATGAGAGCTGTTTCCAATAAATCACAGCATAATGATTTTAAATTCAAGCGGAATTCCCGTTTCTTGTTGGAAATTCAAACAAGTAAAAAAACAATATTAACCAAATTCTGCAATGAATTCAAACTGGATATTTATATTTTTTAGTACAGCTTGTACAGCTAGTACAGTATCTGTTTATTAATTTCTTAATGAAAAATTAGACGCATGAAACACAAGTGTTTGCTGGTGCAAACTGTATTGTTAGCATCGCTGCAGCTTGGCGTGAGAACTGTTTGACACCTCTCTTTGTTTAGCTGAAAGTGCTTGAAACATAATGCAGAAGTACGTGTGTGTGTGTGTGTGTGTGTGTGTGTGTGTGTGTGTTTGGACTGCAGAGTGTAAAAAGCCCCCACCACAATTCAGTGTCTGTTAAACACCCACCCCTTCAGCGAGGTCCGAATTCTAGTTTCCCCATTTCTTCTAAGCGCAATAAATATCTTTATTTATTTGTTTATCTTTCCCCGAAACTTGGCCGCACACAGTGACAAGAAGTTTACCGCCACATCACGTGGACTACCAGGTATCTGCGTGTTACCTTCCGCCTCACGCCAGGTCCATTCTGTGAGTGGTTGAACAGTAGCAGCAGGTTTGAAAAACACGTTTTCTACCAAACAGAGAGGGTCGGCGTCCACGGGCGCGTGCGGTGATGTCTTTTTTCTCGAAAATGTCTAATCCAAGATCAGATGTGAAAATCAGCCCACACTCGTCTCCCACACAAACATATACAATGTACATACCTCTGTTCCTGATCTATTCACTTGCACGAGTCTTTTATCAATGCTGTATCAGCATTATCACACCCCTCCTACGTACTGTAGTGTACATGTTACAGTATGCACACATTTACTTGCATGCAAAGTGGAGAGAGAAATAAATATAGGTGCGAGCCAAAAGGAGAGACGTATGCTGGCAAACATGTGCAGTAAGACACAAAAGCACGCACAGGTCCTGGTTTCACAGAAAAAAACGACGCAGTTTATTAGTGATTAAATGCTTCGTGCACCCTTGCACTCAAGTGCAGGTGTTCACACATGGCCGCGTGACTTAGAGGTGTTGCATTCTCACCAAAACCGTAAGACAAAGATTTTCAAAACGCACAAAATTGAAACGTGCGATAACACAAGTGTGAAAAGGAAGGGGTATGCCAATCTAAAGAGAGAATTTCACTATATACATCTGCATTTAGAAATAAAGCGCCTGAGAGCCAAGAGCCACCTGAGAGTACCGAGGAGAGGAAGCGAATACACTTTATCAGCCCTTTGGCAATATTGATATTGTACGTCACGCTCCACCCACCATGCCAGTAAGTAGCGTAAATGTTTGTTATTTTCCTACGGATGCACTGAATGTATCTGCGTGTTTGTGGCCGTTATTTATCCAAAGCCACAATTAGGATAAGGGTGAACTTTGACCTTGATTCAGCTCAGCATTAGTATCGGGTTCCACCAACTCGTACCACAAAGAAGACGTTATTTGTAACATGGAGGGGGCTGAAGGGGTTTGATACCACCACTCTGTATGAGTCACAGCTTTGGAAAACTAGGTGGGCCTCCAACACAAAGCCAGCTACCCAGTGGAAGTTATGACTTCTTTTTTATTTTTATTTTTTTGTGAGCTTAACTGAACCGAGTTCCCTGTCCTTACTTATTTTGTGCCAGGTGTTAAAAATATGCCAGGATGCAGTCCTCTGTTGGCATGGAAAGCATGTTTGTGCGTACACTTTTTTGCAGATATCTTTAATAGAATACAGATATAGCAGTTCAGAGGATGATATCAGCACAAACATATGTTTCTCTAATACATTCCCATGTAGCAGGATTACGCATGCAAGTGGGAGGGCTCAATTAAATTAGTGCGCGGGAGTGCCAGAGAACATATTTTTAATTTGACAGTGTGTTTTATTAGCTGTGTAGGACGCATGCATGTTCGTTCTTTGCTTCTTTTTTTGTGTTGGTGCTGCAGTTGAAGTTCAACTCTGTTCCTATTCATGCAATAGAAATCCCCAGTACATACAGATGTGTCGTTTGCAACTTTTTATCTGCCACGATCTCTATGGAGGAATGAACTGAGTCAGATTCTCATCAAGGGGCTAAATTTGCAGTGCTTTATCAGATCTGAGCCTGGCAACAATTTGGTGCCCGAGCACAGCAAGCATCTTTCTTCACGCTTTCCTGTCTAACTGACTGTTCATATTTGCAATCACGAGATGTTTGAATTTTTTATTTTTATTGTTTTCAAGTTTTGAGAACAAAGCAAAGACTGATAAATGTGCCCCGCTGCGACATTTTAAAAGATGCAAATTCACGTACCCTTTTGTGGAACTAGTGATAATGGCAATTTCCTCTAAATGCAAGTCTTCATATAAGAAATTACTCAAATTAGTAGATTAAATAGATTATCTTGGCGGATTTCACGTTAGATTAAGGTTTCTGTCTTGCAATAAACATGAAGAAATGAGTCAATTTCAGATCAAGACTGTAGAGTTTATAAAAATTGGTGAGATAAACAGTCTTATCAGATCTGGGGCTATTGGTAGTGACTAACTACTAAATCTGCTACATTCTTGTTGAACAAAACTCCTTATATCATGGCATCTAAACTGTCAGATAAATGCTTACAGTCTGTAAAGTGATTATTTTTCATATCCACTTGCTTAATACTAAATGGCCTCACATGAGTTGATATTGCAGGGTTCAGATCAGTTTTTATACTAACAAAA
This sequence comes from Aulonocara stuartgranti, assembly GCF_965226115.1. Classification (NCBI taxonomy): domain Eukaryota; kingdom Metazoa; phylum Chordata; class Actinopteri; order Cichliformes; family Cichlidae; genus Aulonocara; species Aulonocara stuartgranti. The sequence goes on along the minus strand of NC_138959.1, from coordinate 5,337,671 downwards.
AAGACAAAGTCATCTTGTTGCTAGGGCTAAAAGACACACAGCCTTGTTTACGCTTCTTGAAATAGAGATGCTGTAGTCCGTATGGCCTCTCAGAGCCTTGACACATCTTGAAATGGTGTGATTTTATGCACTTCAATTATACACCATGACATGAGATCTAAGAATTCAGGCCTAGAAGCCTGTCAATTCCTAATTTGCAGGTCCATGTCAGAGCTGCAGGATTCATTGAGTTTAAAGAGGAGATGCGTTTGTATTGAAGTTGCATGCATTCATTTAAAAAATGGTTCAAAGTAATTAAGATCAGTGGTGTATATTCGACAGAGATTTGACAGAAATTACTATGTGTGTGCAATCGTGCGGAGTTGTAACACCTTCTGTTAACATTGTGATCCTCTATGATTAAAAACGATGACGATAATGACACATTGCCTCGCTTTCTCCTTCAGGGTGAATTTGGCTCTGGCGTACACAGAGTTAACGGAGGAGCTGGGACGCCTCCGTGCGCTGAGCTCCAAGCAGACGGAGATCCTGAGGAAAGCCACGCAGGAGCAGGCTAGTCCAGGTTAGCATCGACAGTAAAAAAGCAAAACCCACAGCACAGCAGCACATGAAGCTCTTCAGCTGAGATAACTGGCTGTTACGCTGCACGGCCTTATCTGTAACGGATGTGCGTGTGCAGAAATGTGCGTGTACAGAAATGTGCGCGCTTCTTGTCACCTTGACATTTAAATGGAATTCCACATTAAAACGATTCAACATGTTTGAGTCACGCTAATATCAATATATTGTTGAAGTCGGCTTTATGTTTTTTATTGCACTACAGTCAGTTGTCTTCTTGTGTCCATAGGTGTGTTTTATCCTTTTTTAAACACTGAAGCTAAGTCACATTTTAGGTTAACAAGAGCAAATCTTTAGAAGCGCATATTGATTAATTATCTTTAGTTTAGCTTTTATTTTACTACCAAAAGAACAGAGACAGATTATAGATCACAATTTTATTAATTTCTCACATAATTAATATAATTATTTTGTTTTTGTAGCTGTTGCTTTATAACTAGTGCAAGGATTTTAACAGCTGTTTTTTTGCTTTTTTGTGGATGACAAAATTAGCTTAATTTACATCGTTCCAGAAACAAGAATGACTTGATGTTTAATATGATAAATATAATCTTATTATGCTTATAATTTAGATAATATTTAAATAAACAGGAACAGTAATAACTATTTTATTTTATTTCTAGTAATTACAAATATTTTTTTTTAAATCTGAAGTAAATGGTCTCAGTCTACTTTTGTAATGTCAGTTGCTTATAACCAATTTTACACAACTGCAGAAGTACAGCATTCCTGCAGAGTTTCTGCCTAAGGCTTTTATCTTAAAAGCCAAATCAAAGGCGAGGCCACCTAGCACATTTAAAGAACACGCGGGGTTCTCGGTACAAGTCGTGCAGTCACACAAGCTACCCAACCTAGCAGCTTGCCGGCTATCAATAGCTTCCTTTGTAACACTGTAACCAGAAAATACAGTTTTTGTCTTTATTCGGACTCTGCATTCATTTATAAGCTAAGCATAGCCATATTTGGCAATAGTAATGCACTTCAGCACTTCATTTGAATTCTTATAGGAAATCTGTACAAAGGCCTTCACACACTATAGCTGTTAGAGGTCTCACATTTTAGCTTTCTTTCTAAGTCTGTTCACACTGTGGTAATAAAAAAAGTACTTAGTGCTTGAAAAACAGTGTGCAGAGTGCTCTTGTATGGCGCTAGCCTTCTCGATTTGAAGCAGTCGTTTCAAAAGTATTTCCCCTGTGAGTGTTTAAGGGTGCTATTGTTATCACTGATGCATCAAAGTCAAAGTACAGTTTGCAGTTTACCACTATGGTAGTCGGTTCATGTAGAAAATTTTTTAGAAGAGCTGTCATGTAAGTTTTCCGTCAGCAAAAGTTACGTAGAAATGACATGTTTATAAATGATCCAGGAAGCAGACAGTAAATATAAAAAAGTACATTTACTGACATGAAACTACAATGAGATGGATGATAAAGTAGTATTTACGTTTAAATCCTAAAGTAAAGTTTTTAGCTATTTCATTGGAATAAATGTCCTTCGGTGTAGGTGCGCGTAAAAGCACAAATAATTGATATAAAAGTTTTATATAATCAGAGCTCTTAAACATTGAAACACCTAGCTAAAATCTATTTAAACACATCACGTGGACATTTTTGCTCGTTCCATTCATGTGCCAGAAAATAACTACTGGTTGTGATTTGTTGCAGCTGTTTTCTCATTAAAACAAGTAAAGATAGGAACTCACACAGACACGTTGTGGAGTAAAACCTAAAAGTGCTAAACGCTGGCAACACCTTTCTCTTCCTGTGCGCATATTCACACACATAGCTAATGTCTCGCAACTGTGCATCTACTACCTACCACAAACCAAAAAATACCACACAGACTGACAGTTTGTAAATGCTACAAACTGGAAAATAATGTTTAAAAAAAAAGCCTCAATGAATATGTGCACATTTTTACATAGCTAGCAGCGGGGAAAACACAGAAAACCCCAAGCTTCATCTGAGTTCTCCTTAAACCCGGGGCAACTCTCGCAAAGCTGGAAAAAGCGTCTTATATGCCACTTCTGTTTCATTAGTTGCAGGATTGTGCGAGGGATATGATTTCCTCCTGGATATCTGTAACGCAAACAAATATTTTTCATGAATTGTTAAAATATTCAGGGAGGTGGGAATTTGTGAGGAGCCATTAAATTTCTCCTGGGTGTTGTATGAGTTAAGGAAAGTAGTCCCATTTGACTGTGTTTTTCTCATTCAAAGAGCGCCTGAGAGCACAAACGCCCCCTCCCTTTTTACACCTCAACCAATCAGCCATAAATGATGTTTCCTCTTTGAAATGGGAAGTGGAGCTGAAGTGGTGACTACAGGGCTGACTGACTCATCAGCATATCTTGTAATTACAGGAAATACTACAACTGTACTTGTGCAAATAAATCTTTTTTTATGAATATATAGGGGAACATAATGTGCATCTCTATTAAGTGACTATCATGTCATATCATCTGAAGAAAGGATTAGAGCCTTACAGAAATGTCATCTAATAAAATAATGGTATCATTGCCAAATAATGAGCTGTAATGAAAATGTTATCTTTATGTATAATTAAAGTGGCGAATCAGTTTCCTTTTCTTCACATTGCGCCGAAAAAATAGTGGAACAGAATCATATAAGTGACTGTTTGGGAACAAAAGCTGTTGTAAGTGTGTACTCTATTATTGCGCAAGGCTAAATGTGCATTGACACCTGAAGACTTGTGTTGGTTATTGTATTCACAAGAGCCACAAGAAACACACACCAGTGAGTGATACGTGTTGTCTCACAGCTGTTGTTCGTTTTAAAGGTGTTACATGAGGTTTGGGTCAGGGTTCTATGCACGCCACTTCAGGTCTTGCACAACAATGTGTACCCGGTGTCCAAAAAGAAACAGTTATTTTCATGTTTAAACAAAAACGGGGCTACCACTGTTCGCTAGCAAAAATGCTAGCAAACTACTGTTCGCACATGGTCTGAATGTTAGCTTGCAGACAGATTCAACACTACTAAAATATTTTTTGGATTGTCACCTCACTGACTTGTTGTGGATGTGTGTCTGTTTTGGGGTTTAAAAGTCGTAGCGAGGTCAGATGGCAAAGATCCTCGAGGTCGACACAGACACAAATAACCAGTCAAAATCTGTAATTTATGTCACCTTTTGCGCAATGTAGTTATTTTACCAACCAGCAATCTGTTTAATAAATCCAAAAGCAGATCTAAGTATGAAATACAGCTCTGTGAAAGGCTTGAGTCACCCCTCATTTCTTTGGGCTTTACTCGGAAAATGGGACATGGATAAAGCGATTTACTGACACGTGCAAACATACATGGGAATATAGAACAGAAGGCAAAAGCTGAATTTGTACACTTTAGAGCAATTTTTGGTTTGACTAACTTTATTCCTCAACACAGCATGAACTATTGGTTTCTTAATATTTCTTGAAGTATTCTTCAGGAATAGTTCTCCAGGCTTCTCAAAGGAATCCCAAAGATGGTTTTTTGGATGTTGGCTACTTTTTGTTTCATCCTTTGTCAGGGTGCTTTAATAATGTCGAAGTCTGGGGAGATCAATCAATGACTGATAGTGTTTCATTGTATGTTTTTCTATTTAGGTATGCTTTAGTGTGTTTGGGATTGCCATACTTAATGCATGTTGGATCAAAATACCTTTCTGCATTCATAATTTCATTACATAATCAAATGTGAAAACATCTCCAACACCACTGACTGAAATGCAGCCATAAAACTGTGGTTTACAGCTGGCTGTAGATGCTCACTATAGTACCTATTCCGTGATCTCTGTTTTCAGATGCTTTTAATCTGCTTCAGGTAATTTTTTTTAAGGACACACGACACACCATGCCAGGATATGCCTGGCTTGTAGTTAATATCTCTTTGAGAATCACCTTGCTGGTGCAAAATTAGAATTTTATGTCTGTCAAACTGTGTTACCTTTGGCCTTTTTGGAGATTTTTACTTTGTTAGAAGTAACAAAGTGCCTAAAGATTAAAAAAATTACAAATTGATTCTAAGTTGTTTGTCACATGTAGACACAACAATGGTTCGTGCTGTGAGTTTGGTGCCTTTTATATGCTTAACCGATTCATAGATCAGAGCTAAAACATTAAACCAAAATAAAGAAAGAAAACATTCCTCTGAAAATGGACAGAGAAAGGACTGGACTAACAGTGAGTGCAGAAAGCAGCCAATTTCCAAACTTTCAGAAAGCCCGGACAACACGGTCTGGCTCCTTGGAAGCAAAATAAAAAGAAAGTAGAGGTGGTTTAAGACTTTTGCACAGTGCTGTATGAAAAACAAAACATGAAAACTGTTTGAGTGTTTATTCCTACATGCCAGACATGAAGTAATCTGACAGCAGACTTGCAAGAAGCACTGGTTGAACGTCCAGTAAATAAATATATAGTGTGTACTGCAAAGTACAACTGAGCTCTGTGTATTGATTTGTGTTTTGTCCTGTATAAGTAACAGCATAAGTAGAGCTAATGTGTTTCCCATCATGCCTTCTGTGTGAACAGTTTTGGAGCTTCATGAGATAAAACACTATTCATCTCTTTCTTTGTGCACCGGTTGAACAGGCCTTAAAAGAATGTTGCTGAAGTATGTTTTAACTCTTGTCCATAGTGTGTAATGAATTATAGCATGTTGCTAAGATGCATGCAAATCTTGATTGGGTTTTTTTCCTTTTTGTTTCCTCAGTCCAGCTTCACTCTCCCATACACCACCAGCGCCACTCTCCAGTATCGCAGCGCCACTCGCCCATTCCACAGCGCCATTCTCCAGTCCCGCCTCCGCCGCACCACTCTCCTATTCAGCAGCGACGCTCTCCGGTGCTGCAGCGCCTCTCCCCGGACATGCACCGCCGCTCACCCCTGCTGGACGTGAACGATGGACCAGCCTCTTACTCCTGCCGACCACCCAGCCAGCACCTACGAGCCAGCTTTCAGGGTCGTCGTAGTTACTCAGAGGTTGCCGATCCCTCAGCTTACCAGTGCCCGCCCCGCTTCTCTCTGGACCCAGTTTCCACCCTGCCGAAACCTCGGCCCTACGTTGAGAGCTACGCAAAACAGCAGTCCCAACACATAGGTTCTCCCCACAGTAGACTGCAGCACAGAGGGTCCCCATCTCCCCATCAAGGTGGCGGAGGGGGAGACGGAGGCCATGACGAGAGCTCCATGCGCCACTCCAGAGAGATGCCATTTCCACTGTCAGAGGTGGCCCACCTTCACTTTGAGCCCCCTCCTCCTTCCACACCAGCCCCTCAACCACCACAATCCTCAGAGGATGAGGAAGAGTGGACCTGTCCGCATCCCATCAGCCCTCCGAGGACACTGGGCGTGCTCTCTGCTGCAGTGCCCAGCGGTGTCATGAGGGGCCCAGCGTCCTGCTCAGCCTTTCCCGTCCCTCAGAGGTCTAACACCCTCACCTGTCACCCGCAGCCAGGGTACATGTCAGCAGAGCATGCTCAGTCCTGGCCTTCAATCAATGTGAGTTTAAATAAAGTTTATTACATATATGTAAACCATAAACATTCAACCTGATGCATGTTTGCGTTACTTTAAAAACATTAACTAGCACTCGGTGTCAATTTTATCAGTGCTGCAGTTGTTGCAGACCCATTTTTAAAATTTCCACTAAGGGTAGCTTGCTCATGCTTAATCATCTTAAAGTCCGTGCCATAGTTCCTTTAAATGAACATTTCAAAAAATATTGAGAAATACATTTCTCAGCTTTCTTGTGAGAGACTAGAAGTTTGATACCAATCTTATGACTTTGCATTTAATACAGAGATGGAGTTAAGATGTGCTTAGACAAACTTAGCAAAAAGGGGGAAACAGCTTACCCAGGCATGTGTGAAGTTAAACCACATGCCTAAAAACAATCCTTCAGATATGAAAATGTACATATTTTAATTATTTAACCTACACAGAAAAAAAACAAATGCACAAATCCATATTAGGATATAATAAAAAGTCATCTAATCCTTACCAGGTAAACTTGGATGAACAGTAACACATGCTATATTACACCATGTCATTATTTATCTAAAGGAAGTGGAGGCATGATGATTTAGACTTGACCTGGGCAACCTGCAGTCATGTCCTCTCCATGCTTGAGTACTCTAGATAAAAGGCCAATTGTTCAACAGCTGAAGTTTAGCTAAAATTGGATCATGCAAAAGAACAATCACAGCAGCAAACCAACAAAGGAATGGGTGAAAAAGAAAAAAATAGTGTTGCAGTGGTCGAGCCAAAATTAACTGAATTGAAATGCTGTGGACCTTAACACACAGAATGACCTTAACATGAACTTAAGACCTGCAAGACCTTAACAGAGCTGTGCATAAATAAATACTCAAAAGACTCAGTTAACTGAATCATTGTTCTTTATAAAAGTGGGGGAAAGCCCTCTGAAAATATGAAGTCATGCATAAAATAATAAGGTTTCAGGTTATACTTGGTTTGTCATATACTTCTTACATAGTTTTTCTTGAATGAATAATAACATGGAGTAATGTCACATACTGATGTTCTTCTGAAATTATTATTTAAATAATTTTAGTACCAGATTATTTTTTTATTGTTGTCCTGATAATTAGTAACTGAGCTGGTCTGCTGTTTATTCTACTTGCACTCTCAAAGCACTTTGTTACACTGTAACAGCAACTCCAGGTTCAGTACCTTGCCAGAGGATATTTTGGCATGCAGACTGGAGCAGCAAGGGATTGAACCACCAACCTTCCACTTAGTGGATGTCCCGCTCTACCCTTGAGCAACAGCCACTGAATAAATGAAACAATTTCCTCTAATATTTTCCAGGTTAGAAAGATTATTCACCAAAACAGACCAAAACAAACTGTGTTCATGTGTTGTTGGCAGAACAAGTCCTAACAACAGTTATGTCACATTTGTGTTAGAGAAGAAAGACACCCTACATTTTGGTTAATTGACATTCAATTAGACGTGTTGGTGACTGTATTTAATTTATGATAGCACAAGTCTGCTTATTTCCCCCTCTGTCCACATTTTAAGATAAACTGACTATACCGAGGCGTATTTGTGGTGTTTATAAAGCCACAAAGTCCTCAGATGGAGAAGGCTGAAGAGAATAGATGAGTCAGTGAAAAGTCAGACTTTTACACATGAAGCCGCAGTTCTTTTCCGATTTCCTACTGACAATCTTGGTTTTCTTTAACCATGATGATGCACGTTCCTTAACCTTTAAAGGGAATCCACTGATTTCCCCCCGACTACAGAGTGTTTACAGTTCCACGTTTGTATTATTGCATTTTCAGTGGGACAAAAATATAAAAAATTACCTCAAACTATGTCACATGAGTCAGTGTTGGCTAGGTGTGAAGATGAAACTACTTCCTTTTTGAGGGTAAAGGACAAAGAGTACGCTCTATCTAAAGTATAGATGTAACCAGTGTAACGTCACTCATTGTTTTATGAAATCCAGTTCTAAGTCATCATGAGTAAACTGTGGATCTGACTAAACAGCACTTGAAACCAGCAACGGAGACCATAACTTATAGGTTGTTTTTCATAGACTTCTATGAAATCACACTTCTTATTTGAAAAAAAAATATCACAGGAATCACCCCCTGCTGGACATAAAAAGGACTACACTTCCACATTTGCAAGTATTTGCCTGTTTTTCGACATCCATCTTCTCGACAGTTTATGGGATGTTGGCTACAGAAGCTCCTTTTAACGTAGCTCACCTAAACTGTGGCTCATCACTGAATTGCAGTGGGTTCACTGGGTACTTTTGACAAGCAGAGAGAGAATGGGCTTAGAAACACACCACATATGATCTGAAAGCTCTAAATATAAAGGGGAGCTCTTATGCTAATATTTTTAATTCTTGGACTCTACTAGTGTAGCATGACTCACAATTTTACAAAAAATCTCATACCAGCTTTGGTGTAGTCACTCAGTTCATCCACTTCCTGAAACAAGCTGTTGTAACTGCCTTCCCCCTGCCCTTTCAGGCAAGCTTGCACAGCAGGTAGGTGGAACTATTGTGCTCGCAGCCTGAGCTAAGGATATCCCTTCTCTTCAAAATCATAATCAGCCAATAATAGCACTGAGAGCAGACTAAAGTCTGAGCTTTAGGCGTATTAGGATTAATTGTAAATCTGCTGGCCTCATTATTTGAAATATAATATCAGTATTCACTGCTGTAGCAGTGTATATATACAGTCCCAGGTACTACAGCCTCAGATGAGCAACTGTGTCATTATTTATTTCTACATACAAAAGTAGTATGTTGAAAACTAAGTACACGCTTACTGTTTCCATATTACATAGAATTAAGAGGCTAATCAAGTAATCAAATACAGGTATTTAATTGATCGTTAGCAAGTCATACAGCAGCTTTAACGTCAAGCAATCGCTCTGTGTATGACTTTTTCAGTTTCTCACATCATTGTGGAGGAATTTTGGTCCCCAGTGAATTCTTTATTATGTGGTAATATGCAAAACCTTAGTACTGAAAGAGGGCGTACTTCAGTACTTTCTTTTTCGTATGAGTGCATCAGAGAAAAAACTCATAGCAGGTCCTCTTTAGCGTTAAATCATGAGGATCACGATGTACTTAAGCAACAAAATCAACAAAAAAAGAAAATTGAAGCTGGTACTGATGTTAAGTCGCCCTTATTAAGAAAGCAAATACACATATTTCTCACAATTGTGAACTATTTTTTCTAATATATTAAATCCACCTGGGTTTACTACAAGTTTGTCTCTTTTTAAAAACCTTTTGTGTAAGCCTGAATTGATCGCTTACCCTGCAATGATGAAACTGTGAATCTGCCTCCCACAGACTTACTAATACTATCCTGTGAAGTGAGTACGCTGAGGACTGCATGTGATTTGACCTGATAGTGACTACATGTCCATACCTCTGTGTGTGTGTGTGTGTGTGTGTGTGTGTGTGTGTGTGTGTGTGTGTGTGTGTGTGTGTGTGTGTTTTGCAGCTCTGGATGGAGACCGAAGAGAGTGACATGAGGAGCTGCCCTCTCTGCCAGCTGATATTCCCGGTCGGTTACCCTGACGATGCCCTCATCAAGCACATCGACTCCCACCTGGAGAATAGCAAGATATGATTGTCATGGCAACCAGCCCGCGCACATCTGCGCTCTCTTCTTATAGATTATGTAAGAGATTAGCAGACCTGGCTAGAGAGGAAGTCAAATGTACACAAACAAGCCATCCATTTAGGGTGTGAACCAGTTAGCTGCTGTATGTGTGACGCTATAGGTAGAGATGCAAAGTGGCGCAGAGGTTTATTTTATTTTGGAGGAATTTAAAAATAAGTCTACATGCAGAGTCCCTTACTGATTGCCCTTAAGACAGATCTGCCTGTATAATCACTGGCTCTGGTTGCTGCTATTTGTTTAAAAGTCTTGTTGTGCAGTGTTCAGGCAATTTAGGGTATTGTGTTGTCTTTTTTTAAATTATTATTATTATTCTTTTTTCTTTTTCCGCTAAAGTGTGGATTTGATTTAGCAAAGTAAATTGTGAGAGGCACACTGGCAGGTTCAGGGGCTCTGCATGCCAAAATGTTTGTCCAGCAGTAAAAGTTCAGGGAGCTATGGTGCAACTATTCTCACCACTTAGCTTTAAATATTCCTGCTTGGAAATTTTCTATCTCGCACAGACACACACATATACACACAGACGCGCACTGCAGTTTATTTTACAGAGGACCCTGCGCAGTAAGTGCCAAGGACAATGCCCTGGTAGAAGCTGGTCTAATGAGATGATCAGAGGGCCATACGAAAGCATGCGGGGAAAGTCGTTTTAAGTTTCTGACACCGAAGGAAGGAAATGCCAGTTTCACTTCTCTGAAACAAGGAAGTATGGCAGTTAAGAAAGTATAAAACATTCCAGTCTTTCATTTCATCTGCTGAGAAAAAAACTGACAAACTGGAGAACATGAATCAGAAAGGATGTCTGAGTGAGCCAGAAAGCTCCAAATTTTGTGTTTTGATATTGCCCTGCAGGGCGGGGCACCGATGAAGGTACTTTAAGAGGAGGGAAATTTTAGTCAGTATATACCTTTTATGCTTGCAGCCTGTTCAAATCGTATATTAGCCCTTTCAGTTAGCATAGTCTATACAATGTATCAGTTTTCAGTCCCTATATATATTTTCAATATGTAATTTACTATTTATATTGTCTATCTGTAAGGCAAAAAATATGAAGTTATATTTTTGCAAATGTCAACGCACCACATGTCTCATGCTGGTGAAAAAGAATCTTTCCCATGTGCTTACATGCTGCTACATACAGCAGACTCAAAGCTCAAAATCCCACTGAATGGGATACTTTCTGTACAAAGAATATCAACTGGGATTCTTCTCAGTCTTCCTCGAGATCTGACCTTCGTAAAAGATTGATGTCACGACTGCCCAGACCGCCCAACAAAAAACTAAAACACACAGCTGGTTGCATGAGATCAAGACATCTGACCTGCTTTGAAGAAAAAGTGGCAGGCTTTTTAGTGTACTATTTTTACTGTCTCAGAGATCTGACATCAAAAACACCATCGCCAATCAGCAAAGTTATCTCTCCAGGGTTTAAGCAAAGACGAGACTCTTCTTTTGATACATGTGTTTAATTTTTACCACAAGGGAACTCAAGATCTCTTTGTGGGACCTGAACTTTTTGAACACAAAAAGTGAAAACAAAAACAAAAAAACACAGTTACACTGATGTCAGCTAATCCGAGGCTTTCAGTTACATGTGCAGTTTCTAACGTTTGGGGATGTCCCTACAAAGCCAACCATGCATCTCAACCGGTTTGAAGTTACTGAAGAGAGGAACGCAGCAGATTAGAGCACACAGGGCAGTGACTGTGACCGCAGGATGATGATGGACGTGTACCATAATGTGACGCACTCTTGAGCAAATCACTGAATCACTGCAAACTCTGGATGCTTTGAGTTTCCTGTGAATGTTTAGAGGAAAGAGTTTTCCAAATGGATCAAAGAAGTACCAGTTTAAAGGATGACTCTGGTTTATTACCACCTGCCTCTTAATTTATCAGGTTTTAACATTTATTATTGGTTCTGATGACCCTGCAATCATCTGCTTCACTGCTGAAAATTCAAAAAATCTTACTAATCAATCAAGCTCTCTCAGTTTTCTCAATAATTTGAACACTGGCATTTTTTAAATGTTGCATGCAATAAGCTGACTTCAATTGATTACTGAAATTTATTTTTAAAACGTTAGCGAAGGACTCAAAAGTAAAGTTCTTAGGCATTAGCAAGCTAGTTAACTTATTAGCATACCACCAGGTTTAAATTTTAACAGATGTGTTTGCACTGCTGAGTTCTGCAAAGTTCATATTCTAACTGAAGAGGTTAAATCAAAGGTACTTGCTGGTAGTCACTCGGTGAAATTGGTTGCAAAACGGTATATAAGGCGCTACACCAAAAGCCTCCTCGTGATTGTCTTGGAGTGCAGGAGATTGCCGTCTTCGTCTACTTTGGATGGAAGACACAGACTTGTCTGTAAAGCTTTGCCAACTACTTGGTAATTGGTAGCAGAACTGAAAACTGCAATGCAAAACAGAGAATCAGGCTGTTTGCCTTCAAAGTAAAATTTGCGTCATTTGAAACGTGTCGGTTTCAGTGGTAAAGTACAGCTTTTACTTTGAAGGCAAACGTTCTCCGTTTCTGTTTTGTGTCGCACTTTTTCAAGTTTCGTTACTGCTAAGTGGTTAGTTAGAGAAGTTGGCATCCTCCAGTGACCACAGCAGTATATTAGTGACCAAAGCAATCACAGGGAGGTTTTTGTTGAAAAACCCTCTTTGTGATCGACTTCCACTGACAACAGCAAGCAACGTCCTGCATACACTCGCTAATCGATCTGGGTATGTAAATGTTTTAGTTAGTGACTCTAATCTGCCGGTCACTGTGCTGATAAACGTCTTCAGCACTGTAAAATTAGAAATTTGATCCAAAACAATCACATCTTTCAAATCCAAATGAAGTGGATCTGGTGCCTAAGCCTCACCAACAAGCCAGCAAACCTTAAAAACTGCACCAGATGAGACTCAAACACATCTACCAGCACACCTTACTTTTGCATCGGGTGACTCATGATGCTTTTTTTTGCTGTTTTAAAGTGGAAATTATAACTCAGAAAAAGTCACCATCCACTGCTACAGACTTAAAATGCTTAAGTGTTTTAAATGTAGTGCTGAAGATTTTTATTTATTGATTATTATTATTATTGGCATTGCAAGAGAGCAGAGCAAGGTTAGAAAGTCATTATGATAACAGTCACTCAGCATTATCACACCTTTTTCAAAATGTATTTAAATAAAGAAAGCATGCATATAGTACACATCTGGAATCTCCAACGAGCGGCAACACAAGCTGTCGTCTGAGCTCATCTTGATTGTCTAAAAGCTTGTCGTAAACAGGAATCTGTTACACTTTAACCTTACCTTCCATTTGACGTGAGTGTGTTACAAGCTGTGGTTCTGTAACTTTGTTACTTTTGAATTTTCTTGATCTAAAACTGAATGTAAAAAAAACCTGTCTGATTTACTTTAAATGCTCTGTGTTGTTGTGTCGTTTGCATGAGGTGTTAACAGGGGTCTTTCAGCGACGAGGTCATTGTCATCTTGTAGTTCAAATGCATTCCATGGATGATTCATTTTCTTTCTTTTCTTTTTAAAATAGGAGCAAGGTGGGGGGGAGAAGAGAGCTCTATTTAACACCTCTGCTAACCAATTTCCTGGGGGAAAACCTAAAAACTATTAAGAATTTCACAAGAAAATGGTCAGGTTCAGAGAAGTTCAAAATGAGTGCATGTAGCAGATTTCCTTAAGTCTTGCATAAAATTGATGACAGCTTGTGTTTCCTGCCCAGTCTGATTCTTAAGAACCGGGAGGTGATTACAAACTTATTGATGCTAAAAAAGAACTGAATTAAAATAAACCAGAATTGTCCTTTAAAACTGCATCCTGAGGTTTACAGTAACTTCAGAGCAGTTCTTGACCATTAAATCGAAGAGGGCTTTCATGGCTCCAGAGTATTCTATATACTGTCTGTACAGTTTGTAACTATATCACTCTGTGTACAATATTTAAAGCTGTGTATAGACAGAATTTTTGCAAGTGTGTAATACTAATGAAACATGTACTCTATTACTCAACAACTTCAAATTGGAGTGTCTGTAAATCAGTATATACACATAATCCTAATCAACACCACACTAAATATGAATTATATGTGAGTTACATGCCAGTACTACCCTACAACTTTACTCACTACTTACTTTTACTCACTAAGTAGCGGTACTTTCTATATTCAAGTGATATCCAAAAACACGGTTGCAGCTTTCAGAGAAAAACCTGTGTTTGTCTTAAAGTTTCGGTCCTTACAGAAACTTTTTTTCCGACTTGACTGATAATTCAGCAACGGCACGAGAATCAAAACATGCACAGCTGTTTGTCTTTGTGGAGGAAGATGATGCGACGTTGCATCATAAAGTATTTGTGCAGCAGTAGAAAACTGCAAACCAGTACAGTAGTACATGATAAACTTTAATGTAAAGGGGACCTATTATGCTTATCCTTTTTTTTTATGGGATAGTGGATGTTCATCTTTAAACGTGACCAAAGTTTCAAATAATGAGGTCTGTGTAGGTACAAGAAATCCCTTCGAGCCGAAAGCTCAGGCATTTCAGCAAGGCACCTTTAGTTTTTGAGGGGCAGCCAATCAACAGAAAGCTGCTTTAAAGTGTGCAGGACAGGATGTAATGGCATCGTTTCAGATAGAAGTCCAGTATAAAGTGAATTTTAATGAAGGGTCAATCATGCAATGTTACTCCAGTAGAGTCCAAAATAGCATAATATGTCCCCTTTTAGTTAAAACATGATTAAATCACTAAGATGTGTACTTTTTCTTACGACTGAGGACCTATGTTGGCTCAGAACCAAAGAAAATAATTTCCTGTCGTTTCAAAAACTGAGGGTTTGCTTGGCAGGTAGTTCATGTCATGTATGGGAAGATGCTGCACTGTGGTTCATGCTGTCTTGTGCTCAACCACAAACGTTTTGGCCAGCAGCAGCGGTGCAGAATGATCACACCCTGCATGAGTTCACAATGCGATGCACACGGATGTTCACACAACAACACATTCGCGCGTGTACGAGCCGCCCCGAGGCCCACCGAGTGAAGTTTAGGATCGCTGGTTCAGGGTTTTAAATGTTTAATTTCTGGTTTTTGTTTCCACCAGCTGCCATGGTTTAAAAAGTCAACGTCAAAAGCTAAAATCATAGCGCTGTATTCTTATTTCTCGTGTTTTAACAGCAAACTGGCTCCTTTGGTTTACTCAGGAGACTAACAAAGACAGACAAAAAGATCAGCTTTGCCAGCATTAAAGATTAAATAGATTTCTTTGTCATGAAATTTCAGTCTAAATTTCTTTCAGATTTACTCAGGAGACACATAGCTAGGTCCAGCAAAGAGCTGCAGCTGAAATCAAGTCAGTTTTCTGTTCTCGTGTAGCTCCACTTGCCCATGAGTAACTATGTGAGTCAGGCTGTCTAAATGCGAAACCTTCATTGCACATGGAGACCTCGGCACTAATGAACTCTCCGCAACACTAATGAGAACTAATATTTATGTGTTTAAGTAATGTGTGGTGGAGCAACACTGCTGGCATTCAACAAGTTTAATGAACACAAAGAAAACAACCACAGAGCCACACAAAGAGACCGCTTTTCTTTCTCCATCTCAATCTCTCTGTTTGTAAATATTCCACTAAATAAACTGAAACTTGCACTGAAATGAAGTGTGATCGTGCTTCTTTATGCTCGCACCGTGATGTCATTTCCTCAGCTCCATTTCACATCCTGTTTTCGTTGACCAGTATTAATTTTAGAGCTCCAGTTGCACATTGGAGCTACAGGTGTTGTGAAGATAAACTGCATGTTTTTCTGCGATACAGAAAAACCTTCAGAGGTGCAAATACTGCTCTGGAATTTAAAACTATGATAAAATAACTGTTTTCTGTGTAAAAAGCAGTTAAAATGTAGACACAAAAGTGTAAATTATGGCTTTACATAAGAATGCAGCTAAACTAGAATAGAAATTAGTATTTAAAGCTTTAATTTCTTGCAATAGAACACAGATTTCCAACAAGTATGTAAAAGGAAGCATGAATATTTGTTTTAGAATAACGCAAACCTACTGAGCATGAAAGACCGCGTTCACCTCTTGGTGCATGTTGTGCCCGTGATGCACGCTGTAATGATTTTATATCCTTGAAACATGCAAAAGGTGCATAAACACAAACATAAGCTGTGCTGTTGTTGTGCTTGACGAGTCCTTGAGAGCAGAAATTATGCTGTTAGTTTCAGTCAGCAGAGAAGCTGTTTTTGCTACAGAGTGAGCCGAGATCATTGCGAAAATACATCGCACCTTCATCACCGTGTAAGACCTCTCTGATGTTGTGGGTACGACACGCTGCAGAGGATCAACTTAAAAAGAAATACACTGACAGAGACCTCAAACAGTTCTGTCTCTTAATGTGATGACAGCTGATAAATTGTGTTTGCTATGAGTCACTGAGATACATCTAATCGTTCTTAATTATATGTTTTAAAAGAGGATGAAGTTGAAGCAACTGATGTGTTAGAAAACATCACAAAATATACATGTCCAGTCATGTAACTACAGCCTTTATAAATATTTAGGCAAATATTTTTATGTTACGGGTTTAATGTTACGGGAGGGAGGCTGAGAGCTATTTACTGATAACTGATGTCAGTTTTTCACAAATGCCAGAACAGAATTTTGTTAAGGAAACCATGAATACGTTTTTATTAACCCAGAAAATCAGTAGCAGCGACTTTTCAAGAGTTTATCTGCACGTCAGGCGTCATTACTTTAAAACAGATCAATCTGTTTACTGGAAGCGCTTCTGACGCAGAAAACGTCGACGCTTTTAAGATATGAAAACACTGGAGGTCGTTTTGTTTACTTTAAATCATAGCCTCCATCCTTCAGCCGCCAGCTCTCTTACCAAGTTTGTTTCCTACGTCTTTTGCTCTGCGCCGCTAACCTCAATGCTTAGACTACCTCAGGAAAAAGAAAAATGCACCCACCCATCCGGGCCACAAAACCACAAACTCTGTTAAACTTATGAGAATCTATATATGCAGTAGGCCTGCAGAGAGAAGTAACAGAGAAAAACCACACGAACTTTGTCAATAAGCGATGAAAAGCTGCGCTTTCTGTTCACTGATAAAAAACACAACAACTTCTCTTTGTACTTAGACGCTCTCAAACAAGAGCACACCTCAAGATAGTTTAAATACACACCGACATGCACGCATGCCTCTCATAGATCTATACATATACGCATTATAGAGAGAGACACATGATTCTTAGAAGCCTTTTCTTTTTCAATACTTTGCTGAATTTGGCTTTAGGTAAAGAGGTTAACTGTGCTGAAGCTGCTGGACCTGTGAGCAGGGTTAGACCTGAAACTCAAATTGCACTTTGACCCCATCTTCCTAACAGGGTTATATGAAAAAGAAAATGATTCAGTAGCAATAAATGAAGGCTTTGTTGGTAGTTTGATAGCTTGCGATGATCTCATACTGGCAGCTTAGGTATCCAGCGCCTTTGATGTCAGAGGTGACATTTTCTGGACTGAAAAATAAACCTGGTTTAAATTTATCTCATGTGCTCATTTCCTGCTATTTTTTTTCTGGGACTCTGCTAGTGTAGCTTTGTATGACTCACAGTTCAAAATAATTGTATCTTATACTGGACATTGGTGAAGCCCTTCGGTCAATCCACTGTCTGAAAATCTTCTTTTAACCGGCTTCCCTGTGTAAGCACCGGGTGGTAGTACGTGGGTGGACTTCTGTGGTCAGCTAAATTATGATGATGGTGTTAGGGGTATCCATTCTCTCTGACATCACACAGATTCAAAAGAAGAAAAAGTGTGTGAAACCAAGTACAACTCTGCAGCCTCACCTTTAGACTCAGGAAAAGAATGATAGGTCACCTTTAAATGCAATCATATGGATTCTAAACCGTACAATCAAGAGAAGTGCTAAAAATATCAGGTCTGGAAAACATAAAACACAAAAGTTTTGTGTCTGCACAGCGGGCTTTTGCATACTTTTTAATAGCAGCAACACACCAGAAGATGTTGACATAATGATGCAGTATAACAGGTGCACGGGTTTTCCTACATCACACAACAAACCTGAAGGCACTCTGAACACCGGGCATTTGTTTTCAGCTGCTGGGTAGTTTTTAACACTTGCATTAGAAAGCGCTCGAGTTGTGTGGGAGTCGAAAACGCTGACAGTCACTGAGGTTTCCAATTTCCCTCACCTACTATTTTTGCATATTTGGTACAAGCCCAAAGAGGCCAAATTCTTGTAAACATTGTACTTTTACAGTAAATCCACAGTGGGTTCAGCCAGACCAGCTATGCTACACATCTGTGTTCATGTTCAAACACTGTGTATTGTGTGAATTTCAGCATTTGGGGTTTTGCACAGAAAGTGAAAACTTTTCATTTCACATTAAGAGCTTTGACTCATTGAAAGTGAGTTGACAGTAACTTTCCAAGCAAGGAAAATCCAGTGCATTTGTATCCATATGGGAAGTGTGTTACAAGTCCACTAGATGGCCACACAAACCACACAAACCACAGAGCTTTATCCTACCTCATTTTCCACCAAAGCATGGGGAAACAGTCACAGCTTGTCTTTACATGAGCTGAAAAGAAAAGCAGGAACAAACTCAGTTTACTGTCTTGAAGAGCAGTGGATGATTAGAGACACAGAGACACTGCTAGGAAAGATTTATCAAAACGCAAGAAGGTAGTTTGTGAGTTTTGTCCCATCTTCTGTTAACTTTATGGTTACACTTTCTGGATTTTAATTTTAATCAGATCATGTCTAAATTAAATATACTCTTGATTTAAAATGCAAAATTATCCACAAGTGTCAAGAAGAAAATCTTTTAGCAACAATGTTCACATGAACATGTCTTCATAGTTCTAAAATGTCCTTATTTGGTTTGTTTTTTTACTTTTACTTTTTTTGAGTTTGTCTATAATCCAGAATATCTTTGAAACAGCTGTCATGTTACAAATATATCCACACTATCTGATGCAAAAGTAGTCCCCACTGTCCAAATGTCTTTAATCAACCATAGACAGTTTACTTTCCACAAGCAGTCTCAACTTCTTTTAATTATTATTATTTTATGTGGTTATTTATTTTGCATCTGACCTTTTATATATATATATATAATACACAGGAAGGGTGGGCCCCAAAACTGACCTATATTGCAGCGCTGGGTTCTGGTTTGTAACTCTCTGATCCTCAAAGAGCATTTTGATTGACACAGTCTGTTCAGCAGTGCAGGAGTCACTGTTTCCTTGTTAACAGGAAGTATTCACGAGGCACATAAAATCACAGTTTTGGTTTTGGCTAAGAACTGAAAAAATCAATCAGCAAGAAAGTACATGAAGGTGACTGTAAAAACAGAAAAGTAGGTGTTTACAGGAAGGGTGAAGGAGAAGAACTGATAAGAGAGAAAATGTATTGCTGTATGAGCCAAGTGGTTCTACACAGCTGTTTCGTAGCTGTTTCATGATTTATAGTATGTAGTGTACTGTTTTTGGTAACAGTTTTAACCTTAAAGTGGGCTTTACGCTCATTTTCCTCTTTCTGTTATTATTCTTGTACTCTAGTACGGTATCTTTGTGTGATTTATAGTTCAAAGTATATTAAACTGACTTGGTGCCCTCAGCTTTCTAAAAGTTGCTTCTCTCTTTAGGCTAACTTTCTTCTGATTGGTTGCCCCTCCCAAAGAGAGGGTTTTAACAGCAGGTGAGCGGAGCTTTGGCATTCACAGTTGTGTGCCTGTGATCAAAATCGTTCCCTGCCAAGAAAAGATAAGAAAACCTTTGTGATACTGACCATGTAGAGGACTCTGAATCCTGAGGTTTTGGCTTACTGGGATTACTCGGGGCGACCGTGGCTCAGGGGGTTGGGAAGTTGTGTCCTTGGGCAAGACACTTTACCCTACCGCCTACTGGTGTTGGCCAGAGGGGCCGATGGTGCGATATGGCAGCCTCGCTTCTGTCAGTCTGCCCCAGGGCAGCTGTGGCTACAACTGTAGCTTGCCTCCACCAGTGTGTGAATGTGAGAGAAAAGTGCTATATAAATGCAATCCATCATTACTGTACACACACACTGATATTATTTGACTCTCTGGCCATTTCTTATATAAGTACCCACAACTGTAAGTCTATATATAGGAAACAAGGCAGAAAGGCAGTTTCTTATCTGTCACTGTGTGTAAAAGGCATTTTCTTACAATCAGCTGAATTCAGTTTTATTAATATGGTTAATATAGTAACCATGTCACAACATCAGTCACTGCAGTGCACTTTGTATCGTAAGGTAAGATAATACAATAATGCAGAGAAAACCCCAACAATCAAACAACACCTGGCACTTGGCAACAGTGGGAAGGAAAAACTCACTTTTAACAGGAAGAACGGTCCAGGCAGGTTCAGGAGCATTTGCCACGACTGAATGGGGTCAGTGCAGGAAGATGGGACAAAAGACACGCTGTGGAAGAGAGCCAGAGAAAGCCTTGTATGTACTGTTATAAGGAAACCTGATGAAATGTTTCTCACACTGAAATCATTACATCCAGATGAACAGAATCAGCTTTTTGGGAACTAATGATTAAAATGCAGAGTGGTGTATAAACATAGTGAGTGAAAAAAGTAAGTGCACTCAGTGCATCATGGGAAAGCCTCCAGCAGCCCAGACCTACTGTAGCATAACTAAGGAAGGATTCAGGGTCACCTGATCCAACCTTAACTATATGCATTATCAAAAAGGAAAGTTTTCAGTCTGATTGTAACAGTGGAGAGAATATCTGTCTCCTGAATCCAAACTGGAATATGCTTCCACAATTTGGATTTTGAATATGAGCAAACCTTACAAATACTCTCTGAGCCAATGCAGTATGACTGCTACCACTCCATAGATCTTTGTGGCATTTGCCTCTCAGTGACTGAGATGTATTCAGTGATACAGCTGATCAGACACAGATTTACCACCTGCTATTCAAGAGGCAATAATGCGCTTGTGTTCCACATGCCCCCAGTGGCAACATGTTCATTATACCGGCTGGCAGGGAGCCCAGGACAAAGATCGAAACCCTCCGTGCTGTGGCCGAGTGAGTAAACACACGAGCCAAGACATCGACACGGTCCAATGACACGCAAACATACATACAGAATATTAATGCAGGGACGAGGACACATCCACATATATGCATCCCAGCACTCATGCTTACACACTCCAACACTCCAGCACACATAATACGCACGGGTAGAGGCACAGCTAGTGCCGGCGTGAAGCAGTGAACTGCATTTGAACCGCTGACCTCTGTAACTCACCCATATTGATGGCAGGCAGCGCACTCGCTCACAACACAGCGCTTCAGCAAGCATAGCATGGCTCCAGGGACTCTAGGCGTCAATGGGGGGAGGGAAGAGGGAAGCATGGATGGATGGATGAATGGCGGAGTTCACAGACAAGTCAAACACATTGCCAGTCAAGTTTATTTGTCAAGGTGTTATGGTGGAATAACAAAGAGAAAGATAGAAGAGGGGAGAGTGAAATATGTTATCCCCAGTAGGAAGGTTTAATGAATGGTGCTAAAGAGATAAAGAGGAGGAGAGTCTTTTTCACTAACTGTCCTACACTGGCCTTAGAGACAGTGAGGGTGTAAATTAAAGGAAAAGCCAAATGCTATTCCCTTTGTGAGCACTGTGAGCATGTTTGTATTCAATTGCACAAATTGAGTTTATTCTGACATAAAGGCTGCAGCAAAAGTAGTGCTTCCATGGTCTCTTTGTGCACTTATATCACAATATGACATGAACTGTGGATGAATGGAAAGTACTTTCCTTGTCATGCACAAGCATTCAATAAAATCCCATGCTTTAAGAACACAACTGAGGAGGAGGATTTATCCTGTACTTTCTTTTTTCTTTTCCAAATTGTCGGTTTCCCACCTCGAAGGATCTCTGTAATACGAAATGATCCCCAAACAAAAAACCAACCTCTTTAAATTTCAGCAGGCTTGTCTACATGCCACTGGTTATACAATCTACTATATTAAGCATTAATAAAACATTGCTTGTTCATGTTGCATTTGCAGGTAAACATTATATAGAACACATACAGAAATTCTGTTGAGGATAAGACTTTGACCAGTCATGTGACCTATCCTGGAGCACAGATTGGTGCTGCTACAAACCTTTGGGGTGACAAAGAGGTGAGCCACGGTCTCCATAAATTATTCACGTTATGTTTATAATTTTGCATTCACAACGGCCTGTTAAGCCAGGGACTTCCTCTACCCTGCTGTGTGATACACTGAGCTTCGTGCAGTATCTTAATATAGTGCATATATGAATGCATGTTCTTATCAATGACACATTATAAGTAATGGATGTTAGAGGATATTTGTGGTCAGTATCAGAATGAATGTATCCCACACAGTACTAGCTTTTACTCTCAGCACCACCTTCTGCTTTAATATTTGATCAAGAACAGGCAGCTCTCCATCAGGGTATCTGCCCAGGTGTCTGGTACATAGTACAGCTAAGTTCATCTTTGTCCCACTAACACAGAAAAAAATAGCCTTTTAAATGCACACTGCACTCAAATCACTCCAAGAAAAAAGAAAGGGGTAAAAAGGAACTAATTATAATGTTTGAAAAATGTTTCCATCTTCTTGTTCTCTTAATGTAAAAAACAGGAAAAACCGATATGTGTGAGTCTACTACTACTACGCCCCATGACTTCAGAGAAAAGAGGAAGTGTGTGCACATCCAGGAAAAATTTCTTTTGACAAATACCTGAGGAAGATCCTACAAATCAAAAAATCTCTTTTGTGTAAATGATTTAAGAATTGAATTATTACTTGGAGCTCAATGTGTGCAGACCTTTCCCCTTTTCACAATATCAAGTGACACAATCAGCCCCATCAGGACGTCTATTTTTATGCAGTCAAAAGACACTGGTGATGACGATGATGTGAAGAAAAAGCCATGGTGTTGGATTCTTATTGATAAAAGAGATAATTAAACTGCATACGTTTTTAAGTGTTGTTTTTCTGCATGGACTGCTGCCATGAATCTCTCCGGACATTACTCAAAGAAACTGTGTGAGAACGCAAATGTCTTAATCAGGTGGACTGGCCACTGAACAGTTTTTAATCTTTCATATCACCAGTACAAAATCTATGTAATGTGTGCCCATACATAAAAACGGCAGCTTAATACCCTGTAAATTCACACCAGTTCAGAGGGCATCACATATGTTCTATGTCCTGCACAACCTCCACAGGCAGCACCCTCACCTAGTCTGAAGCACCGCCATCTTCCGCTAGGTGCTACCTGTAAAAATTGACAACTCGGGACAGTATTCCAACATTATCCACAGGTCATGTGTTAAAACAACTTTAGCATAAAAGAAATTATCAAAACAAGTACAGTGGATATAAGCATCGTCTTCCAGACTCACCTTTGGCATATCTTCATTAGTGAGGCTTATCACCGGGGTCATGTTTTTTCTCAGTTCACCCCAAAGGTGTTAGTGGGAGTTAAGGTCAGGACTCGGTGCAGATCAGTCAAGTTCCCTTAACATCAGCAGAACCACTTGCTGTACATGGGGCAACATTATGTTGACAGGTCAACTGCTACTACTGTGTTGAAAAGCATTCAGGTTTCTGCTAATTGAATCTAAGAGGCCTAAAAATAGCCCCAAACCCAAAGTAAGCAAAAGGAACCCCTATCATCTACACACTTTTTGCCATGTAGTGTATTAAAAGCATGAAAATGAGCTGAATTAAAGTATTGCACACATTTAATATAATAGATTGTGTAGGCTGTTCCATTTTGTTCCAGTTTACTTTATTCTTCTGCCTACACTGTTAGCTAAATGTGCCAAGTTTCCAAAAGCAGAAGCTTAACTAGGAGAGTAAAGCATCACAGTATAGTCTGAATATGCTATTTAAATGTCTTTTTTTTCCATGCTGTAAAGCCTTTAATGATTGTTTAATGAAACCTAAAGAAATGAAAGCTACTCCGACTGAAGCAACGAGACTTTCTCTGCTATTTCAACATTCCAAGTAATCTTTGAGGCAAACAAATGGAGGCAGGTGCTTGAGAATCTGCCAAATCAACCATATGGTCCCTAAGGTGGAAGCAAAAAGAGTTGGTGCACAGTAGCTCTCATTTCCTTTCCACACTGAAATGTTCAGCTCAGCAGAGTACATTCAAGCTGTGGGTTCTGGTAACAAATGTGACAAAGGTGTTGTAGCCCGGAGCAGCCCACTTGACCTCGACTGCTTTGGGTGAGAACGTAGATGTCTTCTTCGAAAAGTGTTGATCCCATTTCAACACTTGTAGCTTTATTGTCAGTTACAATATGGAGTTGAGCATCACTGGTGAAGAGTGAGGCTGCACTGGTCTCCATGCAAGATGGAGGTATGTCTGTCTGCAAACATATCAAGCGAGTGATTGGTGGGCATATTGCTCGACTCGGGGAGTTTTCATCATTAGCCTGCACTGCATGGCAAACGGGTGGCGTGGCCCCTTTTTTTTTCTTTTCAGGCGGCAGTATCACAGCTCTGATCTGTCACCCTTCGCTTGCCTTAATGTGTGAAAGCAAGACGTGTTGCGCCTATTAGCACTTCTTGGCAAGCCTGGCATGCTGATCCCTCATCCCCGGGGAGCCTGGCAATATGGTGCCGCATGGTGACCGCCCGCCAGCCCTGGCTCCCGCTGTCACAACACATCACACATCCCCAGAAACCACCGCCACCACCTCCTCTTCCGCCACACCTCCATCACTGCGGCTGAATGAGTGACAGGACCGCCCAACAGCCAGAGCCAAGGGTCCTCTGGGTGGAATATAAACAAAAAACTTTTAGAGTCAGGGGACAGCTCAAGTGGTCTATTTTTTAATTAACAAGAAAAACTGTGTTTGGTTCAGTGGAGGGCTCATATGAGATCCCACATGCGAGAATATCATGCTCATAGTCTACACTTGATACGTGTTACCAGTGGATAAGATTAAAGAGCCAATAGTGAGGCGTGTTTTTGCTTTCACCGGTCATTATGAAGTAAATGTTGGCTGACTGCCTATAAGCCTCGCTTACACTGTAAGCCACTGGAGAAAATTAAGGCTAAAATGTACAACAAACATCTGTTTTCCCCAGTAGCTTTCACCAGATAGCTGATATTGTTGACCCAATGGAGAGGGTCCTGGGACTAAACAGGATTAGGTGAGTATATATTAACAATCAGGTTGTGGGGTGGAGAGTTTGATGATTTTTGTCATTTAACTTGGCAGATTTACCCGTCCTTTGCCTCCTTGACAAATCAACTTACTAAATCATTACTAAAGCCAGTAATTGAGGCCTCCTTCATTTTTTTGTGTTGACCTAAATAGTGGTGGAGATTCTCAGAGTAGACCTGGTATTGTACGGGTAATGTTTCTGAACTAGCATGAAGTTCCAGAGGCCACAACAGGCAAAGACGCCAAGTACATTATTGGTTCCATTTCAGTGCAGTTTCATCAACACTGCTAACAAAATGCATCATGATCCTCTTTTAGTATATGTCATCAACATCTGTTTGTTGCTTAGAAGGTTGAAAGGTATTCAGATGGATGGCTGGATGGATAGATTTGATTGTTTTATATATCATCCATCCATCAGGTCACAGCGGCAGTAATCTAAGCAGAGAAGCCCCTATTTGCCTCTCTCCTGCCCCTTAGGAGTTCCCAAGCCATTTAAGGGATGTAGTTTCTGCAGTGTTTCCTGGGTCTGCCCCAGGTTCTCTTCCTCCTGGAAGGACATGTCCAAACCACATCAAATGGCTCTTTTCAATGAATCTCTCCCAAATCCCAGAGCTCCTCAACTTTAAGGGCGGGTTAAGGTTAGGGGAGTTTCCAGAAACCTTTCAGAGGAAATTTATATCTCCTTCTCATTCTTTTTTAAACACCCAGAGCCATGACCATGGGTGACGATAGGTGTTTTTATCCAGTTTAAGCAAAAATAACCCCAAATAGTTGATTTGGTATTCTTGCTCATGAGTGCGTGCACGAATGGTAGTCACTGGTATAGTGACAAGCTGGGAAATCTAAATTTAAAAGTTTAAATGCACCATTCAGTTGACATAATCTTCCCCTTCTGATCTAGTCTGACCTACAAATAAACTTTCTTAAATGGGAGGCAATAAGGGAAACATTACATTTAACCAGTGTACTGCACTGGGAGGTTAGCAGGAAATTTAGAACCTTTCATCTGAAATACTCGAAAGGAAGGGTGAGAATGAGATAGGAAAGCAAAGAGATGGAGGAAGATGGATTGTGAAAACAGCAACTGCGTGCCTAGCATGGCTGGCCCTAGTTTGGCTGATAATGTCATGAAAACCACACAGTACTAACAAAACCATTCTTATCTAATTTACAGACAGCTTTCTCATTCTAAAACAAATAAGAGTTGTCTCCAGACTGATAACCCCGCACACATATGTGACTTGTAGAGTGATTCAGACAAATGAATGACGAAAAATATGATTATCAGATTATTTAACCACCATTAAAAAGAGTCACTGCATATTTCTTTGCTCGTATGCATTGGAAATATATTTTTTGAATGGATGAAGCTATTCTGAACTGAACAGTTAGCTGTGAGGTTTGTCGTAGGATGGTGGAAAAACAGCACATTTGGAGAAACAGAAACAAAAACTGCCAAATGGGAAAGACAGGGCCACTGCCCCATTAATGACTCGCACTCTAAGTAATCATTTCCATTCTGTATTCATGACACAGAGGATGACAAAGCGGGCTGCAGCTCGGCTCTTCTGCCTGGATGTGGACCCGATAATGAGTGGTCGTCTCTGTCTTAGTTAGTGAAGCTTTGAGTCATGAGGCTTCCACTGACTAACTCTGAGCAAAGCAGACCACAAGTATATCAGCATGCAAGTGCATGTGGGGATCCACCCACAATGTTTTTGTGGTTAAGTAGAAAACTTACAGTAAGAGGAAATGAGTCTGTATATAATTTTCATCAAAGGAAATTGAATATTCTTTAATTTTACATGTTCAATTTGGAATAATCCAACTTATTCTCAAATAAGGGATGTCAGTTTGTGTTTGTCCCCAGTTGGGAATATATTTGTGGAAGATAAAAAGAGACACCAAGAGCCTTATCTGACTATAAAAAAAATCTCAACACTGATAGTTCAGTTACTCTGATGGGAGATTTTACTTGTTAGCAAACTCTGATTAACTCAGACTCATATCAGTGATGAGCTGCTGCAGGTTCAGCTTTTTCAGATTTAAGTGCCACAAGATGGGATGACTCCAGTTGATAAGAGGCCCAATCGAGTCGCTACACCCATTTACCAATACTAATATTGGTGACACACGTGATCGCCTTATTTACGGCACAGGCTCAATCTATAAAATCTTATCAAGGTGAAATCTGAGGTCTGCATCTGCTAAAGCTTTTTAAACATTTTCACATTCACACAGTCTCAGCCACAAAGCCATGTGTTTACTGTGTACGTGGCGTTTTGCACACAGTCATGCAACCAAAAAGGCCATATTAATGGAAGGGCTTCTTACACAGCGTGACAAGTGAAGCATATCCTACCTGCATGTTGCAACCACCAATCTGCCCCTATACCCACCATATATGTGCTACTGTAAGAGGTAATGCTGCAGGTTATAGCGACAGACTGCTGTTGCGAAATTACGACTTGCCACGAGTGTAACACCTGCGAGGTGCCTACCGTACACAGCTATCACTGCTGATCCTCTCTTCCACCACGACGGCGCCCACTGGGCATCCTTTGGCGCTGTGATGCATCGTACCCCGAGCACCAGAGACGGACAGGTTCTGACCCGAAATTAAATAAAAAGTTCCAAGTGCCCGAGGCGATGCCTGGACAGTAAAGGATATTTAATCGTGGTGCTGAAGGCAGGGTGGCGGATGGGGAAGGGTGTAGCAAAGGGGTTCGCCTGCTGATCTCTAGCAGCTCCACGCCTGGCTGGCCATGCTCACATTAACAGTGACAGGACAAAGAGGTGACACATCTTGGCCTGCAGGGGCCAAGATATATGAACACATCCATCCACGTGGCATTTACTCAGATTCATATATGCATACATGCGGTTGGCATGAAAGGTTGAAAAATCTATCATTTAATATTAATATTCAACATTAGATAAAGAAAAAGGGAAAACTTTATGTGCTGTGCAAGGTCTTAAGATCCCACTTTTTAAAAAGTTGCATTCAAGAGACGTCAAACAGCCGTATTTACACTTGAGCAGTCTTTAAGCACAAGCATCCATAGCATAGGTCTCATATGATATACAGAGGACTATATCATGGTTGGGATGACATATGAGAGGTGGCAGAAAGCGTTACCAAATCACACTGAACTTTGTATGCTTTGGACAGCTTCAACAAGCAGGGGGCACTCAGCGGTCACAGAGGGCACGGCTCCGGTCAGTGGGGGCTGGCACAGCATCGGGAGGAGGGTGCTGGGCAGGGGAGATAGAGAAAGGGAGGAGGGGGATGATGGTGAGGGGAAGGGAGGGCTGGGGCGCACAAGGCGTTGCGGTGTCACCGTAATGTCAGCCCGTGTCAAGTGGAATCACTGTTAGCTCTAATTTTCTGAGCAATTAGAGAGCTTATATTGAGAATGGTTGCCAGCTGACAAACAGGGAGACTGGCTGAAGGAGTTCCTCATAGCTACGCTGGACAGGCACACACACAGACACACACCAAGCAACAGCCAGCAGTCAACACCTCCCTAGCATCTCCTATTTTTTCATCATCTGGTTGAGTTGGTTTATCCTCCTTTGACATCAGCCTGTTTTCAAAGAAGCATATTATTTATTAAGATTTTTAAGTTCCCATCTAAGCTAATAACTAAGAAACTAACTAAGAATGAAATCATAAACATGATACTGGAGATGAAACAGGGGATGGGCTGTGTGTGCGGTGTTTTAATGTGTGTGATAGGGGCATAATTTGGAGACACAACCTCAATTTGACGCAGTTAAAATAGGTGCATTCCTCTTAGTTGCAAAACTGGGTGAAGAGACTGACCCCACCCAGGCACCCACCGTCAACCCCACACAGCCGCGTACGGATACAATATGAACAGATCCTCAAAGACATACACATGCGCACACGTAAGCAGAACTGAAACTGGTGCAACACATCCAATCATTACAAATATTTAATAAATAATTGCATCGTTCAAATCAAAGACATGAGAGCTAAATATGGGAACACTGAAGATCATGGTAGAATTTAACCGTCTGTTTAACCTTACACTGATCAAGCTGCTGGAGGGGTGATCGTGTGCATTTATAGTTTGGATTTTGGTGCGTTTTTCTTTTTTTAAGCTAAAATAGAGTCATGGTTGGTGCATAAAACCAAACCACAGAAGAGAAAAAGGAAGAATAAAGAGAGAAGAAAAGCAAAGATGGACAGTTTGATAAGAGATAGCCAATCATCATGGTGAATTGTATGAATCTATAAATACATATATATATGTGTGTGTGTGTGTGTGTGTGTGTGCGTGCGTGCGTGCGTGCGTGCGTGCGTGTGTGTGTGTGTGTGTGTGTACGTGCATCTTATGCAGGCTTGCAGCCCTGCTGTGGATTAAAGCTGATATATTCTCAGTCTCACTTTCCGTCCATCTCGCACCCTCCCCTTCTTACACTTTCAGGAAGCTTTAACATCACCCACCACATGGGCATCCTCCCATGTCACCCACTATTTTACTGACACACGTCTATCTGGGACAAGTTGCTGCCCACATCCTGTCTGACATGTTGGCTGGTCCCTCGTCAGCACCGAGCACCAGCATCTGTCTCCACCGACCCCCGGACAGTGAGAGGATCAGGATATGACACGAGCTTGAAAACACAGGCTGAGCCACCAGCCCCTGACGCTTAAGATGGTGCAGTGAGACTGAGATATACGGCTGTGGTTTTAGACAACAGGGGCTGGCAGCAATCCAAGCAACGAGCAACAGCTATAGACAGCAGGTCACGCTCTGTGTCTTTCGAATGTATCCGTATCACAAGGAAGTTCTTAAAGTTAGTTTATTTATAACTATAACTATAACTATATATATATATATATATATATATATATATATATATATATATATATATATATATATATATATATATGTATGTATGTCTGGCCACATTCATATTGTGTTTCAGGCATTTGCTTTGTTCAGACTTTGGTTAAATTTATCCTTGTAAAATTCACTGAAATTCAGCAGCATGGCTGCAAAAGGAAGTGGCAAGACTGCAATTCCTTTAATGATCACCCGAGACTGGTTTCTAAACTGAGACTGTCCCCATAGACTCCTGTGTTAAAGTGCCCAGAAATAAATAAGCTTACAGCGCCAAACAAAAACTATTTCACACTCCACAGCCTCATTTTAAAGTAAAAATTGTGTTATTTCATGTTTCAAAAGTTGCACACCTTTGTTCACATTTTAATCTTAATTCCCTTCATACCAGCTCTCATGAAACTCTAAAATCTCCTTATATATATTTGCTTGAAAAATGTTCTTTTGTAAATCAGAGGGCTTGCAAGAAACTGATGGGCTTGTTGTCGAATCTGTGATTGCAGATTCTTGTCTGTACCTATATTTCTTGTTTTACTGTGACTACGGGGGTGAGAACAAGTGAGTGGGAGGCAGAAAGAGACAAATGCTGAGACATACCGGACAAAGACAGAGGAAGGTAAACAGAGAAAGGGAGAGGATGTACAACAGACAGCGAAAGAATCAGGGCTGCTCATCTCCTCTGCCTCCCTCGCTCCATCATGTGTAGGTGCCGGGTGTATAAATACCTCATTTCCCTTTGGGCCAGCTCAGCCCAGCAGGACTCTCTCTGCCCCCCTGCTCAGACCCTCCCTCCCCAGCCCTCCTTGTCCAGCTCCCTCTTACCCCCCCCCCCCCCCCCCCCTCCCCTTTTGCATTGTCTAATTAGGATCTTGGGCCTCGTTAAGGCCAACATCCCCGGGGACCCACTGGTACAAAAGCTGATTCTATCTGACGTAACAAGTCAATGCCAAGGGGACAGATGCTAATTTTAATTAATTAAACGGAAGGGTCAGCTTGTGACAAACATGGGCCAGAGGGAGGGTCGGTGTGCTGGTGCGCTTGGACCAGCCAGACCCCCGTTCCTCTGGAGGGGAATATCAGGCCAGTTGTTGTTAATACTACTGCTGTTCATCTCACAATGCTAAATCCCCTCATTCCAGAATGAGAAATTTGCAGGCAAGTGATGGCTGGTAGGCAGAAATGCAGAGGAAGGAAAAAAGAGGCCGTCTTCTTGCCTTGTTAGCATGACTTTTTAATATGGACTATAAGCCATGTTTTAAGGTGGAAATGTTTGAAAATATGGTTTATGTTGCTGTGATATCAATTAATTTGATAAAGATTACTGGCTAAATACAAGATGTTTATTGTTTGCTGACAAAAATGTAATAAAAATAACTATAAATACAGAGATTTTTAAAATTGATCTTTTTAGTATTTTGCAGATTGGAGAGGTTTTTGGTTTTTACTCCACTTTCTAATGAGTACATTAAATCAGCACCAGGAAAAACATAAAGTGTATGGAGAAAGGACTGGGCCACACAGACTCTTAATTTTTTAATTCTGGAGTTTTCTGTCCCATTTCTAAAAGTCTGTAAAATCAAGCACCTAGCCATGCAGTCTGACTTCACGAGCATTTTTCAAGATTGAAGATTCTTTATTCGTCACATGCATAGTTATACAAGTACAACACGCAGTGAAATGTATCCTGACACGCTCCTCGACTGTGCAAAAGGGGAGAGAACATCGATGCAAGAAGTCAATCGGATAAATTATATTCCACAAGCCACTGTAAGTGATATTATCGCTGTATGCCACCTTTATCGATATTATAAAGGTGGCATACAGTTCCTGGTTTGCACCTGCCAGGCAGCTGCAGCCTTACTGCACATTTTCCCTGTGCCTGCCTGGCTTCCTTCCACAACCTGGGATCAAAATGCTTTTTAAGGCAGTCAAACATTCTCATTTCAGTCCTTAAATTCAATATTTTAACATGGGGGTCCACAGGGATCAATCCACAGGATGGACCATAAAGAAGATGGCCACAACAACCTTGACATCACCCACTGATTCCTGTTTTAAAACCGGGAAATGAGACTTCCAGGAAACCATTTACAGAGTTCAAGGGCTGTTTTCCCCTACACTTCTATAGAACAAGAAGTCTTTCTGCAAACAAGACTATATCCACTGGTGGCCACTAAAAAGGGTGCAAGTTCTGCGCTAGATTCACTTTTTAGACTTGGAAGCTGCTCCATCTTTGATACCATCTGTGTTTTGGAGCCAGCCTTAAGTGGCCGCTCCAGGAACAGAAATCATCTAATTTAAGAGTAAGCAAGTAAGGTCCATCCCCAATATCTGATGCCAATTCTGTTCCATATTAATAGGGTCCCAAAATAGCACTGAAGTGAGATATTCAGCACTAGCAGTGACAGATGCTGCTCATTACGGCTACTGGATACCTTCCTGCAAAGCATCTGAATTATGCAACTCTTTAAAGTTCATTTGTTGCTCGTGTCATTATCAGTTGCCCTCTGTTTGCGAGATTGTGGAGATCCTGCGGTAGCAACCACAGGTGTCTTCAGCAGTTAGGACCAAACCAGCACTGACAATGAAACCACAAGTCTGTGATTGTCTACTGACTGCTGATGTTGTCTGTCTGATGAAATGGCCATGTTTTCTTTTGGTACAGTAGAAATGCTTGACAGTGGTAGATGAGTGGGTGATAAAGACGAACTTGATACACTTTACAATTTCTTTTGTTTAAGTTGTTGAAAACTTAAATAATGTGACACATTTTTCTTTTGTTTTTGTTTTTTTAAATATCTCAATATTACCAATCCCCCCACCCTGTCTCTTTTTCTCTCTTCCCCCTGACCTAGTTTTGGCATTTGATCCTGACTGGAAGATCAACCCCTAGAGGCTGCACAGTGTCAGCCTTGTGCCACGTCAATTCCCACACAAAGGGCACCCTTTGTCACTTCATATTTTCAAAGCTCCAAAACCCTGGATTTTTCATTGTTGTTTCTGTGGCAGGGGTCATTTCCTGATGGTGGCCCTGCTTCCCTGTTGTTCTTCCCTATGGTGCACCTGCTGCCGTTGTTGACCATCACACAACAAGGAGCCAAACGTCTCCATTCACAGGTTATAGCTCTGAGCTCGATCTAGCAAACCTTCAGTGCTGCTAGAGAATGATACCAATAAAAGGAATCATGTGTAAAGTCACCTTAAAGCAATATTTGTTGCTTTTTTAAAAAAAAAATCTCTGGTGATGCCGTTTAGTAAGATTATCTAAAGTACTTTATTTATAGGTTTAATCACAGCTACAAAAAAGGCATTTGAACAAAGTTGAAGGAAGTTGGCCTTTTAATGATGTTTATAATACACCATAATGGGTCATAATTTTAGTTCTGCTTCTTTTTTTCTAAGCTAAGCTACTTTTTTAAAAATCCAAAAATCCCCAAACCTACAAAAGTTAGGGCCGAAAATTAAATGAGCCTTAATTATCTTTTAATTCTCCCTCAAAGTGTTCTGCAAACTATTTCCCACTCCCCCCTCTAATCCATTGTAACAAGGTGTCCTTGATGAGGCCCAGCAAATATTACCCAAAGTGCCATCTTTCCCATCGCCACTTACTATTTGACAGCAGGAGAGTGAGGGCTGCTCCTGGCAGGAAGTGAGCCCAGAACCTGGCATCATTGGTGCCCAACACCGGCCGACCATCACGGCCAATGCTCCGCCGGGGGTCAGCAGCCATCACACACGGCGGCCTAATGCTGCTGATGAGAGAGAGCCTGCCTCGCAGGCCTGCACACCCCCGAGGTGTGGCCACTCAGCATCAGGTTAACCTGAGCTGACAGATTGTCCACCAAGCTGCACTCACAGAAGCGTGCACGTCCTCACACACCCACCAGTTCATAAAGATGCACACATGCACATACGAATACACACACATGAGTTCATAAAAATACCCAAAGCCACACAAAGCCACCTTCTTGTATACAGAAAAGCACAGTCTAACTCAAACACACACACACAGCCAGAATGATCATTAGAAAAAAAAATAAAGCACATGTGTACATTTGAATTCTTATATTACTTTTATAAGTTGTGCTAACTTTCTTAATATTTTGATTTTTTTTACTCAGTAGTTCAAAAAAACAAGACCAACGGGCGGTTCACACATATACACTAAAAATACAACGGTTCCACTGTGAATAAGACTTGAGTGCTGAAACTTATAAAAGAACCAAACTGAAATAAAAAGGAAAGTTTATACAAAAACTCTCCAACACGAAAAAAAACTGCTTTTGGCTAAAGTGGGATCGGGAGGTGGGAAACCATAAAATCCACTGTAGTGGTGCAATGGGGGAAAAAACGACTTGCATCCTATAAAAAATCAGCAAATGTTATAATGTTCCAGTAATGGATGCTTATGGCAAACATAATGATGTCTGTGTGTATGTACAGGAAATGAAGAATAAGAATCTGGACTTGAAAATGAGCTTAATTTAAGTGATAACTTCTACTCTTGACCTGATTTGATACTAATCCCGGCTACCACAGCCTGACCTGCACCTGGACAAATTATTCATATTATAAATTACTATTGAGCTTTGATGCCTTCATCTGTTAAAATTCTGCAGTATTGTGACCAGTGACTTGATTGCTTCAAAATCCTCTGGTCTTTAAAATTTCATTAGTAAATGAAATTTACTTTCAATTTTGAAAGTATTTGGTTATAAAAACCAAAGTGATGAAAAAATATATTATCAAGTGAAGAAATAATGTCCAAAATAATTTAGCCCAATAGTTAGCCATGAAATAGCCACTACTACTACTTACTTAAAATCACCAATGTCAGTCTCAAAGAGGTGCCAGGAGATTTCAGTTCAGTTGTATTCATATATCGCCAAATCACAACAAGAGTCACCTCAAGGTGCTTAATATTGGAAGGTAGAGACCCTTGAATAATGCAGAGAAAACCCCAACAATCAGATGACCCCTATGAGAAAGCACTTGGCAACAGTGGGAAGGAAAAACTCCCCTTTAACAGCAAAAAAACCTCCACCAGAACCAGGCGTAGGGAGTTGCATCCACCTCGGGGGTGATTGGAGGAAGACAGAACAAAAGACACACTGTGGAAGAGAGCAAGAAATTAATAATAAGTAATAATTAAATGCAAAGTGGTGTAAAAACACAGAGAAAGTACAGTGCAGTACAGTAACTAATAGAGGATTCAGGGTCACCTGATCCAGCCCCAACTATAAGCTTTATTAAAAAGGAAAATTTCAGCCCCAGTCAATTTGAGAGGGTGTCTGTTTCCCATCCATCCATCCATCCTCTTAATGCTCTTATGCAGATAGGGTTGCACAGAGGCAGAGTTCACCCTGGACAGGTCACCATTACAGTGCCAACATATAAAGACAGGCAGCAGTTCACACCTAAAACCATTATAGAATACCACTTAACCTAACATGAATGACTTTGGACTGTGGTAGGAAACCAGAGCACCCAGAAGAAACCTGCTCAGACATGAGAAAATCCAAACTTCTCACAGAAAAGCCCCACTCATGCTATCCACTGCAACCCATCCCACTGCTGGGAATATGAATGCCTTAACACCAATCTATTCAACAGTTTTGAGTCACCAGAAAGATGGGCTGATATTCTTCTGTGAAGTTAATTAAATCTAGGTAATCAGGTAAGGGCAAATATATGCACATATAACACTGTGCATTTTGCTCCGTCTACTGCCTTGCTGTTTACATCAACAGTAAAATGCATTTCACATTGACATAAATAAAAAGGGGCAAATGACTGAGGGGATGTGATGGTTTTCACACCCAGCATGTTCATGTGAGCATCATGTGGTTAGAAACCAGATTAGAAACAGAGTGGAAACTGTTCACTCTACTGAAGTGCACTGCTTTTTTTTTCTAAATCTGAGAACTTAAGAACTCCTCAACA
The DNA here is from genome assembly GCF_965226115.1 of Aulonocara stuartgranti. NCBI lineage: Eukaryota > Metazoa > Chordata > Actinopteri > Cichliformes > Cichlidae > Aulonocara > Aulonocara stuartgranti. Next base: position 5,301,823 of record NC_138959.1, on the reverse strand, counting down.
TCAACATCTCATCTGTTGTTTGCGGTTTACAGTGGATGGTTCTCTTCAGATATGACGTAATCCTATATTATATTTACAGTTTAATATAAACCCGACAGTGTTAACTGTGAAGTACCACATTTGAATCAACAGAGTCCAGCTGAGGACACACATTTCCTTAGATACAGCCATGATAAAATCCACAGCAGGCTGGGATTCGGTGCATTGCTCAAGGGCGCTTGCAGGCAGTGATGGTGGAAGGCAAAGGTGTAACACCAGGCAGGCGCATGGAGCATAATGTTCCCTGAAGTTTAAAATGTCACTTCAAAATGTCACTTCAGATCAAGCCATCTGAGTCATTAGTGGGCATCAGTGTTCCACATGAATAAAAACCTTGTCTAAAGCTGTTTTGATGCTAACATCATTGGTGGCATTTCCAGCATGTTTCATACAGTACTATTGAGGCAACACCTTGCAGCATTTAAGCCAGTCACGTTAAGTAAAACAGATCCTAAACATGTTAACATCTCAGTGTTATCATAACTAAAAATACTATGTACCCTCAACCAGATCATATACTATATTTAAGCAAAACAAGATCTGTCCAAGGTGCTTTGTGAATAACCTACTGACTACTACCAAAACAGCTATTAACAATGTACAACAAGAGAAAGGTGATGTTTAACTGCTATTAAAGTTGTACATTGCAACAGCTCAACTCATTTCTTTCTAACATTTTAACTCACAAATACTGACTATAACCTGAGCATCAACTCAAGCTGAGCATACTGGCAACAAATAATGAAAGTACATCCATATAATTGTGGAGGATGCCACATGCTCCGCAAGGGATAAAATCAAATCAAAAGACTTCTCTAGACTTTCCAGATGTTATCTGACTAAAACGTTTTAAATGTTTTGGTCAAGCCTGAGAAATTATATGCATGCTCATCAGTGTTGGTCAAGTTACTAATTACTGATTACTTCCCCAAAAAAGTAATCCCGTTACTTTACTGATTACTTATTTTCAAAAGTAATTAATTACTTAGTTACTTAAAAAACATGATTTACAACCTGAAGAGGTGATAAAGCGATAGATCTTTCAGCCCAATTCTACTTTTTCTCCATAATCCATCATACAAAATGTAATCAAATGGAAAAGTCTCTTTTTTTTTAAACTTGTTTTATCAGTTTTAATCTTTTAACTTTATGCATCAAGTAAAAATTAAATTATATGCACCATTCTCTGACTGGAAGAAATTAGTTTAACATTTAAACTTATTTTCTGCACATTCCAGCACATAAAATAAAATATTTTGTGTGTTTACACTCACTCTTTCAAATAGATGCAAGTAAAACACAGCAGAAAATAAATAAAGTCAAAGACTAGCGGTCCTGTTGCTCTATTTTCACCTGTAAAGCAGGAGTGGTGTAGGCGGAGGTGTGCCCTGGTGCAGGTGTGCTGCGGTCAGTGGAAGAATCCGCGAGTTTCTCTGTGAATTTCCCGTTACCTTGTTGCGCACTTGGTGCTTGTTTAGGGTTTTTTTTCCCGCTGTAAAAAGAAGTTTTCTTCCCACGCACAACGGACACTAATGTTTTTGTCACTTTTTATGGAATCAAACTCAAAGTAAGGTCAGTACTTCCACGCTTTAAACGCTGCACGCTCATACTCTCTCCCACAATCGATTTAATATCCATTGTTGATCTGCACACAGCTGTTGTCACTAACGTCGCACTCGCTTACGTCACTGTCATGAGACATTCTCGCAAAAAAATCACGGTTTTAGTAACGCAGTAACGCAGCGTTCCTATAGGAAAGTAACGGTAATCTACCGTTTTTGCGATAGTAATCCCTTACTTTACTTGTTACTAAAAAAAGTAATCAGATTACAGTAACGCGTTACTGCCCTTCTCCAATGCTCATACAGTAAGGCCTTGTCAATCACAATGTATCTGAATTCTAATTTATTTTTAATGGGGCACATTTAGACCTTAAAGGGTCTAGAAGTGTTAGGGTCTGAAAAGTGAACCATAAGTAAGAGGTTTCATGTGTAAGGACTCCACACGCCTTATGTACAGATTTGATTTATAATAAAATACCTGAAAGTCTAAAGGCATTCCCAACAGTCTCAAGTGTACTTTGAAAACTGTGCTAATTATCGTGTTAACACACTACACTAAAATTGTAAACATGATTAACATTATACCTACTAAACATAAGAATGTTAGCATGTTGTCATCCTAAGCATGCTGACATTTGCATTTAGCCCTAAGCACTGTTGTGCAGCTTCTAGCACTGTTAGCATGACTGGAGACTCTATCCATTAAGGAGAGAGAGACAGAGGAGTGTGGGTGGGCTGGCGTGCGACAGAGACTGACCATGGACTCCTTTCATATCAGCCGTGAGATCCACAAGATGTGCCAACTAGTAAATTAGGAAAGAAATTGCAAGTCTTGAACAATTTCCAAGTCCTTCCAAAGTCCTTCCAACACTAATGTCAGTGACATTAGTTATGTCATTGTAAGATTAACCTCTTTCCATGACATGGGTTTGGATGAGTGAAAATCATCTGCTGATGTATTGATCATTCTCTGTCTCATCACCCTACTAAAAGCCAGCACCATAAGGAGCAGCCAGCATTTCTAACAAGCATAACAGAAAAGCTACTTAATGATTGAGGAGGGTTCACAGAGCCCTTTGAGGAAACTATATTTATTAACTATATTAATAAGTATTTTAGAGTTCACAGGGGTCTTCTTCTAGCTTATCCCAAGATAAAGTCAGAGTAGATAAAAACGTTGCCATAAATCAAATATAAGGGTTAACGGTAGAATATCTTCATAATGGCAAATTGACTTGTTTTATCAGAACACCTGAGTGTATAATTTATCATTTCTGTTTCTGATTTATATCAGGACACCAACTTTAACATCCTGACTCTTGTTTTTACTGTCGTATTCTGGGCCTGTGTGTCTTATTTCATGAGGTCTGAGTAAATATTAGTTCATTATTACACACATAAAACGACAGCCTTAATTGTTTCACTTTTAGTTTTTTGTTTGTTACACAAATGACAACACGTTATTGGTTTGATTGTCTTGTTATTACAAAGAATTGGTGCAGAGATTGTGGTGAGCTCCAGGGTGGTGGATGTGGGTGAAAGGAAACACTGTGGTGCTAATCTTCTGGAATGCAGCATGCCAGAGAGCTGGCTTGACTGGCACCAAACCAAATGCCTTCAGCCCCCCGCCCAACCAGCACCACGAGCACCCCTCTCCTACCCTTACTTCCCCCCCCCCCCCCCCCCCCCCCCCACCTATCTCTCTCACTCTCTTTTCTACAACCCATGAAACAGGAGAACCGCCATCTCGGCTTCCTCCCCAGGATCAGCCTTCACTGTGCCCAGGACTCCGGACAGACGGCATTCCTTCCCCCTGCTGCTGCTGCTGTTGCTGGCCGGCTGTTGCGCTGGACGTCTAGAATAGATCTGTGACGTCCGCCTGATTACTAGAATACGCCAGTGTCCCAAGAATCAAAGGAACATGCAGAATAGACACGTAGAAAGGTGTACATAAATAAAACACAGACATATTTCTTTATACAAAAGAACCACAGAGAGATATACATATGTATGCGGCCATGACAAAGAGTGTTCAAAGGTACATGACAACATTACGCAGAAAAGGAGCCTTTAAATAGCGATGTCACACATAAGAGCTGAGTGTGGGGGAAGGGAGCGACTGTGGTCTGAAAAGTGACCAGACCTTGACCTCCATATGCTAATTACCCATATCAATACTATCAATACAAATGGCAACAGTACTCATCTAAAGATGTGGATGGCCTACTGTACGTCAGCCAATATCTTCCACAGCTGTTAACCTGGTTTTTCTGATCGCTAATATAAAAGCACACATCATAGTCTATAAAAAGAAAGACCAACTCTGTATGTTATTGTAGCCTGCCGCTGTGATTCCAGTGAGAGCATCGGTAGTTCCTTTTATTTAGGTACTAAAGTGTCTCAGTAAATATTGCATGAAATCCAGAACAAATATGTATGTCATCCATGAGATGCATCTTAATGACACTGATGAGCTACTAATTCTTTAAAAGCACCACCAGGAGGTCAAAGTTTTCTAGTCTGAGTATCTGTTGCAGGGGTGGGCAGTTACTGAGGCCCAATAAGCTTGACTTCAGTTCTGCTGGTGCAGCCGTCAGAAACAATCCCAGCTGCTCATTTAGACTCTTGGGGAAAATTACTTTCCCACTCCTGAATTATTGGATTGATTGACACCAAGAATTCGTCCCAAACCAGTCCAGTAACCAGAGTCAGTGCATGGCTGGCTGGGTTGAGGAGAGGTAGGATCCAAAGGGAGGACACCAGCAGATTGGTTTAGGCAAATGCAAACAGTGAAACATTAATAAATGAAAATGAAACAGAAAAATCTGAACACAGGGAGACCCAAACAGGGAGTATAACAGACAATCTGAAAAGCACAAAAGAGGGAAACAGGCCTTTTATATACTGAGGTCTGACTGTGAATCAGAAACAACAAGACAAGACATGTGAAAGTGATTACAGACAGATCAAGACAATCAGGACACTCAGGAGAAAGTCAACTGAATACAAGGTGTGAAAGGAAACCAACCTTCAAAGTAAAATAGTAAGTAAAAAAAAAAGATACGAATGTCACACTAGACAAGATAAAAGAGACAGATGCAGGAATAAACAGGCAAACAATGAGGGAACTAAAACTATAAATCAACACGTGAGCAGAATGCAACGCTGAAAACACATCACTAGAATAAGCATGAAGTAAAATCGGGAATACAAGACTGAAAATCAAATTAAGACTCACAACATACAGTGAAAACAGGGATCAGATCATTGAGCAGATTTTAATATCAGACAAAGATGACTCAAGTAAATGCAAAATGCAGTTTTAAAATCATGATTCAATTTCATAAGGTGAAAAAAATTAGCGAACTTGTCGGCAGCTTTGTGTCAGATCACATCTGGCGTAAAACTAAAACAGAATTTCATGAAGAGAACATCAACAGTCAAACATGGTGGTGGTAGTGTGATGGTCTGGGGCTGCTTTGCTGCTTCATGACCTGGAAGAATTTACGGAACTTTGAATTATGCTCTCTACTGGAAAATCCACAAGGCAAATTTCCGACTATCAGTTTGTGCCCTGAAGCTCACTTTGGTTATGCAGCAGGACAATGATCTGAAACACACCAGCACCCAGATCTGAATGCCTCAGAAAAAATTAAGAAAATAAAGGTTGTTGAGTGGAGCAATGACTCAAATCAGATTAAGATGCTTTGTTATGACCTTAAAGATGTCATTCAAAACTAGAAAAATAGTCAAACAGAAATACTAATTCAAATATCTTATCTTAAAAGTCTCAGAAAACCACAAGACCATGACTCCCTCAGATTATTGTCCCAGTGCCTTTGCATAGATTTAGGCTACAGTGTTGTGCAGTGTGGGCACTGCGGGTATGTTAGCATTTGCATTTTGCTTAGAAATTCCAGCAAACAGTATAATGAGATTTCAGACTTCTAGTCATTTCTAATAGGTGACTTTCACATCTCTCTAAAGTAACACATTTAACTACTGAATTGTTAGAAACTAGCATACATGTGTTTACACTGTTTTGTGCAAGAATTTAATGATTAAAAGCTTATAAATATTGCACTTTGTAGTCAGTGGGGTTTGATTTCAGACACATTTAATCTTTTAAACTTCAAGCAGTAAAAAAGCATCAAAAGGAAAAACAAAAAGAAGTTCTCTTATTCATAATCAAACTTTTAAAAGGCCAGGGAGGAAACGAGCGAGGGGTTTGTCAGTGGATGGCATGGCTGTCACTTTAGCTGGTGTCCATTCACATGATTCATGTTGACTGAAGCCCTGCGTTTGTCAGGGGAGGTGTCTGCAGTAAAAGTGCCACAGCCCTCCAGATTGACACTCATTAGTGAGGGGCTCCGAGGCAGAGAGGGCCCGCAGGGGGCAAGAGGGCACGGAGGAGGGCGAGAGGCCACATCCCACTAAAAATAAATGATTTTTAATGATTGATACAGATAGCAGCAGACTGATAGGGCCAGATGAATCAGAGGGCTTAGGTGGTGGCGGTGGCAGGCAAGACCTGTGGTTGGCAAGCTGTTGTCAGTTGAAACGCCGCTTAAAGCCAGCGTGTCCGACTCAAACGTGTCTCATCTGAATCCCAATACACACATGCATGTACCACCTCGATGCCAGCCCCCCCCCCCCCTGCACTTGTTGTGTTTGACCACCCCTAGCAGCGCCCCTCTGCCCCCTGCCAATCAAACTATAGACACAAATATCCGCATTCACATCACACACATTGCAAACAAATGCCAGCACTCACCCAGGAGCAAGTGAAACAAACAGGGGCTACCACACTCCAGCGTCCTCCCACACACACATATACACACTTCAGACTTCAGCCGCTTGTGCTTTAATTCTGCTGCACTTTCCAAGGCTTCACATCCCCCGGAACACCGTGTCCATCACTGTGTAAATCTGCAGCTCAGGTCATTCATTACACATGTCTTAAGCTGCCAATCATTCAATCAATAGCGGCTTCATTACAATGATTGTAATATCAAGGCCGCCAGCATCAAGATTGCAGGATGTTGGGGAGTAAGGGGGCAGGATTATTTTAATACACCATTCAGATCAAATTTCCTTCAAAAGTAATTTTCTGCTGCACTTTCTTATGAAGTGTTTTTCAAAGCCTGAGTTAGAGTGGGAGAGGAATGAGGTTTTAAGTGGACATTGGACTGGAAGGTGATAAAGCTGGAGTTTTTATACTGGGCTATGACATGGCCCACTAGCACATCAGCATGCAATCAACTTAGTGTTTTTGTCGTTCTTTGAAGTGCATGATATATAGGCAAGGCAAGGCAAGGCAAGGCAAGTTTATTTGTATAGCACAATTCAACAACAAGGTGATTCAAAGTGCTTTACAGAGACATTAGAAACAAGAACAAATAAAAAGCATGATTTAAAATTGATTAAAACAAGCAAATAAACTAACTAACTAATTAACAAACAAACAAACAAACAACAGTATATAAAATCAAAACAGATAAAATCAGAACAGTAGATAAAATCAGTAGTTAAATGTAAGTTTTGAAATTTAAGCTTAAAGTGTGGATTTGGTGCTTTATTCAAATGCAGCTGAGAACAGGTGAGTCTTCAACCTGGATTTAAATAAACTGAGTGTTTCAGCTGATCTGAGGCTTTCTGGGAGTTTGTTCCAGATATAAGGAGCATAAAAGCTGAATGCAGCTTCTCCGTGTCTGGTTCTGACTCTGGGAACTGATAAAAGACCGGATCCAGATGACCTGAGGGATCTGGATGGTTCATACTGGGTCAGGAGGTCATTGATGTATTTTGGTCCTAAACCATTCAGAGCTTTATAGGCCAGCATCAGAACTTTAAAGTCTATCCTCTGACGGACAGGCAGCCAGTGTAAAGACCTCAGAGCTGGACTGATGTGGTCCACTTTTTTGGTCTTAGTGAGGACTCGAGCAGCAGAGTTCTGAATGAGCTGTAGTTGTCTGACTGATTTTTTAGGTAGACCTGTAAAGATGCTGTTACAGTAATCAAGCCTACTAAAGATGAATGCATGGACTAGTTTTTCCAGGTCCTGTTGAGACATCAGATCTTTTATCCTTGATATATTCTTGAGGTGATAGTAAGCTGACTTTGTTATTGTCTTAATGTGTTTTTCTAAGTTTAGGTCTGCATCCATCACTACACCCAAATTTCTCGCCTGGTTTGTGGTTTTTAGATGTATAGATTGAAGTTCTCTGGTGACCTGTAATCGTTTTTCTTTGGCGCCAAAGACTATTACCTCAGTTTTGTTTTTGTTTAGCTGGAGAAAATTGTGGCACAACCAGTCATTGATTTCCTCAATGCATTTACCAAGAGCCTGTACAGGGCCTCGGTCTCCTGGTGACATTGTGATATATATTTGTGTGTCATCTGCATAGCTGTGATAGTTTATTTTGTTGTTGTTTATAATCTGTGCCAGTGGGAGCATGTAGATGTTAAACAGAAGGGGTCCCAAGATGGAACCTTGGGGAACTCCACATGTGATACTTGTCTGCTCAGATGTGAAGTTACCTATTGATACAAAGTATTTCCTGTTTTCTACGTATGTTTTGAACCAGTTTAGTACAGTTCCTGAAAGACCTGTCCAGTTCTCCAGTCGTTTGAGTAATATGTTGTGGTCAACTGTATCAAATGCTGCACTGAGATCCAGTAAAACTAGGACTGACATTTTTCCACTGTCTGTATTCAGACATATGTCATTAAACACTTTGGTCAGAGCGGTTTCAGTGCTGTGGTTCTGTCTAAAACCTGACTGGAAGGCATCGTAGCAATTATTCTGTTTTAAGAAGTAACTGAGCTGTTGAGAAACTGCTTTTTCAATGATCTTACTTAAAAACGGGAGATTTGAGATCGGCCTGTAGTTGTTCATTTGTGTCTTGTCAAGATTGTCCTTTTTCAGTATAGGTTTGATTACAGCAGTTTTTAGTGATTCTGGAAACACACCTGATAATAAAGAAAAGTTGACGATCTGTAACAGGTCTGACTCTAAAGTCTTTGAGACCTTTTTGAAAAAACTTGTTGGCAGGACATCTAAACAGCAGGAGGAGGAGTTCAGTTGACCTAAGATGTCCTCCAGGTCTTTGCTGTTAATAGGTTGAAACTGTTTCATGGTGTTTAAACAGTTTTTTGGTGGACACAGTACATATCCTGGATCTGCTGTTGATGTACCAACTGCTTGTCTAATCTTTTTGATTTTGTCTGTGAAGAATTTGGCAAAGTCATTGCAGGCCATGGTCGAATGAAGTTCAGCTGCCACTGACACAGGAGGGTTTGTTAGCCTGTCAACTGTAGAAAATAAGACCCGAGCATTATGGCTGTTTTTAGTGATGATGTCAGAGAAGTAGGACCTCCTTGCATTCCTCAGTTGTAAATTATAATTGTGAAGTTTCTCTTTATAAATGTCATAAGGAACCTGGAGGTTTGTTTTTCTCCATCTGCGCTCAGCTTTCCTACACTCTCTTTTTTCTTTTTTCACCAGTGTGGAGTTTCTCCATGGAGACTTTTTCCTTCCAGAGATAACCTTCACCTTAATGGGAGCAATAGTGTCCATTACATTTAACATGTTAGCATTGAAGCTATTGACGAGCTCATTGACTGACCCTCTGGGCAGGTCAGGTGTTAATGGGAAGACCTGGTTAAAAATTGCACTACTGTGTTCAGTTATACACCGTTTTGTGATCACTGTTGTTGATATATTTGTGTGGGCTGAGATTTTACTTTCAAAGAAAACACAGTAATGATCAGACAGGCCCACATCAGACACAGTAACCTTTGAAATGCTCAGGCCTTTGGAGATCAGTAGGTCAAGAGTGTGTCCTCTATTATGTGTGGCCTCTGTTACATGCTGAGTCAGCCCAAAGTTGCCCAGAGTGTTACTCAGGTCTTTAGTCCCTTTGTCCTGAGGGTTGTCCACATGAATGTTAAAATCCCCAGCAATAATTACACAGTCAAAATCAACACAGATCACAGACAGCAGTTCACTGAGGTCATTAAAAAAGTCTGTGCAGTATTTGGGAGGCCTGTAAACATTAAGAAACACAACTTTGGATGGGGCCTTCAGCTGTAAAGCCACATATTCAAAAGACTGAAAACTTCCAGGAGATAGCTGCTTACATTGAAATGATTCATTAAATAAGACAGCAACCCCTCCTCCTCTCCTGCTCGCCCTGACCTCACTGATAAAACTGTAGTTAGGAGGGGTCGTCTCGATGAGAACAGCTCCACTGTTACTTTGGTCCAACCAAGTTTCAGTTAAAAACATAAAATCAAGGCTGTGCTCAGTGATTAAATCATTAATTAAAAATGTTTTCCCAGCTAGAGATCTAATGTTTATAAATAATTTTTTTCATTTTCTTTAAAACTTTAAAACCGTGGGTTCATATTTATGTGATCTTTTTACTGTTTCGGCAGCAGCAAAGCGCCACTTTCCAGTGCTTCATCACTGCTGCAACCAAACACAAGAACCAAGAAGTGCCAGGTAGACAGTGAGAAGCAAGGGAAGCTGACTAAGTGGGTCAGTGTCAGAGTGAGGATGGCTCAAGTGTTTCAACTCACAGGCTGTGGGAGAAAGGCAGTTGGTTATGCTTGATACGAGGCAAACTCAACAGAAAGAAGCATGTTAAATTCACAAATATTCCACTGCCAGATTTCATCTCGTATTTCTGCTGCGGTATTCACGGACATCCGCTAAATTCCTCTCAAGTTACAGTAACGTCAAGGATAATGAAGCCATCCCTCAAGTGTCAGTGTGGGATTAGAAAGCTGGGCAGGCACTGAGACACAACAGAAACCATGCTGGCCGTCTGCATGCCCCGACCCTTTATGAGAGCTGAACAATTATTAAATGAACACACTGTGCCTCTGTGAGGAGACGTGTCTCAAGCCAGTGGAAATCCTTGGCTGAATTGGCAGCACCTGACACCTTGTTCAGGAGGATTTATAGCCTCATAATTAGGCATTAAAAGGAGAGCCTATCCAGAAAGGCAGCTGATGTACAGTTGCTACTCTGGATAGACAGAAACAGCTAAGCTTGTCATTGAAGGAAGACATAGGGTTTTTTTCCATGCCCTTTAAATGTGAGCCAAACATCAGAAAAAAAACAACAATCTTATAAATAAAAACCCAAAAACCTAGATAAAGTTTTCAGCATAAATTACTTTTTTTTTTTGTTTAGTTAAATGCAAAATATGTTAGTTCTCTTTGTGCATTTTTACTGGTGACACAACAAAATTACTCCAACTCTAATAAGACTGAGACACCGTATGAAATAAAAACAGAATGCAATGAATTTTAAATCTCATAAATTCATATTTTATTCACAATAGAAAACAGAAAATATATCAAATGTTTAGAATAAAAGTACCATTTTCAGAATAAAATTTGTTCTTTTTGAATTGGTTGGCAGCGACTTGTTAAAAAAAAGTTGGGACACAACTATGTGCTCAAATGACTGTGTGGCATTCCCTGTGTGTTTTACAACAATCCATAAATGTCTGGGAACCGGGAGCAGTTGCTGGACTTCTGGGAGGAAGGTTATCCCATATTTTTGTGATGTAGGATTTTAGCTGCTCAACAGTTCGGGGACTTGTTGTTGACTTGTTGTCTTTTTTATTTCATAATGTGCAAAATGCTTTCAGCTAGTTAAATTTCTGGACTGCAGCGAGAACCACACTCCTCTATTATGAACCTATGCTGTTGTAATATATGAGGTATGTGGTTTCGAAATATGCGAGAAAACTAGCTCAGGCTAAGGCTATTAAAGAGGCTAATCTTTGCCCTGCATGTCTCATCCCTGTTTTCTAGCTTTTTTTGAAACTGACCTGGGAAAAAACAAATAAATAAATAAAAAAGATTTTACCTGGATGGGTTTATGTTGCTCTAAAACATGTATATACCTTTAAACTTTGATGGTGCCTTTCCAGATGTGCAAGCAGCTAATTCTGTATGAACTGATGGGCCCAAACATCAGGCTTTTGAATTCAGTGCTGCAAAGAAGCCGGATAGTCCCTTTCATCTTTAGTCCACAGGATGCACCATGTCCATGTTTTCCAAAAAGAATTTCAAATCTTAAGTCACCTGTTCACAGAACGGTTTTCTACTTTGTCTCAGTCTATGTTAAATTTATTACATTATTTTATTATCTTTTATTATTTATTCACATATTGTAGAAAGTCTTCACAAATGTACACTGATCAACACTATTCTAAAATTAATTAATAAAATGAGGTGTAGAGGGAAATGAGCCACATATTTTTTTTGGACACAGCACCTACAGACCATTGAACCAGTTATCACCCCCAAAAGTGTGCATGCTGCAGGTGTTGCACAGACCCACATGATGACGCTGGGTTTAAGTGCATCAATGGACCGACCATGTCAATATTGGACTTTGATTTGTAGGTATCTTTTAAAGATAGCTACAAACTCAACATTAGAAGGCTGGGGGAACAGAGAAAGGAGAAAGTTTTTATTTTTTTCCTCACAAATTTTATTTTCATTTAAACTTGCTAATTAGATTTAGGGAATCAGGATGAGGAGTTGGTTTAGTAGATGTAGTAGTTGTTGCCTCCACACATCAATAACACGGCCTGCTGAAAAAAGCACATTATACTTTTGTGACCTGGATCGTACTGTTTCCATTCTTTAAGCTAAAGTAAGATAAAATATCTTAATCAGCAAGTTTTCAAAGGGCTAATAGATGCTGTTTGTCGGCTTTGCACAGTCTGTGTCCCCATTGAAGCGCTGCTTTTTTCTCAGTTTTAGGAACGCAACTGTATCCTTTAATCCTTCATTCTATCATATACAACCTAAAGTAAAAACTGCTTTATCCAGTAGCTTCTGCTTGCTTAGGTTCTAAATAAAATTGAGTATTAGAAACAGCAGTTTCACTTCCATAATCTCGATATTACTCATAAATATAAGTTTCAGAACTTGGCAATGTGCCGGGAATATACTGTAGGGACCACCGCCACTAGAGACACAACCACAGAACCACAACTCATTCACAATTTCAGTAATGCATAGAAAATGTCTGGAGATGAAATTTAAAACGCTGATAGGCAGCAACTAGATTCCATAAAGGTCTTTATGGTTAATCTGCTGTAAACTCAATGCTTTGCCTGGAATTAAGTCCCAAATAGCTGCAGCCGTGTAGCTGACCTAAAGCCAGCTGACCCTGACAGTAGCATTTGGCATAGCGGGATCAGCCCTGCCCTGAGAAGTATGATGATTTCTGAATGTAGTCGCAGAGCACAGCAAGTAAACAGTGGCAGAGACAGAAAGACTGTCTCCGTATACGTTGGGTCTTGGTGAAGAGCGCAAGTTGGGAGGTATGGCGTCCGTAAGGGGAGGTGGTTGAGGGGCGCCCTGGGGTTGATCTGTGTTCATGGAGTAGGCCAGAGGAATGTGGGGGAAATGCACAGCTGCCCAGTTTTGTCATAGCTGCGCGCTGTGCTGTCTGAGTAACATAAAGCTGCCAGTGTTGTGTGTTCATGTGCAGGACCTCCCGTGGAACTGCAGGCCCCAGATGCACAGCCCAGCACGAGCGTACATATACAGGGCACCAGCCAGTGAAGCGGAGTCTGGGCTTGAAAGCAGCACTGGCCATCAGTCATAGTTTATTTTAGTTGTGGCTCATCACGCTGTCAGATCTATCACTGTGCTTACAATGAAACCAACACAAGCAGTGTGATGTGTGGCTGGTGTTTTCAGGGTGGATAATATAGCCAGATAACAACAGTACTGCAGTACGTATACGAACAGAACAGACCTCTTTTCTTCCTATAGTTGGTTGTATTTAGCTCTAAATATAATTAAACACTTGCTTAATCTCTCAAATTTAAAAACAAAGAGTCTTTGTAAAATGTAGGTTTTGAAGTATGTGATGTATTTGAGCGACACCTCAGTTTTGGCTCTATTAGCTAATTCAGTGTGTCACCTTGGACACATTACCATCTCTCCTTTTCTTATATAATTTAAAGGATTCCTTTAAGCAAGCAGTAGTTGCCTAAAATCGTTTTTCTAATGTTTAAATAATATTTCAGAATATCAAAAATGCATTTTTGTATAAACTTTATATTTGAGTCACCTAAAAGCGTGCCCTTTCTGTATTCTGTTAATCTTTCTTGATATAGAGGTTTAGCTTCACACACTCCTGTATAATCAAGCCTGATCTTATGGCCAACCCATCTTTGCACCAGGTAGATACATTAAATCATCAAAGTTGGAGAATCATATATTTGGATTCTCCAGAAACTCATGACAGCTACAATATGTCATTAAGTTTGGGTTACTTGGTTACTGTTTACCAACACTGTATCCAAAACTCATATGAAGTCATGGAAACAATATGATGGGTGTCAAAAACACTGTTAAAGCAAAGCAGCACCATAAAGGCAAAGGTCCTGCAAAAATACATTTGTCTGTAAATTTTAAATTCAACCACTTGGAGCTCTCAGTAAAAACGATCATGTGTTGATCTTGAAAACTATGATAGCTTTAAATAATTTAATTTCAGCGGTGGAGTATAAGATAAGATAAGATAAGATAAGATAACCTTTATTAGTCCCACACGTGGGAAATTTGTTAAAGCCAGGACTGAGAAGTTGACAACTTGTCATCTTAGGTTTACTTTCTCTGACTTTATAGGGGTTAGAGAGAGTTCAGAGGTCAACTACAGAGTGATAACCATCCCATTACTCTCCCACCGCAACACTCTCCCATCCCAAGCAAGCTCTGGTAAGAGAAAGTGGGAAGTGTCACAACACAGCTTGTGCCAATAGAGCTGTTTTTGAACTCCCTGGGGACATGGCATCATTTCAAAGACATATTTGATTTTTCTCTTCGTCCCCCTTAGGTTTTTCTTTTTTTCAAAACACCCTCGGAAAGGTCACTGCTCACCCTTGAACTTGCATCAAAATTATAAATTGAACATCCTGTTTCCATGTTTTGTCAGGTAGCCCAAATATGCTGGGAACACTTTCCGAAAACAAGGCTTAATGCTCTCTATGTTGGATCGTCATCTGAGACCTGAGAGTACAGCTGCAGGTCTAATGTTGCCCCACGATGGCTGGGGACGTCTGACAGGACAGAAAACCACCCAGCATTGATTACCAGCTAATTATAGACTAAGGAAGTGGCAGCTTGTTTGTTTCTGGGTTGCTGAGGAATACATTTGCACTTCACCAAGAGTTCATGAGCTATCGGGTGCGAATTCCGCTGAGCACGAAGTGCTATCTTTTCTGTCTCACTTCTGTCTTGACTTCACAAGATCTCTCCATTCTCTCTTTCCTCACTTAATTCCACCACCCTCTGTTTTCACAGCCTCTGTGGGTGGTGCCTCCTGAAGCCCTCTTTCACACCCTGTTCAGAGATTTGAATAAACATATGTTGCGTTAATTATGAACCACTGCCATGGTGCTTCAGACAGGAAGGCGTTTTTTAGAAGCTGCTATGGAGGGTCTGAGCTCCAGCTAAGTCGATCTAATGAGAAACGTTTGCACAGTGATTATGAGGGATGTCCTCACTCGTGCTTCTCACAGCTCCCAAACACCTGCTCCCAGCACAGGCTCGCCAAAACTAAAGCCAAGCTTCGTCACAATATTCATTTTTATTACAAACTTAATAAACTTGTCAGCGTCGTGTAGGAAAAGAGCTGCCTATCATAGTACAGCCTCTATAACATATGCAATAAGTCTTATTAATGTGTACCAGGAAAGTGCAACTCCAGTTCCAGAAAAGAGTCAAATGCAATAAATTGCACATCTCATAAACCAATAAGTAGTGCCATTCTTGTCTGACATAGCTGCTGAAAACCAAATGTTTTCAGTTGGTGAAAGATCTGGACTGCAGGCAGGTCAGTTCAGCACCGGGACTCTTCTGTGAAGCTATGCTGTTGGAAATCTATTATACATTTTAGGATTTTCTTGCTGAAATATGCAAGGTCCTCCCCGAAAAAGACATTGCCTAGATGGGAGGATATGTTGCTCTAAAACCTGAATTTACCTTTCAGCATTGCCTGCAATGCCGCTCAGCCTTTCCAAATGTGCAAGCTGGCATTTCCATCACACCTGCATATCATCAGACATGCTTTTGAATTGAGTGCTGATAACAAGCTAAATAGTCCCTCTCCTCTTTAGTGCATTGGATCTCCATGTTTTCCAAAAAGATTTTGGTTTATCTGACCACAGTATCGTTTCCTGCTTTGCCCCAGTGCATTTTAAAGGAGCTTTGGTGTTGAGAAAACAGCAATGTTCACATATGGCTTCTTCTTTTCACTCTGGAAACCTGCATTTGTGGATAGAATGACAGACTGCGTCCATAGAAAATAATTTCTGAAAGTGTCCATGAGCCCATGCTCTGATTTCCATAGTGTGCTTAGTGAGCATCCCATATTGATTTTTGGCCTTACACCCTGTACACAGACCTTTCTACAGATTCTCTGAATAGTTTGATATTTGTTTATATGTACTGTAGATGTTAATATGTTCAAATTCTTCTGACAAATACTGCCTCTCTATGCTCTTTTTATACCCAGTAATATCACTGACCCGTCTCTGAATAACTTGATTATTTGCAAATGTACCTACAGCTGTTTCTTTTCAATGTTACTTACTTTTCCGGTCCTCTGTTGACCCAGTCACAAATTCTTATGGTCATGTCCGTCTTTTATTTACCGTCTGTGCTATTTGACCAATAATATTTTCCAAACACATCTCTCTGCTGATTTTCTTTGAATCAAAATACCTTTGCTTGATCCTCAGTTTTACCTCTTCAGACTATTTGAATGGTACAACGTGTTTTCTGGCACACTGCTCAGAACTCCAAGGAAACCCGAATGAGAAGCACTGATGGTTCTAAATCATCACAAAAAACTAAAAAGTTGTCTAATTTCAGATTTTTAAACATTTGCTCATAAATGTTCTAAATGACAACAAATTCATGTCAAGTAAATTTTTATCGTAGGTAAACAATAATCTCGTACTCATCTCTCCATGTGATGACAACACATGCAGAGATGCTTGAAACTGCTTGAAAATAGAGTTGAAATGAAATGAATGCCGCGGCTCAGCCTGTACAGTGGGTTTGATTTGTGAACTCTGTGTCAGGCATGCCTTGCCCACCCACATCGGCACAATGTCAAGACCAGATATTTATGGCTGAGGGGGTTAAGCACCCAAAACAAAGCTGACTTAGAACAATGAAGGAAGAAAAATAAATGACACAGTCATTCTAGAGTCAATATTATTTCAAAGCTCCAATGAAGGTTCAGTTTTGGACAGATGTGGCTCAAATACTGTAGGAAGTGGATGTTAATGACAAGTATAGGAGTTTGACATAGTGAACATTTTGGTCATGAGTTAGAGCAACATGAAGCCTCCTTGGGTTTCAGGTGGGGGGAGGGTGGGCCTTTCCAGTGCAGATTGAGCGGGAGCAAACTGTAAACTATATCTGTGGTGTCCGCTCGTAAGTGTTATACCTGCTTTAAGGGTTTCAGTGCGATTAAGATAAATTAAATCTCATTTGAACACATGAAAAGGGAGAAAGAGTCATCCATATGTTTGCATGTTAATCCCATCCCGAACTCATGAGAAGAACTACAATAGCCGTTGATATTTTTAGCATGGGGCGATCGTGGCTCAAGAGTTGGGCGTTCGCCTTGTAATCGGAAGGTTGCCGGTTCGAGCCCCGGCTTGGACAGTCTCGGTCGTTGTGTCCTTGGGCAAGACACTTCACCCGTTGCCTACTGGTGGTGGTCAGAGGGCCCGGTGGCGCCAGTGTCCGGCAGCCTCGCCTCTGTCAGTGCGCCCCAGGGTGGCTGTGGCTACAATGTAGCTTACCATCACCAGTGTGTGAATGGGTGGATGACTGGATATGTAAAGCGCTTTGGGGTCCTTAGGGACTAGAAAAGCGCTATATAAATACAGGCCATTTACCATATGGTTAAAGTAGATGACGTCTTGCGGCTCTCTGAGTAATTACCTCGTTGAATTACCTGTAAAACCTTTTCATATGTCATATGTGAAATATGTCATATGTGAAATATCGATCTAGCTACTCACTGGTTAGTGAAGTCTTATCAAAAAGACTTGAGCTGAGGAGTATTTCCATTACCATCTTGTTATTTTAAAGACAGATGTGCCGAGTAAGGAGTGCAGCAAAGCAACCACAGCTTACAGCATACACTACTTTACTGTCTCTTTTAGTCTCAATTGAATCACAACATACAAATCGAACATTATGCTGTATTAAATAAGATTAAGGCCATGACACCATTAGCATAATATTTAATGTGATATTTAATGAAGACAGCAGGAGGATCATTTTCCCATAGATTCCTATGAGATTGCATTCTTTTTGCAAACAGTGTAGTCATCCACTGCTGGTCATTAGGAAGAATGCAAGTTTAAGGCACTCCAGGCTGGTCTTTACGCCTTAAAGTTACTTCTGTCTTTCTCAAAGTGTGATTTAGGCCCGACTGTAAAGCAAAGTAATAACAGAAAACCACGAGTAGAAAGTGAACACTGCTTCCACATGGGGCACAAATTTAAAACAAATTTTTGAATTAAAGCCATGTTAAATTTGCTGCATATTCTTGATAGCTGGCCTTGATATTGCCTGTTTTGGGCTTAAAATTGACAATTTGTAAATTTAGGAACCACTGGGAATGGAATAACTCTTTCCTTTAGGTTTGGTATGAACACCTGTTGGTTATTCTGCTCTTACAGAATGGCAAACTCTATGTAGGAAAGCGATGGGGGTGGATGGATGCGTCAACAAAATATTGAACTTTGTCTTGGAAGATCACTGTTCTGCTTTCTTATTTCTAATCTTAATGAAGTGGTTCTGAAGGTTCTCTGACTAAGCCTGCAACGGCCGCATGGAGGAGCAGAAGTAACCCAACACTGATATGTCATCATCTTTTAAGTGGCTACGGAAAACATGTCGTTATCATTCTGGAGCTTCATGATTCATTTTCGGCTTGATTTATCAGATATGCGCTGTCATTTTTGGTTTCTCTTGGGGCAATAACACATTTGTTTACATGATGATTGCACTACTGTTCTCACTAACCATGTTTTTCTGATGTTCAGCGAAGAGCATTTATGGTATAGAGAGTTTTCTACAACTTTTTCACCAAAACAACTACGTGCTGTGGTTGAAAACAGCACAATGAGCGGTGAACCTGACTAGCAAAGCTTAACAAGGACCTGAAACTCATTATGGAGTGCCATAATGGAGCTGAAAAGTCTGCGTAGGCTCATTTACAAGCAACACCTTTCGCAGTGTCATATTGTTTTTCACATTGTCATTCATTAAGTTTTTGTCTGCCTTAATCTAACCAAACCATGCACGGTTAAACAACACTGTAAATTGGAGAAAAATACCTATATTTACATATCAGTGCCCCCAAGTGTGACATTTTATTTTGTTTCTTTAAAGCCGTTCTTGGCAACATAATCCAGGGTTTGATTAGGTTTAGAAAAACCTAATTGGTAGAAAAATTCAAACAGAAATGTCTTGGACATTTACAAGATTTTAAAAAGATTGTAAATCATCTGAAAATGTGGATAATACTGGGGCCTTTAACGTGAGCCACTGTGTCATTAATTACAGGCCAAATCAAACATCTCACTTTCATATTTCAGTTATATTTCAAAGCACAGCGAATTATTTCATGCTGTAATTCCAGCTATCTCATAATCATCACCTTCCTTTAATGAAGACATCTGATGATGTGCCCGTCTATCACCTCTAAATTTGTCAACCCACAGAAGCCGTGGACAAGTTAACCACACTTGCTTTTACTGCATTCTTTTGAAGTCATCAAGATTTTACTTCAGTTTCCAGTTACCGCATAGCTCTGAGTACGAGCGCGGTTATAATTCACTATTTATAACTCCTTCTCACCCACTTTTATCCACTGGCTTACGTTCAGGTATCGGTGGAAAGTTTAGAATCCGGCAGAAAAGGCTGATATTGTACGGGCTCCACCAGGATTACAAACACTTTATCCTGCTCGCAATATATTCCAAGTTATGCTCCTGTGCACATGAGCACATGAGGGCCACCTGACCTGCTCTTAACAGAAAATGAAAGCTGATTTGTGCCACAGAAGGTGATGGCCTGAGGCTCTAACCGGAAGCAAGAAGAGGATAGAAGAGGAAGTGGTGACTCCAGGGGTGAGCGAGATGGGTGGAGGTGGAGGTGTGTGTGTGTGTGTGTGGGGAGGGGTGCCGCTCACACTGTGGCCCTCTCACCACCCGTGTCAACACTGATGACTTCAGCGTGCGCCCTTGTGAGCTCACCTTGCTAGGAGAGACGCAGGAAGTGGGATTAGAGTAGTGACAGCGTCGATGGGGATAACGGTGTCATACCTGCACTGGAGGGGGGTTTCATCTATTAATGTGTGTGCATGTGTATGGTCACACACATGCAGCTGTTAATACCCCAGGGTTATCTCTTTCATCTGTGTTTATAAAGCAGATCCCCCGTGCAGGCCGGGCTCGCTGACCAGTGACACACAAACACTAAGAGGTCTTATTTAATAGAAGAGCCTGCTGCTGTGTGACAGCCAGCTTCCTGTTTCATCCAGCTTTGGAAGCAAATGATGTGTGATTGGTTACAAACAGTGACGCTTTGACAGTTTCAGGAAACATATGTGAAAGTTAATTTTGCATATTGGGACTGAAACTGTACCTGATGCTGTCTGAGGTGTTCTGCCGCCACAGGGCGCACATGTTAAAAAACCAAGTCATAACAACATTATATAATACCCATACTGAGTACTGAAAATGTAGTGTCAGTCCAGCAGTAAGACCCATTTAAACATGCCATTATCAGGGCCTTAAACAAGACTCTGCTTGGAGGGGGAATGGTTCGAGTTAAAGGTAAATTTTAATCATTTTTAGCCTCAGTAAGAGTCTCTCTTTGTTGTCACTTGACTTAAACGCATAGATTTTTATTTATATTCTGAATATAGACACAGGTTTGTTTTTTTAAGTGTATTATTTTTAAGATTATTGCTCAAATAATGGGTACAATGTATTTTTATGTACTGGAAATCATTTTTTAAGATTACAAATATATTTAACATAAAAAATAACCCAAAATATTATTTTAAAAAATATAAAAATATAATCAATTTCCTATAAAATATGATACATTTCACTGGGCTTTATTTTTAAATAATTTCTATAACACAGTGAGCTCTCTGAAGCTGCTAAAACAGTCAGTCTCGTTGTTGATTTTTTTTCTTACTGTAAAAAATAATAAAATAAAAAATAAACTTGTACATTTTGACGTGTTTCGTGATTGAGACTGAAAATGAAAATAAAATCGTGTTGCTGATTCAAAATGTGAACTAGTTTATGGTGACAAAAAAACCTGAAACCCTGTGACACAGAGTGAGTAATACTTTAATAGACTTGTTTTTGTAAATATATGTTTCAGCTAAATTACAATAAATCACACACGTTAACGGATAAACTTTAACGTTTGAAAGAAGCACGGTGTGTCGAGCTGGTAGGAGATAAAAGTACATTTTAAGTAGTTTTATTCAGTCTTATTAAAAAGTAGAAATACATAAAATTAATAAACTCGTCTTATATGAACCGACTGCACCATTGTTTATTTTATCGCTAAATTAAATGCGAATTTAACGTGTGGGACTTAACATCTGCGAATGATTGTTGCTTTGTCAAAATTATCAGTGTTATTACTCTAATTATTAAAAACCTCTGCAGGCCTTTAATTGAATTCCACCTCTGACTAACTTCATTAAATTATTATTACCTATTTTCTCTTAAACAAAATCATGACAGCAGGTTTTAATGTGCGCAAATGAACCAAAAGGCGCAAAATAGCATCAGAGACAATTAAAATTATAACATAAATTTTTTATTTGCTGTCACTTCTAAAACATTTCTGCTGTGTCCATATTTTAATTTTAAAGCAGAAGACTACACTCTACTCCTCTTTTTCCCCAAAGGTCTCTGCGTGCGTGTCTGTGTGTGTGGGTGTAATCTCGTGTCTCTACTGAGGGGATGTTCTCTTTCATATCTGGAGCCTATCGCGCCCTCCCCTGCCTCTGACACACCTCCAAAATATGACCACCTACAAAATGTATATATCATAGGTTAGAAAAGCGAGCATGTGTTTGAGTTACTGCTAGCGACTCCACACGTCAAAAAAGACAAACACCAACTCTGGCAATAATAAAAGTTTATCGATGAACAGACTAATGAGGCGTGAGGGATGTTTTTATATCTGAACCTCTGAGCGGCGGAGACACCGAGTTAAA
The DNA here is from genome assembly GCF_965226115.1 of Aulonocara stuartgranti. Lineage (NCBI taxonomy): Eukaryota > Metazoa > Chordata > Actinopteri > Cichliformes > Cichlidae > Aulonocara > Aulonocara stuartgranti. Next base: position 5,279,893 of record NC_138959.1, on the reverse strand, counting down.
AATTCATGTCGGTGCGTTTTGAGTCGTAGGTGAGGGCAAGTAACTTTGTTGTTTTTTGGTCTTGGTTTTTATGATTATCATCGTACATGTTTTTACTCAAACGGAGCGCAAACTTATGACATTTGACACAGCCTGGGAGCGGGGCTGCAAATGGGCGGCATAGGTGGCAACCTCTACCTCAGCATGTTGAATGGGACTGAAACGCAAACTTTCGGAAAGAACGCCGACATCAGCAGTCACTTCCACCGCGGCGGCAAGGATCTAGCCGAGTTCAAAATGGGGATTCAGGACGCGAGGTTTTACTACTCGGACTCTGTTCAGAGCGGGCAGGACGCGCTGCCGCTGCCCTACCACTCGGACCAGGCGGTAGGAGGATACGGAGCGCAACCCGGCAGGTTTTACGCACAGACCCTCAGCAGCTGCCCGTACGGCAGCGTGCGCTCTCCGCCGAGAAGCGGAGCCGGGCAGGCTTACATCCCGACGGCAGGAGACGGGTTTCCCACGGGCGGTAAAGACGTGTACTCCCCTTCTCCGGAGAATTACCCAGCGAGCTTTCAGCACGGGTTCCAGCGGCAGCCTCTCTACCCTTTACCTGGGCTACAGGTGTGCGGGAAGACTCAGGCTCTGCTCAATAACTACCCGCTGTGGGCCAAGTTCCACAAGTTCCAAACCGAGATGATAATCACCAAGCAGGGGAGGTGAGTCTCACAGAAAAACAGAAAAACTACACATTGTTTCCTCCGCTGTCGATTAGCACATTTAATGGAGCAAAGAGGGGGTTATAGAAAGCGTGAATTTCACACCGCTGCCCTTTGGTTTTTACACTTTCTAATTTACTCACTCACCTGTCTTATCTTTACCATGAGCAGCCTCCGCTACGCCACAAGAGCGCACTTCAATTCACGTCTAAAACCAGTTTTATTTTTCTGTTTCCGAGAGTTGAATGGCGGTCGTCTTCCAGCTCTGCAGACTGTGCAGGCATCACCAACACGTCTCTGCTCAGGTGACGTGGTTGTTGGGAGTTTTTCTGGGATAATGATCGAAAGGTGCAAAGTTTTGCGCAAAATTTGCCTCATCCGAGCTGTTGCCTACTTAAAGGATGTGAAAGTACGACAGTTTCTAAAGAATTGAGTTTTAAATTTGAAATTTATTAGGGTACGCACAGAAGGCCACTATGTCATTTTACTGAGAGGCATCTCAAAGGTTTGTTACTATGCAAGGAATTACAACCGAATTAAAAAGTTGTTGAAGAGGCAAACAAACTGCAAAGTGGAGTCTCAGCTGCAGGCTGAGCTGTTCTTTGACCTATAAAGTCTCTTGGGTGCCTTCACTTTATATCAGCACCTCTTCAGCTGCCAAAAAGGAAATTTTACAGTTTTTCGAACCATCAGAGAAAGCGGTAATCTTTAAAAAAAAAAAAAAAAAAAGTTACGTCATCTTTTTGACCATCCGTCATTGGCAATAATCGACGTTACAAAACTCAATTTGGGAGCTAATCAAATTCTTGTTCGTGCAGACAGCGAGGAAGAAATCTAAAACAAGAGTCAAAAACAACCCTCATAGCGATACTCTTAAGTGGGAAGCTTTAAAAAAAAATGACGATATCGAAATTGTGATTAAAAAAACATGTGGGCTCGCGCAGGCAGCTGTCTGCAGCGCACACAGCTCATGGCCTGAGAGGGGAAGAGACGGCGCTGCCGGGCCTCTCTTGATAGGTCACCGAGCATTAAGATGCAGTCACGTCGATGAGGATTAATTCACTAATATGCGACACTTGTGTTTGACACAAGGTTTCAGGCCATAGGTTTCTCATGGCTCGGATCTGTGCACGGGAAACAATTGCGCTGTCACATAATATGACACTGATATTTCCAGTGGCTTCACTCGGTTTGTCGGCTGAAACTCAAAATTTTTGTATTAAAATGGCTTGAGTAAAAATTCACAAAGTTTACTCAAGCCATTTTAATCTATATATCTAAGGTTGTGTGTGTGGTGTTGTTGTTGTTGCATGTGGCGTTTTGTGGTTTTTTGAAACAGATGAATTTCAGTTTGGTAGGTGCAGCTTATGTTCTTGCAAAATATTCCCCTTTGACCTGCATGGCTTCTTTGCCTTCTGGTTTACTACTGAAAGTTATTCTGAGTGCAGTACACTTACGGTTTTGGGGGTAAGAAATGCTCCTTTTAGATAGACTTTTGATATACTTTCTTGCCTTTTATCTGCTAAACCTGATCACAAATTGCACATTTAACTGTTCACATGGTTCACAAATGGATCGTTTTAGAAATTCCCTTCAATGCCTTGTAATTCATTTTATGGTGTGCACAGGTTTTGCAGAATTAGCCAATGATTTGGGGATTTTAGTGTTAAAAATGTAGTATTTTATTACGTTTTTATCCAAGTGTGTGTGCGTGTGTGTGTGCGTGTGTGTGTGTGTGTGTGTGTGTGTGTGTGTGTGTGTGTGCGCGAGTGTGTGTGTGTGTGTGTGTGTGTGTGTGTGTGCGTGCATCTTCTATTATTTGACGTAGCAATTCCTGGCAGTTTCCTCTGTAGACAAACTCACTGTGGTAAGTAGCATCATATATCAGGTCACGTAATTAAAATGCATGCAGTACACTTTTATTTTGCTCCAGCTAATTTCAGCTTCCCTCAGAGCAAAGAAAAAGTCAAAGACTACCCGCAATAATAATAGGGTCGGTGAGTGCAGAGGTGTTATCCTTCCACATGTGACAAAAAGCAAATTTTCTTGTTGTGCAAAAACCACAAACCTCATATTGTGAAAATGTGAAATCCTGGCGATGAAAATGTTCTGTCTTTTATCTTTACCCCTGTTTCTGACACTCACACTTTTTCGTAACATAAAAAAAGAAAAAATCCTACAAGATTTTGAAGAAGGTGAGCAGAGAAACACTAAAAAAGAAGAAAAAACTTTCAATATCAGAGGCAATATCCTTCTTAAAATTTTCATCTTGGTTTCAGGCTTCCACAATAATTTTGGTGTGATTTTAAGAGAGGAGTCCGGGGGTCTGCAATGTTAATCAAAACCTCGGTATCAGTAGGCGAAAGGGTGAAAGAAACTCTAGAGAAATGAAGTGAAGGGTCAAACATTACTGAAGCTTTAGATGGCCACACTGAGGAGGTGAGGCACCTTTGATGTTCAGGAAGTAAAAGACTAGGTTCTCTTTTTTTTCTGCTTTCTTCAGCCTCCACTAGACGGTGGGTGTACAGCCTGACAGATCTCTCAGAAGCTCATGTAGCACACCTGGGCTTTGAAATCTAGACACATTTTCTCGGCCTGTAGCGAAGGGTGGGGGCGAATTCATCTGCACTTCTCATGAGCTAAATTCAGATTCACCTCACTAGCTGATACCATGGCACAGGCTGTCCTCGGCTAAGACGAAGTTTGTGTCAGCGCAACCGTGTTACCGCGATGATCCAAGGGGTCGAACAAATTGTGGTAGAAAATGGGAAAAAGGGGATATTTTGTGATTTAAAAGAAATCAAATGACTAAATTTGAAAAGAGAAAGTGAAGCTTTCTTCCTTATTCATTTGTTTGACCAGGGATCCTACACCTGTGGTACTCTTGGTGCAGATATGAGTCAAAAAGGCAAACTTTTCCCTGCAGCTGTTTCCAAGAAGTACATGCATTCGTGGGGACTTTTTTTGGGAAACTGCAGTAGAAAGCAGCTTCATTTTTTGTTAAAAGGGTTAGGCCGCGTTTGAATTTGTAGGAAATCACCTCGAAATGTGCCTCTAATTGAACGATCCTCTGGTAGTTTTCAAAGAGGAAATAATTCGCTTTAATTACAGCACATAACTTACAAAGAAAGTCTTGCTCGGCCATGCAGTGTGTGTTCTAGGAAGGAGAAAGTACTGACTAAGTTCTCAGCGTAAAAACACCTTTTAGGGAAATAATGTAAAACTAAAGTTCAGACTCGGAGGAATCATGCTCATCTGCCCTCTCTGCTCCACTGACTGCAAACTGTAAACTGTATCAGTCTGACATCCTGTAGTTTTTTGAGAGGAAACAATCCTTTGATTTATTTTGTTCCCAAGAATAGATGGTGCTGCTGTGTTTTGAGTAGAATGAGCGCTCAGAAACGGTAATCGCCACGTATGATGAGTTTTAGGTTCCTGTATCTGTTCTTAATAAACCGTTCTGGTGCTTTTTTATTAACACACAATGAAAATGAAATGTGGTTTTTATTCTTCTAATATACTGCAGCCCATTGGTGAAAATGCTGTTTTTCTATGAATTCATCAAATGATTTAGGTAATAACCAGCTTTATTTCCAAAGTAGGCTTCTCATGTTGTGGAAATTATCACTTCACATCACCAAGGAAATAAGAGTGGGTGTCTTTAGAAGGGCAGCTTGCTCTAGAAATTTAAAGAAGTTAATGCTGAAATTAACATATCAGAAAAACATATTTAAGAATTGCATCACGAGCTGCCTTTTTGGTGAAGGTTTGGAAGTCGTATGTATTCGTTTTTGCTCGCATTCTCTCTCTCTCTCTCTCTGAAAGCAGAAGTGGGACTATTTCAAGGTTTTGACAGTATGACCTGTCACTTCCTGTTCAGCTGTTTATGTGTGCCTATGTAGCTTTTCGCAGAAACATCTAGTGCCAATATTTTAGACAGCTATACAAGTACTTCCTCATACCGTGTAATTAAGCTCCTCTTCAAAGTGAGTAATGTCCACCGCATTTGGAGCCTTAGGCTTATTACTGACACACTTGATATATTTTTTTTAACTTTATAGCTCTATATTTGGTTCCCAAAAAGTTTGATTAAAAAATACTGTTACTAATTGAACATGAAGATAGGCTGCTGACTGGTTGTGGAACTAATTAGATAAAGAAATATAAACTGTATCTACTTCCCTATTTGTTTTCTATTGCTGGCAAGTTCATTGTTAACAATGATTTGATTCCACTGTTATAAATGGACTGTATACTGATAAATACTAATATATACATTGATCAGCCACAACATTACAACCACTGATAGGTGAAGTCAGTATCACTATTCATCGCGATGCTACTTTGCTACTTGGCATAATGACACATACCGCACACCTAAACGTTATCGCAGATGCTCCCTGATGGCTGCAGCCTCCCTCTGCAGGATAATCCAAAAACTCCTCAGGAATGGCACGAAGAAGACAACACCGAACCCGGAGCATCGACTGATCTCCAAACATGTGTTTTTAATTATACATTCTGGATCTGAGAAGTTAAGCTAATGTCAAAACACGGTAAACTTGCATTTCTTGTAATGGCCAACAGGGGGCTACTCAGTTCGTTCATACCGAGGTCTTTTAAAAAATGACTTTACTACTCATTTGACCTCTGACCTCAGCGAAAATGTTCCTTTAATTTTATCACTTTTAATCGCTAATGCAGTGTTATGTTCTTTTTTAAAGTGTGGCCCCTTTTAGAGTGAAATAGATGATAAAGCTGGATGTGCTAGGGCGTGTCTACATTTATCTTCTCTGTACAGTGTGTGGTTATAATGTTGTGGCTGATAGGATCTTTACCAGACTGTTTGATTGTCCAAAAGCTACTGAAAGAAACATTAGCGAGGCCCAAGCATAAACAAGCACACACCAGTACACCAACCCCAACAAATGGGAATTAATGTGCTCCTGAAATTTGTTCCTAATTCCTCACTGTAGAAACTAATGGCCTTGTGTCGTGTTTGATAGACAAGAAGCTGGATGTGTTGGAAAGCAGACTAAACTACAACTGCTTTTAGTCTGTCCGAAGGCTTTGTTTATGATAAAAATCCAGATTAACAGCAGCATTATCCTTTATGAGGTCTGAAGCATGAAGTCCACAGTATCAGGTGACTACCCCTGACTACTACCCCCCAAAATGGACATTTCAGCACTTATAGTGGCTGAATTCCTCTGCCATAAGTCAATACACAAACAAGGGTGTCCATGTGCTAAAGAGTCCTTGTGTCCGGCAGCAGCTGTAGACTGGCATGTTTTCGTCACAGATGATCAAGCGTACGCGCGGTGACAAAAACTGGACCTGAACTCCTGTCCAGATGAATCAGCGGGTGCGCTCATGTGGAAAAGTCTTCTCCCTGGTGAATACCCAGTTCCTCTTCTCCGCTCAAGCTTCTGCCTCGCATCCCCAGGACAAAACCCCCACCCTTCCCCACCCCACCTCTCCTCTCCTCTCCCTCCTTCCCTCTCTTCACTCCACCCTCTGCTCTTTCCTTTTCCCTTTCTCCAACCTCCATCTCCCCCCCCACAGTTTCCCCTCCCGTGCCCTCCCATTCCTCGCTCTCCAACATCCACACAGTTTATTTTGATTTTTTTTTTTCTTTTAAATGTCACTGTCTCTATATTAGTGACTGGTTCACCACACTCATCTTCTTCTATGGTATTTTGCCTTAAAAATGACTACAGTTATGACTCTTCATGTTCGTACACGGCGTGCTCAGAAATAGACATTTGCCGTTACTGTTTCTATAATTCAGTGGCACGCTGGCAGGTTTATTAGTTAGCCTGTCTGGTAGCTGGGTAACTGAAATTGTGATTTCCTATTGTGTTAAAGCGACTTCATGTGTCTGTGTATCATCATTTTCCAAACTGCAACAGACAGAGGTGCTTTCCTTGTGACTGTATCTGCCATGTAAAAGTAAAATCATGTTTGTGTGACACTCTAGACATGACAGCTACCATGCCCTTAATTACCACAACGCCACCACACTGAAAATAACTGCACACTATCATGTATGTATGTAGTGCTTTTCAGCGTCTCTGAGTGAACTTTGAACACAAAGAGCCTCCCACACATGCAAATACCCCTCTGTGTTGTGTTTTCTTTGGTTTCTCCCCTTCTCAAGTTCTGATTTCCTATAAAAGGCTCTACTATAAGTAAACTGATAATATGAATGGGGTAAAAAAAAAATTATAACAATTCTACTTCTTTCTAGATTACTCTCACTCAGTGTAGGTGGATCAATCCATTCATGAGCTCAACAGCCAAGTTTCTGTTTTCGCTTGTATTAAATACTGCTGCGGAAGAAGAGCCCTTTCACCTGTTCTTTGCGAGCCACTAAAGAGCTGCTGCCACGATTGTGTTTCACCGAGAACTATGATTGATTGTTAAACTGGACTTGCCTTGTAGCCAGAAAACCCCAACTGGGACGGTTCAGCGTAGGGTTTTGTCTTACTAGTGAGCAAGGAGGGCGTGTGTATGTGCTGCCGTCTTAAAGAGCCAGCAGTCAAAGAGACAAACTGGAAAACATTTGATCATCTGAACTTTTTCTTTACATGAATTAAGGAAAAGTCCAGCTTTTGCCGTTCTTTTTATAATCAATAGAGATGTGTTTTTGAAAACTGGACACAAAGCTTGCATTTATATATCCAAATTTAAAGTAAAGTACCTTTAGTCTACAAATCAATGCAAATGCGAATTACCACGATTTTTGTAGTAATTTTAACCCTTCAGCATTGTTATTAAACAATATGGGTACATATGTGAGCAGTACAGAGCCCCCTAAGGGTCACATCAGGAATTTATTCAAGACTTCTTTTGCACTACCCGAAAATAACTTTTGCGTTTCCTCTGATTCATAAAGAAATGCTGAGCTGTATTATGATACACACACTGCCGTTGGCTGTGGCCACAGCCAGTCTGCATACCCTCAGCTGTGGCTGCTCAGTTGCAAGTCTGTAGCCTTACAGTCAGAAAGATAACCAGAGGAGCTGGTGTACCAGTTTGCTCATTGACCACTGCCAAAGCTGATTTGGAGCTGCAGCTGTGCTCACAGCCAGTGGCTGTATGTTGCAGCTCAGCCTTTTGAGAGGTCTAATGAGCAATAAATGCATAATGTGAAACATCACAGCATCTGTGCTTTCTCTCTGCAGAGCATTCCCATAAGCCAGTGAACCTAAACCGGGAGCTCGAGTAGCCCAGGGGGTGCTTCTGCAATTGCCAGGGGGGTAATTGGAAATCTGAACCACACTAATCTGAAAAGAAACAGTAGAAATTACAGTTTAATTAAAGTAATTTAATTCATTGTAACAAGAAATTTAACAAATAGTTGATACCGCTAGATAAGAATATGGCTAACAGCTACAAATGTTCAGTAACGGTATGGAAAACAGATTAAAAATGATAAACACTTAAAATAAAGCTCGATAAAGTTATTAATAAAAGTCTGCAGAAAGAAAGTCACTTTTTTTTTTACCACAAATAATATGGATCTTTTTGGTCTCACACACACTTGCTCTTATTTTAAACATAATATATGCACCGTGTAAATACTAGTAGATAGAACTGTCTATTTTTTATTAATAGATTGGGCTATTTCCTAACAGCAGTGAACTACTGGTTAGAACAGTAAGTCAGTAGTTGGGATAAATGGATGTCATACTGTGGTTCACTAAGCATAATTGTAACAATCATTAAGAGTGAATCGATTATTCAAAACTGGCTGAATAATTTTTTAAAAGTTTTGAATAATCGATTTATTCTTAACGATTATGTTCAGCTGTCAGTTATGCTTAGTGAACCACAGTATCACAGCTTTTAGTTGTTTACAGTTATTTCTAGCACTGTTGCTCATTTTGTATATTATACAGTTTAAACACAAAGTAAAGTGCCCCATCGTAATACCATGTGACAAATGTAAAAGTAACTTTATGCATCTCTTAATTTCCCGTACAAACGATGTACGCAGATTCAGGCTACACACATGAAATCCTCATCAGCACGGACGGGCCCTCGGGCCGTCGCTAACAGTAGCCTCTTACTCATTGTCTCGTTACACACCTGTCTTGTTTTTGCACCCCTAAATCACCCAGCTGATTTTAGATGAGGTCAGTTTCGATCGAGAAGAGATAACAGGTTTTGTAGTTTACCAAAACGATGCTGCCAACATGTAGTATCATGTTCTCGGCACAAACTTTAACTGACTGAATTATATTTAGGCTATATGTCTAACTTTCATTTCTAACGTGTGTGTGTGTGTGTGTGTGTGTGTGTGCGCGCAGTTTGCGCAGTGTGCGGTGATCAAATAGACATGAGACCTTATCTATCTTTTCCACCCACATCAAAATGTTTTAGACAAGAAAGTAAAGGGTGTTTCTCGAAGAGCTATTTTTTCTGTTTTTGTGCGCACTTTGCCCTCTTAAAGTGACTACGACATGCTTTTCATAGAACTCATTATAACCATCTATACTTTTACACACTTTCAGCTCTTTTTTAGCCAAATCTATTATTTGAAGAAAAATAGACAAAGGCATGTTTTTATTCTATTTACATTTGTAGGTTTAAAACCACTTGTGCACTTTTAATACCGAACAAATCTAAGTGGCAGGGGTGGGCAGCGGGAGCTGAATGTCAGTCATTACAAATGCTCCATAGCCTGAGGAGCTTTTAGCTGGTGTCAAACACAATGCCTTTATTTACACCAGCTACACTCTGGTGACCTCATATGGACCCAGAGTTCATCGCAGGGGTATTTATAAGCATGCCATGGCAATAAAGAGACAGAAATGAATGAACATGAGATTTGGTGGCATTATCAGGAAAAGCTCAGGTCTTCCTTTAAATCACTGAGTTTCTGTAATGATAAAACAAATGAGATCATTTTTTGCATGCAGTGATCTTTAGGGGAAGGTGAGTTGTGAGGCAAATTTTTAGTCATTATATCTCCAGAAACGTCAATTTCAGTCTCTTGAAGGACTCTGTGGTTCAGTCTGAAATTTCTCAGTAATGATTTGGTTTTATAGAGAAGCTCAAGGTCACGAGTGGCCACATCCTACGGAGTTCTGCAATGTGTTAATGCCATCTTTCCTAAAATTTACATATCGCTAGACTGTCTTCCTCTAAGAAAGATTAGGTTTTTGCAAACTGTTATTCACATCTTTATTTTCATGTTAACCCAAACCACAAGCTTTTCCTAAACCTAACCAAATAAATCCGTAATAGTAATTAGTAAATCGAGATGAGATTCAAACTCCAGGCTTCTTTAAAGTTTTCATGCCACCTCTTCTGAGTTTGCACGCTAATATGACGTCAGTCAGTCATTTGCTAGATGGCATTTTAGAAACACCTACATGAGTCATTTCAGATGCTTGCCGCGTACAGCTAATATCACCATTTAGTTTGAGCATTTCTTCAGTCTCATAATATTAAAGGGCATTCTCAGTTAAATCTCAAGGAAATACTTTTTCTGCTTGAGAACATTTGCTCACAAAAACATTGCAAGCAGCACATCTTTGCTATCTATAGTCTACCTTTAGCACCTCATCAAGTAAACTATTATTACAAGCCACAAAGCAGAGGACAGGCCTCTAACGTGGCTGTGAAAGGGGTCTTTTCCTAAAGCTCACGAAGCCGTGTTGATGTCTAACTTAACCAGGAAATAATATGAAACTAGGTGGGGGAAAAAATCAGTTTAATAAAAGCCTTGTCGATTAAATCTCCATCAAACTTTTTCTCACCTATCAGTCATTTGGGAAAATGAATATTAAAGGACATGATTGTCCAACTAATTTCCCTTAAGTGGATTTCCCCCAGAGAATGACTAACATTTGTGTGTTACATGTTGCGCTATAATGTAAAGTGTGAACTACAACTCAGTAGGGTTAGTAATTCTGAATCACTACAGTAAGTGTTTCGCGTCGACATGCACTCCGGATATTTGGCGCACACGTGAATGTCAGCAGGGTTTATCTGCCGTTGTGTGTTCAGAGTCCATTTCTTATATGTTTGTGTGTGTCTCTTTAATTTTAATTTAACCCAGCTTCTCCCTCTCCGTTCCCGGGTCGTCCAGCCAGGGGACAACCTGACCTCCCAGTTACCTCGTCTCACTGAAGTGATCAAAACGAGTTGAACATGCAAAGCTCCAGCAATCAAGAGCATCTTCTGGGGCATCTTTTATTAAAAGCAGCATTAAATATTGAGCTCAAGTGTCAGCTGTCCTCTCCACCTCTCATGACTCCTTTAGCTGCTTAGGAAACCGAGGATTACAGTTTGAAAGGCCAAACATGAATCATCTCAACAGCTTACGTACATGCACTGTTGAGAAAATTTACAATAGTTCAGTTTTCAACAACAGATTATTTTAATGGAATCCATAATTTTTAGAGGCTGTGTGATTCAAAAGAGAGAAATGTCAGTTGTTTCTGACAGCTGAACTTATTTTGTACTGTTTGTACCGTGGCTCAGGGGGTTGGGAATCGCATCTGTAACCGGAAGGTCGCCGGTTCGATCCCAGGGCTCTCTGTCCTGGTCGTTGTGTCCCTGGGCAAGACACTTTACCCTACTTGCCTACTGGTCTTGGCCAGAGGGGCCGATGGCGCGATATGGCAGCCTCGCTTCTGTCAGTCTGCCCCAGGGCAGCTGTGGCTACAACTGTAGCTGCCTCCACCAGTGTATGAATGTGAGAGTGAATGAATAGTGGCATTGTAAAGCACTTTGGGTGCCTTGAAAAGCGCTATATAAATGCAATCCATTATTATTCTGTTACATAAAGTTTCATGCAATGATGTCAGTGTATATGCATGTAATCAACAGACATCAGGGTCTACTTTCCACTCTCAGCTCTGTATGTCCACCTGCTGTTCAAATCTCCGGTTTGTGAGAAGAAAGCTGACTTAAAGCAAGAGGAGCCAAAGTGGCTTGTTTTAGACAGAGGATGAACTAATGGTCTACACCAATAAAGCTGATTTTGAATAGTGATCCAAGTTACTGGAGTCTAAGTTTTAATATTTGGAAATATAACATAAACCTTTTATACGGAATAAAAACTCATCTCCTGTTTTTTCAACACACTAACCATGTGCAGGGCTAATATGGATAAAGTGTAATATGGGTTTCAGTCGCTACTCACATGCACATTATTTTAAAAACTCAGGGGCAGCAGCCTCACATGGCTGTTTTCTGTTAACTTTGAAGACAGATATGTTTGCTGGATAGACATTTTCAATTATAGATAGATGTGTTTAACATTGAGATCTGTCAGCACTTTGATGCATTTTGTAACTGTCATCAGAATAATCGTGATAACAAAAAAAGTCATAACCTCTCGAGATTTTATCTGCTTCTCTGTGCACCTTGGACGTGGGCGTAGTTGATCCATAAACCTCTACAATATGTGAACAAAGGTATAAACAACGTTTTTGGGTTGTTTTTTTAACAAATAAATTTCTCTTATGTCTCTCCAGGAGGATGTTCCCCTTTCTGAGCTTCAATATCAGTGTTCTGGATCCTACTGCCCACTATAACGTCTATGTGGACGTCGTTCTAGCTGATCAGCACCACTGGAGATACCAGGGCGGCAAGTGGGTCCAGTGTGGGAAGGCAGAAGGGAACATGCCAGGTACACTGAAACTATAGCACAGAATGTAAAACCCTGGGGCTGCCTTTATGACTGTTAGAAACCAAGATTTGGTACGCTGATCAAACAACTACATTTACATTCACAAATACTAAAAAAAGAAGAAAAAAAGAGTGCTGCAGCGTCTATTGAAAAAGACTTTGAACACACTGATAAAAACGATAAGCGACTAAGATTATAACTTTTATATATAGCAGATGTAAAAATGCAAAAGGATATAAAAGGGATGACGTACACCACCAAAGTAATTGTACTTTACTTGACCGATTTCACTTAAAATGCTTTATATTAACTCCACTATAGTTAAAACCTTAAAATAAACTGTTGCATTATATCAAAGGAACGTAGTTGGATTAGCATTTGCACTGATACATACATAAATGCATGTAATATAATGAAACCGGCTATTCTGGACGACAAATATTGCAATTTTGGATTCACGAGTTTTACTAGTACTCCTAATACGTAAGAACAGCTCTTCCACCTGTGAAAAAAAAATGTCTACTACTCATTGAAAATAGCTATTTTCTTCTCATCGTGCATTTACCACCAGTAGCCGGTAAACAGCTCAAACCCACAATCTTCCTGGGGCTTCCTACACTAGATTCTAATGCGAAGTTTATGATTTAAACCCGCCATCGAAAATAAACTTGGGTCAGTCAAGCAGGAGACTTCACTCAGTGTGCTGCCTGGAAGAGCCTGAGGAAGTGGTTTATTTAGCAGTATTGTAGCAAACCTAGATGCATACAGTAGGGAAACCAAAACGTGCATTAAGATGCACACTTGGTCTGAGAGGTTTTCAGTCAGCAGCTTCACAACATGTTTTGCAATTTTTTCAAAGATTGCCTGATGTTCCTTGGTTTAAGGAGCTATAATAACTGACTTAAACAGGAATGCATTTTTGTTGAGCCGAGACGAATCCTAAAAACCAATTTACTTACCAGAAAAATACACTCAAACATTTTTAAGATGTGGAAAATTTGTACTTTGGAAATTTGGAGTATTTTTTTTAGTCAGCCTCCATCTACAAAGTACGACAATAAAATCTTTAGGAATATTATGCCATCTTTAACCCCTCTTTAAACCCACTAAAAACATGTCCAGTAATTTGATCACTTTGAATATGACTAACAATTGCACTCACAGTTTCTCCAGCACCTATCAAAGCTCTCCGGGTCCCGCTTTGATCTTCCGTGGCATCCAAGAGTGTCTGAATTACTCACCAGATGTACCTCCAATCGTGCTTCTCCCCAAGTATCTCGTTATACATCAGAGTTCATTTCAGCCACTTCTCTCGTCTTTTCTTGTAAAGACGTGTTCAACATCAAGCATAGAAGTAATTATTTAACACGTTACATTTACATTTCTACGCCCTGTTCTCTCCACAACCTTTCATTCAGTATTTCCTCCTGTTCACACTTCAGAAAAAAAAAGAAAAAACTAAGCATAACAATAGCAAGTTAACCGAGATTTCATTTTATGTGTGATTGATGATAGACAAACCACAAATATATAAATGAGAGAAACTGCAAGGTGCTGTCACACATATGCCAGGTGTTGTGGAAAGGTGACTGCTGATGTGCTACAGTTGTGGAATTTGTGGTGAAACAACTTCACTCAATTAGATTTAATATTACCCTTATGTGGTGTGCAAAAATAAGGTTAGCAGGTCGTTGTGGTAATGTTGTGAGAAATCTTGGCTGCTCTAGGAATATATTAAAATATTAAAGGAAGGAAAACAGAGCCATCCCAGTTTGCAGGGGAAATACCTGATGGAAAAGTGGCGTTTTAAGACGTTTTTCATCTTCCCTTGTATTCAACTGAAGTGGCCTACAGACAGTAACTTATTATTAATATCCATTAACTTTTGTGCCATAAATATTTTATAGTGCTTGCTGATGATTTGCAGAAAATATAATTTTTAATCGCATCAAATTCAACTTGAATTCATGTAAATCTCTATAAAATTGACTTTAGATCAGAGAAGATTTTAAGTCCTTAAGCCAAAGTTGTTTTTTGTAAATTTACACCTGAGGGGCTCCAGCAAAATGTTGTTTCCCTCTGCCTAATCAGCAAAACAGAAAGTGAATAGCAGCATTTTAAAAATGACTCAGAAAACACTGATATTACTGAAACTGTCCTAAAAAGTCTCATTTCAAAATTTACCAAATTCGACGCTACAGAAATGAAGCGTGTCATGATGCACCTGTTTTAGTCATAGTGTTAGTGGCAGGTTACATTTTGAAACTGCTTGGTCTCAGCGCATTGACCGTCTGGGTTAACAGGTGGAGGATTCATGGAAAAGCTGCTGAGTTATGGGAAGAAATCTAATCACAGTTAGTCTGTTCATTACTGAGAGCTTTAAAAAAACAAAAAAAAACCAGCTGAATAAAACACAGCTGTAAAGGAAATGGTGCAGAAGAGAAAAAGTGAGAATCAAAGCAAAACTCGCTGCAGCACGATATTCCTGTTCTCTTGTTTTTGTGATAGCTTGAAGCCAAAACTGTGAAAATAAATAAATAAAACAAAGCGTGCAGCCCTTATTCATAACTACATGCGCTGCTCGCCATGTGCTTCGGTGATTGCAGGGAACAGGATGTACATGCACCCCGACTCTCCCAACACAGGAGCTCACTGGATGAGACAAGAGGTGTCGTTTAGCAAGCTCAAGCTCACCAACAACAAGGGAAGCACCAACAATGTGGCACAGGTACCGTGCTTTTGCCTCTAATTTGCTTTCTATCTACAAATCTGTCTGTGAATACGCTCGCGTGGTCAGTGAGTGGCTGAAACATATCGATGAATGCAATAACTGTCACCTTCTGCTTATATTTTACACTACTTTAATCATTTCCTTTCGTATTCTTGATATATGAAAACATTAACCACATTATGAGTGTCGCGATGGAAACCATCTGCAAACACTCAATTTCTGCCTGCTCATTTCCTGCCTTTATTTTTCTCGCTTATCGGTAAAATAAAGGTATCTTTGTTTCCTGCTCTTAATCTTTAGCAGCCAAATGACCATAATATTACATCTCCCTTTCTCCAGATGATAGTTCTCCAGTCCCTCCATAAATACCAGCCTCGTCTTCACATCGTGCAGGTAAAGGAGGATGGCACGGAGGACCCCTTCCTCTCTTCTAAAGCTCAGACGTTCATCTTCCCGGAGACTCAGTTCATCGCTGTTACTGCTTATCAAAATGCAGATGTAAGTCACCTCAGACACAAAGATGAAGATGAGATTTGTATGCTTTAAAAATATGTTTTAAGGTGTGAACCGCAGCCTGTGTTGCAGACCACTGACATGCTATTCTACCATGTTTGCATATTTATTGTATTGTATTTGGCAACAACCTTCCACAACTGGCCCACAAAAACACCTCTTATAACTTCGATTGCACAGCTTTAATGATGTTGAGAGATCAATGATTCATGTCAGCGACATGTTTTACTGATTTATGCATGCATGCATCAAAAATGCAGACACACCAACTTACATTTCTGCAACCTTCAAGAGTCGCTTCACCTCGGCTGACCTGAGCACCGTAGCTCACATCTCTCTTGTGTGCGGTGTATTTTTTACGGCTGTTCAAATAAACTGTGGAACAGTTACTCCATGCAAGATATACTCTCCCAATTTTACATTTGTGTTCCTCCCCTTTGCGGTTTTTAAGATGAAATCTTTCCAATAAGAGATAAAACTGCAGTGTAGCCTCATTAATTATTAGTCGGTTAGTTCTCTTTCTGCGCTCTTGTTTCTTCAATGTGGTTACTCACTCCTTCTCTTTTTTCCTTTGCCTACGTTCTCTCATTGCCCTCCTCTTATTCCCTACACAGATCACTCAGCTGAAAATAGACCATAACCCGTTCGCTAAAGGTTTCCGTGACAATTATGACACGTAAGTAATTTCAAAAATGTCTGTATTTACAAAAAGCAAATCCTCTTCTGTTCTCAGTGTGAACCCTGCGTTCTCTCAGCATTAATAATGAGACTGGGTCACTGCTGGCATTTGAATGTCCTGAGTGCTCGTGTCAGCCTTTTAATATTGGAAAAGATGCAATTACTTGCTGCTGCTGAGCATGCTGCAGTGAAAGGGTGTGAGGGGCTGTGAGATGTTTGATAGTTGTTTGAGGTTTGGGCAGGAAATAACACCTTCTTTTTTTCCTCTTCTTCTCACACTCGCTTCTCTTCCCCTCCTCCTCCTCCCTCCTGCCTAGGCTGTACGCTCCTCCCGACTCTGATCGCCTCACCCCCTCCCCTACAGAGGGCCAGCAGCTGCTGCCAGGGAGCTGCTACGCCCAAGGCTACCTCTCTGAACAGTACATGAGCCCCCTGCCCCAGAGCCGCTTCTATGGCCGCGAGCACATTGGTATGGGCCAGCAGCACAAAGACCCATCCGCAACCCCCGGTCCCCACAGCCGCTGGTACCTGTCACCTCAGCAAGGCGTGGCCCCAAATCGGCTTGACTTCACTTCCTCCTATGAGGGGGACTTCTCTGGAAATGGTTTCTACAAGCCCTTCCCCTTGCAGACATCTGCTCACCATGCTCTCAGCTACTATTCAGATCATCCTTTTGCGTCTACAAGCGTGTCTGTATCAGGAGCCGCCTCAGCAGGTTGGAGCGCCAGCCGGCCCACCCCACAGTACCTCGGTCACCCCACTAAATCCGGCCCCACTCTTGGGTGGTTTAGACCCATATCATCCTCCTCTTCCTCCTCCTCATCTTCGACATCCCCTGGGAACCCCAGGCTGCACCCTCCTCCACTCCTGGACTCTTTTCAGCCGCCCTTGCTGCAGGACAAGCCCAAAGACACTGTGGGCGTAGTGCAAGAGGAGCCTTGGCTCGAACCACCTTCTGTGAAATCAGCGGACTCAGGCGACTCTAGCCTGTTTGAGGGAGGTGTGGGTGAAAACAAGAAGAGGAGGGTGTCGCCATATACGTCCAGCACTGAAAACTCCCCACCCCCGCGCAGTGGAGAGGTCTGTGAAAAAGACAGCAACAGCGATGCAGACTATTATGGTTATTACACCCACTGAAGACCTCACACATTATCATGGTTGCCACAGTGTCTCCCAACACCTTCCCACACTGCCCTCATTGACACATTTACTGTCTGTCCAGGATAACGATGACGGGCTGGAACAGTCTCTGGTTTTGCTACAGACAAACTGCAGAACGTAGAGAAGGACAGTGACCAGCCCCTCAAAGTGTCAGACGACTACAGGAACTTTCAAAGTTAGTGTCAAGGTTGGTGTCGAACAGAGTGGAAGTGACTGGAACGCTGGCCTAAAGTGACATAAACACCAAACAGACATAAAGACCTGTGGCTTAGGCCTTTGAAACATCTGGAGATTTGTAAAAAAAACAACGAAACAAAAAAAAAAAGATGTGCATATCTGCTTGCTGACAGACGCCTGCAGCAATTGTCTGTTCTTTCTGCATCAAACACTCTCACCATGTCTCCTTTGGTCTCATCTACGTCAGTTCTCACCATCAACCATTCACACATCTTTGCAATATGTTCATGTTCATTTCCCATGACGATTCTGAGCAGAAATTATGGCTTTTCACAGTGTCCTCTATCTAATTAGTGCAACACCACCTAGCGGCCACAGTGAAGCGCTGTAGGCCATGAAGTGACAGCAGGCTTGTGTTCTAGAAGGGGAACCTTCCTCATACATATTAGCCCGACATTTTCTGTGTGTTCCTCTACATCTGCCGAGATTTTTCCAACCACAGCAAAAATCGCAGGTCCACACGCCTGCAGGCAATCCAACATATCTTACTGGTTTGAAAGCAAAGCTGTTTGAGTAATATTTAATGTTAAAAGTTATTCAATTTATTGTGACACCTCTTTGTACTTTACTGTAACCCTGTATGCCACTCTAAGTCCAAACCCAGACGCAGGTAATACAGAACCACCTTCGTCAATTTCAGTAACTGTCGCAGTCAGGTTTTAATCAAAACTGATCAACCCACCAGGATGTGGTTCACTTTGTCAAACATTAGTAAGCTGAATTTTGGGGGGAGTATTATAAAAGAGTTTGTGCTTTTGAATCTGTCAGTCACATCTCATGCATCTGCACTACCCACAGTTCATTTCCTAGTCGTTGGATTCCTCAATTAAGATGGAGATGTTTTCTGTCCTGTATTGTTTTCTCACTGTACACTGACTCCTAGTTAACAAAATTCTCCAATTTGAGGAATTCCTGCTGATGCAAACACTGTTTTGAGGGTTTCGCAGGATGTAGCAGCAGAGATCTGCATGGTTTACAAAGTGTTGTACTGACTCTGGCTGAATTTTTCACATGAGTTCATTTGGGATGGTGCTTGTGATTTCTATTGAGTTTGCAGTGTGCATGTAGGTCTTAAAGCAAGATACTGACCTCTCAATGCACTGTGAAGCAATATTCTAATAAGTGGGGCCATATTTTGTCCGTAGCATGCTCATGGGAACACATATTGCAGGGTATTTCCAATCGGTTCAAATTATTCCCCTGAAACCAATCAACACAACAGTGCCATCAAGGTTTTTGGTTTAAATGATACCAGAAACTCCATTATGGCTTATGTTGCATATTGGAAAAACCTCAAAGGTACATAAGCATTAAACTCTTTATGTTTAACTAAACAAATTGCCATGTTTTCCATATAACAGTGTCATAATTTTGAGGATCTGGGTTAATTTAATAGCTCCAAGTTTTGGTATTTGTTTAAATATAGAAATAAAGATCTTGGTGTGCACATGTAGGCTTTCAAAGTAATACATTTGTTAAGATTGTTTAAGTTTCACTTCCATACAAATGGGCATTTTTTTATGTGAAGTGATGAATCTGAACATCAGATTTGGTTTTGAAAGTTACTGAAATTGCTGGACACAGCACTCCTTCGATCTGATGTGTGATGGGCATGTAGGAGGAGGGAGTTTCCAAGGCGATCTGACTGTTCTGAAGAAGCATACCAAGAGCTTTTAAGCGTGAAGCTAGTCCTTACCTCACAATGTGTCGACGTTGCATCAGTCAGAAAAGTCCCTCGCTGCAATCATAGCGTCACAATCCAGAAAATTATTGCTGTTTTTATAGATAATATGAAAGAAAAGTGGCAACATGTTCGCATTAAGGGAAGTTTGTAGCAAATTATTCGGTATCAGTTTGTTTTCAGCAGCAGTTTCATAGCTGCAACGGTTTGTCATAGCGTTTGGAAAATCCCTCCGTTTTAATCAGTTCCATCAACATCACTTTTTTTTAGTTTTAGCTTTTGGGCGATTTAGAAGCACTGATGAGTGATTTCAGCAAGGCTAAACTTTTCAGCAGCAGATTTACACAAACCCAGCTGCACCCTACTTTGCTTGGATTAAAAAATATATATGACAAAGGCCGAGCACCCTGCTTCCTTCAGCTGACTTCAAAATGCTCCTATCCACACATGGCTACAGCCCACAATCAATAACAGCACTGATATTGATGAAACAGGACCAGGTGAGGGGAAACGTGAGCACTTAAACCACACAGCAGACATTTAGTGTGCTCCAAAATTCTAAATGAGAATTTGTATTGTTGCCTCAGTAGTAAGACTGGGGATTCTTGCCGTAGTTCTCCAGGTTTTCCTCAATCTGCTGCCATAAATTGGAGTAGACCATTAAAGTGGGTCATAGAGGATGACCACACGCACCTGTACTTAAAGAGACAAGGTGCTGTCACCTTCAGACCACAATAAACAGGAAGCACAAAGTGACCAGACAGACACTCTGAATTTCCCCCCTAGTCTTTGGGCCTATCATGTGGTGACGCCGGCTGACAGAGGCCCGGCTCCCACCCTGGTGACAGAAATGAAGAGTGAGGCACCAGTCGGCGCTGATCAGAGGTCTGCTCCTCATTCCTCACTAGGTGTGCTAATGGCCTCAGACAACACTACGGGCGACAGGCAGGCACTCGGTGTCAAACAAGTCTCTACAGATCGAGAGATGAAGTTGAGTCTCTTTACATATGTGTGACTGAATCTGAAAAGACTTTAAATACGTAAAATGAAGTCCTCGGTTTACCATCCTGAGACCAACAGATAGTCACTTCCTTTATGTCTAATGAATATTCAGACTTGATTCTGGCTTTTTTTCTACATTTTCCTCACCTCATAAACAAAATTGTCTATTTTTTCATCAAATTACACAAAGCAGAGCAGAGCACCATTAACTGTAGCCTCTCTAAAATGCATGTAGTTTTATTGAACTGAATATAACATTTATTTCATTAAAAAAAGTTTGTTGAACTGAACAAGAAAGCTACAGCAAAACATGCTTTCCTTGTAGACTATTTGGATAGTTTTTAGTTTTTATTCAAAGAGAGTGGCACTAAGGCTCTTAGTGGCACAGTTTCGTTAGATTTAGCTAAAAGTTCAAAACCAAAACACATGCACTGCACTAATGTAGGCATGTGTGCTACAATGTTTAAGCTTCGTCTACTAAATTAACCCCTGGAGGGTCTTGGGTCGATTTGTGGCTCTAAGCCCAATAGTGTATGCATTTTTCTAGGACCCTCCAGGGGTTAAAAACGTATTTATTTTAATAAATGAATTGTAAAGGTTATTGTAAAGGTTAACGAACATACAAAAGTGTGCTTAGAGGAGCTACTAGTCAGATTTTCTTCACCTTCAGACAGCACCAGGCCGACTACATGCAGAAGCTGCTTAACCCTAATCAAGTTTTATATTTCCAAAAATCCAGGCCAATTCTTTCACACGAGCCAAGCTTGACTGTAAAATAATCAAATGAGGCCGATGCTGAGGCTGTGTTTTGTGTAAATCATGTTTAACTGATGCAAAAAACAGAAAAAATTGCACTGCAAGAGACTTTGAAACATGCATATAGATTATATATGTGCATGTTTGGCAAACTTACAGCAAAATGTGCTTTCCTTGTGGACTGTATTGGGACATAAATGTCTGCAGAAACAGTTCAATTAGCTGATAATAAAATGTAAAATCATCATTATTAGTTAGATGAGTTGGACTCCTGACTTTATATGGGCTTTCTTTCTCAGGAGACATGTCGCTGTATAAGTGCGGATGTAAAAAATGAGATCTTTAAGGTGATTAATGTCCCTGGGAGCACCTTTGCTTTTCCTAGTGTGACTGTGAAAAGGCCTGTTGCTGTATAAATCCTGCCTTTGACCCCTGAAATTTATTGGATCCACCGGATCTCATAAACAATAATAAACACATAACGTTCAAGAACAAATCGTCCCTTCACCAGGACATTAACAAAACTAAAAAACTGGTTACGAAGAGCTAAAAACTGAATCGGTATGAACTGAAGAAAAAGTAGCTTGTGTAGCATTTCCAAAAGATGTAGTATTTAATGTTTTTGTTGACATCTGTCAGAAAAAGGGTGCTCTCACATTAACAAAGCTGTACAATCGCCAGTTCATATTTTAAGTGCAATTAATAGAACAAAAATTAGCTTAGATTTAAGGATGTTGTGGCGAGAACAACGAGAGAAGAGTTTTATGTTGACAGTTTGAGTTATGGAGCTCTTGTTAATATAGTACACTGAATGCTACTGCACCACATGAGTGTATGATCTCACATCAAACAGCAGAGAAATGCTTTCAGGTGGCAAAGGAAAGACCCCTGCTGGATACTGCAGATATTACAACCAGCTTCACCCTGACCCCTGGTGTTGGACCACTCATACCTCTGTTTCCCCTCAGTCCGCGTTCACCTTGAAAGCACATTTCTCTTAGTGTTTGGGAACTGTATTTCCAGAGATGTTACTGTAATGCAATGGTGGGAAGGATGGAGCTCAGACAACTCAAGCAACAAGCATGTAAATTTTTGAGTGTGACCCCTGTGCACTGAACCGATCATCCTTTATTTAAGAGCTTTTGAACTGCAATACAAGAAGAAATAAGAAGAAAGATTTCTGCTAGGGAAATTCTTATTTATTAAATGTCGAATAGGTTTATTGTAAATGTTTTTTAATTAATTAAAATTAAAGCTTATACATGAACAGTCTCTGCCGTGTTGATGTTGTCCTTTTATTCAACTGATGCAGCAACTTTTTGGGGACAGTGTAACAAATGTTTTTGGTCGCTATCATTTACAAACTTCCCTTAAATGCAGAACAATAATGAATTATGTACTTCACAAAAGAAGAGACGTTAATTAAATTTGGCTGTGCAGAAGATGCAGACTTTAGGATGCCGTGTTCAAAAAACACAAGTAAGTGGCTAACATCATTTATCACAGGAAACCAATGACAATAAATAAAAAGATCTCTTTCACACCCCTCCAACTGTTTGTTTAATGACCTTGGTGTCAGTGTCAGAGGTAGCATTAGTGTTCAGTTAGGGCAGTGGTCCCCAACCCCTGGGGTTTTTATTGTTAACTCGGTTTCACTGGGTCTTTTCCCGTGTTGTAGCTGTGTGTCTTATTTTGAAAGAAATATTTAAACATTACC
This sequence comes from Aulonocara stuartgranti, assembly GCF_965226115.1. NCBI lineage: Eukaryota > Metazoa > Chordata > Actinopteri > Cichliformes > Cichlidae > Aulonocara > Aulonocara stuartgranti. Next base: position 5,257,069 of record NC_138959.1, on the reverse strand, counting down.
ATAGCGACCAGAGAGCATTAAGTGGCAGAGAGGAGGATGTTACTCTCAATGTTGTTGGCGCACTTCAGGAGGACGCTGCTAATAAACAAAATAAACCACAAAATACCAGTTTTTGTCTTGGTCATATCGTTTTATTTTGTTGTATTTATCCACGACACCTTAAAGGCCGGTTTGTCTGACGTTAAACTGGTCCGTGGCGCAAAAAAGCTTGGGGACCGCTGGGTTAGGGTGAGATGGGTTTGATATACTTAAACTTAATTTAGAATGCTGCATACAATCTTTGCAATAGTGGATAACTTAATTGTTTGCATTTATACGTGTGGTGTGTATTCATTGCTCTGCCATCACAAGCGAAAGTTATCACAGGCTAATAAGGTCTTTGTTTCTGGATTTACATTTCTGGGAAGGTGGATTCTGTAGCAGATTCAGCAAATAATAAATTGAGGGGTAAGATATTTGTGAGTGCTTTAATGTCATGGGATGTCCTCTCAAAGTTAACAAAGATGCATGCCTTTGTGTATGTGTGCCCCTCTCCCAAGAAAATGTCTGTCCCTCAAACTGAGAACAACTTTCAGGTAAAATGTAAGACGCACTCATCCAAATGATCTCAGAGGCAGTGCTGCGGTTACCCGATCCCTCAGCAGAACACCATCCAGGTACGAAGTAGATTGAGTGGACAGTTTTTGAGATAAGTAAACAAGTACAGCACTGTAGACGATCAGAGAGTAAGTATTTAACCAACTACAATTTTACAGTCAGACAGAAAAACAGGGAAAATGACTTTTTTTTCTGTCTATTGTCAGTCAGATGCTTTCCAGATGATATTGCAAGGTGAATCAAAATCTGATGGTGCTTTTCTGCATTCACTATTTCATCAATCACCAACAAGATCACCAACACTTTCTGGCTGAAATGCAAACCCAAACTATGACAGAGCCTCCACCATGTTTTAGAGATGCCTGTAGACAATCACTGTTGTACCGCTGTCCTGACCTCTTCAGTACATACTGAAAAATTTGATCCAATGATTTAAAATTTGGATTTATCACTCCATCAGACCTGTTGCCACTGCCAAAAATACTACTTTATGCCTATCAAACTGTTTTATCTTTGACATTTTCTATAGTGTCACCAAAGAAATCAGAACAAAGGTGTGTTTTTGTGACAGGCTGTGAGCATCCAAAAGAAGAAAGTTATTTTAGATGCAATTTAAAAGTTGTTTGTTTTGACACTGATTCACTCCTTCAGTTATGAGCCTTTTTATGCTTGAGCAGTTTAAAGGTCAGTGTTCAGCGGCTTAACGGCATTTTTTTAAAAAAATAAAACATTTCTCTGAAAATAATCAGGTAAAAGGAGGGACCTTCAGAACACTTTCCTGTCTCACAGGAAGCAAAACACACTGTTCAAAAAAATTAAGTGTGTCAGTGCCACCTGGCAGTTTGCTGCCCTCTGTTGTCTGATTGGCAGATGAATCTTGAAAATGAAATAGGTGTGCGAAGTGGGCTCTGCTCTCTTCAGTGGGAATTCAAGGACAGAATGGTCTCACTCTTGTGTGAGTGTTCATGAGTTATGTGTGGCCACAAGTTTTGATTGGAAGGATTCGTAGATTTGTCAAGATTTAGCATGTGGTGAAAGCCCTCCAGCAGGCCACTGGTGTGAATGTCTCTGACCAAACAATGAGGGTGCATGAAATGCTACACATATAAAGGCTAATTTACACCACTGAGCCCTGCTCTCAAAAGATGACATACATGTAACTCTGTCTGTGAAGCCAGATTTTAAAAAATAAGTGCTTACAGTTAAAGTTTTAAAAACATGTTTAGTGCTATCTTCTGTCAGTATGGAACATGACATCACGTGGTTGGTTGCAGCTAATAGATTTACATTAGTTTATAATAATTTTGCAGTAAAATTGTACATTGTCTCCTCCATGTATTACATTTGTTGTTATTGTTCCTCTTGAAATAAAGTTGGAGGAAAAAGAACTTGTGCTTATGTTAGCTAACTAGTGGCAGAATCGATAACTCGGAGGAAAATAAAGACACTAAAATGAAAAGTCAGTTTAAGGGGATCACTTTGGTGCTGCAACAATGAGTTTTGTGTTAAAACCCAGGATATACTGTCCACTTTCACTGACTGTCTCTTCAGCAGTAAGTGGCTGGTCGCTGTCAGGGGTGGACACTCCAGGCCTCAAGGGCCGGTGTCCCTGCAGGTTTAAGATGTGTCCTTGAACCAACACAGCAGATTTAAATGGCTAAATTAGCATCTCAACATGTCCTGAAGTTCTCCAGAGGCCTGGTAACGAACTAATCATGTGATTCAGGTGTGTTGACCCAAGGTGAGATATAAAACCTGCAGGACACCGGCCCTCGAGGCCTGGAATTGCCCACCTCTGGGCTAGCTGCACCTATACGGGAAAATCCAGCTGTTAGCCGTAATGTTCTGTGTTGTAAAGCTATTTAAAAGTAAGAAGAGTGTGTAGAGTCTTTGAGCCAGGTGACAGGTGGTTCACGGACCCACAGAAACGGATTTTTCCTCCTCTGGCAGAGGATCAGTGCTATTTTATGCAATAAAATAATCTTTCTCTACTCAAGCATATCAAGACAGTTCACAACATAACATCCCCCTACATGCACACCACACCAGAAATATAACCAAGTTTCTTACCGAAGCAGGATCGGGAATCCCATCAGACCCCATGCAGGGAAAGTAGGTCGATGTGTGCGAAGGGGGGGCGGACTCTCCGAGGAAAAGTTACTACAATTTTGGGGACCTTATGTGTTTTTTTTCTCCCATCATCTCACTGAGCGGATTACTTCATATTAGAAGTGAGGAGAAGCAAAGCCCAAATGTAAGTGAAGGAGATTGTAACATGGAGATTTTTTTCCCTTGCGGAAATGCTAATGGATGTTAGGGTTTCCAATCGTCTTCGGTAAGAAACTGCTGTTTTTGGTGTGACACGCATGTTGTAAACTGTTTGATTGTTTTTGGAAAAGCGCAAATATTTTATTGCGTAAAATAGCACTGATCGCATTTTGGCGACATCTGCTTTGCTCGCTGATTGCACTTCTCGGTGTACCCGCTGTGTTGACATTTCTGCATACATGTCAGGGCCATGCAATGCGTTAATTCGCATGCCCACGTATGCGCACTGTAGAAAACCACGTGTATATGAGTCCTCAGCTCATCAGGGTGCCATAGGATAATTGCCATTTCTATCAAATGATGTCACTTCCTCTCCTTTCTAACACATTGCCATGTCCACATCAGTATAGATATACAGCATGATAACATTCAGGAACGTTAGATGAGCAGGTCTTATATTTCACTTGAAAGTTTATCTCTGTTAGACGGATACATCGACATGTTTGACTATCTTTAAGAGGACATTAAATATCTTTAATAGACATCTTACCTTTCAGTTTAAGAATCACAACTAATGCCTGATTTAGATGTTAAATTCGCACCATAGTATGACATCCACCTTCCCAGAATTATAACTACATGTAACAGAGATGCAGACCTGACCTGTGAAAAGCAGATTTGGCATCAATATGCAGTGTATCCACAGTAAATTGATTAGCACTAAGATAATAACTTTATCACAAAGTAATTGGGCCTAAGTCCATCTAGCTTGTTCATAAGTTAATGCAATAGCTAGTATTCTGCCAGTGTAGACATATGCTGCTTTCTCTTTTCATAGTTCTGACAATATGCATATGAACTGAGTGTCAGTTAAGGCCTTCTCTCTGTATGTCAGTGAAAGTAATGTGACCGACGTGTTCAGCTCACTTTCACAGCTCTGTGACGCAGATCCACTGCAAGTATAAATGCAAACACTGAAGTCACCCACTATGGGAAAGATTGTATGCACCGCTATAAATTGACCAAACCATACCTTGACCTGAAACTAATTCTCTCACCTTAAAACCAACTCCTTACCATTAACTGGGTGTCTGAAGGGGTGTGAAAAATAGTTTTTTTATTTGTTTCTTTGGTTTCCTGTGACCAATGATACAGCTTTTTCCTATGACCCACTCATTTTTGAATGGTGAAGACTGCAACCTACAATTTACACATTTTTTTTTTTAAATCAAATCAAATCTGCACAATCTGTACATTACATTAGTATCTCCCTAAAGTTGCCATCTTTTGAAACATCTCTTCTTTTCTACCTCAAAACCTGTCCTTCCAATCCACTTCGAAATTGGCACTTGTACTACCAGGGTCTGAGGAAGTACAGTATTAGCTTGGGATCCTTTGGATTAGTGGGTCCTAAAAGCTATTACCAGGACTCTCTCGTAATAGCTTTTCTTTATTACGAGAGACCATCGTCTATGTCAGAGATAGCCAAACATACATGCCTGCATCTGTATGCATGTGTACCTCTCTCCCTATCTCTGAGAAGACAGTCACAGATATGAATCTATTGAAAGTTTTAACGTAAGCAGTCATAATGCTTAAATGTCAGTTTAAGCACAGCAACTAAAGTCTGAGTTATAGTACTATGTTAAATCTAGGCCATAGTCTAACATCCACCTTCCCAGAAGTCTAATGGCATGTTGCAGAAATCCATACTTTAACAACTATAAAAGGTCTGCAATAACTTTCATGTGTAAAGAACTAAACAATGAAGTTTTCCACTTTGCCAGGGATTGCACAGTGTGCTTTAAATTAAGTGTAAGTGTCAAACCAAAACCTTACCCTGAACCTCATTCTAACTCTAACCTGAACAACAAGTTCATTAAACAGGTGTCTGAAGGGGTGTGAAAAATATTTTATTTTTTCTCTTTGGTTTCCTGTGACAAATGATATTAGTCACTCACTCATGTTGAGAAAGCTGCAACCTAGAGTTTGCAAGTCCTCCACAGTCATGTTTTGAACAGGCACAGCTATTTAAATAGTGTCTCCCCTTTTTCAAATATGCAAAATTCTTATCAATTCCCATCCCTAGTCCTGGGGATATCCTCCCAGATCTGGACCAGGGCATCACTGAGCTTCTGATGAGACTGAGACACAACCTGGCAGTGTAGAATGGACCAAAACACAATGGTGCTCTGTTGATTTAGGTCAGGCTTGTGGGGTCCAGTCAGTGTTATCAATTCTTTAATCCTCCAGGAACTGCCTATTTGCCATATGAGGCTGGGCATTGTCATGCATCAGGAATGTTGCTTCTCCAGACCCTTTGACGTCTGTCATATGTGCTCAGGGTGAACTTGCTCTCATCTGCGAAAAGCACAGGTCGCCAGTGGTGGGCCTGCCAATTCTGGTATTCTATGGCAAAATCCAGTCTGGCAACACAGTGCCGGGAAGTGAGCACAGGGCCCTCTAGAGGACGTTAAGTCCTCAGGCCACCCTCATGAAGTCTGTTTCTGATTGTTTGGTCAGAACCATTCACGTTAGTGTCCTGCTTTGTAGTTATGGTAGTGCTCATCCTGTTCGTCCTTGCACAAAGGAGCAGATACTGGTCCTTCTGATGGTTAAGGGTTTTCTACAGCCCTGTCCAGCCCTCGTAGAGTAGCTGCTTATCTCCTGGAATCTCCTTCAGGAAATCTTCTGCCAGTGGCACATATTGATGTTGGACTACCTGTGTAATCTCTGCAGGGGCCAGGTATCATCTCGTTATACCAGTAGTGACACTGCCCCTAGCCAAAAGCAAAACTAGTGAAAAAAGATACATTTTTTTCTTGCCCAAGGATACTTGACATGCAGACGAGGAGCCAGGGATCAAACCACTAACCTGATCAGTAGGTGACCTGCTCTACCTCCTGAGCTGCAGCCACAATGATGAAGTTAAGGCCTTGAGTTTGACTCCACCATCTGGCTGGGACCTTTCTGCATGTTCTCCCTCTGCTTGCATGGGTTCTCTCTGGGTACTCCGGCTTCCTCCCACAGTAAAACGATATGCAACCAGGGTGTACCCTCCTGTCCTTTGATAGCCAGGCTAGACTCCAGAAACACGAGAGAATGGATGTTTGTGCAGTGTGTAATGCTGAATTCACTATGACCCCAGCTGTACAAGTGCCAAGTTTGAAGTGGTTTGGATGGACAGTTTTTCAGATAGCTAAAGTACAGTGTTTCAAAAACAGGGCATCTATAAGGAGACACTAAGGAGACCTAAAGGTTGTGCACATTTAATTTGATTAATGAGATGTGCAGAACATGCTGATTATAGGTTGCAACTTTCTCCATTCAACATGAGTGGTTCGAAGAAGGAAACTGCATCATTTATCACAGGAAACCAAAGGCACAAATAAAAGACAATATTTTTTTCACACCCCTTCAGACACCTGGTTAATAGTAAACACTTGGTTTTAAGGTGAGAAAATAGTTTCTCCTACTGCGGCATGTTTTCTTTTATGCTCATAACATCCTTCGTGTTCAGGGGGCAGCAGAAGTGAAGAGGAGAAGGAAATATTCCAGCTGTGTGTCACACATCTTCCAAGTGTTATGGTATAGTCGTATTATGGAAAGCATCTTTTAAGCTCCTTCCCCTGCTGCAAAAGAAGTGCAGTAAAAGCCTTGCTTAATTATAAACAATCTCAAGTCTATTTCTTCTTTTATGTCCAGAAACTTCCAGTGGTCTTTTAAAAGAAAGGGCATCTCATAATAAATGCAGTCCCAGTAAAAACACAGTCATGATATCACCAGTTTAATGTAATGTATAAATACAGTATGTGCAGATTTCCAACCAGCTGGATACTCATTTTCCTATTAATGACATATAAACAAAGGATAATATATTATCTCCTCTTTTAAATATGTGATTACTGAACATTTGTAACTCTTATTTAGATTACAGGTCAAAAACACATACAAAAATGTTAATAATATATATTTTTTGGAAAAAAAAAATTTCAATGATAACATAACTAAAGCAGGCAAATTCTGTCTTTGACTTTAGTTAGGCAAAAGGAATTGAAATTCTCAATCAAGAATCTCTTATGCCAGAATGTCCTAAGCCCCGATAGGCAAACGTTCTCATAAAGAGGAAGCAACAGATATCAAGTTGGAGTACTTCATTTTTTGGACAGTTAAATATATGTTGTATAGTGTAGCCCAGGGGCAACCCCAGGCCTCGAGGGCCAGTGTCCTGCAGGTTTTAGATGTGTCCAACACAGCTGATTTCAATGACTAAATTACCTCTTCAACATATCTTGAAGTTCTCCAGAGGCCTGGTAATGAACTAATCATTTCATTTAGGTGTGTTGATCAGGGTGATACCTAAAACCTGCAGGACACCGGCCCTTGAGGCCTGGAGTTGCCCGCCCTTGAGGCCTGGAGTTGCCCACCCCTGGTGTAGCCTGAAGTTAGATTTGCCTGGATAAAGAGTCTGTTGTAACATATAAACTGAGGTTTCACAGTGGTTCTCCAGTGGAGTCAGGGTGTGCCAAAGGATACACACAGTATTTTTCTATTATCCATAAAATTGTGGAGTGTCAATGAAAACTGAGCACAGATGGGAATCAATAGAACCAGCTGTTTTTGTCCATTACTATCTAAACCTAGATTGTAATGGATAGTAATGCACCTTGTAGGTGGTCCCTGTGTCTGTGTAGGTGTGTCTGAATTAAAGGTCTGCTTAGATGTTCAAAAGTTTTGAACCATTGGAATCAAATTCTATACTCAATATAGAACATTTGCACACATAGCAGTTAAGGACACTGTTTTTTATATTTAAAGTCATGTGTTTTTCCAGTTTCTAGAACTATATATATGTATATATTCTTTACACTCTTTTTGCTCTATTTTGGTCTCCACCACTCCACCAAATTTTTTCTCAAACTCAATTGCAATAGATCAAACTATCACAAAGCAGCATCCTGATAGAAACACCACAGAGAAAAGCAATTTTTAAGTCTTAAAGAGTTTAGAGTTTGTTGGGGGAAAAAAGAAATTCACATAAAAACAGCATATTGATTTAAGTAATCTAAAAAATTAAATGAATAAGATTTTATTGTATTTCCATTAATGTTTGTTGGGTATCTGAGGATTCCCATGAGCCAGTCACGGGTGTGCAGAAGAATCAAGAACAGATCCGCAGCACTATCTTCACTCTCCGAGTGGTTCATACGTGCTGTCCAGAATATCCACGGCTGAATATCCATGATCTCGTCCTTTCATGTGGTTTTGTCCACTCATTTCTGCAGTCTCATCTCATCACCACAGAGTTAAGTTTTCAAGATTAGCAAACCCTGGATTCTCTCGAAGTTTCCAGTAAGTCCCGTTTGTCAACCACACGTCCCGTCCAGAGGAATCTTTGGATCTCCTGATGATGTAAAATAACCATAAAGAATAATAATTTGCACACCGGCATTTCTACAGTTCATGAATTTGCATGTTGTTGATGGCAGAAATGATTTTAAATGTTTAAATAATGTTACTGAAGTTACAAAGTTACCATATAAAGCTGCAAGAACTGAATGGACTGTAAGTATTTTTACTGAATGATTTATCAGAGGTGTGGACTCGAGTCACATGACTTGGACTCGAGTCATTAATTTTATGACTTTAGACTTGACTTGAAAAAATGTTCTAAGACTGTGACTTAACTTGGACTTTTACACCAGTGACCTGGGACTTGAATTGGACTTGAACCGGTTTACTTGAAAAGACTTGATATTTCACCCCAAATCTAAAATTTAACACACATATTATATAGAAAGTGTGCACCATTAATTCAATTCATTCATTCATTTATTCCAACCACACTCCGTACGTATGTGTGCATGAGCTGTAGCACAGCAAATCAAATTAACCAGATTTTTTTTTAAGAAGAAAACAAACGCTCAAAAATGCTGCAAGGAGTTATTATTTTCAGGTACATAAACTATGAAGTAGTCAACAAAAAAACGAAATGCAATATGCAAAACATGCAAGCAGAGAATCACAGACAGCGATGGAACAACTTCCAACTTTGTCCGACAGTTGAAGTTGCATAAAGAACGGTAGGTGGTGCTTCTCTTTTGCTACGATGAGATAGCTGACTTCATCTAACTTCGTGATGTCAACTAACTTTAATGTGTATGATATTTTTGTCATGCTATTTTAAAGCCAGTCCTACAAGCGCATCCAAGAATAACATGCAGCTTATCTCAGAATTGTCGGTGAAAATTATTCTTGGAGCTAAGTTTATTTGAGCTGCATTTTATAGAGGTGCAATTTCACAATTTGTGTATATTTTCTAAGTTCACTATTTCGTCATGTGTTGAGAAAAACAGATTTAAAAATCACATGGTCTAATATTTACATGTAGCATATAACTGCGACATTTTTTTTTTTCGTTTTTTTTTTTTTTTTTTTTAAAGACTCGAAAGGACTTGAAATTCAAAGTTTCAGACTTGTGACTTTACTCGGACTTTTACATCAGTGACTTGAGACTTGACTCTGACTTGCCTGACATTACTTGAGACTTGAGGATAAAGACTTGAGACTTACTTGAGACTTGCAAAACAATGACTTGGTCCCACCTCTGTGATTTATCCATGTACTAAAGCAAATTTCAGTCTATGGAGCTGCCTGCTTTTTCCTCTAAAAGCAGTTGTTTTTAAATGTGGCACACAAATAACCAGAACTGTACAATTACTTCAAATATACAGACACAAAGATATAACCAAATATCAAGGTTGGAAGACTACAATTAAGATAAATGGAAATTATCAATGAACCTGGATTTTAAAGGGAATTGACTTACTTGAAAAAACGAGGAACATGCTCTTCACCCCTTTTGCCGAGCTCTTTTCTCCGCTCTCTCTGCATTTCTTCAATCTCGTCCTTCTTTTTGTCAGCTTCATCCACCCTTCCATCCTCCAGCATTCTGCAAGAAGGTGACATCAAGCTTACACCATATTTACTCCGTGTTTCTGGATGATTTTAGCTTGTGCTACACTATAGTCTGTACAGTATTGCAGAGGAGTGCTGACTTTTACATACAAAGCCATTCTTACCTGGCTCCTCCTACGTAGTTGTGAAAACAACCATTATGGCCTTTACAGCCATTGCTCTCTTTCCCCTGAATGCACAGAAGGACTTTAAAGTGCTAGGGGAGCTTTCTGTTTGTCATGTGACAACAGCTACACATCCTTGATGTGAATCTCCTCTTCATCCACATCCCAAAGATGCTCTGTTGGAGTGGGATCTGGTGACTGTGAAGGCCACTTGAGGCCATTTGAACTCACTTTCATGTTAAAGAAACCAGTTTTAAATTGTTGTGAGCTTTGTGACCTGGTGTGTTATTCAGCAGGAAGCAGCCATCAGAAGATGGGTACAGTGTGGTCATAAAGGGATGGGCATGGGCAGGAACAATACTTGTTTAGGCTGTGATGTTTAAATGATGGTCAGCAGGCCTAAAGTGTGTCAGGAAAATATCCCCCACACCAGCAGCAGCTTGAACTGTTGATGTAAGACAGGATGGATCTATACCACAGGTGTGGAACTCCAGGCCTCGAGGGCCGGTGTCCTGCAGGTTTTAGATGTGTCCTTGATCCAACACAGCTGATTTAAATGGCTAAATTACTTCCTCAACATGTGTTGAAGTTCTCCAGAGGCCTGGTAATGAACTTTCCCAATCTACTGTTGTCCAATTCTGGGGAGTCTGTGTGATCTGTTTCCTGTTCTTAGCTGAGAGGAGGGGCACCCAGTGTAGTTTTCTGTTGCTGTAGACCAGGGGTGTCGAATTCCAGGCTTCGAGGGCCAGTGTCCTGCAGGTTTTAGATATCACCCTGGGTCAACGCACCTGAATCAAATGATTAGTTCATTACCAGGCTTCTGGGGAACTTCAAGACATGTTGAGGAGGCAATTTGGCCATTTAAATCAGCTGTGTTGGATCAAGAACACATCTAAAACTTGCAGGACACCGGCCCTCGAGGCCTGGAGTTCGACACCTGTGGTGTAGACCATCTGCTTCAAGATTAAACATGTTATGATTTCAGAGATGCACTTCTGCCTACCTTGGTTTTAACAATTTGTATAATACTCTCTGTGACTAGGAGTCAGTTTCTGAACCCAGTGTCACAGAGTTGTTCTTAAATACCCAGTGCTTAAATCACATTTCTTCCCCATTCTGATGCTGGGTTTGAACTTCAGCTGGTCGTCTTGACTATAACTGCATGCCTAAATGCCCCGAGTTGCTCCCATGCGATTGGCTTTTTAGATATTTATTTCTGTTAAGGAGCAGTTGAACAGGTATGCCTAATAAAGTGGGCAGTACATGGATCTATCTACTTGTAGATAGATAATATTCCAGAGCATTGTAATGGACCACAGCTGTGTTCAAATCCCATCTAGTATTGTTTTGGTTTTCCCTTTTTATTTTTTGCATTGGAAAGATTTCTGACCTTTGGTCTGGGCGCAGGCGCGTATCTGTAGGAGGCAGAAGAGGCTTCAAGTCTGAAGGGAGTTCATTCAACTCCATGGCAAAGCTGGAGAAACCATAATACAGCAGGTAATCCTTTGGCTGTTGATCTGTGGGGTGATAGAAGCCTCTTAGGTGAACTGAGGCACAAACGTGACACTTGGCTTTATCCTGATTAGCTATTTTGGTAGAAAGAGTACCTAATCATCTCACTTAACCTCCATTTAAACTTCTAAAGAGACGTTTTTGCACCCACCACGTGACTCAGACTAAAAAGAAATGATGGTCAAAACTAAACAGACAACATTTAAGGAAGCATGTCTTAGTTATTTAGGACTCACTTGGCTTCCAGATGCATTTTGGAGTCGGCAGAGTGTCACAGAAGATGCCTTCATGCCACAGACCTCCAAACCGGTGAATGGCACTCCCACTTTGGTCCAACACCACACCCTGAACCTCATTCTTATTCGTTTCTGAACCCCAATAACGAGACTGCGGCAGAAGAAAAACCTGTTAATCTCGCATCTAAAGAGTGTAAGACACGAGCGCTGAGTGGTCCCTCACCTTGACAAAAGTAATCTTGCATGTGCAGATGTTACTTTTGAGGTTTTTGATGATGACCTCTCCATAATGCTCCAGATAGCGCTGCTGGCTGAAGACGTTATGGATGCAAGTCGCTACTTTGTTCCACTCATAGTGGTCAGCATACCTGAGGAAAACCCACAAATGCAGAATATTTGGTCATCACTGACACAGATGGTCAATTTTAAATAAAAAAAGATGGCAAATAATTCTGATTGCAGCTTTTCAAAAGTGAGGATTCATACTTTTATTTGGGTTTTTTAAGGTTTTGAACATGTGTAATTTTAAAAAAAAAATCAGTTTCCAGCAGCGACACTGAGTTTAGACACAGCACAGGAGTCCACAGTATCCAGACTGTGGCGAAACAATTCACGGGTATGACCAAGTGTTTTATTCTTTTTCGTTTAAGAAGTTTTTCTCATGGCAATGTAAAGCTTAACTACCATCCTAAGGTGTGGCCCTGAGGGTGAACCACTGGAATTATGGCACCTCAGATGGTGTGCCAGCTCAGTGCTTTGAAATCACTTTCTTTACAAAGCCAAACCAACTGCTGTTCACTGAATACTCTACTCATTCGATTTTCTGGCTATATTATTGCCCCTAAAATGGAATTTTAGTTGGAAAGCTACCTTTCTGACACAGTGGGAAAGACGCAGATGTGCTAGTGTAAATGGTCTCACAAAAAGCTGCTATGCCCCACCTGGAAGTGGGTAGCATCCAGGGCCCGTATCCCTAAAGATTCTGAGAATCCTCTCAGAGAGCTCCTAACTTAACCTAAAAATTCCTTGCCAGGAGTTTTAGCTTAGAAGTGATTCCAGAACATTTTCAGTGAACTCTGCGCAAGGAATGGATGGAAAATCCTATCTTAGTGAGGAGGTGTGGTTGACCCGTTGCTAGGTATGAGTCATCATTTCAAAAGCCGTGATTGGTTGATCCTACAAGTTTGATGGAAATGAGCTTTTGGTGATAATGAGCAAAGGATATACCCTCAAATCAATAAACATAATTATACACTCTAATCTTATGCTGACTGTAATTGTAAATAATATTTCACATTCAAGAAAATATCTGGAAAATGAATAGTAAGCTGTAGGGGTTATAGCCTAACATTAGAATCTAAAATATGTGAAAACTTAAACTCATTACACCCTGTTCAAATAATGATTTGTGTCTTATTTGCTCATATTAATATCCTAGCTGACATATTTTGTACTTTCACTCCCATATGGACCCTGTTGAAAACAAGATGGCCTATCTCAAGGGGCTGTCCTTAATGACGTAGAAATCACAACGTTACAAGTCCAGTGTGGTCTTAACGAGGGTAACACGGCTCAGCTTTTAGCAATGTCTGTGATTGCAGACCCAAGTAATCGCTGCTGCATTGTTGCATTTTCCCGGATGCCAAATACCTCAGGGTTGTGATTACTTTCGTCTCCGGTGTAATAGTGTTGTGGCGTCGAGTTGGTGAAGTAATTGCATCTCTAAGGAGATCCACCACAAACATGATTCCTGCACGATCCAATCTGTAGCGTCTCAATAATTCCCTGTCATCCAGTGTTTGCAGGACATCTCTCCTGCCTCTTCTGTTGGCCATTTTGTGCAGCTGCTTAGGGGAACTCCTAAGCCACTAAAAGTCCTCTTCCCTGCTCTTAGCAGATCTCGCCTTAGGAGCCCTTTTAAGCATTAGGAATCTTGAGGAATAGCTTTTATATTAACTGGGATTGTCGTGTCACTTTTAGGGGAAATTCTAAGAAAACGTCATGACTCTGAGAATTTTCTTAGAATTTGGCCGCTAGGAGCCACTTTTTGCACAAAGATTCTTTAGGGATACGGGCCCAGATGTCTAAGTCACACCACACCACCCACACTTCCCATGTGTGGGACTAATAAAGGTTATCTTATCTTATCTTTGTATTTTATATCAGGAGCTTCTCATTGCATCTCATTTTAGCTAAACATTTAAATCTACCAACAAAATTTTCAAATATCAACAATCGCTGGTTGGGTTCTTTTATAATATGTCAGCCAGAGAGGAAAAATTGAAAATAAAGCCAGATCGTTTACCTCGGCAGAGTCACGTTTACCATTCCTGTTGGCAGGATCTCCAGCGACTTTCCCCAGAATTTATTTTTCCATCGCTGGTCTGTTCAGATGTAAGAAAGTATTGGTGACACTATACAATATACTCACATCCTTCCTAAAAGCATAATTAAGTCAGAAGACAGAAACAGCTAGTTACAACAGATAAAGAGAGTGTGCTGGTTTGATAAAAGAAGTTGTTCACCTTGCCAGAAGGAGAAGTTCTCTGAGTCAGCATGGCAGGCAGAGATGGGAGGATGGTGGCAGACCTGGGCAAGTACAGAGACTTCATCACAAAATTATGTCTTAACTATTTCATCCTCAACAATGAAACAAAGTTCCCAAGTTAAAAAAGCAGGAAACATTGTGTCCATTTAATACATCTTCCTCATTAAACCAACAGATTTACCTGCAGCAATTTTACCTGTATGCACTACAAAACCAAATCCTATTCCACCGACACTTTGCCACCAACCAATCTAGAGCCGGTTCCATGCATTCAATCCAAAAAACTAGAAAATTGACAGCCCAGACTAAAGACTCTACCCCGATCCTCTTACCATTGAAATGACCTAGATTTCTAATTCAGATTAGGATTGCTAATTAACACTGTCTGTTGAATATGTGGTTCTTAAAAAGCACCAAGGCAGAACTAATGCCGCACCAGCACTAGTGTTAGTATCAGCCTTTCATTTGCTGCACTTCATGGTATGGTTCATGCTCTAAGAAAGCGTTTCCCAAACGGTGTGACCTGAGGCAAGTTGAGGTATGCGGTGGGATTTTGTATCAACCGTACGATGCATAACAAATTTATTCGATTTTACAAAGATATTTAAAGAGATATTTCAGAGATCTGTCAAAAACCTGTTCAAAAGTAAAAAATTATTATTGATAGGCTTAGACAAACTGCATGCATTTTTTATACCCAAATATAAGCTGGAACACTGGAGTTCTCTAAATTAAAAAGAATAATCATTAGCTCTATGATTATCTATTATTAATTAATTAGATTATCCTTCCTAATTCATCTTTTCCTACTTTTCTATATCTGTTCAGCTGTATAAATATCCCTTCTAGGTAACTGAGTGTTTTCCGCGTATAAAGATAACCATGATACACCTGATTAAGATACCTGCTCACTGATGAGGCGGAAACCTCGGTCCTCTCTGATACACTCGTAGGTCTCCCCCAGAATCGGGTTAACGGGCTTGTAGCGGTTCCTGAACGTCGCAGTGGAGTAGCCAGAGATAGCGAAGGCAGCAATGTAAACCTAAACGAGATAAAACACAAAACATAAAAGGTCGCTTTGTTTATCCCCATGTAAAATAATTTTATTTAGTTATTGCTTTCTATGCTATATTTTCTTTCTCTTGCGATTTTAAATATTTCCCCTTTAAGGTCATCTCCTTGTGCATCTCTGGATCACTTCAAAGGCCCCTGTAAGTTCTAACCACCTGCACTTGTCCACCTGGAGTGCATGCTGGATCTGCCCCACTCTGTCAAAATTTCATTTTGGGTAACTGACAGAAAGTTCGATTTGATGAGTAGAGTAAGTGATATACAAAGCTTGTGTTAATGTGGAAAATACCAGTTCATAGCGAAGTGAGAGTTTTAACTTAGGTCACAGTGTGAGAAAGCTGAGGGCTGTTTTTTTATAGGCTGATATGTAGGCAGAGGTCTTTTTGCAAACAGAACAGCCGCCTCTTGCTGGCCATCACAAAGAATGCAGTTTTAAGGCACTTCCTTTAATCTTTTACTACACACATTGAGCTGGACGTATATCTTATGGTATGTTAACTCGTTTTAAGTGTGGACAGACTTACCATCCTCTGGTAGGGGTCTGATGTGTTGTTGGCAGTATCCAGCAGCTCACTGTACTCCAGCTCTTCACACAGCCTCTGCAGCAGGTTAATGGGCTCATTGAGAACAGCTGGCATGGACACTCGAGCCAAGTCTTTACCTGTGAAGAAACAAAACAGAGGGCTCTGAAAACTGCCACGAAGACTCTTTTCTTGCATATTATCAATTCGAGTACTGAGTAAGTCTGGATTCCTGGTTCTTACCTATGTTGTTATAGAGTATGGCCACGAGCCCCACGTGGCTATTGTCAGGACAGTGAACAGGCAGTTTTGTTCGACGTCCAGTGCTCTTGGGAACAACACTGTTGGGAGTCCTGGAAATGCTGGCACGGTACTTCCGGGTAGCTGATGCTGCAATGTTGATTAAAGAAAATAATATTATTATTATCAAGAATAAAAGTACGGCTGGATGTTTCTATTCAGGCAATAACAAGAATAAGAGTCTGCATCAGTGCCAGTGGTTTTCAGGTTGTACATAGTGTGAATTGTTGTTTTAGTTAGTACAATATTCACATCAAAGAGTAGATACAGAAAGAAGAGTAGGTAGAACTATTCAGCAATACTATTCAAGTACATTAAAGCTATTTTTTTTAGGATATAAAAAAAACCCACTGACTTTTTATACACTTTAAACCCTGGTCACTGATACTGGTGTACCCACTGTGTCCTTCCTCCGGCTCAGAATTGGTGGTGCTTCCGTCACTTAGTCCGGATTCATCAGACACCTCAGAGGAGCTGCCCCACAGGATGTCATCACTGGCATCAAAATATTCTGCAGCAGAGTCTGCCACTGAAGGAGGTCCTTGGGATGAATGCCTCACTGCCTCAGGCTGGCACCAGGGGAAGAAAAAAAAAGGAATGAACAAAGAAAATCAGCCACCAAGTATAAAAAACCAAACAGGATAAAGTGGGACAGAGAGTCCAGATGACAAATCTAACCTGAGCTAATGTGTTAGACTGGTGCATGTTGTTAGCGTCCCAGACTGCCTGCAGCTTCTGCCTCTCCTGGGACAGAGTCTCATGCACCGACTTCAGAGAGTTGAGCACTAAAGGAGCATTAAACAACAGTTTCTGTTGAACAGGAAGGTATCTGTGGCATTTACATATTTTGCAATAAAGCGATTCCCAGGATAAATGTGCTCAAATTAACTTTTGTCTACCGGTAGATGACATATTTGTGTTTATATGTTTCTCTGACCTCGTTGAGACATAGCGTAGATGTCCTGTTGGATTTTCTTCCCTTCGGGCGAATTGACCGTGGAAGGGGAGAGCTGAGAGTACACGTAGTCGGGGATACACGGGACCGATGCACCGAGGTGGGCCGAGTTGCTCAGGTGACTTGAGGACAGCTGTGAAGTGAACAGAGGAAGGACTGTGGTTGATTCCCTTGCTATCTATCTTTGTGTGAGTAGATGTCACTGTTGTGTTGTGTTATCCAGCACAGGTTTAACTAGCACTATGAAGGGAAGTCCCAATGTTTATACCAGGGAATGGGAATGCACCACCAACATACAGAGATCTTCACAAATCTTACTAGTACTGCTGAAAGTGGGAGTCCTGTTTTACTGCCCATCTCAGGTTTGTGCTTACAGAACATCTGAGAGGATCCAAATGATCTTTGGGTCTATTTGGGACATCTGTGTGTTGTATTTGCATGTCACCTTTAGGCCTCTTTGGGTTTGTGAAGACCTCTAATGTTAGGGGTTAACAGAGACTACAAAAGCACCTACAACGGAGCGGAAAGAATAGTTTAATATTGGGGAAATGTGTGCTCTTTTAGATGAGTTGGATGAGTAGACTCCCATCATTGTCTTCACCTGCTGTTGATTTCTTACACCTTTGTCTTATTTCGCTACATAAGTCTTCTTACGTAATTGTCCACATTGTGTGTATATATAGTCATTTTTCCCTCTGTATCCTTTTCCCTGTCTGATTGTCTGTGATTGTGTGGATTTCATACATTAGGTTTTTGCAGTATTCTGTAATTGTTCCTAATAAAGCTTGCTTTTTGTTTCTTTATTGAGCCTATTTATCTACATTAACATGTATTTGTACAAACTAGAATAAAATCTGGAGCTTTTGGGTGTTACACATGATGTTAGTTAGTTAAGATGATGGCTGAATTGCACCGAATTTTTATTATTGTTATTAAATACTCCTATGCTTCTGGCTAATATAAAGACATGGCTAGGAGTGTAATCTATAAAATTACAACATTCTAATCAGTGACATATTAATGTCTTAAATGTGGATGTCTGCTACCACAGTCTGTCTTACAAGCTGCTTACAAATGCATTAATTTGCCATTTTTTAGTTTGATCACTTCCTGTTGTTTGGTAAGAAAGAAAACCTACAAAGCTGTAGAATAGACAGCTGACATTACTGGAGACAGGAAAAGCAGATTTGCTGTAAACAAGTTTGTTCATACATCTTACAGTCATGCCATTGTTATGCTCTTTTTTGTGCAAAACGGTTGATTACATTGTAACCTAGAGTGGAGAGACTCTTTCTCCACCTCCAGGGCTCTAAGAAATATGTTCCAGTCAAGATTAACACAAGAAACCACTCATACATTGTGCTTATACAGCCACAGCGTGAACACCATATCTTCGGTTGCCGCTACCTGCTGCATCTTCGGTTGCCGCTACCTGCTGCATTGGTCGCTTTGAGCAACAGCGATGACATCACACAGTCACACCCATTTATGCTCACGTTATGTTACAGCACAGGTAACTGCAGTATTCTCCTGAACAATTGGAGTTCAATATCAGCGCTGGTATAGAAGGAGAGGAGGCCAAACCAGGATCAAAGAAATTGCTGAGTTTTTGGGGGGTTTTTTCAACATTTTGTCCACAAAATCTTTCCAAGCAGTTGCAACAACTCCTATATCATCTTTGAGCTTTTGTACTTTTATATCATTAAAATGTTAGCAAAAACCACGACGATCATACGCCAGATTACAAAAATCGAGAGGTGCACAAGCAGCACCTTAGTCCTCATATGTATAACTAAGGAAGTCTCAACACAGTAGAGAATATGGGTTACACTGGCAGTGCTGTTTTCCTTTTTACCCTGGAAAAAAAACATCATTCATGAAGTTATAATTCATGGTTAGGAAGCCTGCTGTAGAGTGTGACTGAAGAACATTCAAACATTTTTAAGCATGAAGTTGTCTCATGTACTAATAGTGACTCACCGATTTAGTAATCCCACGAATAGGCTTTGGATTAGATTAGAGAAAGGTCCCAAAATGTTACTGAAGAATTGGGATTTCATAAACCCAATATGCTGACTCAATGTATAAATTCAAAAACCAAGATGTACTATATGTCAAATTGAACATGAACATTTAGCAATCTTGTTGATCGTGTCCTTTTTAAGAAAGTGAAGGTTACAGACCATTCTTACCATTCCCAGGGCCTCCACTCTGGACAGTGTGCGGGAATGACCCCAGATCTTCCCTGATTTCGGCTTCTTCGGTTTCTCCAGTGACAGATTCTGCACCAAAAAAGGTTTATTTTCTCATGTGATTATTGCTGGAGACATAATGCAGTATGTACAACATGCTTGAATGATCAGCCTATATGCACCTGTATGCTGATGATCCGTTGCAGGTCTCCATTAGTAAAGGCCTGCCCCACCTCCAGTGCCTGCAGCCTCTGGATTAAGCGGTTTAGCTCAGAAAGGTCCAGATGACAACGGTTCAGCTCTGGCAGGAAATATCAAGGAAGCAAATTTTTTTAACTAATTAATCACAAAAGAGTCCTGCTAATATACAGAAACAGCCGTTGCACTGTGAGCGCAAGAAAAACACCTTTTTCTTTAAATCTGGTGGACTGAGACAACAACTTGATGTTTATCAAGTTTTATGCAGATGACTATCCCCTATTAAATGGTGTTAGCATGTTAAAATGACAACAACAACAAAAAAGAAAATTTAACTATATTTTCCCCAATTTAACTCTAAACAGTAACGGGACACAGTAAAATACATTTAAGTAAACTTATTGTACTTTTACCTCATTGTTATTGTTGCTTGCTATTTTTCATGCCTAAAGAATTTGCATACAAAATGTAAGATATAAAAAGTTTACAATATACTTTGATTTAAATCAAACTATCCAACAGTACATACATTATTAATGATAACTAATATTAATTTTAATGTTCCAGCTTTTTCTTTTCAACATTTGTAATAATTGAGATGTGAATGTGATTTTAATAGGTCTGACGAAACTCTGGATAATTGTATTAGGTTTCTTTCACCATTTTATCAATCAGTAATTCAATGAATTTAGTAAATAACACTTGTCTTATTGGAACAGTCGGAAAAATACCTGAACTCCAACCAACCTCAAAAGCAAATGTTAGTTAGACATTTTGCACACCTAATAAATAATCTAATAATAGTCACATAGGACACATTGGTCATTTTTAAGTCACCTACTTTAAGTCTTCTTTTCTGTAAATACTATTTGTGGGTGTTTTATATGGACACTCAATTATTATATATTATCAAAAAGAGAAAACCAAGTTGAAGAACAGAGGATGTCAGGCAATATAACCTAATGCTGAAACTTGAAGACTGTACTCAACAAACTGCCACTTTTAGAATCACCTGTTCAGTTTTGTCGTTGCAGCTAGGATTATTAGACAAATACCTTGAACACAGATGTCGGGATTGTGGCTTTGTTGCAGCCAGGCAGACACCTTCGTGTTCACGGCTGTGTTAGCTGACGGCAGCACGCCTGACACTCCAGCTGAATCTGCCATCCCCGTGGCGCTCTGATAAATTAGAGGCAAGAGAACACCGGGTTACTCTCGGTGGCCTGTAACAACTGTGGCTTTCAGTCTGACGTCACTTTCTTACTCCATTATTACCAAATCTCCATTTCTCTGAGCTTGTTCAGCCGCAGTGGGAAGGGACAAAGTGTGGAGGACGCTGCTGTGAAGATGAGCCGCCTCATTCTTCTTGTACAGGCGGTGAGCTTGTAGCTTGGTTACCCAGATGTAGAAGAGTTCATGACTCTTTGCCTTCATATGATACAGAATGTCCTCTGCATCCAAATCAATCCGATTTGATTTCTTGTTTATCGATATTACTGCGAGGCTAACATCTAGCGAGCCCTGGACTCGTCCCCTGGCCACCTGTCAAAAACAAAGTGATATGAAAGCTTGTTATTAAGATTATTTACTGACACTGAATAAATCAGACATCACATTAAAGTTGGGTTAGAGGTGGTGTGGTTTGGTTTGAAAGGTCAATCCTTGCATTGTCTGGACAAACATAAAATTTCACTTACATCTTGTTGATTTTTGGAGTAGCGTAAGATCCCTCCTTCCAAGACGAAGTACCGCTGAAAAAGAGATCATCTTTTTTTGAAACTGACGGATTTTAAAGAGACCCGACGTTTGAGCAGCATTGTGAATGAGTGCACTGACTTCTCACCTTGTGCCAGCCTTTAAGTGGCCATTTCCTCCTCTTGAGAAGATATCCTTCACAGATTCCCGGGGCGGTCCTGTCTTGAGGATCGTCACCTGCTCCCTGCATTTCAACCTGAAGGTCGTCAATTACTTCCCAGTCTTTGATAATCTGTGGAAAGTATGAAGAAAAATTAAGTGTCCGATTCAACAGGAAAATTGTCGTTTCTTGCTTACAGTGTAAATAAATGGATAAAGATGAAAGTTTAAATGGATGAATGGAAATATCCTAAAGTTGTAAATTGAAGAAAATCAATCTGCAACTATTTTGATAACCGATTAACCGCTTTAATACTTTTTAAGGCAAAAATTCCAAATATATTTGAAGATTTGTGGCTTTTTTGCTGCATCTGATCATATAAACTGTTCTTTTTTGATTGTTTTTTGATTGTTTATTAGACTGATTAAGTTATGTGACTTTTTAAACATATATATAACTTCAGCAGTCTCAAAACGTCTGGGAGGATGGGGATGATCGAGAGGAAATGTGGAGTTGATGAATATTATTTATTTTCATGTTTTCATAGACCGAACTGTCTGACCTGTCTGGAGTGGCGAGATGACAGAGTGCTGCTGCTCTGAGAGTGGGCTGGCTTGTTCCAGGTGTGGGAAGTCTTCTCCAGGCCGCTTGCCAGCGATTGGCTGCGATTGAGTGAAGATCCAGACAGGTCCATCTCAGAGCGCCGACCTCAGACTCCCCTTCTTGTTGTGAGCGAGTTCTGCTGCGATCTACCAAAATCCCCCTGAAATCAAAGGAAGACCAAGGAGATGATGGTTATTCTGAGAGTACAAGTGCCTACTTCCTTATAATTATTTCCATTTTTAAGCTGTTATAAAGCAGAATTTAAAACAGAAATGAATGCCACATCTGATGAATCAATGCAGGCCCATTGTTCTTAGCCACATAAACATAAAACTGAAAAGCACATCACACATCCACAGCAGTCAAAGTCTAATCAAAAAATAACTGAAATAACCATCACAAGACTTCTTAAGTAGTGATTTCTCAAACATTTACATTTTCACTTGCCAGAGAAAATCTACTATCCTATAATATCAAAAACGGCACCAAACCTTTAAACCAAATCAGTGAACACTGGGCTTGGAGACACTTCCATGTACAATAAGCCTGTTTCCCATTTATTTCCGCCTGATCCAAACTGGCCTTTAAAAGGTAACACCAGCCCTTTAGCAAAGAGTTAGTGCACACTTATTTTAGCTGCAACAAAAATCTATTTTAGCCAAAGTAAGGCAGACAGCCTCTTAACTGGATGTGCATAATTATTTTTTTTACTAGTCTTCTAAATATCAGACAAAAGGTCAATTTTTTTCTCATAACCTTAATGTTCTGGGCGACAAATCTAAACAAATCTGAGAAAAATTATCATTTGAGTGTTTAAGATTCTGGCACCTCAAACACCATCAGCTGACGAAGCTCATTTGCTTAAACTGTGTTCTTAAAACATATTTAAATTCCAGTGGTTTAAAAAATATAATTGATCAACTAATCAGTGGCAGGTGAAAACTGATATGTTCCTCTGATTATTAAACTTCTCATTGAGACCTGTGATATTAACTGTGTCACATATCATTCCTTCCTTTGACACCTTCCCATTTCCTGCCTGTATGCCCGCTAGCACTATGAATAATAAAAATAAACATAATTATGAGCCTTTAAAAAGTCAGGACTTAAGTGAACAATAAGTTGGCAAACAATCCTGCATGAACAAACAAACAAAAACTTTAAATATATTGATACATTTCTACCTTGATGTCTTATTTTCACCAAATCTTGCATTAGGTCAGTTTAATTTAGTCCTGTATGAAGAGCTGTGAAAGGTGAGAAAGTTCCATGAGCAACAAGTGAAAGTGTTTAACAGACTGAGCAGAGCAGGAGACAAGGAAGGAATCGAAGTAATCCAGTTACCTAACACAGGTGAGAGCTGAGCTCTTGGTTCAAGCCTGCTATCATAAATGCTACCTGGATATAGCACAGCACACCTGAATCCTCCAACCAGATCACTCTGGATCCTAGAGTCAAGCACACTGATTTAGAGCATTTTACTGACCAAAAACCAAAGCCAAAGTTGGAAGATTTATCTAAGAATATGTTATGTTTTATCTTATCATAATGAATACATCACGCTTTAAGGTGCACAGATTTGGGGGGAAATATGTGACAATTTATTATCAACAGTTTTAACTTTAACTAACAGTTTTAAAGTTTGTATGTTTAGCTCAATAAGGCTAGCTGTTCCTATTTCCCCACCTGCTTCCTCTTCACTTTGTTTGGAACGCCAGGACTGCCATAATGAATTAATTAAATACACCATTAAATAATTAATTAAATGTGGCAATAATTAATTAAAATTGGAATTAATTAATTAAATAAATAGTTATGACACATGTAATTAATTAATTATTGACACATTTAATTAATTATTTATGTATTTCACATTTTAATTAATTATTGACACATTTAATTAATTAATTATTGACACATTTAATTAATTATTTATGTATTTCACATTTTAATTAATTATTGACACATTTCATTAATTATTGACACATTTAATTAATTATTTAATGATATATTTATTTATTTCATTTTGGCAGTCCTGACGCCTGGCTCTCGTCATGAAATAATTTTATCTGTCAGCCTCACCCATCAAACTCAGGGGGCGGGGTTAACGCTGATCGAGTCAAAACCATTGCTTTGGCCTGGTGGCCATTGTTTCTAGCACACAACAACCGGCATGTGGAAGCTAACAGAACTGAGCTTTGAAAAACCCTGTTTGTGTGTTACCAAATACCGTTTTAATATTTTTTAGCCGAGAATGTAGTGGTTTAATCTTCATGTGTCTGGTCGGTTTGTCAAGATACAGCCTCTTTGCAAAAGTGTTTCGATGATTTCGGAGATGTCTGCCCAGTCTCACGGCAAAGCGTGGGATAGACCCGCTCGCCTCGCAAGCAATCCCACCGACAAAGCGCAGGCCCCGGTACACAGCTGTAGTAACCCCCGCTGACTTCTTTTACTGAGGTTATATTTATCGATGTTTTATTTCCTGATGTTCTTATGTGTCCTACGTGTTTCAGTCGCCAATTCTGAATTATAACTAACATTAAAAACATGTTTAAGGAGGAGAGAGAGCAAATAAATCTGTTTAACATCTGATCTTTGGGTTTTTGTTCAGTAATCAGCGTGACCTGTGTATAAACACATAAAAGAGATAACGTTGGTGTTTCCGTCATGTAGTAACTGCTGGCTTTAACTGTACAAAGGTTGTTCGACACTATGAAACACATACAGACTTCATGATGTTCGGCTAATATTTTTATTGTGAATATTAATCATGCTGACCTCGCTCTGTACACCACGCAGCGAGGTCAGCATATCCACGATATCCTCAGCTCCATGAGTTAACACAAAGTTTCCCAGCTGACTATCTAACTGCCAACTATTCCAGAGACGTGAAAATATACAGCATAAAGAAAAGTGTAAGAGACTCAGCAGCAGATTAGAATAACAGTTATACATTTAATAAATCACCAAATGAATCCAAGAAACGAGCAAACCTGTTCCGACAATTTGAATTTGTATTCCCTCAGCTGCAGACTCGCTGCTGTTTAAATGTTTGAAAAGGAAGATTAGATATAAAAAACGTCAAACATAGACTCAGTCTGCCTTCACATTTGATATGAGGCCAGCACGTATAGTGGCCTCAGCAGGCTATTACTGAAATACACGTGCTATATCATAAACTATGATATAAACAGGGAGGTCCTATTATTACACTGTATTTTTTAATTTTATTGTTATTGTTAAGCACTTTGTGCAGCATCGGCTGTTGGAAATGTGCTATATAAATAAATCTGACCTTGACCTTGACCTATTAACATGTTTAGTTTTAAAGGACACCTTCCTGCCTTTAGTCTCATTCATGAGCAGTATTAGTTTTCTTCTAACATCCAGAAGTCTGCACAATGTGTTTCATAGTTTGTAACAAGCCTTTGACAGGTAAACATAACATGACCGAAAAAGAAAAAAAAAAGAAAAAAAAAAGAGAGAGAGTGTTGACATAAGAAGAGAAAATTCTCTCAATTATGGAGACAGACAAATGGTTCATTTATGTTTGATGTGTGTTTATTCCTCCCTAAATATCGTCGGTGAAGTTCGCCATGCATGTCAGATTTTCCTGCGCATTTTTATACCTCTGCCAACAGAGAGAGAAAAAAAATCACATTCTAACAGACAGCTGGTGCTTAGAATACAGTTGAATAACTATTAAAAAACAGATGATATTTAGATGATAGTTCAGTCTAACACATGTGCCAGTGAACCATTAAACGTCTGTGAAACTATGCAGTTATGAAACGTAACTTTAACCTCAGCCAAACCGATTTGCTCAGTTGTAAATAAAACAGCGAAGTAAACGTGACCCGACAGACAGAACCTGAGTGAATGAAGTCCAGCGTTTAACCACTGAGAGCTAAAACTCAGCTGAGGTTTGAAAGCTGTGTGCCGGTGATTGGACATCAGCCGCTGATAAAGCTGTTCGCCTATAAAGTGCTCTGTAAGGAAACGAGCTCCAGCAGCTCTGCGCTCGGGGAAAACACTATATTTACTTATCTTGTGCAGAAAAATGCGCTGACATTGCGTTATATCGAGCACCGGCTGCCCAGTTAAACTGTGACTATCACCAGGTAACTAGGCGTGTTTCTTGAATTAGCAGCAGGTGTTAAACAGCTGACAGATGAGGAGGAGGATGCATGCAGGTAAACTGAGGGTCTGCTGAGCTGATCGCTGGTTTCGTGAGAAAAATGTCAGCTCGTTCTTTATGTTACAGAAGCACAGAGACACAAGACCAGGCGGAAAGAGACGATCGTTCGGTGAAAATGAGAATCTGCGAATGCAACATGTGGAACACGGAGAGTGGAATATGTAAACAAACCGGTTAACGTAACCCCCTCGGTGCACTCTGCATGCTAACTGTTAGCAGAGCTAGTGAAATCTCTGAAAACATCTGAGCACTTTTGCAAACATGTTCTATGTTGACAACCTGACCAGACATACGTCGCGACATTCGCGGCTAAAACACTGTTAAAAGTGTAGCTGGTGACAGAAAAACGGGGTATTTTAAAACTACACCACCACCATTGCTGCTTGTGATTTGATCTGCATTCTGGGATAACTGGCTGCCCCAAGTCTACACAAGCAATCGATTTTCTAGGATCGACCTGTTTTGACTTACTTTGCACGGCAACCAATCAAATGTTAGAGAAGCTGCATGGGCAGCGTTAACCCCGCCCCCTGAGTTTGATGGGTGAGGCTGACAGATAAAATTATTTCATGACGAGAGCCAGGCGTCAGGACTGCCAAAATGAAATAAATAAATATATCATTAAATAATTAATTAAATGTGTCAATAATTAATTAAATGTGTCAATAATTAATTAAAATGTGAAATACATAAATAATTAAATGTGTCAATAATTAATTAATTACATGTGTCAATAATTAATTAAATGTGTCAATAATTAATTAAAATGTGAAATACATAAATAATTAATTAAATGTGTCAATAATTAATTAATTACATGTGTCATAACTATTTATTTAATTAATTAATTCCAATTTTAATTAATTATTGCCACATTTAATTAATTATTTAATGGTGTATTTAATTAATTCATTATGGCAGTCCTGGCGTTCCATACTTCCCGTGATCGCCCTCTGTGTGTCCGTGTGTGTATATACATATAGTCCCAGTTGAGTCTATATTTGGGTCTTCATTCCTGACATGTTTTTATTGTTGTTCTTATAGCAAAATGATTTTAATTTTGTCTTTTAAATCAAAGTTTTTAAGTTTCACAAAAGGCAGGTTTAGTTGTACAAATATAAATAAAATAACATTATATGTCTTAAATTATTATTTTATTATTTTATTTACAAAGACACAAGAGCGAAAGCAGATTTCTAATTTAACAAGTTTATTTTGTAGCAGATGCAACATTTTAAATTTGTTTGATTAAAAAAGCAGATGTACCTGGTTCCAGATCTTTAAATGTGTGCACATCCTTAGACATCTGTGGCAGTAAATTTATTACTTTGGGTTTGAGGCTGATGGTTTTTTAAGCTTTCATTTGCTGATATTTAATAGGCCAAGAAAATCTTAATTGACATTTTAATCAGCCTGTGCAGACGTAATTATTTGCACAGGCTGGTTTAACAGCTACTGTATGACTATGACTGGATTGATCTGTTAAGGCAGGGGTGGGCAATTCCAGGCCTCGAGGGCCGGTGTCCCTGCAGGTTTTAGATGTGTCCTTGAACCAACACAGCTGATTTAAATGGCTAAATTAGCTCCTCAACATGTCCTGAAGTTCTCCAGAGGCCTGGTAATGAACTAATCATGTGATTCAGGTGTGTTGACCCAAGGTGAGATCTAAAATCTGCAGGACACCGGCCCTCGGGGCCTGGAATTGCCCACCCCTGTGTTAAGGGCTCCTTCTGGCCCTCCCCCTTAATCTAAATACAAACCACACATCAAACAATCCTGCATCAGTTTGTAGTCATTTGATGACACACCTCTTTAGCAATATGAATCTTTAGAAAAACTCTCAGATGGACTGAGGATCTCCAAATATTTAGCCTAATTAATTTTGGGTAATTAGCTGTTTAAGCAACTTAACACATATGTAGCTAATTAAACTGCTAAAACTACTGGAGGTGGGTGAATCTGTGGCTTCTGGGGAATCCCCGTGCAGTTTGCCTTGTTGGTAATCCACTCTTGTGCAGTGTGTGGCACCATGGCCAATACCGTCTGCAAGGAGAGGATTACCTCTTCTTAATTGGTTTTTCAAGAGATGTTTTTAGCTACTTAGAGTAACCTGGACACGGAGTAACTCGATCTGAAGACGGAGAGCACTGACACAATAATATTAATCTTGATTACCACAGAATAACACTTCTATACACTTAATATAAATATATGCCATGGTTTGTTTTACTTAGAATGTTTTATGACTTTCAAGAGCTGCAGAAAAGAAATACTTTTTTTCCAAAGAAAACTCTTCTATTTGTCGTATTTTATGTGTATGTGTTTATGTGTGTTTTATGTATTTGCGTTTAATTTGTGAGTCTGAGAACAAGCTACTAATATTCGTTGTGTTAAAATTTGCATTTTAACACAGACATCACAGCGTCAGTCTGCAGAATCACTGTACAGTTGTGGGAATATAACTTTCATATTTATATTTTTTGACCTGACTGACTTAAAGAAGGTTTCTCGGGTGCAACAAAATGCTTTACAAATCTTTCCAATACACTGTAGTAAGTAATTTTGCCAGTACTGGGATGCTAAGTCAGTGCATTCAATTTGATTTCTGTCTAAATCTATCCAGAAGCAGCCTGCCTTGCTGTTATGTAAGGGCAAGAGAGGATGAGAGTAACTGACCTCAGTACTGAAAGCCTGTGGTGGAAACAGGATGAAAGGATTTGCAGGTTTCTGAGCTTGCTTAGTCAGAAAGGTTCATGCACAATAGTCCGCACTGAGTTTGATTATGATTTCCACTCACATTTTATTTTGGTTTCATGTTCTAGACACAGAAAAATAAAAAACCTCTGTGTATCTCCCATGTTTAGAAGTTATCCTTACAGTGTAAATATCATAGTTGCATACATTTAAACCACTCACACTCCAGTTCATTTAACTCAACCTCCGAACTGCAATAAAACAATAAATAACTCAAAGATGATGAATGGTTATTTGCTGGACTACTGTTTGACCTCATTTGACCCAGAAAACCTAGATAATGCACGCTAATGACGCATGCGCCATTAGCGTGCTGCCTGCTGCAACCTATAATTTCCTTCGGGATTAATAAAGTATTCTGATTCTGATTCTAAAACAATGTGCATGCAGATGGATGAGTGATTTAATGAGCTCACGGGGGGGGGGGGGAATGGTGGTCAACACAACAAGTCAGCCAAGGTGGAGACTTCATGCATCATGCCTGAGGGTGGAGTTAAGATGCACAGATTATGACTGTTATAATCTCTTGTGTGGAATAAAATACTCTTACCAATAGTGTTCAGGACGCTAGTATATACAAGAAAACGTGCAACTTACATCAAAAAGACTAAATGCTGAGCACGTTTTTGGACTCCAAACTCAGAGGGAATTTTTTTTAAAACAAAACATTACAAAGGGCAGTGAAACAGTTTTAAAGGTAGATTCTTGTCCTGATCACTTCACATCCTTGGTTAACAAGTCCTTTGTTTCACCTGTAAACTACTGAAGTCTGCATAGGGTCTAATCTGGATTAATATACTACTGCCTCAGCACAACGACAAGTAAAGGTTACTTTCATTTTAATCAAATGCTTTTAGTGTTGTTTCATACATATATATATGTATGTGCAGATTAACATATTCCCATGACGCATTCGCTGTCCAGATTAGACCACACATAACTGCTGAATTACACAGAATACTGGTGGTTATATTCTGTGTTTTCCATTAAGATTTAGCCCAAACTTTCACATTGCTTGTCTGGTATTTTCAAATCTATTTTGGAAAAGCAATTTTTAAAAACTCCCACCTGAAATCCACCTCCGACTCTCATCGTCTGTCCTTCCGCGTCTGATTAATCCGACAAAAGTCTCATTTGGCGTTTAATAATCTGTGAAAACTCAGCATTTCGATGAAAAAATAGCGACAAACGTTGAAACAAAAGAAGTCAGACTGCATGCTTTATCCAGAGACAATCACATAATCTCACCCACCGTGCCCTCTCTGCGGCGGGTGACAGCAGCTCCCTCAAATCCAAGGAGGGCCGTGCGTCGCAGGCGGCGCGCACCATGCGCAATGTGTCCTGCCCATTATCCGCATTAGCTGGAATTACACTGAGAGTCTAGGGCTGTAGTGGAGAGTGAATCTAAGCAGGCTCCTCTCTCTGAACACTCGGTTTACTCATTTTTAGGTTGAAGCAGAGATTAAATGGACAAAACCTGAAGCCTCTTCACACAAACTTATTAATACAGTATTTTAGGGGATATTAATGACCTTTATATGTTAATAACTTCCAGGAGAACACCAGAATGTCTTGATATGGCCTTCTTAATTCTTAATAATTCACAATAAACCATGATTTACCATTTCTTTAATATTATATCTTATTTTAATAGATTCAGTTCTGCAGCTTCTGTCGTTTTGTTAATAAAATCTTAAATTTTTTTAATACGGTTCCTTTTTTTCTGCACTCTAAATTACATTGTTGTACTACTGTTTGCCTGATCTTGTGCAGAGGTGCATACTGTTGAAGTGAAAATGAGTAATATGCATCTCTCCCATTTGACCCAGATTAGCATGCTGTAATCTGTAACATGGAGATTAACTCATCAGATCTGTGACCAGTTGTGTTTATTATGGCTGGAGCTGTTTTTATTATGCCACTTGGTCACAACTCCATCTGGCACTGTACTAAACAAAATCTCCTGAAATGTAAACAGAAGCATTATAACCCCAACCAATGGGAATATGTGATTGGTAGTGTCTGTGAAAAAGTTCTGCCCAGATTTGCATGAAAGTGCGAGAAAGATTTTGCCCAATTATTGGACATTTTGCACCATATCATCACAAATGCCCGTCACCCTGAAATAGGAAGAATATCACAAGCGATCCTAGTCCTTCTAAATCCAAAGACTTGACTGATGTATGGTGTGGAGTGTGCTTTTAACCGTGGCAGAAGTATGCTATCTCACACTGTTCTTTGTTCGCACTGTTCCCTCAGTAACAGAAAGTCTTCATAGAAACAACATGAGCCAAAGTAAGCGCTGAAGTCATTTATTAAACACTTAAATAAAGCCATTTGAAGCATTATTTATCCAATAACTCCAGACATCTCCAGGCTGAGGTGTCCGAAAGGTGGACGCTCACTGTGTCACCAATTTATCTCTTTCACTCAAGACTTTCTTTTCAATCTTTAAAGTCTGATTGATGCCAAATTAAAACAAAGACTGCATCCAGTCCATTTACAGTCGTTTGCTGTTCCACTTGGCTCTCGATCTGAAAGTCACCAGTCCCAGTAATGTCCTCTGTAGCTCTACGTGGCCTCCTCTGCTTTAGGAGCTGCCTCTGCGCTTCCATCCGAGCTCTGCTGTTTGATATACTGCTGGAGCAGCTGTGACAGGTGGGCCGGGTGGCGCTGCAGCAGGTAAGCTGTGTGAGAAGTCAGCATGGAGAGCCCGCTCACCACCTCGCCCTGGATGACAGTCATTGACGGCAGTTTGGAGTAGCTCACGATGCCCTGTGCACTCAGCAGCGTGTTGTCTATGCAGGCTCCTGATGAAAGAAGAGCAAAGATCATTACAGATATTTGCAGTGGATTCCTTCCATTTCTGGACTGATCTGAAATCTGTTTTACAGAGACAGGCTTCAGCTGGCAAAATATTATCTGTTTAATTTTACAAACAGTTTTTAACACCGGTTCACAAACTTGGGTTAATAAGCGTGATTTGGTGCAGATTCAGTGTTGGAGGGTTTGAAAACACACTTCCATTTAAGGAAGTGAACATGCAGACAAAGCGAACGTCTGTAGAGGACAGACTGAATTTGGGCCACAGTATCCTTGTGTACACTCACAGTACACTTGGCATTTTCTAGATGAGAGGCAGTAACTGCTTATCCCAACTAACTGGATCCCTAACTTCATCTACCAACCGATTGTGCTCCAAGGTTAGACGCAAGCAGGTTGTGGAACCTTATCTCAACCCACAGCCCCAAACTGTCACCAGCAGAAGATTGACGAGTTAATTTAGAAGACAATTTAGCTCAACTTTTCCTGAACTCATTTCATGGTTCCCGAGGCATCATAACAATATCCAATGCTAATTATTCCTCGCACGTGGATAAACGTACCCAGTAGTGTCATCTGTGGGCTGCCCCTCAGAGTCGTCAGCATCTCTTTCACCTTCGGCTCTTTGCTAACAAACATAACCGTTGGGCCGACGAACAGAAGACCCATGTTGCAGTAAATGGAGTCACTCAGGAACGACCGCACGACCTGAAAACAAACAACTGTGAATTAGAAGATTAATGATCCTTGATGTGAAATTGTGCAGCAGGATGTTCTTCTATATGAAGGACGCTGTGAGCTAAAAAGCTGCAGACAGAAACAACAACTCAAAGTTTATCGTCTTATGTATCATCAGAAAATGATTTATTGTTGCTGTTATAGTTTATGTAAAGTATAAGGGATGGTCCTGGGTGCCATCAGACAGTGAACAAATTCAGTTGTTACGCTGGGCGTCGACTTGACATTGGTTACACATCAGGTTACGTGGAAGGTTAAGGCGTGGTTAAATAAGTTATGACATAGATTCGCCACAGAAGTCTAAATCACGCATTAGAAGTATAACAGGACTACTCATCCATGGAGTGTGCAGCTGTCAACATTCAAGAGAATATAATCCACACTTTGTTGTCCTTTCTGACCCTAAAAATGTTACCAAAAACACTGTCTATTACTTAGATTTGGATTAATGAAAGCTGTTTTATTATGTTATTATTCAGAAACATCTCAAACGTATTTGATTCCCGATAAATAGGAAACGTCACAGAATCAACAACGTCAGTCTTACCTTGTTGGGGAAGAACTTGACTGTGATGTTGTGTTTATAAAGTCTGTGCCTGAGAGTCATCATGTCTTCAGCACTGCTGCTGCTGTTCTGGACCACGGCGATCATTTTACAATCCTCAAACAACTTCTTCAACTCCCTCTTCATTAGTAAGGTCAAATCATTATCCTGAAGGAATGAGACGGAAGAGATTGACACTCAGTAAAGCACGAGACCTGCAGACCAAACCAGGAAAAAAAAGACTACTACTTGAACAAAAGGACATAAGTGCATACTTTCAAAATCTGCTTGAAGTAACAAAATAAAAGCCCAATTAATTCTGTAATGTGTAAAATTCTGGTTCCAAAAAATGTTTTTATCATTTACCTACTGAGCAGCAGAAAATATATCGTATTTTACTGTAAAAGATGAAGCTTTCAGGTAAAAATAACCTCATCTTTGAAAATGGTAAGAGTAGCTAAAGTTCTGAATAAGCTTTACATCTATCAGAGTTGTATACACAGTTGTTATGCTACTTTTTAAAAAAGACATCCAAAGCAACAGACAGTACACAAGAGTGCAGGCAGGGTGGCGACATGTGTCGAGGTGACAGAAGCATAGCAGTACAAGTAAAAGGTAAGATTTTAAAGAGGTTAGTGAGACCTGCTATGATGTATGGTTTGGAAACTATAGTACTGACAAAAAGACAGGACGCCAAGTTTAAGATGTAAAGATTTTCATTGGGAATGAGCGGGATGGACAGGATTAGAAATGAGTGCATGGGAAGGACAACTTAGAGGGGTAAGGGTAAGAAGGTTTGGACATGTTTAGAGGTGGGATAGTGGATATACTGAACAAAGGATCGTGAAGATGGAGCTGCAAGCAAGAAGAAAAGAGGGAGAGCACAGAGACAATTAGTGAAGGAGGACATGAAGAGGGTTGGTGTGACAGAGGAGAATGCTCTGTCACATCATGGGATAGGGTAGGGTAACCGTGCAAGTTAAAGGTTTCATAATGACCAAGCGAAAAATAAATATGACAATATTGCAAATATTTAAATGAAACCAACTTTTCCAATTACCTTGCAAATTAAATACAAAGTGCAGATGTGGAAGATAAAGTTTATCATGTCCTTAAGCACGTGTACAAACACTGTTGTATATTCCCATTTCTTTTGCAACAGTTATTAAACTGCTCCATCAGCTGCTGACTGCCTGGTAAAAGTTGTTTAGGATGCAATGCCAAATGCCTGTTTTTAAGCAACATATTTCAAAGGTTTTGTAAACCTAAGCCAATCCAAGAAATAAGCACACAATGCTGAGCAGTCCTATATGAAGTGAGACTTGTTCCGATCGTGCAGGCTTTCAGTAAAAGGCTGAACATTCTGGTGTGTTACCTCCTGGACGTGTTTGGTCTGGGACGGGTAAGCGCCTGGAGGAAACTCCCGTGCGGGGGGGATGTACTGAGTAACCGCTAGCAGCTTCTGTTTCTGGATGTGCAGAGGCTTCCTGTGGCGGGTCACAGCCTTGGACCCGTGTCGGACACTCTGTGTGAGGGGAAGCCATCCTGAAAGCCACAAATGTCAGGTAAATGTCTGCTGTACAACCTGTCAGTGAGCGCTGCGGAGCTAACATCGACTAACTGAGCGTAATAACAGCTAAAAACGGAGTCCCCGCTAACGCTACTAACAGTAGCTAGTTGCTGAAAATTAGACAGACTAACCAGAACCGCAATGTTTAAAAAAGAAAAAGAAAAAGTAATGGTATAAGTATAGTACTTTACCATGTTTTGGCAGCAATTTCGAACACAAGGTCGCCGCCATCTTTCACAGGAAAACGTCGTTATTCAGGAAAGTGACGAACGCATGCGTGCTGCGTTTACTGACATGTCGGCAAAAAGAAAACCTTCCTCATATTTAACAAACTTTAAGCGTAAAAAGAAAACAAAATTACCTAAATGAAGCTGTGCTTTGTGACGAACACGTCGGAAAACATTTAAAAACCGATAACCTGTATCCATATACGTATTATCTAAATAATTTGGCTAAAATAATAAGCAAATTGCTGCAATGCCGGAGAAGAGACTCCGAGTGGGCTTGTACGCGAACGCGTCCTAGCGTAATGACGCACAATTACCGACGTTCGTGTTTTTTTTGTTTTGTTTTTGTTTGCATTTTTAGTTCATATGAAAATAAATCCGTAGATTACATAGTTTCTAAATAAGTAGAGTAAAATGATTTTTAAAATCGATGATTTTCTTACAGCATTCTTTTGCGTAACATTTTACGTAAGGGAGCGTTACGTCAGCGTGTGTTTTACAGGCATGAGGCGCATACTCAGTACGATTATATTGAGACATATTTGCTTTATTGGAGGAAATCTGCCCTCTCGTGCCACTAGGATAGTAGGGCTGCCGCGCGTTTTTACCTCGAAATACTGCAGCGGAACCAGTATGGACCTGAGTAACATGAGGAAGAGGTACAAAGGAGATCTGGAGGTGAGAAACTGCTGAGTTACCTGCGTTGGGATACAGTGTATTGAGTCATGTAACTGAAGCCACTCTGTCAGTGCTGTGCAAATGCAAGGTCACTTTATGAACCCTGAATTAGATGTGCAAAAAAAATACAGTGAGTGTGCACAGCTGGAATGTAATCTGGCTGCCATGGATAGAGTCTGTGACCAGATCCCACTGCGTTAAATGTTTCCGTATGGGTTGCGTCTTACTTCAGTGAAGTACCGGAGTACCTGGATAAAAAGCCACGCAGGCACATTGAGGTCATTGAGACTTAACACAGAAAAGCCCCAGGAGGTTCAAAACAGGGAAGTTATTGCTGTGAGGGACACTGCTATCCTTGTTTTTGTTTTTAAGCACGTTTCGTGTGAGATTCATATGAACTGATATCATTTAATGAAACACACACCCCTGAGTAGTACTGAAAAATGACCACAACAACAACAAAAAATTGATGAATGGTGTGCTGTCACCACCATTAAAATGGGACATCCTAGCTGTAGCTGTAGATGATGCCACACACTTTTATCCTTTGTCCCTCATCCCACATATTCAGATGATATCCCACATATTGGTTGGCTCTAGTATTTAAAACCATTACCCATAAAATCTGGCTTATATCTTCCCGGATAAAGTGCCAGTTAACAGTTTTTTTCACTTATCCCATGCTTAACAGGGAAAAGTGCAAGGGAAGTCACTACAAAGTCATGAGCTCTGCAGATTTCTGCAGGATATGATGTATAGAAACTACCAAAAAGAGAAGGAAAAACTACTGAGTGGGTCAAGCCTGTGAAATAATATGGATTTAAGAATACTATCAAGCAAAAATCTTCCTTTTATTCTTATTGTTTGGAAAGTTGCATTCAGATAAAAGGCTGTGTAATTATTGTCCCACACAAATTTACTTTTAGGAAGTTTGCATCTGGTCACGCTGTATACAGCTGGAGAAAGCAGGTGTTCCCCAGATGTTTCACACCTCAGCTTTGACCTCTAAATAGGACATATTTCTCTGGCATGTTTAAAAGTGATAAACACAATTGAATAATTAATTAAATCGTAATTATACTGCCTACAGCCTGTACTCACTATAATCCAAAAGCATCAGTGAATCATTTGAATCCTGCATTATGTAAAAGTGGCTGTTTTCCTGTGTTTTTTTACATCTGTATCGGTTGTTTTGTTTCCAGTGCTTTGAGGAGAGTCAGCTCGTGTCTCTCGACCCCATCAAGCAGTTTGGAAACTGGTTTGATGAAGCCACCAAGTGTCCTGAAATAGGAGAGTCCAATGCTATGTGCCTCGCCACTGCCACCAAGTAAGAAACGCTGCCCCCCGAACAGATTGGAGCTGATTTCTTTTCACAGTTTTGTACAATTAATCGTATCTGTTGTGTACTCAGGGATGGACGTCCGTCCGCTCGCATGGTCCTCCTGAAAGGTTACAGCAGTGAAGGTTTCCGTTTCTTCACCAACTATGAGAGCAGAAAGGGCTGCGAGCTGGTAAGAAGCATCTTTATCGCTGACTCTGTCAGCAGCCGTCTACATCCATGCTCTGCTTCTTTTGCCCTCAGGTGGTTTTGAATAAATGTGTAATTCTTCCTGTTTCCTGTGTTATTGTCTCACAGATAGTGCATTACTGTGTTTAAATGCTATTATTGAGTCCAGCTCTTTTGCTTTTATCAATAATGTATTTCTTAAGCGAGTAGTTAGCAGGCACAAAAAATTACAAATCAACATCTGTATCAGTCATACAAACAAAAATGGCACCAATTCACTGGTTTGAGCTTTGGAAATACATTTCTATGACTTTGGGGACAATAAACTCTTTATCTTTGGATTTTTGCCCATAATTTATGCAGAACACGTTATCAAGCCATTTCTTTGCTTTAGAGTTTCAAAGGGTTTTTGATGCCTTCATGAGCCAAGGCTGAGATGGTTTTAGCGCGCACAGACGAGGGATAGTGGATATAATGGACAAAATATAATGACTATGGAGCTGCCAGGCAGGAAGAAGAGAAGAAGACCACACAGAAGGTTCATGTTAGATGCCAGTTATAGGGTGAGATGGAAGCAGGTGATCCACTGATTTTAGACATCTTTAAAAAAAACATTTGAAAATGCATTTTTATTCTTTGGCTTTTACTGATACTTTTACTGATAAGTACATATTGCTTTCTGAAGACTTTGTTTTTATTATTCTAAATAAAAATTATATCGCGGGAATTTTTTATTCATCAGGTTTCAAATGTTTTGCATGAATTTTGATATGCATTGTCTCCTTTTTGTCTTAAATCAAATACTGACACTTGTCGCCCCTTGTTGATAAAGTCTGCCTCCATCTCACCCTGTGTCCAGCATCCTCCACTGTCACAACAACCCTATGCATGTCCTCCTTCACTTCATCCATGAATCTTTAAGGCTTCTTCCGTGTTGTCGGGTCCTCTGATCACTTTCTTCTCCACAGGAGAGCAATCCGCATGCATGCCTGGTCTTCTACTGGGAACCACTGAACAGACAGGTGCAGAAACCTTAATTTTACTATTACGTTTTAATATTACGTTCTTCTTTAAACTTTTTATTTTCATAGTAAATGTAAGTTAAATTTAATTTTGATTTTCAGATTCGCATTGAAGGCACCGTGGAGCGGATCCCCTACCAGAGCTCCTGCGATTATTTCCACTCCCGGCCAAAGAGCAGCCAGGTCGGCGCTGTCGTGAGCCGACAAAGCACTACTGTGCCTAACAGAGATGTAAGCGCCGAAGCTGCTCCACCTGCACGTTGTAGGTAATGCGTACAATGTCTAAGTCTCAGTTTTCACAATTTCTTTCAGTATCTGAGGCAGAAAAATGCAGAACTGGAGGAGAAGTACAAGGACACAGAGGTGCCTATGCCTGATTACTGGTAAACCTTTGCTCTTAATTAAAGTTAATAACATGTTGGTACGGCTTCTTAAAGCTTTTTCGGTTCGTTGCCTTTAACTGTCCCATGATTTTCTTTTCCAATAGGGGCGGCTACATCGTAAAGCCTTTTTCAATAGAGTTCTGGCAGGGACAGACAAACAGACTTCACGACCGCATCGTCTTCACCAAGCTGAAGGACGGAGAGTCCGAGCTGGGAGAGTTTCAGCACGCTGCAGAGGGAGGCTGGGTGTACCAGCGACTGTCCCCATGAGGAGCATCAGCAGGCTGTGAAATAAAGGAGAGGACATGTTTCATCTCGACTATCACTGATTTAAAAAGATCACCATCTTTACCTCACATTAATAACCTTGCATAGGTGCTGTTGTGCGCAGTTTATCAACAAGCCAAATGTCACTGTGCTGTTTTTGAGGTGAACCATGTGTGCTAAGTGGATAAGTGGAGCAGCGTGGCACAATCTGACTGTGCAACTTTTGAGTTTTCCATGCTTTGTAATGGAAAAAGGGCACTGGCCTGAAAAAGTGGAGCAAACTTTACCCACTCAAAATAATGATTAACAGTATGGCTGTGGTTGTTTAACAGTGCAGTCGTTGACCTTCTAGGACATGAAAACTGTTTCTTATTTCTTAAAAAGCACAATCTGTTCCACTCATCAACACTTAGCTGCTGTTCTTCTCCATTGGTGTGATTATTTCTGTACAGGTGTGTAGTTTTCTAAAGAAAATATGGAAAATTGAGACAATTGCTTGAGAAAGAAAGAAAAGTGTGACTGTTTTGCTAATTATGGATTCAGAACATCATCTTTGGCCATAACCTGAACAATAAATATAAAAATGAATTTAGAGGCTTTTATATGGGGAATATGAGAGCATGCTCAATGTGTCATCTTAGAATTTATGACAAAAAGAGCTTGTTCCTCATGAGAAAACTAATATTTGTTTCAAATTCATTGTTGTCTCTAGACAGAGTTTACTGCCTCAGTCGTGTTAGCAACTCGTGAAAAAATCACAAGTCTGTTAACTGAACAACTAAAGTATATTTTTCTTCTAATTGGTGACAAATATGATTTTACACTTACAAATGGAAAATATGTGACCTGTACTGGTGGTTAACTTAATTTAAATTGATTGTATCAGGCTTAAATCTATGGCAGTGACTGCCTTTTAATAGTGAGATTAAAAGAGCACATGATGTCATTTGTGCCAACTGTTGTGTGTCCTGTATTGTTTGAGGATGAAATTGTGGTATATAGCTTGAAGTAACTGTGGGAAAATAGCTATTAATAAAGTTTTAATTTGTAACTGAGGACAGAGTGTGCGTTTGACCAGCAGATGTCAGTAGCACAGCTAACACAAACACCAAGATTCAGCGAAACACGATCACTCAGAATCACTAGAAACATGCAATATTCTCATGGATTAACTGTTGACTTGTGGATTTCTGTGAATCACTCGATGATATCTGTCATTTTCTCAGCTAACAGCAGGGCAGCTCCACTACAAAATGCAGAAGCAGACCGCAGGGTGTCAAATATCACCCTGCTTACTATCACCATGTCAACAAAACAGGCTGAACAGCTCACTAACCCCAAAGAACGACCTCACCAAGATCATCGCGTTTAAACAGGCCACCATCTGCATGTTAAAAGCTCTCCTCGCTGTAGACTCCAGCACAAACAGAAGAAAATCTTACATGTTAACAACTTTTATATTTATTACAAACAAAAAAGCATCTCAGAAAAAAATTACAGACAGCATTTCTTGTTGTTGATGTGTCACATGCAATGGCTGCAGGAGTTATTTGGACAGTTAAACCAACAAAACAGCATGAAGTTATTTCACAATGACATAAACAGATATTTGATTCGTACAAAAGCACAATTAGCATACCCAAGTCATGTTTTCTGATATGATTGTATCCATAAACTGTACCGCGGTCACCTGGGGCAACCTCCAGGCTCGAAAAATAAAGCCAAAACCTGCAGTTCCTCTAAAAGCCTGGCTCCAGATATGAGTCAGTCTGAATTTACAGCTTGAATTTTGTCCCTGTAGCTAATTCCCCCCTTAACAGCAACTATGAGAGGATGATTTTCTTTTAAAGAACTGACTTTTTTAAAGCATATTAAGGCTTAAAGCTTGCATTATTACGGTTGTGGCTGGAGTGACAGACATTGATATAGGCAACTGTAGCTTGCCATGTACATTTCAAAACATCTAAACCATGTTGGTGCCTTTTAGAGCATTTTAAAGGAATTTCTTCCACTTTTCTTCCTGTGTGATCAGCTGTACTGACCGATACTGAACATTATCGAAACTCTGCGGTTTATGACTGCACCTATCTAATCAGGCTTTCTAGGGCTAGCTGATAATTTAGAACTCCACCCTCTTATCCAACTTCTACATCCAAGGAAACCAACGTGAATTTAGATGTTTTCATATGTGAAACATGAGAGCATTTTTCAGGGTGTCAACTTAGAATTCATGACAATGAGAGCTGTAATTTGCACATGTATTCCTCACAAGTAAACGTTTAATATTTGTGGCTGCAAAATATGTTGTCAAACTGACTGTTGCCTCGAGAAAAAGTTGACATTGTTGCATGTTTGGATGACAAGATCAACATGGTGATCGTTAATGGTTACATTAATCTTTCATATACAATCTATAATTTTCATTTAAGAACATGTGGAAACAAGGATGGACGAAAGATGTTTGTCCTTCCCCGTTTGGGGATATTTTACTTGACAAGTGTATATAGATATATAAATAAATACATTTACTTTAACATTTTGTTTCTTAGAGCTGAGAAATTCAAGTCTTTTCAATGATGACTTGATACTTTTGGGGGCCTTTATATTTGAAAGCATCCACCATAATGTTTCAGATGTAATCAGTGACGTCAAGTCTTTGGTCATAAAAATGTAAAAAAAATTTCCTTTGACATTTAACAAAACATAAAAACCTGAAACATAACATTACATCTACAACATTAAAAAATGAAAACTTAAATGACACCAATGTTACATTTGAATCATGAGGCGAGAATTCCCCAAATTTTCCTTCATGTCATTTTTGAAAATATAAAACAACAGCGTGAGCACAAGGAAGTAAATATAAAAGTTAAAAGACAGAAAATCTGGAGAAAAATGTGTCCAGGACTGTGTTTAGTTCCCGTCTGCCGGGTGGATGTTTAAATTTTGACACCTCGTTGTTTATTTAAGTGTCTTTTTTTCTTGTGTTTTCCTGTGTGTGGTGAATAGTAGCACAGTAGTAGTACATGTAGGACAACATGGTGGTGTTTGCATACATTCAAGCCATCTTTGAAGCTTCTTATGTGTATATGACACATTACTGATCAAGTATGTGCATTTTCTGTGCTATTTCTCTGTCTTCTTTTTATGATTCTCTTGACTGAGGTTGTTGTCTGCAAACAGATTTGGGTTCTCGGCCAGCGTGACGCGGACCCTCTTCTTCTCCTTGTAGCGGCCGGAGTTGGAGACCTTGACGTGGCGTCCTTTGGTGGCAGATTTATCGACGATTTTCTCCAGTTTGGCATTCAACTGGCTGTCCAGTTCTGGAGAGCCGTTACTACTCGGGTGGTCTTTGTTCCCAGTGTTACTGCCATGCTCTGCTGGGATTTCATACAGAACCTTGGATTCAGACTTCTTCTTGCGTGAGAAGGTCAGCCTCCACCAGCTTGAGTCAGCCATGGCACCAACAGAGACTGGAGGATCGACCTGTAAAGTTCAGAGATCTTAGCGTGTGGTGAGCAATAGCAAAGAATTCTAGGTAAATAAAGTGTTTTAGCATTACTTTGTACACTTCAAAACAGCATTTATTCTGTCAGTTTTAATGCAGCCATGTTAGTCAGTCTTTATCTATACAAAAAGTCCTTTTATTTCCATCTATAAATGCATATCTAAATGTAGTCAGGAAAGGGTCTAGGCCACAAAAAAACTACAGTATGTACAGCTAGATCAAAACTTGGTAGAATTTTGAAATATACCGAGTCTCTTTATCACTATCATTTGACCAGAGGAAGATTTGAAACCAGTCAAACATTTACATTTATTCATACCTGGTCAACAATATAAATAAGAGCTTTGTAGTGTTACGAATCAACTGAATAGCCAAGTATTTATGAAACTTTAATGTATCACTTGCAACCAGTTTTAATTTAAAGGTCTGAAATCATGAAAGGCTAAGCTGGAGAAAGTTTGGTAGTGGCAGTCAAGACAGCATCATCAGCATAAAAATGTACATTACACTTCTGAGTGGGAAATTACACTGAATAAATGCACTTTGAAAGTAATTAACAGTGGGCCCGGTGTTGATCCCTGAGAGACGCCATTATCAGCCATGTTTTTTCTGTCAAATTGTTTTTGCTAACGTCAATAAAATTCAGGTTTTAATATAAAAATACAAAACATTGGATTAGATTATCATAACTCAAAATGTACTTTAAGAAGTAATTCAGTAGTTTGTATAAAATAAACTCCAGTTCCACTTACTTGTTTTTTTTTCCATTTTGAATTAATTAAAATAATTTAAAGGTGATTTTATGTGGTAAATTGCAAAGCCTCGTACACAGAGGTGGCCTAAAGTTTTACAAGGCCTTAAGCAGGATTTGATTAAAGGCCCTCAGCCACCCACGTCAGCAAAGCCACTATTAGCTATATTGCCCTTGCCAAACCATTTCTGCATTACGCATCTAACACAACAATTCTAATGGCTTGGTTATTCTGTGCTGGAAAGAAATACAATAAACAAGCAGATGATGATTTTTAAAACAAGTTCACTGTTTAAATTTTTTTTAAATTGTGCAAAAGGGCAGCACAGTCACAAAGAATTTACCACAGACCGAAATATTATTTTATGTAACAGCGC
Source organism: Aulonocara stuartgranti (assembly GCF_965226115.1). NCBI lineage: Eukaryota > Metazoa > Chordata > Actinopteri > Cichliformes > Cichlidae > Aulonocara > Aulonocara stuartgranti. Next base: position 5,213,784 of record NC_138959.1, on the reverse strand, counting down.
AAATTTAAAAACAGTGTTAAATAAATTAAATGGAAACTAACTGTCTAGAGAGTAAAAATAGGTTAACACTGTAATTGCTGTTTCCATACAATATCCCCTGAGCTCACCACCCCTTGACATTTCTGTTATTGTTGTTATTGTTAGTGAATGTTAATAATAAATAACTTGCAAAAGCTCAGCGCTCACAGTGAATGATTAAACCGGTCAGTTAACATATTTATTAAATTAATTGGGGGCCCTCTGCTGATGTGGGGGCCCCCAAGCAGCTGCTTCTGTGTGAATTTTGAGTGTTGTCTATGCTGCTGCGCTTGTTTCCCCAGGTAGCTCTGGTTTCTCCTGCTATTGAAAAACATGTTAAATTAGTACCACCTCTATTGCCCCAGGGCATTCTCCTTTAATCTCAGCAGTTTTGCTTCCGGGTTTAATAAAGATTAAAGCAATGATATTACAGTGTAGGAAACCCAGAGATTTGCAACAGTCATTTATGGATGTTAGTTAAATTTATACATGCTCTGCCACACTTCATTGTTTTATATTTGTTCCTCTGTGTTTTAGTTCATTTGCTCAGGATGTCCTTTATTTACATTCATGCGAGAACAGCAAAGCTGTAAAACTGTGACTGAAGTTCTTTGATAAGAACTTTAATTGATCTGAAGTTAAATTATACATATAGCATGTAATCAAAAGATTTAAATTCTGAAATTCATTTATAAGGTTTTTAAAGGGAAAATGCATTAATATTTGAAGTTCTGCTAACTTACAATAACTATAGCTCCAATTACTTACATTTAATGTCAAAAAGTAGATGCAAATTTTTCACTTGTACAAATTTTCTGCTGCAGATTTGCATTCAAATTAATCTCAGTCTGCACTGAACATCATGCCTTTAATGTTATATCATTCTCTCATTGTTGGTGAACCAGTTCAAAAAGACAAACAACACTGTTTACTCCGCTGCTCTGTGCAGGACTAGTTTGTAGAAAGCAGACGATACTACGGCTGGCTTACTTCATCCAGTGCACATCTCCGTGATTACGAGGTGTAACCCAATGGGGGAGCAACACCTGACACTCTGCTCTCAGCTGATAAATTAATGATTATCTGCACAGGATCCTCTATCGCTCGCATGTGATCTGATATAAAGTCAGGAAAGCAAATACTGGGGAAGCAAGCTGTCGTCCAGGAGTTTGGAAACGTGTTACATAATGACAAAGGGTGTCTTTCTGTTGTTCACTTAAGAATCACAACATGACCAAAAGCCTCTGGGTTTTCTCATCAAGTGATATCATCTGTATTATTTCAGGTGTATGGATACATACACAGGTAACGATAACAGAATAATACACCCAGGTCTCTGTGGTCCTCGGTCACCTGGTAACCAAACAGGTCAAATAACTTCCTTATGGAGCAATCGCTGACTCTTTCATGCCAACTCTTTTATCGTATCAAAGAGGTCATAAACATGTTCATGGGTCGGATCATGCCTTACATAAATCATCTTGAATACACACAGAAAATATGTTTTGTGTCTTTATTTTTCTATTTCTTCCACCTTCTTTTAATATATTCTTATGTCTGTAAAGAATATACACTTACAGCCACTTTATTAGGTGCACCTGCTCAGCTTCTCCTAAACCTCAGTATCTAATCAGCCAATCACATGGCAGCATTTAGACTTGGTCACGATGACCATAATCAGAATTGGAAGGAAAGGTGATTCAAGTGACACTGAACGTGGAATGGTTGCTGGTGCCAGATGGGCTGATCTGAGTTTCTCAGAAACTGCTGATCAGCTGGGATTTTCCCACATAATTAAAATCCCTATGATGTCAGAGGGCAAAGGATGACCAGACTGCTTTGAGCTGATAGGAAGAAAACAGAAACTCAAATGGCCACTTCCTACAGCCAAAGTATGCAGAAGAGCATCTCTGATTATGTAACATGTTAAACCTTGAAGCAGATAGGATACAGCAGCAGAAGACCACACGGGGTAACGCTGCTGTCAGCTTAGAACAGGAAACTGAGGCTACAGTTAACAAGGGATCCCCAAAACTGCAAAACAGAAGACTGGAAAATCTTTGCCTGGTCTGATGAGTCTTAATTTCTGCAGCAAAATTAGTCTATCAATGGCTCAGGCTGCCGGAGGTGTAATGCTGTGGGTGATATTTTCTTGGCATATTTTGGGCCTCTTGGTAACAACTGAGCATTGTTTAAAAGCCAAAGCCTGCTTGAATATTGCTGCTGGTTGTTGGAAGATGATAACGCACCATGTCACAAAGCTCAAATGATGTCAAACGTCACCAGTTCTCAATCTATTAGAGCATCTTTGAGATGCAATGGTGCAGGAGATTCACATCATGGATGTGCAGCAACTGTGTGATGCTGTCATGTCAACATGAACCAAAATCTCTGAGGAATATTTTTATTATTATTTTACTGCATTTAACTGCAGGCGTGTTTGCTTGGCTTTACAGTTTTCAAATTGATCCTTTGCTTGACAGAAAGCTAACCTGCAACTGTTCTGATGGTTTATTTCCAAGTAAAACTGCCAAAATACAAAAAGTCAGAAATTACTTTACATATTTTAAACTGAATTTTGTAAGTTTCACGTTTAAAGCAGTGCATCATGTCCTCAAAACCACAAAATAAGCTGTGAACTTGTAAATAATAGCATTTTTACTGTAGTTGTAAGCACAATCAGTGAGACTATTATGGTAAGTCCAGCTCTGAGGTCTTTTTATTTTAGTTTTACCAGAATTTAGAGGAATTTTGTTGAGCTACTTTACTAAAGCGGGGACCAGATAGATTCAATGAAAACGTGAATGTGCGATAAACACATAGTGAGCAGTTTATTAAGTATTTTAGATTAACCCCACCTCTCACTGCAACATTTAAAACTTAAACTTGAAGGTTGGGATGAAACATTTAAAAAAAGTGTTTAGATAAAAGCGTGGCTCATAAACCAGATTTTATGACTTTCACAAACACAGCCATATCGCTCTCTTTTATGATGGCTGACAGGAAGTCAGGCCCTTTGGTGTGGTTATTTTATCATGTAGCACCTATGCAAATAAAGAGTCTATGCCCTTTGCAGAAACACTCATCCTACTCTTATCTGACCCATGTGATGTTTGGCAAATGGCACGAACGAAGAGTGCAAAGGTTCTTTGATTTTAAGTTTTGGAAACAGCAATGCAGGCACCTTTTACATTTATTCCTCTGGACCCGGGGTTGCTCTTTGCTTAATAACCTGGGTGTGTGGTTTTCACAGATGCTCAGGTAACAGATAGTTGCTCACCAAGAAGAGCTTTTACAAGGGTCTGAACCACTTCAATGTGTTTACTTGGGTTTCCATAGCTTCTTTTATGTCACATTCCTCAGATTTTAGCATTTTTTCTCTCTGTTTCATCATCTGTTTGTTTATTCCTACACAAAAAGGACAGGTTTCTTCATAGCAAACATTTACAGAGCATTTGCATAATTTTCTTGACTCTCCATCAAAACAGCTTCTACAAGACAGAATACCTTCTCGGCACTTTCACACCATGTTAAGTAAGACAGCTTGTCGATATGCACACATATTTCCAAAAGAATGCCGTGTTTGACTTAGATATGACCTTTGAGACAAAAACTCCTGTTGACACAAAGGAGGCCCTCCATTTTAATAAGTTACCATGTATTCTGTTATGTGTGGGTGAGCCGCCCAAGCAAAGCCTCAGAGATCACAGCAGGAACTGTGGCGCACAATCAGAAATCACTAACGACCTGCAAAGTCTTTGAAAAGAATAACTTTTGAGCCGCAGAAAGACAGAGAGGAGCCTCCAAGGGCACCGAGGGCTTTGCTGCCCTCGTAACTTAAACTGAAGGTTCACTAGATTCTCAGGTTTCATCCCTTGTACCAGACTTGCTGTTGACCCCTAGCAGCAAAGTTTTTTTGGCTCGTCTGATTATTTCCATTAATAAAAATGTCTTTTAGTCATTTGTTCCAGAGGCCTTCCTGCCTTCTCAAAGGTCACAAAAATCCACAGGCTGATTGAATTGTAAACTTCACACAGGTGCAAAGTCCAAAAAGGTTAATTTGTGACTGTAGCTCTTTTATGACTTAGTGTTATTCTAACCAGCTCAAACATGACAAATAAAATCATGTTAAAACATATCTGCACTATGTTATTTAGCATGCATAGTAACCCTGTGGGCCTCCTAATATTTTCTGATGTAAGATAATGCATTAGTGTCTCCTTCAGGCTTCAACCCTTTTTAATTATTCAATTAACTGTCTTTAAAAACAGTGGCAAAGGTCAAAATGTGTCACAGTTTGTCCAGCTCAAGCTGATTTCTTCCAATGTTTTCTTCTGTAAATCAAAAGCTCTCAAACTCTGAATTTGTTTGATATAAGACAAGTAAAAACCCCAAGTTTTCACTTTTGAGAGGCTGAAATCATCGAAAGTCAGGCCTCTTTTCCAAAGAATTTTACTTCAGCCATAATTTGACTGTTAAAACACAGCACTCACCTCAAGTTACCCAAGCTAATGTCTCCATATTTATTGTTTTTGTCCCTGAAAAACTCAAAAATATCCAGTTTGCATCTACATACTGTGAAAAACTAAAGTCGTTTCTCCAACTTAAGGATCTAGAAACAAAAAACTTTTGACATTTTCACTTGGAAATTTGACTTTAGCTGTTGTTTGGCTATACAAATGCAGTACTGCAGTTCTAATATGTTGATCAGGGTTGCTGAGCTGTGGAAATACCAGCGAAAAAGATGGAAGTAGCATGTTGATTTTTGTAATTAGAGTTAAATGTGTATTTCTTGCACAGATAAAAGTCTAGTTTCCACTGCAGTTCATTGGAGGCTTTCAGGTGCGCTCGTTCTCTTACCTTGTTCACAGTGTGCTGGCTGAAAGGGGACTCTCTCACATGCGACACTGTCTCACCATGCTTACAAACTTTCTATCTCCTCTCTTTGTTTTTCTGTGGAATCTTTTTCCTCTCCTCAGGTGAGCGTGCACAGGTGCAGCATCTCTCTCCCTCTGCCTCTCCCTCTTACCTTGTCCCTCTGCACTCCTCTTTAGCACACACCCTCCTCAAACACACACATACACACACACCTAGAGCCCGCCCAGCTGAGTGCATGACTGAGTAAATGTTGCAGCCATGTGATTTTCAGCTCAGTCCCATATCAAGATCTCTGACATCAGGGCTAATGTGAACCTGAGAGGTGATTGGCTTTCCAAACTGTAAATAAAACCCCCGTTATCAGTCTCACTTTAAATCCAAGTATTGTTTTAATGTGGACTTTGGAGTCAGAATAAAGTCACCTTTCACTGAGCATTTTCTCTTACATAAGTCTTTGTGATGGCTTTAAGCTGGAGGGAGAGAACGAGAGCAATCGAGCTGCTTTGCATGGCTTGTTTAAAATCACAGACAGTGAATAGACGCTGAATTTGCAAGTTAGGTCACCATTCAAATGAACTGAAATTAGGCCACTACAGAAACTCTGTTGCTGCAGGGATTTAATGCTTGTGTTTTCAGGTTTGTCCAGTCTGGAGTTCACAAGAAGCCAAATTGTTGAATTATTACTGTTGTTTTTCACCCATATCACTTTTTTCAATAACAATAATACACTGTGTCAGTCTCTGTTTTCTCATATTTAAAATTATGTTACATAATGAACAAAATAAAACTGTAACGACACATTTAACTGTTTAAAAAACGTGTTTAGTAAATAAATGTTTTGTTAATAGTTTAGTTAACAAAGTTTAATGTTTAGTTATTGATCACTGAACGGCCAAAATCAAACATAAATAAATAAGTATTAATAATGATTCAATTCAATTCAATTTTATTTATATAGCGCCAAATCACAACAAAAGTCGCCTCGAGGCGCTTCATAGATACAGAGAAAAACCCAACAATCATATGACCCCCTATGAGCAACCTTTTTATACATTTGATGAGATAATGATATCTTATCAAATGTATAAAATATAACAGATGGACATAAAATGTGACGTTAATTGGTGTCTGGTGTTTCCGCCAGTTCCTTTCTGTGCCCCGCTCATGTATTGAGCCACATGCCTGTTCATCTTAGCCGATATGATGCCCGCCAGGAGCTTCCATGTGGTACTGAGGCAGGTTATTGGCTGGTAGTTGGATGGGACTGGTCCCTTCTGGGGATCCTCAGGGATCTTGTGCCTCTTTTATTAGCAGTTGGTTCCTTTGTGCAGTTAGCTTCTTCAGCTAGCAGGAGTGAATCATGTCGGGGGCCTGTCCGACTCTTCATACTGGAGACCCTTTCTGGGATGTCTGCCACTGTAATGGTTACTATAAACCCTGTTCAGGAAGGTTGCTGTGGTCTTAGATCTACTAATCGCTGAGGTCTCACTCAATGACTTCAACACACCAGTTGTTGGGCTTGGTACCACATCTCGGGTGGGGGTGATGATCTCCCTCCTGACCTGACATCCTGGCTCCCCCTTGCTGTAGCATTTGTGTTGTACCTCATCAATCTCCAGCTGTGATAGCAGTTGCTTCTTCCGAATGCTGGAACACTGAGTTACTAGTTCTTTCACCGTTGGTCTAGATGTTGGGCATCAAAAAGTCCAGAGGTCCCACATCCTCTTCATTTAACCCTTTCTGTTGGGGTTAATTGCATAGTGGCATTCCAACAGCGCCATGTTCTCATCCCATGTCCACGTCTGAGCTTCTTGTTCCACTAGCCCATTTCTCATCATTTCATCGTCTCATTTCAACAAATTTCATTTTTTAAGTTTTTTTAAACAATAAATTTAAGTTTAGAATTCAAAATTTCCTATTTGTGGATATAAAACTTTGGATTAATGTTCTGATTCTTTTCCCCTCAATTTTGTGCATGAATTTAAACATGCAAAGCATTAAGTGCAAAGAAATAGCATACTTACAATAGTGTGCTTGGATAATAGAGTAATAAGTATATAGGAAAGCATGAAATAAACAAATAAAGAGAGATATAAATGAGATGTAGACACAGAACCAGAATAATTTAAATACATTTTTAAAGAAATTGGAGCACATTTGTTACAACTGTGTCAAATGTTTTTATTTTAACAGGCTTGCAGGTAATAACTGTCTAGATAGATAGATGTAGATTTCCTTTTCTGAAGGTAAACTACATTTATGTTTATTTAACTGTGCAAGAAATATCATGAGACCTTTTTTTTAACAAATGACTGACCCATAACAAGAAATGGCCAACATTTTCCAGGTATTCTTCCACATTTTTCATGGGCTACTCTTAGTTTGGGAACAACTGACCTTAAGTAAAGTGACACTACCGCCCTCTAGCGACAGTCTCATTAGTTGCACCAATCAGGGGCCACGACGATTCACCAATCCAAATGCAGCTATCGACATGGCAACATCGCCTCCTCCTATTGGCTCTCTTTCTCCTAACGTGTCATAAACAGGAAAGCTCCGGATGGTGATGATAATCCTGGATATAAACCGGAATATAATCGTATAATGAAGCCCTGAATGGTCGGAAACGTTTTTAAAAAGAAAAGGAAATAATGGAGGTGAGATTAAATTTAGTTTTTTTTCCGAGCTGGCTTTAAAAACTAGCCTGCGAGCTAACGCTAGCTAGCTGACACAGTCAAAAGTCCACTTAAGTGACAGAGAAATGAACACTTTACACTGAGTTTAAGTTAGCAAAGAAAACAGTCTGTCCTATGACATTTTTTAAGATACTTATTCACAATGTCTTCCTAACGGTTTAATGTGATATTGTCCTTTACGTTAGTTAAATAAGGTGTAAATAACAAAATCTATTGGCTGTCTCCCTTCAGCGGAACATTCAGAACCTTCCCATCGACATACAGACCAGCAAACTTTTAGGTAAGACAAAAACACGCACATTTAAAACAAGCACTTGCTTTTCTATGTGTTCCTCTGCAGCTGAGCTACAAGCAGCTAATACAGCTCTGTAGTCCTTTAGCCTGCTGGCTGAAACAGATGTTACAGACGTAAACTTGCTCTGTGTGGTTGCAGACTGGCTGGTGGATCGGAGGCACTGTAACCTGAAATGGCAAAGTGCAGTGAAGGTGATCAGGGAGAAGATCAATGCTGCCATCCAGGACATGCCGGAGAACGAGGAGATCAAGGCGCTCCTCTCCGGCTCTTGTAGGTCCCCTACAACTCAATACACCCACCCATCCTTCCACTTCTCTGAGAGATGAATCTATTATGGACCCAGCAGGCTATTTAGCACCATTTCTACTCTTCTCAGGGACTCCCCTTTCCAACCAGATATAGGTTTTGGGTTACTTTATAATCATCAATGCAGGCTTAAACCCCACTTCACAACTTTATTAATGTTTTTTTTTTCTTGTTGTTATCATTATTCTTATTTTAAGGTGGTGTTACAACCCTGCTAATGACTGCAACAAAGTGGAGACTAACATTGGAGTTTTTTAATGGTCTTATTTTAAAATACTGTCTAATCTAAGCTAATAATGGTAGTCAGGAGAGCATCACAGGGTTTAGCAATAAGTGCTGTCCCTCCCAAGCCAACCTCAGGCATGCTTTTGCACAACTTTTGGACAACTAGCAGTTAACCTCAGGCAACTCCCAAAGACTCTTGCACTGCTACTGCAACACCAGCAGGGGTTGCAGAGGAGCATGGCTTTGGTGTTTATTGTATTTTAAGCAGCTGTTAATATGCACTGCTTTTAAATCTTCATCTATTTCTGTGCTTTGTTTACTTTCACTGACAGACATTCACTACTTTCACTGCTTGAGGATCGTGGAGATCCTGAAGGGAACTGAGGCTTCCTCCAAGAACATCTTTGGCAGATACTCATCACAGAGGATGAAGGTGAGAGGATTCATACATGTCAATGTCACATGTTAAGGGGATTTTTTTTATTTGGGTTTTCTGCTGTAAAACTTTCTCCCTTGTGGTTTTGTTTTCATAGGACTGGCAGGAGATTGTGTCTCTTTATGAAGCAGATAATGTCTATTTGGGTAAGTGTGTTAGGAAAATAAGGGAAAGACATATCAATATGTCTTCTTTATAGTATAAAAACACCTGTGAACACAGCTACGTATCTTTGGCTCCTTTGAAAATAAATCTTAAAATATCTTTAATTCATATTTACTGACAGTATGGATGAGTTTTAAGTGTTTTTTGTCTTCTTAATGTGCAAATTTCCATCTCTCAGTGCTGCTATTTTTGTCCCATTTAAACATTTAGGTCGTGAAATGCGACTGTGTACAAACATGTGTTAATGCTTTATAGTTCAGCTAAGACTTTCATGCTGTTTAATATGCTTTAAACCAGTTAGCAATGAGATAATGTATCTGGTTAACCTAATTATTGTAGCTTATGCCTAAAAGAATGTCTTAAATATAGGGACCCCTGTACTTGGGTCCAGGTGGGAAATTGGTTTAGGCCCAGTTGGATGCTGACCTTGTAACATACTGGTGGAAAAGGCAAAGAAGACGAGTCTACTTGTTTACACAAAGTGCTTATGAGACCGTTTGTTGTCACTTTATGTCATATTGTCTATTTTTATTTTTTTAGCTTGTTTATTTTGTAGGGACAATAAACAAGGCATATATTTGACCTAAAAGCTCACTTTCATCTGTAGTTTTTAGACAGATGAACCGGATCAGTAAATATAAAAGCATTCTTTAGTGCAAATAAATTTCAACCATGTTAACCAAAGTTCATTTTCACACAGTTTGCTGTCTGCAGAACTGCGACTCTTTCAACCGCGTTTTCTGATGTTCTGTGGTCACAAATTTCACAACTCTGCTGCCTTAACAGAAAAACAGTTTAATCATCCGGTGTTGGGGACTAAAATGTAAAACTTTCCATGTACAGATTGCTTATATAGCAGCACGAAGCAAGTCCAAGAGAACTTCTTTAAATTCTAGAGCTCTATGTGCACCTTCTAATGATCAAGTTTCCCAAGTAGGGCCTCGTGGATGTACAAAGTCTAACACGTGAATATCAAATACAGCTGATGTAGAGGAATATAGAAGTCACTTCACTATGGTTAGAAAACTTTAAATTAGCAGCTAAAACTGACATCTAGCAACATGAACCACCTTATATTTTGTCTTGGTGATTATTTTTAACTTTACTTTAAAAGAGTGTATTTTCACCATAGACTGTATGTAATTGGTGGCTGTAGAGGAGTCGCCCCCTGCTGGATGGAAAGAATGCAGCATTAAAGCACTTCCCATTGCTGTTTCAGATCTTGAAGCTATGCTGTATCTGTTATACAGTCTGTGGTTTTTGGTGTATTTTTCCAGCCCTTAAATTTAGTCTAAGATATGTTAAAGTTCCTGAAGTCTTGATTTAAGTCAAGATTTAACTTGCTTATACCTGTAGGCTCCCTCTTTTAAAGCAGGAAGGTTATAAGTGTTAATTTTGCTGCTGCATTTGTGTAGCTTAGGATATCGACCACAAAATCCAGCTGAAGAAACAAAATAATTGCATGTGCTGAATGATAAAAAATGTGTTTGTGTGTCCCAGTGGAGTTGGCCAGCTTGCTGAGCCGCAACGTGAGCTACGAAGGCCCGGCTCTGAGGAGGCAGCTGGCCAAAGCTCAGCAGCTGCAGCAGGAGCTGAGCAGGCGGGAGGTGGAGTGCCAGAGCTCAGCTGCAGACTTGAGGGAACGCTACTATGCTGCCTGCAAACAGTATGGCATCACAGTAAGTGCAAGAACGTGCACACCTCTAGGAGAATATTCAGACACAAACACTCAGAGTTACGCATTTTATTAACTGATTGATGCGAATGTGAACAGAAAGCAGTAACCTTAGGCGGGGGCCTCACCCTGTAAGGCCATGAATGTAAGAACAAAGATTTTAAACTCAAATCTAAACTGGTGGAAAAGCTTTAACAATCGTGTGCTATGTGAGGATTTCTGAGCCTTTGATTGACTTATTTGCTTCTTACAGGGTGAAAATGTTCCTCGAGAGCTTCAGGCTCTGGTGAAGGACTTGCCAGCGGTTCTTGACGAAGTCGGGAAGGATGCTGCGAGGCTCGAAGAGCAAATACAACTTTATGCTGCCTTTACAAACTTTGTCTGTGACTGGTGAGTAAGGGATACAGTAGAGATGCCATGTTATGGGGGGAAAAAAACATAATTTCTGTTATTTTGGGCAATATTGAAATCTTAAGTATTTAAAATTGGTTAGTTACAAACTTAACAAATGGTTAAAAACTTTTCACGGGGAATCTCCTTGAACTTTAAATGTCGTTCAAACTGAAAACAAGTTAATAATTGAGTTATAAAAGATGGGCCATTCTGTGAAGAGTGAGCCAAAAACAGATGGGATGAGAGACAATCTGAGTTAAAAAGACAAAGCCGGCTGCAGGCAACTGTTAATGATCCTTCAAGTTTCATGATCCTAACTCGTTCAAGATAGACCAGGTTGTCCAAAGGCTCACTCATGAGTTAAAGCAGCTCCTTTGCTAATCAGAGGTAAAGTGGTTGACTCTTCCAGTCCACATGTTGATGTGTGCTTGGACCAAAAAAGCATGAAAGGCCTTTATAAATGCATCTGTGACTGGGCAACTGCAGCTTTCAGTGTAAAAACTTTGTGTTTTCATAATATTGGAAGCTAAATTATTTTCAGTTGTAACTGAAATCCAGTTTATCATCCAGACTTAAAATATTATGTTTTGTTTTGTCGCAGTTTCACTCAAATGTATATTTTTGCAGATACAGCTCAAACATCGGTGTATATCCATTAGAGCAGTTCACAAAAAACTAAGAAAGTAAACTTGAAAGAAACACTTTCTGTTCTGTTTAACTACATAAACCATAGATAATGTTTGTGCTGGGTCACATGAGCTCACATGTTGTCATTTGTAGGTCTGAGCCAGTACTCCCTATGCTGACATTTGCCCAAAAAAGAGGGAATGCAACATTTTATGAGTGGAGAACGGGGAAAGTTCCCACAGTTGTTGAAAGGCCAGTTGTGGGTGAATCACCACCTGATACCATCACAGAGGACACGGTTAGTTTTACTGCATGTGTATTCTTGTTGTTGTGCTCATATAATTAAAACTAGTAAGAACCATTCATTATTCTATCTTAATGCAGTTCACTATGTAAACTGGGCCATAATTGAAATTATCAGTAAATGCCTGCATGTTTCAAAGTGATTCCAAATGTCCACTCACAGCAGGAGTCCTTTCTTACCGCTGTTTTTGCTTCGTCTTCTAAAATCTGTTTTAGATCGACTGGGGCGACTTTGGCAAAGTATCAGATTCCCTGGGTGTGAGTTCAGGCATCACAGCCGAGGATGGAATAGACTGGGGAATCAGCCTGGAGCCGAACTCCAAGGTAGGGCGTCTGAACACGTCTGCGTTGCATCCTTTTCTCTAAAACAATGATATATGATATAGTGATTTTTTTTTTTAAAGGTACATCCTCATCTTAAACCAGCTGCAGTGCCTGAATTTTGCAGCAGAAATTCAGTGTGTGTGAAAACATGTTAGCAAGCTGATTAACACCAAATAGGTCACAAGTTAACATACAAATGGCCAAAAATAACTGGCTAAAACTACAAGGTAAATCGTACATATGAAGCCTGGTAAAATAATAACAACAATAATAATGAAAACTTTTTTTCATTGTGTAGGTTCCACTAAAGCAAAGTTGCTTGCTCGCTATTGTCCCCCTTATGTGCAGCAATTTGCAACATAATTTGTGCCATTACTGCTGGCATGCAACTCCAGCTCTTTGGCACAACCAATGGTGTGGAAAATTGCATCTCCACAGTCTATCAGTGCAGGGTCCTGCAAGTGAACAGAACCAGTAGAGAGGTTTGGGAGTGGGGTGGGGGATTCAAGAAAATTAGAAAAAAATTGAAAATAAAAGACACTTTTTTTGTTTTTGTTTGAGTGACGCACTACCAGGTATATTTTTCCCTGCAGAGACACAATTAATTTCAGGAGACTGCAGTGAGTGACGTATACAATGTTGTGGTGATGTATTGTGTTGCAACATCAGTGTGTGTAGGAAGTGGCCATTGAGTCAAGCATAACCTCAGATTAATGGATAAATGGTCAAAATAGATATCTTACTGTATAGTTGCTTGGAATATACAGGCGCTATGAATGAATGGTCAAAAACATTGCACCATAAAATATTAAAAACGCTTTAATGGCATTTTTGTTAACTTTTAATAAAGTCAAATTAAATTTGGTTTGTTTTTTTGTTCTTTCATTATAATTGTTAATGCTTGATAATACATTTTGTTCTGTTTGGTGCAATCTCTCAGGTTCTGAAGGGAATATGCCAGAAAAAGTTTGAGAACTGCTGGATAAAGTAAAAGTATATGGTTACATGATTGCGGAACTACAGAATATATTGGGTGAAAATGTCTAAAAGTACTGTAGAGCTATGCCAGGCAGAAAAAGCTGTAATAAACCACAGTGTTGATTACTTTTTGGGAGAAGGTAGTCAGTTGAGTAATGGGAGGTAAAAGGCTGAACTATTCTCTCTCCGTCTCCCTCATCAGGACCCCGGGGCAGGCGGTATCGACTGGGGTGACAGCGCAGAAGCTCCCATTGAAATTGAAATTGTGGATGTGGGCACAGACTGTGAGAAACTTTTTTTTTTTCCCCCCTTCTAATCCTTTTTATGTTTGCAGCTGTCACATGCTCAGCTGCTGAAATGTCCATTTGCTAAAAAAGACTCATTTTATTTTGAAGGCCCTGAGGGAGTGGCGAGGGGTGAAGATGCTCTAACTATACTGGAAAACCCTCAGTCACGCAGCCGGTTCATTGACGAGTTGATGGAGGTAAAGACTACAGTCATTCGATCTCAAATTACTTCAAGAAGACCCACATATATTTGTATATAGCCTAATGATATAAAGCTATAGGCAGAACACACAAGTGGAGCATTAAGCAGCTTAGAGGGAGAGTGTGTTGTTAAAAACGTTTTGTTTTACTCCAAACACACCAGGTTTGCTGGTGTGTTTGGAGTGAATGATAGTGAAAAGCATTTAACAGCATCAGTTTTAACTTTCAGACAAAAACGTGTAAGGTAACAGTTCCACAGACTGACACGGAGGACATTTTGTAATTTTTTATTTTATTTGTATTTGTATGGTTTTAGTCTTTTGTTGTTGTTTATATTTATTGCAGTTTTTAAAAACTAAAATTTTGAAGGATAGAAGGAGTGACCTTTCAGTGACTAGCTAAGTGTTGCTCAGTTTTTTAGGTTGAACATTTGTATTTTAACTTAAGGTTGTGTGATGATTGTAAAATGTTCTGGACAAAATTATTGATGATGAAAATTTGTAAATATCATTTAGTCCCACAGGTCTCCTCACTAAGCCATTAAATCTATTTAAATTAAGGAAAAAGGTCTAATTGAACTGCTTAGTTTCAGATAGAAGTGCCGGGGAAATGCTTTTGGGGTTTTTTCTTGGCCACCCAAAAAGTTAGGAACACCCTGTTCCTGGAAGGTTAAAGCTTATGTCGTCTACAGGTTTTGTTGGAACACAACTGTGCGAGGGTCCACAAGCCAGTGTATGTGTAATGCTGGTCCCGAGCCCAGATAAATGGGAAGGGTTGTGTCAGAAAGAGCATCTGGCATAAAATCTTGGCCAAAATCAAACATGTGGATCATGAAGAATGAGATTTCCATACTGGATCAGTCAGAGCCCAGGTTAACGAAGACCACCTTCAGTGCTGAATGTTCGTCAGAGTGCTGGTGAAAGCTTTGCTACTGTTGGCGAATGCAAAGGAAGAGGAAAGGGGGAAGGCATGTTAGGAGGCAGCGAGAGAGAAGGAAAGGCAGGGAGTGTGGAGGGTGAGAGGAGGGACTGTAAATGTTGGGATGACGCAAGAAAAATCTTGATGTCTGAAACATGACTGTAGCCACCAAAGGTATTTCTGCCATTAGGCTACAAATAAAGTACGCCATAGTCTTATGACTTCACCATCACCTCCTGCATTCACTTTGATGACGACTTATCTGCAGTCTTATTTAGCCATTTGCCAGTAAGCATCTTCTCTAGTACACATAATATATTAACCAGTGAGCTATTTACATGTGTTTCATGTTGTGGAACAAAAGGTAAAATGTCCAAGGTTTGCGTTAACAGCCAAACTCAAGAGTTGACTCAGTTTTTAGCAGTCAATCCATGTAGTTGTGTGCACCATACTTATTATTTAACCCAAATCAAAACATTTTATTCCCAAGGCCATCAGAGCAGCACACATCTATCTGTACTTTTAATTAAGTGGGTACAGGGGGTGTCTGAAGCCTGCCTCATTTGATTTTTGTCTGGAGGCAGAGCACACTGCAAACAGGTTGCAGTAATTCACATGTTTTAGGTACTACTGAACATGAATAATAGTGCAGTAAAGTGTAATGTAGTATTCAAAGTATAACTTCAGATTTGAAGAATCTCCTTGTGTGTCTCTTCTCTGTAGCAGTGGCTAAGTAAGAATAAAGACACAGCTGCAGCTGAAAATTGCTGGTGTATGTAATTCAAATGCCTTTAAGAAGGTTATTTCAGATTGTAGAAACATACATATGTTGGCAGGTAAGCAATCCAGTCAGGACGAAGTAAACCAAGAAGAAAGAAAACAAGAAAGCTGAATAAAGTAGCTGCAGTGTGTTATCAAGGTGAAGGCTTTGAGACCACTAACAAGCAGCCTGACGTTCTTGTGAGCACAGCGGCTACATGTCATTATAAAGTTTTAGATAAGCTCAAAAGAGATGGCAACAAAGCTGCAAGAATGAAGTTAAAATGGTGAAAAAAGAACGCTAAGATTGAGGTCAAACAGTTTCTAGTTGTAGCACTTAATCAAGACGAATGCATAGCAACAGTGAAATGCAGAGGCGGCCACTTTATACTCCAGATGAAGTGAAAAGGATTGGAATTGGGTCATGGTTTCGGTGTTTGGTACTAGTCAGGAGTGTCTCTGCTGCATGGTTAAACAGCTGCTGGTGCGATAAGGAAGACCTCTGCACAGAGAGAACTGCAGAAATTCAGGAAAGAGGCAATAAAGGCAGATGGTGTGATTTCATAATCTTTTATGTGGATTAAATAGAAAAATCTGGTCCTGATAAATGTTTAGCTGATATGGTCTTATGCATTCAGACATAACAGAAGATTAGGATCTCAGTTTAACAATATTTCACCTGAAGGAATGCTCCCACTGTTGAGGTGCAATTGCATTTTTTACTGTGATATTTATATATAAGTGTTTGAATGCCAGATTTGGTTTTCTGTCACTAACGCATGACTCTGGCTTCATTTGTTGGTGCAGCTGGAGGTGTTCCTGACTCAGCGTCTGAGTGAGATGAGAGAAGAGGGCGATGTGGTAGCTATGAGCCAGTTCCAGCAGGCCCCCTCGGTCATCCAAGGCCAAACCTGCGAACACATCCAGGCGATGCTGTCTGAGGTGCAGGACCTTCTGGGGAGGCTCACCTCTCTCCGGATGCAGCACCTGTTCATGATTCACGCCTCTCCACGGTATGATGGTCGCCAGAATATCAGCATGATCACCACTGAGCTCTATTTCAGGAAACAATGTGAATACATAACCTTGTTGTAAAATAACACACATAAGATGAAGAACTATCATTTCAAACTTCTCTTTTAGCACTTTATTGTGACTTTTGTATATAATAGCTTAACAAGTTTATAGCTTAGAGCAAGGGTGGGGAACTCCAGGCCTTGAGGGCCGGTGTCCTGCAGGTTTTAGATCTCACCCTGCGTCACCACACCTGAATCAAATGATTAGTTCATTACCAGGCCTCTGGAGAACTTCAAGACATGTTGAGGAGGTCGTTTAACCATTTAAATCACCCGTGTTGGATCAAGGACACATCTAAACCCTGCAGGACGCCGGCCGTTGAGACCTGGAGTTCCCCATCCCTGTGCTTATTTCAGAAAGTGAAAGTTAGAATTTGTGCCACAAAATCTGGAGTTTCTGTACTCTTAAGGATCCCCTTTCTCCAATCAGACCCAGAAAAAACCTTTGCAGATAAACAATTGCAAGCCTGATATTACCTTGACATTCATGTCTGTGGTTAGTGTGATTAGCTCTGTGATTCATTTCTACCATAACTGGCTGTGATTTAAGAGACAGTTAACTTTTATTATTCTGTCTCTCTTCTGTAGAAGGGAAATTAAAGTATAGAATGCTTAATTAATTGCCTTGTAGCAGGTCCTTTTTTATGTAAAGTACACTGACAGTACATTTTATTCTGTATAAATAATATAAGCTACTTTGAGCTGCTCACTTATTCACAGCGGGTAGCTCTGCATATTTGATTTGGCAGATTTTTACACCAGATGCCCTTCCTGACACAAACCCCTCTGTGACTCCTTGTGGGCTCAAACTGGGGCTCTTTTGCTTGTTAGGCAAATAAGTTAACCGCTACAATACAGAGCCACTTATTCAGTATAAATGACATAAATCATTTCTATCATGAGTATCAGTCTTTAAATAAAGTGGAAAAACCCCTTTGTATGCATCAGAAATGTTGCACCTTTTGTTCATTATTTTTAATGTGATGTGCGTGTTCAGGTATGTTGAGCGCGTGTCAGAGATGCTGAGACAGAAAATGAAGCAGGCTGACATTCTGGTGCTGAAAGGAGCCACAATGGCAGAGAAGAGGCAGGAAGCCCTGCAGGAGCAGTCCAGGCTGGAGCCTCGTGTTGACCTGCTGGCAGGATGCACCCGGGAACTCCAGAAGCTGGTACAGCATTATTTTTTGTATTTGTTTCTGTTGGCACGGTGGATAATTTACTAACTATGTCAAATGAGGAGGCTGCAGGAAGCAGAAAATACTGAAAACTGTCATTGTGAGATCTCTGTTTAAATATGAGCAGACACATAAAGGTATTCATATTCTATGTGACATGGAAACGGTACAAATTCTAAGTGTTACGCCGACAATGTTCTCAGAAGTAACTGATGATTGTTATGTTTGTTTTCACAGATCGAGGCAGACATTTCAAAGCGATACCACAACAGGCCTGTGAACCTGATGGGGGTTAATATTTAGTGAACTTCAGACAGTCACTGAAAATATTTTGTCATGATCTACAACAGAAATTAAAAAAGTGATATTTAATGTAAACTTTTGTTGGGTTTTTTTTTTGTTCTTTGCGTTTTTGTATAACTGCTGTAGAGATAAAGAAACAAACAATGTTGAAAATACTAAAACGTGATAAAAATAACTTGTGTATTGTTAGGATTGGTTTAAAACCAGGGAATAAAACTGGATTTTAAGCAGGTTTCAAGTTTTGATGCCCCTGTATTAAAACAAAATATATTACTGTCCAAGAGTCCGGAGCCACCACTCATTTCTTTATATTTCGCTTCCAAGAAACCTGATTTTCTTGAAATTTTTCTAAAGTGGACCTCTGAAGTTTTTCTTTGGACATTGACTGCTTTTTCACTCATTTTCAGTCCAGTCCTTGTACCTAACCATTTTCAGAGGAATGCTTGAAAAATGCCAAAGACAACACTGATTTGCAGTTATAAACTGGTATATTTGCACCAACAAGGTGATTCTAAAAAAGCTATTGGCCAAAAAACAAACACACTGCGTAGCGTGCAGTGTGACCTTAAGAAATTTGAGGAAACTGGACAAGTTTGGGGCAAAAGGAGCGACAGACTTGAAAACATTTTTGAAAAACAGCAGATGAACAGTATCTGAAGGTCATGTCATTAAGAAATAGGAATAAATCCATCAAAGACCTGAGAGATGCATCTGGACCTTCAGCTGAGCCATGTACTATTCACTGAAGCCGCGTCGGAAATGATGAAAACTTTTCATGACCACTGGCTGAAGAACAAGATCTTCTTTGTCGCTGATGTTTGCCAGAATTTTCTGGTTTATTTTGTTTTTCCGTATGTGTGTTTTGTTTCTTTAGACTATGCATCCATAATATGAATGTCATACTTTGACTTCTATATGTTATTATGACTGCAAAGGAACCTTACAAACCTCTTTAAATATATTTATAATATAAATACATTTTCATTTTATTATCATTGAAAAGCATTGTCATTGCTTTCAAGACTCACTATAATTAAAAAACTAAATATTTGAAATTTAAAAGACTGGGTGAAGGTGATTAAATCACCCCCAACTCATCATTCTTGATTTACAAATTCTTGTAAATCAAGAATTTACAATATTTAAGTTGTAAATTTACAAGAAAACACTAAGAAAAAGGTCAAATTTATGTCAAAACTTAGCTAAATAAAAATGAATATTTTTACCTAAAAAAAAAGTCCTCATAAATATATGAGGGGAAAAACGGAAAATGAAAATTAGTCAATGACATTAGTCATAACAAATATGACTAAAATATGACTAATTCAGCTCAACATTACCACTTTGTTTAGCTGAAAAGTGCAGTAACCAACTGTAACAAAGTGATTCCCTCAATATTTCCAACAATATTACAGCAGAATAAAGGGCCGCTGTGTTTTATGAAAAGGACACTTTGGCTGTAAAGTTATTACTTAATATGCATGCAATGTGCTTTCCCGTTCTGCACTTTTTAGACTGTCCCAATGCAAAAAAGGGTCGGAAAAATACAAAGCATATGAATGATGACACAGTGTTACCACTAGTTCTTGTTTAACAGGCTAAAAGGGTTTCAGTAACAGCGTTGCACATATGCTGTGAGGCACAACCTGCTATGGACAATTACAAAATAAAAATAAAAATGGTTTAAAAGTTCCAAGAGAGGTCAATAAAATCAAAACAAAAACGTGGATTTATAACTTAACACTGATTTTTTTTCTGGGTTCTGGAGAGCTATTTTGTATTTAAAATTATATTTTGAAACCACTTTTCAACAACTAGGTTTACATTTAGTCTCAGGACAGATGTTTTTTAAAATATTTTGTGCATATTGTTTTCAAATTCATGGCTGGGCCAGAAAATGGCCTGCAATTGTAGAATGCACTGAATTTCTCCCCAGCTTGAACCTTGAAAAGTAAAGCTGCCGATAATTGACTCAAAAAACGAAAAAGAAAGGAAATCCAAGATTTCCTAAATGTTCCAATTATATTTTAAGTAAACTAACTTCCCCCTTTTCACGTAATTTTGCGTGTTTTTCCCGTAATATTTACTTTTATTTCTTGTAAATCAAAACATTACAAAATATTTTTTATTTCGAAATTTTACATGCATGTCCTCACCCTTGACCTTTTTTCATTATCATCATTATTATTATTATTATTATCTTTATTTTGCCGTCGTATACTTGTGGAAGATTACCAGCGGGGGAATTTTCAGTCGGCTGATGAAAGCTTGCTTGCCACTAGAATGTTCTACGCATGCTCTGTGTGAAAGCGTGTTTTGGTGTCAAGCGGCGCTGCTAGGCTAGCCGGGCTAGCTAGCAATTTTGCAAGTCATGGTGGGCCATTCAATGAGGAAAGGCTGGAGAGTGCTGTATCTGGCATCACTGTGGAACTTTTAATGAAAAAGGACTTGTTACTATTCTAAGCTGACTTTGAGGCATGAAGGCACACTTGCAAAATCTTCATGCGTAAGTATTGCAATCAAAAGGTTTTAAATTAAATAAGTAATACTGTGCGGCGAAACCGCATTGACTTACGGCGCAAGCTAACGTTAGCAGACACGTAAATTAATAAAAGTGATGTTTACGGGAGGGCAATGAACATAGTGGTGTATCTTGTTTACGTTACTTTTAAAACTAACTGAATTGTTTAGGTAGTTAGAAGAAAACTAGCTCATAAGGCTAGCACAGTGTACGTTTTGAGCTCCAATAGTAGTTGGGCATTTTCTGTCAACCCCGCCCTTGCCCTATTCTTATTGGTCGGGAGTAACTGGAGTCATGTGTCGTCGCTGCGCCCAAAGCATGTGGATGGCTGTACTTTCTGTCAATCACCTTTTCACCACTTGTTGCTAGGGAGATTGTTGATGCTAGCTACAGCGGAAGTAGGCAGTCCTAAAATTAAAATATAAACAGAGAAAGCTGTCATTTATTTAAGGGTAAGTGGATAAAACGCATCACAGCTACTTTGTCTTGTGTAATAAGGTAATGCGTAGTACCGATAGCCGGATTTTAAGAGACAGGGCAGCTAACAGCTAACGTCGTAAGGACGAAAGGAGGGAGGGACCGTGCCATCCACCTAACATTGGTGCGTATGCTAGCAGCCCAGCGAGCTTTCTGGACTCCCTCATTCACCTTCAGCAGCACCCACACGAAGTAGTTGTCCTGTCAAGGGTGGGGTGATGCCTGGAGCTCTCTCTTCACCATCTCTGGGCTGCTGAATGTCCAGCAATGAGGAGGCATTGCGCGTTGCGAACCGACATCACTTATTTAGTCTTTAGAGGATGGAGTGGTTGCAATGGGCTAGCAAGTCCTGTTTTCATTAACATGTGCCTAAAGCAAATGTAGGTAGGTAAGGCTTGGCGTGCTTCAGGGCTGAATGTATTGTAATGTTTAATTTTATTGCAAAAGAGCATTAACACATTTATTTCTCACTTTTGCCAGGAATGGGATGATGACACTCTTTTGAAGAGCAGAGCTTTGACTTTAAACTGGACTCTCTAAAAAAGTGAAAACCTCATCTTGGATCCTATACAGCTTTTTGACATAGATAATCCTGTTGACAACCCTCCCCTTTTGCTATATTTAACTGGTTTTTATGTTCATGTATCTATCTCAGTCTTTTAGTGGTAGTGGAGAACTATTGATCCAAGAAAGTTGGCCCCCTTTTTGTTTTTGTTTTTTACTTTCACCTTTTGTTCCTTTGTAAAGAAATGCTTTACCTGAAAAAGTACTTCACAGAGGGCCTGATTCAGTTCACCATCCTTCTGAGTCTCATTGGGGTGCGGGTGGACGTTGACACCTACCTAAACAATCAGCTGCCCCCACTGAGAGAGATCATCCTGGGGCCTAGCTCAGCCTACACCCAGACACAGTTTCACAACCTGCGCAACACGCTGGACGGCTATGGCATCCATCCAAAAAGTGTGGACCTCGATCGTTTCTTCACCACTAGACGACTGCTAAACCAGGTGCGCCAGCTGGATCGCCTCTTCGTGCCCAGTACAGAGCTCAACACCTGGCTAGTGCATCGTGACTCTGATACTGTGGTGTCCGCCAGCAGCCAGTCCAGCCCCACCATCACCCTGGACAATGGGGCCGGCCTAGAGGACGTTAACAACCCTGACGCTACCCCGGCCATGAGGGGAGGAAGTGGAGCGCCTGAATCCACATACAGTCTGAACACAGCGGACAGCAGCCTGGGAGCTGTGGCCCCCGAGGGCAACCAGGAGCACGGCAACAGGGATGGCAATGATGATCTCACAAAAGAGGTATGTTTCCACCAGGAGAGCATCAATCAAAATGTAGATGCTCTCCGTTTAGCAGAATTTATGGATTTGAGTTATGTTAAAAGAGAATTTTTTTCAACAAATGAGTAAATTTGTTTGTTACAGAAGCCAAAAATTAAACGCAGCATAAAGCAAAATAATTTAAATAATTACAGTAACTATGATACATATAGGCCATATAAAATCATATATATATATATATATATGTGTGTGTGTGTGTGTGTGTGTGTGTGTGTGAATGTGTGTTTATGTTGTGAATGGCAGATTTAAGAGTAGTCTAGCCTAGCAAAGTAAAAAAAAAAATATAAAAAAAGAAAGAAGAGAGGAAAAAATGCTTTTTTTGTTACCTGAAAACATTGTATATATGTATTTATTAATAAATCCAGTATTTAGTATCCGTTTCCACTAAAAATAAATACAAAAAAGTTCATTCAACATAGCTTTACGGTGAGTAATAAAAACAGCCTCCACCCTAGGTCTTTTATCAGTGTGTGATATTTTTAGTCGAACCAGTTGAGTCACATTTAATACAGCTGTGGTTCTGGCCATATTTAACATTCTCCAACTTTGAAATGCATGGCGAGCAGCCCCCCCCCCCAAGTTTACTTCCTTACCTTAAAATGGAACGAAAGACATGATAACTATACAATCTTTTTGTTTGTTTCTTTTACGTTTAGTGTTTATGTGTTGTTATTTCTCACATTAACTATTATGTGAAGTATTCTCAACACACAATGGCCATATTGACACTGTGGAGATCGAGTTCACAGTCATTATTGGATTGCAATAAAGCAAGACTTCTTTCTGATCACATGATAACTACCGTGCCCAAGTGTTTATGTCACGGTTACATCATCTGATTTGTGTTATATCCACTCTCAGATGAAAACGGCCCATATAAAAGGTTTAATAAAAAGTGACGATTTATCATATATTAGGTCATATTTTTAGTTGTGCACATGCCAAATATGTTGATAGTCAGTATGTGGCTATTAAAGTACCTTTCCTCTCTATACAGGGCCATTTTTCAATGGTTGCTCTGTGTTTTTTCAGGACATTGACTTGATTGACATCCTATGGCGACAGGACATTGATCTTGGCGCAGGAAGAGAAGTTTTTAACTACAGCAACCGTCAGAAGGAAAACGAGGAGGAGAAGCCCAGCCCACAGGAGAACAAAGACAGGAATGAGGAACAAGAAAGCTGGAGAAATGGTGTGAACTTACAAGGGGCTCCACCAGTGGATGGAGAGACTGGAGAGAGCATTCCTGAGCAGGTTTGTTAACACCAAGCCTTTCATTATATGCTATTGTTTTTAGTCGGACGCCTGCCTTTTAAGACATAAAAAGGAAACTTAAAAATAGGAGCTGTACACTGGTGATAAAAAGGAAATTTTCTCTGCTCAGTATTAATTTTATAAATGTAGAGATTTTCCACTTAGTTTCTTTGCTGCATTTGACCAAGATGTTGCAAGTTTAAAAATTTGTGCTCAAAATCAAAATTGCTCCGCATGTATGTAATAGCATCATCTCGTTGTTGAGTCACACAAGCCGGTAATATAAAGCACATCAAGCCGTTGCAGTTAGATTAAGGTAGAAGTTCATTTCACAGAGACGCACATGACTGTATTGCATTTATTTTAAGGCTTCCCATCCAAGAGAATTTTCCAGCGAACCAGAGGCAGTTCAGAATCACAAGATCATGTTACCCACCATAAAAGTACAACTGCATAGAGACGCATAGTGTCAAGCACAGGGTTTATACAAACCCATAACGAAATCAAAAGCAAAAGAAATTTGTGTTAAATATTGATTAGATACATTAGCTGGGGATTGACTTGACAAATACACAGAGTATTAACTAACTGCATTAATAGTCCAAGAAACAAATGAGAGATTACAGGAATTTGTCTGTTTAGGCCTTAAAATTTCAGCAGCTAGACTTAAAAGAAGGGGTTGGGGTTTGTTTGTTTTTAAACCAATTATGCCCAGATCGAGACGTATTTAGAAAAGTAAGTGCATTTCTGACTGTCTGTTTTTCCACATTACAAAGAAATGCTGCTGCAGTAAATCAAAGGAAACTGGCTGCATGGTAAAATTACAGAAAAAGTATTGACAGCTCGTTTCCTGGACTTTGTCCTGTAAAATAAAACAGAAGTTTTCTGTTAATTCACAGAAATCCCCCCCCTCTCCCCAACACACACACACACACACACACACACACACACACACACACACTTTTTCTGATATATAATGAAAGTAATAGTAAAACAAACCCAAAAAAACCCCACCTGTTGGGTTTATTTTTTGTTTTGTTTTTCTTTATCCGGTACTTTTTTGGCCTAGTATTGTATGCTATGGGTGATTTCTTTGTTAGTAAGAAGGTTGTAAAAATGACGATTACTCAGATCTCTGCCTCAGGTTAACAGTTCAGACTTTCATGAGGTTATCTTTCCTTAAAGAGAAAAATACAGTGAAAAGTCACAAATTTCTGCCTTAAAAAAAAAAAAATAATAATAATAATAATTTAAACCCCCACATTGGGAGACATTTTTGGCCCTTGGGCCACATGTTGGACACCCCTGAGCTGGACTGTCGGAATGACTGATGCTTACAGCCTTAAACTGTTTGAGCTAATATGGGCAGGGTGTGAAAGCCCAAAGGAGAGCCCTCAAAAAAGGAGGGTCTCAAGTCTGCTTCCAAGCAGAATCTGCTGGAGTTTGCTTGTGATGTGAAACAATCACAAGCACTGTTAAGAAAGCAATGTCTTGATTTCTATTGGCAAAGTTAGTGACTAAGAAGCCATGATCGGGTTTGAGTTGGTTGATTGGCTGCGTAAAAAAAATAAAACCGCTCACAAACTGACAAAATCATTTGCATAGTTTTTGGGCTATAAATCCAAAGTGTGATATCATTTAAAGACGGTAAAGGATGACCTCAATAATGTGCCCGGAAACCCCTCAGGTGAGTCAGTTGTTAACCTCAAGCACTGATTTACTGTTTAAACGTGCATGTAGCCTAATGTTAGCCACAATGGACCACTCTTAGATTAGGAGCTGTCCTGGCTGGGTGCACATGTTTTTGTAAAATGTATATTTTTGCTTTTAAACTTCGCTGTTGTATTTCTTTGTAATGTAAGTGTTGATTAGATTTTCTTCTCCTACCTGGAAGTAAAAAATTTATTAATTAATTAAGTAAAAAAAACATTTTTTGATTCCCCCCCAAAAAGCATATGTGTAAGTGAATTAAAAAGATGTAACAAAGAGTTAACAAATGACCTAAAACAGTGGTTCTCACACCTTTTTTTTCTGGCTTTTCAGAAGCCCCAGTAAAAACCCTTGTAAAAATAGCTGGTTAAAAATATTTGTATCTGATTTTTTTTTTTTTTTTTTTTTAATCGTCCTGGTGATTTTCCTCTGACGGGATGGCTG
Organism: Aulonocara stuartgranti; assembly: GCF_965226115.1. NCBI lineage: Eukaryota > Metazoa > Chordata > Actinopteri > Cichliformes > Cichlidae > Aulonocara > Aulonocara stuartgranti. Next base: position 5,187,994 of record NC_138959.1, on the reverse strand, counting down.
CAGCCACTTTAGTGAGCACCAGAGTTCTGAATATGCAGTAAAAAGCCGACCTTCAATTAACTAAGTTCTACTCCATATTTTTTTCCCTGGTTGTGTGCCCCACAGTTTAAGAATTGCTGACCTAAAATGGCAACTACTTGTCAACTAGGAATGTCTTTGGTGAGGGAAGCCCTGGTTTATACCCTGGATAATTATTCAAATTTAGGCAGCAATCCCCCATACCAATTCATATATATGAACTTCTTCATGTGTGTACAAAAAAAGCCATTTTGTCTGGACAAATAAAATATAAGAGCTTCTCTTGTGAAAACACTTTAAGATTATTACCTTTCTTTTTTTTTTTTCTTCGGTGTTACCAGCTTCCAGCTCTCGGCACACAGACCTCACTGTCTCTACAAGAATGCTTGAGGCTATTGGAGGCCACATTCCCTTTTGGAGAAGAAACTGAGGTAACAAAGAAAAATCTGCTGTTGAAATTGTCATGGCCACATATTTTATTTTTTTGGTGGCATCGCTCCTTCCCCTCCCCCCCACATACATGTGCGGAAAGCCTAAGGCAGTGAGAGCAGCAGCAGAAACCACTAACTAGGGAACAGAACAGACCAGCCATCAGGAAAAGCAAATATGATATTGACAAGTGTGAGGAGTTGGGGTGGAGGAAGCAGTAATTCAAGGCAGGCTAGAGCAGCCTAAGCAGGATGCCTTGGATTTGACTGATGAGATACGATGCACTCCCCTTTTCTCAAAACTTGAGCAGTTCTTACTTTAGTGCAGCTGAAAGATAAATCAGACCTACAGTCTCATATTTTAAATTGGATAAATTGGCACAATAAGCTACATATAATGTAAAATCAAGTTATTTTTTAATTTATGTGATATTTTTAATCAGTTTCCAGCCCCGGTTGTCAGCCCAGAAATTGCCGTTTCCAATGAAGAAGTTCCTTCTACATCTCAGGGCCTCCCTCTGGTGCCACAGCTGCCCTCAGCAGAACCACAGTTAGACCTGGAGCAGCAGTGGCAAGACATCATGGCCATCATGGAGCTACAAGTAAGATGTTTTTGTTTTGTCCTCATGATTGCTTGTGAAGTATATTTTGTAACACCAGACACCTTCAGGTCTACATTAAATTCAAAATACTGAAATTATTTTAACATTGTTTTAAAATAATGCATTTTTCTCTTTAAACTCGTTTTTTAAAGGCAATGGAAGTGAACAACACTTCTCTCCACACCAATTCAAGCAGCGTAAGTGCCATAAGTGGGACAACTGAGTCAAGCACTGCGGGAAACTTTGAATTGTCTACTCGCTCGACACCAATAAACCAGGATGTCAGCCTTCATCAGGCTTCCCTCCCCAGCTGCAGCCAAGACTTCCCCCAGATTTTTAACCCTCAGCTGGACTCGGCAAGCATTCCCCCAAGAACCGCCACACTTAGACCCTCCTCCAGCAACTCCACTAACATCAACTCCACATTCGGAGCCACCAACCTAACTGGGATCTTTCTCCCGCCACACGTGAACAGTTCCAGTAACAACGTTACTTCCACCCCTGTCCTCCCCGATCCTTTCAGCACCCTGCTGGAGGAGTCGATGCTTGACGAAATCAGCCTGTTGGACCTCGCCATGGAGGAGGGCTTCAGTCAGGCCCAGGCGTCCCAGTTGGAGGATGAGCTTGACTCAGATTCTGGTCTTTCCCTGGACTCCAGCCACAGCCCAGCCTCCCCAAGCAGCTCAGAAACCTCCTGCTCATCTGCAGCTTCCTCCTCTTCAACGTCTGCCACTTTCTCGGAGGAAGGAGCTGTGGGCTACAGCACTGACTCTGAGGTGGCCACTGTAGAGACAGAGGAAGGAGCTGTTGGAGGTTACCAGCCTGAATATAGCAAGCTCTGCCGTATGAGCTATCAGGACCCCTCCCAGTTCCACACTCTCCCTCAACTTGACAGCATCAGCCATAATCATACCTACAACCTGCCGCTTTCCTCTGCCTTCTCTGAGCACCCAGAGCTCCCCATTTCGGTCGGGAAGAAGACTGTCCGTGACAAACAGAACTCAAAGCCTCAGCCTCCTCAGGACCTGCTCGACAAGCACTCAAGCCGCGACGAGCGCAGAGCCCGGGCCATGAAAATCCCCTTCTCCAACGAAAAGATCATCAACTTGCCTGTGGAAGAGTTCAACGAGCTGCTAGCCAAGCACCACCTGAGCGAAGCCCAGCTGGCCCTTATCCGTGACATCCGCAGGCGCGGGAAGAACAAGATGGCAGCCCAGAACTGCCGCAAACGCAAGCTGGACACCATCATAAAGCTGGAGCAGGGCGTCCAAGATCTGAGGCGCGACAAGGCCCGCCTGCTGAAGGAGAAGATGGAATTCATTCGCTCCATCCGGCAAATGAAGCAGAAGATGCAAAGCTTGTACCAAGAGGTGTTCACTCAGTTGCGGGACGAGGAGGGCCGGCCCTATCCTCCCAGCGAGTACTCGCTGCAGTACAGCGCCGACGGCAGCGTGCTCATCATGCCCCGCAGCGTGACGACCGCCGAGCAGAACCGAAAGCCAGAGAAAAAACAGAAGGACAAAAAGAAGTGAGGGAGCACAAACTGCTGTTTATTCTATAACTTTGCTAAGTCAGTAAGAAAGATTTCTGCAGACACGAGAGAGATGTCCTTATTTCCTTTAAGAAGATTGTGGTGAGTAGAAAAATGGCATTGTTGACTACTCTTCCTGCATTAGTTTCTCCCGTTTCATTCTGTTCCTACAATTTTTGTTCCTGGAAACAACTTTGACGCAGAAGTAGCTCTTCGTTCGAGTACTGAGATTTAATTATTTAGACGAGGAGAAGAGGGATATAAAAGGACATAAAACGAGCTATTAGGAAGAAGGAAAAAAAATTAGCTGCTCTTGATCCTTTTGCACCAAACCACTGAGGATGGAGGAGTTTCGCAGGGTGAAAGAAGGGACTGGGGGAGTACAAGAACACTGTCGAGGATGTTTGGAATACCTATGCACCGAAGGTTTTAAAGGACTATCAGATCACATCCCACCCTGGAGACTTTTGGTGATTTTCATAGTCACTGAGGCTTTTAAGTTGCAAAGAAATGCATCGATGGTTGTGAGTTTAGATACCAAAGGCCAAAAGGAAGTCCATTATTTTAGGATGCCAATTAACACCTATACTAACCAAAGGTTGTATTTGGTGCACATCACATGATCTGTATACATCTTAAATGCTCCAACACTGCACTCTAATTCTGTAGGTTCCAGTTTTCGAGTCAGGTGGCATCTAAGTTTAGAAGGCCATAAATAGATCGGGTTTGATGTGTGGAAGGTGGATGTTGAGATGAGAGGAGTGGGAGGCTGAGAGCATTCTTGCGCTGGTCACTGCTGAAAGAGGCCTGGAGGTGAAGTCTTTGAAGGGGAGCAGATTTAGGGAGGAGGCACGCTGCATTGCAAAATGTATCGACTTCCTTATAAATTATACATAGCACTGTAATTTGTCTTTAAAAGGCTTGGCTGTATGCATTTTGCCGTGTCTGTCGCTATTCCTTCGCTGCAGGATTAAATACGGGAGCTGCGTTTAGGAAGGCTCTTATTAACTGTTCATAATCTGTAGTATAAGCAAGGTTATAGGTCTAGCCACATCAGCTTTACATAGACGCCTACACCCTTTTTGTTGAATTCTAAATTCTGAGCCTGTAGTTAAAGGAAGAATTCAAGATAACGGTGATGGGCCAGGAGCTCCAGAGAGTAGTGCATTATTAAAACCAACTCCAGGCAGTCTTGAGTCAAAGTCATTCAGTTTTCTTGGATGCCCCATTTTTAGCATTAACAGAAGGCAGGCTCAGTTGACGCTGGGGTGTAGCAACTTCCCTTTCAAGTAACATACGCGCCAAATGTTAAATACAACAGTGTATTAGGGCCGGTTAAGGGCGAAAACAATTTAAAAAGCTTGGCGAAGCTGAGGTGAAGGCCTGAGACAAAAGAATAGAGATTTTTGTTGCTGTTGTTGTTGTTGTTTCTTTGTTTTCTCAGAATTGTTTTGCTTTAACCTCAAATTGAGGAGAAAAAACCTGTTTATTATTTCAAAACAAGAAACAAACTGGCAAATTTATGGGAAGAAGACCTGAAAAATTTAAGAGAAAAAGAATTAGGAGAATATTTACAGTCGAAAGAGATATTTTAGGAAAACAAAACAGGAAAATTCATGAGGAAAAAAATGGAAATTTACATTAAAACTGCAGAAAATTATCAAGAAAATGAAATGAAAATTCACAGTTTAAAAAAAAAGAAGTAAAAAGTCTGTTGTAAAGAAAATTTATGAGAAAAAACAGGCAATTCACAAGAAAAAATGCAAATTTCATAGAAAACTAGTTGCAAATGAATGAGAAAAGAATATGTAAATTAACAAAGCAAAAAGGAAATTGTGGAAAAAGAAAAAGAAAAGATCAATTCAAAAACATAAAGCTGTAACAAGAAAACAGGTTGTTTTTTTTGGTTAGATAAGGTTGCTTGACTAAAAAAATGACCAAAAACAAAAAAACTACTTTGCGAGTTTCTATTCAGTTTCTACTCATATTTGCCAATTTTTTTTCTTGGAAATGTTTTAGAGTTCTCTATAATTGCAGTTTAAATCGAGTTGCCTGATTCTCCTCGCCCTGTAGATTTTGTTTTACTTTGAACGACCCTGGTACGGCGTTGCGACTGTACGAAAAACCACTTGAGGATTTTTTTTTTAAACTGCTGTAAAGCCAAAGTGTTGGCTTCAATCAAGTTTTTGTGTTTATAACAGAGCGAGCCACGCGACTGATAACGCAAAAGCAACTCGAATGTGTGAAATGACGACACGTGTCGTGGCCACTTTGATCTGAATGCCTTTATTTAACGTTTCCGTCACTTTTATGGGTTTTGAGAACCGAAGAGAGGAGGGATTTTAAAAAAATGTTCTCAAAGTAGAAGTGCTATTACTTGTCTATTTGAATGAAGTTTGTCAGTACATGTGTTATATCACCTTCTTAAAAAATAAATAAAATAGGTCCGTTGTGTCAGCTGAGATAGGAGATAGGCTAGATCTTTTTCCAAGAGGCTGAACAGAACTCGCAACATTAAGATGATGTCCAAAAAAAACTGTTTTGAACGGAGAAGTGTCCTCATTAAATGTGATATTCAGGCATGAACCTCTGGTTAACATTCACTTCAGTGTAACACCAACTACTTAGTACTGCTACTACTTAGTGCACTTTTTTTGTCTGTCTTGTTCTGTAAATATTTTCATGTTTGTGTTTGTTATGATTTTATGTAGTCTGTTTAAAAACGTCTCCATTAACGGTCACACCCTCTGCTTTGAGTTTGGATGTAGTTCCCTCCGTTTTGAGGTATTTGCTGGCAATCAAGAATTGTTTTTATTGATTAATAAAGTGTTTTTATTTTCACCTGTGACTCTTGTGTTCTAGTTGTCCATGTTTCAGGCTTCCAGTCGGCGAAGGCACTAGATACCTTGACCATGAACAACCTGAAAAAGGTTTATTTTCAGCTTCCTTTTTTTCTATTATTTTTGGTTTCTTTTAGAGTAACTTTGCTTGATCCACAGCTCAAAATAACCCCTATTTATCTAATACTGACCAGCCCCTCAGGTCATCTCCTCCCTTTAAGCCACCTTTCTGCTGCTTGCAAACAAGGTTTGGATGTGGCGTGTTAAAACATCAATAATTCAGGGAACTCCCGCAGCTCTTCTGGAGGGAGATACCGAGGTGTTCTTGAGAGATATCATTCACCAGCGTGTCCTCCCTGTAGGGCATGCCTGAGACATCTCACCTGGGATGCATCCAAGAGGCATGGTCAGATACTCGAACCACTCCAGCTGGCTCCTTTCAGTGTCGAGCTCTGCTCTGAGCCCCTCTCCTGATCTGTAATGCTGAGCCCAGACATCCTCCAGACGAAGCTCATTTTGGCCGCTTGTATCTGCGATCTCATTCTTTCGGACACTACCCAGAGCAATAGGTGAGGTAGGAATGTAAATCACCAACTTTGCCTTCCTTTGTTTTTTCTTTATGCTTCTGTAGAGCTGACAGATTACCTCAACATTTCCATGCACTTGTATTCCAAGTTTGGTTTTGCAGCTTGATGTGCCCTGTTCGAACAGCACATGGGTGGGACTCCTGCTGTGCCTGAGATGATCAGATTAGAAATATTTACTCTTTGACATCATAAATGGTCAAGAGTAGGGAAAAACCTGCTTGAAATGGTGCTGAGGTGCGTGCACGCGCTCACCTTTGAGATCTCACATATTGGTAGAAAGTCGGTCAATGTTTACTTTCAGCCGCTTCCTCGTCACAAGGGGTCGCTGCAGCATGTTTTACACCGGATGCCCTTCCTTATTCAACCCCAGAGGGGATTTGTGTCTCCAGCCGAAGTCAAACCAGCAATTTTATGCTTGTCATGCAAATATAATTGCCAGAAAATAAAGAAAGCCCTAATCGGTCCCCTTCAGTTATTATACCTCGAACAATGGTTTACCTTGAAGTAACCGGCTATCCAGACAGCAGAAACGCTGTTTGACTTCCTGCTCTGGTCTCAGTTTTACATCGTGGCATTTATTGAAATGCAATCCAACTTTTTCTCTCAACAGTGACTTTTAACCTGCATGTGATAAAGAAAATCAGAAAAATTCAGGCATCTAAACTACAGACAGACACGTTACCTTGAAATAAAACAACATTTTTAGCCAGTCTGATAAATTAACCAGAATATAAAGATGATAATTATCTTCAAATTTAAAGTGACACAAAGCCACTGTAACAAAAAGTGGTTTATTCTCCAAAAGCGACAAGCAAGACGTGACAAACACTACAAAGATTACCAAAGAACAAAATATTACAGAAGTTGTTCATAACCGTACATCAATACGGATGCTAAGGAAACGCCTAAAATGAACACAGTTTTGGCCCCGGAGAGCGCTGATAAACGGAGTAAAAACAATGGCACGCGAAAGAAATGAAAACATCACCTCACTGATACGATGTCATTGCAAGATGAGCCAGATGTGGAAAGGACATCGAAAGCCTGGTGAAGGGAAAATTAACACTGCTTTGTTTGAGCTGGTTTTTGTCAAGCAAATCTGAAGGATATTTACATGGAGATTTGATCTGGATAAAAGTAGAATCGAATGAGTGATACTACGCCAAGAAGACTAATGAGTCCAGGATGTCTTGCTTGCCTCTGGCCCATCCCCCTTCTTCGCCTCCCCTCCCCTCCCTCATGGAAAGTACACAGAAGTTCAAAATGACATTTCTTCTCCTCCTGCCCCTTCGCCCTGTGCTAGTTTTTCTCATCCTTCTTCTCGTCTTCGGAGGGGTACGAGTGCCAGGTGAGCCGTTCTTCATAGAAAGAGATGACCACTTGCGGACACTTGACGTTGGCCTCTTTCGCCGGCACAAGGTCCGCTTCATCTGAATTTTTCCTTTAAAAAGGGCAAAGGAAAAAGTCATTTAACCTACTGTAGAAACGCATTTAATGGCACATTTGAATTCCCCAACGTGTGGGGCAACACTTACACACCATTTCATGAGGAACATGAGTTCTCCTGTGGAATCTGTGGCACCGATAATCCTTTCTGGATCCAGACCTCGAGCAAAGCCCCTTAACTTCTCTGTCTGAGGATCAAGAAACAAAATAAAACTTAAATCCATCCTAATACAGGATGCCCACAGAAAAACCGTCAAATCGGAGACAAAAAGATTTCTAATCAATCATACAAGACATTTCTGGTAGGTCCTGGGAGGAACAGGGGGAACACTACCAGAGCCCAAAAAAACAACCTCCAGCTGGTTACTCATGTACACGGCTCTGACCTAACTCAGAGCCCAGCACTGCAGTTTGACTGGTATTCACAAGAAAAACACATTAGAACTGGCAGGTCCACAACTGGCACCCTGCTCTCTTCACAGATAAGAGGAAGAGGTTTACACTGAGCATGTTTGATAGATGTGAGAGTCTTGAGAAGTGGGTCAACAATGATTATAGGGGGGACTTCTGGGTTAAAGGTACTGGAATGGAATCCTCACACCTGGTGTCAAACCACCTTAAGCTGGTGCAGAGAGCCCAGGGTTTGTCCTGCCCAGCCCCATAGTCCTAAACGTTGAAGGCATGGAAGCCACGGAAAGCCCCTCATGTTCTGACCTGAATCCAACAGAGAACCTCTGGGACACTATTGGTACATCAAATGGGGCTAAACAGCACCACAGACTGATGATTCAGGTCTAGGAGGAGGTGAAGAAGCATGCCCAGATGTTGTTGGGAATGCATACAGGAACTAATCCTGTCATCACTGGTTATCCTGGTTTCCACTGTTATCACATCATTTTGTTCTCAAGAAATTAGAAACTATTTCCTAAAAAGTTGGTATGTTGTGTAAAATGTAAATAAAAATGAAACACAGTAATTTGCAAATCTCACAAACCTATATTTTATTGACAACAGAACACAAAAAAAATTAGCTTGTTTTGAATTTTATCGCGGCATTGAGTTTTTATTTACATTTTACACAACATCCTGACTTTTTGGTATATCAGGTTAAGTGCTCCTTTCATTTTTTCTTAACAGTGAAGTGTATTTTTAGATAACTTGGCATTAAACGAGACTCATGGAAAAATTGGGACTCACATCATCTTTCTTCTTCTTTGATTTACTGTCGTCTCCTTCTGCTTCTCCGGCTGCCTTCCTTTTTCCATCATGTGCTGATTTCTGGGACTGCAGGAACTCTGCAATCAAATCTGGACAGTCCAGGTTGTCTTCTGGTTCCCACGTGTTATCTTCACTGTAGATTTAAATACACGAAAATATGATTTAACTCCTCATTTAGTTGCTTGTGATGTTTACAGTCAAAATATTCTCCACTATCATCATGCGAAAGCTGCTTCCAGAGTCCAGCTGAGTATCACTGGAGTCTGATAACATAGAGTCCTGATGTTTTTCTCACTTTTTGCAAAGATACTTACACAAGCTATACAATAACTTTCCCTCACACAATGGCTCTGGGGAGGCCAGTCCATTTTTAATACAGGTATTTGCTGTGTTTTTGGCATCGTCTTGCTGAAAAATTAGGCCACTGCCAGTCAGATTGCATGTCAGATCAAAGATCTGATGTTTGGGTGGGTGGGGGCAGATATTGAGTCCAGATATTTTGACAAAATTCCCAACATCAGTGATTCAAATGCAGCCCTACACCATGACTGAACCTCCACCGTGTTTTAACGGTGGGCTGTAGACACTTATCCGTACATACTGACATCAATTTGATCCAAAAATTTCAATTTTTGGATTCATCACTCCACAACACCTGTTACCACTGATTTTCAGTCCAGTTTTAGAGTATTTTGGTAAGTCGGCCTGCTTCCCTTCTCTGATGCCTCCTATGAAGGCATCAGAGAACAGCAGATAGATCAGATCAGACTTTTTAAGGACCCACCCATGGCAATATATGCCGATTTTCTGGCTAATAGTTCTTTAGAAATCTCTTTGTTGGTACAAAAACACTAATGTGAGTAAAACTGTGTTTTCTTTGGCATTTTTTTTAAATGATTTGATTTTAAGCTGCATGTAATGACATCTAACTCTTATAGCAGCTGTTTTCAAAGTCAACATGTGGCTCCTTAGAGTTCACGTTCCCACACCACAGACGTGAACCTTTGAAACAAATATGTTCATTAAAACTTTGAGGCACATATGACTCTACCTCCATTAAAAACACCTGTTAGATCTGAATCAGATCTAGCAGACCGCGCTGCCGTAGTACCAGATACTCGAAACCTTTAATGATGCTAGAAAAACATTAAAAACCCTTTACAGAAAACCAACAACAGCAGGAACTAGGGCTGTGCGATATGACCAAAATCTCATATCCCGATATAAGAATTCTATCGTCCCGATAACGATATAAATCACAAAAATGTAACATTTTCTGTAAATTCTGTGAATCTCGGGCAGCTCGACTTGCGGGAAGTTTTTCCAGCTGGGCGTCATGTAGCTGGAGTCGAGTGTTTTAACCGATGCATGAAACGATACATTTTTAGACATAAGTTGTAACTGCCGCCGTTTTCTTTGTGAGTATTTATTACACGGCGTGCTGCGGGGAAAAGCCTGTTCTAACGTTTGAGTCTAAGGTTTATTTTTTAGCACCTGGCGGCTCTTTTTTACTTCTCATCCGTAAATAATCTGCTCTTTCACGTTATTCAGTTTATTTTGAAAAGTCTCAACAGGATCTTGAGCTTCATTGTGAAAGGTTTATGTGGAACATAAACAAGCGGACACGCGATGCTGTTACTGTTGTTGATGCTAACGACAACGCATAAAAACAGGCGCTTGTCCGTCTGTGTGGTTATATTAAATATAAGAGAAAGAGAGAAATTAATATAGCCACTACAGTGACCATCAAAACGATGAAAAAATATTGCCGAAAACAGTTTATTTTGCGACACCACGAAACAAACGATAGACGTTTTTATATCGTCATCGATATATATCGTTATATCGAACAGCCCTAGCAGGAACCTTAACTTTTGCATAGCTCATGTTAAGAAGTGCATCTTTCATCTGGCGTTTGTTTGGCAAATCTGGGTTGTCAGGTGAAGATAAAAGTGTGAATGAGCTGACATGAGCCAACCAGTGACCCATGAATTAATTTTTTAAACACTTACTTAGAGAAGCCTTTCCACTTAAGAAGGTACTCTACTTTGCCTTTCACCACCCGTCGATTCAGAACCTTTTCCACCACATATTCTTCCTCCTCTTCTTCTTCCTCGGCCACTTCATCTGGCTTCTTGTCCTTCTTCTCAGCCGAAGTCATTTTGCTCTCTGTCGGTTTGCAAACAGGGGAAATGAGAACACATCTGTGGCCCCAGATGCCTCAGTGGCTTGAAACTGAGAACTCTTACTGCCTGCAGAGTTAAAGACGCTGACATGTGTCTGCCGAGTTCAAATGGCATCACAAACACTTATAGAGTCACGTACACGATTCATTTCTTGATAGACACCTTAATCGCACAACGACAAGTGAAACAGAAATTCATGTTAGGAAATAATGATGTTTAAAACCTTCTGTAACAGTGGGACCATCGTTAGAGGGTTCTGTAGTCAGGCTCATACTCATCAGGTAGACCTGGGGACCCGCAGGTGCCTGGTCAACGTCAAGATTGTTGCATGTTGGAAAAAAACAGCATTGGAGAATGGGATTCAATGACGAGAAGCATGAGAGGCAATGCCGATTATTACAATCAGCCTATGATTGTGGGTTTTTTTTAAAGGTTTAAGAGCTTTTCTGTCAAAGAAGTGATTGTCTAATCTACATTGCCTCATGTTAACCATGATTTATAACCTTATATGACATGATATAAGCTCACAGAATGGTATTTCCATGTGCTTCTGCCGAGTGCAAAGTAAGACAATTGCATATACAAGCCCCAGCAAAAATGATGGAATCACCACACTTGGAGGATGTTCATTCAGCTTTTTTTCTCTCTCTTTTCTCATTTTGCTGCAAATAAACAAATCTCTGATATTCTGGCTTCATTACCTTAATAAATTGCATTTTTTCCAGCTCAAGTAGCATAACCATAGTAAATGTACATATGCAAAAGTCTGCAAAAGCTGTTGATGGTGAAGCGTGACCCTAATGAGCTTAAAGAGGGAATCTGACTAAAGAGGTTGTTCTCAGTTGTGTCTACAATTTGGATCATTCAAACAGAAAACTCATGATAGAAATGCACAGCAACAAGCAAAAAAAGAAGAAAAACTATTTAATGTTTGTGACAGAAGTGGAAGAGGGGCTGATTGAAATGGGATTTCCATACAGGAAAATAAAACAAGCTCAGAGTGGGCTAACAAAAAAAAAAACAATCATGGGTGGTGGATTATTGGATTAAAGAGATGTTCAGTGATGAATCTGGGCTGGTCGAGAAGGTGATGCTGGAACTTTTGCCTGAAGAAAACAAGCAAATATCCCCACTCATTCATGGTATGGGGTTGGAGGACAGGTGGAGAACAAGAGGAGGCGGCAGTAACAGTAACTGGACAGGTGTATGCTCAGATTTGGGACTTTTCTCATTCCGTGATGAAAGGTTTTGGTAATGATAAGGTGTGCAACCTGCCACTGAGGAAAGAGTGTTAAAGGTTTTTCACTTCAGGGACGAGGTACATCAAATGTATGGTGGAAACTGAAGGAAGTAATGGTTCATTCTGCAAAGCTGATCTGTCAGATCTTACTCATGCCTCAAAGAATTAAGAGTACTAAAATTGTGATGTTTTTGTTATTGATTCCACATTTTTCATTTCCCATTGATTAAAATAATCCCATTGAATGTGTTTGGTGTGTGCTTCATGAGAACAGGTTGTCCAGCTATTAAAGAACAATAGATTTTACCATATGTGTTATATATTTTATTCTAGGTTCAACAAAAAATGAGTATGCATCCTCCCAGTATGTCTATTCCAACATTTCTGGCTTTATTCATAATTTAGTCGATTAATAATAAAGCGGAGGCAGAGTAGGGAGGCATCTATGGCCGTACATGTAGCAATCAGCATCAACAACGTGAGATTTGCAACACCTGGCGGCGGCTGAGCAGCAGCGTGGAGGGGCTAATTAAAAAAGAAACTGGACTACTTTGGGGGAAAGGGGCGTCGTCGCGGTGTAAAATACTCCTCTGTGCTCAGTGTAGAAGGGATTATTTTTAACGTTAGCAGAGAGCGAGAGGCAGAAGAAAAGAGCGCACGACAAAAGCCTTGCAGGGACCCACAGTGTACTGCTAGCTGGCGATTCCTCCATATTGCCTTCGTGGTAGCAACTAATGTAGCGGCTCAGGGATGCCTGTCGGATGTAAACACCGCGAATAACCGCGCAGTATGCGGAGCTAGTCTCCTGAGCAGGTGTCTTTTTAATACTGACTTAAAATAAACCTCCCAGCTAGCTAACGTTAGCCTCATGCACAATCCAGCGTTAGAGCACCTTTGGAAGGAGGAGGGTGAAAAAATGGAACTCACCGATGACTTACAGTGTAATCGGTTTGTTTTAAAACTTCCGCCCGAGCCGAAATGAAACAGCTACGGCTATCGCAGGTTTACGGTAATAACGTTTGTGTCGGTTTGTTGTCGAAACACAGAGCCGCTACCTTCTCCACGGCGAAATGTGTCGTTTCCGCCCCTTCGTCTGGTGTGAAGGGAGCAGAAGAAGGAGGGGGGAACGCCCGCTGGAGCGCGAGGAGGAGCCCCTCCGCAGACCGCGAAGCACGCGGATGGAACGCTCGGCGCCAGCACGCGCCACTCGCGCTCAGTGCGGACGATATACAGATCTACGGAAGCAGCATGCGCGCAAACGGCGGGCTGGAGATGAACGAAGCGGACCTCCCTGCGTTATAAACACAGGTTATAGATGCTCGAGGTGCTTTATAAATCTGTGCACAGCTGGATAAATACCCAGGCGGGGAGGACTACCAAGCGGTACTGCCGGGGTCCCAGGGAGGCGGCGGGCGTCCTGAGCTAACCCTGTTTAAATACAGTGTTCTTTATATCACAGAAAAATACACGAAATAAATACATAAAAAGATAAAGATGAAAAATGATTAGACAAATAAAACTGCAACGATAAGGGACCAAAATTGAGCGCGAAAGACCATAAATTATTATAGTTTTGTGTCATGAAAAATGTTTACATCTCTTTGTGTTTTGGTTAATTGCATTTAATTTTAAACATGACTACATGAGCAATACAATCATTTCATATATAATAATGTATCTATAACAACGAGTGTGTTTTTCGTATCAAATACTTTTACTTTATTATTTTAAAAAGCTAAATTTGCAGTACAGGCATATATACACCTTGCATAGATATATAGATATACTAAAGTCTACAGTTAACAGGGAGTGTTTGCAGACCTTAACTAGCTGTGGCCTGTGGCTCATTGAAAGAAAGCATGGCCTCAACAAGTTGAAACAAGGGAAAGACTTTTATAACTACTTTAAACATGGGGTGTGGGAAATGATGCTTGCACCCAGTCAGCTGTGTCTTGGATTATGTAGTTACTCATAGCAACGGCATCCAAATGGAGAAGGCATCCTCAAAATGCGCAACACAACAAATAAATGAGTATGATTTGAACATTTCTGTTTGGTTTCCACTTAGTGGAGGACTCAAGCTTTCAGACACAAACCTGAGGTGTGACTGTTTGACAGCTAATCTAGGAAGAAGAACTGAACAAAATTATTCATTTACCCTCATATTTTATTTTATTTTTTAAAGGTAATATTCTGAATTAAACTGTTAAGTTAAATATTTATTACTTTTATTATTATTATTTATTTGGAAGCACAGTTGTAAAAAATTAAAATGATTAATTATTTATTTCTATTGTTATTCGTTATATTGCCCTTTTTAAAATGTATTTATTTTTAATATACACACTTCAGTGATCTAACTAATTCTAATTTTAACTAAAACAACTAGTTTCTACTTATTAATAAATGTACATACACATTAATGTGCCACTGATTATATCCATATATTTTGCTTCCATGGACCCAGACTGTCTTGTAATTTTTAGAATTAGTTCTCCAGGCTTTCTGGGGGTCTTTCATATATTTTCCCTTTGGCTGCTTTTTACTTTTAGGGACTGGGTTGCTAACATAACTACTATGTCATGGTTTGGTGCTGTACTTCAGCCAGTGGTGTTGGGGAACTTTTAAAAACTGATGGAATTATGAATGCAGAAAACTACCATCAGGTTTTGATGTCCTGCCATCTAGCATCTGATAGGCAATGGCTTCATTTTGCAATCATCCCAAAACACTGCCAATGCAGTAAAAGCATACCTGGATAGAAAAACACACAATGCAACTCTATCAGTCATGCACTGGCCTCCTGGAAGCACGGACCTCAATCTTACTGAAGGAATAGCAGGTGTTCTGCTTCGTACTAAAACAACACCCTATAGTCAAGGAGCTGCTGATGTCCTTCTATAGATGTTCTGTTGAGAGTGTATTGACATATTGCATGCCAGTGGGGTTTGTCAGCTGCACTGCTCAAGAAAAGACAGCACTCCAGAGGGTCATCAGCACAGCACAGAAGATCATCAGCTGTGCTCTTCTCTCCTTAAGGATCTCTAAGGTCCCACTGCCAAAGTAAAGCCCACAGCATCCTGAAGGACGCATCCCACCCAGGACATCACCTGTTCCAGCTATTAGCATCAGGAAGGCAGTACAGGATAATAAAAGCTGAAACAAACAGTACACTTTACAGTGCACTCTACAATGACTCAGGCAGACACACACACACACACACACACATTTGTACACATTTATATTTTTATACTGTATTTATTAGAAACTCTTATTTTAGTATTTTTTGAATGGTCAGAGTGCTTTCTTTGCAGTGAATGGGACAGCATATAATTCTGATGTGCTTTTGGCAGAATCATAATAAAAGATCCAGATTTTCTGATTAGTGAAGCAGTGTGGCATCATCATGACAAAGAACAGAAGAAAAACCAACCAGCATCCAAAGATGAGCTTAGAAAGTCCTCAAAAAAGATTAGGGAACTGTTCCTGCAAACTACTTAAAACTATATTAAACGCTTTCCTAGAGTTCAGATTGTATTAAAGAATTAAAATATATATAAAGAAATGAGCAGTGGATCCAGGCTCTTGCTCAGCACTGAGCACAAGTACTGATTGTTTTTTTTTTTGTATGTAATTTATATAGTATTTTTTTCTCTCTCTTATTTTCTTTACTAAATGTACTTGTATATTGTTCACATGTTGAAATAAATTACCAATTATAAGAAATAAGTATTTTAGTTACGTTTATATAAAGTATGAAAAGTAGTGCTTTTAGAAAGATGTCAGAAATTGTGGAAGTGTGTTTTCACCACAGTATTTTGACTTTTTTTTTTTTTTTTTTTGCCATTTTTAAGTCTAAATTTTGAGTCAAGAACTTTAAATGTCGGAGTTTTACCCTTTTTTTTGGGTAAGTTTTGAGTTATTTTCTCAAATGTTGAGAAGAGTTAGTAAGCCCCAGACAACCCTAATCTTAATCACTAACCCTAACTTTGAATTATTAAGTTGAAATGTCGAGATAATAAGATTTTGAGTAATTTTGATGTGGTAAAAATTTTCTGTGGTGGAAAAAAATGCTTCCATAAAAAAAAGTATTTTCCGTTTGACCATACCTACCACACAACAACAACAGTCAAGCAGCATTTATTTGACTGACTGAGATGTAAATAAAACTTTATTGTGCCTGACAAATATCTTTCAAAAAACTGTTTAAGAATAGAGGTATTAAATATTTTAAAGAATTACATATAATCAGTATTTCAGTTATCTCAGGACAGTACCGCATCCACAGAGCCAAATTTACCCGCTTTAAACTTTTACTCATAATATTTAAGCAAACTGAGCATTACATTAAAACAATTTGATCATCGTTTGCTGTTTTTACTAATAAACAGAAAAAGAAAACAACCCCGCTAGCTTTTCAAAGCCAGCGGGTTTTTCTTCACGCCCCTCCCTCTTTACGTGCTACCCTGCACTACGCGGTGACGTAAAAACGTGACGCGCAGGGGTGGAGCTTGTGACTTGCGAAATGGAGATAGGAGCTACCGGTGAACACAGTCCTCTGTGTTTGAAGAATTTGTTGCCAAATCGAGCAGAAATATCGACAAACGAAACCAGCAACGTCGATCACAGCCGACCGGGCGAGACCACAGCAGCCAACGTATGAAAGTAAGTACCTGCTAGCTGGAGCTAGCCCTTCAGCTGGTGTTTGTTTGTTAGCCACCTTGTTGAAAAGTACAATTAGTCAGGCCAGGAAACTAAACGAAACACGTTGTTGTTAAGTCTTCACCTCTTCCAAGTGGGTGCTCATATGTGGTTGTTTTCGATTGTTATCAAACTGGTTCAAGAAATGCCAGCTAAAGCAGAGAAAAACACATTTACGCGGTGTTTCTGGTGGAGAATAGCTGTTAAAAGTGTCTGTAACAGTAAAAGGAGATTTAAAGTGATTGTCCCTGTTGTGTTGATTGTTTTGAGACTAGCTATGTACATGTAGATCATCCTGGCTTTTTTAAATCGTTTTTTTTTTTCTTTTGCTGAACTCACGCATCCTGCTTGTGTGTTATTTATAGCTTATTTGCTAGTGCACTTTATAAGAGGAATCTATATTTAAGACTGGCCACAAAACCACCATTACATGGGGAAATTTTTTTAGGCCAAAAAAAATTAAGAGCATGTTCTTTGTCACATATTGTCTGATTTTTGCCTGAAAACCCCCGTGTACATATTGTTTACAATAAGGAAGCGCTGACTGGCAAATTCTGAGGTGATATCAATACTAAATTAGACCAATAACCAATTTCGTGGTGGATTTTGGTCCTGATATTCAGCTGATATTTGGATGCAGTCATAGTTTACACTTTGTGCTGAGTATCAATACCCTTTTTCAGTTGCTTTGAACTTTCACAAGACTCAATACACGTGGACACTTTTGGGTTTCGTGTAGGTGTCACTCAGACAGTGTTATGTCATTTTCAGACTAGTTTTAAGAACTGGTGGAAGAAACCAGTCAGTCAAAGTTAAATTAAAGAATTGAACTGACAGTGGTTTAACCAACTTCCAGTATTTGGTTACTGATAACAGGGAAGCTTGCAAAGCAGGAAACAGACTAAACAGCATACTTTTAGTCCTGTGAGGTGTACTATGAAGAAAATTCAACATAGCTGGGGTTTCCTTGTGTCAACAAAAACCTGAAACCCCAGTTGGCGTTAACGGGTGTCATGATGGTGATTATCAGCGTTATTGGTTAACTCGGGCTGCCTGCTTTAGGCTGTGAGCTCTCTCACGTAAACAGCAGGGTGTTATTTTTGCACAAATTGGACCGACTGAGTATGGCCTATTACAAATAAAATAAAATACAAAAGGTAACATTGGTGCTGCAAATCGGTTATGCATTCATTTCTAACATGACATCTGCACATTGACACTGCAGCTGGTTAAACTGGATCGCTTTAAGCTTAGCACCTTTAGCTCCAGCACTGCCATGTAGCCTAACAAAGAAGACGTGGAAATCACTTTAGTTTTTGATTAGATCAAAGTGAGATTAGTTGTATTAATTGAAAATTATGGGTGTACTATTATCTGCATTTCCCAGCAGTGTAAAATGCACTTGGCATCTATATTAGGAGCAAGCAGGAAAAAAAATTGATGCACTTTCTGCATCAGCAGTGGAATAGAAATGCTGCTGTAACATGTCTCCACAGCTTCCTTTGGGCTTGTTAGTAAGATGCAACTCAGCAGGTTGCATTTAAAAGGTATTCCTCGGTGGAGAATCTGTATCACTCTTGGATTGTACTGTAAATTAAAAGAATCAGTGAAAATGTGGTGCTTGCAGCTTATTTTAAACCAGTTAATGTATTCATTTCTCTGTCAGGGTAAAAAGAGAGCAAAAAAACTGTGACTTTAAGCTTGCATGTTAATCTCACTTCACACATGCTCCCCTCTGTGGAAGAGTGGCTGCGGGCTACTCATGGTAAATAGAAGTGTGAGAGTGACTCAGTTAGGCTGAGCTGCCCAGCTTCTCTTTCAAAGGGTGATTCATGAGCTCATGACGCCACTGGTGAAACTTTCTCAATGTTCAAAAGGTTTTGACGCAGCTGATCTGATTGTTTGCTCCTCTCTTTGCAGTGCAGCACTCGGTAGGATGATCAGTAATCACGAAGAAGATGTAAGTACCTTTTCTCTCTCTCTTATTTAAATGTTTTAATTTTCAACACAAGTTCTGCTTTCTACACATGTTCACACTAGCCTTTAGCTAAACTGGAGAACAGACTGATGGGTAAAAGCCTCTGTAAAAAACAAAGTTTGCAGAAGAGGCCTGTGTCGTGCCAACAGTGTGGTGGTTTCACAATAATGACACAACACACATGCAAACAGCACTGCTGACACGCTTTGTGTGTCTATCTTTCAGGAGTTTGTGGCAGTGCGGGTTCAAGATCCCCGCATTCAGAACGAAGGCTCCTGGAACTCCTATGTGGATTATAAAATATTCCTGCATGTGAGTATGAAAATGAACCAGCAGCAGAAATGTTTGGCCACAGCGTTTGTGGGTGATTAAAGATTTTCATTCAGGTTAAAGTTTTGGACCAAAAAACATAAACACCTGAAGAGAACGCGTACAGTTCTGGGACATCACAGGGTTTTCTTTCCACACTTTAATTGTAGTAGTGATTATAGTGCAGATAACAGATGAGCATTACAAGTAGTTTTATGTCAACATACGTCTCCGTTTGACTGTTAACACATTAAAAAAAATTAATTGTCTTTTGATAATCATTTATAAGCAGAAATGTGTAGTTTAAACTAGGTTATATCAACTAATTAAACCAGAGTCATAATTCAAAGTGAATGTGTGTTTAAGCACTGCTGCCTCAGAGCAGGAAAATTGTTGGTTTGAATCCATTGGTCCTCATTGCCGGTAATAGGTTGTACTCATTCCCGGTAGGTGTTGGACTTCACTGGACTTAATTTTTTTCACTGATTGGGATCAAAATTGTATGGACAGGATTTCTGGGTGTAGCCAAGTCGCAGCTATGAGAATTGGCACCTCCAAGTTTGAGGTCATAGTTCTCAGCTGGTTCACAGAACCCACTACAGGTCAGGGATGAGTTGTTGCTGCAAGTGCCTCCGTTAGAGCTAGGGTTAGGAGCTCGGTCATTTGAGAAGGACTCAGAATGTAGCCGCTACTCCACCATATTGAAAGGAGCCAGCTGAGGTGGTGCACTGTCTCACTAGGATGCCTCCTGGGTGCTGGTGTCCAACAATGAAGAGGCAAACTCAACACATGCATGAGTCCTCCCAGGAGTTTTGGAGGTTTTGGCTTCACTGCATGCATGCATGCATGCCTGCGTGGATGGATGGAGTACTGCAAACTAACTGTTTGCAGTGATTACAGTGCAGATAAAATGCAAAAAATACACAGACTTGAATGTTAAATAGTCTGTGACACATAAAGACATTTCTCCCTGAAACAACACCTCAAGGATTTCCTCAAACTTTTTTAACAGATAAGAGTATAAAAGAGTCGGGGCTTTACCGCTCCTTGAATGTTTGTTTTTTTTTTAGGGGGGGAGGAGTTTCACGTTGTTATGGAGACACCAGCCGTGCCGAGGAATGCGGTTTCAGCAGCAAGGCTTCATGCCTGGGCGGATTTCCTCTCTGTGTCTGTGTGTTTGTGGGAGCTGACTCATGATATTGGCTAAAACTATGCAACCTCACATGATCTTACATGGGTTTGTTTGTTGTCGACATGTTATTGTGTTGCATAGGTGAGACAGTTTCCTCAAGAATACTTTTTTTAGGACAAAAGTTAGCACTTTTATTGTCTCTTACTTCACAGGAACTATAAACCTGTCCAACATTTACAGTGGGGCAAAAAAGTATTTAGTCAGCCACCGATTGTGCAAGTTCCCCCACTTAAAATGATGACAGAGGTCAGTAATTTGCACCAGAGGTACACTTCAACTGTGAGAGACAGAATGTGAAAAAAAAAATCCATGAATCCACATGGTAGGATTTGTAAAGAATTTATTCGTAAATCAGGGTGGAAAATAAGTATTTGGTCACCTCAAACAAGGAAAATCTCTGGCTCTCACAGACCTGTAACGTCTTCTGTAAGAAGCTTTTCTGTCCCCCACTCGTTACCTGTATGAATGGCACCTGTTTGAACTCATCATCTGTATAAAAGACACCTGTCCACAGCCTCAAACAGTCAGACTCCAAACTCCGCCATGGCCAAGACCAAAGAGCTTTCGAAGGACACCAGGAAAAGTATTGTAGACCTGCACCAGACTGGGAAGAGTGAATCTACAATAGGCAAGCAGCTTGGTGTGAAAAAATCAACTGTGGGAGCAATCATCAGAAAATGGAAGACATACAAGACCACTGATAATCTCCCTCGATCTGGGGCTCCACGCAAGATCTCATCCCGTGGGGTCAAAATGATCATGAGAACGGTGAGCAAAGATCCCAGAACCACACGGGGGGACCTGGTGAATGACCTGCAGAGAGCTGGGACCAAAGTAACAAAGGTCACCATCAGTAACACACTACAACGGCAGGGAATCAAATCCCGCAGTGCCAGACGTGTTCCGCTGCTGAAGCCAGTGCATGTCCAGGCCCGTCTGAAGTTTGCCAGAGAGCACATGGATGATACAGCAGAGGATTGGGAGAATGTCATGTGGTCAGATGAAACCAAAGTAGAACTTTTTGGTATAAACTCAACTCGTCGTGTTTGGAGGAAGAAGAATACTGAGTTGCATCCCAAGAACACCATACCTACTGTGAAGCATGGGGGTGGAAACATCATGCTATGGGGCTGTTTTTCTGCCAAGGGGACAGGACGACTGATCCGTGTTAAGGAAAGAATGAATGGGGCCATGTATCGTGAGATTTTGAGCCAAAACCTCCTTCCATCAGTGAGAACTTTGAAGATGAAACGAGGCTGGGTCTTCCAACATGACAATGATCCAAAACACACCGCCCGGGCAACAAAGGAGTGGCTCCGTAAGAAGCATTTGAAAGTCCTGGAGTGGCCTAGCCAGTCTCCAGACCTCAACCCCATAGAAAATCTGTGGCGGGAGTTGAAAGTCCGTGTTGCTCGGCGACAGCCCCAAAACATCACTGCTCTCGAGAAGATCTGCATGGAGGAATGGGCCAAAATACCAGCTACTGTGTGTGCAAACCTGGTAAAGACCTATAGTAAACGTTTGACCTCTGTTATTGCCAACAAAGGTTATGTTACAAAGTATTGAGTTGTATTTTTGTTATTGACCAAATACTTATTTTCCACCCTGATTTACGAATAAATTCTTTACAAATCCTACCATGTGGATTCATGGATTTTTTTTTTTTCACATTCTGTCTCTCACAGTTGAAGTGTACCTCTGGTGCAAATTACTGACCTCTGTCATCATTTTAAGTGGGGGAACTTGCACAATCGGTGGCTGACTAAATACTTTTTTGCCCCACTGTAACTGCCTAAGCTCTCTCTGTGTCTAAATCTAACCAGGGGTTTTCCTGCATATAAACATTTTTGCGACCCACCAGAGAGGTTCTGACTTTCCAACAAAGGGAAATCACAAGTGCTGTGCATTTTTCTATAAATGGGATTTAATTTAAGTAGACGCTTGAAATACATTCCAAGTGGCTGAAAGTAAAAGCGAATGCACAGATCTCTGTAAATTTAAGTGGACAAAGCGCATTCTTTGTCCTAATTTCATGCATAATTCATAATTTCCCCGCTCAACTATTACTTTTAAGGTCCCAAGGGGTCTTCTGGGTGTTAACTCTGGAAAGCGTGAGGACTTTACATGTGTTAAACACGACCTTTATCTGTAGAAGGCCAATATAAAGGATACCTAATGGGGAGATGCAGGAGGCGACACATTATTGTTAGGCAGGCGGCAGAAAGGTCTAAAGTCTTTCTCTTATCATCTTTAAGAAGTTTAGATCTTTAGCAGCACTTTTGTTCACCTGTTGGTTGAAATTTAAAAATTTTAGCCCATTGATCACCCTCGGTGTTTTATATCAGAATCAGCATACTTTATTAATCCCTAAGGAAATTATGTGGGTTACAGTTGCTCCAGTACAGTAACAGTAACAGAGTCGACTATTTAACACTACAAAATGTTACAGATTTACACATTTAAGAAATAGCACAATATATAAAAAATACATAATAATATATATCAAGAATTGACAGAGGTGATTAGAATGTACCAGGTCACAGGTGTTGGTAGATTGCTTATTAATGAATGAATGAATAATACATTTTTAAGACTAACACATTATTCTTTAACTAATTTGGATTAAAGAAACGACCAAAGTTAAAATATCATTTTACCACAATACCTTGTTTTGTTTTGCTTTTTCTTTTTCCCTGAGGGTATACTTGCAGATGATATTTATCACATTTTCCATGACCTTTGTAATCCTACCTGCATCACCAAAGCGTGCTGTGGGATCAGATGTCAGGACCTTGTAGCGCTTCTGTTCTTCTTTCTCTAAACTTGTAGTTTTGACATTGTTTGCTCCTAATTCAATTTTATTTTACATCTTAAAAAGCATGAATTTGGATTCTATTTGTTATTTCTTTAAAAACCACGGACCTCGTTGTTATGTAGACATGACTAGAAAGTGTCACATGTTACTGGAACAAATCAGACATGTGATAACTTCATAAGCTCAGCAGCAGTTTCACCAGCTGCAACATGACTCACTAAAGTCACAGCATGAGTGTGATCATCAGTGGCATGAGTTTACTAAAAACCTGGCCCGTATGTAACCCAGCCACTGGCCTAAAAATATCTGACTCTTTATTATGTTTTTAGGCAGGACTAAGTGAAATATTTGGGGATTATTATTTTCTGTTTTGAAAGAATCTGCATTTCATGTAGTTTTGAATATTTCCGGCACAGAGAACAACACCTCTTTCCCCCTTCTCTTTCTATTGGCGTCAGGCTATTGTGCCTTTTGATTTTAATTATATTATGAAAAAAGCCCTCAAAATATCACCAACGTTCCCATTTTTAATACTTTTTTTTTTTCTCAGACCAACAGTAAAGCCTTCACAGCCAAGACATCCTGTGTGCGGCGGCGGTACAGTGAGTTTGTGTGGCTCAAGAAGAAGCTGCAGAAGAACGCCGGTTTGGTGTAAGTCAGCTGGTCCAGTTTTGTTCTGTTCTTTGGTCCTCATAGAGATTCAAGAGCTTTATTGTCAATACAGAAGTATACACAGTGTACAGTGTACCGAAATTCACCTCAAGCCTCCCACGGTGCATTTATTAGTATATAAAAGATATATCTCCAAGAGATATAAAACTAGACATTATAAAATAAATAACGTGCTAAATTTCGGTACAATAAAGGGATTAAAAAGGTATTAATTAGTAACTATACAATACTATAATGATAACTATACAATATTAACTGTACGATAAACAAAGACAGGACAGAGACAATACAAAGTGGATTGTGCAGCGGTATTGAATACCAGGTTCAAGTTATTGTCTGGATATTATAGACGAGATATGACAAAGATGGAGATGAAAGCAGGTCGCCACCCAGGGTTTATTAATCCCAAAATAACAATCAGGAAAAGACTTTTAAGCATCCTGGATTTCCAGAATGCTTAAAATAAGAATATTTGTGTTGTTTCTTTTAAAGTGCTTTACACAACAGAGTCAGTTAACCCCCACCCCCCTTCTCTATAACAAGATGTACAAACCTTATTTAGAGAAATGGACATGGAATCAACGTGGATGACTTATTTGGGACTTTAAAAAAAAAAAAAAGTCTGGAGAAACAAAAAGCAACAACAATTAAACATTTTGTGTAAATGTCTGTTAGTGATCTAAGGCTGTCTTTTACAAAGATGAATTGTGTCTCATCTAGTAGAGGGATGCCTGAAACAAGACTCCATTTAGCTCTGTGAAGCATGTTCCTCCTTTCCTCTGACTGTACACTCACTGGATTTGCATGTGTTAACTGGTGATTCTGATTAGAGGGTTAGGCCTGTGATAGACTGGAGTCCTATCTGAGGTGTACCTGCCTATTTCTCTGTGATAGCCGGATACGCTTCAGCCCACGTTAGTGGTTAAACGGTTAAGAAAATAAATGGATGTACATTAGCTGCTCTGTGTGGAGCATTTAGCAGCTAAGAGCCAGATATTTACTGAAACAAAATTAAAACGGGACTGAACAGGAAACTCATCTGCTTTAACGTGATTCTACTCTGCTCATTTCCAGCTCCATGTTTTTATTGTTGGACTTTATGAGATAAGCTTTGTGTGATTCACAGATATGTCTGAAAGATCCTTTAATCTCAGGTTTCTTCAGTGATGACACACAGAACCAACCAGAAAAAAAAGTGCGACTGAGTGCTTTGGTTCACTGGGATTGCTTATAGAAACAGTGACCTCAAATATGAGGATGCACCTCTGGAGCAGTGTTTCTATGCCAGATTTAACATAATTATCTCCACAGACATGGATAATTATTATTATTTATCCTTACAGACCAGTCCCAGATCTTCCAGGGAAATCCTTCTTCTCCTTCAACAATGAGGACTTTTTGGAGAAGAGAAGAAAGGGACTTCAGATTTTCTTGGACAAGTCAGTTCTCCTTCTTCTAAAATCAGTATTTGATCGTCTAAACAAGCATTTTCTAATCTTGTTTTACCTCTGTCATTTTTTTTCTTTTTGTTTTTTTGTAGAGTGGTGCACATGACCGTCTGTCTGTCAGACAGCCAGCTCCACCTCTTTCTACAGACCCAGCTGCCAGTCGGTCACATCCAGGACTGTGTCCAAGGCCACACCCCTTACTCCGTGACAGATGCCATCCTCACGTATGCCTCGTCCAATCAGGGACTAGCTCAGGCACAGGAGGACGATTTGATCAAGGAGCCATGTTTGACCATTTCTTACGAATCAATGGAAAGGTAAGTGAAAAAGATCAGAACGGTACCTACAGAGATGATTATGCATACGGGTGTATTGCAAACAGCAACCAATGTCACAGGCTAAAAACAATGACTGCAGTACCTCTAATGCCCACTTGAGGCTCACTCCAAAAGTGAGCCAATCTAATAGACTTCCATGTTAAAACCTGAGAGTAGATATAACATGTCTATATGTTTGTCCATCATTTATATACAGTCTATGATTGTAAACAATAGACTATTTATATTCACCAACTGAGACATTTGAAGCCTCAGCATTAACATTTAGCAGCTACCATGTTGTTGTTGTTGTTGTTGTCATCGTTGATGTTGTTGTTGTTTTTTAAGCCAGCAGCATCCATATTTGCACAAGAGGATTGAATTTTAAGTTTTCCTAAATAACCAATAAAAAAATCCAGAATTTCACTTACCAAAAGTCACAAACTTATTAGCTCAGTTAAACACAAAGCAGACAATATTAACAGATCACTTTAAAAATACTCCAAAAGTACTACAAATATGGTGGAGAAGGCCAGGTGAAGTCTAGAAGTTTCCAAATCGATGAGTTAAAAAAAAAATTACCCAAAGAGGCCAAAACCTTTTTTTGTATTAGACCATTGTATTTTTTTTTCTGTAGTAAAGTTGGGCATTTTAACAATGTCTATGGGGGACTGACTCATTTGCAGCCAGCCTCAAGTGGCCATCCGGTTGTTAAGTGATGACGTGACGAATCCTACTTCCGGGTCTAAAGTAGTCTGCGTTTAATATGGCTTTTGTATTGTTAACATGTTTAATGTTTTGTATTTTCTTCTATTTGATCTCAAAAAGCTCCTAAAACAGTCAGTGATCACTGTTGACCTCCCTCGGCTTTTATTACCACTAATCATTTATTTAAGCTCAGTTTTTAAAACCCTAGGATGTAACTACAGCCCAGCCCATGCAGCAGTATATGAATGACTAACCTCGTATTGTGGATGGATTATCTCAGTTGTTCTCCTGGCTGAAGTTTGGTCCTTTTACAGCATCCTGCCATGCGATTACATTTGTTCCTGACCACCGAGAACACTCACGTTAACTTTTATCGAGTGGAAAAAAAGTTAGCTTGTTTATATTATGCTAACATAGCTGTGTCGCTAGCGGTCACGTAGCACATCATTATATACCAGCTAGCCCAACTTCAGTAACCCTACAAACGTCACTGCTGTTTAGTTTTCTGTCTTCATTTATGTTGGAAGTGATAGCAGAGCTGTACGTTTTAATTTGTTTTCAAAACCCGCAGTCAGGACATGCTATATTGTATTTAGATAGAAGCTAGCGAGCTAACTCCCTGCTAACTTCTAACTCCGTTAAATGTCATAAATTCCGTTTTCATGGATGCCTGGATGTTAAACTCAATTGTTACACCTGGTAGAGCAGAACGCTGATCATTTTATTAAAGATGAAAGACTTTAGACAGTTTTTCAACTCTCAGTAATGCCATAGTGATCGTTTGATATATGGACCTGCAGCGGAGTTTAGACCCAGACACGGCTAGTGACGTCAGACTGAACAATCGGATAACAGGAACTGCAGATTTTTAGCCCTAAATGTTGCTGCTTGTTCTTAATTCGGCTGAATGTTGGCAGTTATATAGAGCCCTTTCTTCTTTATCTTGTTTAACACATTACAAAAAAAAAAGATGGAAATTGTTGGGATTGGATGATTGATTTTGTGATTTATTTATTTATTTATTGGATGATTACTTCTCCATTCTGGAGTTTTTGTGCTAAGCTGAGCTAACCAGCATAGTCTCCGTATTCTAGACCTCTCCCCTTTAGTAGCAACGTATCAACTCCTCATTAAATGTATAAAATGTTTAAACTGAACAATTTCTAAACCCTTGTTCCCGTTTTCCTCCACAGCCCGGCTCCTCATCAACCTTGCCAACAACCTAATGAGACCATCAGCCCGGAGCTCGTCTCATGTGGTGACGCTGACCCTCTAGAAGGTTTACTGGAGGTCCATGATCAGGACCATAGGAAGAAATGCTCAGTAAGGATTTCCCAGAAGAGCAACCATCTTGAGGCCGTTCTTGAAACGGTTCTTGAGGACAGCGGCCCATCAGAGGCAACCTTTTATCTGGGGGACAGTCCAGAGAGTCTTAGCTCTGCTGAGCAGATCCAGCAGAGGTTACAGACTCCGGTGGAGGTGCACACGTTCACGGGGATCGGCTTTGAGGACAGTGTGATCAATGGGAAGATTGTTTTACCTCCAGGTGAAGAAGAAAAGGTGGAGCTGCAGGAGAGTAATGAGGATGCTCATGAAGGAAAAGTCAACTGTGAGCCTGAAAAATGTGATGATTCTGAGAAGATTTTAGATTTTAAGGAAAATAACTGTGATGAACACATTTTAGGAAGTGATGCCAGATCTCAGGAAGCTATGGAAAACATCTGTACCGAGAATCCCGTCATCTCTGAGGTTAATGAGGTTCATGTTCTAGAAGTCAACGCAGACGACCAAAAAGGCAACAAAGCAGGAGGTAACGAGGAAACACTGCTCGAATCAGAAATCAGTGACGAGGCCCACATGTTGAACGGTGTATCTGCGGTGGTACAGGATGGTGATGACACACAGGAAGTGGATTTTGCTGGCAACAAAGATGAAAGCGACGAGTGCGACACGGTCAGCTCCTCTCTGCCATCTTCCAACGACAGCATCGTGAAGGTCAGTGATGAGGAAAGCGTTTGTGAGGAGGCAGACGACTCGATCCAGGTTGCAAACGACTTTGTGAAGACTCCTCCTGAAGACGCCACTCGCTGGTCAGATGTGGAGGCATCCAGCAGGAACATCATGGACCTGCAGGTGAACGGATATCCTGATGAAAAACTGCACCTTTCTGCCCAGGAGGATGAGGACCTGCAATACACCCTCAGTGACCTGAGTAAATCTGCAGACCTTAACTCTGCTGTAACTGCAGGATATCTGACTGAAAATGGAGACTTTAGTATCTTAGCAACCAGCCACGCTCGTGGATTGGGTGACGGTAGATGTACCGAGGAGGAAGCCACGCTCTCACCTTCAGAGGAGACTCAGGAGGTGGAGGTGCATTAGTTAAGTCTTCCTCTAATATAGATCCACTGAATCAAACGCTCGGTTCCAAACTCTGCCCATCGTACACAGCGTCTTCATATCGTCAGGGTTACGAGACACACCTCACACTCTCAGTCATGTAGGTATAACACTTCCAAAACAGCATGAATCTAACATTAGAATTTCTCTGTTATGTACCGGATCTGATTTCCCTCCTGACTGCTTCACTTCTCCATTTGGCTTCAGTGAACAGCAGAAGGTGCTCGAGTTAAGTTTAGGTTCATACTCTGAGGCCTTTCAGTAAGGAAACAGCTGGGGCTGAATTTAGGCAAAAATATCCACCTAAATTAAAGGATAAGTTCACATTCCTTTGTGTCTGTATTGAAACTTAGTGAAATTTGTGGTTCCTGTTCATACTGACCATCAAGAGACGTTTTCCTGATTTAATTAAAGAAAAAAACAACCAAAAATGCTAACACAAGGTCGGGGTTTTTCTTGCATATGAAAAAATTAGTGCCCACTAAATTGATTTTGGCTTTCTACTAAAGCAAAATCACCAGAACTGTGACTTTTTTCTTTCTTTTTGTAAGTTAAAGCATGTTAACACAGAGTCTTTGCATTGACTTTGACTCTTGAGGCCCATTTTGAGCCTAGAAAAACCCTGGAGGGGGTTAACTTGTAAACACAACACTGCTTCCTACAGTGGACAGAGAGAGTGGAAATTCAGCACTTAAAAGATCAATGTGAAAAACCTTTATTTAAATCTCTTTGAAAAGGGGATCTCTAAATTCCCAATAAGGAGAGGAGGAATGGTGAAAGCCACTAAAATAAATAATCAGTGGACACATTTTTCTTTCACGACAGACATTGAACGAAGTGAACTTTTCTCTAAATCTAGAGTTCCTCGTCACATTTGGAGCCTCAAATGAGACCTAACTGCTCTTTAAATGTGCTTCACATGCTGTTAAATAGTTCTGTTATACCCGGCTTATATTAATTCTTCACAGCTTTCACTGTGCTGGTCACTAACGCAGGATGATACTCGGGCTGAGAACAAGCATACGCATAGTTCAGTCCCCGTACACACGTCTCTGATCATGTGTTAAACTGGTATTTATTACTGAAGGATGAGAGGGGAAAAAACACACTTAAGTCAACCTGTGAAATGCACAGAGGCTCCTGTTTGAACTTCTGATCTGTAACAATGTGATTCCTGTTTTGTGTTTATACAGCTTCATGAAGTAGAAATGGATGCCTTGCACCTTTAGGGCCATGACATGGTTTTACACACACTAAGAGTTTTTACTTATAATTTATACACTCCATTCAGGCAAGATGGGCACAGGTTATTTTTAAGAATAGTTTACTCTTCCTCACACATGTGAGCTTTAACTCCAGCGGGCCTTTTTCCACAGCAGACACCTGTGAAACACGTCAACTGAGGTTCATCCAAAAAGAGGACCTGCCCTGCGTGAAATGTAGCCATGATTAACACACCTGTGTGTTTTCCTCTCTCCACAACTCAGTGTGTCTGAAATCACTCATTACTCTGTATGCACTGGATTTTATGATGGATTTTCCATCTATCTGCATGTAAAGAGTATTATTGCATGCTACACAATGCACTTAAAATACAGCAGTTTTGTATTTTCGAATTCATTTTTATTTCAATTTTCTTTCCTTTTCAGTGCAATTTGTTGATTCCCAGAGTGGGTTTGAAAATGTTCACTTCAGTTTTTATTAGTGTCAGTGTTGATTTTAGTTTACTTAAATATTAAAATATAAAGGATATTTGTCATTGGTCAAATTTTTTTTTTTTTTTGGTTTTACAGTACAAACTTTTCCCTTTTGAGGCAGTTAGACATCCTAAATCTCAAACAACAAAAAGTTTACCAGACAAACACTGAAGTTAAAGTAATTTTCTTTTTATTTCTATTTCATTTTAATCATCATTATCAATATAATTTCAGTTAGTCTTGATTTTATTACACAGAGTTTTAGTTAAAACTAACAACCTTGGGTTAATCATAGAATATGATTAGAATATGAATATAGAATTTTATTTATATAAATTAATATTAATATTTATTTTACTTAACCTCAATTAACAAAAAAAAAGAAAGGAAAAACAAAGCAAACCTAATCTGGAAGCTAAAAATAAATTCTAGTAAAAGCTAAATAAAAATACAAAGGTACAATAACTGAGTTATCACTAAAAGAAATCCTGTAATTTATCAGTTATATCAAAATTTTTAAGCCTGTTTGATCACTGAAACGTCCAGTGTGATCGTGCCGTCGTCCTCTGGCATCGTAATGAGCGAGTTCAAACACATCCTGAATGCCTGCTGTGGAAATTCTGGTCGTCTTGCCTGTAACCTGTCTGCATCTTGGCAGCGACGTTGTTCCCACAACACTTCTGCTTCTTTTAAGCTGCATTTAAAAGGGACCGGCAGGTTCTATTTGTGAGGTTTCGCACAGAAATCAGACTTTATTTTAATAAGCTGTTTGCATCTAAGCTGTGGAGGGATTTTAACGTTTCACTGGTTTTGTTCCTGGTAATAACTACAGGGGTTTATTTTGAGTTTTGTTTAAATACGGATGTCAAAGAGTACGAGGGTAATGTGAGTGATGGTATCCATGTACATGTGCACATGATTATTTTATTTTATTTCAATAAAACCTTGTCCTCTTTACTGTCACGACATGTTATTAAACAGCTTTTTACACATGACTCAAGACATTGAAGCAAGCCTGCCACCTAGTGGCTCCAAATAAACAGTTTTAAAAATCCCCCTTTTTCTTTAGAACAGAAACAAAAGCACACAATATTTTATTTTTAGTATTTCTGAGCAGAGTTTACATTAAAATACTTTACATTACTGTTTCTTATGTCAGTTATGAGAAAATTATTTATAAACTAACAATCAACGTCCTGTTTTCAGATTTATCCAGTGGATTCATAAATGCATGCATGCAACATTCTTAATCACTCAAAAGTGCAGCTAATGGTGCTTTTAATTATTGATGTGTCTGTCATTTTATTTGAATTAACACATTCACTGTTTAGTTTGGCACTTCTCTGAATTTTCTACACAGTGGTTGAGACTTATAAAGAAAATGAGAAATCTCACATTTAGGACGATTGATCACTTATCAAAACTGATAAACAGACTAATTACTCCAGCTCTAGTGTGCACTTAGATTTTTTTTTCTTTAAACAGGCTTTTATAAATGGCTTATAGTGTACAAGAGTAAGTACAGCTGCAGCAGGTTTAGGTGATAATATAATAATTTACATTGGTATAAAAGGGGAATAATTTTGAAATGCCAAACGCTTATCTGACAGATGTGTCAAGAGTAATTCATGGCAGGACGTGCTGGCAGCCGCAGCGCTGTGAAGAAAAAGAAACCGTATCAGAGAAGGACGCATTAATAATTCAGTGTTCATTTTAAGCTGCACCTATCTGACTGCATTAGGGAATCATTTTCTTAAATAGGACAACTGACGCTGTAATCATGCCTCTGTTGCATATATTTATCCTCGCCCATTGCCCATTGCAGCACTCGGATTGCTTTATGCAGTACTTCTTCCAGCCAGCAGATGCCATAAATGGCAGGTCAACGACTGCATATACCTCAGTGGCAATCTGGATGAGTACCAGGGGGACCGTTTCTGTGTATTAGGCCACAGTAATGGTCCATAATGCTGATGATAAGAGAGTACCTCGGTACCTGTTGGAGCTCAGAGGATGTAGGCAGGCTGCAGGAAGTCCTTGGGGACGATGCCCACGGTGCCGTTTAGCTCGCCGACCCACCACCCGTGAATGTTGTACTCCTGGGCCCCAAAAAAAAAGAAGAAACAGAGCGGTGAGGCTCAAAGGGCGTCTAGGAACAGGTAAACAAAGCGGGATCAGGCATAAAACCTGCACTTTGATACTGATTTGACACACCACTGAACACAAGAGGAGACATTTGAATTATTTTAACACAGAAACCCAGAGAAAAACTATCAGGTTACAAATGCTTAAAGTCAACTCTGGCGCAGGAAATCCAGGCGAGCGTGGTCCCGTCCACAAAGAGCCATGCGCAACACTCCTAATGGACACTTTTGGTGTATTAGCCTCCAGGGTTTTCATTAAAAAATGAGGCAAACGGTAAACAAGGCTATCGAGACAGCGAGTGTCTACAATAAAACAGCTTTTTTTAACCGCTCCAAAGCCATCGCCACAGCTGGCCCGTTTCCCCAGACTAATTATAACGAGGGTTCATTTCTGTACTGTGATTAAAAAAACAACACAAAAAAGACGGATTATTTCACGCGCATGTTCAGAGAAAATATAAATGCTGGTTGAAGGTGACCGATTAAATCCACTGTGCCTCAAAAAAAATCCCATAAACACCAGTTTTTTTCATTACTTATGATTACAGCTTTTATTTACAATTAGGACAGTTCAGAAGCATAATAATGGGGATTTAAAAAAAACCTGAAACAAGCTAAGAACAAACAATAAATATCGATCTGGAGGATGTATTGTGACTGAAAACCATATGAGTCTTTGTGCAGATAAGAAACCCCAGAAATGTTGATTTTTCATCTGCTGAACTGAAAGAAAACATCCTAGAAGAAAAACCCTAAAAATATAATGTAGACAAATTTATTTGAGGCTAAAATTTGGCTTTAAAAATTAATAAATAGAGGTTGAACATATGCTTTGGTTATCATGGAGGAAATCTACTAGAATCTCTATGAAAACAGGGATTTTTTTGTGTGTGTTTATTTGTAGCTGAAAGAATCGCAGTTAACTCTAAGCCGAATCAAATGTAAGTAAGTTAATTGATATACACTTATACAGGGAACACAGCAGTTTGCACTGCTTCCAGACCTGTACATTGAAATAATGAAGCTGCTTATTTAATCTGCTTCAAGCATTTAACGAACATGACTGAACCGCTGCATGATGATCTGATCACAGCAGCCGGGCTATGAGTAGATCTGTACTGGATCAATATTTGGAAAGCGATCGGCTTGGCAGTGGGGGCACAAGCCACCCTGCTGGAGCAGAAACCCCAGTGCCACTCATCTCTCCTCTTTTTCAGACCCGACGCGATTGTGCGGACAGTTTATCACACACGTGCAGACACATATGTAAAATAAATTGGTGGGTTTTTTCCGCTGAGTGCATGCCTCAGATTCAGGTTCTGGTTCACGCGCACTCTGTTGACATGATGAAAAGCATCGTGTAGGAGGTTTAGCCGATCATCCGGACCTGACACCTCTCTGCAGCCAGAGGAATGAGGCCTGCAGCTAATGAGCGGTGTTTGGACAGCGAGGATGGATGAACCGCTTAGACGGTAATAAACCACAAGGCTCAAGTGTTCTAACAGCACAAACAGGTACCCACAATAAGCAGATTGTCCACCCAGGCCTCATCGTTTTCCCCCTGCAAACCTCTCTGACAGCTCTGACTGGGATGCTCCAGTGTGCTTGGCTCTCTGACAAACTGACAGTTCGCTGTGTCTGAGCTCATAATGAAGGGGAAAGTTAGGGCCGAAATGGCCTTTTTATGCTCCCCATAAGACCGTGCAGGGAAAAGCCCGGTTGCGGAAAGCTGGCTCCGGTTCCCATTCGGAGAACGTGAGGAGAGGAGGAGGAGAGGGCAGACAGACGGACGGTGGGGGGAGGCATCGGAGAGAGGGAGCGAAACAGTTTTTCTCTCCCTTGGGGGCGTCGCAGCACTATTCCACCAACCGTAGTGACAGAGAGTTTTATTTATCTCCGCGGCCCATCTGTGCAGTCGGTCTCAAATTCTCCCTGAGAAAGGTCTTTTGGATTATCAGCGTCGCCATTTTAATACAACTGCTACATCACGGAGTGGGTGCCAATGGCGGTAGAAGTCTGTCAGGCGTGCAGAGTCCATCTTCCTCACACTTGAAATGGGTTCATCCAGAGTACACCTGCTGTAATAGGGACATTCCAAAAGGCTTGCAGACTAAATTATCCAAATGACAAAAACTAGGCTCCTCAATGCCCCCACTCCCCACCCTTCTGTTTGTTTTCCTCTGGTTTTTTTGGCTTTCAGGCCGTGAAACTCACAAACGGGGCACAGATAAACGTTTGGGCTCGGGACTAAAATGGAAGATGTTCCCTGTGAGGGGGAAAAATAAGGTTTCCCTGAGGGGTCTGACTTCTGGGAAACGTGTGCTGAGGTGACACGTATCCGAGGCTGTGTTTGCTGCAACCTGGGCGCAAATTGAAAGGGGAGGAGAGGTGGTGGTGGTGGTGGGGGGCAAACAGCGCCGTGTCGTGGCGGCTGCGGCACGCTGACTCGCTGACCTCCCGGTGACTCCTCCACCAAGAGGAGAGGTGGGGTGGCGGTGGGGGAGAACGGGTGTGGGCGGGGCTGGCACTGAGAGTGGGTTGCCATGACAACACCTGCAGTGTACCGGCGCAATCGTTTATTTACCACTCAGGGGGCTGGCTAATGGTGGCATTCTGATAGGCCCATCGCTCACGGCTCCCCGACCCGCAGGACAGATTGACAGCTACCCCGAGCCTCGAAGCGGGGAGAAGGTGAGTCGAGGTTGGCTGGATGTGGCGACCGAGAGAGACAGACAGAGGGCGGTGGGCGAAGGCAGGTGTCGTGTCACGCCACCATTATCCGCCTAAACAAAACACATCTTCAATATTCGTGTCAGGTAAGAAAAAAATCACCTTTTTCACGTGTAAAAATCTGCACGGATCCTGACCACATGTTTTCCTCACACACATGAAACACACACACACACACTCGTGCAATCCCAAATGCATACAAACTAGGGGGAGTGCTAATAAGCCTGACACATGAGGCATCTTTCCTCGGCCACCAGCTGACTGAGGCAGGCCTTGGGCATGATGGAGCGCAGGAAGTCTCTCATTGCCCTGCCGCTGAACCCGCCGCCTGGGTGTTACAATCTCTCCCTCCCTCCCTCCTTCCCCATTTCCAACCCCCTCCTCCACCTCCTC
Source organism: Aulonocara stuartgranti (assembly GCF_965226115.1). NCBI lineage: Eukaryota > Metazoa > Chordata > Actinopteri > Cichliformes > Cichlidae > Aulonocara > Aulonocara stuartgranti. The sequence goes on along the minus strand of NC_138959.1, from coordinate 5,152,394 downwards.
TTTTTCCTCTCTTCCACGTCTCTCCTGTAGCAACCTTTCCGCCTGCATCCTCTCTGTTTTTATTCCCCGCTCTCCTCCACATGCACTGCAGCTCTCTGCAGTTCTTCCATCACTGCTGACCCTAATAAAGAAACATGGACACCTCAGCCAGGCACAAGCACACCATCTGTAACCTGTTATCAGGTTAGCAAGCCCTCCTCGCCGCTCACACAGGTACACTTCACAACTGATAACACCTGAAACTTCAGGGTAGAAGGATCTTCTCTTTATTTTGATGGGGTGGGGAGGTCGAAATCTACTCGGAAACACGGATGATAACTCGGCTTAACCAGAGATGGAAATGGCTACTTGGTGTCCATTTTTTTCCAAGTGGGCTTTTAATTAAATCAGCGAATTGGCTTCAAATTGGAAACATGACAGAGCATGAGAACGTTTGAAAATATCTCAGGGACGATGAGATTTAATAAAAAGAAAACCTACTCGCTCCTTTCTAATGCACGCCTGGGATTACAGATAGCTCCTTAACTTAATAGCAATTTAAAGTGGATTTGTGTATGCCACTGAGTGTCTGTAATGATGGCTGTTTACGCCGCCCCTCATTTATAATAATTAAGCAGAATGGATTGGGGGGTGGGCTGCTCGGACGCTGTTCTGGGCTATTGGCTTGGGCTGAATAATGACCTACTGTAGTTGACCGGGGGATGACCGCTGCCTCCTGCATGACCCCAAACCCCAGACTCACCCCCTGCTACTTTGGGTGGTAAATAGGATGTCTCTGCCTGTCTATAGCGTCTTGGTGTCTATGGCCACAATAGCAGCTAGGGGTCTTTAAATGGCTGTGTGACAGCGAAAAGGAGAAAGAGAGAGGGGGGGCGGTGGACAGGGTTCACACAAAAGAATAAAGGGATCCCCTCCTCTTTGTCTCCCTGGCTTGACTTTTCCCATCTGATTATTTGACCACTTTTCCTTTTCTTCACTTGCTTTCAGTTGGTGTGGCCTGCACGCAGAGGGCCAAAAGAGAACATGAAGGCAACATGACGAAAAACTGTCCCGGCTAGCAAGGACACAACATGGAATATATAATTTAAATTGTGAATATCCGAGCTTGAGTTTTACGCGATTATACCCCTCAACAAGTACATCTATAAGGACGTAAATCAGCTTTCAGTGGTTGTAAAAGTTTTCATTAAAAAAAAAGCGATTAAAAACCACCACAAGGTGTCAGTGGTGTCCACGTTCTCATTGTCTCTAACAAGCTGAACACTTTGGCCAAATGTGCAGTGACGCTTTTCTTTGGGAGCCGCACCGGATTGGCTGGCCGGCCGCCCTCTCTCTGGATTTTGGTTGGACGGGATGGAGGAAGAGAGGTGGTGGTGGCGGCGGCAGCAGCAGCAGCAGGGGCAGCACTTGCCAGAGTTTTAAGGACCCTGGATGGGTTTGTGCCATAAATCTCTTCCCACTCCATCCCGCCGTTCTCCATGAGTGCCTGTGGGAATACAGGAATGTGACAGCTGACCTGTAGAGCCCACGTCTTTTGATTGTGGATCCATAAATTAGAGGGCAAGAATGCACCTTATGGCTTTAGAGACAAAGCACTACAGGTACTACATGTGTCAGCGGGAAGTGGAACAATAAATTTAACACATTTTAAATCCTACTACAAATAATATCCCTTTGCATGACGCCGGCGAGGCGATGATGCCGTTACAGCGCTCCTGATGTGGCTGAAACATCTTTGCAATTTAAATCTAAAATTGGAGAGTGTGATACTGCAAAAAAAAAAGAACTGCGCTCACCCATATTTGTCATCACACACTAAAATGCCAGCGTAAAGCCATAATGTGCATCAGAAAAATGCAAGCTCTCAGAAATGAAATGCCAGAGCAAAAAAAAAAAAAAAAATCACATGATGGATTTCAGCGTGCGTTTCTACCTCATGTTTCAGCGGGCTGAGCATCGGCGGAGGGCAGAGTTAGGCATCGCTGAAACCAGGCGGCACGGTCTGCGAGATTAATTCTGTTGAACTAATGGGATTCATATGAGTTGTGAGGTTTCTAATTTATTTACTTTGTCAGTGATACACACACACACACACAGAGCAACACACAAGAGGGAGGAAAAACACAAATACAGTAAAAATGCTCCCACTTTACAGTAAGTGAGAGATCAATAATGATGGATGAGGGCCTTTTATACAATCGGCATGTTCTCCTCAGTTCACAGCCATATGACACCACGCCTGTGGCTATCCCATTCTGCACTTCAGCAGTCAATCACATCGCAGCTTTAAAAATAACAGTTTGTTAGCACCATTGATTTAGCACTTAGAGTGTGTCCTTATTACCTTGTAATTATGGTCAGTGTTGACATAACAGCACAGACAACCAGGCCTCCCACCCTCTGAGAGAATTTATGGGCCCTGGTTTTATTACGGCCATTTCGTGTGCCTGGGTCCCCCGTTAAGCGACGGGCTTGAGTTCTAGCCAAGGGCCCGTATTTCACTCATCGAGGTCAGGGTCCTTAGGAATTCCCCCCGTAAAACTGAATGCCGCTGGGGGTCTGCGTGTACATACAGAAGGCACAGGGAAGCCCTCCCCGAGGGCTCATTAAAATGAATAGGCGATTACAGGCTATAATCCAAATAATGCTATTCATGAGGTGAATGTGATGCTATTAGGACGCAGAATGGGACACGGGTGGAGTCGTGTCGTCACAGTAAACCAAACATTCGGAAGTCGTGCGGGCATCACCTTTAAATAATTTACAATGCTCGCTTGAAGTCTATTAGGAGGCAGTTAGGGCGCTCTCTCGTGGTCTGTCACCTTGTTATGACTCCAGCGTCCAGTTTGACAAAACAAGAGTAATCTCTGTCATTAAGATTGTGAGATACAACAGCAAACTCCTGCCTCCAACCTGGACTTAGTTTGCCTTTAAGGTCTTTGGCGAGGCAGTAATCTGATGCATACAGTGAAAAGTAATAACGGCGAGTGGGGCCGAGGCCATCTGAGGCGGATCTGAAGCCCAGAGCCAGGACCCCTTTGTCTCCCCGAGTACAGTGCTTTTGTCATCGCTGTGAAAAATTGATGTGGCTGTTTTGACATTTCCCCCTATCAAGCAGCACACGCAGACAGACGAGCCTGGCATCTCATTAATCTGCCACTGCCAAAAGAACTGCAATTATAAGTCCATCTTCTGCGAGGGGCATTTTTCACCTGTGCTTTATCTGTTGTTATAAAGAGGAGGCTCACATTCCTTCAACACAAGCTGACACAATTCATACATCAAAATCCAAAACCCTGACCTCTTTGAAAGGATTGTTGCACTGAAACTGTTGTTAACCAAAAAAGGACAAATACTCAAAATTCACCACAATCTACTGGTGATTAAAGATGCAAGAAATCATGACACTAAATACATAATTTCCTCATCTCTAAGCTCATAATTACTTACAAAAGAAAAAAAAAAGAGTTCCTTCTTCCTGCCTCTCCTCTTCAGATAATTTAGTCTAAACACACAACATGATGATTCAATTTGAAACCAACCAATAGCAACAGTGTGGAGACAAGTCCCTGCACGCAGCAGAGTAAAAGTACCCAAATTACAAGCCATCGATTTCCAGTAGGATGTCTTTTTCCTGGTAGATACTCCGCATGTAACTACACGATGGCCATAAAACACAAGGAAATAGATTGAAGGAAAAGAGCTGAGATGCAGGATGGCTTCACCTGCAGTTTCACGTCAGACAGAAAAGGAAGAGCCTCGCATGGCTGCCTACTCAATTAACCCCTGTGATAGAGGCGCCGTAATGAACAACAGCACCATTACGCAGCACCCGAATGGCACTTCACCCTAGTGGCCCGCGAACAGACAGCACCGCTGTTGGTGCTGCACCAAGATGCTAACGGACAAATCTAGACGCTGGAGATATCAGCATGTTCAGAAAGTAAATGAGGACGAGGTGATTACTGGAGTTGATGTTGTTTAACCCTTAAATAATTGCACGTTTTACACAACTGCATCCTATCCTAAACTACTGTAATTGGTCCAGTAATTATATCTACGAGTCAAGCGTGCAATCGGGGACGGATTTCCATTAGGGACGATCGAGGGGAAAAACAAAGAGTTGTGAAAAAAGCCTAAATAAGCCCTCGGATTATTTTGTGCTGATGGCGATGCTGACCTTGCTGATGATGTAGATGAGATCTCCTCTCTCGAAGGTCAGTTCGTCTGACTCGTCGCCCTGGCAATCCCACAAACCCTGGTAGTAGTTGGAATAATCTGAGGACCAAACTGAAAGGAAGCACAGGGAACACATTTAAATAGAAGAAAGTAGGACGTAGATGCAGGGAAACTTTAGGCTGGAATAAATAAGTTACTAGACGGAGGCGGAAACCTTGTTTGCTGCTCTTCTCGTCGCTCTCATCACCTGGATTTCCAAGTTCTTCGTCTAAACAAACAAAAAAGGAAGAACAAGAGTATTTATCACAGGTGTAGAAGTAGGATTACTCATAATCACAATTACTTTGGTCAATGCTCAAATCATGATTTAATCATCAAAGAAGAAACTTGTCTTTTTAACCCTCACGTAACAAAAATATGACATTATTTTTTAGTGTATATTATACCTGTATGGCTTCCTTTACCTATGAAAGACATTTTACAAAGTGAATGTAATTAATTGTGTTTTATAAGATTTTATTTTGCTGAAAGAAGTTCAGAGATTGCAGTTCCACCTACTCTTCATGTCACGTTTAGATGGGATCTAATTATCAGTAATAATCAGGTAATAGTGTCATATTAACAAAAGCTATATGTGGCTGTATTAGTCTGTATGTAACAAAGTATGTATGTGACATTTGTCTGGTTTGGATGGGATCTATTAGCTGAAACACACACTGTCCTAATATCCCTGAAAGGCTGTCCACATGCATGTCTGCACTGGCTGGTCAAACCCCAAGTACTCCAGGTTATCTCTGAATCTTGTTCTAGGCCATTAGCCGTGGAAAACATGACAGTGCAGGGGAAAGTTACACTAAAATCAAAGCTTATAATATTAAAAATCACCAGAACAGAAACTTCCATTAAAAAATTACTGTAAATAATTAATAGCAGGAGAGGTAGATTAACAGAATTACAGTAGCAAACATTTTAAATTAATAAAACATCACAACAGTGCATTAAAATACATGACTGACCCCACTCAGCCACTTGAATTTTAACTTCAACCAAAAACTAAATAAATTAATGCAAAACTGAACCAAGTCTTTGCAGAGGCAGATGTGCTGAAAGGCAAAACCAAAGAATCCGTGTTAAACATTTTATATTGCTCATCTTGTTTTATTAATTGCTTGAAGCCAAAATTGATATTTAAATTAAAAATTCGACAAAGTGTGCAGCCCTATCCAGAACCTAAATATTTTAATATCAGTGTCTAAAAGAAATACATTTAATTTTTAATAATAATAAAAGGCATTACCTGCTGGTGGCCTGACTTTAACAACTATAGTTTATAAATAATTTATATTTGTCCCACGTGTTAACGAGAAATGAACAGCAAAGAAATTATGATAGAGCCAGACAAACAGAAAAATTAATAAACTGGATCATTTGCAAATCCCTGATGAATCTCAGCATGACACAAGCTGTTAATTCTTCTTTAACTAGGATGAACTCTGGCGTGAGGATCAGCCTATTAAACCGCAGGCGGGAAATGTTAAAGAAGAAGAGTTTTTTTTAAGCCACGCGGAGGCGGACATGTCATTGACTGCGGGGCGTGGCACCCGGTGGTCTGAGAGGTGACACGGTGATATGCCTGCCCTCTGTCTCCCACATCCATCCTCCACACAAACCAGCTGACAGCAACGCCACAACCCAGCAACACTATCCACCTTCCAGCACAGGCTGCACCTCTGCTTCCAGGAAGAGCAGGAAACACGAACCACACACACACATGCATACACATACACAAACAGACACACACCATGTGTCCAGCTTGAATGTAAAAAGTTTAGTTTATGTATACATGAGGGATGCCTTTGTCTTTCCCCGTTGCTTTCTTTCTTCAAACAGATAATCACAGCTTTCTTTAAAAAAAAATAAATAAATAAATTTAAAAAAGTACAAACTGCGGCACTTTGTTCCTACACCAAATGATCCAAAAGATAAAAAAATGAGATTTTAAATGTGCTCGCAGCGGGTCCAAACATTTGTTTGGTGCTCTTCGACTGCGAGCATCGTTCCATCGAGAGGCCACCGCTATGGGCCAACGGTTTCTATATCAAAGTGATTTAATTTTCCAGTCAATAAAATCAGTCATCAGCATCAGAGCCAATACCAGCCGCTGCTCTGCATTCTGCCTGCAACTGAGTTTTGCTGCGACAAAACTGACATCGCCTAAAAATGGATGCTGCAGTCACGGATGTCATTTTGCAAGTTTGCAAACTTCACTGCCGTCAGCACTCGAAACACATCAGAAGGAAACTATCAAATAAGACATTGTGAGACTTCCTTTGCATTCCAATTTAAGAACACGAGTGGAGGTCCCTTTTAAAACTTCATCGGTAGTACCATGTTACGACACCGGTGACAGCTGGGAGCCTGGTGGCTCAGCGGTTAGCACTAACAGGGCTTTCTCCAGGAGCGCCTTTTCTCTCCTGCCCTACAGGAGACAGTTTATCCTCTCCACCCAGGACACTCTCACAGGACGTTCTTCCTCTCTCTTCCTGGTTAAAGTCACTAAAAGGTTACTAATCTATTGTAACTATTTTAGGGTCTTTACCTTGCAATGTGAACCACCTCGAGGCAACTGTTGTGGTGATTTGGCGCTATATAAATAGAATAGAATAGAATTAAAATAATCAGCTAGCATAGCAATCATAAAACATTAAAAAAACTGAGGTTACTACTACAGCAAGCATGCGAGTATATCTAGGCAAAACTTGTCAAGTCTCTTGTCAGGTCTGCACAGACAAGTCTGAAGAGCCTACAGATCCAAAAGCTGCCTCTGAATAAACATTTTAAGAATTAGATTACAAAACTGGAGCTGAAACGTGTTCAGACCTCTTTCCTTTCTTTCCTGCTGCTAACATTAGCACCACGAAAACCGGCTGGTGGTTACATGTTGCTCAGGTTGAGTGGTTATACATCAGTTTATTCGGTCGCAGGCGGCATTTTCTAAACCAAAGTGCAGCAGAACAGCGCTGGTTTTATGTCGTTTAATAACTTTCATCACACAAAAGGAGAACCATGCCTCCATCTGCTGGAGCTGCAGCCCCGGCCATATTAGAACAAATAACGTGACTAGAAATGAATAAAATTGTATATTTTTTAGAATCATCTCTGGCTTTTTTGCTTTTATTAGGCAGTAAGAGATGACAGGAAGGTGGGCAGACAGTATCGAACCCGAGCGCATCGATGAGTATGGCGCACGAGGAATGCATGCCACCAAGGTTAATTCAGTTGGATTCAGTTTTATTTATGTAGCTGCCTCAAGGTGCTTTATCTTGTAAGGTAAAGAGCCTACAATAATACTAAAGCAAGTGACCCATGAATAATCAGTACAACCCACAAGTGTTTCCATATCATAGTAATATCAGTAATAATCAGGTAATAGCATCATATTAACAAAAGCTAAATCTAGCTGTATTAGTCTGTATGTAACAAAGGGTAAAGCATGGATTAATCAAATATTACATTTAATATACAAGACTGGTAACAAAACTGGATCATTAAATTATTATTAAGCCATCCTTAAATGTGTTTCCTTATTATTACATTCAGGAAGGAGGTTGTGAGATTGTTTCTGTTTGTTCTGTTTGTTTGTTTTTAGTAGGACTACTTGGAGAGGATTTGAGGTGGGTCTTTGCTCAACTGAGAAATTATGAAGTTAATGATTAACTTCTAGAGTCAGTGGGAATCCAGATTTGGATGTGGTTGTAAAGAAAATGGAAATTTGGGGCCATGCCCTCACAAATGCATCCAACGTCAGAAACTAATCCAGATACAGATCTTTCTGGATGCAGGGACTTAATTCATGCCATTATGCAGAGGCAGTTTTCACCCTCCTTTTGTTTTTGCCTGCTTTTATCCCGAAATATAGATTTCAGTTTCATATTATCTGTTGATGATACCAAGCTAGGTTATTACTGTGGTTTTACCGTAATTTTTATCACTCTTAACCCTCTATCATGTTATTTCTAAGCTGTAATGTTTTGTTGTTCTGTTTTAGATAGTTGCTTTAATTTACTATTAAACAGCACTATTTTTAAATCATACACAGCTTTCACAAGTGTCACAATAATTTGTTTATTTTAAGGTCAGGGGGAAAAAAACCTAAAAGTAAACGTGTGCTATATGAAGACACTTTTTACTAATTACAAATGGAATAAATGCTTCTATTTGCAGAGATAGAAAGGTTCCTAAATGCAAACATGGCAGCTGATCAGTGAAAATTACTCCCAAATTGAATTATTGAACAGTCTGTAATCACTGTGTAAAAGCCGAGCAGAGGGAGGTGCAGCATGACTGATAAGCGAAGGGGTGAGAAAGTGAACGAAAGAGCCCGTCATTCGATATGCCATCTGTGGTCAGGGTCGGTACCTCTTCCCAGATGGCTCTGAACGCCGGCGTGACAGTTTGAAGACTGATTCCCCTCTCACCAGTGATTTTGGCAAAGGTAATGTACTCACTGAGTGAAACTGAATCTTGATGTATCTTATCTAATAGAACGAGTGATGGACGACGGCCCTGAGAAGATCGGATCACCCCCTTTTGTCCTTCTTGGGATCTTGTAGCCATGGGACTGTCTCTCACACACACACTCACACACACACACAGTCATGGGGTCTCGTCGGTCAAACTCTAATTTCTATTAAAGATGTGACATTAAGAGCTTCAGATCTATTTTAAGCTCTGCGAGATGCAGTTTTTACTTCCTTTCATCTAAATTGCTGTTGCCAGGCAATTTTAGCCAAAACTCTTGCTTAGTGGATTGAACTGTGGGCCATTTGTTGCCTGGCAACATTAGCTAATTGGACGGTCTATGACGGAGCGAAACTAGCCAGCTCTCGCTGATTTCAACAACATAACTTGTTCAGAGAGATAAGGAGGGAGCAGATTTGGAGTAGGTGTAAGTGAATCTTCCTCTTCCTGTCCTGCAGCAGCCACCCCGGTGCTGACAAGCTTATTAGTGTTGCTTGATTTAAAATGAGCGATCAGTCTGGAGGAACCTGGCAACACAAATTTCGCAGCAGGGAAAGATGGCAGATATTTCATGTTGCAAAAATCCCCCAGGGTTTGAGCGTCTGTCTGACTGAGTATCATGAGGGGTTGTGTGTGTGCGTCACTTCTCTGTTTATTTATCTGCGCAAGTGTGTGTCCAACCATACCTGGCAGCTCCTCGTAGATATCTTCTTCCTCGTCATCCTCCTCCTCTATCTCCTGTCCTCTGCCTACTCCTCCTCCCCGGGAGGCCAGGGTCGGCCGAGTTGGGGTTTCGTTGGCCACCCCCTCGATGTCATCGTAGGTATCCTCGTCCTCCTCCTCGTCATCGACGGGGATGAAGTTGGAGCTGAGATCTACGAGGGAAGGGGAAACAATGTGATAGAAAGTGTTAGCGTCACAGAGTGGCACAAAAGACAGAGACATGCATTAAGGGCTAAAGTAAGAGAAATGTCCGCCACGTCCTCGCTGCACAACGGGGCCGAGACACGTGCCAAACAGCAGCGGTGACAAACACTGGTGCCCCCGAAACATGCTGCAAACCGTTATCATGCTCATTAGCTGTTAGCCTTTATATTGTTTTCAACTAAGCAATAAATTATTGTTAAAACGCCAGAGAAAAAAAGCGGTTATAATTTCCATTTTGTCTGACAGCTCAGACCTAGAGGAAAAGGATAAAACACAAAGGGGAAAGCACATTTGAAAGGTCAGATCTAGCAGATGTTAATAAGTTATCGGTTGTTGTTGATTTTCACTTTATAATTTTCCACAATCCAATAAGAAGCCTCTCCCTCTCACATCATCCCTGTGGTTCCTGCTTACCATCTGTTTATCATATTCATTCTGGGTCGTCCTACAGATGAAGACGCATCCCATCTAACTGCATCTTTTGTTGCATCTCATACGCCCCCTCTCTCTCTCTTTCTCTGTCCTTGCATTTAAGGCAAAACGTTCTGGAAAGCGTGCCGATGCACTCAGATGAATTTGAAGGTGAAGAGGATAAATAATCATTTGCATGCTCTGTTTTTTTTGTAGTAAAAAAAAAAAGGCGTGGGGGGTGGGAGGAAGTAAGACAAACTGCCGAGTGTCCGTTACTTCCCGCAAATCAGTGGCCCGGCCCGAGCCCATTTTAGCGTAGACGAGGCACGACTGCTCGCTCAGATGGAGGAGCTGTCTCATTGCAGGCGACTGGCCATTGCAACACAGGGTATCAGGTCCTCTGCCGTACACCAGCAGCCAAGCAGAAATCAATGTCACTGGAGGATAACCAGAACATCTACCAATCAATTTCCTGTAAGTTGGAATTCGGTAGGAGGGTTAGGGGAGGAGTGGAGGAGAACCAGAGCTACACGATGGTGCACATGACATGGTGGGTGACATGTCGAATGAGGTGATTCAGGACTCTTGTGTTCAGCTGTGTAGTTAGTGATGGATGGGGCGGTTTTCGTATGAGTCAGAGATGACAAAGAACTCCCTTGCACTTCTGACCTTTCTGCCCCTCGAAAACACAAGAAAACTTTAGTACAAAAGAACATTTTTTAGAACATTTATACTGCTTTAACTGTATTTTCCACTTAACCTATGTGACTTTTAAAAAGCCAAGTCAATTTTATTTATATATAACAATATATATTTGTCTTAAGAATGGGCTATCATTGAACAGTGCAGAGAGAAAGGAGGAAAACAAGGCAGGGAGTGGTTTTCCATAATGAGTCATATGCAATAAGTCAGAAAAAGTAAAATAAAGAAAAAAGAAAAAGAGAGAGAGAAGCTGGCTTACCTCTAAGTACAAAATTGATTTGGTCCACCCATTCTCTGGCCTCTTGAGGGCTGCTGGCAGTGAACTGGAAGGAGAGAGCGGCGATAATAATACTGTGATTATAATTTAAACGTGCATTTATGTGCCTGGATTTTTATTCATTTTTATTTCTAGCCATATAAGAGGAGAGAAAAAGAAAGAACAGATATTGCTCTTTTTAAAATAGCTGTGAAATGTTAAAAAAAAATATCTGAATCTAACTAAAAATTAAATGACTTGGAAAACAAAAACGCATTCCACGTGTACATTTATCAAACTACATCTTTAGTTTATAAATGTCACAAAAAACACATTCAACCCAAACACAGACTGAAAACCAGGCTGAAGCTGGGGCGACATTCTTCAATTCAAACTTAGAAACTTAGAGGTCTGTACGATAATAAGAGGTTAAAAAAAACTAAATAGTTTAAATCTTCAAATAAGAAAACGTAAGACTTTAAAGACAGACTAGACACAAGGAGAGAAGGGTAATAAGAAACAGGTAATCAGACACTAACGAGAGCAGGAAAAAGAACAAAGGAAGGAAGTAAAACTACAGAAAATCACCTGAATATCTAACCTTCAAAATAAAACAGGAAATAAACTGAAAGAGATGTAGAGATGATGAGACCGATGGGAATATAGGAGGCAGAAGAAGGAAAATCAAGACCTGAGGATTACAATAAAAACCTAATAAACAGAACCAGGGATACAACAATAAAAAAGCAAAAAAAAGCAAAATTGTATTAGTCTAGATAATCTGATAATGTTTGAGGCAGCTGTGACTTTGATGGTGGAGTGGGATGCCCAATAATTACAGGGTCAGCAGCTCGATACCTGCCCTCATGGGTCTCACCGATTGTTTTAGTGGTCTTAGTGTGCGTGAGAGGATGAATGTCAACCTTTTATAGGCACAGACAATGTGACGCACAGCGACATTTTACAGAAGAAAAATAAACTTTTCAGAAGTTTGTGGGGGACTAAGTATGCTCTGACGATATCATTTCAGTAAAATGTATTTTTACTGCAGTTTAGTTTTAATTCAGAGACCAAATATGTTTAAGCACCCTTTTACAATCCCCAAAAGTCTCGATAAAGTGCCAAAAGAATGAATCCTAAGACCCAGAAATTACATTAACATTTTGCTCTTCAAGTTTCCTGAACTCAAAAGTCAATGGGGTCTTTTAAACAGGTTACATGATGGTTGATGGTTAGATGGTTAAAACCAGCTGGTTTGGCCATGTGCAGAGGAGTGGATATCCTGGACAAAGGATGGTGGTGACATAAAGCTTTATTTAAGCTTATTTATATAAGCTTTGTCTTTCCCACTGAAATTCCGAAATAATCCAAAAAAACTAATGTTAAAATCCAACCAGCCTATTGTCTAAGGAACCAGGGCAATGCAAATTTTTGGATTGGCCTACAAAAACCTTTGCAAAATCGTTGCAGGACTCCATCAAACTATAGTATATATAATTTTTTTTTTTTTCTGAGCCCTAGAAGACGAGTGAAGAACTGCCAGAAGAAATCATGTCAGCTCTTAATAAGACATGATTTTACTGGAGTTTATTTCTTTAATAATAATAATACAGAGATAATACAGACCTGGAAGGGCCGTTTTCCGGGAGCACTGAGCTCAAAACAGGCTTTTCTTTTGGAGTCTTTTCTCAGGTTGGTCACCATCTGTACAGTGTAGTCATTGATATAAAATGAACCCTTCTGCTGTTTATCTGTAGGGGGGAGAGGAGAACACGCAGTGGGATGAAATCCAATTTAAAATTATGCAGCTGCGATGTTTCCACATGGTGGCATTTGAAAACAAACCTTTTTCACTCCCAAAGTAGTAGAATATCGAATTGTTCAGGATGCACCATCTCTTCTGCCACTCTGGTCCAAAGAAGCTGTGGTCTAACGAAAAAACAAAGCAAAAAAAGGAAATTATTCACAGGAAACCAATTCTCTGTGTGTAAACAGATCAAAAAGCGGGACAAATGAAAGAGAGACTGTTAATAGTCTATCTGTTGTCGTACCTTTTCGTTTCTTTTCCAAGTAACCTTGCTTCAGGATGTTGGTGAGCTCATAGGCTGCCACTGGAAGGATATCCTCATCGTCTGTGAGAGCAACCAGACGTGAAACATCTTGTTATGTCTGTCTAAAATCAATTTATAATCACAAATGAAAAAGAAACAGTTCCTCACATGACAGAAGCTGAAATCTGAGAATTTCCTTCTTGAAAAACGACTTCAAGCTTTGTTAACATTTTTTTCCAGTGAATCAGCTAATTGACAAAACAACTAATTGTTTCCTCACTAACTCCTTATAAGCTACACATACACTTCCCTTTTTCCCTCAAGGCACTTCACACACATCAGAATATAAAGTCTCTATCCCCGTGGATCAAATACATCCCTGCTAGTCTTTAGGAAACTGGGATCAATACTTCTACAGTGCTGCTGAGCACTGCACTCCATTCATCTGCTCACATTGCATTTTAATGAGAGGAAACTTCCTGTGGGGATTAAAAACCTCTCGTCAGAGTGCAGAGTCAAAATTTAAACATGACAGGATGATAGTTAGGTTATGATCAATTACCTTTGCAATATCAAACTAAAATAAATACTTGAACCCCAAATATCTACTGAGATGATCTGAAATATAACACTAAACGTGCTTCAGAACACGTTTAATTATGTATGCATTATTTTACATAGTTTAACGCATCATTATCAAATCATAAAATATCTAGAAAGCTTCTTTTATTTACATTTAAAACATAGATATTGTAAGCATAGTTATTTTGTTAGCGTCCATTTCTGTTGTTGTAGGACTTATAAGGATCAGTCTGTCAATAAAATCCAGATCTCCGCACCGTTAGGAGTAAAAACTGGTATATAGTTTGAAGTCGGCACTTTCAACACAAGCTGAAATGAAGACTCGGCCCGGCTGTGTCTTGCTCAGGGTCATTTTAAATCAGTCATGTGATTTGGACATTCACTCCGGAGGGTTAAACAACGTTGAGATTTGACTGGAGAGTGAAAAGTGAAAGGCTGTTTTCTCAGATTGTTGAAAAGACTTTATATCTAAATGTGGGTAAAAAGTGTCAGCATGTAGGAAACATGTTTCCATTGAGACATGCACCACACAATGAGATACCCATTAGAAACAGTTTATCTGTAGATATATAAATAGTATAGAGAAATTTTATATATAAAATGTTATCTGGTAATTTAAGCCTGATCAAAACCACTCAAACAACTATTGAAGTATCTGAAATAATGTTTCTGTTGCAGGTAAAAAACATGACTAACACTGAATAGTGACCTTTTCAGAACAGTGAGAGTAGCTTTAACATTTCTCTTTGTTATAATGCTGCAGTTATATGAGATAAACACTCCACAGCAAGTTGCCTGAAGAGATGCAATTTAAACCAGCTGCTCCATGTTGAAGTTATTGTTGAACCTGTCAGAAGAAAATCAAAGTATTTTCCCATTTTCTAGCCTTTAGCTGTTAGAGAGGAACTTGACCTTACATCGACCTCATAGACCATCCTCCTCCCTGTGTTTCAGTGGGAGTACCTGGCTTTTCTACATGTCAAAAACAAAGCTCAGCTTCCTCTGAGTTCATTAGTCAACGGGGATTGGAGGAGCAGAGGAAGAGAAGGAGCTCCCTTTTTAGTCTGAAACACAGGAACAATTCAAAGACCATTTACACGAGTCCGTGTGACACCCCCATTCAGAGCAGCGATGACAGGGGGAATGCCTGGAGTCCATCCCCCTCAGAGAGGGCCTGTTTAACTGCTGGGAAAAACCAAACATGTCAACCCACAACTGGCTCCTCTGGGTCAAACAAAGAGCATCCCCCAACGTTAGACAAACAGGAACCTCTGTGTCATTCATAAAAATCACCAACAAGGAGAAAACTAAGTGGGTATTAGCCCAGCTGAATGGCCACTCCTGAACTTATTATTTGCCATCTATTCGCAGCGAGTTTCATCTAAACAACTCAGCTCCAGGAAGCGAAATAGAGCTATTACTGTTTTATTTATTTATTTATTCATTTTGCTAGGCCAACATCTCTGAGATTTAAGTTCACCACAAACCTGTGTGTGATCTGATAACCCCTCGTGGCTTCGGTTTGCGGTCCTGACAGATGAGCGGGTCATTCCGGAGCTGAGCCCCAGACACCTCACAGCACTAACACGCTCACATATCATCAGCCTGCCTTTGTGGATGGACTGACCGGTGACACTATAAATACAGAGGTGCTAAGGACTGTTTTGTCAAAGAGAACCTGATTCGGCACATCATAACAAACAGCGGTCATTATGCTCCTCCACCTCATCTATCCGCCGGCAGTCCGTCCATTTTTTTTTCTGGTCCTGCTTCCCTGTTGCGGCCCACTTCTAATCCCCTCATCCGTCTGCTTCCCTCGCTCTTCATTTATCTGCAAAGTCGGCCCGGCTAATAGATGAGGAGGTGCAAAATCAACACAGGATCACTCTGATCTACTTGAGTCAATAAACATTACACATTCGTGCGTGCTTAACACTTTAACGCCAGGTGACCTGACCTCCACTTGACTATCCTTGCATGCATCGTGAACACGGCTGCAAACATCGACTGCGGCGAAACAATAGCTCGAGATTCATCCACAGGGTAGCGGCACAACCTAAAAGCCTCTCGCTGTCCAATGCCGCTTGATCCCACCCTAAAATAAGCAGACTCTGATTGGTCCTGAGTTAACAATGCCTCCTTTAATGAGAATTACACACTAACACCTCTTTTGTGTTTTTTTTAAGAGGATATTCTGAGGTAATGTTATTTGAAAATGTGTAATTTAGGGTGTTAAAAAAACTCCAAAATCATCATGGTGTTTGAGTTTGAGTACAGGCACAGAGAGACACATTAATGCATCTAATTAAGGCCTCATCAAAATCGCAGACAGACGGCACTCTTTCATAAAAATCATAAATTGCGTTATCAATTATTCAGGGCAATGCCATGACTTCATTTTCATCCCTTTTGCGTTTTAATTAGCACCATCCACAGCTTTGGTATTGACATTAATTTGATGGCAATTTATTGATATTCAGCATAACCTATTTAGCTGAGTGCAATTACCAACAAAGAGAAGCAGATAGATGTGGCGTTAGAGTCGCATCCCGTGTTTCGTAAATCAAGGTGAGGAGTTGCTACTGGCCGCGCTAACTGAATCTAACGGCTCTCAGCGGTCATCAGTATGAAAAGATCCAAATGTAAGGAGATAATCAATGGAAAATTGACCAGAGATATGTGTTTAATTGATTCCGACAAAGGAACGTTTCCATAAGCTAGCCGACCTGCGTGCCGATAAGTGCTCCATTCTGCTGCCTTCCTGAAGTCGTGTTAAAACTCAGAGGGGATACATGAATACATAACAATGCATCCAAGCTGCCAGCGGTTTGCCAAAGCCACAATCTCTCATTTGGTTATTCACACTCTCCCAGCATGGTGTTATGAGCTCAGCAGTTGATCCCGCAAGAAAAGGCTGATTTATGTTAGCATGACCAGAGGGAGTTAATGTATTCTCTCATTAAAATCCACTTTAGTTAGGCTGAAAGTCAATCAAAGCCTGGATAGAGAGTGAATCAAAATGAAGGGAAATGGTCGGGTGGGAGGACTAATACGTTACATTAGATCTAACGGTGGTCATAATGCGCCAAAGATGCTATGAAAACACAAAAATGCTCTGAAGATGTTGATGGTGCTCCAGAAGATGGAAAGCAAAGCCAGAGGTCCCCTTAGCGCCTCTTCTCTGAGAGTGCTGGGTGGCAGGGAGCGGCGACGGCAGCGGCGGGACTCGGTCCCAGCACGGAGACGTGTACTTCAGAGGCTCCACTCTAACCATTACTATAAAATGGCCGGTTACATGGAGAGAGAAACAGTGAGATGAGGGGGAAAAGCCTTAAATCAGGCAAAATGCTATTCAGTCTTGTTTTTTTGCACATAAAAACATGCCTTACTTTCACGTGGAAGCAGTGTGTTGTAACTGAGAGTGGGATCTAAAAACGTTTGGAAAGACGTGGAATTTAAAATTAACTGATAATATTTTTCCCTGTCCATCAATACTGCATGCCTGTGATGTCTAATAATGGCTGCCTTATGTGCCTGCTCTGTCTTTATTTAAGTGAGGGTGTGTGTCATGCGTGGGCTTTATTACTGTAGTCCCTCGTGCTGCAGAGGTTTTACTGTACATCTGTGGCTGTTACATTTCTAATGGGGATTTTCTTTTCTTTCCATTTCTGTTGTATTTGACTGTGTGAGCTCATAACTGTCATTAATGATTAATTATTCATTTATGTCTGATTGCAAAATACTGGCCAATACAATATCATGAAATAGTGAAAAATGCATCTTTGCTGTTATAAACAACCAGTTCATCAATTATTCTATCATTATTGGCTTGACTGATTGATCAACTTGTTGATTATTTCTTGACTGTAGATCAAACCCCATGATGTATAACGTTACAAGACAGTATTAAAAATGACCAATAAAATCAGGTAGTGTTTTAGCTTTAAATGTGGCCATTAATGAATAATTGTTTGATCGCTAGCTTGTTTGTTTTAAATCCTGAACATCAATCTGTCTGCAACTAACAAACATTGTCAATACTGATTAATTTGTTGATTATTTGTAGATTTTGTATTAATACTTTGGGTAATAAAAAAAAGCTTCTTACGCTGTCCAAAGATGTAATTTTTGCTTTATTAAATGAGCAATAAAACCAGGCGGTGTTTCCACTTTAAACATGGCAATTATTTATTAATCTTAATGCAACTCGTTCATTTCTTTAATCCTAACGTTAGTCCTGCCTGAAACTGACAAATATTGTCAATATCGATTCATTTCTGGTCTATATGATGTCATAAAATACTAAAAATATTTCCTATACAGTCCAGCTTTTCTGCTATAAACAACAAATTAATTAATTATTCAATTTCCAGTCACTGGCTCGTTTTTTTTTTTTCTTTTAATACTGAACATCAGCTTGTCTGCAACTAATAAATATTGCCATTTACAATTAATTTGGTGATTATTGGTGATTATTATATAGATTTAGATTTTCAGACTATAAAATGTTTTAAAACAAGGCAAAATCCTTCTTATGTGCTTGAAAAATAACAGTTTTGATATTATAAATTACCGGTAAAAACCAAATGGTGTTTCAATTCTTACATTTGCTCACTGACTTGTTTGTTCCTCGTCGTAAAACGATTCTCATACTGTTCCAAATTTCAGTTTCTATACTAGTATTATTATTATTATTTACCTCAGACAAGACAGTTAATAAAACAAATATCTGATTACTGACTTGCTTGTTTCCTTTAATCTAATTAACTTGCCTATAACTAAAAAAAATTATTGATTCACTGCTACTGACTCATTTGTTGACTGTTTCTTGCTTGTCGGTTATTACCCTATAAAACAAAAGAGTAATAAAAGAGTGAAAAACGTGTTTTTTATTGTATTACAATTATAAAATAATGAGTTTTGCTATTATAAATGGCCGATAAAACCAAGTGGCATTTCAGCTTTAAATTGAACAGTTAATTAATTAACATCTGCTCATTGGTTACTGATCATTTCCTTTTGTTTGTAAAATGTATTTCATTGCACAAAAATATTCAATTTTGTTACATATTTTTTTATAACTGTATGTATTTTTCTTTTTCATGCCTCAATGCGAGCTCTTTTACTGGTTTCTACAAATTCATCTACTTGTTTTACAATTAAGAAATGGGCATCTGCTTTTAATCCTTAACATCAGCTTCCCATCATAGACTTTTGCTCAAATCCGGTCATTTTTACACCACCCTGATGTGATTTCATACATCTCATCCCTTACAACTAAATAACAGAAGGTACAGAGACAACAAACTGCCTGAAAATCCCAGTGTTTACTTGTTATTTTGGGGTAAAATATCTGTCACATTGGGATTAATACGTATCTGTGCATGATGACCCACCTAGAAGCACAGGTGTAAAATAAGGGCAGAAAGTTGTCATATGCCTCCCTTCTCCTCCACTCAGTCCTTGAGCACGAGGTGCTTTCACAGCGCCTTACGATGCAAGAGGTATTGCAGTGAATGCAGCATCAGGGGGGCAGGACCTGACCCCCGGGTGAACTCTGCTGATGAGGTGAAACAGAAGGCAGAGAGAGGCTCCCCGGCCCTGAGGGGGCTACGGGGAGGAATGCTGCTGATTCCACAGACGAAAGGGAACGAGACCGCAACCTCTTCGATACCGTCCTTGATTAGGAAAAAGGATTCACTTGGTGCACCTTCACCCGCCTGGCGCTCAATCTGCGCACACGCCAGGCTAAATTGATACATTTTTCCTCATTACAGTAGGAGGCCTTTGCAGTACATCCCTCCAGCGAGCCGGCCGTCAGAAGGGAGGAGAGAAACTGAGAGGCACTGAGGTTAAGGGCACAGTGTCTTCCCTGCCCTCCTTCCCTCCCCCTGATTTGATTAGGACTTCAGTCATCGATACATAAACCATGTTTAGAACCTCCTAATGCATGTGTTTGAACCGAAGAAAACACACAGATCATTATATCACAGCTGTATCACCGTCTAATAATACTTAAAAGGATCAGAAATGTATGCAGGAGTGATCAAGGTTTTCTTTTTTTATATGAGTCAGGTCTTAATAAAAAAATCTGACTCGAGATCTGAGCAACAGAACAGAATAAAAACTTTCCTGCAAATATTTAATTGCACTTCTTGACTGATTTTGATTCAGGACATTCGCTTAGGCTGCATCTGCAGAGAGTTATCTACTGTTTCTGTTTTTCTGTAACTGTGAACAAAAAAATATATATTTATATTTATGTATTGCCCGTACTCGGGAATAGATGTTAAGTCATTCTCGGTTTTGCTCCACTCCTACATTCAAACATCACGGGCCGGCCACTGTAAAGACACTAAGGGGCTAAATTTACTATGTGACATCGGCTTCCCCCTGGGCAGCCATAAGCAGCGTCTACAGCGACCCTGAATTTCCCTTTTCTAGATTTACTACCACTATTCAAATGCTTAACTGCAGATACAATGATCCTCTAATCGCTGGGGATGGTTTTCAGCTGCTTCGCTGACAGAGACCAAAAAAAAAAAAGAAAAAGAAAGAAACAGTCGTAAGAATATAAATACCAACAATGGAGGAGTTCGGGCCCACAGAGGAGCCTGCGTCTCAGTGATAAAAATGGGATACAGCGCAATCAAAGGCAGAGCCTGGAGGGAAAAACACTCACAAAAAAATCAGCACACTTGCCCTCTGAATGTACAGTTATTGCACCTTTAAAATGCTCCTGTGATCGCCGCTTAAATGCTTTAAATGTAATTTTAAAGAAAGGACCACGATTTTAGAGCAATATCTCACACCTATTACCATTTTATATAAAGCACTCCTATTTATAGCCACTGTTGTTAAACACCATGTCAATAAATAAAGTTATATTTTATGATTTCCGATCATAAATCACCGGCAAATCCAGCTGGCAACAGGTGTGATGGAAAAATGATTCTGTGGAGGAAAATGAGACTGAACGCTTGTTAAAAAACGTCTTAATCAAATTTGATTTATTGACTTATAATTAAAATAAAAATGTTTTTTTAGTTTAAATTATTTTAGAGGACCAAAGTAGTGATTGTTCTAGCTCATGTGGATTCATTTAAATCAAAACAACTGTTCACATTAATTAATAATGAAATTAATACTACTATTTATTAATAATAATGAGCAGGTTTTTCAAACAGAAACTTTTTTTTAGTTTGGGTTATCCTTTAAATTTTGTTGATGAACAGCAAAACCTAACTCTGATATATTATGTTTTAGGGTTTCAATAATTCAGTCTTTCATAAAGAAGAATGACCCATAAATGAAGATTTCTTTTGAAGGATTTTGACACTTTTTAAGGATTAAAAACATTTTTTTTTGCTGAAGAAAACAACAAATAATAATAAAAAAAATAATTTATCATGGCAGCAGCTAAATGATTCAAATTTATTTAAAACATTAAAAGCTTCTTAAAAACAAAGCCAAGTAATTATATAACTATCAACTAGATTTCTTTTTTTTTTTAAATCATTTACAAACTTTTTAAAACTTTTTTGTTGCTCTTATCTTTTTGAATTTCTTTATAATATTGTAATATTAAAAAAATAAACCAAAAAAAGAAAGAAAAAGACCAAATAAGAAAAAAAAAAGCCAAAACCAAGTCAGTCGAGCTTCATTCGCAGGGAAACGGTAAATCAGCCTCCGTGACAGTAACTGCCGCGGAAGTCATTTAAAACTAATTTTTTTGACAATATACAAATGAACTCATAAAAAAATAATATAATATAAAACAGTAAGGATGATCATTATTCAGCGAATGTTTCTGCAGTATTGGTCAAGTTTTAAAATAATGTTTGCCCTCAGTTTTTAGCTATTTTTCCAAGCGACAACCAAAATTACACTCAGCATATTAAATTACGCAAAACAGCCTAAAAACGTAAAAAATTATGTTTATTTTACATCTCATAAAAAAGTTTTCATTTTAACTGTGATTAGTACTGGAGGGAATTTATATTTTAAAGTTAACTGACTAAACTTAAGTAATTACTGCATCCGTACTGCCACACAGGACCAAGTTCCTGTGTAATTACATGTGTTTCCATTCGACTCCTGATTTCTTTCAGATGAGCCAACTCACGGGAAAGGCTGCTGTAACTCAGGGGTGAAAAATTACCATTGTAGATAAGCGATCTTAAAACAGCATACAAGCCCATAGCAGCCCCTGACCCACTTGGCACACGCTCAGAGCGGTGACTTCTCCCAGCCGTGCGCAGAGCTCGGAGTAAAGAGGGATGCATCCTCGACATGCTCGGATAACTCCACAAGGGCAAGTTAATGACCTTAAAGTGCTACATTACAGCAACAATTAAACACAAGGATCCCAGAGGCACCGGGAGCCGCCGTGTCACTGTCTGTGTACAGGCCAACACATCTCTCCCATCCCCATTTATTTCCCTAAGAAATCAGCGGGGCCACCTGGGCTTGGCATTGAAACTTCATTCATCTCCAGAAATGGATTCCAGTGGAGGGCAAAATCAAATTCTCATTTGCAAGGAAGGGGGAAAAAGAGAGGGAGTGAATGCAGGAGGTACCTGGGAACGCTAACCTCTGGGTGAACCCGCCGCATCTGATAGTTTTGCTATTTGTCTGTGACATTGACAGCTCTGGGGGAGATTAGGAGCCACCCTGCCCCGGCTTCCCACTTTGCATTCTGCCTATGCGCCTCTTTACAGATGGACTGCTGCACATTTACCTTCGCCTGTTTTCCCTAGGTTTCAGCACGGCACTGCCGCACCAGAGGCAACGAAGGGATGTAATTATATGCCGTGCGACAATAAAACAAAGCAAATGAGAGGAGAGCTGCATCACGGGGCTTTCAAACCAGGAGGATGCAGAAAACTACACCGTGCGGCTTTTGGTGGTGGTGATGTGTGTGTGTGTGGGGGGGGGTTAAAGCCGGAGATGAGAGTGATGGATGCCCTTCGGTTAAATACGTCCAAATCCCCCCTTCAAGCCGCTCTCTTCTTGCCAGGCAGCGTGAGTGAGTGTGTGAGAGAGAGTGTACAAGATTAATAGTGTAAACAGCGAGGGAGAGAGGGAAAGAAAGGCAGCCAGGAGAGAGGGAGAAAGAAAAGACTATCAGCATCTGCAGCAGCACAGTAGCCCTCGGGGAATAGCGTGAACTTTTGAACCCTGATGGCGAGCAGTCGCAGCGATGCACAGAGCCTGCGCCTGCCTCGTAATGTGTGTGTGAGTGTGTGTGCTTCTAGAAAAGCACACAGACACCAACTGAAGGAGAGGAAAAGAGAGTGACGGAGAACAAGGAGGAAGAGGGGAGGGTCATTAGCATATTCCTCGCTTCCTCGCAAACGAGCAGCCGCTACCCAAATGTCACAAAATCCATACGCCGATGAACGCGCTGAAAAATGGATCTCCGGGCGGATATTCTGACGGACAGACAGCGCACGGCTACGTCTGAAGAAACTCTGTGTGCTCTGAGACGGCGTGGGCGATTATTCACACGCGCAGACGGGTCACGGGTTGGCCAAGCAAAGAGGCCAAAGGTCAAAAGTTCAGTGAGTGGGCAGACAGGCCAACAAACCTGCAAGCAGGTCACGTATGCAGACCCGAAATACTTTCCAGGTGGATTTAAAAGAAAGAAGAGAAACTGCTATGAAGCAGCTCAGCAGCCATATTTCAACATTTACCCACAAACCTCCTCCTTCCCCGTGACTTCATTTCGAACACAGACAAGGGCCAGTTGGCACATTAAACATTGCTGATTAACCCCCTAATGGGGCATCAATCCGTCAGCTGGCATCGCTTTTCTTCTACCTCACAAGCCAAGGGACCGCTGCACCCTCCTCAAACACACTGCACGTTACACAGCTTTTTTCCAGCTTTGGCCAAAATGACAGAATTCAGATTTAATATTCTATTTACTGGCACCGTGTAATAATGTTGTTACTGTGCACTTGGCTCCTCATATTCAAATGAGAAATAGGCGACAGCAGCGAGACATAACTTCAAATTGGTTATCCTACTGCATTCTTGTGCCAGTAATTGGTTTAGGAAATTGGGCCAGCGCAGCGATCGCTAACACGAGTCACCTTCCTTCATTCTTAACACTGGCCATAAGAGCACACCTGCGTTTGCAGCCAAAACTATCAGTTCATTAATCAATTTATCGACTGAAAACAGAAGCTCCTCTTGTTCCAGCTTTCCCATTCTTCGTCTAATGTGACTGTAGACCTGAAAACTTTAGCTGCCTGATCAAAAAAAAGCTAATTCCCTCCTATTTTTTTTTCTTTAGAAAACAAGCTGCCGCCCTTCCTGCCTACATTTCAAATTAAATAATCTTAAAATTTAAAATGTTTATTGCCACACCTGAGATAATGCAGGCTGTACGGCACATCAAACTAAAATCATCACAATCACAAAGAAGACAAGGGATACGTATCAAAAGCGCCATCTTTTTCCTGCACGCCTCCTGAAACAAAGCTCTTTCTGCAGTGCTCTGTCATCGCAGCAGCTTCCCAGCAAACATCCCCGAGCGCCCAGCGGTGCTCCCCAATCAAAGAAAAACAAACAGGCGATTTCGACTTCGTAAACTTGACCTGCAAACAGCATGACAGGGCTAAAAGCCCCACATCACACACCGTCTCCTGGGGTCTAAGTGAGTGTGTTAAAGAGATTTTTGCACGCCAGAGGGGGAAATTTTGTGCCTATATTTGTTTATGTATGCATAATGTGCTGGAATGGTGTTTGAGCCTCAAACAGCATCGAGAGAGAGAGAAGGGTGGAGGGTGCTGAAGCGGGCAGACGTAGATGGGGTGAGGCTGCAGGCGCGGTCAGGTCACCGGTGCGGTCGGCGGGTGAAACTCAGTTCACATTACCATGCAGACAACCCGGGCTAACAATGGAGGCTCCATCTGTTCCTGTCAGCGATTACAAATCTGGTGTCACCCAGTCCGCTGAAGACAACAGGCCACCGCATCTAATCAAACGGCACAGGCTCCTCCTGCGTGTAGAAGCAGCCATCGACTTCACACTCACTCACTCTCTGGTTAGGGAACACAGAGAGGCGAAGGCAGGCAGTCGATTACCACGGATAATACATCCTCCAAGTCACAAAGTCTCCATTGTGTACAGTAGGATTTAAAAAAAAAAAAAAGAAAAAAAAGAATGACACAATTAAACTCAAGAGAGAAAACTCAATTTTCTACCTTCCCTTCTCCTTATCGCTACTCTCTGAATCCCACAAAATTATCATTAATTTTCAGTTCCTCTGAATGAAAAGAAAGTTCGAATATCATGGTTAACTGTTCCTCCTAAAATGTGGCTGATTTCATTAAGCGCCAGCGCCATTATTTCAGACCGCCCGGCAGAGAAGTGCGAACCATTTCTTTCAGCTGGCAGTGAACAGAGAATGAACTATGAACTCCGCATGCCCTTTTACTGAGGACACAGGCCATTCACTATGCTAACATGGTCGCCGTCCCCCAGCAATAAAAGACGGAGCGCTGCAAGGTGAACATTTGTCTTACAAAGTCAAATGTTATGATTATCGATCTGACAGTACAATGTGTGTGCGGTTTTTTTTGTTTTTTTTTTTAAAATCAAAGCAAAATACAAACAGGGGATTAAAAAACTGATTACGGCAATTCGGGATAATTGGCTCCTTCTCACATTCAACACAGACAATGGCGTGACTGCGTTTTCGAGCTGTAACAACTATCGCTTTCCGCAGCAACAGACGGTGCCGTTTGTAGTTTGGTGTGTTACAATTATAGCCTTAAGGGAAAAATTTTTTAAGCATTTCATACTTTGATTTTGTTTGTTTCCCACAAAGCAAATGTCCTCTTGTTTATTGTAAAATGAACAATTTCAAAAAATGAATTATCGCGGTCTTATTGTCGGCTATCTTCGCGCCATCTGCCGTGATTTGTTTTCTCGATTTTTCCAAAGTTGCCCAGTAAAGGCGACGGTTACTCTTCTGTGAGCAGAAGAGCTCATTAAGCCGTTTACAAATAAATAAACGGGGGGGTTTGTGCTCGACTTCATCCAGCTGGCATTAAATACCGGTATCGCCAAAATGATTGGAAATATTCCTGTTTCTCGACTGGGAATTTCCACATGCGTCCCTGCTTTATCTCAAGAAAGACGCTAAAACAGCAGCGGAGATGGGCACCTGAGGCAGCAGAGGCAATAATGCCCACCTGCGGCATGTCATGTCAAGGGCTATTAGCTGGCACATAGCGTCAGAAATACAAAAACTCTGAATGGGAGGGAGGCGAATCAGAGAAGGGAAGATAGAAAGAAAGATTGATACAGGGAGAGAGGGATGGAACACTCATGGCCCCTCAGGTACAGTGTTGTATTTCAAACCCGGTTGTGGAAGAATAGAGGGGCTCAGCTTCTATCAATCACTGCATTAGCCTGCAGCTACAAAGCCTCCTCTCTGTGTGGGCAGCCTCAACACCTCCCATAGTACACACATGCAAGGATCGGGAGCGGAGCCCAGGAGCCGCCACTGGAGGGAGCTCTAGGTCACCATTCAGGCTTTTGCAGCCACCACAACCCCCCACACTGTTTTTTTCACCAGCATCAGCATGGCCTTACCTGCACACTACCAAGGGAGGAAGAGCAGAGGAAGGAGGAGCTAAAGGAGCCTGGCAGAGAGGTAGGACACCAGCAAGGAGGAAAATTTTACACATGTGGTCTATTCTGTTCTAATTAAAAAGGGCGAGCGCCAAAGTAGAGAAACCTACGCATCCTGTGGTGAGGTGTAGGTGTGTCAGTGAGAATGCCGGGGGATAGTGTGTTAAAATTGCATTGTTTCCTGTCACAGTTATTATTAAATCATCTTTAAGATTTCACTGTAGCTGTAAGAACGTAGCTTCGGTCTGTTTGTAGGCTGCAAAGCATTTAAACCATCTTTTCAAGTACAGTGTGAAAAAGAGCTACAGCTAGTGACTAAACGTCCACGTGATCCGACATAACAAGTACTGTGTTTAAGTGCAACAAGGCATCAGACATGAGAATGAGAGCCTTATAACTAAACACCATGAAGTGCTGCTCTCTTCCATCTGCTTAATACTGTATATACTGTATTTGTCAGTCAGGGTACCAAAATAACAATGGCAGGATAAAGGTGCTCTTAAAGCACTGTTACACACATAAAGTGGTATCGTCTGTGTAAACACTACATTTCAGGGGTTTAGCGCGCAGAACTCCAGGCACTATTCATAAGCGATCTCTGTGGGCCATCCGTATCTCTCGTGCATATTTTTTAAATAAACAATTGAGCTGACGGCTATTTACAACAATGTCTAGTGGTCATTAGGCTAGCCTGTAATGAACTGTCCGTATGATGCATTCATGCATAGTTTGAAATCTCCACACATGTCTCCATACTTTAGTCTATGATTACTTTATGGTTAAATGAGTTTTGCTTTCGGAGGTCAAACCAGATCTTCAAGGCACATCATAATAATTGTAAGTAATGCAATTATCTTGATAATTGTTAAAGTTTAATTAATAGTCCAAACCGATTGGTGTTTATATAACTGTAACACTGAAACTGCAGCAGCTTGTGGTTGAGCAAGCTTAATAATGGCTAAAATTAATAAGAATAAATTAGATTTATGATATGTGCAATGAACTGACATAACAGCTGTTTTCTGTTAACGTTTTTTTAAATGATCAAACACGAAAGTTAGAGATACGGCACTCTAATGGTGGCTGATATAAACTGGGTGATTTAATAATACATGAAAATGTTTCTGAGAGTGTACACAGGTATGTTGGTGTGCTGCCTGATGGTGTGCTTCATTAGAACTGCAAAGGCTGAATAAATGACCCCATCGCAACACAAGTAAAAATTTTCAAATTAAGAGGCATTATCATTGTGCTAAAATTATATTTCATCAGCCTGAAACAAACAGGCTTGTACAAAAATGCCCTGCTCACCCCATGGCGCACCGCCATGAGAACCATTGGTGCAACATACAATAAAGGATAATGCTGCCTGATGTCAGTGCTGCTAAGCTTTCATTTGGAGACGCACCTGCTGCTGCTTTTCTGGCCGTTTCTGAAATTAAGGGCCATCAGTTTCATGGTTTTAACTTGTGCTCGGTCTAACACTGGCTCGCTGTCTTTACCACCTGCTGTTAGCTAAACCCTTGCTAACCTGGTAGTCGTGCAGCTCACTTTTCTTTTGAAAGAAACGCATTAACAACAGACTTTCCTCAGTTTGCTCCCTCTCCTTTCTTCCTTTTCTTTTTTGACGCTTTCTTGAGGAAAGACATGATTCAAGGTGCACATTTGCATTGGCCACATGAAATAAATTAGCTACGCTGAAAAAGCGAGTCTGAGCAAACTAAACAATTTTACATCGTTTGTAAAGTGAAAGGTAGAAGTGGCAGCAGCCTCAGCAATATTTTTGTAACCAAAGTCACTCGACTGATTCATTCATGCAATAATTACATAGACACACAAAGACAA
Source organism: Aulonocara stuartgranti (assembly GCF_965226115.1). Lineage (NCBI taxonomy): Eukaryota > Metazoa > Chordata > Actinopteri > Cichliformes > Cichlidae > Aulonocara > Aulonocara stuartgranti. The sequence goes on along the minus strand of NC_138959.1, from coordinate 5,124,272 downwards.
ACTTCTCATTTCAGGCTTGCTATGACTACTCCCAATAGTCCAAATTTCCCCCCAATACCTGTCACAGATTTGGGTGGAAGATATGATAATGTCAATATTTATGCTAAATATGGTCAGTAGAAGAGGTCAAAGAATGAATCCTGTGGAACGCCTGCACTCATGACAAAGAAGGGCACAACACAGTGACAACTCCTCTTTACCTTTTGTTTAAAGCAACTTATAGCCTTTTAGCAGAAACACAAATAGTCACGTAACGCTCAGGGTGAAATGTAATACTTTGGTGGTTGTTAAAACGTAGACAAAACACCCTCTGTGAAGGTGTTATGTCTTTATACTATGATCTGTAAACTGTAATGTACACATAAAAAGAGTAGACCCAACAAATGTGGAATGACTGCGATTAAATTAAATCTATTTTTAAGATATGTAAGGTGGTATCTGTTTGGCCTACCTTCTGTTGCACAGCCATTATTTAGAAAATTAAGGGAAATGCAAAATATATACATTTTGCATTTTTAATGTTTCTTGAAGAAAACAAAAATAATATATTATTATTCAGTGACTTTACTAGTCAGGTCTAGTTTAGATGAACTTGGGCTGTATGTGGCCCATAAACTAAAGTGAACAGTTTTTTGTTGTTGTTTTGTTTTGTTCTTGCCGTGCACAGACAAACACACACATCTCTCACAAATCTCTGCAGTGCACCTACAATAGCCCACACAAAGGAGGAACCAGCCATCAGGACTGCTGTTAACTTACAGTCAGCCACTCCATCTTCCTGGTAGTCAGACACTACTGAGGCGTCGTCTGAAGGGGCCGAGCGACCCAGGCTGGAACTGCGGTTGTCATCAGAGCCTTCATCTTCCCTTAAATCCGCTGGTGGTAGTGATTGTGTGAAACAGAGAGATAAAGGAAATGTCACTAAGAGAGATAATTAACAACAGACTTTATGGCCTCATCTTTAAAAACTACACAGTATGTGATGGAGATTAAGAGATTGTTACTTACATCTTATAGGAAACTCCTCGGGGTTTCTGCAAAACCAAAACAGGTACAAATCAAAAACTACATTTTTGCAGTGACTTGCAAAGGTTTCTGTGCTTTCATTTTCAGACAGCTTCGCTCCAGCATTACTTCTGAAATTCAGTAATTGTTTCTTAAGCAGAAGACCACAAAACCACAAGGATTCTATAGCAGAGCTTGTGTCTCTTATCATGCAGTGCAGGCAGTGCCGACTTCCGGAGTAAGCTGTCACCAGTACTTCATACAAGAGGTTGACTTTTTTGGGCTCGTGCTCAAGAATTAAATCACATTTAATTGTCTCAATCAAGAAAAGATTATTGCACGAGATCTTTAAAAGCTGTTTTAACAATAAGAGCAAGAATTAGGTCTCGAAGGTGACACCATTAGACTTAATCAGCTCCTTCAAATGTAATCATGCAAACTGTGTTTAAAGCAATTACAGCAACAATTAAAGGTTTTGTGTGGCATTATCAGCTAAAATTAGATAACGGAGTCTTTGAAATTACTTTTAAAAGTGGGTTTCTGGGCCTCAGATTTAGAGCTTCTTCGAAAGGATAAAATCATACCTTGAATGGACGACCCTGAAGTTATTCAGCAGAACCTCTCGTGTCTCTTCTGCAGATTCACTCAGGTTCTCACCATGAAGAATCTCTGTCACAAACAGCTCGCAGTCTGAGGGCAGCAAACCATTTATGCTAAATTAAAGCAACCTTGGCATTGTGCATTTCCTGTATTGTTCTTCAGTCTTCTGTTATGCATGTTGTATATATAACAGAAACTACAGATGTAAATTAGCAGTTTTGCTTCAATCTGACATGTTTACATGCTATATTTTTATCCTTGTGCTAATTAGCATGCACTGTCCCTGTTAAATAACCACGAACATAAAAAATAAAAAAAATAAATTAAGCACTGAGGGTTATGAGTGACTAAAGGGTCACGATCATGAAGCGCTTACACAGAATAATGCACTACAATGCACTCAAACAAAGCAAACCCTGCAGTCTGTGTTAGCGTACCTCCATGACTCTCGAAGTGCGGCCTGCACAGCAGAGGCGACCCTCGGGAGCATTTTACGTGGCCCCGGAGCGTAACAAAAAAAAAAAGGAACGCAACAGTTCATGGCATACTGTGATATAACAGCGCAAAATGAAACCGAGGGAGCATTTCTCTGCAATTTCAACACTTTTATTGTAGCCATGATGGCAGATTAAACCTTCCTAACTTTGACAAATACAGCTGGTGTTAAGAAATGCCAAGAGCCATCTCGCATGCGGTTAAACAACAATAAACCAGCACAAAAATGATAATTACCAGCATAAACCACCATCTGATGAACAGAGACATTATAAACAATAACTGAAAGTGTTTAATGTGGGAGCCTCAATTACGCTAGCTTCCAAACTGGCATCCAGACAATAAACTTTAAGAATACTTTCTATCTGGTACTTTCATATCTTTGTTCCTAGTTTATCACTCACAAATCTCGCATCAAGTTTTCTCTTTTATAAAATATTGCTTTATGTTTCACAGTCCTCTCTTTGTGCTGAGCTCATGAAGATGTTTGACACATTAAAGGAAAAACCACCACGTGCTAACAGCTTCAGTATGCCTTAAATCTTCACTTTTTAGGAACTCTAAAGGAGGGCTGAGCATAGCTCTTCCAAAAAGCCTTTCACCCACTGGTGTTTTAATGGAGGACAGTGCAAATACTGTAACACCAGTCCAAAATCTCACAGGTGTGAGATGGTTAAGATATCGTTACTGCAAAGACCACAGCATATGACTCACCTTATCAAACCATCCGGTGAGCCTTTAATAACTTCTTATACTGGTAGAGACCACTCCCATCACAATGCAAATCATCACCCAGGAAAAACTTTGTATTGGTTTTGCTGCGGAAACTCCACATGTAGATTTTTGAGGAACGAAAAAACTATTGACCTGTTAAGTCTGATGTCATTAGCCATTTTCAGGTCCAAATAATTCTTCAGTTCCCCAAGTCAAACAAATGGGGAGAAACCACTGAGAGTTTAAACATTGAACTTAATATAAATGATCACTCGGGGTGTTCACACAGGCTTAAAATGCAGACATCCATGAAGGAAAGGATTTCCAAGGTTTAGCTGGCTAAGTTAGCTGGCTAATAGAAAACTAAATATCAGCAATGTTTGTGAAGTTGGGTTAGCTGACATATGATCCACTACTTGTTGGCTAGCTCAAAGCTATGTTAGGATAACACAAACACATTAGCAGAATTAAGATGTAGAATGAGCGTTAAATTTTTCTCAATTAAAGTTGTGGGTCCCTGAAAGCCAGAAACAATCGCCATCACATGGCAGGAAGAAAACACCGAAAATGGATAAAATTTCATCCAGAAGAACGTCTGAGACAATACATCAGTAACACAAGGTTAGTAATTAATATGTCGCTATGGTTTGGATTACTTGGATTAGTCATGTAATGAAACTCACTTAACAACTTGTCCAAATCTAGAAATACATTTAGGTTTCTATACATTTTCAGTCCTGTTAGGTAATGTGGTAATGTTGATCTCACCTCAATAGGTAACAAACCATCCACGAGGTCAGAGTTGACACTCTGACTGGCTGCTTCTGGCCCCCGGGTTGCATATTTAACAGCAATACTCTAAGTAAAGACGTGACTCAAACCAAGCCAGCAAAACAATACCATGAGATGCCATCTCTGTCTGGGTCAAGAGTTTAGATATTTCCTTCAACTAGTCACCTGCACCTCAATACTTTATGCTTTCCTTCTACTTACTTACTAAAAGAAAAAAAAGGGCAAACACGTAAGGCTATCATATCCCTCTAAAGTAAACTGCAAACTTGATTTGATGAGGTGGAAACATTACAGAGAAATGTGACACCAATCTTTATGATAATGAAGGCCAGAACAGGTCGGTCAACATCACTTATCTGATTCAATTTCATGATGCACCCACTCATATTCTACAGAGATGTTCTGGCCCATGCAAATGTTCTTCCAAAAGCCTGTTGGCTGGCTTAGCAGTGGATGCAAATGTAGTAAATGTCACGGCAGCAGTGAAGATCTATGAAAATTGTTAAGATGCAGTGTTAAAAGTTCTCTATAACACTGTGTGCTCAACAGGTGGGAGCTCAACTCTAAAGAGTGCCTACTTAAACTGACTTTAAAGTTAAACTTGTCTATGGGGAAAGAAAGATATGTTAAATGTAAAAAAATAAATAAAGATATTACCATACAGAAGCCTCGTGAAGTCGTCCACATTTGTCCCCATTCCTTTGGTTCACCTATCCAAAAAATAAAACTTCAATTTGATGATTTATCAGACTTATTCAGCTCCTTTAGGCTTTGGGTTTTACTCCACAATGTAGCCTACGTAGCTCCAGTCTTTAACGTACCGTTACAGCTCAATGAGACTTAAAAAGGAACCCGGCACACATACACTGTAGATCAACTCACCACCTGTGGCCTTTTGCAATGAAACTTCCGTGCATGCATCAACATTTGCACAAAATGGGGAGGAGCAGGTGCACAAATGACAACTTCCTCTGCATTCTGGTTTCTCAGCTGAGAGCAAAGAAGCTCTGCCTGACAATGAGACAAAAAAAAAAAAAAAACCCCACCGCTGTCTGGCTTATAAGGCTTAGTAGGTCATGTACATGAGCTGCTGCCTGCCGGTGTTATTACAAAACTGCATGTGGTAAATGCACAACCACGTCTAGACAAGCAAACTAGAAACTAATGCAAAGTTATTCCACATAAAAATCAACAAATCTGGAAAAGGTTCCCACCTGACCCTCTCAGAATAAGCATTTATTTTTCAGACTCTAGCACAGGACCATCATGGACCACATACAGCCCAGTTTGATCTTAAGAGGGCCAGGCTAGTAAAACTCTTAATAATTCATATTTATTTATTGGTTACTTAATTACTTTGTTGTAATATGAATGGCTACAGGTGAGGTCTTTATCAGTGGAAACAAATGAAAATACAGTTAAAATTCCAAAGCCCCCCATTGGGCCAGACTGGAGTCTTATGTTTGACACCCCTGCTCTAGCATATTTAATGAAACCATGTAAAACTTTACCTTCATATTACAAATATTTTTTTAATTACAGGCCCTCCTAGTGCATCTGGGTTATCAAAATCTAGCACTTTTTAATTTGCCTTATTTTTTTCAGCTGAAAAAACACATTTAAACTCTGCTAGAAACTGCAACTTAACACATTTTTACGCCCACACCAAGTCTCACAATCTGGGGCAAAATTCTTGGGTTTTTTTCTACACAAATTTTTTCTACATCACTTATATATCACAGTGTCAGCAGCAAAACTCCTCCATTTTAAGGCAGCTGACTTAAAGGAAGCATTGGTAACCTAGATGTTTGATCCAACAGTTAAGAAAACTCAAAATATCAAGGTAACATGATTCAATAACTTGTGTTACACTGCTCTGCAACCTCTGCTGGCCTCTTTCACAGAGGCAGTGAAAGAGTTGTTGGGTCTTGTCCACACATTGTAAGGTAAGAGTAAAGGCTACTTCCTGCCAGACCTGTTTGTGCTCTCAAGAATGCAATTGTGCACTTGACTTACTTGGGTTATCTTGTAAATTAAAATAAAACCCATGTTTCTAAAAACTCTGGTGTCAGTCTTCATTTTATATTGTGGCTTATAGGTATACAGGATTGTAATTGTGGTATTTACAGCCCAAAGTACAGCTTGTGTGTACTTTAATCGTGATAGGATTTACTAGCATTGACCGTAGCTCTGTAAACCGATTAATTTACCTTAAAAAATATTTAGGTAAATTGATAATACACACATGAAAAATGTATCATGATATACCTCCAGAGTAGCTAAGTTTAATTTAGCTAAATAAAGTCTGGTGACAGTGCTTGGCTTTTTAATTAACTGGAGGAAGTATTTAGAAAACCTTGTTGTTGTTATGTCGCCTTCAGTGCACATACTGCACAGCTGGAGTCACAGGCCAGAACTAAAACTTAGCACTATTATTCTCATAATGAAAGTAACTGCTGTTTAATTTGTCTAGCTGTCCATGCAAGTTTTATATTAGCCTAATTTAGCATGCTAGGCTAAGTTAAGTTAGCCTAACTTCGCTACAATCGTTGATAGGCGTTTATTAGCTAATTTTGGCTTCTTTAAAGTCAGCTAAATGGCCCTTCAATGTTTATCTTCTATCATTTTTCCTGTTAAGGTTATATACTTACCAGTTAACGTGGAAATAAAGGTGGGAAGCTATTTTAAATGTGATTTTAGATAGCGATCTTTATGTAAGTCTTCTCCCTGCGTGCGGCTTTCAAGTGCGTATGTTTTCCGTTTTTGCTACTGAACCTGAACCTCATCCTGAACTACCAATGTGGTTATAAAAGCGTTTCAGAACCATATTCTGATAAAGGTGAGCTACAATTCCTCGACCTTTCACAGAAAGATAATTTTTTAAAGTTTGATTTTACTGACCGCTTTTTGTTTTTGTGCAAATGCTGAGTTCAAGTACGCCCAGTCTTTCAATCTTTAAAATGGTAAATTTAATTTGTAGCAGGAGAGATTTTTTTAGGAAGTAATAACCTAATGGGGATGTCTAATGCTTTCCCTCTAGTAGATATTGAGTTCTGAATCTGTCTTTCTTTTTTCTTTTTTTTTTAAGATGAGAATATAAATATCAACAGGGATGCAGTTAACATATAGCTTTGTTACTGAATCTGAATTTAACTGGTTAAACATTACCTTCTGCATAAATAGCACATCTTGGCAAAGCGGGTATCATAAATTCTCAGTTTCACTGCTTAAATATGACACTTTCATGGGTCTTTGGTTTTGGCTGAAAAACTAATTAGTATATTTATGACAATAAATGAATGCAGCTTCACTAAATTGGCCCCTCACTATTTGACAGGGCCTGGATGAATGGTTACGTTTGCCAGCAGAGGATGACCTGGATTGGACTGGGCTCAGCTGAAATGAGCAGAGGAGGCTGTGGTAGTAGCTATATTAGAAATAGAAATATTGGTGGTTGTTGCTATTGTGTTATTGATCCTCTATTACTGAAAGCGTGTGAGGAAAGCCATCAAATAAGCAAAGCTCAATCAGACACAGCTCACATTGACAGAAAACACGACGTATCAATCAAGTGATGTATGGCTGATACCATATTTTAAACTATAGACAAGATTTTTATTATTTCAGATCTTAAACTTGCATTTTTTAACTCTTAATGCAGCATGTTGACTCTAATCTTAATCGTTGCAGCTGCGATGATCCTGTTTTTATTTTAAAATCTTTTTTTTTTGATCACCAAACAATACTTTCACGTGTTTTCACATGTTTTCATGTTAAATTCTGTCTCATGATGGAGTCCTTCCTTGTCACTTCTCCACAAGAACCCGTGGGGTCAGGGCGAGTTGAATCCCATGTCAGGATTGTCCCCACACTGACCTGTGCCTGACTGGCCTTCCAGCAAAAAGCCCCTGTGAAGGTAAGAGGAACTGGGGGTCCCCTCCCCTGGAAAAGAGGTTCCCTCCCCTTGACAGCTCCACAGAGCCCCAGCCACCTGCCTGCTGGGTCAGCCCCATATGAAAAGGGAAGCCCTTTGTAATCCAACGGGGATTACACCACCCAACAATGCACCGCTGAAAGAGCGACAAAAGCCCTGTATCAAACGCCGCCGAGGGGGAGCAAGACTATGATCTCCCACTACTACCAACACTGACTCCTCTGCTGCCTCTCATCTCCCCAAGAGGCTCTCACCCCCTTCAGCATTTGCTGCCTCTGTCCTCCTTCTGCCCTCTCTCATCTCCGGGATCTGGCCTTTTATCAGCGCATTCCTTTTCATTTGCATTGCGGTGCGGGGAGGGACAGCAGGTCTCTCTGATCTGATAGAGCCAGAAGAGAGAGAGTCAGGAGGCTCCTCAGGGCATGAAGGGTATGTGTTTGAGTGTGTGTGTGTGTGTGTGTGTGTGTGTGTGTGTGTGTGTGTGTGTGTGTGTGTGTGTGTATCCTGTCCTGCAAACACACAACACTGCATTCTCCAGATAGGCAGTCCAGAGGGGCAAATAAAGAGGCACCCACACCTGTCTGTCGAGCTCTGTTTGTCTTTAGTTTAGAAGAGGAAAAGGAAGTAGTTTAAAAAGAAAGCGACACTCACCTTCAAACAAATTGGCCACAAAAATAGCTTAAAGTCACTCCTTCACCTTTCAAAATAGAATATATCTCAAGATGGTGCGCAAATTTAAATGCATTCATTTAAAAAAAAAAAAAAGGTGTTTGGCCTGATTCTTGACGGTCTCTTGTAAATGTTTGTGTTGCTCAAGGAGATAAAAAAAGATGTAGTTTACTCTTCAGATTTCCTCCGAATCATTGAATTCCCAACCCACCCATTGCTCAAACATATGTCAGTGCAGGGGGGGGCGAAGTTAAAAAAAAGTGATGATAGATTGAGGACACGAAAGACAGAAGAGAGCAAATGTGCTGTGCTAAATCTACAACCTTCAGTCAGCCTCACATTGACTGACTCGGAGAGTTACCTCAGCTTGTGCTCCAATCAATGTTAGCCCTGAGAGCATTGAATAGAAAATCATTCAAATTGTATTATGTTAGGATATATGAGCCGTTTCAAAATATTAATTCAGCATTATTTGAGGTGTCTGTTAAGGACAGCAGTTACAGCTAGCAGTGCGTTGACTCGACTGAGTGATTGCACACCTCTATTACATGTGATGTATGAATGTGTGAGCGAGGGACCTATTTTTCATTACCAGGACTTTGTCCCTAGAGGCAGTTGTTAAAGAAGAATCCATGAATTACCCCTCTGGAACAACTGGCCCTTGTCATAAGCCGAGAGGAGAGGGAAAGTGAAGGGGGAAAAAGGGAAGCACAGCACTATTGATAGTGGTGGGATTGAGAGACTGGAAGGACGCCAGAAGAATGTGTCTGCCTTTGCTTGTGATCCGGCAACGCTGCCGCCTCTCCCTCTGTCCAGTTAATTGGAATACAAAGCAGAGCAGGGTCGATGAGAGAGCGGCGGTGAGGAGGAAGAGGAGGAGGAAGGTGGTGGTGTGAGGGGAGGGTGGTAAGCTGCTGTCTGTCTACAGCAACACTCAACCTTCACTGCTCACTGGGAATTGACTGTGGAACCAGCAAGCGAGACCGACACACTGTCACTGGTAAAATGAACTGTCACCTTGCATTTCTCAGCCTCCTGGCAGCATCGAATTGGCCGCTTTGAACCATGTGACGTGACACTGATTGAGTTCTGGTTTCCCCCCTCCTGGGCTTTAAGGAAAAGAGCTGGTTTAATTTCAAGTGTGCAAGCTTTCCATGCAAAGTATCAGGCAGCGCTTCGTACCTGCGTCTTTACACCAAAGCTTTCTCTTCTTCCTCACCACCCCTCATTATTTCATCGTGCTGCCTCGTTACGCTGCCTCTCAGCTAGTCTTGTTTTTCTTACGGCATATAGTCATGGCGGTCTGACAGGCACACAGAGGAGGAAAACTATTAGGGGTAGCCATTTGGATCCTGGAGGCAATCCCGGGGAGTATTAAGACGTTAACCCTGGCCAAGTCACTTGTCTCTCTCAGTTACCATGCTGATGGAGTGGGGAAAGGATGCAGTCGCAGTGGGACCCGGGAGACGGGAGCTTCAGGTCGGCCAGCGCCTCCAGATCCAATCGAGCCTGACTCGGATGGGGGATGGTTGTCAAGAATGTCTCAGGCTTGGCTATAAAGAGCCTCAGTGCCAAAACAAAGAGCGTGCCACTCATACCCAGGCAGCCCCTCTCCACAAACCTCAAAAACTGTGAAAGAAATCATGAAAATAAAAAGAATTAGGGGTACGGCAGTACACTGGTACCAACCCATATCTACTCAGATTATAAGACTTTCAAATGTAATTGTTTATCATAATTTTGTTTCCCTCCTACAACAATGAGGGTATCAACACCAACATAATTTTTTTAAAAAGGGAAAAAAACTACTGAATTTCACAGACCAAACACCTCAAATGAATTTTGATAACAATAAAAAAAAATGCATATGCAAGTTTGGTTTTAATTTCTTTAAACACCTTTTTAAGAAGTGTTTAAAAGTCTGTTTTTCTCATCATTGCTAATTATAAAAATATGCGTGTTACATTTAAACCCAGTTATGTCTGCACACGGAGTGATGTCATCAAAGCATTTCACCTCAGCGTCCAAGAGTCGTGCTTCATATTAGGGGTGAAACACTGTGTTAATAATGCACATATAACACTGCTAATAACTGTGTAATTATTATTTTTATCTGCTCTTTCTACAGTTATAGTTCCACCTCTGTAATGCTTTCATTCTTAATTGTTTGCCAGAAAATACAAAACGCAACAAATCTGTCTTATTGCATTGATGCTAAAGATACTGTGACAACACCATTAACTGATACAATCATGAAGTGAAACTTACATATGCAAACAATCTATTAAGCTGTAGATTTTTTTTTGAATCGGTAAATTAATAAGTTTCAAGGATGGATGAGCTTAAGAGAGAAACTGCCCCCAAACAGTCCTCATAAACTAAGGAGGAGGAGAGACCCCTCTCAGAGCCAATGGGAAACCAAACAGACGTTTTATATGGAGAAAAATGCTTTTTCTAATTTCACATATCCCACAGAGATGACATCAAATGTCTTATTTTGTGTAGCCAGCAGCACAAAAGCCGAACAAATTCATTGTAGTGCCAGACTGACAGAGAAAGTTAAGAAATGTTAAAACTGAAGATGTTTATATTTATTTCAAATAATAAATAAAAGAAGATTCAGTGCACAGAGCTGTTTCCCCTTAAGTTTCTGATTCCATACACCTATTTTTAGTTCTTCCATTTCTTTGGTTAGACATTAATTTATGGTCTCGATCTTAATAAAGGTCAATAGCATTTAAAAAAAAAAAAAAAAACAGGACAAAGATGGAAAATGAGTCCTTGTTTGAACTGTAATTTGTTAGGTTTGATAAATATTCTAAGAAGTTTTCAAGAAACTGAACAGAACCAAATTTCTTTCATCCATTTATTTTGATGTCTGTGTCTTACAGTACAAGATAAAATGGTGTTATCCCTCAAAGCTGTGTTTGATATCTTCCCTCTGTGGTATCTTTTGGATGACCAACCCCCGGTTATGCCATGAATACTGTATCTAGTTTTCCTTTGAAGCCCGGGGACCCTGCAGAGTGACATGCGACAGAGGAACTGGTAGAAAACCAAGGAAGTGAGCCTGGCAATAGACTTGTAAAAGAGCCTGCAACAACTGCAAGCAGCATGGGGTACAAACAGCACTGGGTTGACCTCAAGCAAAGTGCAGGGAGGGGGGCGGACGTGCCGGCTAAAGACATCTGAGGAAAGAAAAGGAGGCTGTTTTTGCTGGAGCTATTAATAGTTTCGACTATATTTGCGCCTGTAACAGTTTCTTCTTTGTGTTCCTTTTGTGTTCATTAACCATTCTGTGCTCCTCTCCTCTCGCTGTCCTACATTCCCCGGGCGAAGGCGAAGAGGGCTGAACTGATCCGAAGGTGAAAAACATCCTCCTCCTTTCTCCTCTCCCCCAGCTGAACATCTGTCTCCGTGGTGTTGGCTGCAGCACCGACTCTGACACCTCCAGATGGAGAGCCCACTGGGAGCGCTGAGGTATTACCTACAGAGATGGCAGAGATCGCACCTCTGGAATGAAGTCCCACACTTGTTTTCCACACCGTCCCCCTTTTTTGTTGTTGAATCTGTCACTATTCACCTTATAGATTATCGCCTTCCCAGTCCTTGGCCTTGCGACTCATCTGAAGAGCAGGCTGTTGGTTTGTAAAGAAATGCATGTCACCAAACCTCTCTGCTCCTTTTCTAATTTACAGTAATGGGCCGTATGGTATTTCAACTGTAACTTCTATTCGTAGGACTGTATCAATTTTTAATATAGTTGTCAGAGGACTGCATACTCATGCAGATATATTTCAAATGATTTCCATTTCCTTAAAACTTGTTTTTGAGCAGCCTCGGAGAGATTAAAGTTTGCACAATCTGGAGCACAACCTAAATGACCTACAACCTTATTAGTCTCAATATTAAAAGCAATACCTGCAAAGATCTGAGAGACTTAGAGTGCACTTCTCTGAGCCTCTCTGGTGTCTTGACAGATTGACTCTGCATTCATTTGTGCCTGAACTCTGTGTGAACCTTAGCTTTGGGGAAAGGGGCAGCAACAGGCCAGTGCTGTTGGGGCAGAAACTGTGTGCAAACCTAACACCCAGTGCAAATATTGAAACTACTGCCCCTTCAACATCACAAGAAAGTAGGCGGTCAGGTCCGGCGAGCCTTTGACTCAAGGTGAAATCAGAGTAAGCGCTGAGAGGTTAATTGATTTCATCATTTTAAAAGAAAGATTGTTAAATTTTATAAGATACAAATGGACTTCAGTGACAACCTGTGACAACCTGTGTCCCGGCAGAATTTGGGTAACAAATCGAGCCTGAGACCTGCCTCCCTGGAGTTTGTTGTCATGTTTAGAGCCCCTGGAGGTATTTCGAGGTGAAAAGGTCACTGAGAACCACCCCATGTGTTGTGAAAGATTCCTCTTGTCACATTATGCAAGGGGACTAATAATAGAGGTAAACATACAGGGGGGGAATAAGTTTTTAAAACCACACATAACTTTATTTTACACAGTGAAACAGAACAAATTCTTTATCAGAATTTAAAGTTTGATTGGACTGAATCAGAATTATCTGGATACTCTTTTTTTGTTTTTATTTTATTGCACACTCACACACGCAACAAATACAACTCTTATTGCATTTTATAGACTTTATTAAGCTAAATTGTTTCAACAACTGTTGGAAAATACCCTGTAAATAAATAGTGCAAACGGTAACACTGAGTACATCAGTGCGGCAACAAACAAAGAAAAAACAGCATGGAGGTGTGTAATAGAAAGATTAAATGACTACAAGCAGACACTGCCTACCCTGTATAGTTCACAAGTCCACAAGCAATTTTCAGTTTTTTCTGGAATGGTGCAACTTTGGGGAAAATGTGAAAAACTCTGCTCGGGCCTCCAGTTATATTTGTAGTCACGGTTTAGTTTTTCTCTTGTGTCTTTGGGGAGGCTTCAGAGGTGGAAAGTTTCTCCGTTGGTGCCGGGGTGTTGACTAAAACACAGCCCAGTTTCTCCCGTTTCTTCTGCTTCATCCTCCGGTTCTGAAACCAGATTTTCACCTGCGTCTCATTGAGCTCCAGGCTGGCCGCCACCTCCACCCGCCTTGCCCGCGATAGGTATTTGTTGAAGTGGAATTCCTTCTCCAGCTCGGTCAGCTGCTTGGTGGTGAAGTTAGTGCGGATCACGTTGTGCTGGCCGGGAACACCGAACTCCGACACGACTGCTGTGGAGAGAAATGGATGAATGGGATGATAGAGGAAAATGAAAGTCGTGGGGCTAAAGAGTGGGCTTTAATGACGATGAAAATGTCAGCGTGAACAGAAGAAATGCGTGAAATATTAGCTGCCAAATCATTTGAGGACAATCTAAAACAATTTGGTCTAATTATATCAGCTGGATGGGGGTTTTACGCACGGGGAACAGATCCCGTTTGGTTTCTAAACTGCATTTCTTAGCTCTGATTTCCTCATAACAGACCTGTTTTGGGAGGATTCCTCTTCACTTTCATCCAGTCGAAAGTTTTCGAAGTTTCCTCTACATGCTCCAAATCCCTTTCCTTACATGGAGGCGGTAACCTTGCGTAAACACTTTCTGAATATTCTTGCTGCCTCTGATCCCCGCTGCCAAAATGCAGATACTGGCCTCCCGGTGCAACCCCAGGCCCACAACTGTCCCCGGTATAGGGAGCCATGTTTGTGGCGAGGGGTGAGACTTGTGCATGGATAAAGCTCCGGTCCTGCTCGGGGGCGAGGCCGTACTGGTGATGTCCGTACTCCAGAGGTGAGCCATACACGGAGTTGCCCGGTCCCGCGAACGGCATGTCCAAGCCTACGTGGTTCTGGTGGTGCAGAGGGAGGCTCGGAGTCTGGTGGGGCGCCGAAGTTGCGACCATTACACGTCCGTCCGGTGCGTAACTATCACTTGTTGCGCAAGAGTTGGAGGATGTATATCCATGGTTTAAGTTGTGGTATCCGGCCTTTGCGCTGAAAATATTTGCTCCCCGGTTGCATACGGGGTAATCTAAGTATGAGTTCATCCTGAACCTGGGCCTGCCGTTTGTTCAGAACTGATCAAGACCGTGCAGTCATTAATCGGTGCTCCCTTTGCCCTAACCTTCTAGGTAGTATGTCAAAGCTGTAAAACTGCCTTCCACCCTCATATCACCTTCCTGACACACCATGTGACCCGCCAAACGCCAATGGCAAGGGACCTACAGCACTCTGTCAAGTCTGCAGACTCGTCCATCAAACGGCCTCGCATTTACATGACAAATGCTTCAATCAAACTCGCTCATCCATCTGATAGGAAGGCAAACAGGAGGACACATTTTCAGGCCACAGTGTTACAGGAAGAAAAAATGATAAATGAATATGAGAAAAAAATGATAATAAAAATGATAATAACAAAAAAGTTACTTTTTTCGAGTTATTTTACTCTTGAACAAATAATATAAAATAACCTTTTCTATTAATTTATGGCCTGCAGCTGTTTTAATTGTGATATCATTTGTTTTTCATGCACTTTGTTTAATTCTCTGTTCTAAATGACATGAATGAAGCTAATTTCTATACTGAAAATAAACTTTTTGTAGCTGCTTAAATAACTGGCTTATTATTAAAACACGTTCGGACTGAGTGAACCCTGCAGACAGACACCGAATCAGGCAAGGGGGGAAAGGCATTGCAGTGACTCCAGTGATCCATCATGGCTCCTTTTAAAAGATTGACAGCTTGTTTGGCCCATTTCCCCCATAAAAGAACAAAGACACGTTTAAGAACCATATACAGTCTTTTTTTTCTCCACCGCGTCTTTCTTTTTCTGCTTAAAAGTTGTTCACACTTACAGGGTAAAATCCTCCAAAGCCTACAAGCTCCACTCTCCTCTTATAAGAGTTAATGTAAGGTTATAAACCTCAGGCGCTAACTAAGCTCTAATTAAAAGAGAGAAATTTGCGCTTGGCTCTTTTATTTTGGAGATCAAATCTGGTGGAATAAATTATTATTATTATTATTATTATTATTATTATTATTATTATTATTATTATTATTATTATTATTATTATTATTATTATTATTATTATTATTATTATTATGTTGGGTAAATTACAGCAGTGAACCTTTTTAATTTAAGGTCTTAATTATTAAACGAAAGTTAAAGTCGAAAAGAAAATAACCGAAACTTTGCACTTAAAACACACAGCAAATGATTTATAAATACAGATAAAAAACAACAACATTTGAGACTAATATTCTGATTAATTAGTCAAATAAATAAATAAATAACGCATGCATGGAAATATATCAGTATTGCGCTTCTTTATAAATCCACACCGTGCGCTACAGGTGGGTCAGTTTGGGAGCTTGCATGATTCTTTCCTGAGGACTGCAGCTCTGTGAGAAATACGAGCCGCTCAGGTCGTTTCCTCGCAGGTTGGGGTTTGGTGTGTGTGAGCTTGTGTGGGTGCTGTACTGCACATCAAACTGCGGGCCATGCGTGAAGCCTGAAACTGGATATTTAGAGTAGTTTGCCGGGTACGCAGGCTGCTGCTCCTGCTGCAGCTGGGGCCTGAGCGGAGGGGAGGCCGGTTGGTAATCCCCTCCCAGATGGACATAACCCAGGCTCGACAGAGTGGGGCTTTCCGGGGCGGAGGGGGAGGACGAGGGCGAGCAAGAGGAGGTGGTGATGGCTGGAGGGAGGCCCTGACCTCGCTGGTCCTTTTTCTGCTTCATCCTCCGGTTCTGGAACCAGATCTTGATCTGCCTCTCGTGAAGGTTGAGCAGGCCGGCCATCTCCACGCGCCTCGGCCTGCAGAGGTAGCGGCTGAAGTGGAACTCCTTCTCCAGCTCCACCAGTTGCGCGCTCGTGTACGCGGTGCGCGTTCGCTTGGAGGCCGGGGTCGCGCTGCTTGGACTCTTCTCGTTCACGGGGCAGTCTGTAGAGACAATAATGTGCACGGGAACGTGATCAAATTAGAAGCTTCCCCTTCAATAACTCTTTAAGTTTGCACATCTTTTAGTTTTAGTCTTATGTCTCATTCCTGCTCTTCCTGCTATGACCCCCCACCCCCCACCCCCCATTATAAAAAAAAAGCAAAAAGTAAAAGATCAAAAGTAAAAACAGCAAATTAAAGTTTAATCAGTAAATAAAATCAACAGCAGAACAGAATAAAGGAGCAGCGCAGAGGACACATAACGTTACCACAGCTTCGCGGTGCCTCTGGTGCTCTGTGAGCAAGTTAGTACGCATGTGCTAAAGGGCAAAGTCAGCAAGCTCCAAGGCTAAAATGCAGGTGATGAGTTTGTGTTAGAAGTCTACGCATTTCAAGGATGTTGATTTTAACTATTTGTGTGTGTGTGGCGGGGGAGGGGCAATTTCTATGCGTTTAATGATTTACTAAATGAAACCCAAATATAAAAATACATTTTTATATACAAGAAGAAGTGCTGTCCAGGCTCGTTCTCGTTTGGTTTATGTGTGTCTGATGTCAAATAAGTAAGATAAGATAAGATAAGATAAAACTTTATTAATCCCTCGGGTGGGTTCCTCTGGGAAATTCGGTAAGTCACTTGATACTGGACATTTGACTGTCTTATGCCTTTTATTTAAATATTTTTCCTGTCATAAATCATGAAAGTCTCTGATTTAGGTTCAGAGAAACTGTATTTAAAGTGGAAGATAATTGCAAAGAATAAAAACGTGAGTTTAAATGAAGGAGGGCCATCTATATCTGTGTGTTTCCTGTTTTAATAAGCAGCATTTCTGCGCTGATGAGTCATTCTGTCTGTGTCCTGTTACTCTCGGCTTCGTCTGTCCCCCCAAAATCGATTAAATCTGAATATTTTTCTATGTAATAAACATGACATGTGAAATTAAATTATATTGCTTGGTCTGTTTTATTCTTAAAACAAATGTCATCCTAAATCCTGAGCCAGGGCCTTCCCCTCGCATGCCTGATTGCAGCTTTAATGCTGAACTGCAGGGAATATACGCTACATTAGGAGCTACGTTGAAGGGAAAATGATTGGAAACGGCTTCATTTAAAATCCTCTGCTGCTGCTGGTTTATGTCATACAGACCTGCGACTCTCCTCCCGGGTTTCTGATTTGAGTGTCTGGACTCTTTCATCCAGGGGAAAATCTTTCTGCTCATTGCAAACTTTGGGTTTTGCTGCTTTGACCTCCGGGGAAACGTGCCATGCTCAGACGCCTCCACTTGCTGCTGAGGAGCACACTCAAAGCCGCTCACACCATCCGGAGACTCGCTGAAGAGGTCACGGTGGTGATGGTGATGATGGTGGATGCTGTGTGAAGCGCTGCTGGTTTTCTGCATTTCCATTAAACGTGCACAGGGTCTCCTCCTCCCCCTCCTCTCCTCCCCTCCCTTTTTGACCTTGTGGCGAAGCGCTGGCAGCCAAATGTCACATGGCAGGTTTCCACAGAGGGCTTCTTGGCCTGAGACGATCCAGCAAAAAAAGAAAAAAGACGGAGACAGAATCAGGGAGGAGACTAAATGATCCATCTTATCAACTCAATAGTATGCTGACATGAATAGCAAGCCTCTCCAAGCCAGAGAGGCGACGCAGAATGAAGAGTGTGCTGGAGAAAGAAAGAAAAAAAAAACACACCAAGAGGAGGATAATCCTGTAAAATCTCTGCAGAAATTCAATTATTATCCTCTTGTTCACCCTTTGCAATTAATATGGACCTCAGTGGCCTACAAATTCCTTTTATTGTCATTTAATTATGTAAGTAGCATAACCAATATATAAGGATTGCAGAGTATTAAAGGGGCAGCTTTATTGGAGGCAGTCTTTTGTTTGATTCAGATTCAGGGCAAGAGAAAAAAAATAATACTAATTGACAGATATAAATAGCTAAAATATAAAACCATACATTAAATACAAATATAGCAAATAACAGTGTTTTTATTCATGCTTTCAGTGGTGCTGCGGGAAATTAAATTAGGCCTGTATGACTGCTAATAAATAGCAGCCTTTGTTCAGTTAATGGATAGCCCTGCGTTGGGCATTTTTTAAGGGGGAAAAAATTAAACGTTACATCACAGTTTGCTAAGAAAAATCCATCAGTTAAACGCAAAATAAAAGAAAAGTGCTTTGTGCGCCGCGGCTGTTTTGTGCGCATCTTCTCGGGCAATTAAATTTAATTCACTTTTCTTCCAAAATTAAAGAGAATGAAATTATTAAAGGCGCAGTTTTAAGGACGAGGAGAGGGAGTGAGCAAGGGAGAGAGGGAGAATAAGACTGGAGGCATGCAGCTTTATGAACTCTGGTTGAACCGCGGCTGGAGTCGGGCTCGTAAATCATAAAGACACATAACCCAGTCCGCGGCACAACAGCTCGGCTGCCTTACCTTCACAACCTACATTCATTCCGCTGCTGAAACAATCCTGCACGCAAACAAAACACACCGGCTCCTCTCACCTTTGGAAAACCTCCCGGATTAGTGAATAATCCCAGCAGAAGCACGCGGCTCTCGTGCGTTAAGGTGCACGCGACGTGGCTTTGAGTGGTGAAGGAGTGGACAGTGTTTCTGCAGCTGCAGACCGCCCTGCGTTGCATTTCTGCACACAGGATCGGCGTGTGTGTGTGTGTGGATGTGTGTGTGTCTGTGTGTGCGCGTAAAAAGGAAGCCTTTCTGCTGATCGTGCAGGCTCAGTTTCATGTATGGTAATAGGCCTGCGATAAAGATAAGAAAGGGGATTTTTACGTCTTTCTATATGGCAAATTGACTTCCTCTACGTTTCTGCGGCAGTTAGAGCAGAATGAAAACCCAGAAACATTAAGTTGGCTCAGCAGAGGGCAGGGGGAGCTGAAATATTTTTGGCACTGAAGTCGATTTGAAGTAGATTTAGATAAAGAAAATGGCCTGTTAAGGAGATGCTTCCCACCTCTTCCACCACCACTGCTGTCATGCATTAAAAACACCCAAAGGCTACCAGTTTTTAATTCCACCGCGAAGCTTTCGGGGCGCAGAGAAATCACACTTCTATGAACACACAGGCAGCCACGTCTTGTTTAAACAATCCTGGGAAGTCGTCCAGCTGCTGTAACAATAAATTCAGACATCCAGTTCAGGACCGATGCCAGAGATGCCGTAAATTACTCAGCCAAAGAAAGCTATCAGTGTTTAGTCTTTATACCAAATGCATTCTTTGCGTAATGGATCCTTTCTTCCTTAATTTAAAAGAGAGATCAGAGAGGTTCATTTCAAAGCACCAAAGTGGAGACAGACCGCGGTCAGCACAGCAGCATCCATTAGAAAAAGAAAAGAAAATCGTGTAACGAGGCCTGGCTTGTGCTGGCTTTGGTTTTTGGTGACCGCTGCAGCGGATCGATTGGCGGTGCTTTGATTTCTCGTCTTCACGTTTTGCTCGATCTCTTTGATTGGCTCTTGAGGGTAATATTTAACTCAGTGGCGTTAATTAATGCAAATGGACGTCTTTGATCTTTGATGCGTGCCACAAAAATGTCTCATGGCAGCCGTGGGCCTTCTGTCCAAAAGGTCTGATTTACCTCACGCACACTGGTGCAGTTATTTTGTGCAATCACCGTTGATTAAACGGCTTCCTATATTTGGCCAGAGCGCTCTGAGAAACCAGATTTATGCTCCACGAGTCGCATTTTACTGATTAAACAAAGACTGAATTAAAATAAACGTTAAAAGTGGAATTTAGCAGACGGAGAAAAAAGCGTGACGTGTTGTGTTTGCTCCAAAATGTTAAAAAACATGCAGACCTGCAGAAGAGATGACCCACCACCACCACCCTCACCACCACCACCACCATTTTCCACATTTTGATTGGCTCTAGTTTACCAGGAAATGTGTTGATCCATGCATGCTGAGAGTCACAGATGATTAAATGCACTTGAATGAAATATCACACTTGCCCTTCACACTATCAGCTCCATATCTTTAACCTGATTAGTTTTGGTTTATTTTGTTTAAGTTGAATTTTCGCCTGCTTCTCCAATTCAGGGTCTTGAGCCTATCCCGGCTGAAATTTTGATAATAAGTTAGTTATCAAAATTTCAGTCTTGCAAAACATTCTCTGTGCCCCACATGTAGGTTTTTTCTTTTGTTTTTGTTTTTTGTGGCTTTGGTCAGCGCTGAAAGTCTGCCGAGTGCCGTCTGCTTGAACAGCTGTACAGCTCTCCATGTATGCTGATGGATCCGACCAGATGTAGCTTATAGCCCTGGAAGGTTCAACTACAAGCTGCCTTTGTGCTAAGACATTCCCATCAGTCGAAGCTGCAATTTGTGTGGCACTGAATTTCTGAGATTTAGTCCTCAGCCATAACTGCTTGTGCTAAAGTGCAAAGTATTACCCTCAAAGGTGCCCAAAGTAAGGTCTAACCCTAATGTGTGCCTTTGAGAAAGAAAAGATTATGTCTGTTAGAACTATCGTCTCATTATCAAACAGAATTTCAAAGACAAAAATCATTCTGATGGCATAGGAAGAAAAAATACCGGATTATAACTGATGGTGCATTAACGTGTAAGCATTAGTTTAATGTTACACATATGGTTATAGCACAATAAAAAAGTTTTTTATTCTGTTAATAGGATGCATTAACACAATTATTGTTATTCTGCAAAGTTATCAGAGAAACAATAGCAAATATTTGCCTTTGAAATGTAGTGAAAGTAGACAGAAATACTTGAGTAAAGCACTGCAGGTGCACACAGGTGCACATATAAACATAAATCCTCCTGAGAGCCTATAAAAAGCGCCATAAACACACAAAGAAAAATCAGCAATAAGTGCGCTGTTTAGACAAAAACTGCCCTCTGATATATGAGACGTGGAGGCTGTGTGTGTGTGTGTGTGTGTGTGTGTGTGTGTGTGTGTGTGTGTGTGTGTGTGTGTGTGTGTGTGTGTGTGTGTGTGTGTGATGGGGGTGGAGGTGCAGATGGACTGACCTGATAAGTCAGTTTCCACTGAATAACGCATGCACAATAAATATAAATACAAATAGGTTTGATCCTCGTGGAATGTCGTTATCACTCATGTATGACAACATCCCCGAGCTGCACTTTACGCCCATCACTCGCGATCTTCCTCATCGTCTTCTCTCTCTTCTTCTTCTTCTGTCTGGTGTTTGATGGACACACACAAACACACACCCTCCACATACCCCCACCACCTCCACCTCCAGCCGCCCTCCACTCAGTCTGCAGGCCTGCTGACAAATGCAGCGCACTGCAACCGCTCCTGTCAATTAGCTGCAGGAACCACGTGTGCGCAGAGGAGGGGATTTATTGCCCCGAATTAATTCTCTTGAATCGGCGGTGGCAGAGGCTTGATTCCCCACGCAGGCAACACGAGCGAGTCGATAACCAAACAAATACTCATAAATAACCGTGATTTAAAAATGTTGTTTGGCATCTATAAGCAGTAAACAAACAGCAGATATATATGTATAAGTGTTTGTTTGGGTAATTGTCAACAGCTGCACAGCGCAGGCTGAACAGATGTTACGCAATATATAATGTGTCTTTACGGGAGGATTTTTAAAAATAATGTGCATTAATAAAGCTCCTCCTGTCTTCGCCTTTGATTCATTTGTCGCCTTTGCTGCTTAGAAATGCTAAATATAACCGCGTTACTCCCGAAAACTTTAATCAAACTCACACTGCGAGTGCGTAAAATCCAACTTTGGTGAACTTACTTTTTTCCTTCTCCGGTGCCTCATGCTTTTCCTCACCAGGCCGGCTTCTCCATCCAGTCAGGTCCGTTGGAAATGTTTGTTTGAGGTCCTCCTCCTCACATTTCCCCCTGGCTGCAAACTACAACTCCTCCTTGACTATACGGACAGTGGCAGTGAAAAGGAGACGTGACAAATGATGTGCGGAACAATGCCCACATTCAAGGCTCGTCCGGCAACTTTCCCAGATGTCATATTCTTTACCCTCCACCCTCCCCAACAATGAGGCGCTAAAAGGGAGGAAAGAGGAGAGAAAACAGCCAGCCAAACTGAGCAGAAGGCCTGCAGCTCTAAAGAAAAAAAAAATCACACACACCAGCACGAAATATCAAATGTAGCGCTCATGTTGCACTGATACACAAACAGAAAGGAATTTTCTTGTCTTCTAGACGAATGTTTTTCTTCCCTTCTAGGTGATGTGTCATCATCTACATACTCCCCAAGATGCGAATTTGTGGCTGCTGCTGTATTTACACAAATTCGGATCTACAGGGTGGATATAGGTGACAGATCCTCCGTCTCTGCGGGCGTTTGGACAAAAGCCTGGAAGAATGAAGTCAGCTAATTTAAAAATCAGATCTAAACATGATCTTTTCACTTTGTGAACCGTGACACTGGATATTTCTGGACATTCAGCAATTTTTAATTTAAAAAAACCCTTCATAAGTTATACTAAAGGCTTCATTAGTGATTAATAAATATTATTGACCTGTTTAAGTCATCAATAAGAAAAAAAAAAGCCAGATTGTGAAAAAACCCCTGGGTCTATGATGTTTATCCCTATCGCATGCTGGAAATCTATGTATGTCATGTATGTAACAGGCTATTAAAGCCACATTAAATACTTCATAGATTTTAATAAGTCATTAACAAGTAATTTATCAAATGTTTCAGACATGGAGCAGCATGTTAAATGTTAATAAGTCACAAATAAAGAGGATTAATACATGCAGTCTGCAGTTTTTAATACTAGTAACTTATTAATAAAAGGTTGCAATAAAAAAAACTACTGTACAATTAATTGCAGGTTAATTAGATAAAGATGAAAATTTGGTTAACAAGCTATTGATAAAAGGCTTCATTTATAAAATATTTAGTTATATGTAATACTGGAAGTGTTTAAACCACAAAGTCTTCAATTACAGGAAATGTAATACATGCAGTCTGCAATTATTAATGTTACTGACTTACTGATAAAGATTTAATTATCAACAAGTCATTCAGCTGACAGCCAGATATGTCATTATTATTATTTATTTATTTTTAAAAACAACAACAACAACAACAACATCAGCATGTTTGTAGATTTATAAAGGTCAACGCATGTTGCTGGAATTTATGCACAAAAATAAGTCTTTAGTTCAGAACTTATAAATTCATTTATAGATGAGATTAGTTTTAATATAAAGTTTGAAAATAAAGTTTATTGCTATTAATGCCAATAAGTTATTACTGTATGAAAATCTGAAGTTGTAACTGTTTATATCTCGTTGATGGGGTAGGTTAATTTCCAAGAATTGAATTATAAATGCAAATGAGAAATTAATAAGGGGTTTAATGTCTCAGCTTTCCAGTTTTAAAAAAGGTTATTAGAATTTGCTGAATGCAAAACCAGCAGCTGTTATTAAGACATGAATAAGATGTTTTCAATTTTTTTAAAATAATAAAAATTGCAATAATAAGAATATTGAGACAAGTGGTATGATACAACACGTTACACACTCAACGAGTCATTAAAAACAGATATAAAAGTTAATAAGTCATTAATATGGGCTCATAATAACCCGTTCTGAGGATATATATAAATTAGACAGAAGTTTGAGCTTTTAAATGATGAACGCTATCGTTAGAAGAAGGTTGGACATAACAACACTTTATGTTACTACATTATTAAAATACTTTTAGTTAAAAAATCTGCAGGTATACACCTTAATACGTTTTTTAAAGGAGTAAAGTAACAACAATGTCATTAGTAAGGAGCATTAACCACAATACCTGCAGTTATAAGTGTTTATGTGTCATTAATAAAGGTGTTAAACCACAAAGAATGTGATTATAAATGGAAATATGCAAACACTTAGGGGTTTATTACATCAGGTATCCAGTTATAAACATAAAAAGGTTATTAAGATTCATTGAAAGCAAACACATGCAGTCATGGATGTGAATAAGTCATTGTTATGGTGTTTTGATAACCTGCTCAGATCACCAAGTGACCAAATCTGCACTTATTGATGTTTCAAAGTAACAGTACTAAGTAATAAGTCATTAAAAAAGGAGGTAAATCACTAAAAAAAAGTAATTTTTAAATGTATTTGTGATTATATAAGTTAATAAGGAGTATTGACTACAGCACCTGGAGTTATAAGGGTTTCTTTACTCATTAATAAATGTGTTTAACTGCCAAAAACTATAGATGGAAATGTGCAAATAATAAAGGATTTGATGAATCAGGTCTGGAGATATAAATGTTAATGAGTTATTATTAAATGGGTTCTGATGGTAGGTCTACAGTTATACACGCTAACAAGTTGTTACTAAATGGATGTTGTGTCCGTACCATCTGCAGGGAGTTTCTAAAAAATATCCACTCAGTTCTTATAACCAGCCCGAAGAAGCTTCTACAGCCCTAACACCCAAACGTTATTATTTATGGT
The DNA here is from genome assembly GCF_965226115.1 of Aulonocara stuartgranti. NCBI lineage: Eukaryota > Metazoa > Chordata > Actinopteri > Cichliformes > Cichlidae > Aulonocara > Aulonocara stuartgranti. The sequence continues at coordinate 5,099,682 of NC_138959.1, read as the reverse complement.
TTATAATAAATCTATAAGAGTAACTTAATGATTTATTAACTATTAGCTAGAAAGCCACCAACTCTAAACATTTTTGTAAAATATGCCCACAGAGGTTTGAGTTTGGGCAAATGTTTTACAGCTGCAGTGACCTCATGGCTGTCTTTCTCTAATAAGAAGTAAGACTTAAATATTGTGAGCATTTATAACAGTGATATGACTGAATGCACTTCACCGTCAGAGGCTACAGATTCCTCTTTGAGAAACTCAGACACTCAAATCAGAGTAAATACCAAAAGATTACAAAAAGTCCTCCATTAGAAGTTTGAACTCACCACTAGAAATCCTGCAAGGTCATCAGCTGGCATTAAAGCATCTTAAAATGTGTAACTACATGACACACAGCTGGCTTAGGGCAGTGTTTCCTAATTGAAGGTTATTGTGTGACCTCAGAGGGGTCATAAGATAAGCATGAGAGGCCATGGGGTTATTAACGGCAGAAAAAGAAAGAAAAAGAAGCTTTTTTTTCTTATTTTGCTGTAAAATGTAAAATAATTTAACAGGTTTGAGCTTTAAAAAGTTATTTAAACTAAAAACAAAGGAGAAGTTTCACATTAAGAAAGTAATTTTTAAAACACCTTATAAAACTTTATAAAATGTTTGGGATCTTAAATACAGATAAAAATGGTGCAGTAAAAAAGGCCTCAATACCTTTGGAATAACATGGAATACAGATTAGAGCATAACACAAAGTAGAAATACTCTAGTACAAAGTACATGAAGTCAGTCTGATTATTGCCTCTCCAGCTAACGTAAAGAAAAATGAACCCAACCTTTTATTATTATTATTATTATTTTTAAATCAAAAAGCAGCTTCACTCCCAGAGCGCGCAGGATTAAATGTGTTTCCCTCCACTCGACCTGATCAAACCGAAAGAAATAACAGATCAACAAAGCTCGTCTTTTTCTCTGTTCTTCTCTGTAACTTACATGCCCCCGATGATAAGAGCTCGAGCTGGAGGCAAAAACCCCAGAAAGAAACCTCATCCATCATCAGCCTGCTCGGTCTGAGGCGCCCTCTGCTGGCACAGCCGCCTCATTACAGAGACCTCACGGACACAAACAAACAAACCGCAGCAGCTGTGAAGTCACACACAGCCTTCCAGATGTTGAGCACCCATACAAACAAAAATGTTCAAGGTGGTTTCATGCATTTTATGATTTTGATTAAAGTCGTTCACAGTGACTGGCTGATTTTAACATTTATGTGCAAATAAATACAAACTCCTTATGTTTACGCTCTCTATTATTAGGTATACAACATTATATGTATATATATATTTCTATTCGCTGATTTTGAAACTAAGACTTCAATATTTGTGCTAAATTCTAAATTCTGTAAATGTATACAGGAGATATATAACTCAGCGTGCATCGCCACATTTTTTAAACTCAGTTTTCTCGCAAACAAAAGCGCAAAGTGGAGCTGAATTCTGTTAATTTTACGCAGCTGCTTTGGAGTGATTGAAACCCTGATTATAAACTGTGAAAAATATGAGAAATATAAGCATTGAAGCCTCTTCTCTCCTGTGCAAAAGCACCGTGTTATTGCGCTCCTGAGCCTCGGTGGTGACAGTGCAAAGTCTTCCTCCTGACGCATCTGCGTGCTGCAGTCTCTACCGTCTCCTGACCCAGCGATGATCCCCGCCGCCATGAATTATGCATGAGATCCGGGTACAGATTACCCCTATCAATATGCAATACTCATTACGCTGGCTAAATTGCCACTTAATAGTTATGAATATGTGGAAAATGTCTGGGACCCATATAGCCCACCACTACTTTTTTACTCTTTTTTTTTCTTAAACCTGAAATTAGTTTGGAAATACTTTTGGAAATATTGCAGAAGTCTCTTGCAGTCTTTTGCTTTCCTGCACATAATATCATTATGTTTTATTAGTGGCCGCTAGACAATGCACTCCAGGACCCACATAGCCTGGCTTTTCTTTATGTAAAGTCAGTGAAGCCTGTGTCCAGCTCAGAGTTGTCCGAGACTTCACCTTTGGCCGCTCGGTGACTTGACAGATTCGGATAAATCACTCCAGGACCTCGCTCAAGTTCGTTTTTGCATGGCAGCTCTATAAAGCTTCTCATTAGCCTTCAAGAGATTTTATTTTCCCTCCTAAAAAATCAGCTTGTGTTTGAAAAAGAAACTTTGGATTACTTTCTTTTAAGTATGAAAATCGGCCAGTATGTGTCCACGCTGAGCAGAAACAGGGGCCTCTAAATGAGGATGTTCAAACAGCAAAACGTTTAGGATTTTCATGATAAAAGTGACAAATAATGTGGCTCTGTGGCTCAAAATCAGAACTAAAATTTGCGCAATTAAATCTTAATATTTAGACTGTTTTTAAAATAACATTTTAGCAGCCACACTCTTTTAATGCGTAACAGTTATTGGAAGTTTTCGCGCAGCAGCTTAAACTAACTAAACATGAGTGGACACCACTTCCTTCCCCAGTCCAGCCTTTGCAGTCCCATCCACGCAGTTAAGCCGTCACTTTCATTCAAGGTTGTGAATTATATAGTACATTGTCTACTCCCCAAAACCATAAAACCAACTTTATGGACCTCACGTGACTTTTCACAGTCTGTAAGTAATATAGGCCTATACAATCTTTGGTAAGGGGGATTTTTACCAACTTCAGCCTTGCCTATATACCTGTAAAGCCAAAGCTTTACCCCCTCTTTTTTTTTAAAGGTGGATTTTATCAGCAACATATTTTCCCACATGGCAAACATCTCGCTGCAGAGAGGTAAGTGTTTAAAAAGTCTTATTTTTCACTGTGTCTGCGCCAAAAACAATGCGTCAAAAAATTGACCCGAAATCTTGTTTGTGTGTGGGACATTTTAACAAATACTTCAGGTTAATCATTAATAAGTTAAATGCGGGTGAAAAGCAGCCACACACACACTCACATACACACGCACGCACACAGAAAAAGTTGCGCATCTCCACTTAAATATGGCCTGCCTTTTTTTTAAAAAGAAAAACCTAATCTGTTTTTATTCTAATCGATGAGACAGTCGAGACACGTTCAAAGCAATTGAGAGAAACTTTATTTTCAAGCGCTATGAGTTCACTTACAAATACAAAAAGCTTATTGGAGAAAAAAGCTTACATCACTGCCTATCCACAGAATAACCCTTTGCACTAAAAATTTATCACATTGACAGGTTGAATACATTTGCATTGCTCATAATTAGTCCTAAACAATGGTAATAATAATAATAATTATAATAATAATAATAATAATAATAACAGATGCACAAAATATCCTAGAGCTACACATTGGCTTGAAAGTTTATGGATCTTGGCCACAAGTTAACCATCAAAAATAGCAGTAAAAGTTACACTAAAGCGCTTTGAATGGCCCCCGGAATACATTACATTCAATGAAGAGCAGCATGTGGTTTGGAAACTTCTTCTTTTCTTTTCCTTTTTTTAAACGTGTGTTTTGTTTTGTTTTTACTGTACAATGAATTTACTCCTGTTAGACCGCGGAGAAGTTACAATAAAGAGCTCAAGTTGAAACACCTTCAAGAGAAAGACAGAAAGAGACAGAAAGAGAGAGGAGAGATGGACAGATAACTCCCCAGCCCTGCGATATTTACATCTTATTTTCCACATCTAAGCTACAACAACAGTGAACTAAAAATGGCATTTTAAGACCACAGAATACTTCTTTTTCTATCACAATGGCATGCTGGAAGGTGCTGCGCTTTAAATAGCTTTACAGTACTCATGGGTTCTCTTTTTTTTTTTTTTTTAACTTATTATGTTTTTCTTTTTTTCTTTCTTTCTGTGTTTTTTTTAACTCCACCAAAAGTTATTCAGTTGTGGAAGGCGCTCCCTCCCGTTACGAGGCTCATGCTTTTCAGTTTATTGTCCTTCTTCCACTTCATCCTGCGGTTCTGAAACCAGATTTTGATCTGTCTTTCGGAAAGACACAGGGCGTGGGCTATCTCTATCCTCCGCCGTCTGGTTAGGTACCTATTGAAGTGAAACTCTTTCTCCAGCTCTAGCGTCTGGTAGCGGGTGTACGCAGTTCGGGCCCTTTTCCCATCAGGTCCAGTCATATCTACAATTTTACAGAAAATCCAGAAAATTAGCAACCGCACTGCACACCAACAACTACACTTTCTTTTCTGTCTTTTCTCCCTTTTTTTTAATGTGGGGGGGCTTTTCACTGTGATTTAATGGACGGAGAGGGGGGGTCACACAGCATGAAATGGGTGGAAGCATGCAACCAACACGACACATAACACAACACAACAATCAGCCTTCCCTCTGCAGCTCTGGGCCAGCACAGCTCACTACACCCCACACCTCCTCCGGGCTCCAGCGGCATTTAAAGCAAACAACCCCACAAAGATTTTTTTTTTCTCTTACTGATTCTGCCTCTAAATTCTTCCTTCCACGCCAGCCTGCGCACTCATGCAACACCTGACAGATTTATGGCACACCGTCAGCGTGACAGCCTTCAAAACTAAATATTAAGAGAGGTGGAAATCTACCATGGCTTATGTGCAGCTTCCGCATCCACGGGAATATTTGTGGCGTTTGGCAGTCGTTTGCTGTGGGAGTGGAGGAGGTGGCGTTGGGCTCCTGGTGCTGCTGCTGCTGCTGCTGCTGCTGCGCCCGCGGTGCCGTGCCGGAGGAGCCTCCGCCGCCTCCGCCGCCGCTGCTATGCGCGCCCTCCTCGCTCTCGGATGCGACCGTGGCGTCCTCTATCTCCGTGAAATGAGCGCTGTTGCTTTTGTTGAGGCTGCTGCCGCCCGAGGTCGCGCTCCGGTCAGAGGGAGGAGAGGGGCTTTTTAGTTCCAGCTGCTCCCGGCTGGCTGTGGCGCACGACGGCGGCGGCGGCTGCACCGGGTCTGGAGACGACAGCGAGCAGTTGGGCGTCTGTCTGTAGCGGGCGTCCGCCCCAAATCCCCGGGCATCCTCCCTCACAGCCCCGAAGTGGCCGCCGGTGTTGGTGCGGTTCACGGTTAGGTCCATGCCATTGTAGTTGTAGCCGAAAGACCCGGAGTGCATGGTGCCAGGGTCTCTGAAGGAGCCGCTCACAGCGCCGTTAGTCCCATAATTTAGTAACTGATAGTCGGAGCCATTTGGATAGCGCCCTGAGAACGAGTTTACAAAGTAAGAGCTCATTTGCTTGGATTTTTAAAGCCTCGATTTGTAGATCTTTGTCGCTATAATCCTGTGTGCTTGCACGATTTATGGATGCAATCATGAATTATAAGCAATGAAGCCCTACTGTACTTTGCCAGGTATGCGGCCAAATATGGGAGAGCGTTCGGGAATCACGTGCCTTTGTTGACCAGTCGTAAATCCTCACTGATGACTTCAAGAGGTAATTCATGCTCCATGGTTACAAATGATGACGAAATAATGGTCGTTAGGGCTCCAGTCAATGGTGCCTCCCCGCTGCGCCCCGAGAGCCGCGCAGGCAGAGAGCGCCATCTTCCGGACAGCTGCGGTAGCACCCCGCCGGGACTCGCTGTCAGGGCCCCCGGAGTCATCCATCATTTATGTAACACTCATAACGCAGGCCACAAAAGGCTCAGGTAGCACAAAACAGCGAGCTCTCAGCCAAACTCGCGCACTTTACCCAAAAGTATCCAAAAAAAGGGGGAAATTTTCACTTTTACGCCATATTATATGATTTTATTGTGGCTTAAGAAGCTGAGCAGACGCTGAGCCACTACCATTACTACTAAAACTACTAATGGCACCGCTACTGCTGATAATATTCGTACAAATAATAATAATAGACAACCAGAATTTCCAATATACATCAAAAAGCCTTTATTTCTATGTACAATTTCCTAAACAAAATATTGCACACAATATCCAGATGTGCATCGAAGACAACAATAAATAACATGTAACATCTGTACAAATTTCTTTCTTTTCTTCTTTTTTAATGGCACAAAACAAGCCTACAGACTATCACAGAGCGACCACAGCCACAGGATGTACAGTTAAAAGGACGAAAACTCCTCTTTTAATGTCAAAATAAAATCAACATTAAAACAAAGAAAGGAACTCAGTAGGCCTACACGATCATGAGGTAACAACATGAACCAAACACTAAAAATTATTTACATTTTGGCGGATTTTTTTTATTATTATTTGATTTTATTTGTTTTTGGGGTTTTTTTTTTTTTTTTTTTTTTTTTTGCATAGTCCCCTAAATAAACCCACGAGCACACACAGGACAAACAGAGGAGGACCTGGTTTCTGATTTTTAACCTAATGCGGACACAGTCACTGTGCAGATACTGGAATAAACTCTACACGTCTCTAACATGTGATTTGGCAGCACTTTGTATCTACAAAGGAATAATACATTGTTTTTTTATGTCAGGAGTGTGCACATACACACACACATGCCTTTTATTTTATTTTATTTTAAGTGTCCTTTTAGCTCTTTTTCTCCGCCTGTTCCTCCTCCTCGGGCGTCTTTGAGGGGTTGAGGAGTTTGTTCTCCTTTTTCCACTTCATCCTGCGGTTCTGAAACCAGATTTTGATCTGTCTCTCCGTCAGGCACAGGGCGTGGGAGATCTCTATCCGGCGCCTCCTGGTCAGGTAGCGGTTAAAGTGGAACTCCTTCTCCAGCTCCAGAGTCTGGTAGCGGGTGTAGGTCTGTCGGCCCCTGCGGCCGCTGCTGCCAAACGGGCCTGCAATGAAAATGAAGTCATGTGTTAATAATTAAATGTTAAGTGTGGGAGGAAAACGCACTCACTGTGTGCAGTGATGCATCCAAATTAAATAATTAAGTAAATACAAATAAACAAAATAAAACCGTTCTGCGCAAAAGTCCGAAAAAAATCAAAATGTATGTTTTTATTTTATATTTTCTCCTTTCTGTAGGTGCAGATTTATCTTGTTTAAAAAAAATGTTCACATATATATGTGATATTACGATAGTAGTCCCATTATATCTCTTAAACTTCCCACATGGCGCCTGTTACAGTAAGCCTTTCAGAAAAGTGTCATTAGTACAGCGCAGTCTCTGTATAATAAATGATGCACTGGCTCTCTTGTGTCATCTAAAGCACGCATTGTGCACGTGCAGTCAGAGGCAGGCTTGTTTTCTCCTTTAATTTGCAGTGAAATTCATATTTTTTTGTTCGTGTTTGGGACGTTAAATTAAGTTTTTTAGCCAAAAGGCGCGTTAAAAAATCCAAAAAGGGGCCATGTGACGCGAGCTGGGAGCTCTTGGGTTGAAGCTCGGGTGGTGTAGGCCCACTGAGTTCGTGCGTGCGCGTGCGCGCAATGTAGTGAATGTGTGTGTGTGCGCGCGAGTATGCAGCCCGTGCCTGTGTTGTGCTGATGATGTAGTAGTAGCCAAAAGCCCCGAAGGCGCACGAATCTCCGTGTGCAATCGCCAAAAACACAAACTTCCCGCTCGGCTCTGTCTCCGCGCGCTGTGCTGCTCGCAATGATCTGAAAGGCTTTCCACACCTGGCAGGTAGCCTCTTCTAACGGCCGTGAGTACTCACCGGCGGAGCAGGCGTTCATCCTCTGCATCCACGGGTAGATCAGCGTGGACGACTTGTCGTCGATGCTGCTGCTCATGCTGACAGCTTGCTCCGGGCACTCCGCTTTGCGCTGCTGATGCTCCTGAGTGACAAACAGCGGCTGGTCCTCGCGGCTCGAGAAAGCGCACGAGCCCTCCGCGTCCTTGTAGAAAGTCCCGACCGGATTGTAGTCGCAGGGCGCTCCGCCGCCGGCCCGGCCGTAGATGGCCGCGGCCGCTGCGCCCGTCTGCTGGTAGTAAGACGCCGGGTAAACCTTCTCCTGCATGTTGGCTGCTCCATATGTGGCCGCGTTGGAGTAGTGTCTTAACGGATCGGTGTATCCCGAGGAATAAAGCGGTATCTGACCCAGGAGAGAGTCCTGTCCTCCCGGCAGAGACACGGGAAAAGTTGAGTTAACAAAATAGGAACTCATTGGGTGGACAACGGGGTGTATATACTCCGGAGGAATATGATTTGTTGTCTTTTATAGTCCAAGTGGTTTTGCCATTACTTTATCGGAGATTTGGTTTTTGCTGAAAGGGGGGGTTGTGAGGTGCCACTGAATACAGAGGGGAAGTGTACCATCTGATCAACCTCTGGCCAATCACCGCCGTCTGTGCTTGCACTATTGCACCCATGGGGGGCTCTTGTTGCGAGCAGGAGTCCCCGGTGAATCGAAATGAAGCGCTCGAGCTTGTCGCTCGCGCACACGCTCACACAGACGCGAAGACTCATAGAAATATATTTATACTTTTTTTAAAGCCTAAATATAACCCCTGTTTCATGCAATCCAGCCCCCTCTCTCCCACACTCTGTCACACACAAACACACGGTGCAAAAAAGCAAAACATTTACGCACAGCCTGAGTCTCGCTCAGCCTCTAACCTTCACTTCCATCTCCTTTAATAATTCACTAAAGCCAACAAAGTCTGGAATAAAACTCTTCTGCCAGTAAACCCTTTAAAACGAGCACCAACTGATCCACATGGACGCAAGAAACCTGCGTCAGTGATGCATATATTTCACTCTTCGAAGGTGAGACCTCATCCTGATTCAACCCTGACTGACTGAAGTCCACGAAGACGTGCAGAGAGCAGCGGGGAGGACACGCGCCGGCACTCAGGATCATCATAATCATCATCATCATCATCATCATCACGTTAACACACCATGATGAAGTGGACAACAATTTCACACTTAGAAAAAAAAACTGGTAAGTATGAAGGGTTGAAAGACGTCTCAGGTGCCTGGAGCCTGCTTTTCGTTTCTTTGTTTTCACCCATGAACTAATTTGTATTTAAGAGCAAACGAGGAGGGAAATTAAGGCGACTGTTATTAGTCTTCTGTGTTTTTCTTCTCTGTCCATCATTTAACTCGTATTGATTGATTGTTATAATTAATAAAATACAAATTTTGCTTCCATTCTGAAGCTAAGTCGCTTTTCGAAATGTAAAGTTTGCAGAATTTCGTTCAAAAAGGAAGGAAATGCATTTATAATAAATTATTCTATTTCCTTCTGTTCAGTTAGTTTCCCTTTAAAAAAAAAAGCCAATAACTCTGAATAAAACCCAGAAAAAAAGCAGTTTTAAAAGTATTCTAACGTGAGTATAAAACACATAAATTCTATAAGAGCTTCATAGACGGAGGGAAAATAATAATAATCAGGAATGAATAATCCGCCTCTTGTCTTTGATTTTGCGCCCTTGGCCCACAGATTTTCTGTTTGCGTCATGTCTGCTTTGAAAACATTTTATATTTTAATATTTCGATCAGAATTGAGATGAAATCAAATCTTAATCTTTAGCTGGATTGGCGCCTCTCCGCCAGGCCGCAGTCCCTGCAGCCCGGTGCTGGACAGCTGCTGGACATTTGGAGAAACACTGACTAACAAAGAGGCAATCCCGTGTTTTCCCGTCACGTTATGGCCTCAGCCATAAACTCCCAGCATCAAAAAGGACGCAGAACACCCTGCAGAGGCGCCGGAAATAGAAAATAAATCGATAAAAGAGAAGAGCGGTGATTATTGACTCCGCGTTTTGTGCAAAATCAGGACGAGGATGCATCAGAGCGAATATTTGTTTAAAGCTACATCAAAAATGTGAGGGGGGGAAAAGCAGAAAGGCGAAAAGATACAACTAGGACACGGTGCGCAATATCAGCATAAATCGATTTCTTCAGAATAAAAGCACAAAAATGAATTACAATAATCCGAATAAATCAATCAGCAGAGTGAAAAACGTGTAGCCGGAGATCTTTTTGTTTTTTACCCCCAAGAAAAACATGACTCAGCTGTAGCACAGGCCCTTTACCATCACCATCATCATCATCAAAGTCAAGCTTGCCTGGCCTGAAGCCACCTGGTTATACAACACCAGTCGCCAGCAGGCCTCAGACTCGGCAAAAGAGTCTTTTTTCACCATTTTAGGGAAAATATTTGGCGTGTGAAGGAATTGCAGCACCTCAGGGGTTAAACAGAGAGTGCAGCAACTGGTTGTGAATAGCACAAACAGCGCAAGCGGAATAATAAAATGCTTTGGAGAGGGTAATTTCCCTTTCTTAAAGACAGATCTCCCCGTTTCCAGCTTTGTAAACATCAGGCCTGCAGTGACAGTGAAGCAGCAGCAGCAGCAGCACCAGCAGGAATATCAGAAACATGGTGCCCTTACCTTTGTTGATAATCCGTCATTTCCAGTGTGGGTGCCACTCCGCAGCAGCTCCTCTTCGCTTCCTGTCAGCCCCACAAAGAAAAAAAAATCCCCACTTTGCTTAAGTGATTTCATGAAAGTAATCCCACTATTCCAGGAGTGTGGTGATCCCTCATTTTCACGAACATAAAGCCACACAAGTACAGCCACATTAACGAGGCGCGCACGGCGCAGGAATTGCGCAGAGCCTCCATCGCCTACTTTTTGTTTTTTTTTTTAGGGAGAGGGGGGGAATTACGCACGAAACCGCGAGCGGCTGTTCTTACCAACACTCCAAACGCTCACTGCACATGCAAAGAGCCCAGAAAAAGCTTGTGTTAGTAAGTGTTAAGTGAACGAGCGGTTGGAAAACAGCAGCTGCAATATAACCTCATGGGAAATAAGTTCCCATTCCTGCTGTCCACATGACCCCTCAGCAACCAATCCCCGAGCCAGGCGAGTCGTAAACTTCCAAGGCAAAGTTGTAAATTTTCATAAACAGCGGCCGTTTTTGTGCTTTGGACGCGCTTTCCTCACCGCCATCTTTATTTTCTCCCAAAGAATGAAATGTTTAAATTTTGCGTCAATATGGTAGAAACGGGTCAAGATGTGGAGGTGTGAGGGTGGTCTGCGGGGAAGGATGCGCTCTCGGTTCTGATCCATCTGGTTGGAGAAAGGTTTGTAGCTTCTTATTGATCTCTAACCACGGCAGTGGTCTTATTCGCGTACCCAAAAATTCAAATCGAATAACAGGAAGTGAATCTGGCTCCAGTCCTTCCTCCTGCATTTTGTCAAATGTGTCACTTTCAGGAAAAAATAATCATGTAATCTCCAAACCGCAGACGCGGGTGATTGAGTCTTCTTATTTTTCTAAAATAAAAAGGCTCCAGGCGTGAAGATTATTTGCATTAAGACTATTATAATCTCTCCAAATGTGGAGAAATTCCTCCAGATCAAATTGGCCAAAGATGGGAATGAGCTTAACTGCCATCCTGAGGCGGATTTTAAGGTCAGAAAAACTTGAAACAGCCCAACTTCAGAATGAAACTTTCCCTCGTTTGGGCCTTAAAAACGTATTCATCTTTTTTTCTTGTTGTTTCTAATGAGTCATTTCCGATTTGATTTGTTGTTATTTTTTTTAAAGTATTCTTTCAGTCGGTATTCTGGTGTTTTACACTGACAGAGAGGATTTCCGACATTTATAGACGCAATAAAACCATAAATTCCTGAAATACAAAACATTCTCCCCATCGCTTTCATTTTTCTCCCTCAAAGAGACGCAAAGTCCAATATAATAGCGCCTTTTCATTAAAATTTAGGCTAAGATTTAAACACAAAATGTTAAAACATATGAATTAACGTTTTCATTTCATTAAAGTCTAAAATAAAAAACAAAAAAAACAAAAAAACCCAACACTTCCACAGGTACCGTCTTATTTAGGCCATAGTTTAATCCTTTATTGACTCCTAAATTTACCCCCCAGATTTTAATTTTTTAAAAAAGATAAATATAATTATAATTAATTAAATTCGTCTGTAAACCCCCGAGTTTCACAGGAGCTTGCAGAAAACAGCTCAGGCGCTTTATAATGCAAGTGGACTCGATACTAAATATTTATATTTATCAGTAATGAAAACACTTCCTCACATTTTAAAATAATATCGAATAATTTCTCAACGCATTTGATCTTTTTCTTTTTTTTAGTTTATTGGTACCTTGCTCTCAGCCAGCTACAAAGAAACCAGATCCAGAGAAGCTGTAAAACTTTATGGCCTCTTATCTGAAAGCCGTCGAGACGAAAGGAGGCAATCACCATCAAAAAGAAATTTAAAACTATTTAGAAAAAAATGTGTTAAAATGTAATCACAGAAAGAATATTTATTACTTTTAAAAAGTAGATTTTTTTAATCTTATTTTTTGCAGAAAGTGACAATAAAGACGATTAAACTAAATCACTTGAAAAAAAAGACATTTTATTGATCATCAGCGCAAATAAAGTTATTTTCAATACTTGACTGCACAAACATGAGAGCAGCTGGCTTTTATCCTTAATGTCCCCCAGTGTGAAGCTTTTCAAACTAAATTTAATATTAAATAATGAACCTTTAATAGTTTCAGTTTAGCTGAGCCAGTTTATGTTCATATAAATCAGTGAGTTTATTAGAATCACATTTTTTTCTTCCAGAGTAAAAGATTTCAATATCATGTTAACCCAGCATGCTTTTATTTTGGCACTCTGTTTGAAATAATTCATCCTCAGAGCAAAAATATTAAACATCTATCTCAGATTTATGCATCAGGTTAGATTTAATGGATAAATCTGAGTACAAAGAGTCAGTATTTAAAAAAAATACTGAGCTGGAGCTCATTCAGTGGCAGGCAGCTGGTTTGCAGGTATAAAAGCTATATACAAACATCCATGTTCATCAAAGGCATTGTGTATTTCTGAATTTTCTCTCTTCAAGGCTCTTTGTATTTCTCTGTGGAGCAGCTTCAGTGTGAGGTGAGAGCTGCAGGTCTGGACTCGGAGGGGCTTCGTGAGGTCGGCGGTCCCGCTGCCCTCACTGCCCTTTACCGTGCTGGGTCGCTCTGTGAGGGAAGCCAGGCCTCCGGAGCAGCGGGACGCACGTGGAGATGACGAGCAGGCTGCGCAGGGCGTCGGGGTCGTGGGACACGTCGTTGGTGCATCGAGGGCCTCCTTTGGAGATGCAGTTTATGGTCGGGATGCCAGGACGGGACCGGGCGTCGGTGTAGAAGCTGCTCAGAGAGTCGCTGACTGAAAACAGAAGAAAGAAGAAGTCTGAGACAAACACACACACACACACACACACACACACACACACACACACACACACACACACACACACACACACACACACACACACACACACACACACACACACACACACACACACACACACACACACACACACACACACACACACACACACAACCCCCACTCTGAATAGTTAATATATAAAAAAAAAAGAAAGAAATCTCTGTATAAATGCTATTACCATTTCCACAAGAGCCCATTGTGTTTTCTGATGTTTTAATTATGTGTGTGTGGAAATTATTGCAAATGAAATAATATCAACAGATTTTTTCCTAAACTAATAGCACAGCCTGATTATTTATTTATAAAAATGTTTTAAAAAAAAACCCAAAATGGGACACAGTAAATAAATGTTTTAATATTTTCATGGTAATTTTAATGGTAGATGGTAATTTTATGTAGATTTAAACACTTCTCCCGTGTATTTTAATTTTTTATGCATTTTTGGTGATTAAAAAAAAATGTATTTCTACATTTTCTTCAAGTGATGTTCATGTTTCGGAAAACAGAAAACAGCAGGAGGGGAAAAGACATTAAATTCAGTATTATTTATACATCTCCAGTGTTACAGTCGTACCAAAGCCTCCTTAGTAAACAGGAAGCAGGAGCTGGAGAGAAAAGCCTGCAGAAGCTGGCTGTTAGGCTGAAAATGAACCAGCGTTACCTCTCTGTGGCTGACCTGAGATCTCAGTATGGTTACCTGGCCAGGACGCCTGCTGGGGGCTGACGATCCGGCGTATTTCTCCCGCTCTGCCGTGGCTCTTGGACTCGCCGTTCGGGCAGCTGCGGTGCACAGTGGGCCGGAGGAAACGCTGCTGAGTCATGACGGACCCGAGCTGCTGCGAACACAGCGATAAAACGATGCCGTTTAGATTCTGTGCCATAATGATTATTCAGCACAGTGAATTATCAGTCAGGGTTATGAACTGTTAACCCACTTCATTCATTCTCCTCTGATGATTATTTTTGGCTGTTTATATATTCAAACCGCTGCTGAACCGCTGACGCTGATGTGTTTTGGATTTCATCACTTTCAGAGGTAAAAACCATCAAATTTACAAACAACCTGAGCTTTGCATGCCGAGGAAAATGTTTCTTCAACTCAAAATCCAGAGCAAAGCCTGAATAACACTATGTGTTACAAACAGACATGCAAAGAATAACGGATTAAATCAACTTGTTGCTCAAAACAACATTAATTATCATGGATTTTAATCAACTATTAATTATTATAAGAGTAAAAATAAAACGTTTTCACTGGTTCAGGCTGTTCATAAATGATAATTTGCTGGGGGTTTTAATCATATATAATAATAATAAACTAAAAGTGTTCTTTTTAATATTTTAATACACTGACAAATAAATTAATCTTTAAAATAAAAACTGAAAATAAGCAGTGAAAATAAGTGCTGTTGCAGTCCTGGTGAGGAATGAGAAGCTACAAAACAATCATAGAAAATGTTCTTTTTCCTTTAATTCTCTATTAAGACTGAGGAAGAAAGGCTGACCACCTATTAAAGTTGAAAGTTAAAGAGACAGGGCAGCTGACATGATTAATTTCTTAAGATTATGAGCACTGATTTAAAATAAAGAAAGAAGAGCAGTGGATTCATTTGGCTGGAGAGTACCTGCACAGGTATGTCCTGCTCTTTAGTCCTTTGACAAAAATGTGTCAGTGAATCCAACTGAAATAAAAAAGGATGATGGCAACTGTCAGTTAATAATACTCACAATAAATGAGAAATGGTTTATTTTGCATGGACTGGTGGTCAGGCCTTACCTTCCTGTGTTGCCTTTGATGATTTCTCTGCTGCTGGGAGCAGAAGTCGTTTGCTCCCCCTCCCTCTCTGTGGCCCTGCAGCAGCTGCTGGATCTGGCTCACCACCCCGAGGTCCTGCAATAGTTTTTGCCTCTGGTACAGCACGCCGAGCTGCTCGTGGTCGCCTATTAATACCACTTTTTTCTCCTCCTCCCTCTCTTCCACCACCTTCTCCTCCTCCTCCTCCTTATCCAGATGCTCCTGCTCCTCTTCTTGGACCTCTGCAGACTCCGGAGCTGCTGACAGGCCGGACACAGGAGGCTGGAGGGGAAAGAACATTTAAATCAAATAGTTTTTATTGCTAAGATGTATATGCAGGTTTTTAAAATATATGAGAATATCATTGGTTTGCTGTACTGAAAATAAAATCTGTTTATTTAAAACTGAATAAAATGATCAAGAATATTATTTAGATAATCTAAAGAATACTCTGACAGAAAGACCAGCCAGAGTCAAAGCCATTCATCACGGACTGAAGCTGTGTCTCCCTCTTGTGGTTACATTTGGGTACTGCATCTTCAAACACAGCCTCACCAATGCTGGGTCGCAGTTAGAAATGGGGGTCGGGGCTGATGGGGCCCTTCGTGGTTTGACTCCTTCCCCTGCAGTCTCCCCCTGCGAGTCTCTCCTCCGGCCTCTCCTTTGGTAGTGCTCATTCTGCTCCTGCTTCAGACGCAGCTCCTGCAGCTGTTGCCTAAAAGAATAAAAGCACACATTTCAGAACCACTTTGAGAATAATTTAAAGTATTTAAACAAATTAAATCACTTTTTTAGCTTTATTATGGTACTCTTGTTTTAGATGTTTGTTTTTTTTAAAAACCCACAGAGGACAAATATTGAGTGTAGAAAAAGAAACTCGGATCCTTCTGCAAGTCCATTAATCTTAATTTGAATAAATAAATAAAAACTTAAACTCCAGTGATCACTTCTGTAAAATAACCAGTTAAATCTGATAAATCTCATCCACATTTACTTATAATTGTATTATTATTAGTTTGTTTTCTTTTTTTAATGCAGAGAACAACTTATTTTGGTTTCCCGTCTTGTATTTTATTTTGAAACAGATTTTTGCCTGTTCACATTTTCCTGCTGTCTCCATGATGCACTCTGTTGTCTCTACATTTTAGTTTCCTCATCTTCCATTTTTATTTTGTTAAAAAATAAATAAATAAAAAGACAGAATGTTTGTTTTCAACTTTTAAATTAGTTTTTAGGTGGAATCAGCCATTAATGTTTTGCTTTATTTATATTTATATATATCGTGCATTTGGTTCCTTTTTATCATGAAATGCAGGAAACAGGAACTTAATTAACACAATCACAAGGGAGGAATAAAAATACAAAGCACAGATGACAAATGATGACTACCAAAATAAAACACCAAATAACAAAAGAACCAAACCACACACAGAGGTGAAAAACTCACATGGAGACACGGCTGGAATAGTAACCCAAAATACAAAGAAAGCTGAAGGTGTATCTATCGTAGAGAGATAAATATGGGACTGAGCGTATTAACAAAAACAGAAACCAGAAAACTGCACTAAAAAGACCATGGCATTGCTGTACAAAAACAACTAAACTGTCATGAAGACAAGTGAAGACTGTTTTAGGAAATATCTGAGAAGTCTGCATGAAAGTGAGCACACAGCAGAGCAGATTTAAGCGTGTAGGTGGAAACAGGTGGTCTTCGATGTGACGATCACAGCAGAGAGCAGGATCGAACACGACGACAAACACTTGCCCTTTGAGAAATCATAGTTGTCCAGAATCTCTACTATTTGATCAAACTGCTATCTAAACTGTTGGCTAATCATAGTTAGTAGCAGGAAACGATGTGACACCCAGTTTTTCATGGCAGACACAGGGGCCTTTTAATTTAATAACGTGAGAATTACAGGCACATGCAGCGGAGTGTCATCAGCGTCTTAAAGGGAAATTTATTCCATGACTGCACATAATTTGGTGGCAGGATTACGCACTATTAAATTCTGTTTTATTAGGACAGGTTTAAATCCTTCAATTTGTTCAATTATTCCATAATGTTTGCACATATTAAATCACCCCGAGGCATGTCTGCATGTACAGCTGAGTGTGATCACACTACCGGCAAAGAAGCGACTGGCTACGTATCATTTCCAGGAGCGACAAATCAAAACTGAGATGGCCTCAACTTTTTTCTGCATCAGCCTTTCATGGATTATCTGTACGGGAGGTAAGAGACAGACCCAAACGCTCCTAAGACAGAGATGTGACCTAAGGAAGGAAGTGCTGAGGACAAAAATACAGAATACACACTAATGTAGAGCAGCGGCGAGGGATTCACAACGGAGTCGCCAGGGGGAACACATGGGATAAGGAGGACATGGCAAAGAACTGAGTAAAACTGAGGACTTACAGACAAACACAGATGAGGTAAAGAGAGAGGAAACATCTGGGGTAAAAAAGACACAGGTGAACAGAATCTAATAATGCAACAAAGGGAAACAAAACTTCACACAATGCACGTAAGACAAGGGACTAGAAAAATAAAAGAGGAAACCTAAAACTGAGACAAACACACAAAAAGATAAACACAAAGACACAACTGACTTCACAAAGCAGACACAAAAGGAGAAAAAAAAAAACACAGAGAAGAGACTTGGGGAACAAGAAGGGAACTTATACAACTAAACTAATTTATAAGTAAACAAAAAAAAACAAGTAATACAATAGGGAACCAAAATTAATAGAAACTAGGACCCAATTGCATTAATGGTCTCAGAAAAAACTTTGAGCACTTTGTCATTACTTTCTCTAGCTGTCTTTCAATTTTGGTGCCATGACAACCTGTATGTAATAGATTGACTGATTTGTGTCTATATACAGAACACGAATATTTTCCACTTTTAAAAAGGCAAAATTAATCCACATTTGGAAGAACATATTTGCATTATTGATTCATATATTGTTGTTATTATTATTATTATTATTATTATTATTATTATTATTATTATTATTATTATTATCATCATCATCATCAATAAAAATGATTGGATTTAGAACAAGGTCATGATTTGAGGATCACAACCACCTGAACTGGCTTCCAAAGATCCTGGAATCTGGAATATTTTAAGACCTATGTGAAACATCTACTAAGAAAACTGAAAACAATAATCGCATTTTTCTTTTACTAGTCTTCGTACTGTACTGTATTTTTGTACTGTAGTACAGTTTAGTCTGTGCTTAATTATTAGTGATACTACTTATGTGCATGTTTTTTCATCCACCTATCACAGTCTGCTGTTTTTATTTTTATTTTTTTTTAAATCACTGATGTCTTGTTCTTTAGTTCTACTTGCATTTAAATACACGACTTTCTAACAATAGCTGTATCTCATTACTCACACTGAACTCTGAAAACTTGGGTTTAAATACTTTGATGCAAGCTACAAAAATATATGAAGCTACATTCTTAAAAGGTTATGTTTATGTAAATGCAGTCACATTTTTCTTAAAAAGGTCACCAGAGAACCACTTAGGGGCACATTTTAGTCTCATGTTATAAGATTTTCATTTGATTATTTAAAAATTCTTTAAATGAACTGCAATCATAGTACCGTATTTTTCGGACCATAAGGCGCACGGGATCTGTGCACTGTCGACAAACGGGTCCGTTTTCATACATAAGGCAAGCCGGATTATAAAGCGCATTAAACAAAACAAAACAGTCAGATAAGTCAAACATTACTCAACTAATTCCTCTTGCTTCTTCCACTTCCATACCATTGATTCATTAATGTTGAATTCTCTGGTAGCTGCTCTATAAACACTGGAACAACAGTATATGTTGTTCCAGTGTTTTTCTAATTTTTGCTATGTAATTTTGCACTGTCCACTTTCTGCTGTAACAAAACAAATTTTCCCATGTGTGGGACTAATAAAGGTTATCTTATTTTACATTAATGACTAACCTCATATTGTGGCTGGATTATCTCAGTTGTTCTCCCCTACTGAAATTTGGTATACAGCAATTTTCCAAGTGATTGCATTTGTCAAAACAAACAAACACCGGGAACTTATAGCAAGTGGAAAAAAGTTAGCATTCATTCTCCAGGTTCACTGTGTTATGCTTTGATATGCTAACATAGCTGTGTCGCTAGCGATCACTAGCACAGCATTATATACCAGCTAGTCCAACTTCAGTAACCCTACAAACGTCACTGCTGTTTAGTTTTCTGTTTTCATTCATGTTGGAAGTGATAGCAGAGCTGTACGTTTTATTTTTGCCCAGAAATCTCTCAGTCAGAACATGCTTGGTAACATGTTTAGGTAACTAGCGAGCTAACTTTCTGCTACCTTCCTGCTAACTTCTAACTCCGTTAAATTTAATAAATTCTGTTTTCATGGATGCCTGGATGTTAAACTTAATTGTTACACCTGGTAAAGCAGCGACACTGATCATTTTTATTAAAGATAAAATAATTTACACAGTGTTCGTTTGGGGCCTGACGCGACTGAGTTTTGGACCCAGATTACTATGAGTCGCAAGGCTCCTGACTACAGTACCCATAACGCTCAGACAATCCATCAGGCTTCATAGCTTAGCAAAGTCTTAAAACATTTTTTGACAGATTTTTGAGCGCCGTGTACCACATAAAATCGTTTCGAGGTCAGTAAACACAGCCAGAATTCATAGAGAAGGCCACCAGATTATAAGGTGCACTGCCGATTTTTGAGAAAATTCAAGGATTTTAAGTGTGCCTTATAGTGCGGAAAATAGATAAATGAATTGCTATGCATTTTTTAGGCAACATTCCAAATAAAATATTTAAAATGTCGTCTATTCCTTTTCCTTCATTGGAAAAAAAAAAAATAAAAATCACAATTTATCTTTAATTTAGATTTTAGTAAGTAAGCACACTGCATATTTGAATATTTGTCCAGTGTTTTATTACCAATCAGCAAACACATTTGCAAAAATATTTAATATTTGTATTTAATGTAAGTGTTTTTATTTATCAGTCAAGCAATTTGTAAGATTACATCTTGAAATGTAAATTAAAATTCACAGAGCTCATAAAAATCTACCAGCAAAGAATTCAAAATCACAAAATATTAAACTTATTATGATTTGGATCTTCACATTACAAAAACTTGATCCAGATTCTTTTTGCATTTTTTAATGTAAATTATTAATAAAAATGTATCAGTTGTAAGGAGTAAATATCTTGTTATAATGATTGTAGCCTATATGCATCTATGCCTGTATGTAACCTAATACCTCGTTACTGAGCGAGCCAGTCTGAACAAAAACTTTGCACGGACATCGTCACACATACAGTGATTAAAAAGATTTATGATAAATCCCAATTATTTATATTTTCCTATTTATTATGTTCATTTTATCATCCATCTTGCTAATCAGCTAAGTTTTTCTACCACTTGTCACAAGATGAGAAATTATTACCTCGCACAGGTTAAGCTAGAAATTTAAGTTTTTTGCGATCTTTGTGGTCTTTTTATGATAAATATTATTTTATAAAGTCTTCTCACTGTACTATCCCTTTAAATAACAGCAGAGATGTTAATTTAGTTCTCCTGCATAAATGTTAGAAGTGCTGTATGAATAAAAATTATTATTATTACCCAAGTGTCTGTATTTATATGGAAACTAGGCAGAATAATTCAGTTCTCCCTGCACTGGAGTGTTCCCTCTGCTTTCTTTTTTATTTTACTTATTTCTTTGTGTCTGTGTGGATGACTTCAGAAACGGTCTGTGCGTAACTCGCAGCACCTGCTCTTTGCTGAACTGTACTGAGTGTACTGACAGCACGCTGGAGGTACCTGGCACACTCCTCTCTGGCCTTTGATGCCGCCGTCTCGTGGAAGAGCGAGCTGCTGTGTTTAAAGTACTTGTCGTATTTCTCCCCTCCCTCTCTGGGATAAATCCTCTTGAAGCCTCCCAGGTGTTTGGCCTCGTACCTCTCCATCTGCTTCACCGTGGCTGCCTGGCACTGACGCAGCTCCTCTGACCTGCCGATAAAATACACACACGGAAACACTAACCTTCACTACAGATGTGTGGTGTGTGTGACCTTGGGAAAACTTCACACCATATCTGTTCACCATACCTGGCCTCTCTGGAGCGGTGCTGCTGCAGCCTTTCCTTCACCTTGCGTCTCTCCTCTTTAGTAATCTTACGACGATCGCAAGCGCTCAGGTTGATGAGAACCAGAGTGTCGTACAGCAAAGCATCCTTCACCTCGCGGTCCAGCTGGGAGTCAGTGGTAAAACTTGGGGAGTGATTCACCTGGACATAAATATATTCAGACACACACACACACACACACACACACACACACAGGTCTGAACAAATTTGGCTGAATTCAAGCTAACTTAATCCATTCACCAATTCATGTTTACCCAACTTTTTTGTAATTCAAGATCTATAAGATTTATAAAGGGCACAATGCAAATGTCGACCTCACACCCAGTTGTTGTTTCAAAAATACAAACATACCCTAACTTTTATTTTTTCTTTAATTACAGAATTTGACTGTTATTATTTGTTTGGGATCAGATGTGTTTGTGTCATTTATACGTGTCCCGGCATTCATCTGGCTCTTATCTTGGTAAAGAACTACCTTCAGAAGACCAAAGGGAATGTTATTGACTGGCCTGGAAAAAAGCCTTGAATCACATTGAAAATCTGTGAAGTGAACTTAAGACCAAGGTCTGTCCCCAGAAGACAAACAAATCTCAAGAAGCTTGGGAGAGAGACCATTGAAGAATGGGCTGGGATTAAAGCTGGGATTAATAGCCTTTATTTAAAAATAAATAAAGGCTATTTTGTCAAAAGACAGACTTTTAAAGAAAATAATATGAGTAGTAAAAAACCCAAAAGCATCCCAATAGACTACTTGAGAGACTGTATTGATCTGTGGATTAAAACATGTCCATGAATCAGGCTACCAAAGACCCAAAGACAACAAATTAATGGTATATTTGGTACAACACATGCAGAATATTTCCATTAGGCTTATATTTTAGTTAATGGAATAAAGCTTCAGTAAAGACCTGGAGATAGCTGACAGAGAAAATAGACCATAATGTTTTTCTAACCTTTCAGTCAAGAATCATACGGCTTTCCAGAACATGAGAAAGTGAGGCTGAATGAGTAACAATCACATATATGCTTGTTTTACAGTATTGTGTAACTGGTCTGTCACCTCCAACACCCAGGGTTTGAGCCGGTGATCCAACAGTACATCGAAGCCTAGGATCTCAAAGCATGCGCTGCCGGTGGTGTGGTTGGGGAAACACGTTTGGTAGTTATGCTTGAGTATGGGATGGGCCGAGATCAGAGTCTTTATGATCACGTCCTCGATGTCGCTCCACATCTTCTCTGTGCTGTAGTTCATGGACTCCAGGAGCTTGTTCAGGGCGGACAGCTTTCTGAACGGAACAACAATGAACACGGATTCTTTAAAGAGCGTTGGCGATGTACCGCATCATGCACCATCTTCAGTGTGAGCAGTATTCACCGTTTGCTCCCAGAATCCTCATCACGGACAAAATTCTCGCTGTGCTTGTTGATGGAATAGTTGGTGAGATGCATACACACGTCATCCTAATGTTAGAGAGACTAGTTACTATTTATTTAAGTAATTAAACTCACAGGAACACGTATACAACAATCAATAAAATCAAAATCAAATAAAATATGATACAAAATATAAAAAAAACAAAAACAAACACATAAACTGACCATTTTAACTATTCTGCCAAATTCCTATCACTAACTTGGGGCTTTTATTCTGAAAATTCTCCATAGATTTACTTCCAGAGATATATGCAGAGTTAACTGGACCTAAATAAGTGTGTCTCTATAAGTCAGCCCAGGCACCGGTCAGTCCATCTTTAACAGTTCTTACCACATTGCTGAGCATTGGTTCGCTGTACTTTGTGGTGCAGAAGCGAGCCAGGCCCTCCTTGAACATGAAAATGCTGAATGGGTCACATGACGTCACGAGCACGTAGACACGCAGGTCAAACTTGTACCCATCAATGATGAAAGGCTGAAGAGGTCATTTATAAAGAACAGAAAAAGCATCATACACTGTGCATTTTGTTGCAGGTGTTTTATGCGTTGCACCCGTTTGCTCACCCTGGAGATGTAAACCTGGCAGATCATATGTTCTCCAGGTTTGATGTCTTTACTGGATTTGGTGATGAAGATGCCTTTGCCTTGACAACCGGTGTCAGGCTTACAGATATACGTCTTGTGTTTTTTGGCCCTGGTGTAAGCATGGAAGTCGCTGTAACTGCAGTGAGATAGAGAGGATGAACACAGATGAGTGAACCTATTATCTTTTTAATTCCTAAATATTAACAACATTGTTTTAGGGGGGGGGGGGGAAACCTCACAGATCTAACGTCACGCACTGGATGAGAAAGAATTATATTAATACTGAAGGTTACATAAGAGGTGTTTGAAAAGGTTTAGTGATCCTTTTTAAAATACGTGGAAGATTTAGAGCCAGAATAATAATTAAAAAAACAAAACTCCTGTTTCTGTTTTTGTTTGTTTTGTTGAATTTGTGCACTAGAGGGTTTTTTGTCTTTCTTATTTTTATTTTGTAGTTTTCAAAAATGTGGTAGATAGATTTTGGGAGGAAATAAAACAGAGTGGAAAGTGCAGACTGACTCTGCAGGAAGGCACCATGTTCTGGGGAAGATGTTGTAATCTTTGGGAAAGAGCTTCAGCATGCGGTTCATGTTTCTGGCCAGAGAATCCTTGCGGCAGATCTCGCTCATCCCCGGGAAATGGTTTATTTTCTGCAAAGACAGGTTTACACGGCATTACAGGACAGTCGCCTACAATATATATTAAACAATCAGTCACCAATTTAAAATCACAAGCACTGATCATGGAGTGTTCTGCTTGGAATTTCAGGTCCTGGCATTTATGTTGCTGTTGCTTTCAGACATATTGCTCAGAAATATCAAGAGGAACATGGCAAAGAGCCCACATCTGTGATCTAGACTTCAAATTCCCCCGATCCCAACTGAGCAACAGAAGAACACACCTAACAGTGTAGCAGATGCAGTAGATGTAGCTCCAGAGCCTGAATAGTGAACCCTGTGCAGAAGTGCCTTAAACCTGCATTATTTCTAACAGCCAGCAGGGAGTGATGACTCGCACTGCAAACAGCTCAAGATGAACAGAAGTCTATGAGAAGACAGTCCTTGGCCTCATCGCTCTTTTTGGGATGGGTTTAAACAAGTGAAAGGTTTCCCAAACGGAGACGCAAAACCCAACCAGGAAGAAAAAATAAATAAATAAAAAAAATCTAGAAAATCAAACATGCAGAGTGACCTACTGCGGTGACCCCCTGTAAATAGAGGAACAACCCAAAGTAGCTCGTAGATGTCCATGGCTTTTTGTAACATCTGGTTTAAAAACACCACGCTGTTGATGGTAAAAACACTCAGCTCAAGACTTCACTAAACACTGGGTGATATCACAGTAGTTAGTTACATCTTTTAAACAAGTCTGATACACAGAGCTCCCACCCCACAACCGCTACCAAAGTCCCAGTGCTAGACACCAGCGCACAACTCCAGTGGTGTAATATCCATGCTGCAACAGGCCAGAAGTGTTTTGACAACACAAGAGAAACCTAAATAATATTAATGTAGGCTAGCTAATGTATGATAGATAGATAGGATCTCGAACAAATCTACTTTAATAAATTACTCATGGTCAAAGAGAGTCAGGCTGACTGCATCGAATTACCCAGTATGATGGCAAATTGAAAGCATGGACTGAAAAAGGACATGTACATCATCATTTCATTGGTAAAGATATTTAGAAAAATGTCATAGTTTGAAGAAACTGATGAATTTTCCGCTTCACAAATACAATCACACATTTAATCAATAAATAATCAAATGAAGCATCAATAATCTTTTCTGATGATGGCAGTGATGGAGGTGTTAGGTTAGTTAGGTGCATTGATTACCTGGTAACGCTTCATGTCCTTAACACGGTCTAGAGACACTGAGCAGTCGGTCCAGAACAGCGTCCAATCTTCACCGTCCATCGCCTCTCTGAGGCCGTATCTACGAGCAGCTCGCCACACTGTGACAAATCAAGCATTTAGCATCTTAACAGCGCTCCATCTGTTTCCCACAGGCAACCAGAGGCCCCTCTCTGCTTGTACAGTGTTTTAAAGTGTATTGTAAAAAAAAAAGAAGCTGTTTTTTTTTAATGAAATACATAGAGTGAGACAAACTTTATAAAAATTACCGTTATTATTTAGATGTTGTTGTTTTGTTTTGTTTTTTTTATTCCTGGCAGTTTTAAAAGTAGGACTGGATTATTGGTGGTATTTTACTGTGCAGTTATTAGATGCTTTATCTGTTACTGAACCTTTTTGTTTTGTATTGTGTGAATTTGATGTGTTTTACAAAGTCTGTTAAGTAATCATGTGAATATTTCACATTTCACATTTGGGATTTTATATATTTATTTTATATCGAGCCTTGTGTGACCCCTCAGTTAATCAACTTCCTGAAACCTTTCAGCCATGATTGTTCTGATTGGCTGCCCCTCGTAAATAGCAGATTTGAAGTTTCCCTGCTCACGCTGAGAGGAGGAATATAAAATATGAAACTGAGTGTTTAGAGCTGTCTGAAACATTAAACACTAAACACTCAATGATGAAATCAGGGTGAGCTTTTAGTGCATTGTGACTTCATTATTTGAAACTTGCCCACGCTCAATATGATCATACATCTCTATAATACTGTATATATGATGAAAATAAGGATTTACAGCAGAGATCCAAATGGAAAAAGCACTGTCCACATGCTTTTATCTATTTGACATCTGTAGTATTTGTATTCAGTCTTGTCTAGCTAGAAACAACTTAAAATTGGACATATATGATTTAGTGATCTCTAGCAGACGTACCACTTTCATATTTGCAGTTGGTGAGGTTGATCCACAGTCATCTGAAAGACAAGAGAGACAGAAAGAGGGACAGACATCTGCTGTGCTGCACAGTGCCTCGTTTTGCTCTCCTGAACGATGAGGATAAGTGAGAAAAGAGACCTTAAGAGCCTCCAGGACGAGTTATAGAATCATAACTGACAGGGTGCTTGGCAGTTAATATACCTGCAAAGGGAGATAACAGCAAAAGTACAACCCCAGAAGTAATTGATGCTGTGTAAAATGTAAATGAAAACAGAGTGCAATGATATGCAAATCTCATAAATACATATTTTATTCACAATAGAACACTGAAAACATATCAAACGTGTTATATCTATTTCAAACACTCTCAACAGAAATAAATGACAAACAGTTCAGTAAATGGGAGAAATTATTATTGTGCTACAGTTGGCAAGGGAAAAACCCAGAATAAGATTTCAAACTCTTATACTGGCAAAGAGAAAGGGAGAGCTTACATTACTGTGATTAAAAGATTATTATACTCTGGCACAATTAGGGGCTCTATTTTGCTGTTGCAACTCAAATTACAAAGTAAGATGGAAGGAAATCTAAGAGCACATTTCTGGGGATATTCTAATTCAAGCACAGCTGGGTGATTACAAAAAGGGATCCAGAATTAAATGGACATAGGTAGCATATGGATTAATCCCATTCATGGATGATACGGTGAACTGTGTTCACAGACAGTGTTTTCTGGAAGTGTCCCTGAGCCTGTGTAGTCTGTGTATTTCAATGACAAAACCATGCCTGTTTTTAAGGCCGTGCCACCTGAGGGCTCAAAGATCACACAGGCATCTAATGTTGATTTTGACCGTAACAATATCCTGATATCTGTATCACAATTTATAATCACGCTTTTTTGAGGTGAGCCTCTCTCTACAGCCCCATCATGTTAACAACTTGTTGCTAATTAAGCTAATTACTTGTAAAATGTTTCTTTTTGGCATCAAATACTTATATTGAGTTCACGTGACATCCTTCTAAATTACTCCACACTCAAAACTGTTAGCATCCTAGGTTTTTAGGTGATGTGTTTTATGTTTTTTGGTTTATTTTTGGATTTTTTCTTGTTCCATGGCATGTTGTCTTTATAGTTTAATGTTGCTTTCCTTGTACTTCCAAGTTTTGCTATTTATATTTCCGGTCCTTGTATCTGTTTATCTTCTTTGTTTAGTTTGTAATATTGGGTTATCCTCATCTGTGATCTCTCTCTGTGCTCTGTGGTTGTCTGTTCTCTCAGATTAGTCTTGTGTCCTCTTTCAGTCATGTCTCTGTGTTCTGTTACTCTGTTCCTGTGTCAAGTTTGTGCGTCTTGTCTGGGCCTCATGTCTTATTTTTGATAGTCCCTTTTCTCATGTGTCTCTCATCAGTTAGATTCTCTTCACCCGTGTTGCCCAGGTGTTTCCTCTCTGCCCTGATTCCTTCCTGTGCATATATTGTCCATATAATTAATTCCTGTTTAGTCTGAGTTTTGGTATTTTTGTATTAAAAGCTGTTTTGAGTGCAGTCCTGCCTCTGAGTCTGCACCCTGCAGCTACACATTAACACATGACAAAAATAAGGAAATTAACATTTAACTTCAGTTACCAAGTTGACATTTCTTAATTATTACTTTTCTCATCTTAAAAACTCATAGGTTCACGATCAACCCATGTAAGGTTG
Source organism: Aulonocara stuartgranti (assembly GCF_965226115.1). Classification (NCBI taxonomy): domain Eukaryota; kingdom Metazoa; phylum Chordata; class Actinopteri; order Cichliformes; family Cichlidae; genus Aulonocara; species Aulonocara stuartgranti. Next base: position 5,072,109 of record NC_138959.1, on the reverse strand, counting down.
GAAGTGCAATTTGAATAATGGACACACTCTTTTGAAAGAATTTTGTCTGGTTGGAGGAGCCAAAGCAGCCAATTTTACAGAATAGTGAGTTACACCCACTTAACAAAACTTTGAAAAGAATTAACCCAACATTTCAAAGGTATCATTTTATGATCTGTATACATATTAGATTAATTTTTAATTTATAGTTTCTCTCTTTTGTTTTAATTATAGTCAATAAATTCAATAAATATTTTAATTCTGGAAAGATTACCAATTTAAGAATATATTTGAGCCTTTTGTTGCCCCTTACCAACTTTTTTGAGACATGTTGCTGCCATCAAATTCAGAAAGCGCTAATATTTTTATAAAAAAAATGGCACATTTTCTCAGTTCATGTTCTTTTGTGAATAAAATACAGGTTTATGATCTTTGCAAAACATTGCATTTTGCTTGCATTCACATTTTATACAGCGTTCAAACTTTTTCAGAATTGCCATCGTATGGACGAGCTCTTGCAGTAAAGTACCTCTTCTTGCTTTTCCTTCTCTGCTTGTTGACGGGTTGCGGCATGCATTTGTAAGATTCAGTTTGGCTTTCGCTCTCCTCTCCCTCACCCCGCTGCTCACATTTATGTGTGTCGGTGTTTCTTTCTGGGCTGTCCAGAGGTAGACCCATCCTGAATGAGAAACATGTGCTCAGCTGACCTGCAAGGCATGCCAAAAACTTCATGAAATTGTGACACAAACAGAAAAATGATCAATTTTCCAACACTCATATCTCTCATTCTGAATGGTATGTGCCATACAGCCACACAATGAAATTCAATCAAATAGAACAAACTACATGCTGTAAGTGCACGCGTGGAATCATGTTTCTGTTTCCATCTCTCTCATCAGGTGAGTGCTCTGGCTGTCAGCGTGCTGTCACAGGCTGGCATTCAAGGGTTATTGTGGCAGTACAGATACAGGGAGTGGGTAATACTACAGCCACAGTGAGGGGAAATGATCCTAATACCAAGCAGAAGTGCTAAAGTGTGACACTTTTTTACTTTTACTGCTTTTTATAACGTAAATTAAAAATACACATAAGTGGTGTAAGGAAGCAATACATGGACACCAGTGAAAATATCTCAGTCTATTCATTCTTCAGATGTTGTCTTTTAGTAGTATCCCTTCCCCATTTTCCCTGTTGAAGTGACAGATTTATCTTTTTATATTATACAGTTTATCTCCTCAACAACATCCTGCCTTCGACTGGGAGTAGAAAGGCAGCACAAAGCACCATTCGCTGTCTCGATCACCCTGATCATCAAGTTTTTTGACAGGAAACTGTCGAGCCTAAAAGCACTTTTACTAAATGACCACACTGAAATGATCACCAATACACTCTTCCAGATAAACATCACACAAGTTATTTGTAATTTTATATAAGTAGCAGGTATCACTGCAAGTATAAGCAGAGAGACATGGCACTCAGAGAATCCTGAACTGAGATATATGGGGGAAATTTAATAAAAGCAAAGAGGCTGCATAGAAACATAACTTTTAGAGGAAAATTATTTACTACTACTACTACTAATTAAAAGCAATCAGCAAACATTTTGAATGTTTTTTCATTATATCTAAAATAACAATAAAAAAGATAATAATAATAATAATAATAATAATAATGATAATAATAATAATTTACTTTATTCCTGCAGTACATTTAAAGGGGTTTACAACTTGCTTTGAAGGAAGCGGAAAGCAGGATAGTTTAGACTTAACCAGACAGCCAAATGTCAATTCACATATATTAAAAAAAACAAACAAACTACAAAACATAAAGATTAAAAATATAAGACTAAAATCAGACAATCAGAGGTGATTTAAACTTACTGACTCTGAAAAGCTTATCTCTTCAAGGAAGAGTGTTCTGACGCATCCTGATAGCAAAAGGATTGTCGTTTTTATGACTTTAATCACAATTTTGAAACAGTCAGGAGGAGTACACACTGTTGATAACCTCTTATCTCTGACTTGTTTTTGTCAAGAAAGCCAATGAAAAGAAAGCCTTACTATGTTGAACTTGGTTCATAGTACACACCTCTGTTGTCTATAATTAGTCCTCAGTATACAATATACGATTCATTTAGCGTGGATAATTCTATCCTATTAGTGTGGCTTTGTGTGAAATACACAAAGACAATATACAGGTCTTAACTCGGGTTATTTACGTGTTCTTCTGTAAACATCTTTCTGCATTCTGACCTAAACTGAGTCACTGTCACAGCAGCGTCTCAGCCGTTCGCCTCTGACTCTTGTCTGGTGTCTTACAGGGTCAAGGTGAGTTCAAGTGAACTCCTGGTAATGATCGTGACAGAATACTGCAGGTTGGTGGCATTAAAAAGGGACACCACAGGTACACACAGTGGGAGGTTACGGTGCCAGGTAACAGCACTCGGATCCAATGATCTGGATAATCCTGACCCTGAACTGTGAGCTTTACACTGGCTTGAAACACCCCACTGACCTCAGCCCAGATTCAGTTACAGCCCCGTGAAGGATTTCTCCAAGGCTCTCCTTCAGTGTTCAACAAAAGCAGGTACTGCAATGCAAATGAGAAAAAGTATACATAGAAAAAAAAACATACATACAACTTCATATGGATTTTTTCACATATACACATGCACCAGGCTGCAAAACCCTTTCTCAATTGTATCAAGTTGTTTAAATAAAGTAAATTCAATTCAGTTCAATTAATTAAAAATGCAAAATTAAGTCTATATCATTTGCACAAGCTAATAAATCCAAGTCTACAAACTGCTAACAGTTCAAAAAGATTCAAAGAGGAACTCTGTCACTTGACTGATTTCGGTGGTGAATGGTAACTCAAACTAACCCAGTTTAATTCAGCAGTATTGGGATAATTCACGTGTGCATCCATCCAGCCATCCATCCATTTTCAGACACTTTGACACTTATCCAGGTCATGAGGGCAGCAGACTGAACAAAGACCCAGACCTGCCTCTCCTTAGCCACCTCCTCCAGCTCTCCTGAGGGGATACCAAGTAATCCCCTGGCCAGCTGAGAGACATAATCTCTCCACTATGTCGTGTGTCGACCCAGACCTTGACTGACCAGTAAGTCGACAGCTTTGCTTTCACGTTCTGACTTTTCTCTATCACATAAGATCAGTACATTATCTGTATTACTGCAAATGTGTCATTCCATCTGTCAGCTTCCTGCTTTCATCTCCTCTCGCTTGTGAATGAAACCCTGAGATACTTAAACTCCTCTACTGGAAGCATAAACTCCTTCTAGCCCTGTAGTGGACACTCCATCCTGTTAGCACATGGAGGTGTTAATTCTCATCCCAGCCAATTCATAAACCACCCCAGCACAAGCTGCAGGTTGTTGCTCTATGAAACCAACAGAACATCGTTGTATAAAACCCCAAGACCCTCCAACCTTTGGCTGCACCTATTCTATCCTAAAATTATGAACAGAATTGTTGAAAAAGGGAAGCCCTGGTGAAGTCCAACATCTACAGTAATGAGTCTGATTTATTTAATCCAAACCAAGCTCTTACTGTGGTGGAAAAGGGTTTGAATACCTCATGAAAACTACAACCCACAAAGAGGCATGTGGTCGAATGTCTTTTCCTACAAAACTCACATAGATGGGTTGGGCAAACTCTTATGTGCCCTCAGACAGCCCTGAGAGGAGATAGGGCTGGGACAAAACTGCAATCGTGAATCCAAGGATTGTCCAAGGGACATATGATTCTGTCCGTCACCCTGACATAGACCTGAAGCCTTGAGAGTGGCAATCTACCGCCCCAGTTTGCCTTTCCTGATTATGATTGGACATATCTTGACACAATCTGCTGAGTTTTTGTCATTTCTAAGGTGAAGTTTGTGGTTCTGTTGAATGACAACTAATATTTGGGCTTTTAGCACTCAAAACCTGTTGCATTTGACCGTTTTCAGTTCTATGCTAGTGTATCTGATAAACTGACAGCTCAATAGTGTCTCATCATCCTTTGATAAAGTTCTTACTTACCTGCACTGGTGAAGTCATCGATATTAGAGGGTGTTGCTCCCCCTTTGTCCACACCTCTTTGAATCACGGATCTCAGCTTCAAGAGCTTCGTAAGACACTGCCACACTCCTCAACAAGCAAACAGGTGAGCCACATCTCTGTACCTCTGGAGCCTTAAAAAAAAGCAGATTTGTATCATCAGCTCAGATTGACTTACTTAGTTTGACTCAAGCAGTGGATCTGGTGACCAATTAGAAACAGTGGGGACAAAAAATAAAAAACCCAATCCCTCCTGAAAAGATTGAGAGATCTTAGTGGGGAGCAAGTGGAGAGGTATAATCCCTGACATTTGTTAGGTGAAATAGGAGAAGTGCTTTTCAACGCCTCGACTTGTTAAATTTAAATCTGTGCTGAAAAGAGCTGCAGCAGTGTGTGGTGTAAGTGAACAGGCTGGACATCGATCTTCCTGGCCAAGCTGAAACGAAGCACCTTCAGCCAGAGCATGAAGACAGAAGAGAAGATGTAGGCCAAACATTTGGCAAAGAAGAATAAAAAGTAGAAACGCGACACTGTACCTTGCTACTGAACATGTCTTAATTAGACATAACGGGCCTGGACAATAATGATGAGGTGACAGAGTAGCACAAAATCTGGTGAGGCTACAAGCTGGCACTGATCAGACGCCTTGATTAATCAGTCAATCAACATTAATTAATAATCAGCTGACATCTTACTCCCTTCCACACTCACTTATCTTTGTTATGATGCTTTAAAGATCTACTGCTAAGCTTCAAGCGACTGAACTGACGAGTCGTGACTGCACATGCTGTTCAAGGTATTTAACTGATATGTGTGTGTGTGTGAGCCTCATGGGAAATTATAGTTTAATGCAGGGGTGACGAGCTGCTTGTTTGTTTGTTTGCCACATGGAACCAATTTTAGTGGATCAATAAAACCAAAGAAATACATATACATAAATTATGGCCCATACATTTACAATACAAAAAGGATAAAGAGTTTTTCCATATTCAGTCAGCCTGCTGTTATCACAATGAAAAGCTTTAGGGCGATTCCTTATCAGAAACATATTACTTCAGTTTGTCAGTAAAAGGGCCTGCAAAACTAGCAATAACCCACACAATGTTCAGTAAAAACCAATGTCCATCCACTGGGCTGGATTTGACGTATGTATTAAATGAGAGTAAGAGTCTCTGGAACAATCTGAAAATCAAATCAAAAAAGCCAGTCACTTCTTTCTAAGTTCCATCTTTTATTCCCTAAACAATTTCTGTACATTTTTCATACAGCTGATTAGTCCTCAAACTGTTTCCCCACAATGCTTGCTGTAGTATGCTGCTCCTGTAAAGCACTTTTGTAATGTGGCTTTGATAAGGACTATATATATTTTGACCAAGTACACGCCAAACTCTTTATTGTAACTTTTAGTCAGTTCCTGTTCTCTTTGAAGCTATTTATGTTTATTTTGCACTTCCTTTTAGGCTGTCTAATCTTGTTGTGGTTTCTTTTTTAGTTATAATTAAATTTTAGTCGTTTGTGTTAATTTTGCATCTTCTTTAGCTTCTTTTTGCAGATACAGATATTTTTGTTTTGCTTCATTACATCAAATGTAACTATTTTGATTCCTTCAATTACCATTTAAATGCTGCACTGCCACTGGCAAATGTCACCTAGATTATACTTGTAGCAAAGAAGCGTGGATCGGGCACAGTAACGTTTAGAAAGTATTTTTTGAAGGTTAGCATGAAACAAAGGGCGCAAATTATTATTATTTTTTTTTCAAAAGTAAAAAGTATTCAAAAGAAAATGCATTGGTGGACATTTTCTTTAAGGTACAGTATTGTATGTTATCAAGTTTATTCTCTAATTTAAGCTACCCACGGTGTTGAGGTGCTAACTTGAAATGTGAAGATAAGCTCACGCAGAAAGGAGGCACAGACTTACAGAGCTTCTCTTTTCGGAGCCATCCTCAAGCCATTTTTAAGCAAAAACGTCTCTAAATTTAAATTTCAGTGATAGGTTGCGAGTGTTTCTCCCAGTGCAGTAAAAAACAAAAACAAAAGAAGTTTATCTGTGCTTTTAAAATCAAGCAAACGTCTAGCAAAGAAAACTGACCGCACAGCTTGACGCTAGACGTGTTGTTTCTATGGCAACAGAACGCCGACTTCTCCCCAGCTCGGTCAGCTTTAAAAAGCTTTAAAAAGGAAACAAAATGTGAATTTACCGATGGATGTGGTATCCTCTTGTTATCGGTGAGTAACACTAAACGAGCAGCCTTCCGTATTGTTAATGTTGCTGGCGTGTCGTGCTCTTGGTCTTGGCTGGGAGGACCGAGGAGCCCTATAACCTACAAATGTAAACATGAATGAAGTCGAGAAGAAGACGAAAACCCTGTTAAGACTTTTAGCCAATCACAAGTCGGGGTGTGAGAGTTCTCGTCTCTGATTGGTTGTTTGTTTCACCGATGAGGAAAACTGCATCAACAGGTGCACCACGTATCCCATGCGTGAAATACTGGGAATCTTTGTTTTGCTTTCTTTTGTTGTTGTTTTTATTGCAGAACTCAGAGAAAAGTTTTCAGTCACAATACATAATAGAAGATTTTCGGTATATTCCTAATCGTTTTAGGTATTCAAAGCGAATAAATTGTTTTTTAAAAAGAGATGTGCAAAAAAGGATTTTGAAGGAGATGTTATTTTGTAAAAGACAGACATTTCAGTGTGGCAAAAGCTAAAAAGAAAACCCACTGAATTCTTAAAAAAAAAGTATGACAAGAGCTAGTAAAAAATGTTGGGAGTCTTGCAGGTTTTAAAGTCATAACTACAGAAAAAGAGCCTGGCTCCCTCTTGTGTTTCCATCTCTAGTTGTAAGCAAAGTGTTAAAATTGGACTACATTTCCCAAGATGCAGCCATCATTAGAATGCCTTCACAGATAATCTGAAACAAGAGGTCCAAGCCTTTGTGCATACTGACTATAAGTTATATGTCTTACTGTTTCGGTAGTTTTGTATTTTGAATTTTATTGCATTCTGCCCGTAGTTTTTATTCATCTTAACTTGCAACCTTATAAAAGAATAACTTATTTATATTTATACATACATACATACACACACAGTTTGACACACTTATGCAGCTTTCTTGTAATTTCTTTAAGGAGTCTTCAGGAATATTTTTCGAGATGTCTTGAAGGACATTCAACGCTCTTCTTTGGATGTTGGCTGCCTTTAGCTCTGTTCTCTGTTGAAATGATCACACACTGCTTCAATAATGCTGAGGTCCGGGCGCCATGAATCATGGAGGCCAGTCCATGAGTGATGGTGTTCCACTCTGTGATTTTTTTCATTCCTTGTATGGTCTTACTGCATTGGCTGTGTGTTTGGGACCATTGACATGCTGAAAAATAAAACTATTGCCAATCAGACACTTTCCAGATGGTATTGTATGGTGAGTCAAAATCTGACCTTGTTTCTTTGCATTCATAATTCCAACAATGATGACAAAATCCCAACACCACCGCCAAACCATGACAGAGCATCCACTGTGTATTACAAATGGTTGTGTCCATTAATTTCAAGTTCAGATTCATCAGACCTGTCAACACTGAATTTCAGTCCAGCTCTGGTGTAATTTGGCATGCCTCTGCCCTTCCTCCCACTTTCCCTTTATTAAGCACGACTTCTTGACAGCCATCCTTACACTGAGACCATTTCTGATGAGGATTCGGTAAATAGTAGATGAATCAACTGAAAGGTCAGAAAGATCTTTTTTTGTGTAGACCTGCTATGTCTCCTTTACCCTCCACTTTTCCACGTTCCTCAAATTAAGGGACATAGAGAAAACTACAATAAGATGTGCATCGACAAGATGCATAAGTACTATTTTACACCTGTTAAACTGTGTTATCTTTGGTATTTTTCATAGCTCACACTAAAGAAATATCAAGAAATTATGTGTTTCTGCGATGGTAACAAAGTGCCTAAAGATACAGTTTAAAATTGGTTCTTTGCTCAGTTTTCTGTTATGTGTAGACAACATGGTTTCATCACTTCAGCTACATGCTTCTTTCAAGCTTGAATGAGTTATAGATCAGTGTTAAGTGGGTTAATAAACAAAACATTCCTCTAAATGAGGAATGATCAAGTACGAGGACTGGACTAAAATCGGGGCAAAAGCATCCAATTTGAACGACCTTCAGAAAGCCTGGAGGAGGTACAAATTACAAAATATGAAAAACTGAAGGGAAGGGTTAAAACAATGTTTAAAATGTATTGTTTAAATAAATGTTGTTTTTTTTAAAGCACTATTCAGGTTCTCAGGACTACACAAATATAACATAATCATTCATATCTGACATCTGCAAAGAGCTTTAAAAGTTTTTCTGAGTTTCCCCCCCAGGCATGAGGTTTTAAAAGATTGTTTTCAGCTCTTACGTGACATGCCCGAAAAAAGCCCCTTCTGCGTCACTGAGGTTTGTAACGTTTACGTGCATGCAAAACAAATATCCGACGAGCATGTGAAGGCAGCACTCAGCTGGTAGTTCCCTGAGCAGCAGACGTCGGAGCGAGGTACTGACAGAAAATATGTGAGTTTCATGTGTTTAGCCGAACATCTGACTGCGATTTTAGGATTATTAGAAGAGTTTCTGTTGTAGTTTTTATCTTGTATGCGTGGAAGACGTCGGTTAAGTCCAGGGTGCGGTCTTTTAGGCTGTTTTGCTTTCGATTTCTTCTTCTTTCTTTTTTTTTTTTTTAATGATCTATCGTGAGTTTACGGCCTTCAAAAGTTTATAAAACACATTTGAGGTCATCGGCTGACAAGGGGGATGTCTTAAAAATAGCATTTAAGTCATTTTAGTTGTAGGAAAGTTGATTTTCAGATCGTTTTTGGAGCGTAAGCAGTCAAAGAATAGAACAATGGTAAGTGCGCAAAAGCAAATAAGCAACAACATCAGGAGGAGGCCTGTAACACCGCTGCTGCTTTCTGTCCTGACACCGAGAGCTTGCTGTACCTGTTCTCATCTGTCAGCGTCCTGAAATGTTTCATCATCGACCTTTATATGTTTTCTGGCAGAGTGCATCTCAGCATGGAGAGCAACACTGCTACAGAGGTAGCAGACCACTTGGCGCGCACCTTCTCCCAGGTGGTGTTCATCGACATCCCTCAGTCATACCCACCGTCCACCCACGTCACCTGCAGCTACACCCTCACTGCGGCCTTCCAGCCCAACCCTAGGGACTGGGTGGGCATCTTTAAGGTGGGTTGGATCAATTAAATCCTCAACTTTTTTTTATAAATGTTAAATCAAAGAATGTCCTTCTTAAGCTTTTCTACCCTTTTCCAGGTGGGGTGGACCACAACAAAGGATTATCATACCTTTGTGTGGGTGGAACCATGTATAGATGTAGTTGGGGAACAGACAGTGACAAGGCAAGCTTTCTTTAAGGGTAAGAAATGCTTTCACTTCTGTTTCCAGGTGAATGTGTTTGGCTGTGTTTGTAGTGTACACCCTAGTTGTGTCTTAAATGCAAACAGTTTAGGATTAAATCTGTTTTTCCTGAGCTGCTGTGTCAATGATCTGCACAGACAGATATGATTATATCCAGGTTTCACCCACAGAATCCTATTTTTCTTTTTGTTTTTTGTCCAGTTAAAATGGCAGAAGCTCAAACAATCCATCACTGGTTTTTCAGATTTACAATAAAGTATCCACATATTTTATGACTCAAAGAGGTGAAAGTACCCCATGTTTTGCACACAAGAAAGTCAATATGTTATATAACCAAAATCTAAGCTTTTAGAGAGCCTTATTTTCATAATAATGAAACTTTTCTTGATATTAGATTTTTTTTTTGAACTTGTCAATCAGAAACCATTTTTAGCCAATTTTACAAGAACATGTAAAAACAAATCTATCATTCTGGCATCTTCAGGGTTTTTGTGTGTTCAGTTTATTGGGGGAGTTTAAAATGTAATATGGATCTGTTTACATTTTTTAGCATTTTATTGATTGAGAAACAAAATAATAAACGTTTCAAAGAGCAGTGAGAGTTTTTGAGTCATCATGACATCAAGATCTCGTTATCCGTTTCCTTCAGATTACTACCTTCCCAAAGATGAGATCGAGTTCTACCAGTTCTGCTACGTCGACAGCACCGGTCAGGTGCGAGGAGCCAGCACTCCTTTCTGTTTCAGAAGCCCTGCGGAGCAAAGCCTGGAGATCAGCCCAGACGACGACCTGCTGGTTATCACAACACAGGTAAGTGATTTAAACCTGACATAAAGGAAACGGCAGGGTAGCCAGGATAATGTAGTGAGGAGTGATGTGGTGTTGAACAAGCTGGAGATAGGTTTCGAGACTCTGATTAGAGGGTATTACAGCAGATGACGACAAGGAAAAAGATGCATAAATTGTGCAATATTTTTCACTTGGTGAAAGCATGGCAACGTCACCTTGTTGATATGTATGTCAAAGCAAAGCTCAGAGTTACAGATCACACCCAGATGGTGGGCGGAGCTTGATGTTGAAGGGCCTGTTTTAATTTCCTAGCTGCAGGTCAGGTATGTAAGGCCAAATAAAAGAGGTTTACAGCCTCAGAGGTTCACAAGTGCTATTCCAAATCTTTGTGAATCCATCTGCTGTGGGAAATAACAAAGCTAAAAGTACCTATATTTGGAGTAACTAAGCTGTAGGAAGTTTTCTGACATCCAGAAATGAAGCTGCAAGACACAAAAACAGGACCACCTTAAAACCATCTTAATATGGAGCTCAGTTTTGTGACTGTACAGCAAATAAAGACGCCTCATATGCCACGTTAATGAATCAAAAATTTAAAACGGCATGAAAAAAAGAAAGCCTTTTGCCCACATACACTCGCCACCTTTCAAATTACTTCTTCAAGCTTCAAAGCGCCTTCATAGCCTCACAAATGTAAAAGACTCATCTGGAACGCCGTCACACTGACAAAATCCAGCCACAGACGCCCAACGTGCAGTATGAACGCGTCAGAAGTATTTAAACCAGTTCTGTGGCATTTTCTGCTGCAGTAGGTGCTTTGTTATGATGATGCATACACAGACTCAAAGTGAAAGCATTACAAGCTTTGCTGTCTAAGCTGGTAAAAACAAGTTATACATTCTAATAACAAAGCCTTTAAAAAGACTTACGGCCCTAGCAGGGTCTCTTCCTGACATTGTCCTGGAGTGGGTGTGGTCTCTCGCCCCCCTGCCTAGGTGCCGTCCGTTTGGTACAGCTGACTCCCATCAGCAGTTAGAGGTACTTAAGGCCAGGGATAGGTGAGCTCTAGGCCAGAACCAAGCCAGGTAACTATAGACCGATAGCTTTACCATCACATATATGTAAAGTTATAGAGAGAATGATAAATGTAAGATTAATATATTATGTAGAAAGTAGAGGATTTATCTAACTATCAAAGTGGATTTAGAAGAGGGAGAAGTACTATGGATCCAGTATTGTGTTTGGAGCATGAAATTAGGAGGGCTCAGATAAATAAAGTGTGTGCGGTGGCAGTGTTTTTCAATATGGAGAAAGCTAATGATATGATGTGGAGAGAAGGTTTGTTAATTAAAATCCATAAATTGGGTGTTAGGGGGTGGAATGTATAGGTGGATTTTGGATTTTTTTAAAGGGTACGCAAATACAAGTGAGAATTGGAAAGTGTTAGGGTTCCTGGGTCTTTGACCCAGTGGTTTCTGTTTTGTACCCTTTATTTGTGTTCTCTTCTTAGTTTATTTTTGTGAAGGATTTGGTTTCTGTTTTACATTTCTATTTTTTCCCCCAGTTCTTCTTGGTGTGTGATTTTGTAGTTCTTAAGTTTGGTTCCATACTCCATCTGTTCTGTGTCCAGTCAGTGTCTGTGCCTGCCCCACGTCTCTGTTACAGTGCCTGCTTGTGAGTCTGTGTCTATAAGTTCAGTCTGTGTTTCCTGTTTTACTTTGAAAGTCCGTATCTCATGTTAATGCGTCTAGTTTTGCTTCCTTTGTCTCATCAGCCCTGTTTTGTCCCAGCTGTGTTTCCCTCCTGTCTCTCATCTTTTGATTGCCTCCTCTGTGTATTTAAGCCCTGTGTTTCTGTGTCAGTGTCGCAATCTACCATCATATTGTACTGTATGGTCTGTTTCCCAGGCTGCCGCATTAGTTTATTTTGTATTCTAGTTCAGCCAGTTTTTTGTTTTGCCGTCCAGCATTAAATCTGTATTTAAGTTCACCTTTTGTTTCCGTGATTCTGGATTTTGGGTCTTTTTCCTGCCTGCACACAGCCTTCACATGACAGAGTTATTCAGGAGAGGTTTTCTGTAGAGAATGGGACTCCTCAGGGAGCATAGTGAGTCCCTTGTTATTTTCTCTAATGATTCATGATGTGTTTAATGATATAGAGCGTGGGGTGGGATGTTCACTTTTTGATGGAGCCTTATGGAGGAGAGAGAGGAATGTAGAATTTATTGTAAAGAAGCTGCAGGAAGCAGTTGGTAAAGTTGAAGAGTGGTCGTATAAGTGGGGCTTCAAAGGGGTTAGTGAGGAAGTTGGGTGAAGCTATATGGCGTGGAATTAGAAAGAGTGAGGAAGTTTAAGTTTGTGGTTGGCTGGGAGGGTAACTTGGGGTGCACACATTCAGGAATTGGTGGGTAAGTGTAAAAGTTTTAAATATTTTGAGGTGTTTAGTTTGGAGGGATTGGGAAGCGAATAGCGAATCCTTGGGGGCCATATACACTGGGTTGGTGAGGTCAATGTTAGATTGTGGTTGTGTGGCATGTAATTCGGAGATGCCACTAGGATTGAGGAGAGAACATCTTGGATTGAATTATTGGGCAAATTTACAGGGGCAGGATCACCCTACACTAGAAGTATTTAAACCTTGCTGGGAGAAAGGAGGGAATTAAAGAGCTTTGGATGGGTGGGGGGGGGGAGAGAGCTAGAGAATTTAATTTGGATCAGTTAGTCATGTCAACGAGTGCCGTGGCCTGCAATCCCTCCATGGATACTTCCTGAAGCAGTAGTAGATTTTGTATTATTGGACAAGAAGAGTAAGGATAGGCAGGTGGTCTGTACTCCCATTCAGTTCAGGGTTACATTGAACAGTATTATGGGTATGTGCAAGTATATACAGATGCGAATCCAGCTAGTCAAGTGGGGGTAGAAGTGGTGATTCTGGATTTTATGGTAGAAATTGGGAAGAGAATAAATGATGGCTTGTCTGTGTTTACAGGAGAAATGATAGCAATTCTATTAGCGGTTCAGTGGGCGGAAGAGATGAGGCCACTGAAAGCAATTATTTGTTCAGATTCAAGAGCATCCTTGGTCAGTCCATAGAGCGGTCATTCAGAAGGTCGATCAGATATTTTAATAGAGATTCGGCAAAGTCTTTTCAGAATACATATGATGGGTCTGTTAGTAGTGTTTGTATGGGTCCCGGCTCACTATGGGGCGAGGGGGAATGAAGAAGCAGATAGGTTGGCAAAGGAAGCCACTTATCATAGGATAGATCATCTGGCGGTGAGTTTTGTTCAAGCGGATTAAGAGTATTTTAAAGTTAGAAATGAGGGCTAGATGGCAAAAACAAAGAAGAAAAGAGGGGAAGGTGGTTCTATAAAATTCCAAGGGGGGTAGGAGAAAGGAGAGCCACAGGACGGAGTAGGCGAGAGGAGGAGGAGGAGGAGGAGGAGGAGGAGGTGGTGTCAAGAATGAGATTTGGACATACAGGATTGAATTCTACACTATTGTTGATAGGGAAACATAATTCAGGGAAATGTGGTTATTGTGGAGAGGAGGAAACTTTAGCACATGTTGTTTTGCAGTGTTGGAAGTATAAGGTAGAGAGGAGACAACTGGTCCGAAAATGAAATTGGATCTTATTAAGTTATTGCAAAAGGAGTCGGAGAATAAAAGTTATCAGGCTTTGATTTAAGTTTTTGGTGTGTGTGTGTGTGTGTGTGTGTGTGTGTGTGTGTGTGGGTGTGTGTGTGTGTGTGTGGCTTGACTCCTGCTCAGTGAAGAGGAGTGGGTTTGGTGATTAACCTTCTGTTTTGCTTAATTTTTTCAGGGTTTTGACCAACTACTGAGTTGTGTTTACTTTTTCTTTTTTTCTTTTTTTTAATGGTGACAGCAGCTTGACCGTCTCTGAGTTTTGTTGGAATGTTAATAAAACCTTTTAATTTAACCGTTTTACCTCTTTCTCTCCTTTTTCAACCTTTTTGTTACTTCCCCTCATCCCCTAGACCTTTTCATGTGTTCATATTTTCATGTGTTCACATTTTCCTGCTGTTTGAAGGGTTTTCTTGACTTTGTCCACCTCTGTTTTGTCTCTGTATCCCCTGTCTTCACTCCACTTCCGGTCTATTTTGATGATTGTTTTGCCTTGCTTTCCTCCTGTGAATTGACTTGTCTTTTCCCCTAATTCCTTGATGTTGTGGTTTTTTTGTTTGTTTGTTTTCCCCTACCCCAAGTCTCATCTTTGCCTGTCTGAATTCTTGCCTGTGTGAGCGTCTTCCCCACCTTATCTCCACCTGCACCCCTTTCAACCCTGTGTACATTCAGTCTTTATACTTTGTCAGATTCTGTAATATTTTATTCCACTGTTTTCAGTGTCCGTAGAGGGTTAGGTCTTTAGTGCTTAGTTCTGCAGTGAGCGTAATAGATCACAAACACTGTTCACAGTCACGTGTCAGTGAGCATCTGGGCTATTGAAGAGCTTCTGAAGATGTTTGTTTTTAGCCAAAAAAAAGTATCTGTGATCCCTGAGAGGTCTTTGCTCGCCATTATACTTCTAATACTTCAGAGGGGTTAAATGCAGTGCTTGCTTCTGACTTTTGTCTCTTCAATAACACATGAGAGCAGGTCGCAGTGTCTGAAAAGTAAACAGAGCTTTTTATTGACATATTTGGTTTTTCCTTTTTCCAGGACCAAGTTGAGCAGAGCTTACGCGAAAAAGCTGAAATGCAGAAAGAGCTGGATCAGATAAGAGCTGAAAATGAAACCTTGAAGAGTGCTCTGCTGAGGGAGCAGCAGCAAGCTGCCGGCTTAAAGGTCCACTTATCTTATTTTCCACTCTGCCATTTGTCTTGTGCAACAGAGAAAATGGTAAAGTGTAAGCTGAACTTTGGTAAGCTGACTCAGTGTTATTGATTCTCTCACAGGGGCAGAATGAGCAAAAAGAGAAAGAAAACGCCGAACTGGCCACTGAACTGGATCAAACCAAGCAACAGATTAAAAACCTGAGAAGCTCTTTGCAGCAGCAGCTGAAAGAAAATGACAGCTTGAAGGTTTGCCCTCGCTTGACATTTTACATCTAAATTCAGCACTTTGACATCTGTGTAAAAACTTATGTTTGACGTTAGGAGGAGATGGTGATCCAGATGACGAAGCAGATGGAGATACAGCAGGACAGCGTCACTGAGAGGAGGGAGCGGAGTTCATCGAGAACGAGCGAGGTAAGATGGATTCTGTCTCACTGTTAGACGGTCTAAAGTAAGTGAGCTTTGTTAAGTGGGAGCTTTGAACACCACCGATGTTTGGTTCTGGGCTGTATGTGGACTAATCCACTGTCCAGCTCCCAAAGTGCTGAAAGGAAAATCGCGTTATGCTGGGTTTGAAGTGATAAGCTGTAATATTTGATGTTTATGTTGCATTTTTAATATGCTTTGAGTTGTAAAGGTCTCAGTGTGATTTCCTGGTTAAATTTAAAGTAAATAAAGAAGTCTGTAGAGCCAGTTTGCTCAATGCAAGCCGTGTTTGTGCAAATTATGTGTGCAAACTTTTTTTTTTTTTTTTTTAAACTGCCACACTTCACTCTAATGGCAGATATAAAAAATCTTGATACCACAGTCATAGTTTTGTAAAATTGTTGTTTTTCTTTCCTTTTTTCCCATTTTCATCATTTTCAATCTGTTTCACATGTCAAGTGAACCCTTCTCCTATGACTGCTGATCTGAATCTTACAGTAACCTTGTAACGTTGGATCCAAGAAACATAAGCTGGAGCGAATATGATGACAGCAGAACTTTTATTTAATACTGTGGTTTTTACTGGGACATAGACACTCCCGCTCTCTCTCTGCTGTCACGTCCGCTTCCCTCCTCCGACTGTCATTGCCAACATATAAAGAGACACAATAACTGTCAGATCCCAGCACACCTGTTCACCCCGCCCCTGCGCCGCCCCGGGAGCTCACTGCGTCACCCCTCCTCTGCAGCTGGCCAGAGACCACACCCACACCACAAACCTCTTCCTTGTTTTACAGGAGAAATACGATCGAGCTGTGCAGAAGATCAACCAGCTGAAAGACGAGCGTGAGAAGCTGAAGGAGGCGATTGAGGCCCAGAGTGAGGAGATCTCCAAGTGAGTCATTTTCTACTTCAAACCAAAACTTTTAGAACGCATCTGCTTACTGATGCTCAAATCTGTGCGTTTTAGGCTGAATACAAAGGTCAGAGAAGGTGAACGGGAGCTGTTTAAAGCAAAGGACGGCATCCAGCTCATCGAGGTAAATCTTTACCTCTGTCAGTGCGCCCCAGGGTGGCTGTGGCTACAATGTAGCTTGCTATCACCAGTGTGTGAATGTGTGTGTGAATGGGTGGATGACTGGATATGTAAAGCGCTTTGGGGTCCTTAGGGACTAGTAAAGCGCTATGTAAATACAGGCCATTTACCATTTAGTTAACTTTATGTACTGCTGTGATCATTTTAAATGGGCTGGCCTGAGAGTTCATTCATTCAGTTGTCATTTATTTGGAACCAGAAAAATACAAAAATATATATTGCATGCTGGCAGGTGGACCTTCAGAGCAGCAGGAAAGAGAAAGAGAGGCTCGCTGCAGAGCTGCAAAGACTGCAGAGCCTCACCTACAACGTGGACAAAATGCAGAGAGAGAACCAGGACTTACAGAGGAGGCTTTCAGTGCAGGAGACTCAGCAGAGCCCTTCGGATGACCTAAAGGTGCGAACAGGTTTCAAAAAAAAAAGAAAAAAAAAAAAAAAAAAAAGGGGGGATCGTAACCTCCTAAAAAGTACCTAATTTCATGTCTTAAAGATGCGTCTCCTTCTTAGTTTCAGTGTCAGACTCTTACCAGACAGCTACAGGAGACTCAGGCCAAGCTGGCAGCTGAAAAGGAGGAGACCAGAAATGCCAAGAGACGTAATGAGTATTTGGAGGCGGAGATGCAACAAATCCGGGATCAGCTGGAGAGCGTGTGCAAAGCATTGGATGGCGAAAAACGGAAGAGCGGCAAATTTGAGGTGAATCGATGTGAAATTTTAAGATTTAATTCTTATCTGTTTTGGGTTTTCTTTTTTCCTGCTCAAGCTCCACCTAAATCAGAACAAGCAAGAAAAATCAGCTGATAATCATTAAAATAAATATAACTAAATAAAAACAGAAGAAAAGCTGAGAAAATTAAATGATGCTATATTTATCATGTGCATATTGAACTCTGAGCTACTGTCCAGAGTGCATGAAATTAAGTGCCTAAACTCATGATATAATATAAAGGTACAGACTAAAAATTCAGCTTATTATTTTTTTAATATTTAGCTGATCTGATACTTTGTGAGAAATGTGCAAATATCAAACCCCAAGAGCCCCTGAACTTGACTCTATATGACACCTTTGGATTGGACCTCATTAAAGTTCTCAGCGGGTTCGACACAGGCTGGAAATTCTTTAGACTTAAGGTGTTTTAATTCTGTGGTTTATTATCATTTTGGAATTTTTGACCTGCAGTTTGTCTGTTGGACGTTTCTGAAAATTGAACTTGGTTTTCTTTGATTTTTCAGCTGCAAATCCTTGAAGTTAATGAAGTGTTGGCAGATAAGAACATCGCCATAGATGAAAGGGAGTCGACCATAAATCGGAAAGACAATCAGCTCACACTCCTGACACAAGAGAAGGAGGAGCTTGCTCGAGAAAACCAGGTACACACAATAACGCTGGCTCTACTCGGTAGATGTTCAGACTCAGAATCACTTTAAAAAAAATGTTGACACCTCAACTGTGTTTATTTTGCCAGACTCTCAAAGAAACTATTCAGGACCTGCGCAGACTTTACACAGAACCCCCTACGACTCCTGCAGAACCTTTGTACTTGCAGCCAGATGACGACGCACCACCTGCTTCAACCCACGTTTATGAAACCATAGGTGGGAAACTGTCTCACACATGTACTGTCTAAAACCTACCAAATCTGAAGAAAATACTAAATTTAGTATATTTAGCTATTTACACAAACTTTTACCTTGATGTTACAGCCCCTCTAAGTACTGAGGGGCG
The DNA here is from genome assembly GCF_965226115.1 of Aulonocara stuartgranti. Lineage (NCBI taxonomy): Eukaryota > Metazoa > Chordata > Actinopteri > Cichliformes > Cichlidae > Aulonocara > Aulonocara stuartgranti. The sequence goes on along the minus strand of NC_138959.1, from coordinate 5,053,809 downwards.
ACTTGGAGTGTGGTTCTTCCCGTTAATTGTCGAGCATTTCCAAGCACTCAAAATTTCATGTGTACAGGACATGTGTGCATGAAATCATGAAACTCTGTTTTGGTTGCAGTTCTTAACAATCTTGCAAAACTGCACTTATTTCATGCCTGTAACGTGCTTTCATTTAAAGATTCGTATCACTGTGTAGGTGAAAAATTCCCCTTATATGGTGCTCACTGCTTTTCTTCTGTCTCATTGCAGGACCAGAGGACGAGGAGGTGAGTCAAATACTTTCCTTTTTATTTAAGTTTTTATATTTAATTCAGTCCAGCTTCACACCTACAGTGGTTTTGGTTTAGGATTTATTTTTTCCTGATAGCCTTGGTGCAGATATCTTGACTAAAGCTGCCACAGAGTGACTCCCATGGCATCTCTCCCCTCCAAAACACATTAATGAGAAAAGCGCCCCTCCCTCGAGTGACTCGGCTGTTTAGGGTTTATTTTTGAAGCGGATTTAAAACTTAATCCGCTCGCTATTCCATTACGACCCCTGATGTGCTGCAGTCTCCATTTCAGTCGCTGGTGTGTCGTCACTGCCGCGAGAGCTTCCCCGGCATCACCCAGGACGAACTGGATCAGCACGAGCAGTGTCACCGCGTCTGCCCCTTCTGCACGATGATCTGTGACGACATGGACCAGGCCACGTTTGAAGATCACGTCTACAGCCATTAGGAGAGAGAGCGGCAGCAGCGTGGTTTGAATAAGTCTTAAGAGATGGGTGGTTATACATTTAAAAGTAACTTCTTGGCTTCAACATGTTGGCCTGCAGACACTGGAAACCTGCCTGTGTTACATAATCCTTCGCGGCCTATGTTATTGCATTTAAATATAAAAACGTAAAAGTAGACGGCACAACTTCTCTGCTTGCATTTTGGCACATGCGCACACACACAGATATTTGGCTCTGCTGCTGGTATTAACACACGAAGTGTCAAACAAGTCAGTTAAACTAGACTACAGTCAAACGCCTCATTAAAACCTACTTAGGACATGCAAACTTCTGAATGCACGCTGAAAAATTCACACACACACACACACACACACACGCGTTATAAAGACACACCCGTGGTGGTTTCACATGAATTTAAAGGCTGGTTAGTGAATAAATCCTAAACATTATGAATATGGGAGATATTTAGGGACACAAACACTGATGTTGAACCCCTGCCACATGCAAAACATGTAATGTTTCGCACCACAAATTTGAGTCTACTTCTCCCCCCACTTTTAAGTTTTTCCACAGGCACTGGTTTGGTGAAGAAATTGGAAAGTTGTGTGGAAATTCAAGTTTCTTAATATTATAGGCTTTAACTGTATTGTAACGGTCCTCTAATCAGTAATCATAATGTGATGCTTCACTGCTGCAGAAGCCTCGAGGCAGATAGTGGTCTCATTGGTGGTCACCCTAACATTGTGCTATCAGAGTATGTCGTTTTTGTTCTCCTAAGTTTCTGAAATCAGGAAAGATTATCAGTCATGTATAACGGAAGAAGTATAGTTAAGATAAAGACTCCACTCTGTCATATTTGCTGAAGAGATGATAAAACCTTAGTTTACCTGACCTGAACATCATCGGGGAGGATTTAAAAAAAAAAAAAAAAAAAAAGCTGTTTTTCTTTCCAGCACAAGCAGGATGTGATATAATCTTAAAAAAAATGACCCCACTAGCAGTTTAAGATCCCATCTTTGTCTCAATCTTAGTAGTCTTTAGTTTCTCACATTGAAAGTCAGTTTTAAAGTTTTTACTTTTGAATATAGCCATCAGAAAAATGTGTGATTTTATTAAATGATCCTTGAAGTTGATGAATATAGCATTTTAGGTTAATATCGAAACTTGATGAAATATTAAATATATTATCCGGAGTTATTCATTTGTCTTTGCACTTAGAGGAAATTATGATCAGTTATAACAAAGTCATTTATTTAACCAGGTTTCTGATGATTTGAACATGTAACAAGTTTGAGTCAAAAGTCATATCAAGTAATAAATGTAAGTGCATTTTATTGCAGAATAATAAAAAATGTGCAACAAAACAGAATTATCTCGTTTATACATTTGGAAGAACTTTCTTCTAATCACCCAAAAACCTTGATAGTATAAGCCGAATTCTTCTGCCGTGGGCTGGAGCTCCCTTTCACTGACTCTGCGGTAATATTAGTGCACTCTTTGGAAAGTTTCCCCTCCACATGTCCAAAATCTGATCTCAGAGGGAGTCCATGCTGCACGCCAGCTCCAGAGCCTCAGCCAACTCCGTCACATGAGCCACCTTCCTCCCACAGGGCACATTTTGTTTACCAACAAGCCTCAAGCTGCAGGTCCGGGGCCTCCCACAGCTTAAGGTGTCATCTGATTGGCCTCCTCCGGTGTGACGTCACGGGAAGTCAGCTCAGAGAAGAGCGCTGGCAGCCAGTACTGTGCCTCTCCAGCTGCCTGAGAGTCCAGCCAAGCCAGGCCTTCCTTCAGCAGGTGATCCTGGGAAAAGGACAAAGGAGAGTGAAACAGTTATTTTAGAACCCAAATAAAAGAAAACAGCGGATCGGTTTGAAGTAGCGCAGGATTAAAGGATGATTAAGAAACAGCCAATGGCCAGGCTGTACCCTGCTCCTCACAGACCTTGATATATAATCTCACACAGTTAAAGTGACCTGTGTACTCACCAGCACGTGACACGCTCGCTCCTTCTCCCATTTTAGACTGTCCTTGATCTCACTCACTGTGACGTATCCCTTTTTCTGCAAACAAAAAGAAGACTGACATTAGAGCACCAGAAACAGCTGGGATCTCACCTTTCAGAATAAAAGCCCTTATCTCAGACACAAAATCCTCAACATTGTCCTTTTACCTCTCCCTACTGTGATCCTTCAATACATGGTGGCAATAAAATAAAGGCTCGAAGTTTATTTTACTGCATCACATTCGCGGACTGCCTTCATGGAAATAAAAAAATGGGACTATGCAACAAAGTAGAGTTTGTCCAAAAGAATTATGTAATGGCATGAAAGTTACACAACCAAAATGTAATAAAGGCCTCAGGATGGAGGATAAAGTACAAGAAGTCCTTAGGATGGTGTAAAAACAAGCAATTGATTATTTTTCAAGGCTGCTGATTGCTTTATGCTGAACTCTGGCTTCGTCTTACCTCGGCCAGCTGAAGAACCACAGTGTGGTCCATGTTGAGCTCAGCCGGGACTGACTGAACCAAGTAAGAACCACCAACGGGAATCATCCCAAACCCATTCCCCATCACCTTCAGTTTCTTTATGGCTCTGACCAAGTCATCCCTGGGAAGCACATATTCAGCCACGTGATTTAAAGTTGATGTCCAGGCATTAAATAATCCAAAAATAAACATCTTTAAGGCATTTTATGTCGATCAGTAGCACATGTTTCTATACTATACAACATGTTCGGTTGGTTATACTTACTGGCTAACCTCCTGAGCGTATTTACCGCGTCCTTTCAGTACTCTCTGATGGAGCTCATCCAGAGTAATCAGCCCTGAAAGAAAACACACACATTGGGACTTTATTTAGTGATTTCAGAGCTGGGTTATACTTACCGGATTCAGTTCATGATTCGATTTTCTGCAATTCACTGTTACCTCTGTCTAAGATATTAATGCCAGCAGACTGCTGCAGGTAAATAAAGATGCAGGTTACTGTTGAATAGGAAGGGTCCTAACTGAGTGACCCAGGAGTATCTGCAGCTGTAATAAGAATCCTCTAAATACTAGGAAAAGGTGCTTCTGTGTTTCTTATTTACCGCATTTAGCAGAGGATACACTGAACTAGCCTTTATGAAAGCAGGCCCAACATAATTAAGGAGTCTTGTGTAAGTGCAGTCTGATTCTCTCAGTCCTTAAAAGTTCTCTTTCAGATATTTCCTTGACCTTATGTTTTCTACTGAGGCTGAGAAAAACGTTTTTTGGGGGGACTATTCACAGCTACTCTGCATACAAACCTCCGTTTCTATGTTTCAGGGCAAGGCACACTTCAATGATCTGCACACCGAGTTCATAGTAGAAGTCACCAACTCCGAGCATCTCAGACCAAAACCCTTTACCAGCTGTGGAAAACAAAAAATAAAAACAGCACAGAAAAGGTTACGTCACTTGGATAAGCAGAAGAAAACAGACCTGAAACAGCCTGAAAATTTTGCTCTCATACAGCATGATTTTTTTTCCAAATTTAACTTGTAAAGTGAATTAATTTGGGTCTATGTAGAAAAAGAACACAATTTTCCAAGTTTTGTATTGTGAACTTCACTTTTTTTTCATTCAGATTTACAACTTTGATCTCTAAAGTTCTGACCATATTCTCTGAATGGATCCCCATCCAGTCCCTTTATTTATTTATTTATTTATTTATTTCTAATGCCACTAATATGCCAAAACATATGCTGATTATATCCCAAATCATTCTCACATGCAAGCGGGTCAACACCGATGGTGGCACACATTTCCTGAAACTGGACCCTGAACTGTGGGTTCTTGCGGATCTCTTGTTTATGTTTGCTGGCAAATTCTTCCAGGTGGGTCTTGAAAGTTTCTAGCTGCTTGGACATCTAGCAAAAAAGGGAAAAAATGTTCAGTTGTAAAACTGGGGCTTCAATTGGGACTTATTTTCATAATTTATTGGTACTGATAGCAAATTTCCTATTCAAAATATTTTATTTTTGAAACATTAAAAAATAGCTCACCACAAGGTCACAGAATCTGAACCAATTACAATACCATCTGATTTTAATGAAACAAAAACTCCAAAACAAAAATATTAAATTAAAAAAGACAAAGCAAAACTTTTCAATGGAAAGAATAGAAACTATTTAGTATTATTATTATATATGTTTTGATTAATCAGTAAGCAAAAGGCGACAATCTAGAATAAATTAAGTGCATTTATTGCTATTTGAGGCCACCAATTTGCATTAAAGGAGTGTGTCAGTAAGCCAGTAAGATAAATAATTATACTAAATTTAACACAAGGGTGAAAACAAATAATCACACAATTCATGGTTTAATTTACGGACAATGGTTTCACTTCGCAGACAAAACTCACAGAAACTCACCTGCACTATTTGATCCTCAGCCAGAACATTTCCTCTTTCTTTGTATTTGGCCTTAACAAACAAAAAAAGTACAAGTGAGATAAGAAAAATGTTGCTCCAGTTTCTACACTCATCATTGGCAGGCGGTTTTAATGTGTGTAAATACGGGTTAACTGCTTACCAAGTGCATTTAAATAAAGGCTGACATTATTTAGAGATATTTATGATACTTTTGCCCACATTAACCTGCATATTACAAACTAATTCCTGGTATCATCATTACTAAATGATGAAGCAGCAGTAAATGGCTTTTGCAGATGTATTCTGCTAAAATTAAACCACGGCAATAAAAAATATCTGCGGCTCACGTTGGCTTTTAAATACCTCCTGCCAGCTGGAATAAAGATAATACACATATGGCTAATGTGAGGCAATAACTCCTCTTGAATCACCGCTTTGAGTTACAGCGTTACCTCAGCCAGCTTCTTTTTGGCGATCGCCCCGGCGCCGACACCTCTCCGCATTTTGGTGATGTTTGTCCCAAACTGTAAGAGGAAGGTTAAAACTCGAAACTACGAGGTTATGGCACAAAAATGACTCCTCTGCACAATTTAAGGTAAAAATCTTAACCTAAGCTAAACGAATCCTAATTTAACGCATTGTCGCTCATAAATTCTTCCTGATTTCACCTCAAAGAACAAATTTAGCTCTTACATCACCGATCTGTAACTCCTGTCGATTTTAACGGCTGAAAAGTGAAGTTTTCTGGGTTTTTTCTGGGATGTTTCACGCTAAATGATTGCAACTGCTTCCATTTTGTTTACAAGGAAGTAAACAGCTGAACAGTGTACTGAACACTGCCCCCTGGTGTTGGGGAGGATATAGCAGCTTGTTGCCGTTAATCCGTTTAAAGTTATTATGAATATATTATCAAAATTATCCTCATCAGCAAATAATAATTGCTTTTTTGCATCATGAGATCCCTTTATATTATATGTTTGAAGAATTAACTTTATTTATTAGAAATTCTTAGAAATTAAGAATTTCTGGCTGTTACAGCAGACAAAACCTTAAAAATAGCATTAGAAAAATTAAAGAAGCAGCTATATAGACATATATCTGAACAACATAAAACACAAAATTAAAAATAAGCTTAATTAAATAACAAAATAATAATAATAAAAAAATAAGGAGCCTAAATAAGTAAAACTCTAAAAGCAATAATGATATGTAGAAAGAATACACCGTACAGATTACCAGCTTTATTTCAAGTTCACACACACATATTTATTTTTAATGATGTTTTAATGAACATAGAAAATAAAATATATGACATTTAATAAAACAGAAAAAATTAAATTTATTGAATAACGTGGGGGGAAAAAACAATCAGCAGGTGTTAGGTGACAGGTTTTGCAGTGTAAAGAGTTACAGCGTGATATTAGTAGTGCGTTGATTGATTTAGGACTACAATTATTTTGAAACGTAGTTGAAACAGTTATAGTTGTTATATAGGTGTTATAGTTATGGTTATAGTTATAGTATCTCCAGCATTTCAGGTTCAAAGACTCTGAGAAGTACAATTCAGTGATTCAGTGATTTTTAGATAATAATTTTATTCATTTATGTGAAGACTGCATTACACAAATAGAGCTTTTGCACGGGACAAATATTCACAGTTTTACACTAGTAGACCTACAGATTGTCCATCACAGAGTTAAAGATGAAGAAGAGTTGAGATGAGGTCTCCACAGTGCCACTGCATCCTTCTGGATCCTCACAACCTGAGAACAGTGTGACAGATTATTTATATTAAACACAGCAAAGTAAATTGATTTTGGATTTGATTTTTAATTAATTCATTGGTCTATCACAAAATAGAGAGAAAACGCTGCTTCAAATGTCCCAGAGCCCTGTGTCCTCATGAAGACACGAGGCTCTGGGACATTGAGCCTTGTTATGTTTATTATAGAATTATGCTTATTTCTAACCAGATATTCAAATTGTCTGTGCCACATCATCATTTGAAAAGAATACAGGTAGTGCCTCTGCACGTGAATAAGTTTAAGCACACCTAAATGTTTCTCCCCTGCTTCTCCTGCAGGCTGAGCTTCAGCAAGTCGTTGTACTGATGTTCCTCTAAATCCTTCCCAGCATCAGCAGACCTGAGAGAACAGAAAATACCTTTCAATCAAATAAATCTGTTCTTTTGTTCTGCTTTTAATCTGGTGCTTCATTCACTGACTCACTTGGTTTCCTTCTGCCTTTGGCTGAGCAAGAACTTGATAAAGTTTTTCTGCACCATTGAATCCATGATTTTGCTGAATTCGCTGGCGATGGTAGACTCAGCGTACCTCTTCCTCGGGTTCTGCTCGTCTTCACTGAGAGGCAACAAAGACACAAATATAAAAATCAGATTATTTCTTTGACCCTCTTATTCCCTCTCCTCACACTCAATAGTGGTCAGATCCTGTCATATCTTAAAGACTTAATAGTATCTTATTATTAGTGCTTTGTGATACTGGAAATTTTGGTATCGAACCGATAGCGAGTAAATACATAGTCAGTGTTGCTGATACCAGTAACACCTTTCAGCTTGTCATGTACTTTGAAGCTGTTTTTGTTTTTAGAGACCTGTAAATCTGCCTGTCTCTAAATCCCTTTGGGTCAACTTCTGTTGTTTAACTGTGCTGTAGGCTATAAATAAAATAGACGCGACAGTGTCGATCCTCTCGTGCTAGTATCAGTCCAATACCAGTACTAGCACTGGTATGATCGATATTTGGATCGATCTGCCCACCTCTACTTATAATCCAAACAGAGCTCTTCCCTATATATATATATATATATATATATATATATACACACACATACAACCATTTGTGCTTAGTAGAAACATATTTATTTTTCTAATATATCTGCAATTCACTTCCTGATCCTTCTGCTGCTCAAACAAGTGAATTTCCCCAGTTTGGGATACACATTCTTCTTCCTCGCTGTCACCAAGCTCTGCTCACAGGGGATCGCCTGCTTTTTCTCTAATATTGCAGGATCTTTGTCTCACACTATTTGGCCTCTCAAGGTGACTTTTGTTATTGTTATATTTTTTTGGTTATTTGTTCAACCTTTTGATTGCTAAAATTAAAGAAAATGATGAAAAGATTTCCAGACGTGTAATTCTATCTGACCAAGAGTCAAATCCTCACATCCAAGAAGCAGAGGATTTTCCTTTTTGTAGATTTGATTAATAAGCAGCTCAACTAATCATAAAAATTGTAGTTTTAACCAATTAGCCATTTAACTTGTCCACATCAGCCACATTATTACAGTGTACTGTATTATAGCAGCAGAATATGGACCCTGACAGCTTCCTTGTCATATGATTGTTAGGTTTTCTCCATTTTTCTTGTATTATTGTGAGGTTTTTACCTTACAATTCAAAGCACCTTGAGGAAACTGTTCGTGTGGTTTCGCACTATATAAATAAATCTGAACTGATTTTAACTGAATTATCAAAGATATAATAAAATGTGGTATAAAGTACTTATTATTATGTATTTAAGGAGTCACGCTATTATAAATTGTGTTGACATACTGGGGGAAAAATAGTCAGCTAAGCACACGGAGAAAAGTTTGGAAGCCATTTAAATAATTATATTAAATTCAAGCTCATTATGCAGATAAAAGGACTTCCTGCTGCACTGAGGCAAGGTTTCCAATCTTTTGTGATTGAAGTACCCCCCACAGTAACGCATTTCTACCCCATACTGTCACGTTCAGACTGTATTCATTAAAATGTTTAACCCACAAGTCAATTAAAAGTATAAATTCCAATTTAAGATGTTTTTTTTTCAGAATATTTTCTAACATTTAAGATTTGTCTTCACAGCTGTGACCTGCCATGCACTATATTGTGATAAATAATCCCCACTATAAGCCTTTACATTTATTTTCCTCTGCAAACACAAACATATATGAATATTTTTACAATTTTATAATCATATCTTTTTTGCTTTTATTAATCCCAACTTTTACATTTTAAGTCAAGCTAAATATGAGTTTTGCTGTATCTGAACCTCACTGTCCTATAGAACAGTGAGGTTCAAATACAGCAAAACAGTAGACTGTACACAGTCTACAGTTCACTCCAAAGTTTAATTTATAAGCATTCAATGTTATAAAATTCTCTAAAATTAAATATATAAAGTAAATGCAAGTAAAAAAGTTTTAAAATCATTGGAATTTTGAGCCACCTTGTCTTATAAATATTGCCGTTAAATCCAATTATCACTCAGTATATTCAGGGGAAACAAGCATGTAAAGCATACAATGAGACTTACGCCATCTCTTCTGTTTTTGCATGCAGGGCTACCAGCAGGCAGATGATCAGAAGTTTGAACAACAAAGCCTTCATGATGACCTGAAAGCAAAAACAGAGATTGTTGGAGAAAGGTCCACACTTAGTTCAACAACTTTAAGCAACCTGGAGGAAAGGTGAGCATATTCTGCAGCTCAAACCAAGTGTGTGAGCAGTTACATGAAATCCATTCAAGTATATTTTCTCACCTTTGAATAAAACGTCTTTAAAGCAGGCAGAGGGGAAAAATTTCCAGAGAAATTTGTAGACTGCTTACTACGATGTGTTGCTTTCAGAAAATGGGCTTTTATATAGTTTTCACTGAGATAATATGAGCCAAAGCTACAAAAACAGTTTAGTTCCAACACATTAAGTCATTAATGAAACACATACACACACAGGTGACTACTGATAAAGAGGGACATAATAAACTTTAAATGGGAAAATGCGTGGGCCATTAAACTAATGAAAAAGTGGCAATGTGAAAATTAAAGCATGTTGAAAATACGGTGAAGATGTTTGACTGATGCTTATCGTAAAATGAGAAACCTCTGCTCTATGACACTTTCTCCAAAGTAATGACACCTACTGCTCCTCTCACAAAACACCTTAGCCTCAGCTATTGCAACCCTCACACAGTGACACTGAAATTATAGCTTAAAGAAGACCCATTACTATCATATATAGGGTGGATGCTTTCAAATATTAAGATAGTTAATTCAGTTTCATTTAAATTTTGTTTCTATAATGCCAAATCACAAGAACAGTTGCCTCGAGGCACTTTATATTGTAAGGTACAGATGCTACAATAATACAGAGAAAACAGAAAAAAAAAACACAAAAATCAGACAATTTCCTGTGAGCAAGCGCTTTGGCAGCAGTGGGAAGGAAAAACTCCTCTTTAACAGGAAGAAACCTCCAGCAGAACAAGGCTCAGGAAAGGGGCAGCCAACTAGTGCGACCAGTTAGGGGTGAGAGGAGGAAGACAGGACAAAGAAATGCTGTGGAAGAGAGCCAGAGATTAATAATAACTAATGCAGAGTGGTGTAAAAGCTGAATTGTGTAGGTAATCATGTGGGTCAAAAACTCCGGCTTCAGAGTACTCTGAAAGCTCTGTTTTAGACATTTTTTCTACTCTTTGCTCTGTATGATGTCCGGTTGCAAAAAGCAGCCTATCTGCTGACAGGAATTTCTTATGTATTTTACATATTTGAACCTCGAAGTAATAGCCTTTGTCTGTTAGAAACAATGGTTAAAATGGTGTTCAACTGTAATCTATATTTATTTTGTAATTTACATTTAAAATGAATTATTTATTTATAGTTTTTAACAAAAGACAGTTCTCATGTAAGTCCATAGTGTTTCTATCAGCTCAAAGTTGAAAAATTGACGTCCAACCACGGAGGTAACACGTTGACCTCTTACGTGACAACAACGTAACACTAGAACACGCCCCTTCAGTCGTTGTTTCCGGTTGCTTCACTCGGTTGCATTTTTTAAATATCCAGGGGGACTTTTCAGGCAGCTCTAAAGGGAGTAGTTACTCTTTGACTAAATGCACTTCCAAATAATACATACTCGGCGTCTATAACGACTTACTTGAAAAATGTTTAACAATGGTCTCGAAATGTCGCCATTTCATTATCTAATGTTGGTTTAATGCATGTATAAAGCGTCGTTGTGCTTTCTCGCGCCCTCTACTGGTGCCCTTCCGATGGAAACCTCCAAAACATAAGAAATGGCCATCCAACAAATTACGCATGCGCAGTAGTCAGCGCTTTAAAACAAGTCTTGAGGAGGGAACGTGAAGACAGTTGCAGGTGGACTTGAATAATAGTCGATGTAAGCTGAAAACGTATAAAAGCGTGTTGGTAAAAAGCAGGTACGTGTGAATTATGAATATCACAATGCGTACGTTACAGCCGGCCCTCTGCGGGCGCGCGGTTTGTCCGTTTAACTAACCGGTTAGCGTTAGCCACCTAGCTAGCTGTTATTGTTTTTTCGTGATTCCGCGAGAACCAAAATGGAGGAGATGGCTGATGCCAGTGTCCTACACAGCCACTCCCGAGTCCTTGTTTGAAGCCTCCACACTGAAATGTCGACCCAGGTGCATTATTAATGGGTCAAATTCCCATCAAACGCCCGAGTTTGTTACCAAATCAGCGTGTCTGTGTTTGCACTGCTGTGCTAGTATAGCTTAGCTTCAGTTTTCAAACCCGGCGAGCATTTTTTTTTGTAAAATGTGCCCCCAAATCATACAGTTTAACCGTGTAGTCCTCTTTGATTTGTCCAACCGTTACAAGCCCGTGTATGTTTTTTACCCCAAGCGCAAAGACTGTGTACTCTATGAAATAAACACACAGGAGGAGCCAGACGGATGAATTTGTCCTTTGTTTTTGCAGGACAGTAGCTTCGAGTTCACATGTGAAGTTGCTGCTGGTTGAATCTCAGGATGAAAAGTCGTCGTTGTGTTCGCCATGACTCTGAGGTCCACGCTGTATCCAAACACGCGATTCAGGCAGCACGCTGATGCCGGGGTCGTCACCGTTAGCCCCGTGAGCCTCAAGAGGGAGTCCTGCGACTTTGTTATAGATGTTCAAGACGTGCAGAGGGGCGAGATCCCAATCAAATCAAAGGACTTAGACCAGAATTACATGACAAGCAAGGTTGCCCTCGCTGCCACTGTTGCAGAGGTAGTTCAAGGAGACACTAAACCTGTGGGGGTACTGTCCCCTGTCAGACCAATGGGGGGTGAGGGAACCCCGGTGAAAGGTAAACCCCTCTCTGTTGACAATATGGAAAACCCTCAGATGGCTGTGAACAATAACTCAAAGGATGCCGGTGCTGATGAAAGTGCGAAAGGGGTTGTACCTGGAGTGCTTGGCACCGCATCCATCGAACTCTCATCTGAGGGTAAGTGGAGGAACATCAGGAAGACCCCTGCCAACCCTCACACACAGGCCAACTGCCTCCGTCAGATTCTCCTCCTCCAGCTGGACCTCATTGAACAACAGCAACAACAGCTCCAGTCCAAGGACAAGGAGATAGATGAGCTCAAAGCAGACAAAGAGACGGTACGTTAAAGTCTTGGCCCGTCTTAATGTGTTTTCTGTCACTTTTTCCTTCTTTATCCCAGAAATGTTGCTTTTTTCCACACTCATGTCTTCCTTCTTTTGCAGCTGCTTGCACGTATTGAGCGAATGGAGCGCCGCCTTCAGCTCACAAGGAAGGACCCACCCCGTGATAAGCGCCTTTTCCAGCCCTTGGAGCCATGGACCCCTGACAAAGAGGACATGTGGGATCTGGAGCTCGAGAGTCCACAGCCTGACCCAGCCACGCCACTCATCTTCAGTCGGGGTGGCAAAGGTCATAAAAGGTACAATAAACGCCAGCAGAGGCAGCACAAGTGTTTGTTCCTGTTCCACATAATAAAGTGAAAAAATGTTCTGTATAATTTGGTCTATTCAGACTTTGTCCACGTTATTAAAGGAAAATGAGGTGACATTTTTCTGCATACGAAAGACCAAAAAGATTTTAACCGTCCTCCAAAGGGAAACTGCCATTATTTATTTCCTAAATATCCAGAAATAATGGGGAATTGATACTGTTAGATAAGATGCCGCAGACTTGTTGCCTGCACTGTATGTAGACCACTTGCATTTCCAAAGGCCAATTTCCATTTTATGTCTTTCATTTTTAGGAAATCTTGCTTTGGTGATACAAAAGTGCAAAAATCTCGAGGTAAAAGTGCCAAGTTGAGCCCGCAGAAGCCCGAAATTGAGCCTGGCTCTCCTAATCAGAGAGAGCTACGCAGCAAGGAAACCCCAGAGAAGACTGTTCCCACGAGGGCAGAAAGGGACGGTTTGCTCCTTTGCAAAGAGGAGGCTGAACTGAGCTGCCAGATGGAGGATCTCCCCTTCATGTCAACGACAGAGATGTATCTGTGTTGCTGGAACCAACCTCCTCTGTCCCCCCTGCGTGAGACTTCCCCGAAAAAGGAGGAAGAGGTGGCCAGTGAGTGGACTCCTCATGTAGTACATGATATGCTGATTGTTTGTAAGCCTAACCTATATCCCACCTTCAATCACTTTATCCTTCAAAGTGTCCTGAACAAAATATCTATGAATAAACTCTTCTCCCTGCTTCTGTTCACCTCCTAGTCCCATCTTGGAGGGAAAATATAATAGAGCCGCTGAATGAAGACTCCTCCTTTAATCCCCCTGAGGTGAGAGACGCATCTGAAAAGAAACTTGTACCTCCTAAAATGAACTCACATCAGATCCAAATGAATTTTTAACTCACAATTCACTTCTGTTTCCCCTCAAGCCGCTAGACGACGGCGTGTTTTTGAAACGTCACTCAAAGCTCGAGTTGGATGAGAAGAGGAGGAAAAGGTACCGGTCGCTGACTTAAACTTGGTTTAACATTTTAACAAATGCATTTCTTGAGTGTTGAGCGGTATGGGTGCTGGAGTAAACTGCAACAACCTGTATTGGATAAATTTTATCTAAATTTTGATTATTAAATAGTTTTGATGAGCATTTTCGGAGACTTGGTCTAAACTGAGCCCTGGATTTAAATATTAAAGACCAGAGTATGAATAAACATCAAGGTCTGTTCTGCTCTCATTGTTGAAGAATGCCAAAGTATCCCCCACCCCATTTTAATGAATGAAAGCTGAAGGTGTGATATTATCAGCGATGTTGAGCTTTTAATGCTTATATAAATCAAATTAAATAATGTCAATCTGCATACCAAAATAGTGATTTTTTTTTTTTTTATGTATTTATTTATTTTTTGCCATAATTGAGCAGCCCCACTACCACCTGTCTCTCACTCTTTACTTTTCCTGTCATATAAACGAATCCTGCGTGTTTCTAGATGGGATATCCAGCGAATCAGAGAGCAGCGCATGTTCCAGCGTCTGCAGCAGCGCATGAACAGGAAGAAAGTTGTCCAGGAGACCGAGCCGGAGTTGTCGTCCTTCTATCCCGACACCGAAGATGGTACATCTTCAGTATTAGAGCAGTGTAATTCTTAAATCAAACCAGGAGATTTTCATTCTTAATTTTAATTCTTAATTCTCTTCCAGTTGAAAGTATAGTGATCACTCCCTTCTTGCCTGTGGTTGCATTTGGTCGGCCTCTGCCTAAACTCTCACAACAGTAAGTTAAAAGTTTTTTGTTTTGGGCTTTTCCTTTATTAATATACAAACTGTTAATAATATTGGTGGATTATCTTTAAATATGGCCAAAGCTTCCAATAATAAGCTCAGCATATGTACAAGTGCTCTCTGTGAGGTTAAAGCTCAGGCACTACTTTGCTTCTGTGTCAGTAGGGCCATATATCCTTAATATGGTTGAGTGAGCACAGCAGCCCCACTCACCTGCTGTTCAACCTGCCTGTTTGGCTCACATGGTAACAGAAATTTGCCTCTAACTGAACAAACATCATAGCTAAAATCTTTGTGTAGTCTGAGTTTCATTTAAGACAAAACATCAAATGAAGTGAAGGCCATTTTCACAGTCCACCTCTTCCCCTGCTGTATTTCTTCTGTAATTTATTGCAGGCCTGTATTCATTTAAAGCTGGGATAAAATGATTTAAATGGAACCTAATGCAGTCCATATTTTTTTTTTGTCCTTGGACTATCACAGTAGCTTTGATGATTAACAGTTACATATCCTTATCTTATACGGTGCTTTGGTGCAGCCCATCAGTTTGAAACAAGCTCCCTTTGAGCCAGGAGTTAAATAATTATTATAAACAAAACAAACAAACTTTAAATAAATAAATTATATTTTAATAAAGCTGCTAAAGGACACCACTCACCCCACTCCAGTGAAAAATGAACAGACACCAGAGGGTTTAATATTATTATTCAGTGATGGTATGTTGATAAGGCCATTAAGCATCTGTTTTATGTGCAATTCACTCACATATCTCATCTTTTCAACATTTAGTCTCTAATAAATATTGTAGTTTTACCACTATATTGTCTGGCCTTCGTAAACAAAAGGTTTGAAGTTTTGGTATACGCCGATGCTTTTATAAGAACCTGAAGCTGTTTTTAATATCAGCATCTGTCATTGTAACTCTGTGTGTGTAGCATATATATGATATAAAATGAGAAAAAGCAGCAGGAGCATTCCAGTTATTTTCACTCGTCTTTACTCTTGAACTGAGGGTCGACTGTCCGTTGTTTTCTCTCCAGGAACTTTGAGCTGCCTTGGCTGGATGACCGCAGCCGGTGCCGCATTGAGGTTCCCAAGAAACACACGCCTCACCGGACCTGCAGGAAGTGAAGCCCTTAAAAAACAGCAGCAGTGGTGGGAGAAGAAGATGATTATGATGATGCTCCACACCCAGATTAAAAAAAACAAAACAAAAAAATTTGCTGGTGTGGCAGGGAGTCGCATCACTAGTCGCTTTGTTTAACTGTCACTGTTGCTTTTGCTCTCCTGAGTTTTGGTAAAGGATGGACGATATCTGCAGGGCAGGGTGTCCTTGATGTTTTCGGTCTCTTAAAAGAGAGGCTGAGCCCTCCATGCCAGAAGATTACAGCCCTCAAGTCAGCAGCTGTTCATAATTACACATTTACCAAGAGTTACATGCATGTCCTGATACTTTTTTGGTGGATCTGCACCACAGACGTAAAAAAGACCCGTAGACTTAATCAAACAGATGTGGTGTTTCTGTCGTGTTATATGGGGTCGGTAGTATTAAGGGACAAGCTGAGGAGCTCTAATCTTTGTGCATACGTGTAGAGGGAACGATTTAAAGCCACTTTGACTGAAAATAGAGCTTCGCGAGCAATGCAGCTGCATCCTTTTCGCTTGGGTCGTGTCACCGCGCCTGTTCTCCCCGCATCAATGTCGTGCTGTGTATTGCCTATATCGATTGCACACGACTGCATTAAGATTTTATCGATGTTAGGTGTGATTATTGGGAGTTTTGAGCCAGCATGATTTCATATATATGCATATATATATAAAATAATCGAGCCAATCCAGTGTAAGGTGAAAAATGTAAACAATCAGATGATTGGGTTTGAGAACAAAGGTACAGGAAATTATTCGGGTGGTAAACTTGGCGTCGAATTCAGTAACCTGTCCCCTTTTTTTGTTGTTGTTGTTTTGTTTTTTTTGTTTTTTTGGTTTTGTTTCTGTTAGTTCCTTTTTTTTATGTGAGATGCATGGACTCTCTTTAGCTGTTTCCAAATGATAAAAATTAAAAAGGTATTAGCATGGCTTTGCCCCAAAATGGAGAATAATCTCTGCTCATTGGGCTACAAAAATACTGTCTTGAAAGCATGACCTTTGGCCGCTCAGTTCGGCCGATCTGATAATAACAAAGTTTGATTTTTGATCTTGATTTTTCTCTTTTGTTTCCAATAAAAAAAAAAAAAAAAAGCTTGTGTCCAGTAAATATACGATTTAGGTGTACGCATCAGACTCCTGACATTCACGGGAGCCGTTTTAGAAAATGAAGCTTTCTAGCTGTAGTCTGTGCACGCTCTTTAACACGCTGCCAGTTAATCTCTCCCTCTGCGAGTTCATCTCAGTCACAGTCGCAGTGTTTGGTTTCTGCAGGTTTTCCTCTTCGCTGTGTTCTCTCAGCCTCTTCTACATTTGATGCAACAGCTTTCTGCAGCTTCAATTTTTTTCAGCTGCTCAGTGTGCACCTGCATATGCGGCACATTCTGGAAATACAAAGTCAGTTTTTGTTTTTTGTTTTTTCCTGTTGTTTTTCTGTACATAGCTTTCAGAAACAAATGTACATAAAACATTGCTGTTATTTTTTTATTATTTAATGTTGGAAGTGTTGAGTACATCAATATCGTTCTATGATTGTAAGTTGACAAATTGACAGTTTTGAAAGTAAAACTTTTTTTGGAATAAAATGAATATGTCTATCATATGTGGATGTGGTTATTTGATAGGGATGAAGTGGGTACAAATGTACACTAGGAGGTTGTTTATGAAAAATACATAAAGCTATTTTTTCCATACATAGCACAAAAACTGTTTAGATTTAACTGTGTACAACTTCAGCCTCATCTCCTTTATCTGTGCCTGTGATCCTGATGACTGGAGTAGAGAGGAAGTATAACTGAAAATTTCCAGGTGTTAACAGGTCATTAACAAGCTCCTCCCATGTAGTTTTGGGCTGTTCGTTCTCATGATCATCCCACCCCTGGCTGGTCCTTTTACTGCACCAGCAGTGTGTTTGGGATGATTGTCATGCTTACAAATGAAGCTGTTCTAGATGATATTGCATGGATCAAAAAATGACCGTACTTTTTTTAATTCCATCAATTTTCACAAGATCTATAACGCCACTGTCTGAAATTCATCCCCAAACCACCACAGAGCCTCCACCATGTTTCAGAGATGACTGTAGACTCACAGTTGTACCTCAGTCTGGACTAAAACTTCAGATATTTAAAATCGCTCTGTAAGACGACCTGCTGATTTTGAGCCCAGTTCTTGTGTAATCTGCCTTTTCTCCCTTGGAGTAGATGGATCAACTGAAGGGTCAGAGTCATTTCTCAGGTCTGGCATCAGGTGGACTTTTCCCTTTATCTGCCAGATATTTTTAGGCCTTCCACTTCATCTTTTGTGCACCGCTTGTCCACTTTCCTCATTGTTCTTACAGACACGCTGCACACCATGCCCAGATATGCCAGGTTTTCAGCTGGTAGCTCTTTGGGAATCACCTTGTTGGTATAAAATTTTATATCACTCAAACTGTTGTTTCTGGTACTTTGTAGATTCAGCTAAAGAAATGGGACCAAAGTCTTTGATCTTATGACTGCTAGTAACAAAGTACCTAAATATACAACTTAAAACCGGTTCTTTGTTGTGTGTTTTGTGTAAACACTGAATCAGGAGACTTTTTTTATGCTTGCATGGTTCATAGGTCAGTGTTAAGTGGGTGAACATAGGAAGAAACATTCCTCTGCAATTGATCAGGTACAAGGACTGGATGGGAAATGAGTGAAAAAGCAGCCAATGTCCAAAGAAAAACTTTAAAAGACATCGAGAAAGGCCTGGAGAACTGGTGCTGAAGAACACCTTAAAAAATACTGGCAACCACCAGTGCTGCCTCTCAATGTCACAGCAGACACACTTATAGTATCAGTTTCAAAATCCTACATTGCCTTGTTCTCAAGTTATCACATTCACGTAATTTTCAGAAAGCCTTTTCTGTCCTTGCCATCAAGCTCAGTGAGATTCGAACTTGTCCAAGATTTGTAGTAGATGCACCTGTGGTATCAATTTGAAAATCCTAAGTGACTTCCTTCTTGAGTTATCGCCTTCACAAATTAATGTGTCCCAGTGGGGTGACGCACATACCCCATCAGCCTTTTATGGCTGAGGAAAATATAAAGAAATGATGCGTGACTCAAGACTTCAGACTTCTTCTCAGTTCTCTAAACTAACTACACATGTTCATAGAACCTTAGTAGCAGATATTGAAAACCTATCTCAAGCAGTTTTTCAGAAAACTGAATAATTGAAATAAACGAATAACAGCTGTGATTTAATTCACATTAAGAAGTTTATCTTTCCCCTGGAATTTTGTCTGAGATGTTCAGGTAGAATCTGCTAAAAATAACACTCTGATCACACAGCCAGTTATTTAAATCTGGAAAAAATGTTTATTGAATAGAGAAAAAAAAAACAGGACAGTTTGTCAAAAATAAACACCACTGACTCTTTATTAACATTTTGGTGAAATAAATCTTAAGAGTGCCAAGTCAGCTGACCTCACCTTTCTTTCCAAATATAATCTGTAAAATCTGTGAATGCAGCTGCAAAAGATGCAGATATTTCAACTTCCTGCACAGCATCTTCAGGTAAACCCTGACAAACCGCAGATTCCATCTACTAAACAAAAAAGGCTACAAGTGTATTATTATTATTATGATTATGGTGATACAAACACCAAAACAGCCTCATGTACAAAAAAAAAAAAAGAAAAACTTCACGTCACCCATATAAAATGTCATTTTTTGTGATATTACCAGCTTTCGTTTGGATTTCCTTAAACAGTTTTATAATTAGTGTTAATTTAATTTGTGAAAACGTCATGCCTGGAGGAGTTAGTATTTACAGACTGTGACATAAAGTCAGCTTGTGTCATTTGGCAAAGTCGTAAATGAGGCAACAATTTGCCAAACCTATGAAGGATAATGACCCTTTTGCTTCTTTTTTTTTTGGATAAAATACATATTACACATAATGAGAAAACACCTCAAACAGAAAGCCATACACCTTTGTCATACACCCCAGTTCTGCTGCAACAAACCAGCGTACCGCTGGCTCTACTTCCAATAGAATCTAGACACAGAGATTCGAGTATGTTTGTATTAAAGGCTTCGCCACAGCGCTCAATCTCTCCGAAGGTTATTCAGACGCTCCTCCAGGTCTGCGTCTGCGTCGGCCAGGGTCGCCTGAGGCTCCGCCTTCTTCGCTCCTGCCACCGACAGGCTTCCGCCAGTGCTCGGCAAGCCTGAAATAAACACGGGGCGTTAAAAGAAAATATCCAGAGAGTCAAAGAAAAAAACGTAAAAGGGTTTTTTTTTTCTTACTTGACAGTTCATCGGACAGGTTCAGACCCAGCTCATCCAGCACTTGGGACACAATGGCGTCGCTGTGTAGGAAGCACAGACATGGAGAGTAAATCAGAAGTCTGCCAGTCGTATTGATATTGGGTGCCAGATAAACTTCTTCTTTAAATGATTTTAAAGAAGACTGTTTAATAAATCATCTAATCAAATCAAAGGACAGCAGGGCCACCAGAGAGGGTATCTCACTACTGTCAAAAAAAAAAAAAAAACAACTTAAAAAAAAAAGAAAAAGTAATAGAATAAAAGAGTGTTCTAGATCTCAAACACACCAGATCTGTGATCACTTTTAGCTCATATTTGTCTTTTGTCCGTAAGTGTGTTCTGTTGTATATCTGTCAGCTTCGTTTCATGCTACCTGTCGGGGCGGGCACTACGGATGTAAATTAGCAGCTAAATTGCTTATTGTAGCTTCATTTTTACACAGCTGCGAAAGATGATGGGAAATATGATGAAATTAAAAGATGCAAAGGTTCTACTTCCACATAATTTATCTTATACTTTGATTTAAATGCTGTACTATACTGCTGTTGATATACCAGCACCCTTCTTTTAAACTGTTTATTCCAAACGATAGTTGTCCAATATTACACCTTTCTCATATTTTATTAGTTTTGTTTTTAATGTTTTAAAAATTTAAGAAAGATCACAACTACAGGAGCTTCCTGGCCTTGGAAATCCATTGTCAGGAAGCTCCACGTCCACAGTTTATGTGCTGATGTTAATGCTAGAGGAAGTTTGGAGCTCTACAGTTATGAACTCAGCAGAACGTTGGCAACTTCTAGACCCGCTCTGTAGCTTCATTTTTTAGTTGAGTTTCTCTGGTTCCTAAACACATGACTTGGTGCCATGCTGGCATCCTATTACAGTACCACGCTGGAAATCATTGAGCTCTTTGTTTCACAAATATTTGTAAAAATAAATCACAGGCCTGGGTGATTGATTTATACACCTGTAGCATTGAGACTGAAAACACCTGAGATCCAAGATTAAGAGACTGAACAGCTCAGTACTTTGGTCTGGTCATGTTCCGATGCTCTGAGAATCCCTCACCTCTCCTCCTCATCATCCTCGTCTCCCATGGCGTCGTCGATGGCGTCGTTCATCATCTCTTCCTTCATGTCCATGATTTCACTCTGTCGCTCAAACTCCATCATGATCTTTTGGATCTGAGGCAGTTTCAGCTGTGGGGATGGGATGAATAAATGAGAGTCTGTCAGCACGTTGAGCACGGTGCATTACTATTTTTTAAAAGCTGGATCACAGAATGTTTGCTGGTTATCGGACCTGTCTGTTCATGGTGGCCATGGCTTTGGTGACGCCTTTCATCGCCTGCGCCATACTGTTGTTGGACTTCAGTGTCTGTATCTTCAGGCTGACCGCCTGAATGTTGGCTTTCATCATGATGAACTTCTTAACGTAGCGCCTAGTGCGCACTAAATCTTTGGCCATGATCTTGACGGCGTCCTGCAAAGACCGAAACGATAAAATCACTGTGAACATTCTTCCGGTACAAACGAAACTCTGCTCACAAGCCCCACGGCCTCACCATTTGCCCCTGTTTGGCCATTTTCTTGATGTCAGCGATAATCTTCTTCTCCTGCTGCTCCAGCTTCATTCGCTCCCGGTCCAGTTCTCGCATGGCTCGGTTGAGTGCCCGCTGATTCTGCCTCAGCATCTCCTCCGGAGTCTTCCTCCTTCCAAACAGGAAATCCATCTGGATGTGGATATAAGCAGAGGATCAAATTTGATCAAACAAATATCAGTTATGGCTCCTTTTTTATATTCCTGCAGTCCTCTGGGATCAGTAGCCATATGATGTGGTGATTGAGTAAGAAACAACAGGAACCATTGAAAGTACCCTCTACCTTCAGTTATAAAGTGAGATTAATCTATCTATCTATCTATCTATCTATCTATCTATCTATCTATCTATAGGTTATCGAATACGCCAGTGCCTTTAAATCGTTTTTATCTGGTTCATTATTCGATTAATCAATCAGTTGGTCAACAGGTAACAGTCTTCCACAAAACAAAAAATGTCAAGGATTTCCCTTCTTCTCTGATGAGCTTCTCTGTCACACATGGAGTTAAAATAAATCCATGTGGGTCAAGATAACAAAAACAGGTAACAAAAACAAAAGATTAATAAAAATTTAAAATTAGAATGGAGAAAAATAAAAGTAACTGAAATTTTGATAAACGCAGACTGAAATTACATGAAAATATGGACAATGGAGTCTGCAGTTTTAGTCTCGGTGAGCCTGGTGAGGCTTTGTTCCACATTTCCTGAGACCTGAGATGACCACATGACTATGAATCAGCTCCCTTCAAAAACTCCTGTGTTTATATTGTGGTGTGTATTCTGATCACCAGTCCCCCCCCACCCCACCCCCAAGTAAATATATAAATAATTAAAATTAAAAATACTAAAACTTACACCGATAACAGTGGACATTAATGGTTATTTTAAGCCTGAAATATCAGACATCATAATCCTAACTCAAACCTGAGCTCACTCCATTGGCTTACAAACACATTATTAATTATTAAAATCGCTTTTCATCATTACTGTGTCAATAAATTGATAAATAAATGCCTGACATTTGGTCATTTGGTGGATGTGAGAATACGAGGAGGGGGGTTTGTATTTGAACTTCTCTGCCTTCCGTACAAATAAAACCCCCACTCTAAACAAATTTACAGCGACATTTTCTACACATATAAACTAAGGCCGTCTCAGGCTGTCACGAGCCCCTGTTTACTGGACGGTTACTCAGCAGTCAGTTATGTGACCAAAGGCCTGAAGTCTAAATCCAGCCTTGTTTAGCTCGGTTGTTCTCCCCCTCTGGCAGGGCAACAAAAACCAACAGGTAACCCCACCACAGCGTGAGGCCGGCGGTTAAATCTCACCGTGTGCGGTGGAGACGGGGGTCCAGACGGCGAACACGGCGCGAAGAGGCGTCAGCTAAGACTTCTGCTCGAAACAAATTTAAACGGTTATTTGTTTTCTTTCCTACGCTTCCGTGTTGCTAGACTTTTACTTCCCGGAAATTACGCCATCGCGCACACCCAGGCAGACGTCAGTTTTACCATGGCGTCACATTTGTCACGTGCCTACAGTCGACACCGAGAAAGACAGACATACATTTCAAAATAAAAGCTAGAGAACTCTTATACAGTAAAGCTAGCTAAAAAGATAGCTACAAGCTATTGTTATTTATTTAATTTATTTATTTTTTGCGTTTAACTTAATTCTTAACAAAGGAAGCTGTAACAAGCTGTAACAAAGGAATCTTACAGCCATACAGTGCTGTGATAAAGCTATTGGCCCCACCCTAATTCTTTCTTTTTGATTTTTGTCTTTTTAAAAATATTTGTCACAGTTGGGAAGTTGGGAAATAAAACATATAGAAAAATATACTGATTAAAATTAAAGCAAAGCAAAACATGCAATAACGATAAAATTATACAAATAAAACCAAATAGATAATACAACAGAAAAGTAATTAAATAACAGTTTATCCATAGAAATAGACGTTTAATGACCAGTACGAAAATGAAACTAAATATTACAACAGCAACAAAAGTACATGTCAGACTTGACCCCGTAAGAAAAATGTTATTTATGCGAAATGTATTATTTTAATTCCATACATTTCCAGCTTTGGGTGACGCCTGTCATCAGACTAGCAGTCTCAGGCTTTTATTTTGTAGGGTAAATGACTCCACGTCAGGTCATGATATCCGCTGCTTGCTGAGACTGGATTGCACATGTGCGTAAAGGCTACAAGCATGTCTGCTGAGATAGGAAGTTGGTTCTTTAACTCATCGTGACAGATTATCAGTGAAGGTCTCTGACACATCTGTGGATTGATGGACTTCTCGGGAAGCTGATTCGAGTTTCTCCAGTGCAGAGGCTGCCCCTTGTATAAATATGGCTGGATTTATTGCAAATCAGCACAGGTTGCTGCTTGTATTGAACAGAAGATTTCACGCACCTTTATCAGCCTCCCAGGTTGCCTTTTACTACGTAACAGCTTCACACCTGAACCCAAAGGACAGCAAGGTCAGCCCTGTAGCGAGGGGGCGCTCCAGGGTCCAGCACAAGCCTGCAGAAGGGCAGGAGCATGAGGGGTCAACTCAAAGAAAAGTGTTTAAAAGTGAGATCTCACTGCTGCAGAAGCAGATGAGGGGAGATGACTTCAGAGTGTCACCTGAACTCAGGAAACTGTGCTTGGAAGATTTCCCTGCAGAGAGGGAGAGGCAGGTGAAGCAGAAACCTGCACCTGAAGCCAAATCTAAGGACTGCGAGGTTGTTTTTGGCGTTGCTCCCTGCTTCTTGGCTCTCACTCAGGGAAGGAGGAGGGTCCGTAAGCTGTTTGTAAAAGATGGCGAGGCCTCTCACAGGGCGTCTGTGTTGAAGGTGTGCGAGGAGGCTCATCTGCGAGGAGTTCGAGTCCATCGGGTCAGCAGGAAGGAGCTGGACAAGATGTCCAATGGGGGAGTCCATCAGGGAGTGTGCCTGCTTGCCAGTCCCCTGAGCTACCTCACCGAGGACTCTGCACCCAGCAGGAAAGATGCTCCACTGTGGCTCGTTCTGGAGAGAATCCACGACCCCATGAACCTCGGCGCCATCCTGCGCTCTGCTTATTTCCTCGGGGTGGACAGAGTCGCCAGCAGTCTTCGCTACACCTGCCCGCTGTCTCCAGTGGTCAGCAAGGCGAGCTCGGGCATTATGGAGGTGATGGGGGTGTATGGATATGAAAACCTTGCAGAGATGTTGAAGCTGAAGATGGAGCAGGGCTGGCAGGTGGTTGGCACAGTGGGACAGGAAGCAGAAGTGTCGCAGATGCCCATCACCAAGTGTTCAGACTTTAAAATGACCAAACCCACGTTGCTGCTGATGGGAGGAGAAGGAGAAGGACTCTCCAAGGAGCTGCTCTCCACGTGTCAGACACTTCTCACCATCCCAGCGGGCAGGGAGCTGGTGCCTGGCATCGAGTCTCTCAACGTTTCTGTAGCCACAGGCATCCTGCTGCACTCTTTGCTGTCCTCCAGGAGCTCGACCACATGACAGCCACCTCAAATAGCCTCCCAAATGAAGATGCAAGGTCACTGACAACACAACCAACCACAGGAATAAATAGTTCAGTGTAATCTTGAGTACAAATTCATAGAAGACCAAACCAGAGCCCTCATACTCTTCTCTGCTGTTGTGTCTAAAAACGACTATTCCTGAAAACAGGACTGAGTAGCATTTGCTGGAAACAAAAAACACAACCCACCTGTTTCAAGAAGTTACGTAGCCTTTAAAATAAATACACATTATTTATTTATTGCCTATTTTCAAGATTGATGTTGTCAGTGGAAACCAACAGGCTCTGAGCCAAGTCTCTGCGTGATTGTTTCCTGGGATTTGTTGACTATATTTTCTCTGCTATCTGTTATTTGGCATTGATGTTATTTGATACTTGTTACTTGATATCAATGTTTTAAGTCATCTTACTGTGTAATTTGTATCTTTGTACAGCACTTTAGTCAACGCTACTGTTGCAATTAAATGTGCTATATAAATAAACTAAACATAGGTAAACGTCCACATTTTCAAACCTTATCCATGTGTGTTTTGATTCAGTACCGGAGTACGTCCTGGTCGCCCAGCATCAGGACTGTGTAGTGTCTATTATTTTTATGTCTTTTGCTCACATTTTAAGGTAGGTTTCTGTATAATCAAACATGGATTTGGGTACGCCAAAGTTTCAAGGTGCAAAATGTCCTCCAAATGTCAGTTTGAGGAACTTTTGATTGCACAATTGAAGCATGAGGACCAAGCGTGACAGCTACACTTTTACTGTGTTTTGCTCCACACAAGGTTTCTTTTATCCCCCTCACAAATGTTGCTGTCCTCCTCACAGACCCTTGGTTGTGTGATGATACAGTAAATCTAATTATGATTTTTCTGCATTTGCAAAAAAATATTTGGTAACACAGTGTTTCTTGTTTAAGTTTTGGTCCTCCTCCAGAGGCCTGGATGTTTGAGGATTTGATGGTTCGGCTGCACCTTCCTGAACAGAGACCTCTGATGTTGTTCCCAGAGACTGTTGGAGCCATGATTCCAGCTCCTGTTACCAGTGGGACGCTTTGATTTTACCTTCCAGTTGTTCCTTGAGCCACTGGGAATTCTTGATTATCTCATATCCCTTCTATCTAATGCTACTGTCAGCTGCTATTGCCCAATCTATCACAGCTGCTGTCTTCTGCTCTTTTGCAATCACCGCTATCTCTGATTGGTTGGCCAGCAGCTGCTTGTGTATCCCACAAGATTCTCATCCACCTCAGAGGTGTCTCCCATCACAACAGATAGGTTCCAACCCCTACCCGCTACTTTAGGTTGGATAAGTGGCGGGTAGGGAATGGCAGATAACTTTTCGGACTATTCCTCCAAAAATGTGCATATGTATATATGTATGTATATATATATATATGTTTCAGCATATAACTTACATTTTAAGTCAACTGATTTCAATTTTCTGTTTATCTGCTGTCTTTTGTCTTCGCCTTACACATTATTTATTGTACACATGTTGACCCTTGACCAAAGAAAAGAAACACCTGTGGAATAAGTGACACCATAATGACTCATATGCATTTACTGCCCCAGTACACCATGACAATGAGTAGACATGCACAGCACAGTAGGAGGACCTCCCCTAAGTGGAATGCAGCCCTGATTAATAAACCAGTGCTTTTCCTGCTGAGACATGCCGACTGTCCGCTGAGGAAAGAAGACTGCGGTTACGCTTCACATCAAACACTACGTGTCCAAAGGTTTGTGAACATATGATCACAGCAGCGGGGAATTTATCAGTCACAAGACCATCAGTGACGTGCAGCACTGATACTGGCTGATAAGGTGTCGATCACATCTGCTGCTTTAGTTTATCTTGGAGGCATGAATAAGGGTGACGTCAGGGCTCCATGCAAGCTTGTCAGGT
The DNA here is from genome assembly GCF_965226115.1 of Aulonocara stuartgranti. Lineage (NCBI taxonomy): Eukaryota > Metazoa > Chordata > Actinopteri > Cichliformes > Cichlidae > Aulonocara > Aulonocara stuartgranti. The sequence goes on along the minus strand of NC_138959.1, from coordinate 5,026,736 downwards.
TCTTCCTCACCAAACTGTAAAACTATTTACTGAAGCCCAGGGCAAATGCACAATTTTTATTGGTTGTCAGATTGTAAGCTCATAGTTTTGCTCATCTCCTGTGACAGGTGTGTTCCCATGAGTGTTGTCTTCTTCTTTACTATCAGGAAAAACAAGCAGTTCTTACACTTCTATTAACAAGAATCCTAAGAATAAAGGAAAGACAGTAGGAGATGTCTACATACTTTTGGTCATGTTACTGAGATAAGATCTCCATTTAAAAAACACTTTTCGTTTTTTTGTAGAAACTGAAAACTTAAAGTGACATTTACAAATTAATGAAAAAATAAAAAGTTTGTGGAAATATACTAATTTTTTTTGTTTAAACCTTTACAACTAAAACTGCAAATACAAACCAACTTTCATTATCTAGCAAAGAAAATAGCATTTGAAGAGAATATAATGAAAGCTAGAACAAAACAGATACATAAAAGTTAATTTTTCATATTCTGACTGCTGTCAGACATCTCTGACACAGTCATTTCCTAGATTTTTATATAAATAAAGTATTTTTTTATTATTATTTTCATATAATGGCTTTCATATCAGTTACACACATCAGTGATTTACTCAGGAGGTTCGACCTGTGCCTAAATGATACTTTTCATCAGGTGGTAATTAAGTCCTTTTGGACTGCACCAAGATCCACATTTTTTCCAGAAAGCTAAAAGCTTTCCAAGCTTTCACTATAACAGCTATTTACATCCAAACCAATCCTCACTCTTAAGAGGTCAAACTTAGTTTGGTAAATCTTATTTAGGATTTTAACATTCACCCTTATACTTTCTGCTTTTCTTTCTTCACAGTTTATCAGTTTTAATTTCTATTATTAGAATTTTTGTCTTCCAATTCACTTAAACACAGGTTAGTCACCAGTGTGGGTTTCCTCATTTTAGTTTAAGTGCTTCAAATTTTTTTAATTGTGTTTTTTGTTATTTCAGTGGTAGTTTTAGCTTGTCTTTATTATGTAATGGGTGGCATTTGTCAGGGACAGATGAAATGTTTAAAACTGTCGCATAATAAAATAGTGGTTTAACACATTTGCAAATAAGCGAAAGATTCCCAGTTTCATCACAGGAGTTGGCACAAGTCCCTTTCGGGTTGTGTCAGGAAGTGTGTCTAGTGTAAAAAATCTGTCATAACCGCCACATGGAATGACCTGCTGTTGTAGCTCCTTTTAAATAAGCGTCAGGGGCGGATCTAGAGAAATTGTCTCAGGGTGGCATGAGGGTGGCATGGAAATCAGATTGGGTGGCAAAATCAAAGCTTTTTAAAAAAAAAAACAAAACGCAGGTTTTACATATGGTTAAAATGATTCAAATGCAGTAAGTATACACATGTTATGTAGACCACATAGTTAAACATTCAGTTACATAAAACATGTGAATTTTGAGTTTATGCACTGTACAGCCTGTATAATAAATAAATATGTAGCCCAATACGTATAAAATCCAGAAAGCAACACAACATGGGGCGGTTCATTTACAAGGAAAGGTCTAACTTAAGTTTCGCTTTTGGAAAAAAATTACACTGTCAGGAACAAGATTTTAAATTTGTATTTCACCTTCAAATTGTTTTATTTTATTTTTTACCTTGCCTTGCTTGGCATCATTCTTTTCAGCACAACCTCACGTGTCTGAATTTACAGTTATTTTTTCATTGACATACTGTATTAACACAACTGATCTGAAATCACACAAAAAACATAAAATCCTAGTAGTAGTTTTTTTTTTAACTGTAAAAACCACAAACATGTTTAGTAAATTATTTTCACAACTTCAAATGCAAATATAAATTGTACATTTTGAAAACTTATGCATACAGTTTGTAAACAATAAAGTTATATACAACTATTTATCTAAAAATGCAGCCAACACATATGGTGTTTGTTTTTTTTTTAAAAAAATTGTACAGCCATTTAAAAATACTACTATAACTAAAACGAAAAAAAAATTTGGTGTTACGATAAAATGTCCCAGAAATTATTTTTGCCAGTACAAAAACAGAGGAGAAAACCACAGGGATAAACCCTGCAGGCCTCTAAATAGGTCTTTCACTTCTCTGGTTTTCCACCTGGAGACAGTTTACATTGCACACTAAGTATACCCTAACTCTAAGATCTAAAAAAAAAAAATCTTAACCCCCCCCCCACCAAAAAATAAAAATAAATCACTATGAGGGTGTCCAAATTCATAGGCGACACCATCACACCCAAAACCTCCCCTTCTTCCTAATCATACGAAACCCACGTGTTGCCGTTTCCACCAATAGGAAAGAGGTGGCTATTTTTCCTTATTTACTGTTTTCGCGCTGTCCTTAGAAGACGCTTTTTTTCTCTTTATGTGCAAAAATGTTATGTTGTAGACATTGAAAGAAATATTATATATTATAATTTGGCTCTTTAAAAATCTTCTGGGTGTGGAGCTTCTTTATGAAAACTAAAAACCTGACAGGACATCTCGGTCTCCATAGGGTGGCAGTAGCGGAGTAGCAGTAGCAGCGGAGGTACCAATCAGCCTGCCTGATGACTGAGGAAGAAGAGCGGAGCACACAATGCACTGCACGGTTGACAAGGGTTGTGTCTCCCTGGTTTTCGCGATAAATCTCCAGTTCAGTACAAACTCTCGAAGAGGCAGCAGTGGAACCGACCTGTTTCTTTCTTTATAACCTACACACTGGATTTATCGAGGGAAAAAAAGAATTCGGTGACCGGAAACGACGGCGATTGGTCAAGCTTCTCCTAAACATTGGATTACAGAGGCTGCATGAAGGAGCTGCCCAGCCCAACGGGGCTCGGCCGACACCCTCGTTTATGGAAATCGACCCCGAGGCTTTGATGCTTGGGCCTCGGTTTTTTTCCTTTATGATGGAGGTGGAACGACTCAACAGTTTTATGTGAAGGAGAGGGATATTATTTCGTGGATAATTCGTAGAATAAAAACCCGCTTCCGTATTCTTCCTGCTTCCTCTTAAAAAATTAGAGATAGTTGGTTGTTGCTAACAGCTGGATTGGCTAACGCTGACTAGCATCCATGCTAATGTTACGTCTTTCTTTTGATGCGACTCAGCTACCACTATCGGCCATGAACAACCCGACAGGAGAAGATTTTGCCCTCTTGGCTGCTGATTATTAGTTATATTCACACTCCACAGCCCGGCTTATCAGTGTTTACAGAAACGTTTTAAGAATAAAGTTGTATTCTTAGTTTGTCGGGCTTATATTATTATAAATTGAATTAGCCGCGTATAGGCTAACTGACGTTCGCTAACAGCAGCCATTTACTATTTAAAGTAAAGCAGACAGCTCTTTTTATTCCTCGTAAGGCGTAAATTAGAGTAACTGTCAGTATTAAACGTTCAGTTTCACAGTAATATGCAACGTCTCGTAATAGTCGTTATCAGGCCTGGCTAACTAGCTAATCAATTTGCTACTAATTTTGTCAGCGTGTGCAGAAATTAAGGAAATCACAAACAGTTTGTTGATTTAATCTGTGCCGAAAACAGCATTATTTTCAATCTGTTACTCCTGCGGAGGCAATCTCGCCCTGCTTTGGGTGTAACACAGCCAGACTTGTGTTTTATTGTTTACATGTTTACAACTTGTGTGGTTATCGCTTGGATTTCCTGCTAGCTAGCACGCTAGCTAACGTTAGCCGTCAACGACACACAATCAGCGATGTCCTGACATTCGCGTTAATGTCGCCGATGTTTTGAATTCCCATGTGGATGTAAGTTTGTTTTCAGATTTCAGAAATGACACTAACATTTCGCCGAGAGAACGGCACTGATGCCAGCAGCATACTGCTGTCAGAGGACGGTAAATAATAGCCACTGGTTTCCATTAACGCCATTTTAACAGAGGTTCTCGGAGAGGGCCTGTGTGGTGGTGTTTTTATTCGCGGTTCGGTACCTTCAACCGGGCCGGGACTTGCGTAAAAAAGTGCCTTTGGGAATCTCACCTAAGTTGCGAAAAGGAGGTGGCATTTGAACATGGAGGGCCCGAGCCGAAACACCGGATTCAGGCAGAGCCGGCGATCCCGTTCCCAGCGCGACAGGGAGCGGCGGAGGAGGCGAGTGGATCTGGCCGAGGAGCGGGCCACATCCCTGTCCTCGGGTTCCGATCGGGAGGCATGTGGGACCAACAGCGTGCTGGGTCCCGGTGGGAGAGAGTGCCGACCAGGGTTTGGCAGACACAGGCCTCCACGCCGGAGGAAGAGGGAGTCTGTGTCCTGCGAGGAAGAAATCATTGATGGCTTCGCTATTGCGAGCTTCATCAGCTTGGAGGCTCTGGAGGTGATTGTCATAATTTGGTGTTTTTTACACCCCACTAATCAGCTGTTATTCATGTGTACTTTCAGCGTTAGTGTTCGGTGGGGATTTGGCACCCTCCTTTCCTCTAATTTATTAAATAATCACCATCCTCGTAGGTGGTTGCTTTAATACTCATCTTTGTAAATTAAATCATCCAAGGGTGTGAAGGGATGCAGATTGAGCCCCTAAAGCGTGACAACAATCCACTCCCCAATCCTCTGATGGCTCCTGGAGAGGCCTCAATTATTCATGATCTAATTTTTAGAGGTGTTGATGAGCTGTGAAGTGGCCTTTGTAGATAAAGCAAGAACAAGAAAAACATTAAGAAAAGATCGTTTAACTATTTTCTGAGTTTGCGCTGTCACAAAGCTTTTCTTCAGACTCTCAAGATTTAAAGTCAGGACGCATATCGATGTCAGTACCTCATATTGAATCCAGTTTTGATTCTAAAGGTGTTAAATAAACCAGTAAATGCAGATAATACTGACTCTATGCCCCCAAGTCACCCCAAAATGCCCATTTGGAGAAGAACAGTCCCTGATATGTATTTGATGGGTTTTCTGGCTCAAAATTAGGCCTTTGATGGGTGACTACACGCATAAGCATGACTGATTCCCATATAGTCATAAAAAGTGTATGTGTTTCCTGATTTTTCCCTATGTGATAAAAAGCATGTGCCAAAGGTAGATCAAGTTAAACCCAACTTCAAAAAAAACTGTACTGCTTTGGCCCTTTGGTGGAAGACCAATTTTTTTGTATGTACGTAGCAAAAAAAGTACATTTTACGTTTAATTATTTACAAGATGTTGGCATGTGGTAATTTGTGGATAATCTTTGATAGTAGTTTAATCTGCCTTTGTGCTGATGTCATTTGCGTGCGTCTTACATCTGCATCAGTTTGAGGAAGCAAATTATTTGCCAATAGGTCCCACAGTAAAACTGCCCATTCACACACATACAGCTGCGCTGTTCTTCTAGGTAACTTCATTTTACAGTCAAATGGACCCATGAAGTATTAGAAACTGCTAACAGAGAAAAAGGAAAGAGACCTGCCAAAAAATTTACTGCTCTATACCAATGAAACGTCGTAAGTCCCTTTTTGTTAAAAAAAAAAAAAAAAAGAAACCATATCCTGTCTGTAGTTTTTCTGTAAAACATTTTTAAAAAGGGACTTTTCCAAATTAGACAAACAGACTGTGTTAGTTTGCATGAATTTACCTGCAAGTCATGCTGAGTTTATTTGCCTTTTTAAGTGTAATCTAAGTAGTTTTGCTCAAAATGACCCCATGGAAGTGACTAATAACGATTGGTCTGTAGTTAAGGCACACAGTTTGTGTAACTTTACTAATCAACTAACTAATATGTTAGTTTTCTTTTTAATTTTGGCCATTGAAAACACAAATATATTTAAACTTGAATAAAAGTTGGGCCTAATATAAAATAAAACTCGTTAATGTTTTAAATGTGGGACATACAGTGCTGTATGCCAGTCAAATGTTTAAAAAACAACAACAAAAAACTAGCAATTTTTAGATCTCAGGTATAAGGAAATGTATATTTAATGTGGCTCTTTTTGGTGAAGGAAAATCAGCATAAACTAAACTTTTATAAGTGGGTTCAATTTACTCCAGTTTAAAATGCATTTTTATTTTTCAAATAGCTGAAAATCACATACTGCATAGCTTTTGCGGTAAGCGTAGGTGAACCAGTCATGCTTATTTTTTTTTGCAGTCACTCCTGAAAGACGAGAAATATCCTGCATATGCGTGTCATATCAGAGTTGTGCCGTCTGAAAAACGTGCCTTTGGTGGTGACTAACAGTGATCAGTCCGGATGTAGTTAAGGCAAAGAGTCTGTGGGACCATACTTAACAGAAGTCTGCAGATTTTCCTGTATTTTAGGACTCACTGTAAATGGTTATTTCTGTCAAATAAGATTAAAAAAAATTGTCAACTTAAAGCAAAATCAACATCAACTTTCAATGTAATTTGATTGATTTGCTCCATTGAACCTTTTCACCATTACTCTCTTTGACCTTTATATTGTTTGTGACATTCCAGCAACTGGTTAAATTTATCAGCAGTTTTCTGAAAGTGATTTTTTTCCCCCCCCCTGTTTAAATAATTTTGTTGTTGTAATTTGTCGTTGCCTTGAGGGCTGATACTTTCCAGCAGTTCGTCAAAGAAAGGCGACAAGGCTGAATAATGATTGTTTGTAGCGGAGATGCGTTACTCGTCTCACCGCTCCGCTGATTTTTCTTCTCACTGCTGGGGGTATATAAGTAGGGAAGATAAATGGCCAGAAAAATGAGAAACCATGTACACTCCTTACTGTAGATTTTTCTCAGAAAGGTATTGATTAAACTCTTGAGTAATTGTTTAGACTGTAAGTTGTTATATCAATTTTATTTATCCTCTATAGAGAAATTTTGGTTGCTCTTAAAGACACATGTTAAGTTCTTTTAACCAGTTTAACAATCAGTTTCTTTTTCTCAAGCAATTTGGACATTTTTCTTCATTAAATGGTCCAAATATTTCAGTCAAATAAGGTTGTTACCTGAAGTTATTCCTCAAAGACTTATTGTGAGCCAAGAAAAATCTCATACATATTTATTTATTGCATATCAAAGTTTTTATTTGCTTAAAATGTGCTGTTGGGGGGTGACTGCATACCTAAATATGATTGGGTCGCATGTAATAAAGAGGGAAAAAGTATTACCTTATATTCTTTGGTAAAAACTCTGGACACCACAGGTAAAAGACGCCCTTTGAAAGGGAGGTCATGTACAATGCTTCAGTTAAATATATTGTCAAAACAAGCAATATAATTGAGTCCACACACAAACAGCTCCAGTAATATCCTCATGCTGGCTCATCTTTTTTTTTTTTTCTTCTATTTTTATGAACAGCAAAAATTAGGACTAATAAGCCTGTAGCTTGCCTTTGGGTCTTTGGCCTCAGGCTTACACATTAATGCTTATTTATCCACATTTAAATCCACATATTTTTTCTCCTCCTTATCAGATGGACTGTTCTTTGAAGCCCAGTCAGCGAACTGATATGCTGGGAAGGAGGAACAAGGGGAAGAGAGGGCCGGAGGAGAACGGCGGAGGACCGCTGTCAGAGCCGGAGGAAGGAGCCCCGCCCAGCAGCTATTGGAATAATAGTAGAAATAAGAGAAGAAAGATAGAGGTGAAACTGACTTTACTACCATGTTAGATGTCACTGAGATAATTCCTAATCAAACACACAATGTTTATACTTCTGTAGCGGTAATCACCTGTATATCCTGCTATTGAGAAAATGACCTTGTAAAACAGGTTCACATTCACGCTCTTGCACGAATTTTGACAACACCCATCGTCCAGGCAGTCCAGAGTGATTAATCACATCCATGAAAGGTTTAGAGCTAACTGAAACTCACTGAAGCTTATTTTATTCCTTTTTTCCCCCCTTAGGGGCAACCTCTGGAGACTGGCTATATTGTAAGTTTCTTTTCTGCTAATGTCCAGTGTTTCCCACACAGACTTTATTTGGGCATGCCTCATTTACTAGACATGAAGCTCTACACAGTATAGCCTGCCATTACTTAAATTGCACACTTTTATTTCTTAGCGTATTAACAGTGTCATAATTATAACATTTGTTTAACTAATCCGACATAACAATCTTTCTCTACTCTGTCCATGAGTGCACTGCTGTAAAGGAAAAGGCTGCGCTTTGTTTAGAACACAGAACATATTAAATGTTATGAAAATATCCAATTTTATCATTCGTGACAAACATTATCTGTATGTCATAGACTTAAAAATCATGTGGTCCACATGGTAACAAGGAGACAAAATAATTTAAAATTTCTGAAACTATTACAATAATACTTGATGGAACAAATAGTGAAGTAAAAAATATAAATGGAAAAAGCAAAGAAAAGTTGGAATCCATGTATTTCTGCTTGCATGCACACAGGCATACGTGGATGTGCAGACTGTGTCCGCTGATGTGTTGCAAAGCATGCCCAGCAGGTTTTAGTTTCCATTAGATTGATCTAATCTCTTCCTGTTAAGATCAGTCTAAATAGTTGAGCTTGTCTCAAACTTGAGATATAACTGGAGGCATTTCCCCTGGAAAAAAAAGGGTTTAGATTTATTGATCTACTAAAGTAGATATAAATCCCTTCTGGGTTGCATTGGGAAGGCCACAGTGTTAAAAACATGCAGAGCTACCTGCTCGGGGGGGGTCCCTTGTGAATAGGGGAGCAGCCAAAAATAGACTTGCGCTGAGAGAATGGGATGATTGATTTACATGAGGACAATCCTGCTTGCTCTCATTTTAATCCCTCTGATGTCTAAATCATCATCTGTGACAGCCCCAACTCTAGCTCCTGTCCCTGTATTACAAGAAAGGCAGAAAGGACTTTACATGTTTGTTTTCTTTGGACACCTGTTATGATGTGACACTATAACAGAAATACAACAGGCAGAGCTGAAGATGCTAAGAGTGACCAGGATGGACAGGATTAGAAACGAGTATTTCCGAGGGACAGCTCAGGTTGAGCAGTTTGGAAACCAAAGTTAGAGAGGTGAAGCTGAGGTGGTTTGGACATGTGCAGAGGAGGGATAGTGGATATACTAGGCAGGAGGAAAAGAGGAAGAGCTCAGAGGAAGTTCATGTAAAGGAGGGGACACACACACACACACAGGGTTGGTGTGACAGGAGGATTCAAGGGGTGGATGGAGGCAGATAATCTGCTGTGGCAACCCTTAAAAGCAGCAGCCAAAATAAGAAGAATTGTCATTTAGAATGATTAATGTCTTTATCCTGAGATAACAAGACTTTGGAGTTTGGCTTGAAAGTGAAGCTGGGACGAGAGGCAGTTTATTATCACTCTGCTATTTATTATCATAACGTGTACATAATCTAATTTATTTAAGAAAATGTGTGCCCCACAGATAGTTTACTTTGCGAGTCATGTCACTGTGATTTAAAAAGTTAATCTGAAAACATGGTAAATGAATTGGAAAATGTAAAACCGGGAACATGGTGGGAAATAAAACAAATGAATCTAAAATATGAGGAATCAAGGCAAAATATTAATAAGAAAAAGAATAGAATAAACCCCACTAGGTTAATATTTTAAAATATAATTCTGTGGGGAAACACTGTTGTGATGAAGTTGGTTTACATTCGTTGGCTGACATATTGTAATAAACATAAATGTTTTCTTCTGCCTTATTTTCCTCTTTCAGTGTGACACAGAGAGTGACACAGGAGACAAGGTGTGTGTTGTTTACCAATATTCTTATCAAGAGTTTCCATGTTTGGTTATGTTTGTGTAGATAAAATTATTATTATTATTATTAGAGGGATCCTACCACAGTCATGTTCTCTTCAGTTGTAATCTTAAAAAATGTGTTGATTAAAATGGAGACTCGTTCTAATAAAATCCTCCTCTTGTTTTCCCGTGTAGGCCTCCGACAATGACATGGATCCAGTGTTCACAGTCAGCACTAGGAAAGGTTTGAGAAATTTACTATTGGCATTTCTTTCCTGCTGCTTTACATTCAGGAAACGCTGAACTGATGTGTCAGTCAGTGGGCTCCCACAGGGCTAAACTTAGATCTTAACAGAAAACGAGTTAAACAGGCTCAATTGTTTTCGTTCTTTTAGTTATTACACAAAGTGGAGCTGATTAAAATCTGCAGATAATGAAATGAGAGAATACAGACATGTGCTGCATACGGAAACATGAGGTGGAAGGAAACGTTAGAAAAATATTTTGGAGACCTGGAGAGGGTACAGAAGATGGTATCGTCACTGTCTGAGACTTCTTTTAATCTCCAGCAAAAGTATTGTTAGATTTAAAATAGAACCCACTTGCTTTTTGTTTCATTTACCTCAGTTTATTTTATTAAGATAAGAAAATACCATCTTAAATACAAACTAAAGAAGACAAAGAGCCACTGCTACTCTGCATTAAAAGGAGCTGCTTAAGGTGGTTTGGGTATCTGACTCAGACAACACCTCCTAAATGAGGCGTTTTACGCATGCCTGCTGTGGAGGAGACCCAGAAAACGCCTTCTTATCCCCCACCAGAAGAAGTGGGGGAGCTGGCTGGGTGAGGAGGTCTGGGCCTGTCTTAGACTGTTAGACTGAGACTCTGATCCGGACCTGGAAAAGTGATATAAAATGGATGGATGGATAAACCCATCAGTGGTTATTCAGTTTTGTTGGATGTATTCATCAAAGGAACAATTATGAAAACAATTATAAACATAAATGTGTATGCTTTGTAAACCTTTCAGAAGCTTAGTGGTCCAGATCAGACTCCTTCACTCCCAGTATCACAGTCACAGGTAGAAAGGGGTGCATCCAAAGTCCTTCTAGAAACAAGTTCAGCCACCCTGACAGCCCTTCTGTACATTTATTTAGATGCCTTATTTAAATTAACTTTAATTTAAATGGTCATTCGGATATAATAAACTGCATTTCTGCAACCACTAGTAAAATATGATTTTAAAAAATCATTTTGTCATAACTTATACTTGGTGTTTAGTTTCATGACATGACTTATTTCGGCAGAGACACCATGCTAATTCTTGTTCTGGACAGGAATTAAAGAAAAGCCAAGAAAACGGTTATGTTTTTAACCAGTTTTGTTAAATTAACTTGACTAAACATGGACATAACAGCAAGCAGGACAAACGCCATCTCCTAAAGATGTTCCCGTAAATGGCACTGAAATGTTGTTAGAGACGCAGCAAAGATTTTTAATATATGACTGTTTAGTTTCAAACATTTACCCGCCTGTGGCAGACGGCTGATCATCTTTTTTTCTGCTGCATACTCAGATCCAGGTCCATGTTTTTATGGTTAATTGATTAGGTTATTAAAAACTGTGTACCACTCTGTCTTTGACTTCTAAGGAACATGAGGCTAAAACACTGAGATGGCAGTTAGTTTGCAGGAATTCATGCTGACAGTGGAGGTGGGGGCAAAAAAGTATTTAATCAGGTTGGAACATCGGATTGTTGCGTCCAAATTTTTTAACTTTGGGTTTAATCACACTCAAGTGGTCAAGCCAGTTTTGGCTGTTCTGAGGGTGTTTTGCTTTGGAAGACCTTTGTCCTTCCTGCAGGAGTTGAGAAATTGCTGACTGGTTTTCTCTTCTCTCAGTTGTCGATCCCGCCCCTTCAAACATGGGCTCATCTGTGGGCAAAAGCTGCCCGTCTCTGCCGGTGCGCTTTGGTGGCGTCTCACGGTTAATGGTGACTCCACGGGTGTCTGGGCTGGAGCGAAGTCAGGAGAAAAACCTGGAGCCACACTTCCCTGAGCCGGTTTCTTCTTCTACCTCTTCCCCCTTCTTCCCCGGCCTGCCTTCCCACTCCCCGGTCACGGTGCCCCGGTCCAGCCCAGTCAACGGCGGCAGCCGCCACAACAGCAGCCCCCCGCTCTCCAAACCCAAGCCCTCTTTGCCCCCTCGAACTCAATCCATCTACAACAGGTATGAAACATACTGAAAACTGAAGCTCAATTTCTTCTTTCATCCCTCTGATGTTGTCTTCTACATCTCTTTGGCTCAACTGTTGTGTTTTGTGTTTGTGTTTTCTCGGCGGCAGCAGCACCCCAGTCAAGCCTCAACCGTCTGCTTCATCTGTCGGGACTTCCTCATCTTCCATTCTTCCCCCACCTCCTTCCGCCAGTGTTTCTCTGCCCTTCTCAAGGGGCTCAGGATCCTCAGGGCCTCTCCGACCCCCATCCCGAACCAGCTCTGGAGCATTGTTCACATCCTCACCTGGCCTTCCTCCGCCTCCACCTCTGCTGCAAGGTACAGCTCACCCGACAGAAGCGGGTACAGCAAAACAGAAATGCTTCATTTCACCGTTTCAGTTGTTTATGGGAATGTGATGACTAATGTGTTGCAAAAATAAACCAAACCCAGACTTCCCCAGGCGGTTGTCTGGGTTTGTCTGGGGTGTTGAGGAAGTTGTGTATTGATGAACTGAGATCGGGTCTCATAAGCACAGCATGTGTTGCATAAAGTAGAAGTTGCATGTAAGTATCACTTCAGTAGTTGTAACTCTTTTGTTCATGTATCTGTGAGATTAACTTTAGTTTATGTTTCCCACACACATACCTGGTTTATTAACCTTTATGAGTATTTGGCAACAATTTTAGGATTTGTTTTTCTTTTCATCTGGCAAAAGGAAATCATGAGCAACCAGCTCTTATTTTGAAAGTTGAGCCATCCTTTGGTTCTCATGTTTTCAGCTTTGTTTATGGCCACTGTGTTGGTTGTGGTGCACACCAATTATCATTGTTCTCACAGATCTGTAACCATTTATACAGACCTGGCAGTCTTTTCCTAAACGATGGGTGTCACAACTCAGAGAAAACCTCAACTTCAGTACTGACACAGGAATAGAAGAAGTCAAAACAGGAAGCAGAATGATTAGAGGGTTTTTTTTGTTTTCTTTTCTTTTCCCAAAGCTGTTGTTTCAGTATCTGCCCCTCTTATAATCTCTCCGAACTCCTGCCTTGATATAGAATTCAAATGACAGTAGAGACTGACCCACTTGCACACTTGTCTCAGCCTGGTAAAAATTAGCAGTAATATAACACCAAAGCCTGGTGCACGCCTGCATATTTTTAATTTTTTTTTGTCACTCTTTGTGTGCTCGACCATTCGTAAGGGCAACTGCTGTTGCAGCTTTCATCAATATCTATTAGCTGCTTCCACAAAGAGGATCTTGTCCACTCTGTGATATAAGTGCAAACCCTTGAGAAAACCTGGGCTGTAACAAGTGTTTATTTCCACCTATAGTTTTTATCAACAACCTTTTTTTTTCCTGACATCAACAAGACAAATATCTAAATAAAAACTGAGGCAGGAGAACAAAAACTATGATGGCACGAAAACACGAAATGCAACACGAAATGTGGCAGAGAGATGAGATCCAATCAGAAGTAATCTGCTTGTGTGGTAAGATTAGACGTGTACATTTGAGTTGCCCTCAGGAAATCTTTTCAACTAGCGCCCATGCTCCCTGTTTCTCACGAAAATGCAACAAAATGACACATGGACACATTTTGTATTTGATGCTGAGGAAAATAAGACTTTAGAAACTCTATGGAGGAATTCTCATTGTTAAAAACACAGCAAACTTTTACACTTTATATTAACTGAATAAACTTTATATTTAGTCTACTATAAGCTTATGACCTTTAGTCCACTCAAACTGAAGAAATTTAGTGTCTTAAATTCTGATTAATTTATATCTTGATGCACAAGCTCACGCAAAAGACCCTTAAGAGTCAGCTACGTCGTAGGCTCCGCATAGATTCAAGGCAGAAGTCTAAATAAGCTTGATTGGAGCTTGAACTTGTGGATGACTGGTTGGTGTGCGTCTATGCTGAACTTGCAAGCAGCTACAGAGCAGAATAAGGGCTACCTGTGCCAGATGCAGTTGTGGTGGTGTAGTTAGTTCTTCTGCTAGATAAGACTCCCTGAAGAAGCAGGTAATGAATAATTTGGTGCTTGATAAACAAAATATTCACAGATCAGAAGATTTACCTCCACACATCCCTTTTAAGCATTGTTTGAATTTCTGAACTTGACCACCAGTGTAAACAGAATTTTATGTTCTTTAATTTATTTTCCCGTTGCCTTCCACTAATTACTGCCTCGTTATTCCAGCAGAGCGTGAGGGCAGACGCAGCGTCCCCGGGGCTGAAAATAACCCGGCAGGCCGCTCCACTCCAGGAGGCCCAGCAGCGCCGAGCTCCACGCAGGGCTCATCGAGCCGGACGTCTCAGAACCAGACGAGCATCCCGGCGATGGCGTTCCAGTTCCATCAGCACAACCACCAGCACCAACACACGCACACGCATCAACACTTCACGCCCTTCCTGACCCCAGCTACGGCGTCTCCGATGGTGAGAGAGACTCTGCTGTTTTACTCCTGTTTTAAACTCCACTGCAGCTGGAATGTGTTGACCCATCTCAACTGTTTTTGTCTTTTTAGTTCGATAAGTACCCAGGCAAAATGGACGGGCTGTACCGACACACTGTGAGTATCTGAGAATAGTGCATGGAAACGGGAACTAAAACTGTAGGCGTATTTTGAAAGTCGTGTACCGGCCACTAAGGTGTGTTTGTGTTTGTGCCAGATCTACCCAACGTACACGCCGCCCTCAGTGCAGGGTATTCAGATTCCCCCTCCTCCTCCTCCTCCTCCTGGGCATTTCAGCTCATTGCAAGGGGCATTTCAGCCAAAGGTGAGGAAAACTCTCCTTGTGTCTGTGTGTTAGCATGATGTTGTTTTTTTTTTTTGTTTTTTTTCAGGCGATAACTTCCACGTCACGGTTTATTTGAGCTCCCTGCGATGACAATGTCACAGTGTCACAAGCACTAGAGGCAAATTTGCCAACAATCCAATTTTTCGCAGGTTTAAACGAGGAAGCTTATATTTTAAGTTCCTCGTTTTGTTGTTTCTCCCAGAAACTCCAGTAATTTCGACCAGTAACCTATCACACTCAAGTTGGAATAACTATAATAAATGCATCCGTTTGCCTTAGGGCTCAGTCACACCGGTTCTAGAGGTCTGTGTGAGTGATCCCTACTGTTTGGAGAGTTGCTTGAAAGCAAGTGCAAATAATTTGGCGTCAGCTGTACAATTTACAGGTGCCAGGTTTTTGGTGATTCGCCCTCTCCAGCAACCACTGGCCAGATGCACATTTTTGCAGCCAGAGCGTCACAGATAGGTCCCTAGTGTGTGACTGAGTCCTTAAGTGTTTTATTTGACAGAATTTGTTTGATAGAATTCAACACTTTCAGTGTAACCTGGGAACCCATAACCTGATTAAAATGGCACGTGTGCAGCTAACCTCTGCGCAGGCAGAAGAGTTAGATGCTGAATAAACTAGTTCACTGTTGACCCATATGTGCGATGTGTTTGATGTGTGCCACGTCCCAGTAGGGAAACGGCAACTTCATCTCCCCATTTGAAGCTGGTGGTGGTACAACCGCTAAAATGAATTGCAAAAGGATGTTTTGTCATAGCGTAGAGGTGCAGGCAGATGATTTCCTGTAAAGCAAGAAATGTCAAATTTTTGTTATGAAGTAATAAAATTTAAGTGCCTTTGTTTTTAATAATGTTGATTGACATTTTGCTAATTTAATCAGGAATGCCTGAAGCCTGTTTTCTGGTCATTTTCTTCTGTTTACATGTAAATTATGTGTATTTGTTGCCTGTTGAGCTTAACGGGCTTTTTGCAACCATTGCCAAATGTTGATCGGGTACTTGACAAATCTAAATCTTCCTTTTATGAGAAGGAAACAACTTGAACTTAATTTGAACCTTACCAAGGACGTCCAGGTGGTGTTAATGAAGTAGATCCAGTGCACTGTGAATTTGTGTCTCAGCCACTCAAACAATTTTGGTTTTGAACTATATTTCAAATAAAACTAGATGTAGAAAAAAAATAACATTTGCAGCCAATTTTTCTACCAAATTAAGCAGCTGAAAAGGCAGACCAGACCAGAGTGCAAAAAATATTTCTTTAAAGTGGCACGTTCCTATTCTGCATCAGTGCGTTTTTATCTGTCACATCAAATCCTGGATTTTCAAATCTAAATGTTGACAGGTATGACTAGAGGCTAGTCGAATGAGCGGCACTCATCTAACAGCATGGGTGCTTTAGTTAACTGACTTCCTAAGGCTCTTGCAGTGTCTCTTGGGTTTGACCTGGCTGCATTAGTTAGAGTAAAAATACATTAATGTTAGCGCTAAGAGAGCAAAGAATAACGCCAGGTGTAGGCTGTGGCTCATGTGTTTGTGCTGTGTCAGTGATAGCCTCTTTGTCCCTCAGGGAACGGGTCCTGATATACAACGATTTGGGGTTGTGCCTTCCCACCTGCAGCCCAAAGACCCCAGGGTAAGGACACTGCGCTTTACTCTCGCGATGGCAAATTTGCAGTATAGGCTAGGATGTGCTGCAGCACAGTCACTACAGCAGAAACTACTCCTGAGAAAGAGCAAGATGTGCAGATTAAAAGTGGTTTTACACTTCTCTTCTCTTGTAGCTTACTGAACACTTTGGGACATCAACATTGAAAATCACAAATGTAAGCAGAAACAGATGTTTTTGAATCCCTCTGCTCCTTTCAGTTCTTTAGTCTGCATCACTGTCTCACAACTTCACGCACTCTTTGCACTAATCTCACTTGTAATCTTGACTACTACTGGTCTATTTTCTGCTCTTGCACACTCGGTTAGATTTTTCAGACCTAGAAATTATGCTATGATGTATGCGGTTATTCTTTTCACCGCCTTTCCTTTTTTAAAAATATATACATAACCAAACTTGAGCCGGGCCCCAGATTTTAACTTTTTCTCCTGCTGCAAAACCTCAAGCTTGTATGGAGGTTAGAAAAGATATTCTTGAACTGCAGGATCTGCCTCTGTGTACAAAGGCTTTAAAGTTGTAGATTCAAGATTTGTAGAATAACACAGTGTCTTTTTTGTGCTGCGCAGAAACCAGGAAAATGGTGTGCTATGCATGTTCAGGTGGCCTACATGATCCACAACCATCAGAGAAAAGTAAAGGTGAGTGTCTCTTACTGACATCATGTGGGGAGAGATTTAATTGCCACTATGCAAAGATGACAGTATGATGTTTAACTCTTCTGCCCTTCATTCAGCTCATGCAGGCTGATCCTCACAAACTGGACTTCCGCAGTGACCCGTTGGCCCGTTTTTCTGGAGCTGGCGGACTGGGTCCAATGCCCTTACCTCCTGCTCATGACCTGACCAGACCTCCCAGTTTGTTCTCAGCTGCAGGTGCATGCCTTTTAATGTTTCGGTGTCCCAGCTGGTAAAATGTAATTTATTTATTTATGTCTGTGCACAGATTGTTGCTGTAAATAATGTGCAACAAGACAAACAGGATTCAGGCTGTCAGTGTCTTTAAAATCATAATTCTTTGTGGATTTAATGGTTAACAAGTACAAATCTGTGCTTTAGACTAGCGTGTGAACATTGCATTTACAAATCCAGGCTTCTTCAGTATCCTCACAACTGAATTTCTCGTATTCTGCCAAGAAATTTAAAACTACATAAACAAAAATTATAAATCCCAGCCGTCACATCCCTAAGTAAATACTGCTAATACTACAACTTGTTTGCTATTGCAGCTGTATTGGTGTTTAATGGATTTGAAGCTAGTCAACAAAGTATGTGCAACATCTGCAAGTACTGCTCTAGAATTGCACAAGATGGCAAAAAACACAAACAGCGGTGATAAGTCCAAGACAACGAACACTGGAGAGGAATAAAACAAATCAAGAAAAACCCCTCAAAAGATTTAAAAGTGAAAACAACAATCAAAGCTTGGTGCATTTAATTATTTAAAATGAATAAAGAAAAATTTACTAGTTTTCCTAGATAATATCAATATTATATTCCTTATTGATAATACAATTATATTAAAAGTATACCATATGAAATGTTAAATGAATGACGTCACTGTTTGCAACCAGAGCAGCAACCAAAAGTTGTTTGTTTTTGTTTTTTTAATTCAGTTTGAGATGAGTTTCCTCATTTCAGTTTAGTTTTTATTATTATTTTTAAGGTTTTGTTTTTTGTAGTTGCGTTAATAGTAGTTGTTGCTTTAAATGTTATAACTGGGACCAAAAGAGTGAGCTTTAGGCTGATGGTGGTGATTCTGTGGTCAGTTTAAGAATACTTTTTCGAACTTATCAGCGAATCAGGGCCAAAGATGTGATCGGTTTCTTCTGATGTCTCTGATCACTCTTGGACTTTGTGTCCTTCTGTAGCTTTGCTGTTTGGTGTGTGAGTAGCATGTTGAGCTTGATTTGAATATTCTTGACATATTTTTTTGTTTTGTTTTATTATCTCTTTCCCTCAGGTCCAGTCAATCCACCCTCGGCTCCTTTCATCTCTCCATCAGCGCCACACTCCTCTTTCCTCGCACCGACTCCACACTTGGGTAAAATCAGTTCAAACTTGAAAGATTTTTATTTTTAACTCATGACAGTAACGTTTTTTTATAAATGTTTAGTTGATGAAACCAGGATTTTAGCTTGTTGTTGTAAAACTGTTTTTAATGGTTGTGTTTTAGATCTGTATGGCCGATCGCCGTCCTTCACCCCGCTGGGAGCTCTGGGTTCTGGTGCCTTTGGAGGACTTGGGAGTCCAACACTGGGTCAGTTTCTCAGCATCTCTACGCCTGATGTGCAAAGCTTAAAGGATCAGTTCAGAGTCTTTCAAATCTACCTGAATGTAGCCCTCACATGTCACACGGATGTTGAAAGAGTTTCTGCGGGCTTCTTAGTTCTTACTTCCAAATCAAAATTAAAGGTGTAAAAGTGCCTCTGCTCCACAGTTTGGCTCAGTCCAGATAAAACTGAACCACAGCTCGGTGTCCTTGTAGTGTGGAGAAAGTGTTTTTTGGATGGTTCACGCTTGGTCTAACAACATTACAACAACAGTTAACATTTTCTCACGGGCCAATAGAAGCCTTGCCATTGTCTATGAGGGAAAACGGTCCTTTCAGGTCATGTTACAGATCGTATTGAATAAAAAAGGAAGTCTATCCAGTCAGATCAACCTTAAAACCCCAACTAGAACAAAGGAGCGTTTATTTATAATTCTCTTGGCAAACTAAAACCCCCGAACACAAAGCTCATCGCACACCGCTTTGTAGCTTGGCTACTAGCAGACATTTTAGTCTCCAACTACATAGGTAACCTGGAATGTGTTCACCACCCCTCACGTCAATCAGGAATATTCTTCACTCCTAGTCATTGTCCCGTTAGTCACTCACCTCAAAGTTGATCGTTGGGACCTGCCCTCCTCCCGTCACTACTAATAGTTTTGCTGGATTTCTTTGACCTCTCGTGGCTTACTGTTGACACCACTTGAACCTTTATAACATTGACATATACAGCTGGGCTCAACCTCACTAATGGTAGTGTTGGCTTAACCGATGCTCAGTAATGGTCTAAAACCTAACAAACAAAAACACTAACTCGATGATGTTGGTGTTGCTTTTCTTGGATTCCTTTGACAACATGTTGGCCTCTTAAATAAGTTCTTGAGCTAAACTGTTCTGAGCTGCGTTTGGGTCACCGTAATCGTTCCATTTCACCACACAGGCCAGTAGGTGATCTTTTCCTAAAGGTTCAAAATCCACAGTTTGTGCAAACATCGAACAACACTTCAGCAGTCAGATGAATATAATGAATTGGATGTCTTCTCCCTGGCTGTTGTACAACAGGTACTGTGTGCTAATAACCTGATGAAATTATCAGGAAGTATTTCAGCTCTGTGCCTCGACAGGGAAATGCTGCTTGGGGAAGCATGTGGAGGGGAAACTGCCAAATATCTGTTTGGCTATCTCAAACTACTGAAGATAAACTTGGAAATTCATGTGGATTTTGCCCCCTCGTGTTTTAGTGTAGTCTCACATTTAATGGCTCATGTAGACAGGTGGGATAATTATAGTCAGCAGCAATTCAGCATATGTGTGACATGTGTGTTAAAACAGGTATTTAAATATCCAAACTGATCCTTTAAGTCCTGCTTCAGTGCGTGAGCTTTCTTAATGGTGTGTGGAGTGTTTCCACCTGGGTGACTGAGTTTTTGGAGTCTGTAATGATTTAATTTAATTGCCAAAGAAACATCTTAATTGTTTAGTTTAAGGACAGACCAAACTAGTCTTCACTCATGTAGTGCAGCGAGGGGCTGTCACGATACTTGATGTCAGCTAGAGGTAAAGTTACAGGATCGAGGAGTCTGGAGGTCTCCCATTGAAGGATGTGAAGCACTATAGGACAATTGTAGTTTAAAAAAAAGTCAAATCATTGCAATTCTATCAGTCACACTGATCTGTAATGTTGCTTAGAGCCTTTCAGGCTGAAAACTGGCCTGATGAGGGACGACTGTAAATGAAAGCACGACTGGCCTGAATGCTGTTAATGCTGTTAGGTCTAAGTTTTTATTCTAACCTTGTGCTATCAGAATTTGGGGAAAAAATTCTACTGAAATTCTAACAAGCTAATAGCACAAAATGGCTTAAATAAGGATTAAAATTATATAAAGATCAATAAAATGGAATACAATAAAACACCTGTATTATATATTATGGTAATAATAAACAAATCTGGAATCAAAATAAATACAATGAAGTAAAACAAGCACAGATTTAAACAAAAATATGAACTAATATTATTGTATAAAATAAGATATTAAAATTACTTTTACTTTAAAGAACTGAGTGGGTTTTTTTAACCTTACCAGATGTCTCTGTATTTCCTTATTTCTGACTGTTTAATAAACAAATGTATTTTATTCTGATATAAGTGAAACTCCAATTAAAAACAAAAAACCTTTTTTTTTTTTTTTTTTTTTAATCCCAACAAATTCAACTTAATTATACTGGATTTTTTTTCCTGTATCTGTGTATATTTAAAAAACAAAACAAACAAAAAACCCTCCAAAAAACTGAGAACTACCCAAGATGCTTGGCATCTTTCCTCTGAGGAAAATAACCAGAAGTATTATTTATTTATACTTTTTTTTTTTTTTTTTTTTTTTTTTTTTGGTGTAATGGGCTTTAATTTGCTCAAGCATAAATACTTTTGGTCTATCAAAAATCTAAAAATATCAGGTTAATGCCCAGACAACTTAACAAAGACCTCTTTGCTTTAACTACATGTGGCACAGTCGTGGTTGCTTGGTATGTGTGGCCAGTTTTAATTCAATTCAGTTTTATTTAATACAGCGCCAAATCACAACACCAGTCGCCTCAAGGCGCTTTATATTGTAAAGTAGAGCCTACAATAACTGACAGTAGATCAGCTGTGCAGTGTTGACACTTCAGTCACATTTTGAGTTTTGATTTTGAAATGTGACGTTATCGTGCCACCCCTTACTGCAACACGTAAGATTAAATTAATCTTTAAATTGTAAAAACATCTGTCTGGGTGTGTTGGGGCATTTACTGTGCTAGTGAGATGATGATGATGATGATGATGAAGAGAGGAGGAGATGGTTTTGACTTGTTGATTTGCACGACTGCTGGTTCACTCTGATTGGGAGCTTCTCTTTATGTCATAATTGTGTTTTCATGCATATAAGCTTGCGTTTTCTAACCTGAGGTGGCCTCCCCTGCCTAAAGTTTTACTGATTGATTTGATCTGCAGCTGCTACTTCTTTTAGATTTACATTTAACAGTCTTATCTGCTCCTGTGGTGTGGGTGTTGGGCTAGCCGTTAGCTTCAGTAAAAACAGAAACTGAGGAGGTGGCTGATAAACATTCAGCATAGCCTGACACACTCATAAGAGAGATTTATGATGGTACCTGGTTACCTTCCCTGAAGCCAGTCGGTATAATTTGGGGAACTGAGCTCCTGTAACCCAGCCTCTCATTACTACTGTCTGTCTGTACAGCTTTGAGTGTTGACCAGGTTTGAATTTTTAACACTCAAAGGTCACAGTTTGGTATTTAACTTAAATTTAGGCTCATTATTTGTGCAAAATGTAAAGATTGTTAGTATACCCGAGGGGTTGTAAAGTCAGATAAATTAAGGTAAACTTTGAAGAAAGATCCATTTAGAAATGCCCTAAATTAAGTTGACTATAGCTTCAGAGATGCACAAACGTTTTTCAGCATCTGTTTTTGATTAAACTTTATTGTAAGCGTCCAAACAGACTGTAGAGAGACGCACGGTGACTGGCTGACTGACTCAACCCATATATTGTGTGGATTTGGCTGCAGGAAGGCCAAATAATATTACTGAACACTCTCATATCTATTAGATATTACCACATCTATTATTGAAGCTGTAGAAAATGTAAAAGGAAAAACAAGCTTGCTGAGACTAGGCATAAGACTAAGCTTTACATGTGCTACAGCTGAGTCACTGCTGACTTCTGGCTTCATACAAGGTTGGAGAGGGAAAGTTCACACAACTTCCTCTAGTTTATATTCTTCCTGTCCTGCTTGGCCAAAGTGTACTGTCACGGTCCAGAGGAGGTGCAGGAGCCTTGTTCCCTCTCAGACAATGTGAATTAAAGTAATTAAAAAAAATATTTCTGGACATTTTATCCAATGAAACAAAACCTACCCTGGCTTTAAGTAAGAATTTAACTGAAAATCCATCTTATCAGCTTTAGATACCAGACTATTTGGATATTATTTGGTTGGTTTAGAGATTACATCCCCAGCCCTATGTTTTTACTTTCATTACTGGTACAGGTTTTGGGATGTTAGCCAAAAGTTTAGAGTTTAAACCCTGAGCCGTCCTTTTGCTTGTGAGTAGGGTAAACTAGTCTTCGAGCTCGGGCCGAGGTGTTTGTCATCATGCTTTTCTCCCCTCTTAATGCTTTTCTTTCCTGTCTCATAGCACAGCTACAGCTCAGCAGTCACTGTCACAGAGACATGCTGTGCTGGGCTTTGTCACTGATATACAAGTAAAAGGTTGGATGCATTAATTTGAGTAACGAGAAAGTCAAGTCCACCATGAACGTATGGATTTCTGTCCAATTGGAAAACAATCAGGGTTTGTTGGGAGGTTGTCCCATTGTTTAGTTGTGTTTGATCAACTAGACAAAGCTGGGCGAGTTAATAAAAGTACCCAGTACTAAACTATATCAATTAAAGGGTTACAAGAGGTTTGATTGTTTAGCAGGGGTCAATTTCTTTTGAAGATTTCCTTTGTATGTGCTGCAGAAGAGGGTGTTGAAGGAAGTTAAGCGTTAAATAACTGGACTTGTTACTGAGAGGTGTTTTTACTGCTTTCAGTTTGAACTGCTACTTTCTAAAATAATATTAGATGCTAACAATAATACTTGGTGTAAAGCATGTGTTTTTACAACCAGTAGATTATCAAATATTTAATGTGAAAGTCAAAGGTGAAGATTTGCCTGTAGTGTTTTCTAACATAAAAAAAAATGTGTTTCATTTGCAGCCGGCTCCGTCTTTGGTCCTAAAGACTCACCAGCCAGTGTAGTCGGGGGCTTGTCTACCCCAAACCATCATGATCCGTGGAACCGTCTCCATGGTGGCCCGCCTGGATTCTCCGCCGGACCCAGCTGGGCTAAAGGAGCAGATAGGAGGGACGAGAGGGAACGAGTGAAGGAAGGCGAGAGAAGAGACATCCCTCACATCAAGGATGAAAAGGACAGGTATGAAATTAAACTGGTTTTAAGTCAGTGTAGGTTCTAAGTCATCCAGGTCATGGGAATCTTAACTGCTTGAGTTAAGGCAGCTGGACTTTGAACTACCAGCCATCTACAAGTCTTGAGATCTATTCTTACATCATTTACTTGATGGCAAGGTTGGCTCGTCGACTTCATGAAACTAAAAGTTCATTTGTCTTTAACTTAAGCCTTTAAGGCTAATTTATAAATAAAACAATACATTTTTTCTGTATTGTGTGGCATTATTTAGTGTTAATCTCGTCTCTGCAAATCGAATGCAAAAGTAATCACTCTGGGCCAGACTAAAAGCATTTTATTCCACAGTGAAGCATTACAAAGATAGGACAGCTGCTGGGCTTAACTGTGTTACCCCTGTTGGGTATAGTAGTCTGTAGGTAATGCCTTTGATGGTAAGGAGGCTGTAAGACTTGCAGTAAGATGCCTCAGGGGGATCAATGCAGTGCAAGTACAAAAAGTTATGTCCCCTTCGTTTTCAAAGCTATCCACTGGGCACGATTGGATGGTGGGTCATATGTTGGACTTCCCTGTTCCATGGTGTCCTGCTTGTTTTGCTTGGCTTTCACTCACAAACCCAAACACATGCCTATGACATGAGATACAAATGCACAATTAAGTCTTTGACGATGGCTGAAAGATTCATTCAGTCGCTTTATTTTACATGCATGAATACAGTCATGTTGGAAACCCACAAATATTCGCTTCTAACAACCAACCAAACAAGAAACAGTACAGCCGATACCTTGAGTCAAGTTACAGTTGCATATATTGACTTACCAGGAGATCCACAGAGTTTTAATACATTTCAATGCTGCCTTTATTTAAACTACTTATTAAAAAAAATATCTGTATGCTTGACCGTGAGTTGTTGCAGACCAGCCAGCAGCAGGCAGAGAAGGGAACAGAGAGGAAAAACTTTTGAGTGTGTGAATTTACTAAATTAATGAACACGTTTGAGCTTGCATTAAAACCACAGACAGACAGCTGTTTATTCTAACAGTGGTGAACACAGCGCCCTTTAACAGCTGAGGTTGTGGGAAGGGAGTCTCTCTTATTGTGTTAGACAAGTTATTTACCTCGAGAAAAGTGTAAACCGTTACCAGCAGGTGCAGGGGAGGGAAATAATTATAGATCACCTGCTGAATTTGTAAGTTTGCTCACTCATAAAGAAATAAGCAGCTTCTAATTTTTATGGTCGTTTCATTTTAGCGGAGAGAGACAGAAACTTGACCAAAACTCCAGAAAAAACACACTACATAAAAATTACAAATTGACTTGCATGTCATTGAGTGAAAAAAGTATTTGATCTCCAACTACCCAAGCAGAATACTGGCTCACATAGATTGTAATCCCAGTCAATCAATTACAGATACTCCTGCCCTCTTCTTGTTATGTATAAAGCACACGTGTCCACACGTTGATTTTCTTCCATTACGCTATTTTGGTGAGAAAATAGTGCTGTCAAGAGATGTCAGGGAAAGCTTGTAGTCCTGCAAGAAGCTTGGTGGGAAGGTGGGAACTGTTGGTGCGATTATTCAGAAATGGCAGAAACATAAAATACGTTTGCAGCCCAAAACTGCACGGGAGGAGCTTGTTAATGATCTGAAAGCAGTTGGGACCAGTTAGCAAGAACACCATTGGTAACACACTACACCATGACCCAAAAAGCACCATCCCCACAGTTGAGCACGGAGGTGGAAACATTATGCTTTGGGGCTGTTTTTTGTGCTAAGGGTATGCGACGATTTCACCTCACTTAGTGGCCAATGATTGGAGCCATGTACTGTAAATTCTTGGACGAGAACCTCCTTCCCTCAGCTAGAAGACTGAAAATGGGTTTTCCAGAATGACAATGGCCCAAAACGTACCACCAAGGCAGCCAAAGAAGAAGCACATTAAGGTCATGGAGTGGCCTAGCCAGTCTCCAGACCTCAGTCTTATAGAAAACCTGTGGAGGGAGTAGAAGCTTCAGGCAGCAGCCAAGACACCTATTGGATTCAGTTTCTGTAAAGAGCAGTGGTCCAGAATTCCTCTTGAGATGTGTGCAGACCTGGTGACAAACTACAAGAAACACCACTGTGCTTGTCAACAAGGGTTTCTTCACCAAGTACTAAGTCATATTTTGCTTGAGGATTAAATACTTATTAAACAATCTATACTTTTTGTTGAATGCGTATTTTCTGGACTTTTTTTCCAATCTTGTGTCTCCCTCCACTAGAATAAAAGAATCAAAATATTAGAGACAGTTCATTTCTTTTAAAGTGAGCAAACTTGCTGCAATGTAACGTTCACAGAACTGGAAACTGAATTAAATTGTAATCTATGGGAAAACTGGTGTGGCAGGTATTAAGCTCTACTGCTTCAGGCCTCCAGTTTTAATATTAAAAATACAAATATCAGGAGCTTGAATGTTGTTTAAATATCTTCCAGCTGCTTAAAAATCTAGCATCCCCTGAACTTTGTATGCTTTTTGTTTTGCAGAGACATGCTGTACGGCCCACCTGTGAGGATATCTCCAGTCGGTCCTTCCTATAAGCCCCGCAGCAGCACCCCAGTCTCACACATCAATGGCCACAGCAGCACCCTGGGGGGGACCATTGGACCTATTGAGGACCTGACACGCAGCTTAAACAGAGACAGAGACCGCGATAGAGACAGAGATGTGGAGAAGAGGCCAGTGCTGTCTACGTCTTCAAGGGGGCCTCCTCTTGGATCTTCTTCTTTAGTAGCAGACAGGGACAGGCCGCGGTCTTCCTCATCTTCTGTGCTCACTCCTCCCCCACCTTCTAACCGCTCTGCCCAATCTCCCTTGGACCTGTACCCCCGCTCAGTGGCTTCCACACCGCACAACTCCCACAACGAGTCCTCGCACTCCCAAAGAGACGGTAGCCTTCCCTCTTCCTCCACTGCTTCCTCTTCTGTTTCTTCATTGTCTCAGACCAAGAAGCCTGATCGGACCTCGACGCCCCAGTCCAAACCTTCCATGCAAATTCAAGTGAAACAGGAGCGGAAGGAGGAGCCGGAGCACATCCCCATCTCCCACCATCCCCTAGCACCCAGCCACAGCTTTGACCGCCCCAACAGCCATCCTCACCACCCCAGTTCTGGCACCCCTT
The DNA here is from genome assembly GCF_965226115.1 of Aulonocara stuartgranti. Lineage (NCBI taxonomy): Eukaryota > Metazoa > Chordata > Actinopteri > Cichliformes > Cichlidae > Aulonocara > Aulonocara stuartgranti. Next base: position 5,000,030 of record NC_138959.1, on the reverse strand, counting down.
CTTCCTCTTTATCTCTGACTCCTACTCCAGGTGTCCCTCTCCCACCACCTACTCCAAACCCACCTTCGCACCAGCAGATGTCCCTGCTGGAACGCACAAGAACCATTGAAGCATATCTGGGGGGCGCAGTGGGTCCTGGAGGGTTGGTAGTCGGTCCTGGTGGTGAACGTTTTCCCCACGGTCCACCTCAAGGACCATCACAGGGCGCACATAGCTTCCCTTGGGACCCGTGGAGGGAGCAGCAACATCAGCATCGTAGGGAGGCTTTAGCATTTCGGTCAGACCATCACCTAGCCCTGCGACCTGAACATCACCTGGCTCAGCTGTTCCGGCATCAGCGCCTTTTTGAGGCAGAAAGGGCCGCTGTAGCCGCAGCAGTGGTGCCCCACCCACAGCCTTCTACCTCTAATGCCTCCTCCTCTGCTGTTCGCCCCGACTTCAGCCTCATGGCGCATCCCTTTGATCGCCATCCTCAGCTCGGACCCCCAGGAGGTGGGCTGATGGATGAGGAGCAGCGGATCCAGATCTTTAGGGAAGACTATCGTAATTTAATGCACCTGCACCTCCCTCCTGGCTCTCACCTGTCCAGCCCCTCTCATGCTGCTACTGCCCCTCACCTGGATCAGCTTCACCCTCTCGCCCACTCTCTCCCTCCGGGAGCTTCTGGTGCTCACCAGCACCACCCGGGCTTCTACTCCCGCCTCACCCCGCTCATCCCACCCCACATGGCCAACGGTATCCTGGCAAAGACCACGGCGGGCTTGGTGGGACCTCTTCAGGTGGGGGCGCCGCCTCCGCTCATTCCGTCCGTCACCAATCGGTCGGCCACACCCCCCCGCAGCTCTAGACTCGCAGGTCCAGGTGAGCTGGCACTGTACAGCGCCCACAAAGACGCAGAATCCAGATAGTACAGGGACAACACTGGAGGAGATTAAGGGAAATGTCAGGATCACTGTGCTGCTCTCAACCTGCCCCTTTTCCTCTTGCAGACTACTAAACCCCGACCTTCCAATTACACAACCAAACCACCCCCGCACCCCTCCAAACAATGTTTAAAAACAAAAAAGGAAGGAGGTGATGGCAGGAAGGGGAAAAAGCAAGGCATGGATTAAGCCCAATGGTTCTATCATTGCAATTTAAAGGTACATGGTTTCTGTGCATCCTTGGTGTATTTTTATTTTATACTGAAAGTTTTCAGAAGAGGCAGAGGACAGCTTTTTCATTTGTCAGGTGAATTATTTTCCATACTTTTTTTTTTTTTTCTTAAGCAAGCCTTTTCCACGTGGATTTGGAAACGACTTCCAGAGGGGATAAATGCCCAGGGGTTTGTTTGTCCACGGCTTGGTTAATTTATGGGATACTTCAAAGCCCTCCGCTACATGTATCAACCCTGCTTTTAGGTGTTGTGGGTGAGGGTTTATTTTGGAAATACAGTGGTAAAGTGGTCCTCTCTTCTGTTTTTGTTGGTGTGTCACTGCGCAAAGACAGATTACCGATGAGACCATTTCACGAAGATCATTCAGCATCGTACCTCAGTTTCCTGCTTTACCCCCCAAAATCCAACTTCAGACCCCTCAGCTTCAATTTTGACATTGTTTTGAAAAAACTTTTTTGTTTTTCTTTGTTGGTTTTCAAAGGATGAATGGCGAAATGAACTGTGCTACACTGTGAACACAGTGTCTTTAGAGCTTCCTGTAAGTGTTTCCCAGTCTCCTCTTGAATATACGAGCAGGACCAGATTATAGTAGTCTAGAGAAATTGCCTTTGTAATTATTATTCTTAACATTAATTATCTTCTATAATAATAAATATATTCACTGTTATGTTATTTGTCATTGTTTTGGGTATCAACCAGTACTCTGTCCCCGGGTAGTAATGTTTCAAATCATCCAGAAAGGCCTGCTTCACAAAAAATTCTTCAGTGCTTGTGAACATTAAAGCCGCATCCATCGCAACCTCTGGCCTCTTCAAGAATCTCATCTGTGACTATAATGCTAAGAGAGAGAGAGGTTTGCCTGTGCGTCTCACTGGTTGTGTGTGTTATATCCATTTGGGAGTATGGGAGCCTTGTACATTGAACTGTCGAGTTGTTTCTTCAACAAAAGTAAGTTATATACACGGATAAGTGGGACATGTGCTGAAGAACTGAAAAGGAAAAAAAACATATAAGGACTGTCAAAAGACAACTAGCAGTGGGTATCCTGAGAGGGAAAAGACTGGGTCGATTATTTTAATATGACCGTTTTATACCTTTCGAACCCCTCCCCTAGAGACCACAAAGAATAATTATTAAATGAATTGTTGTTTACACTGTTGTGTGCGTCTTTTGTCCTGAATCTTTAAATACACCTGCTCTACACTTCGTTAGGTAGGAACCACCTCGCCCCCTTTTACCTTCAGAACTGCTTCTTTGTGGCAGAGGTTAATCAAGATAACTATCCCCCTCACCATTACACCCCCACCAGCAGGTGAACAGCGAGACAGCACGGCTCCGTGTTTTTGTTTTTATGCCAAATTCTGATCCTACCACCTGAATGTTGCAGCAGGAGTTGAGATATTTTTCTGTTGTCAGATTTTGGTGAGCCTAAATGTACTGTAACCTGTTTCCTGTTGATGTTACCGTTGCCTTTCTATCAGTTTGAAGCAGTCTGCTGTCAATAAGGCATTTTGACCCAGAGAACTGCTGCTCAGTGCAGCTCTTTATGGTTTACAGTGAATGGTCTAAAGGGATGGTTGTGTGGGGGGAAAACTTCAAGGAGATCACCGGTTTCTGAAATGCTCAGACCAGTCCATCATCACAGTCAAATAATCCTTCATTCTGATGGTTGGTTTGAACTTCAGCAGGCTGTCTCCACAATATCTACATGCCCAAATGCATCGAGCTGCTGCCATGTGATTGGTTGATTAGATATTTGCATTATCGAGCAGTCGGGACAGGTGTATGTAACAAAAAAAAGAAAAAAAAATAGCCAGTGATTGTTATTTAAAAGGATACAGGCTACATACTTTTTTCAATAGGAAAATATAATTAGTGACTTACAGTAATCACATTTAAAATATGACTATATAAAAAAATAACCACTGTTCATCTTTATATACTTTTTGTCAAAACCACAGGGAGCCACTGGAGATGGTCCAGGTTCACACCCCCCGAACTAAACAATTCATTATTAATGGAGCAATCGTGGAAACAATCAGCATATTATCTTAATCTCTCTGAACCTCAGTTGGAGTGGCGAGCATGGACATATGTGCAAAAACGTTTAGTCCTGAATCCCTTGAGCTATGAATTTAAAGGCCCAGAAATGAAGTCATGGAGGAAAATTAAGAATTTCAGACAGAGGACAGATTTGTTTATTTTCACTACTTAAAAGTGTAGCTGGACCTTAGGAAAAAATTAAATTAAAAGGTTTTGATATTTATAATCAAAACAGGCTCTTTTTAATTTAGGTTATTTGCAGAAACACTGGTACCCATCAGTGACCAGTGTAGCATTACACTTCAAATCAGGCTTAATAGACTTTTTTTTCTCCTTTGCTTCACAATTCTGTTGTACATTTGCAATGATAGTTTTTTGTATTTTTGTTCTATAATTTTACATATGTAACAAAAAATATAGTGTTATTGTAATTAAAATGCAAATAGTCATAAATGCTCCTCTCTGAAACACGTGGATGTAACAATAGTATTTATTTACACCTGTTGATAATATTCAAAGGATAATCTGTCCTTAAAAGGCTGTGCTATTGTTATTATAAGGATTACATTGGTTTTGTGGCTCCATCAGATTTCTTTTGTTTAAAAATGGCTCACTGTTGTTCCAACTCAAATTTGGCAAATAATAGGGCAGCATTCTTTAAACCAAAGAAAACCACCTAATATTTACATAAAGCTTTTAATAGTAACATTGAATAATTTTAGTCCATTCCACAAGTTTCAGGTACATCAAATATAACATGTTATGCATAACATCACTTACAATCATACAGATAATCATTTAAACTTAGAGTGCATTAAAAATATATGTGTATTAAAAATAGCTGCGATTATATTTTATAAATAATCCAACATTTAAATCACCAGGAAAATGGCGAAATAGCGTTTACTTAGTGTAAACAAACCCCGACAGGGAAATTAAAATAGTTTTGCTGTCACGTTGATATAATTTTCTTTAATAAAATGAATAATCCCGAAAAAAAAACGATTCAACATGCACTATTTCTTCCAAGCGCACCGCAGTAAATCAATTAAATTAACTCATCTTTATATTAATCGCTCACCAACGCCGGTAAATAAACTATCACAAATGTCAGCATTTCAAGTGGCGCGCTTGACGACTTCTCGCGAGATTTTCGTGCGTTCTGTACTTTGTCAGCAGCGGTCCTCCACCATTTCGCTGCGTAAAGTCTCCTCCCCGCGACCGCTACATTCTGCGCCGAAACCCAGTCTCTCCCGGTCCGTAATTTAACTTCTTCCCACAGACCTAGGGGTACCTCGTTGGGTACCGGGAGACAGTTCGGATTACTGGCATTACGGATTGAGTGCGATTTTTCGCGGATGACGACTCCTTCAACGAGAATTTAGTAAAAGAAAATTGGTCGGAAATTTCAGGTAGGTGGGAACTTAAGATGGCGGCCTTGAGAGGGAGGGGGGCGAAGGAGGAAGTAAAGGGGGATTCAAGGGGGGTTTTAGACAACTGGAAGGCCACAATCAGACTGCGTTTCATTTGTTCACGCTGCTTCTGCGGCGTGCGATGAAATATGTACCTACCTACAACACTGACCTAAACCAAGATGACAAAACAGTAGACAGTGACATGGGATATCTTCGGATGTTAACTACTCTAAAAGAAAAAAGGAGTGATAAACCGTCACTTCCGTGCGGTCGTTTCTAAAGTGCGGTCCGTGGGGACGTAGTTAGCCCCCTTGAGTCCCCCGTGTAATCGTTGCAAAATTTATATGGAACTTTCTAACACTGTTTTTTTTAGACATTTCGTATATTTAACTAAAAAGTAATCACTATCTATTTTTAAAACTGAATAATTTAAACCCATTTATTTTCGCAAAAGAGGATTTGACCCCACGCAATGACGTCACGAGTGATTGTCTCCCCCCCCTCCCTCTGTAGTGCATGCAGAAGCGGCTTTTAATGCGACTTTTCGGATGTTTTGGGGGTATTTTTGGGTCCTCAGCGTACAGTAACGCATTAAAATGTATCGGCATAAACTGGCTTCTTTGAAGCCTGAGCATTACATAACTGCGGGTGGGATGAGGGGCGCCTGCGCGTCAAATGAACGCACCCTACTAACTAACTCTTCTAGCTGGCTAGTTAGCAGCAGGCTTCCTCCATTTAACTGTTATTGCTGGAGCTAACGTTAGCTAGTTAGCCAGCCTGCCAGAGAGCTAACCGGCAACGTTAGGCGTTAACCTTTGAATTGTGTTTTATGAAGCTTCTTGAGCTGCAGTTCTCATATGGGTACGGCTCATGTTTCAAGGTATCACCGCTGCCACATCACTAGTGAATACACATAATTTCTTGGTCGTCTTGAACCCCATGTGGCGACAGGTACTCACAATTTAAAAGGAAAAAAAAAGAAAAAATAGTCACGAGAGCACGGATTGAATGACTGACCGGAGGCCCGCGCGCTTGGTCGCCGGCTTTTAGCGCGAGAGAGCGCGTGCTGCAGAAATCCTAACATCTTCCTGTGGGCGACTGCAGCAAATGCAACCAGGAGCTGGCTGTTTTTTTTTTTTGTTTTTTTTTTTGTGTTTTTTTTTTATTACCGCTGCACACACACCACAGTCCTAGCAGGAGTTTGCTAGCCTAGCTGTCCGCTCCTTACGTGACATGTTACTCATCATCCCACACATTCATATATCTCTGTTTACCAACTGAAGCTTCTGCCACAGCTCATTTTTTTTTTATAGCTGTTGGAGTTGTAAGACCAGTCAGTTTCAGCAGTAGAGTTCCTAATAGTGAGTTTAAACTGCTTTTTTGATTTTAAAAATAAAGTTACCACCCGATTTCTGTTCCTCACTTCCTCAGAATATGTGGAGGGGACCCTAATTTCAGCATCCTGGAAGTAGAAAGCACTGAAGATCTGTGTCTTACACGACAGACAGGTGAGAGGCTCCTGCTTTGCACACACATCGCTTCAGAAGTGGCTGTAATATGTGTAGTAATTATTTGTGACTTGCTAGTGCAGTCAGCAGTGTTTAGACATTTAAATAGACTTCTTTATGTTATTATTTTGTTAGCAAAAACTTATTGTACTTAGTCCCCATGAAAAGAAACTCATCAAACAAAATATAGTGCACAGACTGGTTTTTATTTTGATATATTTAGTCTAAAAAGTAAACACGGATGAGCTGTGCAGCTAATGTTTTTGCATTAAAATTTACCTTGCTTCTTTTAGATGGAATCTAAGGTACTATGTTATTTAGCTGGTATAAATGCTATTTAGTCTGTGGAGCATCCAGAGATCCCCGTTTTTATTTGTTTATTTTGGTTTTTGGTTTCAGGTGTTTTATTTTCCCTTTCTTGTGTATGTATGTTAATGACCTTTTTAAAGATATACATACAATTGTGGAAATTTTTTTCCTGAGATTTTTACAAATGTGCATTGCAATTATATTGTTGTTGTTATTATATTTAGACTTAAAAGAAAAAACATGGGGGATGAAAATGTCCTGTTTAAAGAGGGACATGTGGTCGCACTTTCATTTTTACCTGTTAAGTGAGTTATACCAGAGGTGTTCATGAGCCACGTTTGGCCCATTAGCCCAGTTTGACTAGTAAAACCAGTGCTACTAAAGAACATTCACCTGGACATCCCTGGATTCAAAATGAGCCAGACACGGAGTGTTCAGATCTTGTTTTCATTTTTTCTTTTTTCTTTTTTTTTTGTCTCCTTACATCATGTGTTTGTTAAAATTGATAAATCATAGTGACAATATAAGATAAAGTTCTGCTTTACTTATCTCAAAAGTGGGGAAATCCCTTTATTGCTGCAAATACAAGCTATAAGCACATAAGATAAGTACAGTGCTATATAGTTCAATAAAATACATCACAGTAAAACAACTACATTAGTAAATACAAGAACTGAAGTAAAATCAAAATTTAAGTGAGTATAAACTTAAATAAAACGATTAAAGTACACTTATAGAGAGAGATGTATACTTCTGTGTAAAGCTAGTACCATCATACCACAAAAAATGAGTTTTATCGAAAAATTTGAGTAATTTATGACTTCACTGCAACTCTCACTCTTTACAAAATATCCAGTAGCCGATTGGACCAGTTCATGCCTGACACCCCTGTTAACAGCCTGTGTCTCTTCCCTTGCAGGTGCAGTGTGTAGCCGGGGCAGCACCGAGGAAGGACGCTCTGGGGAGGAGGCGGCGCGGCAGCACGCCTCTCCGGCTGTGGATGTGCTGGGTGGCAACCCCCAGGCTGCACAAAATGTGGCTGGGGAGTCCCCTCGGCATGCCCCGCAGCCGGTCGCAGCTGCCCCGCACCCAGTCCCTCCGCTCACCGATCCGTCCACTGTGCCCCTGCTGGAGAGCAACACCCCAACATTCGCCAGCACGGAGAACGCCCCTCCGACCACCTTGCCTGAGACTCTACCAATCAGTGGTAATATCATCTCAGAAGAGAGTGCCGTCGGAGTTGCAAGATCTTTGCCAGCGTCCCTCACTGAGGACTGCAGTTCCTCTGCTGAGATGCAAAGGCTTCCAGCTTCCCTTTGTCCTCCTGTCCCCTTACAGATTGACAAAACAGTGCAAGAGCTGCAATACGGGTCACAAACTGATAAAGAGAAAAGCCACTCAAACAGTCAGACAAACCAGCTTCCTAGAGAAGGTGCTGGACTTGTGGTTATTACGGGAACAAAGGAAAAACGGTCCATCACCTTGGAATATAAACCAGAGACTGGAACAAATATGGAACTTGGTGGAAAAGAGCACACAGGTGGGAATATTCTCCCACAACAACCCAAATCTCAGATCTGTTTCACAGCCTCATCTCTCTCTGTCCAAGACGCTACGGAGGGTGGGGCTGTGGAGCAGTCCGACAGGACTCCATCTGTCCAAACAAATCAAAGCAGCCATATACCTCCGTCAGGTGCTGCAGAGCAAGCAGGGAGTCTCCAGGACTCGGCATCGCCTGCACTCCTTCTGTCCTCAGCCGAAAATAGAGAGATTAAACAAACTAACCTGTCAAAAACTCAACCCAAAACTATCAAGGGGATCTCAGCTAATGCTAGAGACGTGCAGAAAACGGCTTTTTCGGAGTCAGTTGAACACATTGAAACGCAGCCTCATTCAGCTGAAATACTCGAAGCCGCAAAGGCAAGAGAGCTGCTCCCTGGAATATACACTTCGACTGGAAAAGGAAGCTCGGCGTCCAGCTGCGGTCCCCTTGAAGGAGCGCAGGTGGAGAGTAGCACGAGCAAAGAGCAAGCTGACTCGTCAGGCCCCACAGTGCTGCAAGAGATTTCCTCAAAACCTTCCACCGGACCTGCTCTGTTTGACACAGGCCTAGTTGTCTCACTTCAGGCGGGGGAGGTTATAAAAGCTGAAACATCTCACACCTCTGACCAAGTCGCCTCAACAGAGCTCATCGCGGAGATTGTGCATTCTGCCGACACTCAGGAAATTGTGGTTGTCGGGGAGGAGGCTCATATCACCGGGGCCTGGCCCACCGTGCACCTGAATCAGAGTTACCTTCTGCAGCGAGAGGATGGCAGCGTCTGCGAAGCCGCCATCGTCAACGAGCTGACTTCGGAGATCTCCGCTGGGGAGCCGAAGCTGTACACAGGAAGCGTTCAGACGCAGATGGAGCTGGGCTCTCAACCTGTGGAAGTGTACGAGTTTTGCAGTCTGGTGGAGGAGGTCGCAGAGGAGACGGTCTGTGCCAGCAGTGCTGCACAGATGCCTCATTCTCCTGGATATGAGGTGAACTTATTCAACGCTTTACTAGAAAACTCTGAGGACCTCGAAGCATCTATCCACACAGTTGGTGAAAACAACACCATCATAATCTCCCAGCAGCCCTTGCGTTCAACAAGTGATATAAATCAGGCTTGCTCTAGCAGTAATTTATCCATACGAAACACAAGCATGGCCGGAGTTGAACAGCATTTGGTGTTAGATGCTAACCAAGCTGTTGAAGTGGCACACTCAAGTGCGGTTTGTTTAGTTGAAGTAGCGGCCGTTACTGCTGACTCATTCACTGTTGAACAGGCGGACACCAGCGCGCAAATCGGGACACAGGTCGGTGCTGACCAGACGGAGGTGAGCGGTACTGCTGTGCTTCAGACTGTTGGCCCAAAACAGGAAGCAGAAGTAACAGTTGCTTCGTTATCTCTCTTATCCCCAGTGGTTACTATTACCAGTGGAAACTTGGGGATGCAGGCCCCTGTTGCTGTTACACTTTCTCATATAGGAAACCAACCCTCCCTAAATCAGACCCCAGGAGTCACTGTTGTAAGTGTCACAAAGCCTGAGGTCTGTGTTTCTGCTTGTGACGGGACCAAAGATTCCCCCGCTGTCACCACAACGGCATCAGTGACTGTTCAGAATGTCGCTATGCCCTCAGTAAGCAAGCCAGTGGCTTTGCGTGCCGCTCCTGGGGCTATAAATCCAACGCTGCTCCTTCTCAAACCGGGAGAAACTCCTCTCCTGAAACACCCACCCTCCTTTTCATTGTCTAAGCAACAGAATGCAGACGGCAAGCTGGCCAATGCCCACGGCTCCTGCTCCTGGTCTGGCACGGTGTCTGAGGAGTGCCTTCCCCAAACAGTCTCCGCTCTTAGCAGCTGCAGCGATCAGACGCAGCGGGCTGTCAATGAATTGTCAGTGGTAGCAGCAGCAGGAGCTTCTGTCAAGCTAGAAAGTGGTAATATTTCTCTTGAACCCGACCCGGCTACACCTGCCACCCCCTTAACGACTACCACAAGCAAACCTGAGGCCTTAACCGTTAGCAGAACTTTATCCCAAGATGTTTCCACAGCAGCCGCTACGCTGCACAGTTCGAACATGCTCACAGCTTCAGTCTCAGCATCCACCAGCCCCGGCGACTTCCCCAGCCAACCCGATTCCATCTACGGGGAGGAAGATGGCGAGGACATTGAGCATGACGACCCTGCGGGAGAAACTGAGGTCCAGGAGAGCAACTCGGGACAGGTTAGCAGCCCAGAAGAAGGCAGTGACGACGAAGCCGACGGCGAAAAAAGCGAGATGACCACCCCCAGCTCGCCACACAAGGTATTTGATCCATTAAAAAAAAAAAAAAAAGGAAACCAAAGAAACCATAGCTTAGACATAGCATTAAGACTCATAGTCATGAGTTATTGCTTGAATGCCAAGGTATAAGAGGCGTCCACAAAACACGAGCACAACTGAAGCAAAACAGCTGATAAATGCTAAATCTGCATCCGGACATCTTGTCGCTGTGAATAAGATGAGATGAACTGTTTATTGGATCTTTTTTGTTCTTTTTATCCGAGTGAGGAGCTTAGGAGTTTCAGAGAGGTTTGCTTCCTAACTGGGTATGACAGAATATATATATATATTTTTTAGTGATGTGCAACACTGTTACTGTTGCTGAAATCATTTTTCTGAGCTGTAATTCAGTCCTGAAGAGATGCGTTAATATTTTATCTTGGCTAAGAACAAAAAGCAGTTTTAGTTATCAAATGGTAATCAGATACGCTGGCATGCTTTTTATTTTATTTTAAAAGGACGTCACTCCGCATGTAGTCCATCTTTAATGCAACACGTGTGTGCGCGGTGTTCTTGTATACAGTGATTCATTTCTTTTAAGTTGGCCGCATGCTAAGCCATGTGTGTTTTCCAGCATGGACAGAGCAGGACAGACAGACAAGCACTGTTTCTTAAGGTAAGTGCTGGTTGTCAGACACCCAGACAGGCTCATTTTAACAGGGCATTCATGAGCATATCCCAGGCAGGAGAATTTTAACTCAAGCAGGCATTTCTTTGACTTCAGCTCTTTTATGATTGCATGAGAAGACGGCTGCCACAGACTCGCTCGTGGCCAGTTTGACACGCTTCCTAAACACTTAAATGCTCTAATCCATTTCATGCATGATGCTTTTGTCTTAGTGAAGCTTAGGCTTTCACCTTAGTTTGTTTCATTTTCTAAAAATTAAAAAAAAAAAAAAATCCTCTTCATCCTTGTCCCCTTCACTCTCAGGTACGCCAGTGGATTGCAGACAGGGTCACTGGGAATTCTTCTCCTGGATCACCCTCAACCTTCTCCTACCCCGGATCCTCAACCACACCTGACTGGTCCACACCACGGCGGGAGAGGTCCTCGCCTCTCCGGGGTCCCCACGGAAAGTTTGTTTCACCTTCCTCTTTCGGTGCCTACAGTTCGTCGTCTTCGCCGCCAGACCAGGGCTCCTCTCAGCGGTCCCGCAGTGAGCGTCACACCGACATGGCAGAGCTGGCTAAACATGTGAGTGAGCATCATTCAGGATGTTCAGCATTTCGTCCACATGTCCGCGGGACAGTCAACCAGTCTGTCTCTCCGTCTGTGTTTTTTAGCAGTCTTTCTGCTTGTCTAGATACAGTTTTATCTAATTATATCTATCGATCTATTATCAATCTCTCTGACTGCTTGTCCTTCTGTTTACCTCTTTCATCTATCTTCAAATTTCCCAATTCAGTTTTTGTTTTTTTGTTTTTCAAACCGGGCTCTGATATTTTTATATAAAATATTTCATCTTTGTAACCGTCCTGCATATGAAAGGTTTTTTTTGTTTTTGTTTATCATGCTTTTATATTTCTTCCACGTAATCCAAGTAAAATCTTAACTTTTATTTTGCTGTAGGTTGTTTCTTGTCCCTCAGTAAGTGGTGCCAGGCAGAAATCTTATGAATTGTGTATGAATCGCTGCTTCTCAGCCTCTCACTAAATCCTCAAATTGACGAAAGCAGTTGCACATCCGAAGATTATTTGCCTCATGTCCGATGCCTTTTAACAGGCTGCTCCAGGAGTCTGAAATGTAAATAATCAAAACAAATCACTTTGAATGGCACAGCATGCATTTTTTTAACCTTCTGGATTCTTAAAGGAGAGAAAATTGGACCTTTTTTACTAAAAAGACATTTCAGTTTTGTGAATAGACGCAGCTTTTGATCCATTTCCCTATTTAGCTGTCGGGCAGTTAAGTAGTTAATTGTTATTTTATGTCTGCTTTGAGTAATTTAAGAAAAGCTCAGGAGAAATGCAGCACTTTTTAAAAACTCCCCTGACATCCTTTTGACTTTGATGGTATACTTTACATGATTATGCTGGAGCGTTCTGCTGAACAACCTTTAAAAACTGTTGTGTTCAAGTGTTAAATATAAAGAGCTCTGTCCTTTGTACTGTTTACTTGCGTTACTTTTTGGGAACATCACGGTTTTTAAGAAGAAACGTCTCAATCAGCTCCTCCTCTTTTGTGAAGCAAGTGAAGCTCTGCTGATGAAGGTCACTATATGACAAACAGGACAAGGCAACAAAGTGTATGGATTTGAAAGCAGGAGAAGAAAGATGGAACATCTTGCAGCCTTGTGACTGTGTGAGACAAAGTGTGAGGTGTGTGGAACAGCTTCTCTGCTGCAGTTTGAGTGCTAGGGAGGGATATTGTTATCGAAAATGTTGCACAGGTGCAGCTCTTTTGAAATTAAACAAATATTTTCTCCGACCGATGAGAGCCGTTCACCAGAGTGCCACTATTTTTTTTTTTTTTTTTTGTTACTGAGACGGATAATTATGAAGTAATGAATCCAGAGTGTACCTAAATGAGAGGTGCAAGGAGAACCTTTATTTTTTTAAATGCCAACCCGGAGGCTGGCACCACCATGGTTCCCTCTACACACACCAAGTGGGATTTCTTTTCTGTTTTTGTTTCAAGGTTGTTTTGGTGTTATTGCATAAAACTTTGTTAAAAAAATGTTTTGGTCAATTTGTGAAGATAATCTTCACAAATTGATGCCATTAAGTGAAATCCTATGAGATAAAAGCCACAAACAAACTGCCTTTTGTTCAGCTCTCTTTCCATATAATCTTTCTATTTTCCTTATAATGCCAATATATGGCACTAGTATCTAAAAAGACCTGAAAATGGGGTTCTCAAAGCTTTGATAGACCCATTTCTATCAAGTGAGCCTACATCAAAAGTGGGGACCGCCTCTAAGAGTCGGAAGAACTAGGAAAAGGTTCCTCCAGTTTGAAAGCACCTTTGACGATGCAGTGTAGCAGGAGATCAGTATTTGGCATTTCTGAATCAGCTAACCCCCACCTTACTGTTTCAGAGCCAGGAGTTTACTGACTTTTTGTTCTTCACTTTGTGCTGCAGGAAGCTGACATCGAGCATCGAACACAGGCACTGAAGCGAGAGGGCTTCTGGTCTATGAAGCGACTCACCCGCCTGACGGAGCCACCGCGGCCAAAGGTTCACTGGGATTACCTGTGTGAGGAGATGCAGTGGCTCTCGGCTGACTTTGCTCAAGAGAGGCGGTGGAAGAGAGGCGTGGCCAGAAAGGTAGGACGTGCAAATCATCACAGAGGTTTGCTTGAAGTTTCACACATTCATGATGCTAAGAACAGGGGTGAAAAGTGCGCTCCTGTATTTTTGATGGTGGATGTTGTATATGTTCTAAATGTGTTCTGTTGATTTGTTGTTAGGTGGTGCGGATGGTGATGCGGCACCATGAGGAGCTGAGGCAAAAGGAAGAAAAAGCAAAGCGGGACGAGCATGCTAAAATCAGACGAGTCGCCTCTTCTATCGCAAAGGAAGTCCGGGCTTTTTGGAGCAGTGTAGAGAAGGTACAGATGATTCCCTGAAACCAAGCAAACAGAACATTCTGCTTCTCTGTTCAGCGCCCGTGTTTGTTCGGGTTTATGACAGAAATAACATCCACTTTTCACATGAAGTGCAGTCCTGCTTCCAAAAACGTGGCAGTGTAATGTTCAAGGCTGTAGCTGAATAAAAACTAAAACGAGGTGGGGATCAGGAGGCTTTGGCGCACAGATTCTGAAACTGCAGGTTTCGTCACTCTCCTACCAAAATTCACTGAACCAGCAGCAAAAGACCAAAACTACACTTTTGAAAAACATCGTAATGAATAAATTCCCTCTTAGTTTTGCTGTTTTGCTTCCACCACGATAAAATTGCACCTCTTGCACAGCTCTATCTCTCAGCGTGCTTTGACGCCAATTTACCATCAAACACCTCTATTTTCGGTATTTTTTTGTTTGCCTGCTACACACCCAGCTACCATTGTGTACAGTGCTGTCGGCTGCCCCCCTCCAAAAAAATGGCCCCTGACAAGACAGCCTAATTTCTGTTTTTCAGTACTGAAGAAATGTAAACTTTCACACATTATACTAAATTGCAAAATGCTCATCTGTGTCTCCAATAAAACGTTGGCACTACATACAACACGACGCAACACAGTAACTTAACTTAGTAATAAAATGAAGAATAAGTGTAAATAATAAACAAAACAAAAAAAACACTGGACAGTTTGGACACACATTTTAAAAAAAAAAACCAAAAAAAAAAAAACCCAAAATAATTTAAATTAAACTGAAAGTGAACCCTTTCATATGAGCAAAACTCGCTCTGAAAGCTGGCTGAAACTGAAAATAAAACTTCAGAACAAACATATACGATAGAAAATGGCACACGAAGTGATTAGTTTTTATTGGGCTCTTCTTTTAACAACACTCTGGGAACCTTTGGAGGATATCAATTACCTCAGTAGGGGAAAACCAACGGGTTTTCTAATCTATGCTCGCTATCTCATGATTTCAGCCGCTCTGCTCGTCCCGTGTCATATTTTCTTTGGTTCAGAACAAGCTTAATATTTTCACTGGTGCGCTTGGGTCAGTTCAGCACCTGGATCCTTTTTCCTGCTGAGCTATTGTCGTTGTAAAAATGCAGAATGTGTTTTGGTATTTTTTGCTAAAATAAGCAAAGCTTTAATTTATAGTAGATGCATCTTTTTGTAAAGTAAGATGTAGTTTGCAAACACTTGGAATAAACTCTTGTGAATCTTCCATCTTTTTCTGGGATGTTCAACCTTGTTAGTTGTGAACTGATCTAGTGCGTGTTTTCTTTAGTATTAAATTTTTTTTTCAGTGTTGTTTTTCTAATTTAAAAACACACACACACACACACAAAAAACTTTAATGTGTGTTGCTGACATTATTTTAATGGTCTAATTGTTTGTTTGTTTGTTGGTTTTTAAAAACCAACAAACAAACAAAAAGACCCCCACAGAGCTCATAATTGCCCTTTAAAAAAAAAAAAGAAAAAAAAGTTTTTGTTATTTTTGAACTAAATACAGTATGTAAATCTAAGTCATCAAGAATTTCGGTTGAATTTCACCCAGAGTAATCCGACTACACGGCTCTTCTTGATGTTAAAACATGCAGCTTGAAACCTTGAATTGAACTTTTTATATTGTAAACTCAATTAAAATACGAGACCCATTTGAGATTTTATGCCGTTTTACCCAGCATCGCAACTTTTCTGCTTATGTGGGGTTTTCTTGTTTACTTTTTAAAAATCATGTGAAATTCCCAGCTGTTCTCACACGCTGTCTTATTTGTTGAACCTGAAGGTGGTACAGTACAAGCAGCAGTCCAGGCTAGAGGAGAAGCGGAAGAAGGCGTTGGACCTTCAGCTGGACTTCATTGTTGGCCAGACGGAGAAATACTCGGACCTCCTGAGCAAGTCCTTGGCACCCATCAGGCCTGCTGAGACCGTCGTGTCTCCACAGAAATCCCTGCCTAATCCTGTCGAGGAGGATGGTGAGAAGTTTTCCCTTTAAAGAAAACCTCCTTCTTATCGTTAGTGCTCACTGCCACCATGTCGCAGACAGCTTTCAGAGCTGATTCACTGGTTCAGACTGGGACGTTGTCATAGCTACACACCAGTGAGCGAATCTTCTCAAGCGTTCAGAGGTAAACTGTTTCATAGGAACAAAAGGCGTTCTTCACCGTCAAGGTCGCTACATCTTTGTAAGATTAAACCGCATTTTCTGCGAGCCCTCTCTGGCTGATGCACCTCGGCTTGGTTTAACATGATGAGAAGTCAAACATTTGTCACAGCAGTTACACATTTTTATTTTTTTTGGGGGGGTGGACCACATCCAGAGCGCTGTACCTAATGCTCTTTGGCAACCGTCAGACTTGAGACCCATCAAACCTGTCAGACTTGTCTGCCGCCAGTATTACCGTTGGCAGCTTATTCCTGAAGCACTGAGGTGAGCAGCTTAATCTGAAGCTGTGTTTCAGTCAGAGGAGGAACAGACGTAGCAGTGGTTCTGATCCCACCTTCATTTCATTACCAAATACGGGTTTGTTGGTGCTAAAGTGCGAACACAGTCTGCTTAGCTGTGAAGAAGCTCACAGCACTGAGACCAAAACTTAAATTTTCCTTCTGCCTGTAGCTGAAGCCTTGCAGTAGCTCCAGCTGTGGCTTTTGTGTGTTAAAATCAAAATAGGAGACACAAACCAATAAGTCTTTAGTTAAGAAAGAGAAAAAAAAGGTAGGTAGGTAGGTAGGTAGGTAGGAATAGAGCAACAACAAAACCCCCCCACCAGACACAACAAACTGCTGCTCTTAATCAAGACATGGATTTACATCAGCCTATTCTAGAAACTAAAATAACATGTTATATTTCAAACAGTGTGTGCTTATCATACTTTTGCTGTTTCTTTTATCTGTGACAGATAATCTGAAAGATATCTAATGTATATAAAATGCTGTCAATCATTTTTATGTTTAAAAAAAAAAAAGTTCAAATGGCTGCATATTATTTTATTTTATTTTTTTTTAAAAACCATTTGACACATTTATGCCTCTGTTCAAATTTAGTCTAAATCAAACTTCTGTTTTTTGGATTTATAATACTGAAAGTATTTTCTGCAGACTTGTATTTAGATTAGTTAAACATCTGTTGTGATGTTTTGCATGACTAACAGGCTGAGAGTAGCAATATTTACTGCTGCAGAAGCTTCAAAGCAGAGGAAACTGTATAAGTGGGTATGATACACAAATAAAGCCACTGAAAACAAGTATTCCTGTATGAAATATATTTGCTTGAGGGTTTATAAAAAAAAAAAAAAAAAAAAAAAAAAAAAGTAAAATCCTTGTTTCAGTTTGCAAAATGCTTGGACTGCGTGGTTCCCATTCATCAACTATCCTCACAGACCATCTGTAAAATGCAAATAATCCATAAAAACTTCTTTTAAAAAGTATATTTAAGCGTATATGAGAGGAAATTCAGTCTTTTTCAGTGTGTATGTTTGAGATGGTGTTTTTTTTTTCTCTTTTTGACTTTGCAGTTTGTCTAACTGTGTTCTTCAGAATAAAGTCTTTTTCCAATACCAAACCCTTTGTTTTCATGCAGACAGAGACTTTGAACCTCCCTGTGAAGAGGAGGATGATGAAGAGACCATAGAGGTGGAGGAGCAGCAGGAGGGCAATGATGCTGAGAGCCACCGGAGGGAGATTGAACTGTTGAAGGAAGAGGGCATGCTGCCACTGGACCAGCTGCTCAGCAGCCTCAATCTGCCTCAGGTAGGTCCACAAACCAGAGGGCAGTGATTGTTTTCTGAAAAGAACAAAAGTACTGCAACCATCCAGAAACAGACCAACTTCACAGATGTCCTCAATTTAACTTGGTTATCTAAATTTGTGGTTTAAATATTTATATCTGAAAAGTTGAACAGCCTACAACTTGAGCTACTTTGTATTAGAGATGGACCGATCCGATATTACGTATCGGTATTGGTCCGATACTGACCTAAATTACTGGATTGGATATCGGAGAGAAATAAAACATGTGATCCAATCCGAAGTATCACAAAATCACCTCACAAAATGCGCTACTTGGCATAACCCAGCTCAGTGCATCGTATCAGTATGTGTCACGTGATAGAGCGGCTGTTGTCTGCGAGACCTGTCGGTGGTCTGGTGGAGCATGTGGAGCCTCGCTACATGCTTCCAAACCGCGGCATTTCATCTCAGAGAAAACTATCCCAGAGAAGTAAAGCAAGTGTGTAAGTGCATCTCTGAATGTTTGCATAGTATTTCCACGTTAAGCTTAACAACTGATATATTGAGCCATAGCTGGACTGACCATCGGAGTTCCATATTGAGGCGAAAAGGAAGCAATTTGTCCATTACTTCAGCTACAATGGGGGGAAAAAAAAAAGGGCACAAAGCTGGAGTTATTCTGTCTTTGCTGCACAGCTGCCTCTTCTCTCATTCTCTCCCCCTCCCTCCCCTGTTGCTACTTCAATCATGAAACTGATCAATGATCAGCTGGTTGGCTTTTCTGTCGCAAGTCCCGTCTCTCTTGTTTGTTTATCGCCCACCGTTTGGATATGTGGTGAGAGGGAAACATAAAAATTAATCCAGGAGATGTTCTTACTGAATCATCAGCTGAACAGTGATGGACAAACAGGATTACCTTTTATGTGAATGAGTTGAAGGGAAGTTATGAACTGTTTCTGAGAGACAAATAACACCAGGATCCTTTTCTACGTAGCTGACAGCTGGTAACTTTGCAGGGGTGGATCTAGCAAAGTTTTGCTAGGGGGCCAGGTAGGGCATTAACAGGGAAAGGGTGGGCACAAAAATACTTTTGTTTGTTATTTCATTTAAAATGACTAACTTTTAAAAAATAATTATCTGAATCTTACAACCAAAGTGGTCATCTGATTAAATGTATAGAAATCCATTATTGTATATAGTAACTGTTAAGTCTAATATACAGTGGGGCAAAAAAGTATTTAGTCAGCCACCGATTGTGCAAGTTTCCCCCACCTAAAATGATGACAGAGGTCAGTAATTTGCACCAGAGGTACACTTCAACTGTGAGAGACAGAATGTGAAAAAAAAATCCATGAATCCACATGGTAGGATTTGTAAAGAATTTATTCGTAAATTAGGGTGGAAAATAAGTATTTGGTCACCTCAAACAAGGAAAATCTCTGGCTCTCACAGACCTGTAACGTCTTCTGTAAGAAGCTTTTCTGTCCCCCACTCGTTACCTGTATGAATGGCACCTGTTCGAACTCATCATCTGTATCATCTGTATCTGTATAACTCCAAACTCCGCCATGGCCAAGACCAAAGAGCTTTCGAAGGACACCAGGAAAAGTATTGTAGACCTGCACCAGACTGGGAAGAGTGAATCTACAATAGACAAGCAGCTTGGTGTGAAAAAATCAACTGTGGGAGCAATCATCAGAAAATGGAAGACATACAAGACCACTGATAATCTCCCTCGATCTGGGGCTCCACGCAAGATCTCATCCCGTGGGGTCAAAATGATCATGAGAACGGTGAGCAAAGATCCCAGAACCACACGGGGGGACCTGGTGAATGACCTGCAGAGAGCTGGGACCAAAGTAACAAAGGTCACCATCAGTAACACACTACAACGGCAGGGAATCAAATCCCGCAGTGCCAGACGTGTTCCGCTGCTGAAGCCAGTGCATGTCCAGGCCCGTCTGAAGTTTGCCAGAGAGCACATGGATGATACAGCAGAGGATTGGGAGAATGTCATGTGGTCAGATGAAACCAAAGTAGAACTTTTTGGTATAAACTCAACTCGTCGTGTTTGGAGGAAGAAGAATACTGAGTTGCATCCCAAGAACACCATACCTACTGTGAAGCATGGGGGTGGAAACATCATGCTATGGGGCTGTTTTTCTGCCAAGGGGACAGGACGACTGATCCGTGTTAAGGACAGAATGAATGGGGCCATGTATCGTGAGATTTTGAGCCAAAACCTCCTTCCATCAGTGAGAACTTTGAAGATGAAACGAGGCTGGGTCTTCCAACATGACAATGATCCAAAACACACCACCCGGGCAACAAAGGAGTGGCTCCGTAAGAAGCATTTGAAAGTCCTGGAGTGGCCTAGCCAGTCTCCAGACCTCAACCCCATAGAAAATCTGTGGCGGGAGTTGAAGGTCCGTGTTGCTCGGCGACAGCCCCAAAACATCACTGCTCTCGAGAAGATCTGCATGGAGGAATGGGCCAAAATACCAGCTACTGTGTGTGCAAACCTGGTAAAGACCTATAGTAAACGTTTGACCTCTGTTATTGCCAACAAAGGTTATGTTACAAAGTATTGAGTTGTATTTTTGTTATTGACCAAATACTTATTTTCCACCCTAATTTACGAATAAATTCTTTACAAATCCTACCATGTGGATTCATGGATTTTTTTTTTTCACATTCTGTCTCTCACAGTTGAAGTGTACCTCTGGTGCAAATTACTGACCTCTGTCATCATTTTAGGTGGGGGAACTTGCACAATCGGTGGCTGACTAAATACTTTTTTGCCCCACTGTACACCCTAGTAAGCTATAGTACTTTTTCCTTTGGGAAGGTACCATCTGTGCAGTCTGCAATTCTGTTGAAGAAAGATGTTCAATCTATTTAATTATTGTAGAAAAATAATTGATTTCTGTGCATTTGTTTTTACACGTGCATTAAATTAAAGTTGATTAAGCATTGTGAGGTGGGGGGTGGTTCCCTAATATTTTTGCTGGGAGTTGGCAACCCTATTTGTTAGGTTGTTTAATATTTCTGCTAAGTGCTCTTTAAGATACCAGAATAGGGATGATGGTGGAGGTTTAAGTTTATTAGATTGATCAGTTTTGCTGAACTATAAATTATTTTGGGTGCAGTGTATTTTTTGCATACAAGTATAACAGAATAGCTTTAGTGTTTTGTTTTTTAAAACTTGAGTATGAACTTATACAAAATGTAGCAAGATATTTATAAAAAAAACTGTCTTATTGATTACAAAATACGCTATATCGGATTCATATCGGTATCGGCAGATATCCAAATGTATGATATCGGACATAAAGTGGTATCGTGCCATCTCTACTTTGTATATGTTTTGTTCACATTTGAGTAAAAATGAGCTATTAATAGTTCCAGTTTTTAATCTGTTAGTGGATATACAGACAACTACTAAACAACTAGACTGATTTGAAAAAGACAAACGTTTTAAGAAGTTTCCATGGTTTCCAAGCAAACTTGTGAGTAGCTAATGATGGACCGAGAATAATGATCTACTATGATGATCTTCTCTTTATGTAAAAATGACACTGAATCTTAAACATACTGTAAGTTAATTTGATTCAGTGTTGGTACAAATTCAGGCAGTTTGGAAACTTTTCCTCCACAAACAGCTGAAATTATGGACCACGTAAAAAGTGAGCTGAGTCAAAGTATAGCACCTGAGTTTCTGCTGTTGTTTAAAGACCTGCCACTTTTATTTTGAGCTGCATCCCATTGTTGGATCTAAAGAGTCATTAAATAAAAAATAAAAAAAAGGTAACAGTTGAGATTCAGTGTTTCTCACGTGGGTGATTAATGCAGGTGGACAGCCTTCTCTGTTTTATTTTGAAAGTTCCTGTCCCGTTTTTCCGGACATCCTTAAACTCCACTTTCTTGGACTACAGCTGCCAGCAATAGTCTTCCTCCTGCTCCGCTGAGTACCCGCAGTAGGTGGAGAGGAGGTTCAAGGACTACGGTTACCTGCTGCAGTCTGAGACTTTGGACTTGGAATATTTGTAGGAGAGCAGCTGATCATATTGCTCTCTTACGTGTCACAAACTGCTTGGCCAGTTCAGTATTTTCAGAAAGGAAACGTGAATTAAATGATTGAATTCATTTAAGAAAGATTCGAAACAGTTGGTAAACACTGACATTATCACCCACATAAACAAGCTGGTGAGCTGTAGCTGTGCATTTGATTTAACAGTAATGTGTTGTATAATTATTCATCTTCATTTTCACTTCAAATTAATTCCAGATGCTGTCATCTCACTGAGGACTTATTGAGCTTTATTATTTGTTTTTATAACTCTAAGTCTAATTATGGGATGATTATACCTGAGTAAACACGCTGACACCTCTGTTAAAACGAGGTTAGCTGATAATGTGCAAAAGCTGAAGAAAAGCACATGTTTTTAATACTGACCACAGATTTCATGTATCACTGAATCACGGTGTTACGCAGGACCAGGGCTCGGACGAAGAATGCTCTGATGAAACGTCTTCATCAGAGGCGGGGGAGGAAGAAGACGGGGAATTCACTGCCAACGAAGAGGATGGTGAGATTGCTCCCAATATAACCTCCATAAAAACAGAATGAGACCTTTTACTGGATTTTTTTTTTCTGCTCATTTTTTGTTTATCCAAGTTCATTTTTAATTGTCAAGAATTTGTTTTTCTTCTTCTGTGTTCACAGCTGAGGATGAGGAGGACACGATAGCAGCTCAGGAGAAGGTGGAAGGAAATGTAGATCATGCAGAGGAACTCGATGATTTAGCCAAAGAGGGTGAGGGCTTTATTTTCTACTGGAAGTGGTGCTAATTCATTGCATTGACCTGAGGTTTTATGAAGTGTTTGAAGAGCTTTCTGTCTCTTTAAAGAGGAAAGCAAGCTTGATGACACCTCTGCATTGCTGCTCTCTTTCTGCCTTTTTTAAAATTCTGTACATATGAATGAAATTTCATTCATTACTAGCTGCTCCCTGGTCTAAAATAAGAGGCTGCAGACCGGATCCTTGACGTGTCTCTACTTCCCTTCCAGGCGATATGAGCATGGAGGAGTTGCTGGAGAAGTACAAAGGAGCGTATGCCTCAGACTTTGAGGTCCCGTCTGCTTCTGGCTCTAAAGCGAGCTCTGATTCGGAGGTGTCTGGGGATGAGGAGGTGGAGACTGAAGAAGATGAGAGTGATGTGGAAAGTAACACTTCTTCCTCAGGTATTAAACTGCTCATAAAGACCCAAAATAAACTGTTTATCTCCCTCCACTCTGAGCAGAAGCTTTCAGAAAATGTTTTCCTTCTTACGTCTGTTTCAAGTTTGTTTTGCTGCTTTAATTTATTATTAATTCATTAATCATTTCAAATGTTCTCCTCTCAGATTCACCAGGCGACAGTGCTGAAGATGAGGAGAGCGAGAAGGATGAGGAAGAGAGTGAGGAGGAAGACGAAGAGGAGTGTGGAGATGAAGGGATGGAGGTTTTGCTGAAGGAGGGAGACAGCAGCCCGTCTTCCTCTGGCTCGCGGCCAAAGAAGGAGATCAGTCACATTGCTGCTACTGCAGAGAGCCTGCAGCCCAAAGGCTACACTTTAGCTACCACAAAGGTCAGTCTTTAAATATTAAAAATGTATATTTCAGTCATTTTATCAGATGGAGGAAAAGTGTAGATTAAACTCTTCTGCAGATCTGAGTCACAGTTGTTTCAACTTTCTCTACAACTTAAGGTCAAGACCCCCATTCCATTTCTGCTTCATGGCACATTACGAGAGTATCAGCACATCGGTCTCGACTGGTTGGTCACCATGTATGAGAAAAAGCTAAACGGCATTTTGGCTGATGAGATGGGCCTCGGCAAGACGATCCAGACTATTGCTCTGCTGGCTCACCTCGCCTGTGAGAAAGGTAACAGACTGCGGCTTCTTATATGTACAGAGTTACAAAACTTTGGTTGTTGGAGTGTTATTTGTGATTAATACACTGTCCTGTTTCATTTGGTGTTATCAGGTAACTGGGGCCCTCACCTCATCATCGTCCCCACCAGCGTAATGTTAAACTGGGAGATGGAGCTGAAGCGCTGGTGTCCAGGGTTTAAAATCCTTACGTATTTTGGCAGTCAAAAGGAGAGAAAGTTAAAGAGACAGGTACTCATTTTCCTTTGTTAGATGAGTGTGATGTGCTGCTTTGTCTGCTCTCATTTACTTTTAGTCTCTCCCTCCTGGCTTTACTGCTGTCATCTGTGATATACTGCAGATTGTTCTTGTCAGTCTTTAACTCCCCGTGTTACTTATCTGCTGAGTCGTCTTGTTTATCAATTGTTTGTTCTTAGTTTGCCTGCTGCTTGACTTACTCTTAATAATTTTGTTTCTCCTTACATACTGCTGTCTTAATTTTGACTGTGGCTTATTTACAGTGATGTAGATTAGTGTGTATCCCAGGAAAAACAGAGGCACTGATCCAGCTTTTATTTATTTATATATATATATATTTTTTTTAACTCAAAAGTACAGTTTTTAAATTTAATGTTGCTGAAACAAAAGTAATTTAAAAAAAAAAAAAAAAATCTCAGGGCTCTCAAAATTTCAAAATCCCTGGTAGCTCTTCGGGCTGGGACTCTTCAGTTTTTGGTAGCCCAAAATAAATGTAAGTAGCCTGAATAAAAAAGAGAGCAATTTTTTGATTGATGTTTTGTTTCCTGTTTTGTTTCCTTTACAATATTATACATTAAAGTATAATATTGTAAAGGAAACAAAACATTAATCAAAAAATTGTTGAAAAACAAATTACAACATTGTATAAAAATTACAATCATCAACTCAAATACTTGGTTCTAATTGAACAGAAATTTCTATGAACTTGTAAGAACTGTGTAGGACATGAATCAGTCTGTGTCAGATCCTGAATTTGAAATTTCCACTGAAGTCACGGGTAAGAGACAAGTGGAACCAAGATTGAGGCCATTTGCTTTTTGACGTTTGCAAAGACTGCTAAATTTTGCCAGTGGTAGTTCACTCTTTGCAACATAGTACGTTGTTCTAAACAGATTTTTTTAGGTTTATTTTTAGTATGTTATTTGCAATTGGTGTTTGTTCTGGGAAAGATATTGCAGACTGAGCAATAATGCATTTCTCATGGGTTCTAATGGGGGCCTTTCTTAAAATGACTGGTCCCAGTAACAAAGGCGCTTGTCGACTCAGAAATCGAGAGAAAACCAACAACACACCCGGCAGAACATGTGCGCATTCGCTGACAAAATAAAAGACGCGCACCAGATAAGAAGTTGCAACGCGCGTTTGCGTCCATATAAAAAGCACTGTTTTTGTCCGCTAGAGTGGGATTTTCACGGCACATTCCGCACCACATCTCTGTACCACATCTCTGTGCGTTCATCATTTGTTTGAAGCCAGCTCACCTCCTGCAACCACTTTTCCGAGAATACGTGCTTCTTTTGTGGTTCGGACTCCTGACATTTGTTTGGAGGTGGAGGAACACCAAAGTAATTGCTTAAAGGAGCTTCTTCGACATCTTTAAGAGTTCTAAACAGATGTCTGTCCTCCTCCAGAAAATCTTATGTATGCAAACACGCGTTGCAACTTCATATCTTGTGCGCGTTTTTTTTTTTGTTGTTGTTGTTGTTGTTGTTTTTGTGACAGCGAATGCGCACCTGCGGACCACTTATGTGCAGCCCCGGTTATATAGCTCGTCATATTAAAGCCACAGAAATTCTTTTGTCCATGAAACCATAAAGCTGCACTTTCTTTTTGCCTTATAGTTTGATTTGTCATAACTTTTCCGTTTTGTGGTAAACTTTTCTTTGGCTGTCACTTCTTCACCCTGACACACACACACACACACACACACACACACACACACACACAACGGTCAGCGATTCTCTGTGCGATCAACCTCTCATATGTTTAAGCTTGCTGCGGGAGATTTCACTTGTCATGTTTGCATAGTAAGCTAACGATTGATAATACCATGTCAGAGGAATTGGTGCGCAAATTATCATCACTCACCAATCAGTGCTGTCGCTCTCTATGCACAGTTCGCGCGATTGCAAAGTGAAAGCAAAAAACAAGCGCAATTTCAAACGCGATTTCAATATGTCACATATTGACAGTGGCTCACCGAAGCCAATGACATAATTACCCAGCTACATTTCCGAAAGAATGCAAAAGCATTGACATATATTTTTCCTTCCTACAATGTCGCTAGCCCCGGGATGTCAGGCAGGCGATTTTGCAAGCCCTGTATCTGATTGAGGAATCACTCATCTTTGGAAAAGAGAGTTTATTACAGAGAAATGGCTCTTTCCAAAATAAAAGCTATACTATCCGCTTCTTCTGGGCTATATTCTCAGCAGCATATTGTAGCGGGTCAGGGCTGTTCGGGGTTCTGTTTGTACAGTTATGTTTTGTTTATGTTGCCATAGTGACGGGTGACGCCCTCTCGCTACGACGGTGTGTCCTTCCGGGGTCAGAGGGCTCCCTGTGTGTTGTTGTTGTTGCTGTGCGGTTGCCGCGATGAGCAGTTAGCTAGCGGCAGTGTTCTTCTGCAGATGTCAATAAACGGCTGTGCTCCCTGGCTAGCTCACGGGAAGCAAGACCAAACGACACCTCCGTCTCCTCCTTGTCTGAGCTCGCCACATTGGTGTCAGAAGTGGGATGATGGTGGCACCCCATGTTCTGACCCGAGTGACTTTTTCCCCCGCCGGTCGTGACCGGCCGGTGCGCCAAAAGAAGGCACCTGGACATTTGCAGGACTTTGTGTGGGGTAATGGGGTCGTCGGGGACGACTGACCCCTTAGGTGGGGGCTATGTATTGGGTCAGGGCTGTTCGGGGTTCTGTTTGTACAGTTATGTTTTGTTTATGTTGCCATAGTGACGGATGACGCCCTCTCGCTGCGACGGTGTGTCCTTCCGGGGTCAGAGGGCGCCCTGTGTGTTGTTGTTGTTGCTGTGCGGTTGCCGCGATGAGCAGTTAGCTAGCGGCAGTGTTCTTCTGCAGATGTCAAACGGCTGTGCTCCCTGGCTAGCTCACGGGAAGCAAGACCAAACGACACCTCCGTCTCCTCCTTGTCTGAGCTCGCCACAATATTAAACATATCAGGTCCCCATAAGGAGAATCATGTGCTAACGGCTGTCTAAATGACTCGGGTAAAGTTTGTAGCATGCATGCTTGTTTTTTTTTTTTTGTCTGCTTCCACTTGTCTTTGCACTAGGATGATGTCAGCGTAAATGTGCAGTCATATTCGTTGTGTTCCCACTAGTGCTGTCAGCGTTAATCTCGTTGAAATGTCGTTAACGCCACAACACGGCAAATCTCCGTTAACGAGCTACCCTTGATCGCCCCGTGCATGGGGCTAGACGGCCAACACGTTAACGAGCTAACTGCGCTAACACACTAGTCCCCACCCATGTAATTGAGGATTGCGTGGCACATCCAACATACTGTTTTACTTTAGGCCATGACGCGCTTACCTTCAGGGTCATACCTCACATGAAAACCAAAATAATTCCAAACGCCAGATCTGAATGAGGGTGGGGGAGGTTCAATTTGCCATGTTGCAAGGAGAGCTTAACTTCTGTCTCGCTAGCTTGCCCTGCGCTCTTCCTTCTGACGATGCTGTCTGTGTTGAACGCTCAGTGGATCTGCGCTCGACAGTGCAGCCTAGGCGGAGTAGTCGAACGCAGATTCACTGAGCGCTCAACACAGACAGCATCGTCAGAAGGAAAGTTGATAAAATAAATTACAAATTTTGTATTGTTCGATTCATATGCGTACCGAACCGAAAGCACTGTATCGAACGGTTCAATATCGATACGAGTATCGTTGCACCCCCCCCCCAAAAAAAAAAAAAAAAAAAAAAAAAAATATATATATATATATATATATATATTTTTTTTTTTTTTAAGTTTGGATATCTGGGGTTTGGGGTTTCTGCTGATACGAGCACTGATCTGATACCAGTCTTAAATTAATAAGCTGGGTTTCTCTTTGTGAGAAAGAGATTCGGCAATCGCTCTTTTATGTGAAGGACAACATTATGCTTGCCTCAGTCAGGTTTCAGAGCAGCCAAAACATGAAAAACAACCTAGCACAGGGGTAGGCAACTCCAGGCGTCGAGTGCTGGTGTCCTGCAGGTTTTAGATTTCACCCTGTGTCAACAGACCTGAATCAAATGATTAGTTCATTACCAGGCCTCTGGAGAACTTCAAGATATGTTGGGGAGGTCATTTAGCCATTTGAATAGGCTGTGTTGGATCAAGGACACATCTAAAACCTGCAGGACACCAGCACTCGACGCCTGGAGTTGCCTACCCCTGACCTAGCACAATAAAGTAAATCTCTAAATCAACCAAAATCTAACTAGAATCCAATAAGGAGTTTAATGAGGAAATCCAACAGAAGATTCAGGGATTCCTAACTTTAAAAACCAAAATGTAATAAATTAAAATGTCAAATAATCTAAATTTACTGGAGTGGTTTTAATTAGTAAAATAATCCAGGGTGGGACCATTAGTAACATGGTCCTCCTAAAATCCAAAGACAGACATGCTAATTGTTGATTCTAAATTGGTCGTAGATGAGGATGTAAGCATAAATGTCCTGTCATAGACTGCTGACCTGTTCAGGTTTTTCTCTACTGCAGCAGGTTTAGGCCCCCAAGTTTGATAAATGGTTAAGATGATGCGTGGAACTAAACTAAGACTGTTTATTTTATCCACCTAATTTATTTACATTCTTTAGTTCAGCTTCAACAGTTTGTCTTCATTTTTGATACAAGCCACAACACAAATGTTTCAGTGATTGTTTAAATTTCAGGAGTGCAGATACTGCAGCAGTTTGTCAATTAGTTTCTTGTTCACACTTCTTCCTTTTCCTTTTTAGCACTAAGACTGGGGTATTTATTTATATTTGCCTATATTTAGGGGTAGACTACAGCGAGGCACAAGTTAAAATGCTTACTGGTTACTGTGTTAATGCCAATACGTCACCCGTAACTGCAACACGAGCGACGTTACTGCATATTGTTGTCATTTAGAGTCTGTGCACCTCCTGCCAGAGCGACATAAAGATTGTATTAATCAAGTTTGCGACTACTGGTTATGCTAACTTAAAATAAAGAACTAAAAGCTTCCCAACAAGTGTTAAACCTGACATCATACACTGGGGTCTTCTGGTATTTTCAGTTCCATAACTTTATACAGTTATGGATTGATTTGTTTAACTTTTCCCACCGATATGATTCCTGTCTTGCATTGACGAATTCCTAATTTCCAGCAACTGTTGACATGTTTGACAGATACTGTATAAAGTGAAAAACTGAGTGCTGGAAAATAATAAGCCACTCTGTTACACTTTCTCTTCTTAGGGCTGGACAAAGCCAAATGCTTTCCACGTTTGCATCACTTCTTACAAGCTGGTGCTGCAGGATCACCAGGCCTTCAGGCGAAAGTCTTGGCGCTATCTGATCCTCGATGAGGCCCAGAACATCAAGAACTTCAAGTCCCAGCGCTGGCAGAGTCTGCTGAACTTCAACAGGTCAGTGGAGACTGTTTGTGTATATGGGCCCACATCAGAGAGTGAAACCTGAGGCTCAGTGGATGAGGCATGGCCTCTGGATTTTTTTTACACTAAATTCCAAAGTAGTTTTTTGTTTAAAAAAAAAAAAAATAAATAAAAATCTTTTTTTTGCATTTTAATGAAAAAAAAAAAGATTTATAGATATATTTTGGGGGTATTTAGACTCATGGACAGCAAACATGAATATTTGTATGTACAACTTCTGATTCTTATTGAAGAAAATCATCCTCCTTTCTCTATAATGCTTTCAAAGACATGGTGTCACTCAGTACCATTTGACTTTGAATGTATTTGAAATGCACTGAACTGTTAATCTACAGGCCACAGTTGTGTGTAAATATCTTCAAATTTAAAAGTGTTTGTTCTTTTCAAAATGATTGTCATCATTTGGCTGGTGGCCGGGGCCAGCTGGTGGTAATTTCTCACTGTTGTGTGGCGCTCCAAAGAGCCTGGCGCTTGTGCACATGAATAGATGCACGCTCTGAGAACGCACACCTTTATACAGGCTGCAGCGATTCGCTCCGATGATAAATCAAGATTACAACATCATCAGTATGAGGATGTTTCACAGTACCGGCTGAATAGAGAAATACTTGCACAGCATATTAAAAAAAAAGATCCGTTAGAAGTTTGAGAGTGCCTCTCATGTTCAGCATCAAAATGTTGGTTTGTGAGCTTTAAAGCAAATAAAGATGTGCTGCAAGATGCACACTTCAGCGTGGATTGTGCACTAAAAGCTTTTTTAAAAATAATCTATAATCTAAATTGATACTCAGCCCCAGTGAGATGAGCGTAGCCATGCCGACGGTGTAACCGCAAAAATATTTCTACATGAACCTCAGGATTTCCCAGCAGGACGTGGTGTTATTTACTTCACCTGTCAGTGGCTTTAATGCTGTGGCATATTTGGGTTTTAAAAAGAGTTTTATGATTTAGACTATTCCAGCAGACAGAAACACGACTCCAAATAAATGGTTATGTTATTTGTTTGATGGATGTTATAAACTCTTTATGGGGTGAAGATTGCGTTCTCAGCTTGCTGCACCCATGTGGCTAAAATGAGTTAAAGCATGTTTGATATCTTTAGCAGCTGAAAACTCTTATTTTCCTCTTCGTACTCACCTGAAGCTTGAATGATACGACTTTTTTATTTACGTCTCTCCTCGTGTCTGTGCTGATCATAGCCACCGGCGACTGCTGCTGACAGGAACCCCTCTACAGAACAGCCTGATGGAGCTCTGGTCCCTCATGCATTTCCTCATGCCCCACGTCTTCCAGTCCCACCGCGAGTTCAAAGAGTGGTTCTCCAACCCGCTGACGGGAATGATCGAGGGCAGTCAGGAGTACAACGAAGGCCTGGTTAAGAGGCTTCACAAGGTGCTGAGGCCGTTCCTGCTCAGGAGGATCAAGGCTGACGTGGAGAAGCAGATGCCCAAGAAATATGAGCATGTGGTGCGCTGCCGTCTGTCCAAGAGACAGCGATTCCTCTACGATGACTTCATGGCGCAGGCATCGTAAGTTACTGACTCAGCAGGAGGAATTCAAAGTTAATGTAAATTTAGTTTGTGTTTTGAAACGTAGTCACCAAAAGAAGGTGAAACTGGAAAAAAAAAAAATGTAATTGAATTTGACCCTAAACCATCTGATTTACAGGACCAGGGAAACGCTGGCCAGTGGTCACTTCATGTCTGTGATTAACATCCTCATGCAGCTTCGCAAAGTGTGCAATCATCCCAACCTTTTTGACCCTCGACCCATCCAGTCTCCCTTCATCATGCAACCCATTATTTTCCACACAGCCTCTCTGGTGCATGACGCCCTGGAGGTATCTCCTTTGAAGGTAAGCCTGAAAATAAAAAGCTTTCATTTGTTCAGAAAGTTGAGCCTGATGGCGTGATTTTTAATCTATTCTAACTTGCTTTTGCATTCTCAGCGCTGCGACGTTTCCATGTTTGACCTTGTTGGTTTGGAGAGCCGCGTGTCCCGTTACCAGGCAGATGTCTTCCTGCCACGCTACAGGGCCAGTCGCCAACTAATCCAGGAGATCATGGAGTCCCCCGAACCTCCTCCAAGGCCCAAACCAGTCCGCATGAAAGTCAACAGGTAAAGGGGGAAAAAAAGAAAGAAAAGAAAAATGCAGATTTGGATACTTGCAAATTTACATGTATTTTGGTTTTCTATGTTACCTGTGTTACCATACCTGTGACATTTATTACATGATATAATTATTGTCCTAAGTGCAGTAGTTCCCATATTTTATGTGTGTCCTCTTTCAGAATGTTTCAGCCGCCTCCTAAAGGTGATAATCGCCCAGTTCTCCTGATGAACAAACCTACCTGCTCCGTCCCCCCTGCAGCACAGACCCCCAAACCACCTCCAGTCACTGAAGTCACCTCAGCTCCTGCACCCGCTCCTGTAGTTCAGCAGGGTAAGCAAGGAATGAAACACCCTTAAAAAGGTGAAACATAAATTTTGCACGTTTTTTCTAATGCATTTTTGTTAAATTTCAGTGGTCTGTTCAGTCGCATCCACTCCTCCTCGCCCATCTCTTCATCCTACCGCTCAAACTGCAGTGAGGTCCAATGCTCCAAAAGCGATGCTGACTGTACGGCCTCCCACTGCTCCCTGCACAGCCACTATCCCAGCTCAGCCGAGTCCAAACCCCAGCAATGTCATGCCCCAGAGGGTCCTGCTTAGTCCAGATATGCAAGCTAGGTTGCCTTGTAAGTACATTTATTTCAAAGCAGATAAGCTGTGATGTTGTTGAAGTATTATCTCATTAAAACTCTGAGCCTGGGGACAGTTTCATGAGCTCCTGTTCAAAATGTAAGTCTCGTCCATTTCTCTCTTTAGATGAAGCATATTTTGAGCGTCTCGGTTTAGATTTCAATTTAATGATTGTTTACTCATTTTCATTGCTGGGTAAAAACCACACAGGAACACAGTGTGTACTCTGCCTCAGGTTGTTTCTTAAGGTGCAGGTGAAAAATAAAGATGGCAGTGCTTAGAAAATCTCAAACACACTTTGCAACTTCTAAAAATGGATCAACCATTAACATACAAGAAAGAGATTAGTCTACTTTTAGTTACAGGAGTCTGTGTGTTCTGTTATTTTCGACCATTCAGTAAGAAAACAAAAGGTATTTGGGGGATTTTTATTAACTAAATGCAGTACAGGTCTCTGTCATTCATTCATTCATAATTAAATTAATTTGTGGTAAAGTGAATGAATTATTATTTCTTACCTACGTGTCTCTTATTTTTCTTCCTAAGCTGGGGAGGTAGTAAGTATAGCCCAGCTGGCTTCTCTGGCAGGTCGGCCTGTGTCGTCGTGTCAAGGAAGCAAACCAGTCACCTTCCAGCTTCAGGGCAACAAGTTGACTCTGTCTGGAGCACAGATCCACCAAGTTCCAGCAGCTTCCTCACGCCCAGTTCAAGGTTGGTGTCTCCCACTAACTGTGGGTTTTCTAGTTTTCACCGATCAGATTTTATGGTTAGTAAAAGGTGTAATACCTCGTTTTGTTTGAACTTCAAAGTGTCATATTGCTGTTTGGGATAGGGGGCTGCTCAAAACAAGTTGTATTATCATTTTTACCTACATTTTGATGCCAGGATTACTTCTGAGTCAAAATATTCTATGCATGTTAATTAACAAGAAAACTTGGGTGCAATCATGTAAATATACTAAATTTAGCCATACAGGCCCTGGAAGTTTGATAGCATTTATCTATTGTGGTTATAGTTTAAATGGGACCAGGATATCCTTTGACCTCATTTTTATCTGATTTGAAATCAGACTAAAGATTAAAGATATTATATGTTTTTGGATTTTTGCAGAATCCCACTGCAGCTGGACTGCTTTATATTCAGTTATGCCAAAGTCTTTTAATCCTTCAATCAGAAGATAATCCACATTGGTCTGCTTCATTTAACTGATGACTGTTATTGTCCCATAATTGTGATTGATTTCTTATTTACATAAATCCCATCCCGTCCCATAATTAGGGAATAATTAAAGTCCTTATAACAGTCTGGTTCACTGTCACTCTACAGGTAATGTGATAAACCTGGTCCCCGGTGGCGTGCAGCATCACCTCATCAGCCAACCTGCACAGGTGGCTGTCCAGAGTACAGTCAGCACACACCCTGCAAACAATCCCTCTGCTGCCCCCCCTGCTAATCGCCTGCCACACAACACCACCTCTCAAGGTGTTAAATCCTTCTCCCTCCTCCTTTTATTTTAAGTATGAGACTTCCTGCTGGATATATGTAACCCATGTTTGTATATTTGATGTTTTCCAGTGTCCTCAACCATGGTGAGCAGCCCTGGGGTCGTGAAGATCGTTGTGCGTCAGTCAACAGGCAAGGAGGGCGGGCCTGTGCCCACCCTGGCTGTGGCCCCTTCCCCTCGTGTCGCTCCCCAGCCATCCCCTTCCCTGCACCCACACGCCAACACGACCCCCGTCAGGAACACCGCTCCACTGCAAATTGCCCAGCGCACCCCTGGTCCTGCTACCGCCCACTACACCATAGCTCCTCCCAGAAACCCTAGCTCAGCCCCGAACCAGCCCCAACCCCCTCGCCCTGTCCTCAAAGTAGTGCAGCCTCCTCCTCCATCGAGCACAGAACAGCCAGGTGAGAGAACGGGCTTGAGCTGTTATTCTCACTGAGCTGAAATTCAGATTGAATTCAGATGAAATGAAGATTGCATGACAAACCGAGCTGGGTCCAGTTTTTAAGCTTTATTTCTTCTTTTCCCTAACAACCTGCTGCAAGTTAATAAAATTTAATGTATAATGAAACATACAGGCATGCAAAAAGGTATTTTTAAGTAATGAAAATAATTGGATTTGAAATCGAATAACACAGAGATGCAAAAGAAGAAGAAATAAAAGTGAAATTGACTTTAAAGCAAATCCGTATTGAGTTTTTTACAGGAGGCTGTTTTCTCTTCTGTCTTTCTGCAGCTCCAGCTCAGGTGAGCGCCTCTTCTTCTGCTCCAAAGACCTCAGCAACACCGCGGGAAAGTAGCAGCAGCAGTCAGACAGCAGTTAGCACAAAGTCAAAGTCCAATCTGGGTGCAAAAGCCTTCCCTCCACCCAGGAAGGTGCCTCGTCCCGCTTCCCGTTCGCCTTTCTACATGGTAAGCAGTTTGTCCCTCTTGGACTTCACCTTTTAGATATTTAAAGCATCTGCAATCATTTTTTTTGAGGTGTTACCCAATACTTCTTCACCTAGTTAAAATAAATGCCCCCCTGTACTGAGACAATCTAATGTCCTGTTATTTTGGAACCATGCATCAGCGCTATGTAGACATGAACCGGGACGTTTCTAAACTGAAAAGATGCATGAAACATCAGTTTAAAAAAACAACAACAAACAAACCAAACTTTATGTGTGCCAAATCTCAGAGCGATGGAGTTGTAAAGACAAGTTTGATCATAGCATTCAGTCAGCAGGGCTCAGCTCACTAAAATAAAACTACATAATCAAAGAGGTTTCACTGTTACGCACAGGTATGGATTTGACATGTTCCGGCTTGTGATACTGGCTCCGTGAGACTTTTAGAAAAGCTTCCACAAAGAAAATTAAAGGTTCATTATTTTGCTTTTACATCAGGATAAGTTTGTTATACTCATAGCTGCCATACCCAAACTGTTCCAACAGGTTTTTGCACTTCAGTAGCCGACTTGTAAAAGTGTTTTTGAAGTCTTTATGTGGATCACAATGTTTAGATTAAGGCGGTATGGGAACATTAAAAACCATAATCTATGATCTTTAAATTTTATTGGTTAAATTGAAGCATGTCAATAAATTATATACATCTCTGATGCCAGTTTACCAGTTTGGCAATTTTTTTTTTTTTTTTTTTTTTTAATAATTGAAATTCATTCATCACCATCGGCATACAGCAATAAATGATTTAGCCTACCTTGTTTAGTAGACAATAAACTGGTTTTATAGAATAAAATGTCAGGCTCAATAAAACTGGATTAAAAAAGCTGACAAAGTGCAGTAAAACACCAGAACAGAAAACAGATCAGCTCAGTTTATCAGGTTGAAATAAACTGTAAGTGTCAGCGTTTTTCCTCTCCTGTGGTGCAGACGGTGGTCAAGTTTATCAATGAACAATAAGTTTGTCATGTGAACTTCAAAGTAGATTTTTTTTTTTCCAGTTTATTTCCGCTGCCCCCAACTGGTAAAGGAAATCAATTACAATCATTTTTTCTCCATTGTACATTTAAACAAGACTGAGCCTGATATACGAGCATGTTTTTCTTAAATATGCTGTCAACACTGCCCTGATTTCTGTAGCCTCCATTTACTTGTATCTCTTTACCTCAACAGTCATGGCTTGCAGACTCCGAGAAACAGCAGCACGACAGCCGGCTGGACTTCATCTTTCGAGTCAACGAACTCCACTGTGGAGCAAAGCCCATGTACGGTCAGGAGGTTCTGGACTTCCTGACTTTCCTGCCCGGTCGTCGTCCATCACCTGCTGCCCTGAACCCTCAGGGAGAGTGGGGCCGCTCTGGCCAGAGCAGCTGTCTGTATGCACAGCAGCAAAACGAGCACGACTACTGGTTTCACAGTCACGCTGTAAGAGAGGCCATCCACAGCATCGAAGGACGGCTGGAGCTGCTGAGTGACATCATAGACCGGTACTTAGCTTAACAGTCGTTTGGTTATTTGATATTACAAAGCTTCAGCTAAGGAGAAGGAGCTAACTTTGCTGTTTGTTTAGGTACACATTTGCAATTCCTCCAGTGGAAGCTCCACCCATCTCCATGCACTGCTGCCATCCTCCGCCATCTCTGAACCACAAGCAGGCAGTCTTCTCCTCCATGTTATCAGCTGAAGTCACGCCGCTCACTCGCAGCCTCCACCACGTCCAGTCCTATATGAGGACACAGTTCCCTGACCTGAGGCTCATACAGTACGACTGTGGTGAGTTCTCAGTGTGGTTTTTTGTTTTGTTTTGTTTTACAGAAAACCATGGAGCACCTTGTGGCAATCCACACCTACATCAGATACTCCTAATCACAAAATCTAAGGTTTAAATAAAAACGGTGTTGACTTGCAGGGGTGACACAAAGCAGGAAAATCCAGGACTGTCTAAGTATCCATTCTCACCTATAAGCCTTTGACAGGATGTTTGATAAGACTGTCATTTACTAAGGTGGGGGTCACCCACAGCTTAGATCCCATTCATCCCTCATCACTGACTCGATCCCAGATGCACACTGGCAACAACTTTAGCAAAACTCTCGACTGTACTGCAAAATTGGCACTAAATTTTCTTGAAATAGTATTTGGTTAGTCTTTTCTTTCCACCACTGTGTTTTATGCATAAAAGGCTGCTTCAAAGAGTTTACTCCATGTGCGATTATTAAATAATTTTATGCTCCTGCAGCTTGTTTTGCTTGCTGGTGGCTCATTTTGTGTCTTGTCTCCTGTTTTCAGGTAAGCTTCAGACTCTCCACACGTTGCTGCGAAAGCTGAAGGCGGGAGGCCACAGGGTGCTGATTTTCACTCAGATGACTCGAATGCTGGATGTGCTGGAGCAGTTCCTCAACTACCACGGACACATCTACCTCCGTCTGGACGGCAGCACCCGGGTGGAGCAGAGACAGGTCAGCAGTGATGGTGTTTTGATAGCGTAATCTTCACCTGTTCCGCTTCCAGGCAAGAACGAGAAAGCTGTAGTCTGTCTGTGATGCTCATTTCCTCTGTTTGTCTTCTGCACGCCACCACCAGGCGCTCATGGAGCGCTTCAATGCAGATCGACGCATCTTCTGCTTCATTTTGTCAACCCGCAGCGGCGGCGTCGGGGTCAATCTGACCGGGGCCGACACTGTGGTGTTCTACGACAGTGACTGGAACCCCACCATGGATGCTCAGGCTCAGGACCGATGCCACCGAATCGGCCAGACCCGCGACGTCCACATCTATAGGTGACTTTCTTTTTCCCTGCTTTTACTAAAAAAAAATAATCCTCACATAAAAACTTTCCCAAATCAAAGCTCACTCCCTTAGCTAAGATTTAAGATGCTTTGTTGTCATTATGTAGTCACATAATGAAATTCCGTGTGGTAGTTCTCAGCTTAAAGTCAGACACAATACTATAAAACAGAGACAGACATACAATAAATAAGCATACACAATAGAGGACTCACAGACAAAAGACACAAAGAGAAACAAAAAGCTGAGAGCACAGAGCCGCTGCATTGAACATAACATATGTTGTCAACATCTGTTTGACACATACGAGTGTTCATCTTGTTTGACTTAAACTGATGAGCATCTCCTACCTTCTTTGCATAATTTCAGAAGCAAAAGCAACAAAAAAAAAAAAGTAGGAATAAAAATCTAAAGTTTAAAATGGAAATTGGAGCTCAGTAGTCTCTGAATTTAAAAGATCTGCAGAATCTGGTTAAACGCTTCACACCACCTGGTCAGCACCAACCCATCTGGGTGTAGGGGGGAGGTTTTATACACCCGATAATCATTGGCCCAGTGAAAAATAGAAATGTGATTTTTAAAAGACTAAATCGTTTTATGTTCCTCCTCAGGTTGATCAGTGAGCGCACGGTGGAGGAGAACATTTTGAAGAAGGCAAACCAGAAGAGGATGCTGGGAGATATGGCTATCGAAGGAGGAAACTTCACCACGGCCTTCTTTAAACAGGTATCACGTTTACACGGGGCCTTCTTTGTAAAATAAATGCCCTTCAGTCAAGCCTTTTTTTTCCTTCTTTCTTCTTTTGTGTCTGGATAAGCTCAGTGATTCATCTGTGCATGATTAATAGTTGAAAGGCGCTCAAACATGTGGGTGGGTGCTTGGTGCATAATTGAATACAGTCACTGGTATCATGTGAAGGGATGTTTTTCCAGTGCTGGATGACAGGCCGAGACCTCATCCCCCTTTTAATTAAATTTGTTCAAACTGTCTTTTATATAAATACTACTTGTGCTTTTTTTTTTCTTCTTTTTTTTTTTTTTTGAAGTATAATGGAGTTTCTTCTAATTGGTCTTTTTGAGTTTAGTGTGTTGATGACATTAAGCAGTTCAAGTGCCTCTTGTTTTCTCTGTCTCATCAAGCACACATAACCCGTTCTGCCTTTGCTAAATGTGTCCGACTGTCACTTTGTTCCTCAGCAAACCATCAGAGAGCTGTTTGATGTGAATGAGGGGGAGAAGAGGGAGGCGGCGGTGGAGCTGTCGGTGCCCCAGGCTGAGGAGGAGGAAGCCGTCAACAAGCAGAGCACCACCATCCTGGAGCAGGTTAGAAACTTGGTGTACTGGATATTTACCACCCACCTTTTGGTGATTACCAGGAACAAAATGTACGTTTACTGAAAGTCTTAGATGCAATATAAACTGAATCAGGTTTTTGCTCTCAGCCTATTGAAATGAAAAGCTTAAAAAAAAAAAAGATCTCCTGTTAAAGGTGATCTTCTTATGAACTTCTGGACTGTTTCAAGGACTTTTCAAGAATTTAGCGATTCCTTTATTGACATTACTCATCGATTCAATTCTTGCTTGATCAACACTGGGTTCTCATTGGCTCTGTTTTGACATCTAAGCAGGAGCAAAGAAATTACATTCATGCAAATCAATTGTATACTGTGGGTCAAATGTTTGTTGAGGTATTTCCCGTCTTTGTTGTGATCAGTGTTCAAACTTTGCTCAAAAAAGTAATTATTACACAGAACACTTTTCTCAAAAGTAATGCAGTACATGACTTAATTACTCCTGGGAAAAAGTACTTTGTTATACTACTTGTCACATTACTTTCACTCTGCGTTCTTGGCTAGCTTAGCGTTAGCATGCTGTCTGGGCAGATTCTTTTAAAGAACCGTTGTTGGTTTTTTTTGTGTTAGCACCATAATGCAGTTGTTTCTGTCCTGGGTATGCAAGTTTCCACTTTACCGTTCATCTCGTCCTTTTGTACAATAAAAGTAAATGTTCAAATCCATGCTCTAGACTGCTTCGCTATTTTCCTCCTCTGACACAAACTGAAATCAGCTGATTGTGCAAGAACCGTAATTGAACTGGTTTTCTTCAATAACTGGTTCTCGATTCCCATCCCTAATGGCTCCCAGTTTTGTCGCTTGATCTAACACGAGAACTCCTGTCGTGTTCCTCCTCTACTTGTGCCCTGGCTGTACTTGAACTCTTGATCTCCTCCACCGTGTCAAATCCTTGATAATGCACATTTTCAAAAATGTTCTTGCACTGTGCCGTGTGCTGGGACGCACCACAGTTTAGATAATTTCTGCTGACACCCAGGGCTTAAAAATGAAGCCATCTGAGGCTGGCTTTGAAAGCAAGCCATCCCCATATTCATGTAAACATGTATATGAGGATGGCGATGGTGTTAAAATGCCCAAATTTACAGCAGGACTAAACCCATTTATAGACCAGTACAAAAACATTTCTGGACTCTATGGATAGTTTCATCCTTTTCCAACTCTGCAGGAGACGGAATTTATAATAACTCCTCCATCTGGTCAGGGTGTTGTAGCTGCTATTTCTCCCCTCCTCCAATTCCATTCACTAACCTGGACCACTGTTTGAAAAGAATACAATAGAATAACTTCGGAGATTCGACCAATTTGACTAGGCTAAGTTATTTGATTTTTAAAACCTGAACTTTATTTCACCCCTTGTACGCAGACATAATCCAAGAGTCAGGAAAAAGTTTAACTCCTGCCACATTTATCATGCTTGTGGACATTTACCTGATTATCTCCATCTGTTTGCTTCAGGCGCTGTGTCGTGCCGAGGATGAGGAGGACATAGTGGCGGCCTCTCAGGCCAAAGCAGAGCAGGTGGCCGAACTGGCGGAGTTCAACGAAAACATACCGCTTGATGACGGCGGGGAGCAGGAGGAAGTGGAGGAGCTCTCTAAAGCCGAGCAGGAAATAGCCGCACTGGTGGAGCAGGTGAGTAAAAACACATCGGCTATAAAAATGTATAATATAATAAAATATTAATGCTCTGCTGAATCTTTGAATTACAGTTTGTTTAAACGCACCTTTTCCTCTGCTTGTCTTTAGCTCACTCCCATTGAGCGCTACGCCATGAACTTCCTGGAAGCTTCGTTAGAAGATGTGTGCAAAGAGGAGTTGAAGCAGGCTGAGGTAAAATCACAACTTTCAACTTCAGCTTAATAATTAGTGATTAATACTTGAAAGTAATTTAGACAATAAAGGGAAAAGCAGGAACGAGAACTAGAAAATATTTGATTTCGGTTTAAGTCAAACATTTTTAACTTGATAAAACTTTAAAGAAAATCTTCTCCTCTTGTGTGTTTAGGAACAGGTGGAGGCTGCCAGGAAGGGTCTGGACCAGGCAAAGGAGGAGGGCCTGAAGCTCCACACATCATCTGATGATGACGAGGACGACTTTTTGTCAACACCAACTTCTGCTGAACCCGCCCATCCAGCTCCAGCCCGTCGTGGTCGTAAACCCAAGGACAAGACTGCCACCTCTACAAGGACTAGCGGCCGACTCCGTGGGGCCTCGCCTGAAACTGAGCCTGAGCCCACGACTCCCAGAGAAGTGCCTGAAAGATCCCGCTCAGGTCTGAGAGGACGAGGAGCTGCCAAAGACACAGGTTCTGCGTCTACGATCCCATCCCGCACAGACCACCACAAAACGTCATCATCCACCCGGGTTCAAGATTCCTCCAAATCTTCGAAAGCGTCATCTCCCGCCAGAGATCACCAGAACGCCAAAACCAGGACTCAACCAAACCGCTCCCATCCCAGCCCAGTGCCTTCCCCTCCTACAGCCTCGCCCCCTGGTGGGAAACAGCAGTGTGCTGGGGAGACGGACAGTAAAATCTCCAAAACGGGGAGGGAGGAGAAGGAGGTGGAGAAGGAGAGGAGGGCGTCTGAGTCATCGCTGGAGTCCAGCTGTCCGGCGGATCATCAGACTAAGGATGATGACAGTAAAGACTGCGCCATGTCTCCTCCCTCCACCAGCTCACGGTCGCCTCGCAAGCGGCAGTCAGCTGACGGTGAAGTGCTGCGGGGACTGGTTGAAGATTCACCATCAGCCAAAGTTCTGCGGAAGCTCCCGGGCCGGCTAGTCACAGTGGTGGAAGAGAAAGAGCCACGAAAGAGGCGGCGGCGAGGAAGTGGGACGGGAGGTGGTTGCTCTTCAGAAGAGGCAACGGCGGAGGACAGCGGTGCTGGATTTGTTGACGAGCCGAACAAAGAGGACGCATCACAGAGCCCAGACGGCAAAACTAAAGAGACTGTTACCAAATCCCCTCTGGACCAAGACGCTACCCCAAGTCCGCCTGTGCACCCTCAGCCTGTCAGAGGCTATCCTCCATATTCCCCTCCTCATCTGTCTCCTGACATGCCAGTGCTGAGGAATCTTCCCGTGCGGCGCAGATTGGAAACCGAATCTCGTATGGCTGCCCAGATGGGAGAGCAGCATCTAGGGAGAGGACGGGGAGTGAACCAGTCCAAGAAAACGGACATCCCACCAGGCAGAGACGCTGCTTCCGCCTCTGCTGCGGAGTCCAGCGTGAACTCTCTCATGCCACCTTTGAAAAGAAAAAGGGGCCGGCCCCCTAAGACTCCCACAAGACTACCTGAACTTGACAAAGCATCGACCACATGCCCACATCCCATCTCGGCAATTGAGGAAGGAAACCCGCCACTGTCCCCTAAACGTAAGAGGGGTCGTCCCCGCAAGGACTCAACGACCACGCTAGAGACCGTTAATGAGAGTCAGAACACTGATCTATCTAAAAGTGATTCCAGGACAGAACTGACGATCTCAGAGACCCCGCCTCCTGCTGCTATTTTTGAAATGACTCGGTCTTCACAGTCGACCAAAGCTGATCAGACAGACACTAAAATTGAGGCTTTGGCCCCGCCTCCAAATCCAGCCTCCTCAACAAAGTCAGATGAAGTTTCCACACCTGTCTCACTTCCCACTTCACCTGCACCCCAGGTGACCTCACTGATCTCTGAGACTGCCTCTCCCCAAGTGGTTGCTTCAGCCCCAGCTCCAAGTCCAGCACCAGCACCAGTCCTCTCTTCTTCCACATATACCTCCACCCCCGTCAGCAACACAGCTCTGTCTCCACCTGTCAGCGATGTCTCACCTCCTCCTCCAGGTGTTAAACCAACACTTGTGGTTTCCACAGTTTCAGATGCTGCTGTTCAACCAGCTGTGGAGGCAACCACCACCACAACCACACCAATTACACACTCCACTCCACCCACTACGTCATCTTTCAAAGCTGTTAAAGACCCCACCCCAACACTCACAACAGCTGCTACCACAGCGTCTGTAACAGTTAGTATTACACCACAAGTCACCACTGCAATGACATCACCTCCAACTGCTTCTCTTGTGAAGGACTTGCCACAAGCCTCTCTAGCCTCCACACCCTCCAGTCATCCTGTATCGAGTCTGGATACAGTTTCACCCAAGCAGACCCCTCCAACTACACCTTCCCCCAAACAGACCTCCCCAGCTCCATCTTTACCCAAGCAGAGCCTTCAAGCTACAGCTTCGCCTAAACAAGCCCCTGTAGCTACACCTTCCCCCAAGCAGACCTCCCCAGCTCCACCTTCGCCCAAGCAAACCTCCCCAGCTCCACCTTCGCCCAAGCAGACCTCCCCAGCTCCACCTTCGCCCAAGCAGACCTCCCCAGCTCCACCTTCGCCCAAGCAGACCCCTCCAGCTACAGCTAC
Source organism: Aulonocara stuartgranti (assembly GCF_965226115.1). NCBI lineage: Eukaryota > Metazoa > Chordata > Actinopteri > Cichliformes > Cichlidae > Aulonocara > Aulonocara stuartgranti. Next base: position 4,957,109 of record NC_138959.1, on the reverse strand, counting down.
GACTGTGACAGCTCCAGTAAAAACAGCACAAACCAGTATGTTAGACTCAATCCAGACAGTGTCTGACAAGACTTCTACATCACCACCAGTCAAAACAGTGGCACCATCTTCTGGTAATACAGCTCCACCTTCCCCTCCAGCCAAAGCAAAGACAATTGAGACTGCTAACAAAAGCCCGACCGAACAAGCATCACCAACTGCAGAGGTTCAGGAACATGTAGAGCCCGAAAAGCCTTCAGCATCAAGTCCAGTCTGCACGCCTCCTCCAACTACAACTTCCCCAAGTGCTGTTACACCTGCAGAGGCAAAGAAGGCTTCAGCAGCTTCATCACCCCCAGCAGAAGGAGTAACAACACCTTCAACTGCAGCGCCATCCAAAGTCCTCACTTCTTCTTCTCCTCCCAAAACTGCAGAAAAGACTGACAAGACACCTCCGGTAACAGCTACAACATCAGCATCACTGTCTGTCACCATAGCTACATCATCACCAGAAAAGTCTGCTTCCCTAGGGTCAACAACCACAACCATCACCCCTGCTTCAGTAGCTACAGTCACAGCATCCACAACCAAAACAGCTCCACCCGTGTCCACTACACAAACCTCTGCAGTCACTTCCTCTCAGCTACAAACTTCTTCATCCACAAGTGTTCCTGCACCATCTCAGACCGAGGAAGCCACACCTGCTCCCATATCCGCTCCCTCATCCACTCCCCTCGTTGCACCATCTTTAGAGCCATCAACAGAGAAAGAGTCAGCTTCTAAAAGCGACCAAGAAGAGGTGACAGAAATGGAGGCTGAAGCTGCGATGAGTAAGGAAGACGACGACAAAAACTCAGACATTAGCCAGTCTCAGCCTAAAAGAAGAAAGGTGGAGAGTTCCTCTGAGACCAAAGAGTCAGGAAGGCCCCAAGGAGTGGGACGAGAAACAAAAACCACAACCCCCATTCCGAAAGATGAAGCTAACCCTCTGGAAGAAGAGAAAACTACTGAGGATCAGAAACCTGCTATCCAGAAAAGGTCACTTAGTCGCCAGAGTAGCCAGGAGTCTGCTTGCTCTTCTTCGCCATCGTCTGGGTGCTCTACCTCCACCCTCACCCGCCATGCCCACCACAAGAGGACCTACGAGAACAGACATCCTACCAAGAAGAGGCGAGTGGATCCTACATCAGAGGCAGGGAAGGAGGACAAGGAGGAACATGGCGAGGAGGAGGAGGAGAAGATAGAAGAGGGTAGTGAGACGGACCTTCCCCCCACTGCCTCTCGAAGGAGGCGCTCCAGGTCTCCTTCCTCTTCCTCCTCCGACTCTGACAGCAGCAACAGCAGGAAGGAGCACCGGCTCACTCGCTCAGCAAAACGCAGGCTCCAAGATCAGGAGAAGGAAAAGTGCACCAAGGACAGGAAGGGAGCCAAACCAGCACGCAGCTCGGACAGAAATGCGTCAAACAACGCCAATGCGTCCACAGGAGGAGAGTCGGGCAGCGATACGTCTTCTGTTAGGATCACCAGGAAGTCTGTGGGATCACAGCCGCCACAGGACACTAAAACGCTGACCAACAGCACGCCCTCGCTACCTCCTGAGCCAGAGGTTCTAGGGAAAAGGTGCTCAGCACTCAATGCAGCAGCCAAGCTTTTAGCTATGAAAGGCAGGGTGGACACCCCAGGCCACACACCTCGGAAAGACTTCACCCCTAAAGCTCCTGCGACTTCCACCACTGCCCCTTCGGACAAAAACCAAAAGCCTAAAAGTAAAAGTGTGCCAGCCTCTCCTCAGAGCAACTCTGTGACCAATAACAAAAGCAGCAAACCTTCAACACCCAATCAGGCGAGCCGATCTACATCACGCTCCACCAGACAGTGCCCTGGCTCTCTGGTTCCACCCTTAGAGGTGGAGTACAAGAGGCCTAAACCAGAGGAGAAAGAGAGAGGGAGCAGGAAGTCCTCGAGGGGCAAGGAAGGCGAGGGAGAGACGCGATCGTCGTCAAGGGGCCACAGCGCCTGCAGCAGCATGAGCAGTGATGGCGAGGGCGACTGCGGCGGACGCAGCAGCAGAAGCCGCAGCAGCAGCAACAGCAGCCAGCGCACCCTCAGCTCCCAGAACACGGAGCACCGAGGTTCCCGCTCCCGTGCCACTTCCTCCGGCAGCGAGCGGGAGAGGGACCGCAGCCCTGAGCGGGCAAAGAGCCGTGACAAAAAGGAGAAACAACACCGAGAGAGTCGCAAGGAGAGCAGGAGGTCCCAGAAGCACTCGCAGGATGTGACCAGCAGCTCGGGAACCGAGGGGTCAACGCCAGACAGGGTGCTACGGAGTGTTGCTGCACTCGCTGCAGTGCAGGCCCGCTCACCGGCCGCAAGCACCCGCTCCTCCTCAAGCCAACAGCGTCACAATAAGACATGATTGGAGTGCCAAAGGGGAGAATTAAAAAAAACAAAAAAAAAACAGAAGCGAGGGTGTGGCGGAGCGTGATACGAGAGCATGACGTGATCTCCAAGGTTGCTGCTTTGTCTGCACTCTGAGGAAAAACAAGAGCAAACTGAGTGCTGCACAAGCCAGGGACCTCACCGCCTCTCGGGCCCTCTCCCTTTCTAGTCGGGGCACGCCAGCTCTGCTTTTGAGCGCTGGGGGAAGGCTCAGGGACGCTGGACTGACAGTAAACAGGTGGCGCCGCTGTCGAGCGTCCAGATATGTGGACATGCCGTGGATAAAACTCACCACTTGGACTCGGAGGGGGTGGGGCGTGGGTGGGACAAAAGGTGCAAGTTGTTAGTTCACATAATGTACTGTAATCATTAAAAGACTGGAACACTCTGTTAAGACAGGGGTTAACGGGTTAACGGCGCCCTCTGCTGGGGTTACCCATGAAAAGTAATTTGTGTGACATTTAAAAGTCTCGAGTGAGCGGTTGTATTGTAAGTTGAAGGTTTTAGAAAGTTTGGTTTTGAGATTTTCTGTCCTGACTATTGTTTCTCTGTAGTCAGTTGATAAGTTATGCATATTTTATTATTTCTTCCAGGTTATTAGGAAGAGAACAGATCTGTCAATGTGATCTTTGCTGCACTATGCTGGAGCTCGTCTTTTTGTTTGGCCCCTCCTCTCCCCCTCTTTGTTTATTTTTAAAAAAATTTATTTTCTCCATGTCACTTTCTGTTCATCAGATTCGAAAATCCAGCCTTGCATTTCTCTTTTGCACATCTTTAATAACGTGGCCCTCGGCTTTTTTTCAGTACACCGTGGTGTTGTGATGCGTTTGTTCATCAACTGAAGTTGATGAATTGGTTCCTGGTACCTGACGATGTTTGTCTCCAGTTTGGAAAATGTATTATCTTTAGTCACACCACAAAATCCAGCTTTCATCCCCCCAAAACGTCCTAAAGGCAGTTTAAAAAATTACTTGTCACAAAAAGCCAAGTAAATGTTGAGAACTGAATTTAAGAGTGCCTCTGTGGCCAAATGGTTTTGAACCTCAGATTGCCTTGTGAAGCACCTGAAGCAGGGGTGTTAAATTTCTCTTATTCGGTTATTAAAAAAACAAATTAATCCAAAAAATGATGTGGGGAAAAATCCACCCCTTACATGAAACAAGAAAGGAAAAACACCCCGAGCATCAGTGCTACTGAATTAATGTTTCATTTTTCACCTGAACTTTGTTTTTCTCTCACATCATCGATTTTGGTTCATGTTTAAAAAAAAAAGGAAAAAAAGAAAAAAGTATACTTGGACAAAATAAAAAAAAAATATGTGAATAAAATTACTGGTACAGTTTGAGATGACTGTAAATTGTCGATTTACTTTTGAGCAAAGATGATATCTGGTGGGGGGGCGGGGGGGTAGTTTATGGTGATGGTCTTACTTTGATTTCTGTCTCTTTTTGTTGCATTCCTTTGATCCTTGTAATTCCACATTGTTTTACTTGAAAATTATGGCAATTACAGTTGAATAAAAAGACCAAAAATTAGTTGAAATTTTTTTTTTTTTTACCCCAAATGAAGATTTATTTCTGTGACCAACACAAGAAAGAAGAGCTGGAGCTCTGCAACCGTCTGCTGAGCTTCACCTTCTATTAGTGCGACTCACCGAACTCCAACTCTTAATGGAGTATCTGACAAATATGGTTTGCTGCGTAGCAGAAGTCATCCAAGAGGTTATTAGTTTGTTTATAGATGTAATCTTAATGCCTTCGCTTCCAAATATCATCACTTCTAGCTCCAAAAATGCAGTTGGAGCTAGAAAAAACAGTTGAAGCCAACAGACCAACTTAGCTGAGGTTAAATCCTGAAGCATGAAAAACTGGCAGGTCTGAAACATCTTCTGTATTTGTAACAGAGAATCAACTGCTTTTATGAAGCGCTTCTGTTTTTATTGTAATACTTTTACTTGTTTTCCTAAATCTTGCCTCTGATATTTGCCCTCCATACTTTCATAGACTTAACACTAAGACCAATGAAAACTAAACTGAATTAAAACAAAGTCGAAATAGAATAAAAATTAACTAGAGAATAGAACTGCCCTCGGCTCACCTGATTCATGACCTCATCGGTAACATTTTTGCGGTGAGTTTATTGGCTCAATCACTAGTTTCAGCTCTTAAATATAAATCAGCTAAAGAGTTTCAGTGTCACAATTACTGACCTCATGTCTGGTTTCAAATCAGCTTTTTTCAATCATAAAAATGAAATGTTTGGTAAAATCCAAAATTGGTCTGTGTTAACCTGCATTTTTGTCCCTGTGGCTACAAAGGCAACAGCTGCTCTCTTAACAGAACAGGAAGGGAGGAGACCCTGACTTATTTTAATGAAAACTGCCCACTGACTTTTTTTCCTCCCACCAATCAGGATGGAAACACCCCACAGCTGAGTGTTCAGCAAGCTCGCCAACTTTAAAGCTTTCAGGGATGTTTTCCATTTTCCTGTGAGGTACAGTGTTCTTCATTATTTCAAACCACTGTACACCCTGTGCATTAAACGGATCACAAAAATGCAGGTTAGGCAGGTATTCCAGACTTTGTCCTCCCCAGCAACGTTTTCTAGTTCTTCCTGGGGATCCCGAGGTGCTTCCAGGCTCCTTTAGAGGGCCAGCTGATAGTTCAAGACTTGCTAATCTTAAAAAGATACAAGGCAGACTGAGGATAATGGAACATGGCGGTATTTTATTTTAAAAACAAATGTATAATAAAATAAATGAGCGATGCAAAATTGAAACAGCCATAACTTTACACAGTAGCAGTGTCACTCCCCTCCATCCTCTGCCAGCCTTTTTCACAGCAACTTTTCTGCTTCTGAACGAGGCGTCAGTGAGAAGCCGCCTCTGTTTTGGTTAATTTTTTCTTTTTTAAATGGGTTTCATTTGTCCCCTTGGTGTATTCTGACTCCAAAATTTAGCAAAAAAACTGCATAATGGGACAAAAGGGTGAGAAAAAAAACAGAACAAAACACGTTGAAGTCTAAAATACATCCATCCCTTTTTGTTAATGCACGACGTCACATTTGCAAAGGAGAAGGCACCATTTCTGAAGACGTGTGTGTTGTTTAAGCAGGCGCTTGCACAACGTTTTGAGTCAAAAATGCAAACTGGAAGGACACAGGAAAGGGGAAGCGTTGGACCTGTACTGTTGAGAGACCTTATGCAAATGTGAAGAGGAGGAGGAAAGGGCGGAGGGTAGGGGTTATTTCACACACACATACACACAAAAAAAACACAAAACTGTATTTACACTTGTTACATGTACGCAGTATGAAAACAAAAACTTTGAAGTTTTAAAAATCATCTGCATAAATTTTTTATCACCAGCAACATCGGTTATGTACAATTATATTAGTCTATTTCCTGTATCCGACTATAAAAGGCCTACATTATAAAATTGTTCTTTAGGTCTCCAATTCATCCAGAACCATCAACGTTACAACACAGTTTTCCTGAGTACAGTATGACGAGTGCCAGTGTTTGATCAATACTGCTCTGTGCCCCACTCAAGGTCACTTAATTCCTCTTTTTTTTTTTTGTTTTTTTTTTTTAAACACAGGAGGGGAAGGATCGACTGGTGTAACACAGTGAGTCCCGCTGTTTGTTTTTGCAGAACAGAAACTGACAGAAAACGTGCGGCGCTGGCATCGAGCGCGCAGCACAGATTGTGAGATTAAACGACAGAGCACATCTCTTCCATACAACAGAAAAAGTGGAGAGTAGGACCGTTAGGCAGACAGGAGGGTTAGAGGAATAAAAAAAAAAAAAAAAATCAAACTGAAATCCACTGACTCCGCTCAGCTGTACATCCTGTGAGCTGATGTATATGCATGAATGTGTGGATTTGGGGGTATCCATAATGTGCTTCTGCTAACTTGCACCACAGGGTGTTGCTAGGATGAGAAGGTGGTGACCAAGGCGATGATGATGATGAGGAGAAGGATGGCCAAACAGATTCCAATCCAGAGTTTTTTCTGCAGCGGGAGATAAGCACACAGGTTAGAGTCATTCCAGGAAAGAAAAATCAATCCCCCCCACCCCATCATGGTTTCAGAGTGGGGCCAATTTATAGTCTCCGACACACAGAAACAAGTACAGCGGCCCCTTTTTCTGTGGGATAGATCGCTGGTTATAATAAGTTACAGCATATGAGAGGTCTCATTTTAACCCAACATGTAATACCAGGCTTGTTTTCTAGCTAACAAAGGCGTGGTTTGTAAAGTTAACCTTGTTTTTTGTTTCCTTTTCTTTCTTTTGTGCATGAGCAACACACATCGTCTTTTTCCAATCACGTCATAAAACCAGAGCTTTCCCAACTGATCATCATGAGCCTGTGAAGCTTAGCTGGTGCCATAAAGTCTGACCAGATGGGGATTTAATTCAAAGAGTCAACACCCAAAGACAAGCTATTGTGTTTTCAGGGCCTGTAACTTGCACAACTTTTGAATGGCTTCAATAAACAAGCTAAAGTTGCTGTATATAAAAATCAGCTGATCGTGATCGGATCAGGTGGGAGATGCTCACTGATTTTATATGGGATGATGTGTTCAAGATTAAAGCAGTTTTCCTGCAAAGCGCTCAACCTCAAGCCAAGATTTAGTCACTTCTATTTAATTTTATTTACATAGCGCCAAATCATATCGGCAGTTTCCTTAAAGTGCTTTTTACTTTAAAAATTAAAAAAAAAAAAAAATCAGTATTTAATAATAAAACCATCCCCTTTGAGCAAGCACTTTCCGACAGTGGGAATAAAATAATCCTTTTTAACAGGAAGAACCCTGCAGCAGAACCAGGCTCAGGGAGGGGTGGCCATCTGCCCCGGTGGGACAAATCTGGATCTTGTTTATCCAGAGGGTCTCATTTCTGAGCTTAAAGTTGACCTGAAGCTGTTTGATCAGTGCGATGTGTCATGTAAACACTAAAGTCGCTCCATTTCATAACCATAAGCAACATTCAGGAGTGTTAAAGCATCCCAGCATTCGAAATACAGCTAGAAGATGTGCCTGGTATCAAAAAGGAGACGTTCACATGCTGTTGCTTGTTTCGACCAGACACCTTTCCCACATGGTTATATGACCCTTCAAAGTTACCGAAAAAGCAATTTAAGTTTTGTCCAATGAATTATAAGGGGAAAAAAAGGGTCCTGGTGCTTGGCTCTCATCTCTTATTGTGTAGTTAAGAGCTATGAAGGCTTAAAAATGCACACATGAGACCCTAATGTGCAAAATTACAAACAGAGCAAAAACTGATCAGGAAAGTGTTTGCTCAGGTTATATATTAAAGGCTTTTTTTCCCCATACATCCTCACTTCACAGGAGTCGCCCCCTGCTGGCCAAGAAAGTAGCACTTCACTTAAGATAAGATAAGATAGAACTTTATTAATCCCTCGGGTGGGTTCCTCTGGGAAATTCGACTTCCAAAAAGCACAGCAACGACCGAAGTTACAGTTACAGAATTGTTTTTTATTTATTTTTATATATATATATATGAATAAATAAATAGGAATAAAAAATAAAAATACAAGTGAATTGCACATTTCAAGTATTGAGTCTATTGCACTGTTGACTATTTACAAAAAGTATTGCACAAGGTATTGCACAGTGAGGTGAAGAGGCACTACAGCTTAGTTGTTCCCCCCTCCTTTGTCCTCCTGTTTCCCCTCCCTCTCCCCTCCAGAGAGGAGTTAAACAGTTTGATGGCGTGTGGGACAAAGGAGTTTTTAAGTCTGTTAGTTCTTGTCTTGGGGAGAAGCAACCTGTCACTGAACAGACTCTTCTGATTGTTTATGGCCGTGTGCAGAGGATGCCCAGCATTGTTCATAATGTCCATCAGTTTCTTTAATGTCCTTTTCTCTGCCACTGTCACCAGAGTGTCCAGCTTCATGCCGACCACAGAGCTAGCCTTCCTGATCAGTTTCTCCAGCCTGCATGAGTCCTTCTTTGCTGTGCTGCTCCCCCAGCACACCACAGCATAGAAAAGTACTCCAGCAACCACTGACTGGTAAAACATCCTCAGGAGCTTCCTGCAGATGTTAAAAGACCTCAGCCTCCTGAGGAAGTACAGTCGGCTTTGGGCTTTTTTATACAGGTGCTCTGTGTTGCATGACCAGTCCAGTTTATTGTCCACCCACAGCCCGAGGTACTTGTACTTGTTGATAAGTACTTGTACTTATCACACAGTCTAGGATTTTTAATCTTTTTAACGAGAGTCTGATAGAACCAGACAGATGGGATTACCACAATATTTGAGAAGCTTAATTTATTTGCTGTTCTCCTCCATTAGAGCAGTTTCCAGTGTCAATATTTACAAACTCTCCGACTTTGGAGCGTGCTGCCGTTAAGCACACAGAGGCCGCTCCTCTGCACGTTTAGCACAGTGATCGAGTTTTAGTGGCGATCCAAACAGCATTTCTCTGCAAGGCAGCATTTTCCAAAGCAGAATAATGAGGAAACTCGTTTCAGGAAGTTTCACCTTGCGTCACTCATGTGAATACAGGGCAGAGCTATTCTCTCATAACAGCACGGAGGAGGAAGAAAAACAAAGAGGATCGGAGCCCTCTCCTCGTTTTCCCTGTAAAGTACCCATGAAACCAAAAGAGGATAGGACTCTCTGCAGCACAAAGTGTCCGTTTATTGTTATGCATCTCTGCTGTTTCTGATTTAGTTTTTAATTTAGGAGATTTTAGGACAACTGCTTACACTAGGAAAGCTGGTATATTTATAGAAAAAGGCACTAAGAGAATATTAGGAAAACAGCGAGTCGTGTTTCCATCTCTTCATCAACACATTCTGGTTTTCCAAATTTAATGATAACCATTAAATTAATTACTGTTTAATAACAAGCTTAAGGAAGTATTTTCATAGATTTTACAGTTTCACTGAGTGTAGTCTGTGTAACTCTGACCTCTAAATTGGAAAATAAGTATTTCTCATCCTTTTTTTTTTCCCAATGTATTAACATCAGGTAATGTCTGCATGGAAATAACCAACAATCATGCTTGATGACAGTTGGTTAGGCCTCTCTACACTCTCATTTCTGATCACAAGTCCCACTAAAGGACTTCAGGTCATCATGCCACCCTCACTGAGTCTGATTCTGACATGTGTACATGTAGGGCTCTGACCAGCTCCTGCTCTCTCCTCCACACTGTGGAGACCCTGGAGGAGCTGAAAGGGGTACAGGTACTATCTCATGCCAGTAGCAGCGAAACAAAACTAGAGGAGGGATAAGGAGAGAGCACGCACTGTAAAACCATTTGGCAGTTGCCTTGTTGTTGCCTTTCTACCAGTTGTTGCTTTAATTTGCACCAAAGCAGCTGAAATCATAAACGTTTCTGCTTCCTAACTGGACAGACTAATCCTCCTGAAGTTCACTCTTTGTGTTGTTATTTTAGAGAAAAGTGAGAACCTGCAGAAACGAGCACCTTAATGTGAATGTGGGAAAACAGTCTCTTAGCTAAGAGGCTTCGCATCGATTTGCATCCTTGTTTAGATTGTGTGTGTAATCGAGCTGCGAGAAAACTTGGCTTCGTCGTTGCTGTGAGTGTAATGAAAGTAAAAGTGACGCTTAGATCAACTGATTAAAAAACTGTCCTTTTCATGATGTCATTCGGGTTTCTCTGTGCGTACCTTGCGTGATCTATGCTGATACGTGACCGCTTTCTCCAGTTCACCCTTTGCTTTCTCCACGTAGTCTGAAGACTTGTTGATATTGTTCTCAATCCTGTCCACCATCTCGCCCTGCGGTGAACAAAAACATCACAATCAAACGCCATCCGCAGCCCGAACCAGCTCCACCGACTTCATTGGCGCTGCGTTACCTGAGCCTCCACCTCCATGGCGAGGTACTGGAACATGTCGTGCAGCTCTCTGATGCTGCTCTCCAGCTTCAGGATCTCATCGTGCCGGGACTCGATCTCATTCAGAGCCTGCCTCGTAGCTTTAGTATCACTCAGGATCTGGACACCATATTTATTAGGGAAATCGTGGACAGCAGAACCAGGCACAACTTTTCAGGGGGTCATCTATGAACAGCAGCACAAAACCTGCAGGATTCTTCGCACGAGCTACTTGAGTTAGACTACAGCACAGCTAAGGGCTGCACAGGATATTCTTACCATATCTGTAGTCCTGTTTGAGCAGTTAGAGAGGTGTGTGAAAGTTACTAAACCTGCAGCCACAGAACACCTGCATCTGCTGCAGGGAAGTCTGTGTTGTGGTTTCTCATGTTGAAACACACTTTGCTTTTTGTTAACTTCGCACGTACTCACATTTTGGGTGAAAACATCCGTCTGCCCGCTCTCGAGCATCGCATCCAGCTGCTCATCTGTCACGTTGCTGCCAGCTGAAGACAGGAGAAAATCGAATCAGAGCGTTTAGAGGAACGCGCAGAACGGTGAAGATGTTCTGTCCTCGTCTACAGCTGATTACAGCGCTCCCATTAGCATTATTCACACTATACTAGAGTAGCTTTGCATGATTAGCAGTTCAAAATAATCTCTTTATCTTAAACTTGAAGGCGTTTCAGCCATTCCCCTTTTAGCCAACCCTCTTCTGACTGACGGGTGGAGCAGGGTGGGTGAGCTTCGAGATAAGAGGTCCCATTTAGGTCACTGTAATATCCATACTAGAGATGGCACGATACCACTTTTTTATGTCCGATACCGATATCATAAATTTGGATATCTGCCGATACCGATATGAATCCGATATAATGTTTTTTAATCAATAAAACTGTTTTTTTAAATATCTTGCTGCATTTTGTATAAGTTCATACTCAAGTTTAAAACAACAACTACACTAAAGCTATTCTGTTATACCTGTATGCAAAAAAAAATATTTCATAGTTCAGCAATACTGATCAATCTAATAAACTTAAACCTACACCATCCTCCCTATTCTGGTATTTTAAAGAGTACTTAGCATAAATATTAAGCAACCTAACTAATAGGGTTCCAACTCCCAGCAACAACAAAAATAAATAAATAAAAAATAGGGAACCACCCCTCACGCTCCACCTCATGATGCTTAATCAACGTAATCAACCTTAATTTGATGCAGTGTGAAAAAAAAATGCACAGAAATCAATTATTTTTCAAGAAATATTAAATAGATTCAACTTCTTTCTTCAACAAAATTGCAGACTGCACAGATGGTACCTTCCCAAAGGAAAAAGTACTATAGCTTACTAGGGTATATATATTAGACTTAATAGTCACTATGTACAGTAATTGACTTCTATTCATTTTACATCAGATTAAAACTTTGGGTGTAAGATTCAGATAAATATTAAATAATTAAAAGCGAGACATTTTAAATGAGAATAAGAAAGAAAAGTATGTCTTTGTGCCCCCTTTTCCCTGTTAATGCCCTATCGGCCCCCCTGGCTAAACTTTGCTAGATCCGCCCCTGCACAGTTACCAGCGTCAGCTACGTAGAAAAAGATCCTCGAGTAGAAAGTAATATTAAATAAATTCTAACAACAGCTGATCAAGCTTAAACGTGCTGCTGTTGTTCAGCCGCTGGTTTCCTCTTTCTGGTGCAAAGTGGGCCAAAAACAAACAAGAGAGACGGACTCGCGACAGAAAAGCCGATCAGCTGATCATTAAGCAGTTTCATGATTGAAGTAGCAGCCGGAGAGCGAGAGGCAGTCGCTTGTTAAGCTTAACGCAGGAATGCTTTACAAACATTCAGAGATGGACTTACACACTTGCTTTACTTCTCTCGGGATAATTTTGTTGGAGATGAAATGCCAGGTTGCTAGCGAAGCTCCACATGCTATCCAGACCACCGACAGGTCCCGCATGCCACAGCCGCTCTATCACGTGATGCATACTGCTCCGACGTGCTAACGTTCTGAGGTGAGTTACGGCGTGTTGCAAGTTTTGTGAGGTGCTTTCGTGATATTTAATGGATCGGATTACATTTTTTATTTTTCTCCGATATCCGATCCAGTAATTTAGGTCAGTATCGGACCGATACCGATACGTAATATCGGATCGGTCCATCTCTAATCCATACATCAACATTTTAGAGCAGTTCAAGGCCTGAGCTTTTTAGTTTGTACCTAAACTGACTTCATTATTTGACTGTATGGTTTCATTTAACAGGAACGACCACCACTGCAGGATATGACAGGAAATTACAGCAGTGCTTTCTAGTCATTCGTGACCACACATGAAGCTGTGCAGAGCTGCTAGCCGAGCACCTTTGACTCATCTTTGGTCAAATCAGCTTCAAGCACCAGCATGGTGTCGGAATTCTTTTAAAGTGAACTTGTGCTTTTCCTTTAATTCATGTCCAGTTTTAAAGGTCGATGATCAAATTTTAAAATAATGTGATCAGTTTATGTACACGTACTCCCTGTGAGCCAAAAGCTCAGGCTTCAGACTGTGTTCTTCTAGTCTTGGCTCAGTATGACGTTACAGAGAGGGGATATTTCTAATATGGTCACAAACCCCACCCACTGGCCACCCAACCTTTCTGTGTTTGAGGGGCAGCCAATTAGGAGAAAGTTGTCTTTAAAAGGGGGAGGAGCTAAAACTGCTTTTGGTACAGTACAAGATTAAAAAATAAAATAAAGGATTATTTTGAAATGTGAATCATGCAAAGCTACCCTAGTAGAGGCACACTGCACATTAGTGTGAAATATCCATCTCACCCCCTTTAAACATATGTTGTGTCATTTTAAAACAGAAAGTGACAGAAAGAAGAAAACGGCATGGCGTTGTCACCCGACTTTAAACCTCCTGCCGTAGTGTGGAAGTGATCGGTAAAACTGATTTCCCCAAGTGAGACCACAGACCACAAAAATCTGACAAGGTGACAGATATATCTCCTCGGTGCTGCGTGCTACTCACTGATTTTCAGCTGCCTCTGTATTCTTTCCACGTTTCTATCCCTGTACTGAGCCTGGATGGTGTTACAGTGGCCCATGAGCTCCACAAACTCCTTGGACAAGATAGTGTGCTGGCAAAAGGAGAGCGAAAGAAAAAGGAAGCAGAGTGAAAAAACAAATGTAGTCGTAATTTCCCTCAAAATTTCCCCAAAACCAGCTGTCATTTTCACAATGAGTGGCCATTACAGATAACACCTACGATTTAGCTGCTTTTAAAATGGTTATCAATAACCGCAGTCTAAACTATCAGCACACCATTCATTTCCACTTTAAGGCTATAAAGAGCATTAAAACTGATCATACGCCAGTCACATGACCTCGATGGCATGCTGTTTACAGAGAAAATAGAAAGAGAGGGGCGTTATGTTTTTAGCTGATTACAAAAAGTCTCGGGTGCTACCTGTGTGCGCTGCATTCGAGTATTTATGGGTATGTATTTCCCATCATCCTCTCCCTTCTTGGGCTCAATACCTGTGGAAAGATGGCCATAAGTCAAGCCATGCTGAACAAAATAATAAATCTTTTCCCCCTGCAGCTCAAAGATACTCACTCTTCAGCTTTCTCTGGATTTGACCAGCCAGCGTTTTGATCTCGTCTCGAAGAGTTTGGAGCTCTTTCTTCATATCTGTGCAAAAGATCAAAAACAGTAAATTTAGCAAACAAAACCCTTGAATAGGACAACCTGATCGCCCCCTCTCCTCTGACAGTTTACTAACATGCTTCTGTCTGCAACTTTCGGTGAACCACTACACCTTATATATGACGATATATTACGCACCTTCCTTCGGTAGCGCCTCGCCCAGCACAGTTTTCTGTTTGTTCTCGAGGTCAGACACCATCCTTTTGAGCTGCTGGAGCCCCTGGTGAATTTCTTGGGTCTGACGATAACAAGGAAAGAATTTTAGGGAACAAAAGAACTATTTTGTTAGCTCAATTTATCTCATATATCAAGCAAATCTCATCCTATTCCCTCTATCAGTCCTTATAGCTAAAATGGGTGCAGCTCCCTCTGATATCTATGAAGCAATGCCAACATATGTAAGCTTTCTTTGTGTTAGCTGGCTCAACAACACCTAAAGTCCCCCATCAGAGACAATAACGGGTATCACACAGGCTTTCTGCTCCAGGCTCTGACTGCACTTACAAAAACAAGGCACTACTGGTGCAGCAAATAATTCAGAGAAGCAGTGCTGCAGAAAAGTGTTTGTTTTGTGAATTCATATATTAATATACCATCACATGAAAAAAGAAAGTTTCCACTGGACTCTCTGCAGTTCTGTAAGAAGTAGTAAGTCTGCAGCGTAACCACATCCCCTCTTAACCCTACGCCGTAACCTGACGTGCACCTCCTAAGAAATATAACTACATGCTGGGTCGATGCAGCACACAACATGTGGAAGGTTATGGCGTAGGGTTAAGAGGAGGTTCCAGTTTTGTCAGTTATGACGCAGCTTTCCTACGCATTTGATTAGGAACACCTGGCTGCTACTTGCCCTCTTATTTCCTGCCGAAGCAACAAAGGTTTTTGATGAGACAGCTGCAAGTTAAAGCTGTGAAATGTTTAACTTGATTCATCATAATATTCAATGGACCATGGCTCGATGACAAAGGTGTGGAAACCACTTCAGTCTGTGGCCAAATTAAAGTCAAAATTTTAAGATGCCGGCTACAAATTTTGACTTATGGATGGAAAAAGAAAAAAGTTCTTTAGTGAGCGAGCTTCCATGATTAAACCCTGTTTACACTGCTGCTCAGCTTTCCTCAGCATGAAAAATATAAGCATACTTACAACATATTCTCAATCAGTGAAAGCACATTTCCAGATGATTTTTAACCAAAACACTGAACATAACCTTCTGCAGACCAGGTCATGTGTTCAGTCTAAGTTGCCATAGTGATCCAGCCAAGTAAAAAGCCACCTTCATGACAGTTGAAACTGACTTCAGGCTCAGTATGGCTCACTAACCAATTAATCTGCCTTATAACTAGACTATTCACGCTGGTTGAACAACTACTGATTTTTTAAAAATAAAACACTTGCATACAGCACCGTTAACCCACTTATTTATGCAGGACAGTTTAAACTGCTCTGACTCCTCATCTATTTAACCTGACACTGGATGTCCAGCCTCTATGGCTCCCTGCCCTTACGTCCTTGTGTCCTCTCCCCAGATAACCTTGGTCCTTATCCTCCAGCTTCTCTCCTCCTGTTGGTGAATGGTGTCACAAACATAAACGTCTTTCTAAAAATTTATAGTGGCAAGAAGGTCAAGTGGATCAGGCCTCATATTTTCCATGTTTTTGCTTTGGACCAATAAAAACAAAGAACAAACCAATTTCTATCCACGGGCCATCAGGCTGGATCACTGATGAACTGTCGAACTTTAATTATTCATAATTGTACATTTGCAATTTTGTGCATTTATATTAACCTGTAAACTGTGTTTTGCTTGTAAACGTCTTGAATCTTGAAATATGAGAATATCTAAGGCATTCCTGAAATATTAGTCACACTTTTTGGACCTTTAAAATACTTTCTAGAGGGAGTTTTCCATACCAAGAATAAGACTCCAAGGACAAAAATGTGGATATGCATAAATTGATAAGTTTCTTCAAACCATTTTAAATCAAAACCAAAAGATATTCAAACACATTACTATAGAGGCCTAAGATCAGCGCAGAGAATAGTCACATTTTGTGATATTAGGTGAATAACTCTGGTTCCTTACTCGTGACAGTTCGGGTACAAGGAGACTGGGAGTTAGCAGACTACGATTTGTTGACAAAACAGGTTAAGAACGCATCAGCAGCAGTCTGTGATATTTAAGCCTCTGTAGTGCATTTTTGTCTCTCTTTTGCACAAATGTAAAATTCAGAAGTGTGTGCAAACTACCAAAGTGAATGAGTAACAGGAGGACAGTGCAGATCATTTGATTTTGGGGGATTTTCCAGAGAGAAGTGCGTGATGTTTCTGCCTCACCTTTCTGAAAAAGGTTTCATTTTCCTTCTCTGAGCCTCCAGATCTGATCAGCGCTTTGCCCTCCTCGTCGTCATCCGAAGCCTCTGCGGTCTGAAGTCACATTGATTTTAAATAACATAAACAGAAGAAAAACAGTGAGTGCTTTCTCGCTGTCCGAGGATGTGAATCATGAGCCCTGCCCTGTCCCGGCCTGCCCTATCCTTTAAGGAGAAAGGACTGAAACGGAAGTTGGAAGTAAAACATCAATAAAGTCAACTTTTATAAAGAGAAATATCTGCAAAAAAATCCCACTTAACCACTTTTTGATTCCCTCTGCTCGTCTAAGTTGTCCCTGGAGACTCTTAGGTTAACTCGGGTAAAGTAGTGAACTGGGCTAACTTAGCCACGCTAGCGGAGCTAGAGCTAATGTTAGCACTTTACTTTGAAACTCACATTTCCTAATTCTTTGGTCCGGTCCCTCATTTTTCCAAAAGCGAAGAGAAGAAATCAAAAGTAAAAAACGCTGCACTGAAATAAAGCGAGCCGCTCCCAAAGCGTAATCTCCGCAAAGTTCACGCCGCCGCTGTCATTCAACTAGTAAACTCCAGCGGCAGCGCGTCTTCTTCTGCGGCCCACTCAACTCATCGACTCACTGGCGCCCCTGTCATAGCAGGAGGAACTGCTGAAAGGCTCTAATCGTAGGCTTTCTTCCCAAATACTCACTACGTAGAATAATCTAGGCATATAAAGATAAATAAAAAATATGTGCGAATATTTATATAGATAAATAAACACATATTGTGTAGATACAGTGGAGATATAAAGGTCGTGACTTTAGGATATTAAGATTAAGGAGGCACAGAAAAAGAGAACAGATAATTTAGTGGACAAGTAAAGGAAAAGAGGAAAAAAATAAACAGGAAAAGCAAACAAAGACTAACAACAATATTTTGGTCATGGGTGTTGTAATGTAATAAAATGCAATTGTAGACCTCAGACCTCAGAACTTATTACAAATTTTAAAATTATGCCAGTTTTATATGGTCAGTAATATTGCTCTTACTCTCGTACTTGCAGATGCTGTTGATATGTCGACTTAAGATCTAATGTTATTTTCATTGTTCTGTGCCACCTAGGCACCAAAAGTTACATGTGGGTCATATTGTGGCAGCATTATAAACAATGTGACTAAATTAATTTTAAAAACATTGATTTGTTTCAGTCGGCCTGTAACTGCTGTTTAATAGTTTCTACCGACTGGAGAACAGCTGTTACCTCAGGAATCAAAATCTTTTTCTATAAAAAAAGAAACTACACACAGAGGCAGAAACAATTCAGTCCATGGTTTGCTTGTTTTAATGCCTAAAAAAAATCAGATTTCGCTATAAGTGATGAATTTACTTGTGCAGTCCAAACAAGTTGAAAGTAAAACCCTGTAAAATCAGCTGTCTCCTGAGTTGGTGTGAAAAGTGCAGCCTCTGAATCTGAAGAGTGCTTTCATTCAGATCCAAATTATGTGGAGGTAACTGCACTAGAACAAGAAAGGTTTGCTTTACAAATCCCGAAAGACAGTTTGAAACACCTGATCCTTGCTGAAAGTGAAGAGTTCAAACATTTCAGTTTAGGTCACAGCTCTAATATCTGCTGAAAATCAAGAACTGAAATTATGGAACAGCCTGCAAGAGCATCAAAACTGAAGTCTGCTGCAGCTCCATGACCACAGTATACAGTGATCCTCCAAGAGTCTGCAGCAGTTCTTAAACTAACTGCTGGAAATATCTACACAGCCTGTGGCACCAACACTGAAGCCCACTGCCTGCAGAAACACCACACATTCTCCAAACTGGTCCAACTCTTCACCCTGAGCTGAGTGACACCACAGTGAAAGAACCACAGGGTGCTATACAGACTAAACACGAGCAGTGAATTTTACAGGATGTTTCTGAGAACTTTGAATTCAGTCAGACATTGGGCAATGAGGCAGAACAGATAACAGCCCTAGAGGAAAAGCATGCTGCCTTAATCTTGGAGATAGAGCAGTGGAAAAGGACTGCGTAATACTCAAAGAGATGAGGCAGAAAAAGCAAGGGTATTTCTTCAAGTAGAAATTTATAAGAAAGGGGAAGTTGCACACAAATGTTTCCCAAAAATTGGATGAACTAAAAACAGGTCTCAGCATTTAAAGAGAAAAGAAAAATAATACTGAGAACTTCTTAGCGCTAAGAGGAAACTACCAAACTCCAGGCAGAGCTGGCCCAATTTTATGGAAAAATTCTAGTTTATCCTCATGTGTAGAGTTAGGTGGTTAGAACTTCACTGTATGATTTTGTATAACCTTTGCATGCTCAGATGAAGTATGTGTATATGTCAGCGTGACCTTGTGAAAACTGCTTAGCTTTGCTTAACGATGTTTCACTATGTTATCTGCTAACTGTTTTGCTCAGAAGGATGAAACTCCAGTGCCAGGAGCTTCCCATGAAAAGATAGTGGGAGTTGTCCTCTGTCCAGCCACAGCCCATGGGACAGAAACCTGTTGTAACTAAAAGACAATCAGAGTTGTGTGCGGGGGGTAGAGACATCCCAAGGGTAGAGCTGGCATGACTGTGAACTATGAAGTTTGATGTGTGTTGGCTCTCCTGCGTACAGTAATAAATAGCTTGATCACAGCTCTTTCCATGTTGCAGACTTTAGTTACAAAATTCTACGACACCCAACACCAAAGAAACCTTCAAGAACAAAGATCCCTGTGGGAGAAGGACAGGCTCATAGCTGTGCACTGATCAGGACGAGGGCGGCATTTGTAGGAACCTTGAAGCAGAAAGTGAGTGACTGACTCGTGATTTGATGAACAGAGTAATGAAATCTCAGTAATCAAAAAAATAATCAGGAAAAAAATTCTGCTGGATTTTTAAAAGGGCATAAATGATTGCCTTAACTTGACCTCCGCCTCAACAATGAAACTTGTTTATGTTAAGTCAAATTGTAGAGCACTGCTTTCACATTAATTTATCATAAAATCTTAAAACAACTCATAAAAGTAAACATTGCTATATCAATAAACCAACTGTTATCATGCAGATGCATTGTTAAGATATGGTTGATAAGCTGAATGAGTAAAATAACTTGCAGCAGCTGGTTCTTTGAGCTGCATGACTGCTGGTTGTCCACAGGGTGGCACAATCTCCTAACCTAAACACAAATGTTACTCATACAGGAAAGCTTTAGTACAGCGCCTCAAGCCCACCTTTAAATATCATTGCCTATTGGAACAATGCAAACATGGAGAAGGACTGAAAAAATTGGAATTGGTGGAATGCTACTATGCCAGCTGCACACAAAAAAAGGTTATGTGCAGCACATGTGGGATCAGTAGAAAACCAACATCCACAATGAGCTAGAAGGACCTGGCAGCTCAGTGCAATAACATCAGCAGAAGATGGTTACTGTTGAAGCTGGAGATCCAGAGGTTACAGCACACTGGGAACAATGGTGAGCAGAATGGACATAATGATGGAAGAGACCAGAGGTGGCTGACAGGACCAAAGTTGCAGGAGGTCCAAAGGTGCCCTCTAGACTATTGGACTGCGTACACCAGGGATGGGCAACTCCAGGTCTCAAGGGCCGGTGTCCTGCAGATTTTAGATGTGTCCTTGATCCAACACAGCTGATTTAAATGGCTAAATGACCTCCTCAACATGTCTTGAAGTTCTCCAGAGGCCTGGTAATGAACTAATCATTTGATTCAGGTGTGTTGATGCAGGGTGAGATCTAAAACCTGCAGGACACTGACCCTTGAGGCCTGAAGTTGTCCACCTCTGGCGTACACAGACAGGCACAAACGAATGACTGGGATAGAACATCTGTGCTGCATATGTACCGTTAGGAGACACCACCATTGGTGATCGAGAAGAACTGGGCTAAGGTACTGTAGGACCCTCTAGGAGTTTGAAGGTTCTGCACAGCATCTGAGGTATATGTAAGACTGCACTCTTCTGAATACCTCTGATATGGTGCCTGAAATCTGCTGGAGCTGCCCTCCCAGTTTTGGGGTTACAACTCCTAATGCTCCGATTACCGCTGGGACCACTTTGTACTTTACCTTCCTTCTACTCCAGATGTTCCTTCAGCCCCTGGTACAACATTGTTGTCAAGCTTGTGCTGGATAGTGTATTGACGACATTAACGACTTTGGAAAAGTAGTGTCAGCGTTTGAATCTAAGTCAGACATACATCAGCTGCTACCCAAGGAACCGTTCATTAATTTAAAAAAATATAATGATAGGTCTATCTTTCTTAAAAATGGCGAGAACAGTAGCCACAATGATCAATAATCATTAGAAATATATGTATCTTTGGCAAATCCAAGAAACCTATAGATGCTTGTCATGGTTCTTTGGACATCCTCTGTCAGCACGTTTCAGTCTCGATGTCTTGCAACTCAGTCCTTCCTGGTAAAAGGGCTAAAGCACTCTGCAAAGCTCTGCTGTCTAGATCCTTATTACCTTAAATATAAAAGAAATCAATATACTGCAGCTTTAGATGCAAAAATTAGATTCAGTTCAATTCAGTTCAGATAAGAAATAAGTGGCTCTGATATTACACCTTAGAATGAACCCAATTTAGCATTGTATGTCTTTAAGGGTGTCCTATTATGCTTATTTCTGACTGCTCTGCTAAAGTAACTCTGCTTGATTAACAGATCTTATTTTAGAGCACGATGCAAGTTAAAACTAGCCTTTTGCCTCCTTCCTTTAAGCCAGTGGATCTCTAATTTTGGTGTGTGGAGAAACTTACAGGTGGAACATGGACACAGGTCCATGAGATGAAGCTAAGCTGAATGAATATGACTTTTATTTTCAAGAAATTATTTTTTCTCAGACTCAGACAAAAGTTTGAGAACCACAAGAGAAAAAGAAAAATATGTCTAGTGCTTAGAGCAGCCTGGGATCTGGCTCTGGGATTACTTATTCATCAGTCCTCTGGAACTCATTGCACTCTGTAAAGTCCCCCTAGCCATATTTTTGTCATCCCATATCAGTGTGTGTCAGGCTTGAAAAACACTCAGTCAATGAACTATCCAACATTAACATTATCTTTGTCCCTTGAATTTTAGTAAAGTTGTCCATTCCTGATACTTGCACCGAAAATGTGACTGTAGAAATAAAAACATTTGCTGTATTATTGTTCACAGACACACAGCAAAGGCAGAGATGAGATCATTTCCACATAAAGAGTGGGGAAATGTATGCTTACAGGACTCTCAACAACATCCTTATTTAAGACTCTTATCTTGATTTGAACACATCAAATGCTGAAACTAAAACATTAATGAGCTCCCCAGAGCTGCTACAACTGATACAGTTTTATCTCTCTTATCGTCTTTCTTTCACTCACACATATCTCTGAGGTCATGCCTTTCCCTAAGCCTCCCATCAGAACCAAATCAGAACCACACAGGTAAATATTTATCAGATCTTCTATTAAATATTGTTTATAACCCCTAACCTGTCCATCACAAACAGAAGGTTTCAATAGCAGGTGGGTTGGGCTTCTGAGTTCAGAGCTGGTGCTGGATCCCTGGGATCGTCATGTTAGTGATAACTGCTCTCTCTAACATGATACAAAGCGTAAGCTAGAAAAAAATGAGCATTAAAAGACTGAAGCCTGAAGTTTTTCCTCATGAGGATTACTTATACACATGTTCCCCTCAAACCACCACTGCTGAAAAAAATGAAAAAGTACTCACAGTTAAAACGAAATTGAAATGTTCTGGGTTTTAGCTGGCAGGAGTGGCACCTGGTGTCGTCTTCTGCTGTTGTAGCCCGTCTGCTTCAAGGTTCAACGTGTTGTGCGTTCAGAGATGCTCTTCTACATGATTCGATTGTAATGAGTGGTTATGATGGTCATGTTGTTGTATTAGCTCGCCTGATATTTTCCTTCTTTTGAATGTTTCTCTGTAAACCCTAGAGATGGTTGCGTGGGAAAATCCCAGTAGAACACCAGTTCTGGAAAACTCAGACCTGGCACCAACATCTCGGTTTGAACTTCAGCGAGTCTTCTCAACAAGGCACTGAGTTTACTGCCATGTGATTGGCTGATTGGATATTTGTAAAAAGGAGCACGTGTATCAGGTCAGTGTATATATGACATGAAGGGAAACATTGTTTCAATCAAGGCTGTTGAGGAGAAGTTTTAGGTAGAACACTTTCATTTAATATGAAGGATTTTATTTATAGGCAAAAATTAAGTCCCTGTTGTCCCCCTTTCACAGTGCAAGGACATTTCCTGAATCAGGATTATAAATGTGATGGTTTAGCACTAGTATGGCGCTCTCCAGTAGGAGGAATGTAGGTAAACTACATTTCCCAGGATGCACTGGTTGGAAACGTCGAGCTGACACGGCCGAGATAGAGGGGGAGAGAGAAACTGGTCCAGCATCTCCGGAGCGGCGGAGCGGAGCGGATACAGAGACGCGCAGTCCTCATCAGCAAAATGAGGAGGAATTAACGCGCCGACTGTCTCCCGTGTGTTTCCCACCGCGATGCACGCCGTGGATGTTTAAAGCCTCCTCGCCTGCTGTAGACCAGCGCGGACATCTGACTTTATCCCATCAATGAGATATGTAGAGTGGCTCTACCGCTCGGTGGTAACGCAGAAAAACACAAGATGAAGAAGCAGTTCAACCGAATGAGACAGCTCGCCAACCAAACAGTGGGCAGGTAAGCGTGAAACGGCGCGTTAGATTGGCCACACCGAGCTGCATGCGTCCCGCTTTAATTGGCTCTGGGTCAAGCGGCCAAAGCAGGAATTCGTCGGTTGTGTGTGTGTATGTGTGTACAGTATTCAGTCATTCACGCGTCGGGCTTTTGCTGCTCAGCTGGTTTGATTTGGACAAAGCATTAACTGTCAGTGTAGGTCACAGTTGCAGCTTGAACGGGGTGTGATTGATTGAGCTCAGCAGGAAGGAGCGTACCCGCACGCAGACGAGCGGGGAACTGACATGGTACCCAAGAAGCTGGGCTACTGCCCACTGACCAATGAAATCAAAGCAGAGGGCAGCTTCAAGGCATCCTGCTGCTGGAGGGGAGTCAACATACAGCCTCTATGAAGATGCTCAAGGCGCCTTTTAATCAAATTAGTGTGGCATAGCGGGTGATCTGTGGGATGTAAACTGGTGAAATATGTTTTTTTTTATGTTTGACGAGGCATTCAAAGACCAATCTTAAAACCCTGATGTAACCGGGTCCAAGTCCCTGCTTAGGGCGTAGTAATATTATATAAAAGTGCAGGAAGTTTTGGGGTGGGGTTTGCAGTGATGTTAATCGTTTGAGTATTTTATCCCAACATTTTACAGTTATATTTTTAAAACTGCAGCTGTGTCTATTGAGCTTCAAAAGAAGTTCTAGGATAGATGGGCTGAGTAGGAAGAATTCGAGATGGGAATTCCCAGTGAGTCATTCGGACTACACAATATTATCACAATGGCAACCAGTGCTGCCTCACATAATCTCACCAAGTTGCTCTACCTACCCACACAGCCCATTTGCCCCAGTGGTGCGATAGCTGGACCAACAGATGATTTGATCAGATGTTTATCTCTGGTGCCTGGATTGGTCTTTATTGGTCAGACAAGGCAAGAATTCACCTTACATTTTCTTCAGTCTTGCATTATGTTGTTTTGTCTTGCAGTATCCTGAAATCGAGTTCATCATCTGTGTTTTCACGAGTTAAGAAAGATTTGGCATCTTGAAAAGTTCCTGAATACAATATAATGGTTCCAAAACAGCTGATAAAACAAAAACAGGTCATTTAGCTTACCATAAAGATTGGAAACAGAACCCGAGGGTTTGTAGTCAATGTGGGACTGTTTTACGTAGTTTGGTCTAATGAAACATATCGATGCTAAAAAAAAATAAAAATAAAAAAGAGGACCAAATATTGAGCCCTGAGGAACTCCAATACTAATACAACTCAGTAACTAAGTTAATACATGATTATAGAACCTTTTGTATATGTTACTTTACAAGTGTCTGTAACAGGTGTGTAAAATACAGTATTTTCACTAACTGTATTGGAATGTTTTTTGGCTAATTATTGCTTTTAAATGGCATATTTCAGTTAAGAATGGGAGAAATCATTAGAAATTGGGAAAATTTCTTGCTGTTTCGTCTTTGATTAATATCTCAAACAACATTTGAGTCTTTCAGAGTTCAAGTGTTTGCTCCATTTCTATTTTTTGTCCTTGTTGAGGTGGGGCAGGTTGGCCTTTTTGTGCAAAAGCTTATAACTTGTAACTCCACCTTTTTCACCTATATATCCAATTCATGGTGAAATCCCAGAGTAGGTCCCTATTGTCTAAATTACTTTTCAGTGTTTTGGTGTCAAGCTTCAGGAAGAGCTTTTTTTTTTTTTTTAATCCTGGAAGTGCCTCACCATTCAAACCCAGTGGAAGAATGCAGAAGTGATTAATCCATAGTAAATCCTGACTGCACAAATTTGCATCAGATAGTACGCAAATGTGAAAATACTTAGGATTAATGTGTTTAGGTTTATGTGATTTATTTGTTATCAGTGCATCTGTTTTCTTCCTGCCAGGCCTGATGCTGCAGATAACTCTGGAGTTTGTTAAGCTCTCAGTCAAGATTGAGTCTTGTTGAAAGTATATAGCTCATTTTAGCTTTCATTGTTTGAAAACATGCTCAATATGCTTCCTCAATCAAGTGTAAAGTGCTATTTGATCCATGTAGGAGGACACGGGTGTCGTAGCCTCTTTAAGCCTTTGGGCCAAGCCTAGAGAGGAAGGAATCATATTTAAATTCCAGTTAAGATAGGTGTAGCTAAAGCTTTTCTGTAAATAGGTGTTGTGAAGACTTTGTCTCTGCTTCTGTTTTCCCACCACACCCATAGCTGAACTGAAAATAAATGTCATATGTCAATACTGCACCCTTGGCAGTTTGTCTTGTGTTCTGACGTGTTGTTTAACCCATTAAAATTATTACATAACCTTACAACAGAAACACTGTCGTATATGCAAACAGGACCTGTCTAATAAGGACATGGAGTGATTTGTAGCCTGTTGTTAACTGCAGCTCCACCAGGTTTATTATAAAGCATTATGGTATGCACTGCTGAGGTGATGTAAGTACTGTAAAACCTGTTTGTTTTGCTTGGCTGACAGCACTAACTGACAGTGCTGGCATGCAGACAAGGTTTCATGGCATGCAAAACTTTTACTGTAGATTAGTACTTCAGATTATACAGTAATACATTTGTCTCATCATCCTAAATTTCTTCTCTAGCAGTGCAGAGTACCAAAATATACAGTCCCCCAGCAGATGAGTTTTTCCCCACAGAAACCAGATCTGAATATTACAGGGTTACGTGAAGAGACCTTCTAAAACCAAGTCCAAAATTAACCAAAGCCAAAACAGGTCCAAACCAGCCACCAATGATGACCGAGATTAACCTCAAAATCAGTCTTCAACCCAGCTCCTTATTCAGTCCAAAACCAGTAGAGCCTGAAAGTTGTCTAAAACCAGAATCCCCAGCTTAGCATCATGCAGTGAGTCTGAGGTTCCCTAAAGTGACAGAAGACACCAGAGATCTGAAATCTGCCCCAAACCACCTGATCATAAATGATTTCATGAAGAAAAACTTAAATCCCTATAAACTTACAAAAAGTTCCCCTAGATTCTGGGACCAAGTGCTACGTGCCTTGAAAAACTGCACTAAGCTGCAGCCGGTTTAAGGCAAATTGTTATGAGCATCCTCAATTTACTTTTGGAGGCTAAAACGTTTTTATGCAGCATCTTACTCGGCTACACGCAGAGTGCAGGCAGAGGCGCTGATACAAATCAATGAAAAAGGTATTACTGCAGCTAATGCCAAGCAAAGTGAGCTTGGTAGAGGTATCAGAAATCCCCGGAGGACATTTTCCCATTACGAAAAAATTACGGGAATTATGCCCTACTTGGGCCTGAGGGGACAAAAGCTTTAATGCACTTCACCAAATAAAACCAAACAATTATTGGTAAGTATTACAGACACAAAAAGGCCTGTGTGGTAGGTTAGTTGCTTGTTTATTTCCCCTTCTTCTTCTTCTCTAGAGCCCAGTGAGGCGGAACATCCTGGTAATGAGTTCTAACCTGTATCATAAGAAGCAGAACAGCAGGGGCAATTAGTCATATTTAGAGGGTAGAGACTCAACACGCTGCCCGACGGCTGGCCACACAGGTAATTGCTGAGATCTTCTCCTTGACCTTGGCAGCCTGCATCACCCGGTTTGTGTTGACGGCTGCAGACATCAGCTGCTGCTGACCTCAGTGACCATAAACTACACGGACAATTTGTCCGCTTCATAATTATCATTTCACAATTAGTGCTTCTAAAATCCCCTAAACGTGCACTAATGTTGACAAGTCATTTTTTTACATTCTTCAGCTGTGAAATTGCAGATTTGAGGCCAGCTTTTTTCACATGCTGCTTGAGGGTCTAAATAACATCTTGTTAGCATTCATAACCAGGTATGAGCTTCCGAAACTAACTAAGAGAAAGTAAAAAGACAGTTAGGAAGGGAAAGTATGACCAATACTGCTTTCCAGATCCTTTAATATTCAGTTTAACTCCATTTGAAACAATTCAGTATTCAACAATCAATATACAACAGCAGTTACGCTGGTTTTAGAAGTTCTGGGGACCAGCTGGGGGTGAGTACAAACTGCAGAGGTAATAAATAATTCAAAGCTTTGTTTTCTGTTTGCATTGGCATTGCTGATAATACTGCGTTCCAATGGAGCTGGGAGTGATGTCACTCCCAAGGTCAGTGCACTCCAGTAGTAAAGTTGCATTTTTTTTTTTGCTAATTAGTAAGGTAGAGCCATCAATGCATCGCCAGAAATACAGAGCAGTGCTTGTTTTTTTGCAGCACGTTCATGGATAGAGCCTGGTCAGTGCGCTGCTTACGGCTTATTTAGTTTCTCAGTTTTATCTGCCGCCACATGGGATTGTTAAATCAGGGTTAGTTGGGCAGCTCCAACTTTGGAAATTCCAATTCCGACTTCAAATGGAATGCTGCATAAGAAATCTGAAGCGCAATCATAGCCAGCGAGAGGTTGGTAATTCATTTCATTGGTTGTATTTATCTGTTTGTTTGTTTTTTGTCTGTTGATGAAGATTACGCTGCTCAGTTCTGGTCAACTGTCACATATCTATTTATTTATCTACATTTATCATGTCGCTCCTGCTTGTTTTTTGTTTAGCTTTCTTGTTTAAATGCTAAAAAAATCTGGACATTTCTAATCCCATTTTGACAAATATTACACTGAAATGATGTAGAAATTGGGAGACATTTTCTTGACATGAAAATATCGCAGGCTGATTTGGATTCAGATGTCTTTGTGGATGCATGGAGGGACTTTTCATCCTTGGTGGAGTAATGCAGTCAGCGCTATAATTCTCTCTTCGTTGTGAATGTTTAGCAAGTTGAGGAGAATAGCTAGCAAAGATTTTTGCATTGTGTTGTGTATTTACTCTGCTGCATAGAGGCTCAATAACGTAACGTAAAGAGCTCTTGCTTAATCTTACACTAATATTTTTTGAAGGTGGCTTTTTGCTTGTGCTGCGTCAAGTGTGTTTGAACAATCACAGTTTACCCGCGTCACTCCAAGACGCTATTATGACCTACTCAATAGCAGGAGCTGCTTAACACCCCGAATACAGATTTGTAAGAACTACAACAGGCCCCAGTTCCTGCAGTGCAGACACAACAAATGACAGATAAGCTACCTCCAATTAGAAAAGATGTTTGGTTCTGAGTAAGTGAAAACTGCTACTTTGAGGCTACAAGCTTTTCTTGGTGTCATGAGCAGGGCTGGATGTCACTGTGAAACTGGGGGTACTGTTAGTTACACGGTAGGCTTGCATTCTCTGCTTTAATCTTCGTTTAGCTGCAGTAGTGACCATCATTTATAAAGCAAACATTTTGTACGCAGTGGGACTTGAAGCGACTGAGACGTCAACTGGAAGGTTTTCCCACAAAATAATTGTTTGGCCCATGTTTGTGGTTTCTTTGGGCCAAATTTGACCTTAACTTTTGCCTAAGAAAGCCATCAGTAACCCAGATTAAACTCCAATGTGTCTGCTTTGGGTTTATTCAGGCAGTAGGGAGTGGAGAGCTGTTTTCTCCCCCTGCTGGCCATCAGAAAAAAATGCAGGTTTAAGCCCCTGCCACAATGACGTCTCTGCTTCCATCTTTTATGCAGAGTCTATAATCCTAAACTCAGTCTTTCCCACCTCATGTAAACAGAAGTGAAAGTGCCTTGTTGTCTCTCTATGTTAACATTTTACTGGAAATCTGATCCCAGACTTTGTTTACACATAGCACGCTCATTTGTGTTTGTACTCAGTCTGGATATGAATGCATATTTTACCCCGTAAAGCATTTGAATTTAATTTTTCATCCTTTACAGTTCAGTAAGGTGCAACATAAGTAACCACGAGAAAGATTAAGCTCATACCATGTATTATTTATTAGTATTAATTCACTTCTAACATGTTTATTTGTCAATTTTGTGTCTATAGACTTACTTCACAATACAGTGAGCCTCTCACAAGCTTGGCTAATGTGTTTTGTATGTATTATTCATATATCTTTGCATTTTATTTAAGTATGTATCTGCTTTGTAGTGCAATTTAAGCTTATGTATGGAATATGTAGTTTATCTTTTTCCTTTCTGCTTGTCTTCAGCATTAGAGTGGTATTTGCAGCTTCCAAAAAAACCACAGGAAACAGGCACACTGGCATCTTCGAACTAATGAAGCATCTCCCTCCAGGATGACATTGCTGCATTGCTCCAGTTAAGGATATAGGTCAAGAGAGGTTCAGACACAGTTAAAATCATCTCTAAAACAGTCAGTCTGCACCATTAATCCTGCGTAATGCTGCGTAAACTGTGTGCCTGAATGAAAATGTGTGACTCTCTGTGAGCACAGCGAGGTTATGGCAGGAAGGCGATGGGCTTAATCCTCTTTTGGCGCCGTCACTTCTTCTGCAGAGTATTTTTAACTCATCTACTCATTCACATTTTTGTGTCGGTGATAAATGAATCCGACTGGTTATTTGCCTTGTGGGGTCACTCTGTAAAAACATTTGTCCCTATAGTATTCAGAAAAAGAAATGTATTCAGTTGAGGCGTTGCAGAGGAGGCTGAAGAATGTCACGGCGAGATAAGACTAAAAACCGCAAAAAATCTATTAAAGACTTGTGGAAAAATGGATTCGTAATCTTCATCGACAGGCAGGGAAATTGTTTCCTTTGGTCACTGTGTAATGTTCAGGCTTCAGGTCACCAAACCTCAGAAACTGCTGTTTGTATTTGTTCCATTTTATTTATTTTTTTGTCCCCAAACCATCACCTCCCGTCAGCCCAGGTAAATTATATGTTTCTTTCACAGCACAAAAAAACCCCAAAATAAAAAACAGGCATGCCCTTAATGCCTTTATTATTTTGGTTATTCATTTCATGCATTGTTATTTTCCCTGACATATTCTGAGCTGCAGGACACAATAGTGAGTTTGTGATTGATGGGTGAACCTGTGTGACCAGTGATTCTTGTTGTTCTCTGTGGACTGCATGCACGCTGTTGATGTCTGTGCTTTGTTGTTCTCCCTTTGATGAAACCTGAGAAAGTACCCGGCCACGCTTGTTAGGTTTTATTCGACGGCAGGAGGGAGGATGGCGCGATGTGCCGCCCCGTGGTGATGCTGACGGGCTCGCAGACCTCTGCTGCTGCCCGTGACACGGTTTGATCTGTCGGAGCAAGAAGCTGAACAGCCTGACGCTGAGATTCATCAAAGAAGCGAGTCATTTTCTTCTCCCTTCATCTATGTGCTGTCCTCTGATACTCCCGTCTGTTTTAGATCTCTGCACTGTCATCAGTGTGAAACTAGATCTTTTATATTAACGATTGCAGACAAAGCCACAATCAAAATATTTATGAGGTTGTAACACAGGTTCAGGTGTAATGTTACTGCAGGTACAGAGCAATTCAAAAACGGGATATTTCTAAGAAACAAATAAGCCTGCAAATCAAAAAATACTACTTAAAAAGCCGAAACCAAAAAAAAATCTTCTGCCTTCCATAAGTCAAAAATTTTGGGCTATTATCTCAAAATTTCTATTTAACACTGTAAAGCTTGAACCATAATTGAATCATCGCCAGGTCAACTTTTTGAGATCTCTAACCTGAAATTTCCACCTGTTGATGGTAAAAAAACATTCTTCCCAAGTGGGAGAAACAAGCCTCCATACTTCAAAACTGACCAAACCAAATCAGAGCAATCGATATACGAG
This sequence comes from Aulonocara stuartgranti, assembly GCF_965226115.1. Lineage (NCBI taxonomy): Eukaryota > Metazoa > Chordata > Actinopteri > Cichliformes > Cichlidae > Aulonocara > Aulonocara stuartgranti. The sequence goes on along the minus strand of NC_138959.1, from coordinate 4,926,446 downwards.
TGGATCAAACCATTATAAACTGAATGAGGGGAAGTTACAATAAAATAAAACAGAATATAAAATAGAAACACACCCTTTTCCCGCCTCATGCTGTTACATCACTTGTTAGTGCCTCAGCAGCTTTGTGAAAATCTGAAATGAATTTTATCGAGGTTTTAAAACAATCTGACAGTCGTCTCCACAGTGACACCTACTGGCCACTCTTGCTGTCATCATACTTTGATAATGCTATTTTACGGACAAGTATTGCACAAGCAAAACAAACCTTAATGTTGTTCTGTTTCAGCATTATATAAACAAAACTGATTTTAACTGATCTGGTTTTAACATGATTGTTTCACTTGCTAAACATCAGTTAGCCATGCTCATGTGACCTAGGTGTTTTCTCCACAGGGACACCTACTGGCCACTTTTGTTGTTGTCACACCTTGAGAAATCTAAACAGTGACGCAGACAACATTGCAACTGCAAACGAGGCAACTTATTATACCAAGCTATCAATAATTATGATCAACACATGAGCAGAGTCTGTTAAAGACAGCATGCTGTGACTGTAATGAAGTGTGCTTCAGCAAATACTGCTGTCACCCTGTGGTGTTAACACACACGAGGCTGTTTCATAGTTGCATAGTAATTCAGTGCAACACACAACAAATGCATTTATGAAATAAATCCATTCAAAATCCATTCATGTATATCTGTGCACTTGTTGCAGGTAGATGCAGGTATAAGATATAAATATATAGATATACAGCACATTGTTCCTGCAAATAAACCGGTGGATCACGTGTCCTTGAATACCTTTGTTTTTTCTGTGTCTTTACGTTGCTGTCCTTTTTCATTTTCAATAATTATTTTTTGTTGCTTTTGTATCATTTCTTCATCCCGCCATCATCTTTGTTTCATTTCTCCTCAAACAGTTGGTCTGTTCTCCAGAATTTTATCTAGCACCGAAATCAGCAAAACAGCTGCATTAAGGCAATTTTCTTAATTGAAACCTTTGCTCTGTGAGTTGTTTTGGAATTTTTGTGCTCTGTTCATGTTTTTGCCATCAGCCAGTGAAAGGCTTGCTTCTTGTTTTGCGTTTCTTAATATACAGAATCTTGTCAGATCTATTTTGCAATGTCTGGGAAACTTGCGAGGAGCTCAGTGAAGCCCCAACAATTGATTATTTGTCTATTTGGACTTCCATGTGTCTGTAAGCGGCTGCAGGATTCCTTGTGGCTGCTAAATCCAGCTGTGTACACTTCCGTGTTTTATTGGCCACTTTCTAAAACGTGTTTTACAGTTTGTGTTTTGTTGTTTGTGCAAATAGAGCGTTCCTATCTTGCATGTGTATGTTGGGTTTGTACAAATGTCTCCATAGAGCTGAACATAAATTATGCTAATGCCTCCCTCCCATCCCATTCACATGCCAGATCATCCAGTTGAAAGTTAATGAGCCCATTTGTCAAACACGGAGCTGTATCATCCTCTGGATTTGATAATTGATCGCCCTTAATTTGAACAGAATTAAGTTTTCAGGCTGCTTTGCAGAGTGTGTACAGTGGAAATATGCTGACCTGAAAGCAAAATGAAATAATTAAGGTTAGCGCTGATGGTAGCTACGAGCTGAAGGCGTAAAGAGGAACGGACATGGGTGGCATTATGTTTACAGCGTGAAGCGCTGCATCTCTCCAGGCTCCTCTGAGGTGTTGGCACTCGGAGAGGTTTGTTATGAGCATCATTAGAGGCATTTCTGTCTACCAGTGCACACTCATGTGTGGGCTCATTTGTGTGTGTGTGTGCATATACGTAAAAATCTGTGTGTGTGGGCTCATGTACCTGTCCAAGTCTTCCTCACTGATCATGATGAAAGTCTATTAATGAGGGCTTCCTACAAATAGTTGGAAACTGACCCGTTTTGCTACCTTCACAGTGCTTACAAATTTGTGAGACACAGTAGCAGCTGTGACACTGCAGAGGGAACAGAACACAGTTAAAGGAGCAGTTTGGGAAATGCACAGATTTTTTTTGTTTTGTTTTGTTTTGGGAGTGAGGTGAGACTCTTACAGCTGGGTTTGTCAGCACCTTTAACCTAATGTACATTTATTTTTTTCAGCTTTCTGAAAATTCAGTTAAAATTGATCTACATTTGGATGAAAACCTAGTTAAGGAAAAGTGGTTATCTAATATATATATTTTTATACTCAGGGGCTCAGGGAGCGTGTTTGGGTGATTCTGTTATCTTACTGTGATGCTACCATATACCAGCTCTATATAAAAGATGGATGTAGCCACCTTGAAATTGCCTGCCAATTTAAAGAGTTTGGCATCATTGGGCCATCTGAGTTTTGTGAAACCAAACGCGACCTTTTTCAGATAAGACGGTAGAGATGGGTAGCTATCAGCTAACGCTATTGCTGCCTATCTAGGTCAGTAAGGTCGTAACTCACTGTGATAGTGCTGGAGTCTGTATTTTTTAAACTCAGGTGAGCCAGGCTAGCGGTTTTCTCATGGTTCTTTTATCTGTTCTGTTTAACTGGGCTAACATGATGACTCCACCTCCGTTCGTGGTGAAACTATTTGAGACAGTCTATCCTTTATATACAGTCTATGTACCAAAGTCCTCGCCGTCACTACCTTACGAGCGAGGTGGTGGTTCTGACTGTGAAACCGAGGACTGCATCCTCATTGGCTAAAAAGCGTACGAACAGCGTATGAACTAAATTTACAAAAGGCATGCATGTTCAAAGTGACCTGAAACTACCAATCGAGCCCTTCGAATTATTGGGGGGGGGGGGGGGGGGGCTGAGTAACTGCATTCACATTCAAACCTGGAAGCTACAGCTGTCATTTATAGACAGTATTCTAAGTAGTATGCTTTATTTCTCTACATGAAATGCAAAAATGCTTCAAACTGAAACATTACTATTTCAGGATTATTTTATTATTAAAGTTTTAGAAAAATTTGCTTTGACTTCAACACAACTAAACCTTTATTAATAAAGAGGTGGTTAACGTCAGGATACAGAAGCATTCCCAGCCCTCCTGGTTTTCCTTACCTTGACTGTATTTTTCCTCTGCTTGCCTCTCATGCTCATTTCCATGCCTGCCCCGTCTCTTTCTGTCTTCACCATCTTGTTAGTTTGACATCCTTTGCAGCCCCTCAGTCCTCTAGCCTAAACTTTAGTTTGTGAAAGCGCAGCACCTTCTGAAATGTTGCTTTGACAGTTCTGCCCTGAAGGTAATTAGCATAGAGAGAGAGAGAAGATGATATGGTGGGACTGTTGACAAAAATAGCCTCGTCTGACACGACGGCTGATTAGATATTCTCCTCCAGCTCACAGAACTGGATCGTGTATCAGTTTTAATTACTTGCGATTTAAAAAAAAAGTGAAGATTTTAGGTTCAAATATGAGTTAAAAAAAAGAACCACAGACACGTTCTCTGGTCCTGTCTGTCAATGCTCCTCTGAGACGCCAGGTACTTGGGTGAATTTGACGGAGTTACTTGGGGAGATGTCATTGCCAGTGGAGCGTTATTGAAATCACTGGAGTGTGTTGATGGAGACGCTGCTCTGGGTTGTTGCTGAGCCACCGAGGAGCCGACAAACAGATGCCCAACCTCCTCAGCTCTGCTCCTTCTGCTGCTGAACACAAGCTGGCATTTAGAAAATTGTTTTTCTTATTTACAAAGTTTGGAAATCAACCAGCATGCTGCTTAGATGCCAGCTTAGTTATTCGAATAGCTTAGCAGGGAGGAGGTTTTACATCTTTTTTACCTTCAGGGAGGTTTGACTGAGAACAGTTGCTGTTTTCATTTGGATATTTATTAGATATCTGAGAGGTGACAGATAGGAGAAGACTGCAGATGACACTGCTGCTGTGGTGTTTTCTTTATTCATAGCAGTTCTCATTCCCAGAACGTCGGATACTGCTGTTGTGTCACATCTGTCGGAGCCTCACAGAAATGCACAAGCTGTCCTTCAGCAGTAGAGTGCGGCGAGGGCGTAAGGACACGCAGGGTGAGGCAGTGATGACATGTCTTGTCTCTTTGCTGTTTCTTTTCACCCTCTAAATGTTCATACATTTCTTTTAATTATTAGTCATTATTAATCCCTCAACCAGTTACAGCAGATGGCTGCACCTCCTTGAGGAGGGATCTACCTCTTAAAAGGGAGTTTTTCCTTCCCACTGTTGCCAAATGCTTGATCATAGGAGGAGGTCCGATTGTCGGGCTGTTCTCTGTATCGTTGTAGGGTCTTTACCTTTCAAAATAAAGTGCCTCTTGGTGACTTTTGTTGTGATTTCGTGCAATACAAATGAAACTGAATTTAAGTTCAGGCATCAAAACTGAATGAGGATCCTGATTTCTGTTTACACTGCTTTACAACAATGACCTCGCTTGTTAAAATTAAAGTTAATGATACCAAATGTCATTGGAATGTGAGCACACATTTAGATTTAGAAAAAAGTGCTTGTATGAATGTGTGTGTGGGAAAAGGGTTATGCAGCCCTCAATTTCTTTACCTGCACGTTTTGACGTTGGCGCCGCACCCTAGTTGAAGACAAGAGTGTACAATCATGGTGTTGGTTTCTTTTATGACACGAACAGGAGGTCAGAGATTCACATATTTGAAAAGATGAGACATTTTTGACTTTGGAAAAAAACTCTGCGATTTCCTGGCTTCAGGGTTTGACTTCTTCTTCTCCTGTACCAGTGCGGATGTGGAGACTTTGAGTGGTGATACTTATCGTTAAGGAGAATACTGCAGTGGTGATAACTAATGGACAGCCATGAAGACATCCACATTCATCTTTGTGTGGAAACCGTAACGCTGGTGCATTGTGGAGTATTTAGCATTTAAAAATATTCCAGTATCTCTTTGTGTCCAATAATTGTCGTGGTCGGTGGGTCAGTGAACGCTACCAAAGGGCCCTTCTGTGTTTTGGTCAGACTCTGGCACAGTGACAGTACTTGACACCTTAGGATGACAGCACACCATGGCAGCGGTTTGTTTTGACAACAGTTGCGAGAAACATTAGCTGCTCTGAATTCAGTAATATGGGTGTGTGCAGCATCTGGACTCCCCAGGAACCTACGCCAGGATCCTGTTTGTGGACTTCAGCTCTGCCTTCAACACCATCCTTCCAGACCATCTCCGAGGCAAGCTTTCCCAGATGAATGTGCCTGATCCCATCTGCCGGTGGATCACTGACTTCCTGATGGACAGGAAGCAGCACGTGAGGCTGGGAAAGAATGTCTCGGACTCCCGGACCATCAGCACCGGCTCCCCTCAGGGCTGTGTTCTTTCTCCTCTGCTCTTCTCCCTGTACACCAACTGCTGCACCTCCACCCACCAGTCTGTCAAGCTAATCAAGTTCGCAGATGACACCACCGTCATTGGGCTCATCTCTGACGGGGATGAGTCTGCCTACAGGAGGGAGGTTGAACGTCTGGTGTCCTGGTGCAGCCACAACAACCTGGTGCTGAATGCCCAGAAGACAGTGGAGATTATTGTGGACTTCAGGAAGCACACAGCCCCACTCCCCCCCATCATCCTGACTGACACCCCCATCACCTCTGTGGACTCATTCCGCTTCCTGGGTACCACCATCACCCAGGACCTGAAGTGGGAGCCCACCATCACCTCCGTCATCAAGAAAGCCCAGCAGAGGATGTACTTCCTGAGGCAGCTGAAGAAATTCAACCTGCCAACACGGACGATGATGCAATTCTACACTGCAATCATCGAGTCCATCCTCACCTCCTCCATCACCGTGTGGTACGCTGGAGCCACTATCAGGGACAAACAGAGACTGCAGCGTGTTGTGCGCTCTGCTGAGAAGGTGATTGGCTGCAGACTCCCATCTTTGCAGGACCTGTACACCTCCAGGACATTGCGGCGTGCAGCCCGGATCTCAGCTGACCCTTCTCACCCTGGACACAGTCTGTTTGACCTGCTCCCCTCAGGCAGGAGGCTCTGGTCCATTCGCACCAGAACCTCTCGCCACAAGAACAGTTTCTTCCCCTCTGCTGTTGGACACATGAACAATAACCACATGATTGTCCCCGCCACTAACACATGACCCTACGCTGTGTCACTGCATCATTTCATGTCTGGCACTGATCACCACCTGCACTCATGTATATATCTTTCTACGTAGCACTCATAATTCTTATTCTCATGTATATATCTCATGTATATCTCATGCACATATCTTTCTTTCTACATAGCACTTTAATTCTTATTGTCTGCACTGAAGCACCGCAGCAATTTCCTAATGTTGTAAACCTCAACATCTGGCAATAAACCCATTCTGATTCTGATTCTGATTCATTACCAGATTGCATTAATAGCTGTAACTTGTAGCTGAGGTGTCTTTATTGGGTGGGCTGGACCCCTGAGGCCCTCCATAATGCTGATGCTTGACTAATCTGAACATCTTTTGGCTCTGTGGATACGGGAGATGGTGAGAATTTAGAAAAAGGTGTCCACCTCACCAAGACAGATAGTCAGAAGTCTTTTATAAGAGTTAGGGTGATCTTTGATGAATAGTCCAGTAGTTCTCAGTGGATATTTAATTTCATATTTACTTCCCTAATTCGTCCAGTAAACATGGAAAAAGCAAAGGTAAAAATGATTTTCTCATGCTTTCTATCAGACTGGATAGAATATATTCAGGGTGGCACTGTTGGTTGAACAAAACCTGACAGCTTAAGCCGTCATCTCAGGCTCTGGGACTATCTGTGCATACACACCTGAACCCATAGAGAGATTTGTGTTCAATATCTTATTGAAAAACCGCGGGTGTTAATCTGCCGCTCCGCTCTTCTGGTTTCAGTCTTTCCACCAGATGCTGCAGGGATTTTTCCTCCCTTATCAGCCGCCGGGGCATTAGCGAGGTCTAACCCTGATGTCGGCTGATAAAGCTCACAGTTGGTGTTCCAGTCAGTCCAAAGAGGTTTGATGAGGTTGATGTCGGGGCTCTGTGCGGGCTGTCTTTCTCGTCATGTTGGAAAAGTGTTTTCAAAAGAACTGAAGGGTCCTAAAAGCATCAGAAACAACAGGATGGGTTTTCACATAATTTCAGTTGGCAGCACAGAAACCAATTCCCCACAACTCCTGGGTGCAAGCGCCCAAACGGCGTTCTGTGACACACCCATGTTGCCTAAACAGCTGGGGTGCCTCAGCTCTGTCGACACCGATGTTATCCACCCAGCTCCGACCATACTCCACCTATCCTGTGTGATGACGAGCACCCGGCACAGCTGACTCATCCTGGAAACATTAGCTCAGCTGACACCGGTTTCCACCGCTCTTAAAAACAGCCTGCAGCCTCTGCGGACTATTAGACACTCTCAGCTGAAACCAGAGACGGGCATCCACACCAAGAGGAGCCTCAACACAACAGGAAACGACGTCACCACGGAGCGGGTACTCCCAGAGCTCCTCAAATATTTTCACAGTTGTAATTGAACCTAATTGTGAGATGAAATCCGCTGAAGTGGCTGCAGGAGGTGGAGGCACGCTGATGTCTCTTTCACAGCTCTGCAGCTGAGCGTAGCCGAGCTGCCAAGCAGCGTCCTGGAGAAAATACATCACGTCAACATCCTGTCACCCGCTGATGCAAACAGGAGGGCTCATGTGGATCAGGGACGGTCTGAGGGGGCCCACAAGTAAACATTTCTGAACTGTGATAGAGTGCAGCATGAAGATAGGTTGTCTTTTTCTCTGTGCCACGACCTGTGATGCATTGACTCAGCATGAGGTGAATGGGACAAGAAGTCAGTTGCATCTGCAGCGGTTCCCCTCGGTGCTCGATTTCTGCAATTTAGATCAAAAATTGCACTCGAAGTCAACGACCGGGACAGAAGCACTTTGCTTCGAGCACGAGCCTAAAAAGTTTTGTAGCTTCGAGGTTTGCCTCAGCCCTTTGGAGCCCACTGTAAGTGCAGAATAGCACTTTCCCCTCCGGCCCCAGCTACGAGTTCCCACTGAGCCAATTTAATCTACATGGAAGTGACATCATGATGATGAAATTCGCTTTTCTAGGCCGTGGGAACGTTTTATAAATAGGCCACAGTCACAGATTAAAAGGCTTTAGAGTTTTTATTCACAGGCCTTCAAACACTGCAGCATGATTAACATCATTATTATAGTTTACACAAGTTTTTATTGTTCTGAGCTCAAGTTTTCCAGTGTGTATCTAGATTTTTAGTTTTTTAATTCATCAAATGAGAGATATAATAAGTTCAGAACATGCAATATTACACAAACACAGACATAGTCTCAACATATGCACTAATTCCCCCTTATTAGCAGCTCAGCGATACTTACCAAGCACTTCATGGGACACCTTGCCAGTACCAGGCTGAACTCCCTTTTTCCTTCCCTCCTGCTTTAATTCTTTGTGGCACAGATTCAACACGTTGCTGGAAACATTCCTCTGAGACTTTTATCCGTATTCACACGAGAGCATCGCACAGTTGCTGCAGATTTGTCGACTGCCATGTCACCTCCTGTTCCACCACATCTGGTGATGTTTGAGCAAAGTGAATTCATTGTCATGTTCAAGAAACCAGTTTGAGACGATTTCATCTTTGTGACGTGGCGGTTTATCCTGCTAGAAGCCGCTATCAGAAGATAATGTGGTCATTAAGAATGATTCACACCGGTGCCACGCCTCCAAACCCTCCTTCGGTTTTAGTTCATTCACAAATCAGTTAAAATACAAATTCATATTCTCATCTATATAGGTTCCCCCAGTTCTACAACCTGTTTATTCTCGTTTACGTGCCCCACCCTTCCTCCCCTTCTTAACTTCTGTTTAGTACATGGGGATCTGCCAGGCCCAGTCCCCTTCGAGGCCTTCCCCAAACCACAGCTCAATTCATGTCCGAGCTTTTCACCTTTACCTACTAAAACACTGTCAACCCTAAAATGAGGGCCTGGCCCCAACTGGTGAATATATAAAATAATTATTTGTGGAAAAGATACTCAAAGCATATGAATAGCTGCCCAAACATCAGATGATGTGCACCAAAGACACATATAATTCCCAACACACATCATCATACTAGTTAAAATTATCCCAAGGATCCTAACACATAAATAAGACAGTAGCAGAGAAACTAATAGTATGAATCTCATATAGAGAGCTTTTGCAAGATGCTCACCATTCAGTGTTCAAAATCAAACATATTTTAGTTCCAAATGTTACTTTAAGTCTGATTGAAGACAGAAAAAGAGATTAACATTTTTAAGTGCTTTGAAGCTGATTCCAAGTTCGTGGACCTCTACAGGTCACTCTAAAACTTTAGCTTTAATTTTGTTTCTTTCACCTGAAAAGTAGTTTTTCTTTCCTGTGTTGTAGGTGCGGGAGGATAATCTCACAAATCCTCACGTCCTGCACTATACATCATACACACATTATGAAAATGTTACATTCAGTTAACCTCAGAAGTTTGTAACTATGTAAAAGAGGATCAGAGCCTGATGGACTGTGATATGGCCTGTATAACTTTTCCTTTGTCTTGATTTCTCTGTAATCTTATCATTTCTTACTGGAGAGATTATTGCTCTCCAATTTTGCTGTACTATAAGCATCACAGCACCTTTTGAGACCCTCAGCAGCTTTTGATAAAACCCTCTGGGATGACAAGTTTCTTTTATAAAGGCGAAATGTTTCAGAAGTTGGAAGGGTCAGGGACATTTCAAGAAAGGCTGAAGGTAACATAACTGACTAACTAACTCTCTACAAACATCCATGAGCTGAACACGCAGACAGTATTCATTCACGCTGTTTAACCCCAGAATTTGCCTCAGAATATTCAAATTATTTTATATTTCATCAGTATCAGCCTAATCCAACAAAGGCTGTCTGTATACATTTGGGTGCATTGCAGAAGAAAACCGAAAAACTGCCAGTAGCTAATTTGACATGCTTTATTCGGCACAGAAATGTAAACAAATCTGTGTGGATCTGTCTGGAACCTCGGCTCTGTTTGAGCTCTCCTCTGTTGTCAAGCACATTCCCTCTCAGCCGTGCTCACATCAAACAATGGACCTCAGAGCCGACCATCTCAAAAGACCAGTCGGGCTGATGGAGTAGAGAAACCCTCCTCATTATTTACACATTATCTTGTGTAGCCGGCTCTCCCAGAAAGAGCCAGACTCATTCATTCATTTCTGTGTCTAATGGGGAGAGGTTTTTGCACCTCGCCCTGCTGTCAGAGAGATTTTTCCCCTCCCTGCAGGGAGAGGGTTTTGGCCTCATATGAGAGACACAGCGGCCATGATTTTATTTACTCATTCAAAATAGATTTCAGTTAAAACGACAGTATTTAAAGAGTATCTGCGCGTTCCCAGCTATCTGCGACATCATGGTCGAATCTGGTCACCGCAGATGAACAGCTGTTGACATCGTCTCACAGTTTGAATTAAAGCCACACATTAAAGATTAGTATAAATGTTCCAACACATAATCAACCATACGGTCAGATATTAATCCCAACATACACACTTCCATGTGTGCAAATAATTTAGGTGAAGACTGCGGCCCAAAATAAAGGGAAAAGATTAAGGGAAAGCAGAATCAGCCAACCTGAAGTTTGGGCACCACAACCTCAAAAGCACGATTGCTTCTGGTTTTAACCTCAGTGTGGGACAATTAGTAGATGCTGGTTAGAACTTTGGAGAGGCAGAATGAAAACACCTAAATTCAAAGATTAAAGTGTGGCTAAATGCTTGTGTCCACATGACGTATCTTAAATAACACGTCTTGTATGAAATTTTGTAAAACAGTATTAGCTGAGCCATCAGCTGATGTGTGCTGACGCTGAGATCAGTGGAGCCGCTCGGACTGTGGCTGAGCTTCAGGCCGTGCAGCTCGTGTTCTGCGACCTCCCCACCCTTCCCTGCACGTTCATGTAAACTGCAGATGTGGAGAGAAATGCAGAATGGAAAGAAGGATCTGGAATGGCTTGAAGATCTGCAGCCATTGGTGGATGTAGGCTGGCATTCAACTCTGTCGGGCTTATGGCTGTGCTGCACTTTGTGTCTTGCTTGACCTAATGCAAACTGAGATGGTAATCCCTGCAATATTTACACAAATATCACACTGTTTGTCTTGCAAGTTGGTGTACTGGGAATAGTTCTTTAATCTTGAACTTAAGAACAGGAACAGGAGGGACTCCAGTTGTATGATCGTATAATGAAAGCAATGAGTTTGCATTCCCAACAAATCTCCACATTTTCTTGTTGTCTGAAACCATTTCAGTCTAATTAAAGTGGTTAAAATTGTTTTTAATTACAGTTCTGGTGATTTTCCTTTATTCTGGATAAAATGTGCTTGTGGAACATGAAACAAATACCCTGAATCAGTGGGTAGAAAGGTGGAGAAATTGCTGTGTCACCTGCCAGTCAGCAAGGATCATCTCCATGCAGTCTGGTGGGATAACTGGCTCCTGTGTGATTCCATAAGGCTCCTCGGCGTTCATAAGTAAAGTCCGCCTGACCATTTGATCCACGTGGAATCAACAGATTAACACTGTTTGAAGGTGTGGTCAGACAAGCAGCCGTGCTGCCTCCTCCCACTGTACCTGTTGCCTTGTTACCACCACTCCTATCTATGTCTGTTAAACTTTAATGGGAAGTCAAACCCTCGGAGCTCAGGTGTCACTGTCGCTGCCTCGCTGACGGTGGTGTGAGACAAGGGGCAGGGGTGAAGAGGACACAAAGAGCAGGAAATTTTCACCTGCGTGCGTTTTCATGTCTGGCTATATTTAGTTTCTTTTCTCACCTTCAGCAAATCCAATTACAAGGCTGATGGAGGGCTCTGCTTTATGCAAAAACTGTTTAAAACACCGAGAGATGCACAGTTTCTCTCCAGGTACACAGCAGAGTACCACAGCTGTATTAATCCACAGCTGAAAATAGTCCCAACTTAAAAGAAAAACTGCAAAAAATGTAATATTATACACACGTGACCTGTTTTTTGCTGACTGTGACAGATGTTGCTGATTGGTTTTTCAATAAAACAATATTATCATGTAAAAAATCCTGTTGAAATGCAAATTTGATGCTATTTATCCACATATATATCACATTGCTGATATCCACATACAGCAGCAGGATGCTGTCGCAGGACGTAATCCTGTTATTTGTTCATTACAGGTGGAACAAGGATGTTGTGTGTCAGCTGGGAAGCATGCACATTCCTCCCTATGCACAGCAGCAGCACCAGGAAGTGTTTTATTTTGAAATACTCCACATTAAAGAGGCACGTTTTGGATTAAAGCTTTTTTGAGCTAAAAAAGTTGCATGTTCTGTTATAATGAACTGTTTTGTGTTTGCTCAAGTTATGTTTTGTCTACTTTTATGATGGATTAGAGCTGTGCTGATGGCACACGATGGTCTCCACAGCACTGTGGATGAAGGGTGACATGGTTTGTGTCTGCCTGAGGGGAACAGAGGAGTGATGATCTACAGAAGCATCTGCTCTCTCTTTTTCTTCATTTTCTCACCTTCATTTCCAGCATCTGTTCCTCTGCCTCACATTAGCCTCATCAGCTATAGATCACTCTAACAGGCCGCCGCCCACTCGACCTCGTTTCCACGCAGGAATCCCATGGCAACAGTTGAGTCATTTACTCGAGGAGCTGCTGGGGTGATGATGTAAACACACTGAGAGCGTAGGCAACTTCAGTGAGTGTAGTGATAACGGAGGCTGAGGCGTCTGGGGTAAACTGCCCTCGGCTTTATCTGTGGCACAGCTTTTCATACACCTGAGCTCCTGCCTTTTGTCCTTCCTCGTGTTATCACGCTCCTGAAATAAAATAATAACGCCAGTTGGACCCGATGCTGATTGCTTATTAAGGCTCTGAGGCTTTCATTGTGCAGTTATTCAGGAGCACCAGCTGCAGTTAATCAATTTTTTTCCCTCCACACTGCAGGGGTCCTCTCTGCTCACCTCTTAAACACCAAAGCTGCTAATGTGCTAGCCGAGCTTTTCACGCCAAACCACAGCAGCTGTCCGTAACCGTGATTATGGGCCAGAGGCAGGTGAATGGAGCTGATTTCCCTCACACAAAATGCAAATGTATTCTGCAGCTTTTATGGAACTTTATTACTGTTAAAGCAAACAAGAGGGACACAGTTATCATTGAGCCATTCCCCTTTTGTTAAATTAGCCCCACTCAGTCTAAAAATAAGTGCATTTTTCATTGTTAAATAATTTCTGTGTAATGAGTAAGCCATTACTGTAGTGCAAGATATAATTACTTAATTTCATATCACAGCTTAACTGTTTTGAAGCTATTTACCCAGTGATGTGTCTTTAATGGCCCGTGTTGTAAGCTTGAACATTGTTTTTATATAAAGCTGACAAGCTGCACAAACCTGTGCAGATAAACATCCAGAGGACAAACACAAGCAGCACAACAGGCTTTCATGCAGGACTGGATTTGGCATCCTTGCACGGACCCACAGTACAATTAAGATTTTCTTTTTAAGGATGGCAATGTTGACAATGTGCTTCACATTTTTGCTGTTATTCGTATTGTTATACGAACACTGATGACATGAAAGCAATGCGAAACAGCTTCATGAGTCACGGGTTTGCCTGTCAGGAGACAGATTTGTTTAGCTTTATTTTCACCCACTTTATTCTTTACTTTTATTTTCACTTGTTGGTTATGTTTAGGCACCAAACACTGCTGGTTTTGTTTAGGAACAGATGAGGATTAGGGTGCAGATATGCTGCAAGCAGTTTGAGTGTTAGCAGACAAGTTTGCCTCTGCAGCATCATACTGTATACCTCATTGCGACTGATTTCAACCACAAACTGCCAGACATTTTAAGATTTTGAGGAACAAAGATGAAAAATGTTGTCATGTTAATGTGAAACTATTATGTTGCCTATCTGTGTATCCTGGAAGGATGCTCCTGACATTCCCCTTTAAACTCTCATTTCCAGCTCCATATCTACTCATAGTTTAAAATGATCCTTATTTATATCATTATGTTGAATATCTGAAACAAGCTGTCAAAGCTCCTTAACCCTAAAATATTAGCTTTATTTTAAGCCAGCTTTCTTCTGATTGGCTGCCCCTCACAGACACAACAGGTTTGAGCAACTGGTGGGTGGGGCTTCTGTTCTGAACATATAAGGACTTCCCCTCTCACTGACATCCTTATACTTTATACTTTACTTACACATGTACACTGCCCTTATTTGAAGCTTTGCCCATATTTAGCCCCATTAAATGAATTTCTAATGTGTCTCTTACAAATAAAATCACCTTTCTACTACTAAGACATTAATTTTCCTGACTTAGCTGAAACCACCTTAATTAAAAATTATTTGACCTTCTAGCTTTTGTCCAACTACTTTTCCTATTTTAGTTTACACAGACTTGTGTTGCTGTAAATAAATAACTAAAATGAGTGTTTTTTTGTCCGAAATTTGCTGCGTGTGTTAAATGCATTGCATCTTTGGTTGTTTCCATGTGACTGAACTATGAAATACGTGAATCACACATTTGCAGGTTCCAGACCCAGACTGCTGCAGGGAGTCAAATACAGTTTCAAACCAGAACACGCGAGCACTTCAAGAGTGATTCAGGTGTATCATCACACAGCTGATGAGACACTGCTCCCCACAGGAGGGTGTTTTTACACACAGGGGAACCTTAGATAGCACTAGAGGCTGTGCAACACCCATCATGGACTCCCCTCTGCGTGAGCGTTCCCCTCGCTGACAGCTAACCTCTTATTTTAGCTCGATGCACTCTGCGTGCCCTCTCTTCAAAGACCAATTTTTATCTGAGAGCAATCAGCAGAGAAGCTCCGTGATAAGATGCATGAAGATGTCACTGCTGATAGCGCGATGCCTCTGAAACAAGCTGTCACACTACAGGGGTGCGGTAAGCCCCCATGTTAGCGCTTCTTGAGCCTCAGAAATTAATGTGCCTCCATGTTGCTGCCATTTAGTTTCACATGGTGGCCAGCTTTTTCTTAGCAGCGGCTGAGATCAGATGGAGAAAAAAAAACATGTCTGTATTATAATACATGGTAGATAATAAGGCTAAAGATTATCAGATATATTAAGGCGTAGATTAAATATAATAATGATTTTTTGAGAAAAATAAAGAAGCTTTTTTTAGTCTGCTGGTAAGTTTAACCTCCTGAGATGACAAATAAGCCAAAAGCTGCAGTTTCTTTAACAGCTGAACTGAGGCTGGCTCCAAAAGACAGGACATGTAAAATCTCCAACAGCAACATTAAACATGGTTATAAGGGGCTACAAAGAATGGTTTGGAGTGGGGGGGGCTGTAGTTAATTTAATATGGGAGCTGGGGTTTTTAACATTTTCACGTTTTAATTATACTGGCCTAAAGTTCGGAGCCAGTACGAGATGAATCCCCATCCTGCATTTTGAAGTTTGGTTTTCCCAGAAGTCACCATATTCTGGTTGAAAGTAGAGGCGGGCGGATAAATCCAAATATCCATAGTATCGATACCAATGCTGGTATCAGTATCAGACTCATACTCGGACAATAGGACCAATACTTATTTCTATCTTTCAGTTCAGTATTTGGCCCACGCAGTTTCTGAACCTTTCTGTGTTTACTGTCACATCTATTTTTTAAAGCCCACAGCACATTTAAACAACAGAAATATCTTAAAATCTTTACTTGTATTAACAGTATCGGCAAAACTGGTCCAGAGACCAGCACTGTTTGTTTGTAGTAGGTTTGTACAGTCAGACAATTTAACATGGGACTGACTCTAATGAGCTTTTTTGTCATATTTATTGATTATTGATGTATCTACAAAATTATTT
Organism: Aulonocara stuartgranti; assembly: GCF_965226115.1. Classification (NCBI taxonomy): domain Eukaryota; kingdom Metazoa; phylum Chordata; class Actinopteri; order Cichliformes; family Cichlidae; genus Aulonocara; species Aulonocara stuartgranti. Next base: position 4,910,616 of record NC_138959.1, on the reverse strand, counting down.
ATAGGCAAGATTATTCATACAGCGCAAAAAGACACGAGTGGAGAACGTGAGGTAACATGTTAAGAAAACGCAGCGGTGAATTTCTGGTAATAAAAAATATAGATTATTAAACAATTTAAGTAATGATTTCAGTTTTACTTGAACCTGAATCTTAAAACTGCATTTAACCCCCTGAAAGACTTCCCTATAAATGAGTAAAAGCCTTTACCTGCTGCTCTAGTCCACAGTTTGCCCAGAGTGCTCAACACTATTATATTAGCATTATCACTAATGCAGAGAATGTTGATAAACAGAGCATTTACATGGATGCATAGTCTTCTGTGCGATTTAAATCCATGAAAGGATAAAAATAAACCTCGAGCAGGTGGTTTGGCAGGTACTCTATGACTCAGTAGATGAGTCATAAAAGGGAATTCCTATAATACTTGGCCATCACTGGGAAACACCCCAGCCCTGCTGAAGAGAGGAAAAGGAAAACTTCAAACTTCTCTCTGGAAACACCAAATTAACAGTAATCTATTATCACTTTAAGAGTTTCTGAACGTGTTTCTTTGGCTCTTCTACATCGCTTGGTTCAGTTATATTACTGTGGAAATCAGAGAGATAAAGCTGATTTGCATAGACAGTCGACCAACAATTTTGTGTGTGCAGGTCATTTTTGTAGGAAACCTGAGCTGTAGCATTGTAGTTCATAGTCAAAGCAGGATTTCTCCCTCTAGCTATGAGTGTTATCTGACCAATCACAGACATGCAGTATTTGACTAGCAGCGGAGCAGCTGATTTTACAGGAAATAAAGATGAAGCTTTAATGTTGTGAAATAATAAAAACGGAAAGCAACAGCTACTGCAGAAACATCAGCAGCGTGAGAGTTAAAGTATTAAAAGTGCTGCATGAATGTGTGTTTGCTTTAAGTGCTTTGGTCAGTGAGACAGTAAAAAAGCTCCGAAGGATAAATTTTAGCCTATTTGAAGCTATTTAAACATAATTAAGTTCAATATTTAAATGTGTGTCAGGCAGTTTTAGTTTTTATTCTTTCAGCTGCAGGCCTGGTGGTGTTAACCAGTGTGAGAGCAAGCACAGACTGACTATAAAAACAGAATAACTGACTCGTCTTAGGATCATACAATGAGGTTGATAGAACAAAAACACTGAATCTATGAATACATATTTCTCATCAGTGAAAGACTTCAGTGCTCAGGTGCTGATTTCATACCTGCTGATCTCTGATGTTGAACATAACCTGCTCTAGAGCAGGTAGGTTACCATGGTGATGTATGCTCAGACAAAGTGAGCCATAAACCTAAATCCTGCTCTGTGGTGCAGGACTCTGCTCAAACAAGCTCAAACCAGCACCTAAGCTTCTCCATTAGGCCTCTTCTTGTAGCTCAAATGTTCACGTTTCCTTGTTTTTTCCAGGCAAACTTAAACAAAACACAACAAAAGAAACAGACCAGTGACTCTCACACTGCAGCCACCAGGTTTACCTTTACCGGGCACAACAAAGAACACAACATCTCAAGCACACCTGCTCTTTATCAGATGGTAACGCTTATGCGCGCCACCTTAAATCACACACCACTTGTCACATGGTGCAAATATTAAAACATCATATAATTAGCCTGATAATAAACCACGAAAGTCCACACCAAATGTGCCTCTTAATGTGCTTTTAAACCTTAAAACTTCCAACTTTCAAACCTGCCCGTTCAGCCGACAGCCGCTGTGAGTTTTGTCCTTGGTTGTGCTGCAGCGCCGGCTTTGCTTTGAGTTGAAGATAACAAAACAAAGAGTGTATTTCGGCTGTTAAAGACACCCCGCTGTGTAATGAGTCTCAGCCCTCATTATTCGCAGTAAAAGGCTCTCCTCTTCCTTTCAGGAGTGACAAATCTCTGGTTCATTGATGCCAGTGTAGCTGCTGGGCTAGTCTGTTTATCATGCGTAGAGGTTTCATGTCACTCCATCCTGCTCTTTGTCTACCCTTTGTAACTGTGACAGCAGCTGTTGATTTACTGTCTCTGTCTGTCGTCAGAAGTTGGCTTCAAGGTCTTTCTGTATACGTGACGGCTTCATCTCTGAAGCATAAGTCATCAAGTTGGAAATGGTGTTAATCACAAGTTTGCTCACTTTCTGTTTCACCTTGTTCTTGTCTACGCAAAGCGTCCCTGTGCGGGTTCGAGGCAGCTTCTTTGTCACAATCAACAAAACTCTGACCCACTTTGATGAGCGGCTAAGTGGGTTTCTCTGTTTTTGGTTTCCAGCTTTTCACACATGTACTCAGCCTTCGCAGCTCTTCACTCGAACAGATCCCTGAAGAACTCCAGATTAAGTACTTTAAAGTGCACCAACAGAGATGGGAAGCACTTTTTAGGGGGGAAATGCTTATGCCATTACTGCGTGACTGATGTAGATCACATCCTGTATGCATCTGAAAAAACTTGGCAAATTAAAAAAAATGATCAGCAAATATTAAAAATAATCTATAAGAACGTCTCACAGGCGTCACCCCATGATTTAGCAGCTTGCAGAACCACCTCTAGCAGCATTAAAGTGATGTCTTTCTGTTTTACTTTATCGGACTCTCGCATTGTTGTGCAGCAATTGTTTCATGACTCTTTTGAATTATGTTGCTTCATTTCATTGAAGTTTGCAGGCATTTGTTTACATACTGCTCTCTGGAGTTGCGGACTCATTGCGGCCTATCAGTCACTTCTTTTTCAGTAACGCTGTTGTACATTTGCTGCTGTTCTTGGGATCATTGTCCTGTTGTAGGATCCAGTTTGTGGAAAGCTTTATCTATCGGCCTCACTTTTCACTTGTACTTTGGTGTAGAGGAGGAGGAGTTCATGGTCAACTCAGTGACTGTAAAGTGCTCAGATCATCACCCCTGTGCTGACAGTTAGTGCGAGGTGTTCACGCTGATATCCTGTGTTTGATTGTCTTTTTAAGAGATTTTTTTTCTCCCAGCAACTCTTTTTCCACTGTAGTGTGATGAACTTTAACCTTTAACATTCTAACTTAGGCTTTGACAGCGTGGTCTGACCTCTGGGTGAATTTGCTGAGAAGATTGTGGCATTGTGTTAACACACACCTGAACGCTCCAGACCAGCACACTGGTAAAATCCTGCTTTTACAGAGCTGCTCACACACGCTTATGTGCAATTAATATTCATTACATCCACAAACCTCTGAGGTCTTCCTCTTTTCTGCCTGCCTGACAGCTCCGTCTTCCTTTGTCCAGGGAGTCCTCTGTCCCTCCTCTGCACATGTCCAAGTCATCTCAACCTTGCCTCTCCAACTTTGTCTCGCTGATGTCCTCATTTCTAATCGTCTCTACTCTCAATGAAAACCTCAGCTTCCTGTCGTTCGCTTGTCACAGCCACCGTCTCCAAATCGTACATCATCGCAGGTCTCACAGTCGTCTCGTAAACCTTCCCTTTCACTTTCTGCCACAAATCCCCTGAGACTCGTCTCCACCCGTCTCCACCCGTCTCCACCCGTCTGTCTTGCGCGCTGTATGTTGGTACTTTACTGTAATGTAACCTCTGAATCACACATGATCTTGAGTATCATCATTTGTTATTTCACTTTCACTGAACACCATGATTGTTGTTTCAGTGATACATTATTAAACTGCCTTCACCTAAATTCATATAATGTCCATTTACCTCCTAATATCTTACATTTAGCATTTATTTATGCACGTAATCAGACCTGAAAGGATTCCTGGACGGTGTCTTTAAGTCTCAGACTGTCTCAGTGTCGGTGCCGCCTGCAGGTAAATGATGCAGGTGATGACTCACCCGGCCAGGCTTCCCCGCTCCCCCCCCCCCCTTTCCCGTTACATCTTGCCTCGGTTTAACATCTCAGGATGGATTTCTGCAGCGTGTTTCGAGCTGCATCGTCCCACGCAGCTGGCTCAAGCAGTGGCGTACACACATAATGGAAAATGTCATTTATGTAACACAGTAAATAGCAATTAGTTCCATCGCTCCGGAGAAGAAAGGTTCCTGCACATTCGCCGCAGGTTTCTCTCCTGCATCGAAGCTAAAATTAGAGTTCACGTTGGAGCACATCACTTACACACACGGCTGGTATTTACAGTATGCAGGTAAATGACAGTATCCTGTTTGCATCGAAGTTACATAAATGAGCTGAATGCTGGGGATTTGGTGGAGGCTTGCTCTCAGATACTGGCACGGTTCAGTTTTTAAAAATGATTTAAATGACATCCATTCTGTGAGGTGGCCAGTGACAGAGGCGAACATTTGGAAAGTGTAAATTGATTATCTGGCAGATAAGAGGAGCACTTCCCTTTTATCTGCCTCCTCATAATCATCAGGAATTCCTTTGATTAAAAGGACAGAAAAGGCTTCGGCTTGTGTGTGTTTTTGTTGTCGCACGCTTACGTGCGCATCTAGGCTTTTAAAACAATGTGAGATTTCTTGCAGAAGAAATTGAGTTATTATTCGAAGCGCCGCATGTCCGTGTTAGATGATCAATTATTTGCCTCATTTAGCTTTTTCCTGTTTTCAAAAAGAGAAACTTGCTTGCATTTTAAGTGTGCAAGGGACAAGTTTGTGTTGTCTGACACACCTTCTTTAGCTTCACCTGTGTCTCCTTCCATGTGTATCTGACCCTCACTACTGTTTTTCCAGTATTGTCTTCTTGTGCATGACCTTTTAATGACCTAACTTCTTGCTGATTGTTTGCCTCACTGCTTATTTCTGATTAAAGAATTGCATTTTGGAGTTTTATTTAATCTCTGAGTGTCCTGCATTTGCATCCTCTCCTCCGTGTTACTTTTAAAACTCAGAGAAATCCACCCATGCGATAACTGCAGAGGTCACCTGTGATCATAATATATGTATAGTTAAACATTACCCACCATATTTTGCCAGAAACACAGGTCTTGTGATAAAGGCATCTTGGTGATTTCAGCTTTTTTACTGGAAATCATAAAAGAAGGTTTGACTAACATTTAGGAGGGCATGAATTTATATTGAGGAAGAATAAAGTGAAATGTATCAGCACAGTGAAATCTCAAAGGATGCTGAGATGAGATGGATGACACGCATGGCAGCATTTGGTAAGCAGCATGCTGCTGTCTCCACAGTTTTTATGTTGCAGCCTCTTAGTAATAAGATCTGATTTGTAACTGCTGACTGCAGAAGTCAGTAAAACACAGACTTCACTGAAGCAGTGTGAATGCTCTGCATGAAACATGAATGTTATGGGGACATTTTCAAATAACCTGAGGTCTCCTTGTAAAACTGATCCTGTGAAAAAAGGGCTTCGGTGTGGGCTAACGGCTGAGCTAAACCAGCTCGCCTTTCTGTTCATATTTCACACTAAAACATCAATGATGCCATATGCTGTAATCTCTACAGATGCAGCATCTGTAGGCAGGTATCAAAAGCTTTCAGCTTTCAGCTCACAGAAATCTGAGGAGTATTGATTAATCATGTTTGAGCACCAGGTAACAGTGTGTATGTATAGCAAAAGGAAATGCAGTCTGGCTGAAATGCACCCTGTGATGGTGGCAGGGTGACCTGTTTGGCGTTACTCAGCCTTTCGCCCTATTTCAGGTGGGGAACTGGTGTTTTAAAAAAAAGAAAGGATGAGGTAACCAGTGACTGGAACAGAGGAATGACCAGAATAGGAAGTGTGAACCATGTGTTTTTGCTGGTCCTGAAACCCCAAAATATTGGCTGCTGCCCTCGATGCTAAACCATGAGATGAGCTGATGGATTCCCAGCTTAGGATAATGTTTGGTGCAGACATTCATTTTCTCCTCGGGATGATACTTAGGAACTTCACTGGTCCTCTTTCCTTTTGTCCCGGTTCTCCCTGTGCCTGCTTGGGTTCTCTGTGGGTTCTGTGGCTTCCCACAGTCCAGACACATGCATGTTAGGTTAATTAGTGATTCTAAGTTGTCCACATACTCAACACTGTGTCTAAGTTTGTTACTTTTGATGTTTTAACAGCTTTTTGCCTTCATTAGTCGGTGTAGACAGAGAGGAAACCTAAAATGTTGTGATCCCAGTATGTGATTTAAGCCTTTGCACTTAGGCCAAACCTATTTTCCTTTGAGTTTATGTATGTAAATGTATATTAGAGCTGTAGAAATGTCTCCTAAACAAATTGTGGGATATTCTTTGCATCTAAGGCAATCAAACATAACTTCAGCAGAAAGCGTTGTACTAGTGGTTCTTCATAGAATCTTATCTAGTATCATGACTCTGAGCTCCGATGTAAAGGATTTCCCGGCACTCTTTGCTGTTCTGCAGCAGCGACACACTTGCAGGCTTGTTTGTTGGGTCCTTATCAGTTGATCAGATATTAAGTGTTGCCTCGCTTCAGTCATTAAAAAGCGGCTCATGGTTATTTCTCTGCACTGCCATTGGATGAGAAGAGGAAGCAGGAAAACAGGGCAAGTTTAAGGTGATGTGAGACCTACAAACAGGATTCTTTAAAGCTGCTTTTTATTTGACCTCCAATTCTTTTTTTGAATCAAACAGTCCTCAAATTTATAAATCTGCTCAGCATTTCAAAAACAGGCAGATGGTTTGGTTGTGCACACCTTAAATGTCTGTATTCACGCAGCACTTTCGAACATACAACTTTCTTTTTTATAGTGATTGAAGGCTTCCTCTGGCTTGAAACACTTGTTGTCAAATCATCCTGCAGCGACGCTCCCTGACTGACTTATAGCTGAGAACGGCAGCATATGTTCCCGAATGACACAGCAGGTGATCTTCTCTGTTCATGCAAAGAAGCAGGCTTTCTGTGGTGTGTTACTCTTCAAAGTCTTCCTCCCAAGACTGTAATGCAGTCTGTCTTTTTTTCTTTTTCATGCCTCCACCCATAATAAGCTCTGCATTGGCACTGGGTTGCAGAACAGCAGCAGCCTCACCTTTTTGGCTCATGTTGTTGCAGTGTTGAATGAAGATGGAGTCTGTGTGTGCGGCCTGAGGGCCTCTCCTCAGAAGGCATCTGCTGCCTCGCGGCGTCTGATCTAATCACAGCTGACATATAGAAAAAAAAAAAGCCCCACGCCCTGCAAAGGAAGCATAAAGTAAACTGAAGGATTATGTTTGCCCTGAATTTTCTCACCCTTTCCTTCCATCGTTGCCTCTTTCTTTCCTCCACGCTGTTGTTTCCACTTCTTCAGCGACCTTTTCTGCCTCGTAAATGGATTTCTAACAACGTTCACGTCTCTCGCAGATCGTGCTGAAAATTTATCACGTTGACGTGAGAGCGTAATCCAGAGGAACAAACACATTGGTCGCTATCTGTTAAAATATTCAGTGTTGCCTGATGCGGCTTCGCCAAACACAACATACGCTGCTGTTCAAGGCTTCCATCCTGATCGGCAGCGATAACGCCGATGAATATTTCACCGTTACAGAATGTGGGTCGCAGCGAGGAAGCGAGGCCTTGCGGGGAGCGCCATAAATATCTCCCTCTCTCTGGTTTTTAATGGTTGTGCTTTATTAGGGCTGTGCAGCTCACAAGTAAAAAGGTCCAAGGAAACCCAGAGGAGCTCTGAGGAGCCCGAGGCGAGGAGTTACTTCATCTGCAGAGAATCTCTTGTTTTTGTTTCACCAGGCATTGTGGAGTTCCTTAAAATGAGAAAGAAGCAAAAAAAACCTTTGTGTCAAAAAAATACAAAGAGAGAAAGGGAGGAAAATATAAAGGGGGAAGACTCGTGCTGTGCTGTTCTTGTGTAAAAGGCACACATGACTCCTTTGATAGTGCTGCCTGCGGAGAGCTGAAAGTGGTTTAGTCATGTCTCTTTCTTTTATAAAGGTGAGTCCAGGTGAAACAATAGCCTGCATAGAAAAGATGGGTGTCATTTATTAGTGAAGTTGTTTGTTGAAGTGAGGGGAGGCTGTGACAGAGAAACAGAGGGGATTTGCAACCCCATGCCTCAAAGCAAGCCCTGCTTTTTTGTTTGTTTCTGTCTAAATGTAACAATATTTCACAAAAATAAATCTACGCTTCATTCAATAAAACATGAAACTAGTAACTGAGACCAAAAACCCATCAGGAAAGTGTTTACTGAGGTCGTAGGTCAAACTTCAATACAATTTCTATTTGCAACGAGTCGCCCTCTGCTAGTCATCATGAACATTTTCATTTTCAGCTTAATTTCTCAGACCTGAAAGCTGCGTCCATTTTTATATGTGTTTATTTTATGTTTATATATATGTTTACATATATATGTATTTATAAATCGTAATATGAATAGATGAACATGAACAGACACAATGACCTCTGGTGGTCACTCATTTTTGGTAGTAACTAGTTTTAACTCGGTTACAGCAAGAATTTGGGCTACAAAAGGTTATTTACAAAAATTTATTAAAAAACGATTCTTAATTTCACTTAGAAATATATCATATTTTAAAGTTTTATATGGGTTAATCTTTAGGCTAAACATACCAGATAAGATGTACTTATAATCCTAATCAATCTGGTTTTAATCTAGTGCTGTGCGATACTGTAAATTTTAATACAGGGCCGATAACAACACTGATATTTTCAGCTACAAAGGCAGCTTATGTTGAGAGCAGTCTGCCATGATTCATGGGATGAATAATCATTAATTATCAAATTCTGAACACATTTTAATGACCACTAAATCACATTTTTCACTTTAATACAACAAAAAAACACCTTTCAGCTTTTCATGTATTTTTAAGCTGTTTTGTTTTTTGGATACCTGGAATGTAAATGTTTCTGTCTCTGAAGCACTTTGGATCAAGTTCTGATGTTTAAGTGTGATTTATAAATAAAATAGACGTGCTATTTTAACACAAAAAGGTTCAGACATTTAAAAAAACACAGTTCAACTAAGCTACATACTGAACTTTGAAGATAGAAATAAAGTATCAATCCTATTGCGCTAGTAACAATACCAGCTTTGGTATCGATATCATGGATGACCTCTAGTTTAATCGGCGTCAGTGTTATTGGCGTGCCCCGGGGATGCAGGCCAATCCAAAAAGGTTTGGCCTCAGCTGAGTTTGACATACATTGACATACAACTATAAGTAAATACATGAGTAATGACAAAGCTGAACACCCACATTGCTGATAAGTAACTGCAGTAACAACCAAGCTTGCGTTACTTATTCAGGTAACAACAGGTTAGTGCACCTGCAGCACAACTCAGGGCAACGCTGATTTGGGAGCGTGTAAGGTTGTGAAAGCCAGACTTTGGGAAGTTCCCCACGTGTCTCCATGGACGTAAAAAGAGGTCATTCATCAGGTTTGAGGCCAACTTTAAAGCAAATGTGTCGAATTTATTCCGCACCCGCAGTCGGAGACCCCAGCTGTGCCAGTGTGTGGCGAGCTCATTAATCCACTTCTGCACCTCGAGAAAATGTCTTTGGTGCTTTGTGCACTACGACACATACGATGGTACGTGTTGCTTATAATTATAAAGAATTGCATCTTCTTAAATGTACATTTAACAGGCCTATTTTTTAACTCTAAATCTTAATTCATGTCCTTTTGTGTGTGTGTTTGTGTGTGTCTGTGTCTCTTTTTTTAGACACAGCTTTCTTCAGATTTTATAGGAGAAAATCCTTTTGGATTAAAGTTTACAATTATTCACCTTTAAGAAACTGAACTAATGAAACAAATCTGTGTTGTTTTAGAAATTATTTTCTTTTTATTGTTCTTCCTTTTCTGAGCTATTTTTGATCCTGAACTTATATCTCATGATTATTTGGAAATAACTTGATTTTAGAAAGCAAAGCTGTTGATGGGGAATCACATTGAACGAGTGAATCATCAGAAGATGGAAAGAAATTTTAAAAAATAAAAGCTTCATTTTCTTGTTTGTGTCCGTCAGAGTGAGTAAAGTGGGACTTATGGTCCAGCGGAGATGGTACGTTTGCTGTCCGCTCTGCTCCGGGGATGAAGTGAGCGCTGATGTCAGATGGAGGCAGTGTACAAATGACGTGGTGAAGGCGGTCTGGGTTACAAACTGAGTGTGAAAGCCAATGAAAAGCGTCCACTGCAGTCACGTCTCTGTTTTCATTCTATATTTTTTGATCTTTGAAGTTTTTTTTCACAGTTTGTTCGTTCCCAGTGAACTCCGTTGTTGCTCACTGCTCTATTCTGGCACACTAGTCAACCAATCAGCATTTGGAAGATGCTTACATCATCTGCTGACATCAATGCGCGGTTAGGATTTTGAAGGACTGCACAGGAGTGCGTCTAGGTTGGGTGAAAATGCCTCTACACACAATTGTGCAACTTTAAATCCCACTTAAAGGTTTGGGATCAGTTTTTCAACTAGACTAGAGTAATTGGCTCTATAGTGTAGTGGTTTACATGTAAGCTCAAAGAGGAAAAAAATCTCTGGTTTGATCCCAGGCGCAAATACCTTTGGGGTTGTATCAGGAAGGGAAATCTGCAACAGTTAGATTTCTGAAGTCGTAGAATAGAATAGAATAGAATTCAACTTTATTGTCATTGCACATGCACAGGTACAGGGCAACGAAATGCAGTTTGCATCCATCCAGAAGTGCTTTAGTGATATACCGGTAGATATATTACAATATATATTAGCAATAATATAGATATGTAAGTATATTACAGAAATGGGTCTATTATGGTATGTTACAATGTACACGGTATGAAGTATGTTGTGAATATTCTATAACTAAGTATGTACAGGCTGTAGTGAGTACAAGCTATGTACAGGCTATGAACAGGATATAAATATGAAAAACTACACAGAATATGAAATAAATAACTTTACAGAAATCTGAGATATACAGCTATACAGAAATGGGAACTATGCAAGTTGTAAACAGTTGTAGGATTAAAAATTATCGAATGTACAGAATGATTATTTACACAGAGCTATACAGTAGTGCAGTTAAGATAAGTGAGGGTGTGGATAGTTTCTACAGAGGCTATATACATATATAGACACATGTAATTATTATTTATAACAGTCAAAATGATATTATAGCCACGTTGGTTTGTACTTCTGACTAATCAAAAAGCCCATTTTCCACATTTTTAAAGGACTACAGCCACAGATGAAACGATTATTAAAGAGCTTGCTGTTAAGCTCCACCCACTGTTTTGTGTTTGTTGTGACGGCTGATTTAAATCTTTGGATGGACGAGCGACACCCGCACGCACACATCTCTGGCTCCATCAGCGGGATGTATAACCGCATGCTTCCTGCAGGAATATTACCTGCGTGGTTGCCATATCTCACACAATGTGTCGCGCTCACCTGCTGGCACATTTCTGATTTGCACATAGTAAATCGAGGCCCTGGCAAAGCCTCCCCCTTATCTTCATAACACAAACAAACAAAACACACCACCGTTATAAGTCTCCCGTTTCTCAGGACAAACCAATTCAGTTTGGTTATGCCGTGAGATCGTGTCTCCATTGGTCAGGGTGGCAGTAATGGAAAGAGATTAAATTCTCTCTACAGTAATTACTGTGGCAGAGAAGATTTGAGAGGACTAATGGCTGTTTTCAAGAAGCCTGTGGACTCAATATTTCAATTAGTCGGATGTTTACTTGTGTTATTTGAAATATGAAGATGAGGGGAAGGTATAATGACACCTGGCAAAATTCAAACAGAAACATTTTAATACTTAATAACATAATTTAGACAGAGCAGTAAGAGAGGAATGAATAGCATGAGATTAAAAACATGTTCAAAGATCCTGGTTGAAGTACTGCTTATTGCAATACTTCCTATTACTTTCTCTTGTGATTGAGCAATCATCGATACAATGCAGTTGGATATCGGTGTTTTTATTTACACACGCAGGTGTTTAACACTTCAAAAAGTCAAAATTAGCAGCTTCATGATTCACCGTGGTGGAATTTATTGCATTGAGGAAGATGACAGTTTAAGGAGGGATGTGGCACCAAAGCAGCAAATACACGGGCATTTCTTCTTCTTCATGTATCATTACGTGTGCACTGAGTGTCGTTTTTTTTTCATGTGCAACGATAGTGGGGTGGGTTAATTCTTCTTATAGTTACAAGTCTCTCCCCTCCAAATGACATTATTTACCAATTAATTTGTGAGGAATAACTGAGCAGTGAGTCTCTCAGCCTGAGGATGCTCTACAGCTCCATATGTTTGACTACAGCTGGTGACAGGAGGACTACAGCCGGTACTCCGCTTCAAGATGGTGGAGAATGTCTGACATCCAATAAAATCAAAGTTTTTGTCTTTATAAAGTGAAAACAGTTTACCCAGTTACATCTGAATTGAATACTGCTTTTAGATATTTAGATAAATAAAATTAAATACAAAATTAATAAATACAATAATAATAAATTTAAAAACACAGAATATTTGCGCACATCAATAATAATGGACAATAGTCATATCCAGATGAGCAGAGTGAGAACTCAGCAGAACAGAAAAGCCAAATTCAAATCAAATTGTCCTCATATTCATAGATTTGGTATTAAACACATAGTTTTCTCTCGGTGGACGCTTGAAACAAATTCAAAGACTCTGTGGGCTTTAAATGTGAGTGTTTTTAATTTGATGAAGAGCGGATTACACAGCTGATTGAAACCAGTGTTATTGATGATTGTTTATATGTATGCTGGTGGACAGTGCAGATCCATAACAACTGAAGCTAAACTAAGAGACATCCTGTCACCTGTAAATCGCATGCTGTCCTTTATACAGATTCTGCCTCCAGGTGTGGGCGGGTCCTATTAGAAACAGTCAAGCTTGCAGTCTCAGGTGTTCAGAAGCTGCCAAAACAGCTGGAAAAAGCTGAGAGAGCAGACTTGTTTTGTGCTCTACAAATATTATTTTGTTGCTAACATACGTTGATCTGTATTTATACAAACTGGCCAAACTGCTCATTCCTGTGAAGAGCCTTGTAAATCCATTAAGTTTCATCCCCAGCAGCTTTCTGCTGCTTGGGTGTGCATGAGTGTGAAGTGTGTGTGACTCTGAGCCTGTGTGTATACATGCATATGTATAGATGTCTGCATAGCTGTTACTGAGGGGCTGGTTAAGTGCTAACAAAGCTGCTGGCACAGATTCATGTTTTGTGAGAGTGGAGGATTTCCCAAGGCGGCTATTAGTCCGATGCACACAAGGACATTTCAGAGACTGCATACTAAACATAATTTATATATGTGTGTGTGTGTGTGTGTGTGTGTGTGTGTGTGTGTGTGTGTGTGTGTGTTAGTTTTTCTAAATGTGCATCTGTGTCTCCTGATCCCTGCCTTCAGATCTATTTCTGCTCAGTAACAGGCTTGACATCATATATGGAGGAAAAATGAGAAGATAGCAGTTACATTTCTCACTTAATACTGAATTGAATTACATTTTATTTCTATATGTTTTATATTGTGTCCTCAAAATAGACCAGAGTAAAATATGCCAGAGCTGATTTCCTGCTACAGTTGTATTGTACAAAAAGCTTTTGTTAGTCTGAGGCTGCCTGAGGCTAAATTGAATTTAAGGGAAATCTACATGCTGCAGCACAAAGTTAGGGTCACAGCCAGGAGCTGCTTTCACTGTAAGCTATGCATGTAAGCTATTTTCTCAGTGGTAAATGTCCAATCTGACATCTCTAAGTCATTTGTTTCCCCCAAATCCCAAAGATTTTCAGCTTTTTCCCACATATATGTTTTATGACATATGCATCCTACATAAATATCAAAGAAAACAGAAAATTATGGCGTGCAATAAGCTGAAATCTGCAAGAGTTTGACATATTTCAACATTAATTAAAATGGTTGCACATTGATTTTATCTCTGATGATTAATCAGTTCATTGAGCTTTTGGCTCAAGTGCTCATGATGCTGTTTTGTGTAGTAGTTTCCTGTTTCAGTTTGATAATATTGGAGTGCTGATGAACTTGAGCCCTGACCTGAACTCTGTCCAACAGCTCTGGGATGAAGTGGAACGCCAACTGTGAGCCAGTCGGTGCTTATCACCCAGCATCAGTGTTGGACCTCGCTAAAGCTCCTGTGGATGAAATCCCTGCAGCAGGTTCAACATCTGCTCGAAAGTCTGCAGGCAGAAGAGCAGAGGCTGTTAGAGCAGCAGAGTTTTAACTGTGATGTTCAAGTGTCCACATACCTTTGACCACAAAACACATCGTTTTGTACTCCTTTTTTCGGATCGTTTTTTCTGCTCTTGGCTCTTTGTGATGTCAGAGAGTGAATATTCCCTAATGTGGCATCTCAGGCACACAGGTCTGGCTGTGAAGCTCCACCCACCTGCTTCCACCCCTTCTGTTTGAGAGGAAGGAGTTTAAATATCTTCTTTCTCGTGGCAAAAATCTTCTTCATTCTTCTTCTTCCTTCTTTGTCACTGTTCTTCTTCATCCTTCTTCTTTTTCACCTTTCACCTCCGTCTCTTCCAGCTGTTCCCTTTAGGGGTTACCAAAGCCTCCATCTCTCCCTTGTATCCTGCTTCTCATCCGCATCTCTTCCTCATCCATGAACCTTTGCTGTGGTCTTCCTCTTTTCTTCCTGCCTGGCTGCTTCATAGTTTAGACACGATCTCTGGTCTGTTGATCCATGATTGTGGACTCAAGTTACACCTTTCTTGTGTGTCCCTATATTTTCCACTTCTTAAAGGTGCAAAGGTGTTCGGTTGGAGGCTGGAGGGGATGGTGTCAGGCCAAATCATTTGAAAGCTCACACCAGAGACCCACATTTCATGTATACACGTCAAAGATTTTAACACTTCATTTGTATAATACCTTTTAAAATACATTATTTTATTTTAAAAAACTGTTGCTCGGTTAAGTTTAAGCATTAAAATCACTGGATAAGGTTAGAAAAATCTCATGTTTTTTGTTATAATACAATGGTAGCCACTTCTTTGGTTTATTGTATGGGTTTATTGGTTGCTGTGGTAACACGTCCCCACTTTGTCTGGACAAAATAATAAAAAATGCCTCATTTCTAAATACGTTACTTACACACTGCAGAGATTTGTGTTCATGAACACAAAGAAACAGAGTTTTTTAAAATGGAGTGTTTTGTTGTTCATCCACATGAGATCGGGCTGATGTTTCAGAAAAAGCATGAACTCAGGGCTGCACCAAGGTCGAAGAAAAGACAAAACAAAACAAAAATACATATTTTAAGCTATGAATCATAAAATCTGCTCTATTTGAGTCCAAGGACAAAAATATTGAGCTGGAATTGAGCAATGATGGGACCTGGGCAAGGAATGGTTTAAGTAAGTGCATTTTCCATTGATAAACATGCAAACCTCACACAGGTGAACCTGCTTGGGTTTGAACCCAGAGCCTCGTTGATGTGAGCCACAGTCCTCCATTTTCCACATGTCAGAGCTTATGTTTCTTAATTCTCACAAGTTTCAGATAATTTCTAAGTTTAGATGAAAATATTTCATATTTTTGATGTGCTCTCACACTTTTAGACCCCACAGCGTTGCCACTCCTTGAGTTAGTAGGCTTACAGATAAAGGATGCTTAACCATTGCCAGCAATTATTGTTTTACTATGAAAAGATGAAATGACACAAATAGATTGAGAGATTTATTTTAATATGTTACAAATAACATGGTACAGATTTTTTATTGCACTGCTCGATTTTGATAACATTAAAAACTAAAATGTGTGAGTGATGATAAAGTCCCAGAAGCTGACTGTGAAAATAGAAAAAGCTGTTACTCAGAGAGTATCTGACTGCAGTGACTGTGATTTATCCTCTGTGGTGATTTTAATGTGTTTAAAAATCAGAGAGAGCCGCTGGGGAATCCTATCACAGCACAGGTTTATAGATTTCCACCAGTCTCTTTCTTATTTTTCTGAACTCATGAGTCTGGATGCTGTGAGATGCCAATTTGCCAAAAGCCTTTTGTGAGCTCACGCTCAGATTACAAGTGCTGGCAACATTTCAGATGCAACATTTCAGATACATTTGCCAGCCATGCAACACCCTTGTATGCTCATGCTTGGCTCACAAGTATCAGAGCTGTCAGTGACAGGAAGTGATCTCACAGCTTGCATGCAGAAAACTAGGACTGTGGTCCTGCACGAGAGCTTGCTGTCCTCAGAAGTGATTTTCATCATAAAATGTCACTGCGAGAAATGTGAAATCGCAAAAGGCTGAGCCTGACCGAGGATGAGCGAGGTCAATGGTATCCACAGCGACGGCCTAACCTCACAGAGACAGAAAGTCTGAAGATATGAGAGGGGAGGGAGGGAAGCTCAGGGAGCGTCCGACTCCTTTCATCCCTGCTCTCTCGCAGATCATCGTTATTGTTAGCCGTCAGTGGGATGAACGACAAAACACTCCATTTAAAACTGTAAACCTCGCGTCAGCTTGACAATGCTGCTCCTGCTCCAGGCCCCTGCAGCATATTGTCTCGTCCCGCCTGTCACCTGCTTGAGTTATTTCACAGCTTTGGCAATGGCAGCATTAATACAAAGGCGTGTTTGCAAGCAAGGAATTTCTCACCCTTAGTGCATTTTCTAACTTTTTGGGTGCTTGTCTTGTCTTTCTCCTCCCTCTTCAGTCCTCTTCTCACAGCTATTAGTCATTCCCTGTAAGTGCTGAGTATGATGAGAACTTGGCAGGAGAGAGGCCTCCCCTGCTCAATCAGCACTCCTGCAGAGACCAGTCCAATGGGCTGTCCTCAGCCCGGCTGCCAGACCCGGCTGTGTGTTTCCTGAGCTACAACGAGGGACGAGAGGCTCAGAGAGAAATGGCTTGATTTTATGGAGGGAGGGACTGAGCTGACAAAAAACTAAACAAACAAAATTTAAAAAAATGAGAGCGAAAGAGGACAAGTGAACAGAGCAGAGCGTTGACCTGCTTGCCAAAATATGCAAGGCTCTTGTGGAACCCATCGCTGGCTGTGACCCAACTCCTTTTGGACTTGGTGGCTGGAGGGGGGCAGGATAAACAAAACATGTCTGTAGCTCTCTGAAGAACAGCCACTTCGCCAGATGTTCAGTTTTATCCAGGAAAGGCCCTGGAGGATCTGTTAACATCAAATTAAGCTGCAGACTAATAGCTCAGTGGGGTTTCACCTGATCAGATACAAAGTGTTTTAGTCTTACATTTTAAAGGTTTGCTTTTGCTTCTCTGAAGCAGCACCTCTCAGCAAGGGGCCAACGAATCAAAGGGCCTCTAATGAAACGTATTTTTTGCACCTGAATTACAGAAAAACATGTTCTCAATTCGGGCTGTCAAATAATCAGTTTGTCTTTCGGCATTAGCAATCAGTTCAGATCATCAGTTGTTTAATTGATTTCATATTTACTTGGCAGGCCTTAGACAGTAGAGTGTAAAGAGTTCAGGTAAAGTCTCCACTAGATTTCAGAAATCTCTCACAAGGTCACCTAAAAGTATCCAACTCATGGTCTATATTCAAACCCTACATGGTTATAAAGCTGAAGATACTTAAGTCTTTGGTTGGATCTCCCAATTTTCTTGAACTGAGCTGATCATAAGCCTGTTACATAGTTGACCTCAATGGTTCTACCGTTTTAAAAACGAGTTTAATAGTATTAATAATAATAACAGTAAGCATAATTAGCTGCATTGGCAGAAGCAATACTGGCCTGCGTTTGGTTGGAGCGGTCCCGTTGTAGTAGGTTTATATGCTAAGAGCCAGTGGTTCACATCCCATTTGGTTTTATTTGGTTGAATCATTAAAAATCTCTTGATTGAGGTTTATGAAAAGATTGTGGGTTTGAGTTCAAAAACTCAACCTTGACCTGGCAGATTTGATAAACCAGTATTATTATACACTTGGTGTCTAGATAAGTCCTGGGCTACATGTATGATATTGGCTTAAACCTCGCACACGTGTGTCTAAACACCCCAACATTGCATGCCACCAAACACTCTTGTTAGTCTGCAACACTGTCAGTAGATACATAATAAAAACTTCTTGTAAGTTACTAGCAAAGAAAGGCGATAGAGAGATAAAACAGTGCTACACATTCAGCCAAAATAAAAAAAAACATCCTGAAATCTACACATTGGGAACTCTTAGCAATAGACAGGATTTCTGTGTTTTAGAAAAAGCTTTGAGAACGTCACTACACAGATGTCCAGTCAGTCAGTCTGTAGTCAGTGTCCTCAGCCTGTTCATTTCAACATATTTCAGGGTCTCTGGTGACAGGAAGAACCACCGGTCTTGTTCAGACCAGCTGTGTAAAGACATGAAAATAAAACCATGGGGTCGGAGGGCTCGCTGTCTCTGTGTGTGCATCAGCTCTTCACAGCTCAGGAGATGCAGAGTGTGGGAGAGTTCAAGCAGGGTGGCCGCAGTGACAGCAAGGTTCGCACATCACATTCATGCGTGTGTGAGGAGATGGTGTGTCAACTGCAGTCAAGGCTGTAGGTTGATTTGTTGTGTCAGGAATTGCTGAAATCTTACTGAGAACAGCTGGAAATGTGAAAAAGAACACTTTTTTCTAATAATATACTAATTATTTTATTTGTCTTTTATCTACTACTGTTGTCACCTCCACCAAGGAGGAACCCGAAGCTCACAAACTTCACACAGACGTGCTCTGGGCAGGTTCACACTCTCTTGCTGTGAACCACTGAGCTGCCAATTAACATCAAGTAAACACAACATAACATTTTTCATTTTTCATTAAAATTTTGGCTTATCTGCCTTGAGCAAGTAGGACTAATTTAGGTGGGGTTATGCTAAAAATGTTTGAACTAAGTTATTTTTGCATTTCTCGCATCAAAACAAGTTCAATCACAGTGTTCTGGCACAAATGCGTTTTAGGACGACATATATCTATTTTTTTCATACCAAAGGTTTTTCCAGACGTCACCAAATTTGGCTTCGGATGATCGTCAGACAAAGCTTCCTGAGCAATATTAGAGTATGTGGATTTTTCCTTTTCAAAAGTTGATCAGTGGCAAAGAGTCAAAAAACAGGAAATGCGATCACCCAATCATTCACATTTTGGGGGGAATTTACTATAATATTAAGTAAGAAAAAAAAAGCTTTGATGTTTCCAATGATTTGTTTGTTGACTTTCATAGAAGAGTGGACTGTTGGTCCTTGGCAGAGATCCACAGAGCCATCGAGTTTATTTTCTGCTCCTTTTCTTTGAAACGGACTTAGCTGGAAAGCATGACTAGTGTTAGTAACTATGTTACTAACACAATAGTAACATAGTGTTACTTGTGTTACTATTAATCAAAATAAACTCCTTTGATCACTTTGCTCCAGCAAGAAGAGCTGTCTGATGAGACGTCTCAATTATGCAACTCGGAGAACCAGGGTTACAAAAGTAACCTAAACTTATCTGCGATTAAAGCTTGTGATTCATGTGTAGAGCTGAAAAGCGTAATCAGTAATCATCAGCAAACATATTTATGCTTCTTCCCGCTTCTATTTTATACCTTAATGAATTATTTTTGGGCTTTGGAGATTTTTTTTCTGCCATTTTATATATAAATAGGTAAGTTAATGAGAAAGCAATTTATCAGAGGTTTATCCTTACAGCTCCCAGCCTTTTACTTCTATGTTAAAATGACTGTATTTTTAGCTGTACTGCAATATTGATATCATTAAAGTATGGAGCATTAAAGTTTCAGTCTGCTCTGCCTGAGCGATTCCTGCTCTTTAAAAAAATCATTTTTAAAAAGATCATATTATAAAGACCTTTAAATCTCAGGTAGGAAGGGTGGATGAGAGTTTAAAATTCCCCTTCAGTTTCCACAAACCTACTTCTTCTCAACTTTTATAATTTAAAAATGAGCATCTAAGTTATTACAAGCTCTAGTCAGTGCGGTTTATTTTGCCCCTGAATTTGTCCTCTTATACAGACTTATTGCTGGAGCTGTGTGCAGATATTACTTTGGTCTGAAAAAAAGGTTTAAATTGTCCTGTATTACCATAAAAATAAGGCTGAATTTAACATTAATCAGTGATAAACAGTGGACCAGGTCCTTCTATGCAAAAGTATAATCACAAATGCCAAAATAAGGATGAAATAAGGATTACAATGCAGTGATTTACAGTATATTTCTGTTCTTTGTTATTCTGCCAACATTTATTTTTAATTATTTGTTCTTTACACAGTTAATTTGAACATACAAGAATGCAAGAAATAGGAAATAAGAATGAAATCCTTCACAAACACATCCTTTAGTTTAATAATAGGTTTTTATGTTAATTTCAGCCTCCTTCCTGTTCACTCACAATACGTTTTCTGTTTACCTTCACTTTCCAGGCCACATTAATCCATCTTTGTGTGCTGTGTATAAGAGGCTTTCGGCTCCTTCACCCCTAAAAGTAGAGGTGTGTACGCTCTGTGCTACTTAAAAGCAAAAACATTTAGTAAGAGGAGGTGAAAAGTGAATCTCTGGCAGCTTTAAAGCAGTTCACAACCTCCTGCGGTGGATTTTATTTTTCCAGGCTTTGCTCTGTTTTGTTGGCTTGTCAATTGTGAGGGCCAACAAGGCCGAGGTACTCCGGGTGAATCTGGAATGAGTCAGGCCATTTCATTGTATTCATCGGAGAGAAGCTGGAGGGATTTAGTGCTCCTTGAGAAAAATAGAAAGCTCTCCGGAGAGCTGGACCTGGGCGTTCGAAACTTTTGGCTGTGAGCAGCATTTTGATGGGTTGTGCTCTTAGGAACAGGCTTTTCCTCCCCTTCGGTTATGTGTTGTTATCCTGTGCTGTGTGGCCGCTGATTACTATGCAACACTGCTTGGACATCTGAATCAAGGTGGTCTGTGTAGACAGCACAAGGCTGAATATCATCATGTGTTTTGTTTTGTTTTCCACTAAGAATTAAATTTTATTACTCAGTTAGCCCGAAAATGTTTTAGGTTTTAAAAGATTTTGCAGCATAAATTGCAATACTACCCATGTTGTCTTGTTTTGTATCTGTGCACTATAGTCACATCATTTTAATCTAAAAAAATCTCTTGTCCCTGGTAATAATTATCCCCAAAACCAGTGATCCCAGTATATGTGAATCAGGATTACCTGATCTTCATCATGATGAGCTACCCAGAGGGATTCATCCAACAGTTAAACAACTTTTGTAAAATCCTGTAAAACTAACCACACCTATGAGTGCTGTCTCAATACGGAGAGATCATTAGAAGGAGCTGACTGTCATTTATTGATATACAGAATTCAGTTATGCTATTTGGCGATTAGACTCGGATGGCCCATCGCAGCAGAATGAAATCCCAGCGGTGATGGGAATTGCAAGACCCCCCTGTAGTCTAGATGCCAGTGGTGATGAAGATAAGATGGAGTGAGCAGGTGGGTTGCACAAAGCACACTGCAAGGGAGAATGAAAGATGAGGAGCAGGATTATAGCGTGGAGACTGATTGAAGATACAGAAATGATGTCGTCGTTGAGTTTTACAGTGTGGGAAAGTGGAAGTGATGTAATTAACATACTAGCAGCCAAACACCTGGACAAGAAGACAGATGAGTGAATGCAGATCTTCCTTAGTGAACTTGCACACAGGCTTCATTTGGGGATTGCAGTCACACCCCGTTTAGTAATTCTGCCTCTTAGATGTAAAGGGATGTCATATCCACAGTCTGAGAAGACAACTTTTCAGTTTTCAAACTTCACAAAGTCCTAACGGGGTTTAGCTGACATTAGAGTTTTCAAGAGGATTAAATTTCAAATTAAAATGTTAAAATTCATCATGAAAAAACAAACTGTTTGTTTTTACCAGCAGTACTGTTGCAGTTCATGCCTGACTGGGCTGACATATGCAGTTCTGTGTTTAATGAACGTGCAGTAAGGAGCGGTGAATAATCAGAGGATAACGTTCAGCATGTTTAATGCTCAGAGACTGACTGTGCTCTGAAGACTGCTGAATTTGAAATATCTGTCTCGCGTAGTGTTTTATATTGAGTGTGGATCAAATAGCTGAAAATAGAGCCATCTATAAATAAAATATGGTCGAAAAAGATCTTTTTATTGCTTTCATCTGCAGAGAGAGAATCTCTCTGACAAGTTTATTATTCATCCACACACACACACACGTACGGCACATGTGCCCGCATTTTATTCACAGATTTGCATCTTCGTGAGACGTCAGCTCACCAGGAACTCGTCGTTCAAAGGTTTATTATTCCACCCCCACTCCACAGTCACCAAAAGAGTAGAGGCAATGACCTTGAAGCCAAAAGAAGATGTGAGCGTGTGTGTGTGATAGACATAAAGATACAGATCTCATCTCGGCTGGTTCTGCCATTGTGACAAACGACAGCTCGACCGCCGGCACTGCACCTCGGGCTGCCGGTGGAGGAATGATTCCGCTTTACTCCAGCTATTCATTCATCTTCACCCTCCTTCTTCACTTCCACGCTTGATCCTTCTGCCGTTTCCATAGTAACCCCAAAACCACCCCCACCCTGGTTAGCAGTGAGAGAGAAGCATGCTGGGTAATTTGACTTCACCTAAAACGTTTCTCCTCGGGGACTTTTCTGTCCTTGAACCATTTTTCCTTCATCATGCACCAATTTTCCTGCCCGAGGTGGACTGAATTAAGTATTTAGCATATAAGACGTTTTCAAATATAAGCTCATCTGTTTGGACCGTGTTAAAAGATCCCATATCTACAGACGTAAAGTTTGTTAAATTTCAGACATTTGTGCATATTTACTATGTGATGCTTTCAGGGAATGGACTAAAGAATATGTTTAAATTTAAACTGTGTATAAAAGATAGTTGGCGAAGACTCAATTTAAACCTTTTAAATCACAACTTGCTTTATCCTCCCATTTGAGCTAAGGTAAAAATTCAAGATTAAAGATTAAGAAAGCAGCGGATTAGAGGAGTCGCCCCCTACTGGCCATTAGAATGAATGCACTTTTAAGGACTTCCATTCCTGACCTCAAAGCCCCATCCGTGTTTTATATGCAGTCTGCGGTTTTGAATAAGTATATTTGTACAGTTATGATTTGCAGTGATATTAAATAAAAAGCTGGAAAGTTACTATTCATGGTATTATGTATAAAAGGGGCTTTGTATACACATATAGGAGATATTATGGTAAATGGCCTGTATTTGTATGCCGCTTTACTTAGTTCCTAAGGACCCCAAAGCACTTTACACATTCAGTCATCCACCCATTCACACACACTGGGGATAGGAAGCTACATTGCCCTGGGGCGCATTGACAGAGACGAGGCTGCCGGACACTGGCGCCACCGGGCCCTCTGACCACCACCAGTAGGCAACGAGTGAAGTGTCTTGCCCAAGGACACAACGACCGAGACTGTTGCAGCCGGGGCTCGAACCGGCAACCTTCCGATTACAAGGCAAACTGCCAACTCTTGAGCCACGATGCAGACTGGGAGCATAGTTCTCCAATATTGGCTTCTCTTCATCGTATGTTTCTTAAATATAGGATCAAATTTAAAATCCTTCGCCTCACATGAAAGGTCTTGAAGAATCTGGCCCCATGCAAGCTTACTTATGGTTCCTAGACCATTTAAAAGTAGAATGGGAGGCAGAGCCTTCAGCTTTTTTAATAATAATAATAATAATAATAATAATAATAATTACATTTTATTTATAGGCACCTTTCAGACCCTCAAGGTCACCTTACAGTAACACGTAAACATACCATAAAAACATAAGAAAAATGTATATATAGCAAACATAGTAAGATAAAATTTAGACATAAACAGTCATAAAAGTATAAAAGCAAATATAAAAACTGAGCAAGGTAAAAATGGCCCTCTTCTGTGAAACCAGCTCCCAGTTTGGATTTGAGAGACAGACACTCTCTCTATTTTTAAGATTAGGCTTAAAACTTTCATTTTTGATAAAGCATATGACCATATATATGGCTGTTATTCATAATAGACAAAAAAGTAGAGAAACATGGCTTGTCTCTGCCTAGTAGCCTTTTGAGGTCTAATTGCAATGATGAATGTGGTTTATTTGATAGAGTTGTCTAGAATATGAAGTGTAGTTTAGCTGATAGTATTCACTGTGTGTATTGTAGAGCCTGAATTTGAACACTGTGTTAGAAACACCTTTACAATAAGAGTCGAGGAACTACAAGTATTTATATTTTCCACGTTCAGTTTTCTTTTCACAAAGTACCGTGTACATCCTCAAGGCCTACCAAATGCACTTCCTTTGTCTTATAACATTCGCAAAGTGAATTATTTACAGGCAAAGTTTGGACAATAATCTCTGTTGATGACTTGTTCAGTTTCTTCTTTGAAGCTTCTGAGTGTCGGATCTCTGTGTCACTGATGGAAACTCCCCGGCAGCAGAAGAGCGAGAAGCAAAACAAAAAAAGCACCTTTGAGGACACAAACTGTCAAAACATCGCTGATGTGTTTTCTCAGTTTATAAATCTAATCTTTGAATTTCTCAGCTCAGTTCACCTGTTTACTCGTTAACACTCGCTGGTGGTTACAGAGAAAATTCTGCTGATGTATTTTGAATAAAATCGTCTCATTCTGAATCACTGATCTGAAAGCACAAAATCACCACAGCAATAGTTTCTTGATTTTCAATAAGAACACAACAAAGGTTAGTGTAGTATTTTTCTGTTTTCTATTGGGAAAACATTTAATAATTATAAGCTACACTTATAAACTAATCCACACAAATAAGCAGCTTCTAACTTTTAGCTGTGGGTCTGTGGGTCTAAACACAAGCAGCAGAGCACTTGTCCACAGCAAACGAGGAAGCAGTGCAGTGGTCAGCAATGCTGACTCACAGTAAGGTGGACTTCATCATCTGGCTTTTCCTTGTGGCGTTAGCATCATGTTGTGTGTCCTCTCACAGTACAAAGACATGCTATTAGTGGGGTTAGGTTAATTAGTAATGATAAATTGCCTATGAGTGTGAATGGTTGTCTATCTCTCTGTGTTCGCAATGCAGCAGACTGATGATCTGTCCAGGGTGTGCCCTGCTCCTCACCCAGTGGTAGCTGGGATAGACTCTAGATCCTGATAATTTTATGTTTTCCACTCTATAGTCCTCACAGGACTCTGCGCAGTCCTGTGAAAAACTAAGTATAGCCTTACTGCTTCTATAGGAATTTAAAGTGAAGGAAATCATATGCACTTGATTAATTGACGAAAAAATGTAAGTCTGATTGACTTTGCCTTAAAAAGCATCTTGAAAATAATCACACAAAATAATCAATCTTAAATTTTCAAATGGATAACAGAACCGCGCTAGTGTGGATGTAGCCTAAGACTTCTACTCCGTTACATCGCTTTTTTAAATCTTAAATGTATTTATTTATTGTAACAGGTATAATTAAGATCTGAGTAGCTTAAACATTAACCTTAATAAAATTTAATAATCCAGTGATGAAAACATGGTGTGGCTTGGCATTATGAGTCAAAGCCACTGAATGTGACCTTGAATTCCTTTTTTTCTCTTCTCTTTCAACATGCATTACTGTTTAATATGTCAACACTGAGGCTGTTTATAAAAAGGTCTTTGGTTTGCTGAGCAGGTTTAGATCGGCACCAGTGAAAACACATCAAGTGTTAAGCTGTGTAAAGTTGATTGAAGAACTTAAGAGCAGCACTGACACATAACTGCTGCTGTGGCGTGTTGACAGATATTTCAGTAAGAGAAACAATGGCTTTAAATAAAAAAGCTCCCGTGGAAGCATTTACTGGAGAAAAATCGAGGAAGAAACAAGGCTTATGTTGTTTCATTACAGTTTTAATGTTCTGAATGACTCTGATGGATTGGGCTTTCACATTTTTCAGGCAGTTAAAGACAACTCCAGGAAAGCGAGAAAAAATGTCACATTGCAAATGTTTTGCTTATAACTCGAAAAATGTGGATTGTGCAGAATTCTCCACATGCTTCTATTTTCACTCCCTCAAACAAATCAGCATTTTGCTTCATACCAAAAACCCCTTTTTCTGTTATTGCACTTTATTAGCGATATAACTTAACTCAAGTGCTGTTCAGAGAAACTCTTTTTACTGCACTACCTGTGCAAAAAGTTTTCAGACAGACTTTTTTTGTCGAGATGGGGGGAAACAGAATTGAGTCATTTTAGAGAACGCTCTGTATTCCCAACCTCTGTCACTTCAGCTCCCCCTCACAAGATTTATGACTGAAAAATCCCTTTTACACATCTGTTATCTTCTTCTGCTTCTGTATTCTTCATCACCTCTCGCTGCCTCCCCCTCTTTGCCTCTCTGTGCCGGTGGGAATCCCGGCTGTGACGCCAGAAGCTGATGCCGCAGTAAAGCACCGACTCTGTTGCTGAGGCTTTGATTCAGGATGCTGTAGTGCCCTTGATGTGTCAAACAATTAACAAAAAAAAACCTGCAGTGAGAAGGGTAGAAGAGCAAGCTGAATCACGAGTGCGGTTTAGACTCATCACACGTGGCTCTCTTTCTCCTGTTTGCCCACTTTTTTTTTCCTGGAGCAAACACGGCCGTCAACAACATGTAGCTGCTTATTTCATTGAGTCAGGCATTTCCAAAATATGAACCATGTGTTTGTTAGCCTCTCCCTTCCTCAGCTGTGACCCCAGTCATGCTGCGTTACGAGGCCCAAATCCCCCGAGTGGAAACGTCAGCACAACATAAACAGCTGACCTTCTCCTTACACGTGCAGATATGCAGAGTCGCAGCCAAGCATCAGGAACTGCTAGCAGCACACGTTTCCTGGGAATTACAACATTTTAACTGGAGAATTAAACCTTTAGATGGAGATGCTTCAAAGGGCATTTCTGATCACAGTGGTATGAACTGTGTGCAAACATGTCTCTTTTTCCCCTATATTTGCAGAAAGGTGACTGGTGTATGTCCATATGCTTGCTCTGCTGCTGCTGTAGTTACCAAACCCACATTATAGAAATCTACCTTCAAATTCATGTGTCCAGTCGTACTGCAGGCACATTATAGCTTTAATATACAGTTAATAATACATCCTTTTCCATCTGGGATAAGTGTGGTCAAAGTATTATGGAATCTTGCCTCCTTCTGGTAATTGAGGACAGGACAGTTCAAACTGAAGACTTATTCAACTGTCCGTTAGACATTGTTATTCTCAGTTATGCAGGTGCTTTTGCAAACATAATGCACACAGTCTGAATTTTTATCTCCTGGGTGTGAAAACTCACCGTGACAGCAGACAGCAGTTTGTTTTGCTTGTGTTAGCCTTCACATTAATTATGTCACACCTGGAAAGAGACAAAGTGGATGTGTACGTTTGTGTGTGTACCTGGGTGAAATCTACAAAACTGTCACTGAGGAAAGGGAACGAGACAATGTGCATTGAATTTGAGCATGCTTGGATTCAATGTGTGCGCGTGCATTAATCTCCATCTCTCTGCAGCAACTGGCTTTCCAGGACGGGTGAGCAATTGCTAACCTCATCATTAGTGTGCGTGCGTGTATCTCTGTGTTTGCATAAGGATCATTATCTCGTTGTTAAATCCAGAGACTGTGAATCTTGCTTAGACTTCTTTAGTGCCAGAGAGAAGACGAATTCAGGGAGAGAAAGAGCAGCGGTTTGTACATATTGTGTCAGAAATAAGTTCAGTTTTGTTACTGAAGCAGGAAACTGTGACTGCAAACAGAAACACTGTCATTCAGCACCACAATGTCATGGAGACATCATTAAATCCCAACTGTAAACCTCAGTAGCCAGCATCAGCAGCCGGGGACTGGACCATCAGGGCCTCCGGTCTTGACTGCTGTCCGATACACATTTGGGCTGTGCTTAGCCAGGCCCCATGGGCTAAGACCACCAAGCACTCTCCCTCAAGCTTCCTACCCAGGTCTTGTTCCAGTGTGGGGGCATCCTCTCCTTGGCAGGGTAAACTGGTCCCTTGTTATTTTAGCTTTCACGGGGACCAACATAAAAGCCCATGGAATGACAGAAACACACAAACCTTTCCACCACACTGAGGTGATGAGTCACAGGGGAGCATTAGGGGAGTGGGAGTTTAGGGCGATGGGTTGAAGAGAGAGCTGTGCATAAAAGCAAAGGTGTCAATTTGCCGGTTTGATCTATGCCCTTATTCTCACCGGTGGTCACGAGTCTGAGTAATGACTGAAAGAATAAGATCACCAATATAAGCAGCAGAAATTAGCTTTCCGTTAGAGACGGGTGATGAATTCTGTCAATCACCTCAAAGTGGAGTCGCTACTCCTCTGCATAAAAAGCAGCCAGCTGAGGTGAAACATTCAGACATCCTGTGTCCTCCTGTGTCTGGGCATGTTCTGCTGGGACGAGGTCCCAGGGTGCACCCAGGACACGCTGGAGAGATTACATCTTGTGGCTCAAATGTTAGCATCCTAACATAGTAATTGATGGAACAAGATAAATATTATACCTGCTAAACATAAGATATATTAGCACTGTCACTGTGAGCATGTTAGCATGATAAGGGTAGGCTTAATAGTGCTACTTTATTTAAGTACAGCCTCACAGAACTGCTCTTGTCATAGTCTTGACTCTTGGTGTTTATTCCTCTTAAATTATTTCCTCACTGTTTCATCCTCTTGTGTCAAATTCATTCATGTGTCTGTATTTTCCCAGTTTACTTATCACACTTCCTGCTTTATTTTGAAACGTAGTGTTCTTTGTGCTTTGTTTTAAGTTTTTCTTCCCTGGTCTCATCTTCTGTGATTTAGTTCAGCCGTCTCAGTCTCCCTAGCTGTCTCTCTGATTGCCCTTCAGTGTATATATAGTCACTGCCTCCCCTTGTCTTTTGTGAGAGTGGCTGCTCCGACTTGCCCCTGTGTAGTTTCTTGCTTTATATTTCAGATGTTTGTAGTTTTCAGTATTTCCTTGTTGGACTTTATGTTTTGCCTCTTGTAGAATTTGAAACCAGTCAATAAAGGGTTTACTTTCAGTTCCACTCAGTCTGCTTTCACATCTCTGCATTTGGGATCTCCTCTAACACTCCACACGGTCTGAATAATCTTCAGAACAGAAAACTTTATTCATGTTTTCACAAGAATAACGAGTTTCCATGTGCTGAATTGAAAAGTGAAGTACTTAATTTAATATTTCATCTGGACTCAAACTGAATGTTTAGTTTTAGAGTGAAAAAAGCAACATGATAACACCTCACAGTGAAAGCTACAACTCACATTTTAGGATTAAATCTAACACTTAAGGCTAGATAAACTGGACTTTATTGGCAATGGAAAATTCCATGGCCCATTCTTTGAAAAAATAAATTTGTTTCCACTGGTACGAATCTGAGAGCGCAGCTTATACAAGCAGAGCATGGGTCTTTTTACTCAGTACTGAGGGCTGAAAAACTATTAGGACACCCTTGGAATTTAAATATATTACAAAATGTAAAATGTTGGCTTTTGGGGAGAAAGAGATGTGTGTCTGTTCAGTCATAAACACATAATGTGTACATATTTGAAAGTCCAATCTGTTCACAGAGGGGAACATAAAGCAGAGGCTGGTGACGATGAGTGAGTAAAAGGACCAGATAGTCAGGTCTCATTCTTTACGCCGCCCTTCCCCTCCCTCTCTTCCTCCCACTTTCGCCACCTCCTCTCTGCTCTTTGTGGTCACAGAACTCCTGCTTGAAAACAGGTGATCTCCTTTCTGTGAGCAGGGGGGATGTGGAGGAGAAAGCTGCAGATTTCTGGCAAGACTAAGAGGTCGAGCAGAAAAAGAATTGTTGTGTAAGTCCACTGGGCCACAGCAGGCTCACTCTGTGTTTTATTTTTTATTTTGAATTTGAGCTAAATTTGAGTGAAATGTATAGCTGTATGTGGCAGTAGGTACATTTAGAGGGGAACATGTGTCTGTGCTGCTCAGAAAGGCAGGTAAGGTAGGTGTGACTGGTCTGGTGCGTGTTCTCGGTCAGAAAGCAAAGGGCTGCTGAATGTGTTAACTTATATATTATATTAGTTACACTGAAAATAACATATTTTCATCTATTCATCAAAGAATTTCTGCTAATCCAGCATTTAGACAGAGTTGGCTTTATTTAAAATTTTATTCACGGATGCTTTTGACACAGTTTTAATCTGCTGTGAAGGAAAACTGTAAATAATATTTTTATTTAAGACCTTAGTCACACAAATCTGGTCTGTAAGTACGTTCCAACTATTTACATTCAGTACATTGAATTTTAATTTTTGTGACACTGATGTCAAATTCACAAAACTCAACTTGTCAAATATGATACATCAGGCATTAAGGTAATGACCTTGTAAAATAAATGAATTAGTCTTGTAGTTAAGACTCCAGGCTCTGGAGGTGACCTTGTAAAACCTAATCTGCCTGTTTAATAACAGGTTTCTCTGTCTGCGAGGGTGAAGGAAGTGCACCGCAGGTGATTCACACTTACCTGTTTATCAGTGTTGCTACTGATATTTTGAATACAAACTGAAACAGTTGCTAAAGGCTGTTCAGAGCAGAGCGTAACATCAGGGCTGATAAAATTCAGCAGAACAAAAACTTTAACAAGGTACAGAGTTAGTCTTTTTATCTTGGCCCGGTTTACAGTTGGTTTTCAAGTGCATCCGTGGTTATCAGATCACAAGTGCACAGTGTTAAATACACGTGAAAATATCCATTAAGACACATGGTGATCTGATACCTGAAACCACTTGCTAAGCTGGTCCCACCAAATTGCACTTTGCTACTCATAAGTGACAGATAAGCCACTCAGTCGTTCCTCGGTTCATTGCTGTACTCTGATTTTTTCCTCAAGTTACAATCATTTCTGTCTGCAGCAGTTCAGTCTGAAACCAGAGCTCCCAAACATATTTTCTCTCTGAGCATTACGGCGCTCTAAAGACCGTCTTAAGATGCTTTTAGGAAACTGATGCCTGATGTATAATCGACGTGTGAGTGAGGCTGAATCGCAGCAGACAGAGAGAAGAAATGTCTGCTGTAGCTGTGTGTGTGTAGTTTCAATGCTGTTGGTTCTGTTTTTATATCCACTCGTCTGCCTGCATCTGTTCTATTTACAGCTCCGAGTATCTGCATTGTGATTTGTTTTAACTGTTCTCTGAACTTTGTTAAACTAACTGGTTGTCAGGGGGAAATGTGCAAGAGAGAGCGAGAGAAGGAAAGGTAACCCAAGAAAGAACCTGTACGGCGGTGAGGATGCTGTGGTTCATCTTTAACTGCTGGATCTATTTCTCATCATTGTTTAGTTTTACAAGCAACAAAAAATGAGCATTTTGGCTATTTATACACTCGGACTTTTTGTGTTTGCTTATGAACAACAATAGAGGAATACTGCAACAGCCATCAGAGGAAATTTAACAGTAACGCATTCGAACTGTCAAAAAATAATGAAATACTTATGTGGGGGGAAAAAACTTACTGTAACCTTCATGTCTTTCATCTCAGGATTGATGTTTGAAACTTTATAAATTGTCGTGCATTCATGTCAACTTTGAAAGAGCAAAAATTTGGTTTTAGCAGGTGTTTGGATTGATTTTGAAATTCAAACGGGTAGGTTTGTGCATCTTTACTGGACACAGATGTCTTTGTCTGACCCCCGTGATTTTAAAGCAGGAGTAAGCAATGCTAAACCAGCAGATAGACATAAATGTTAAGAGACTTTCAAGAAATGGACAATTAAAAAATGCATAAAACTTCCTTATTAGCGTTAAAAGAAGATGCCAATAGATAAATATCTCTGCAAACGTTAGCCAGGTGAAATAAGACCAGTAATTGCAGGTTTTGCCTTATTTTAAATTTGCAGCTTGTTGTTATGCATCTTATCAGATCTATTGTCTAAAGGCTTTCTGACACTCCAGGCAACGTTTTCCTCCAGAGGCTGTCTTTGTTATTAACCTACAGGTCATCTTAGCATCCGAAATATCCACACTGATCTCCATCAGCTGTTCAACTGCTGCTGAAGGCAGTGCTGCAGTCTGTTAGTGTTATTTCAGTGCATGGCGCTTTGGCTTCCTGAAGGAACTGGTGATCAAATAATGGAGTAGAATATGTTTTTCTAAATGCTACATCGTTGGTATGATTAAAATCATTCATCATTAGTTAAAGCCTGATATCAACAACACCCATGAATAACAACAACACCCATGTGTTGTCTGCACATTTAAAGCTTGAGAGTTTTTATTCCTGCGTGCTATCGAGCTTCATTGTTGTGCAGAAACTATTAAAAACACATCAGTGTTGCACTGGGTGACATGTTTCTTCATTATCATGAACACATACACTGGTTTATAATGGTTCAATCTCACAAACACACCATCCTGCTGCCTGAAAAACTCACTAGAGTACCATGTGTACATTAATGCGATGCAGATAATAGTCTCCAACAAAAGCTCCATTTCTTCTTGTTTGAGAAACATTTGCTGAAACCTGCGGAGAGCAGCTGTTTTAGGGCTACTAAGCTCTTTTTTTTCTGGAAAATGAAATGATATATTTGTGGGTTGTTTTTAAAGGCTTGCGTCTTCAGTATGAACCATTGTCAGCTTGAGGAGGCGATTCTTTCTTCTTGTCAATGTGGGATTTATTGACAATAAGAAAAGATAAATAAGAAACATTCTTATATGTATACATATGTTTACTACTTTGATGCACACTAACTGAAAGTCTGACTCTGAAAGAGGCAACATTAACATTTTTTAATAAATTTTTATTGGGGTAATACTTTCATACTTAGTTCTGGAAATGTAAAATTAATCCAGTATCCTGTCTTTGTCAGCCTACACTCTCTTCTTCATCTCTTCTTTGAACTGTTTTGAATGGTTGACACCAGGTATTTAAACTCATCCACCTTCACTACCTCTGCTCCTTACATCCTTTCATCTTCACTGAACATAATCAACAGTACACAAAGTTAATATCAGTAACACTGCATTGCCACTGGGAGCATGTTTCTATGGTAACATTGGCATTTCGGTTTGTGACTTGACTCTTAAGCCCTGGCACACATACACTGTAATTGTTGCTTCATAGCTGGCTGGTGGCTGATGGCCATGCCAGGTGTGCAGTTGTCTAGATCCCCTTCAAATATCAGTCACTTCAGTCCTGCACTCTACGGTTGAGAATATCAGGAACTGCCCACTTTGCCTCTGTAAAGGGTTATTTCTCTTGTTGTCACTAGAAGTTCCCGGTAGTTTCTTCTGTTGAGTCACCACCGTAGTGTCTTTATAATATTTTATTGCATATTTGTTGATCCAGATAGAGGAGTGCTAAGTTATCAGCTAACGCAAGCAAGCTGAATCGAAAAGCTGTATGGGTGCATCACCAAGACAGAAACGTATTAAATAATAATAACAAACAGCGCAAATGTGGTTGAAAGGTCACATTCAGTGGTTTAAACTGACAGAGGTGAGGCCTAGCAGACAGCTATAGGCTCTGGTTACCTGACTCAGCATCCACTTATCAGTCAAAGCAGAAGCCCCGCTAAAAAATATAGTTTTGGAACTAAATACACGCTGAAATTGTGAGTTAAATAATGTCACCCTGTGGAGTTACACGAAAGTGAAACTGCTGGCGAGCGGTTGATGGAGGTTGCTGGCTGTTGCTACTGTAAATGAGATCAGTCACAAAAAAGGTTGCTGCATCAAATATCTCCTTGTTATTGCTTTGGTTGCTACAGACCGGAAGGCGAGACTGCTCACCTGCAAAATAAAAGCTGTGTCTTATCTCAGAGAGCAACGTGCTGCAAAAGATGCCAGTTTTACTTTGAGGATGAATTTGTTGCACTTTTTTTTTTTTAGTTGGAGATAAGTTGGTGTCTTCCATACAAACTACAGGGGACGGTGGCAACCAGTTGCAACCAAAGCAACTCTAAAGAGGCTTTTGGGGCAGAACCTCTTGGGAACTAATCTCACCTACTGACAGCAAACAAGCTCTCACCAACTGGTTGGGGGGACACACATTTTTTCCTAGCAGCTGCTTATCATCAGGGGACTGACTGGTCTTTAGGCCCGTGTGGATGAGGTTTTCACAGCTACCAGTGGTTGCCCGGCAGTTGCCAACTGGTTGCTAACTATCTGACTGGAGCTTTAGCTATAGAGACCAAAACGTTTCTTTGCAGCGGGCTATAAACATGTTTATTTGGCTGTAAAGTTGGGAGAGTCTATGGAGACTGACTCATTTTTGGAGCAGAGTTTTTGGATGTTTTCCATGAACTAAAAGAAGCTTTTTTGTGTGTTTTCAGATGATTCTGATAGTTTTTAGATTTGTTTATTTAGTTATTAGGATAGAAAAATTCCCAACCCATAAAATAATTGGAAGATAAGTCAAAGAGTTTAAAAATGTTGTAAGTGTCAGTCAGTCTCTGTTTTCTGTCACATTGCCAACTTGAGACTTTGTAATTAAACCAGACCAGCGTGAGTCCTGTGCAACTGTGAAAATAAACATTCCTCTTACACGATTAGCTCCAGGCAGCTGCAGCATTTTATATTTCTTGCACAGAAGTCGAGCAAATGATGCAATTACAGTGATTGAGTGGTTTGTGCGCTACTTGCCAAGTTCCCACAATAACAAGTTCTGTAATTTTAACGTTTCCCTCTCTCTGTCATCCTAACAGCCGCTCTTCTCTTTTCTTCCAGGGCTGAAAAAACAGAAGTGCTGAGTGAAGATCTGCTGCAGGTACTAATGAGTCTTCATCGAATCTGTGTGTTTGTGCGAATGCTTTTCCTCTTTGGCTCGATAGTCACTGCTTCTCACAAGAAAAATCTCACAAGAAAAATCATTAGTGGAGCAAAATATTCAGCATGCATGAATTTTTTTTTTATATATTTTGTTATTTTTAATGGCTTTCTGAACTGCCTTCGGGCAACATTAACGAACGCTGAAATTGAACCTCTTTGCGAGACAAAAAGCGAAACGTCCTCGCTGATTGATTTGGGGTGCGATATTGTAATTGATCAGATTAATGATGCTCTGAGTGGCAGACACATCGCTTCCACTCAGCTGGTTTAATAATGAAATGAGACGCATTGAAGCCCAACAGGTAATGGTGCGGCGTCATTCACACCAACTGAGAATGATGTTGTTTTATTGGGGGAAAAGCTCTGATGGAAAAATGGAGTTTCTATTTTTAAATCTAACCCTGTTCTGGGTTGAGGTTTGAGTGCATGTCTGTAACTGAAGCTGACACAAGCTGTGCATTAGTGGAAGGAGCTCACAGTGTGTGCATGGTTCTGGCTGAGGCCTGTGCCCTGACTTTTCTGTCTTCCTTCCCTTCTGTGTGTGTTTCAGGTGGAGAAACGTCTGGAGCTGGTGAAGCAGGTTTCCCACAGCACACACAAGAAGCTGACCGCCTGTCTGCAGGGCCAGCAGGGCGTGGACGTGGACAAGAAGTCTGTCAGGTCACCCTCGGTGAGAGAAAATAAACACTACAAATCTGATAAAACCTTTTCTGTCATCTGGTATTTTAGCTGAGCTGTACCGTACCAGTGTGGGCTTGTGTGCTGATCAAGGTACAAATCACATGATCTACAACCATATACATTTTTTTTTACAGCCTTAGTATTTTGGCCATGTTAGGTTGGAGCCATAAATATGATGGGGTAGGTTTACACATTTGCCTAACCAATAAACGATCACTGGGAGGTCCAATCCTCAGAGAAGACGTGAATCTTTTTATAACTCATCCAAAAGTCCAACAACGACGGGACTTAGAAGAAACGTGAAGAAGAAACTGATTGCTCATTTGACACCTTTCTTCATATCCTACTGACGAATCTCACGTAGGGCAGCTTCTGTAGGCAGCTTTAGTCTGCATACATTTAATGGTTATCTGCAGGCCACTTTGCAACCCACTTCCACCTTCTACCTAGCTCATCCTTTCATGCTGGTTAATTCAGTGGCACATCTGCTGTCATTCATGCCTGCTCTGTTCTGTGTCGTGGTCTTGCTGCTGGTCTCTCTGCCTCTGGCTTTACATTTATGTATATGAAAGGGCAGAGAGGTGGTAAGAATTTGGGTATCACTGACCAGTGACAGCAAAGAACACTGTTGACGGACATATGACAAGTTGGTAAATGCGTTAGAGGGTTACCTAGGCAACCGGGGGTCTGGAATGTCCACTAGTGACCGATGGTTAGTAACACAAGAAAAGCAAATCGAGGCCTGTGTGTACGCTCAAATGAATTGAATAAATCGATCAATAGTTGTTATACTGCAGTGAAGTTTATGCGGTTAAATCTTAGTATACAAAGTAAAATGTTCCAGGATTGGTGTAAACAGCAGACTTATCTGCCCTCTGGGCATGTTTTACGCTTTATTTCTACAGTCAGAGCATGCTGCTGCTCTTCATTTGTCTTATTGATTTGTTTTAAAAACATTGCATGCTAATCAGCAGCAGCCACAACTTAATATTTATTGTTATATTTTAATGGAATAGAATGAAAATGAATCATTTTCTACCTATCCAGTTTTTCTTCATTGTGCTCTCAGTAATTTCATAACAACTCAGACTAAAAGTTTTCCTAATGACAAATTAAATTTTAAGACTTTCAGAGAGGACAGAAGGACACTGACAGGTGATTAGCAACGATATTGGAAAGCATGTTTCATCCTCCAGTAAATGTTTAAAAAAACAAACAGAGAAAATATTTTCCTGCAAACCAAGAGACTGAGTGACAAAATATTCAAGTGCTGCACAATAATGTGCCATTTGTGTTGTGGAAAGTTAATCTTTTTAATCCTTCACTGGATTAAAAATGTTTTCATCCTAAAGCTTAGAGGAGCCTGAGATGAAGATGTTTTAAGATGGAACCAAGACAGTAACTCGTGAGAAGGCCAAGGAAAAAAAGAGAGAAAAATAAGCTTTTTTAAAATTCATTAATTAAAAATAAAATAAAAGTTTGAAAAAGTGATGAACTGATGTGACATGAGCACGTGTTTTAACTTCTGGTACTTATATTAAAGATAATTTATAATCTTCGTATGCTTTTATGATGTTTTCTCTGTGTTTGTGGTTTTATTTATGAACTGCAGCTGATTCATCGACTGTTTGTGTTTCTGTGCAGAAAAAGCTTCCGCTCGCAACGCTAGCACAATGTATGGTGGAGGGGGCAGCTGTGCTCGGAGACGAGTCTCTGCTAGGGTAAACACACACACACACACACACACACACACACACAGACAGTAATTTACATTATTGTTGATCATCGATGAGATTGGAAACATTTTCTTTGGAAAGGCTGATGCAGAGAGGAACATTTTTATGACCCAGAACTGATTTGCTTTTCACATCCCGAGTATAATAATAATATCTGTAATGATATATAATGACATTCTTTAGAAGTCACCTCGTTGGTGCAAAAATAGTATTTTATGCCTGTCAGACGGCTTCAACTAAAGAAATGGGAAGAAATTATGTGCTTTTGCAACAAACAAGGTTCTTTGCTAGTTAATAATTGTTTATTATGTGCAGATACAACACTGGTTTAATGTCTGAGTTGCATTTTTATTGCTTGATTGAGTCATGAGTCACTTTAAGTGACTTAAAACAACAATTTGAAAATGGTTAGGTACAAGAACTGTACTGAGCATGAGTGAAAAAGCAGCCAGTGTCCAACTACAGATATTATAGAAGCAAACTATAAAGAAATGAGTTTTTCACAGTGATTCAAGAGAAACCTCAATATTACAAACCAGGAAGCGAGCTGTAACACTGACTGACCTGCGTATGTTGCACTCGGTGAATCCGCTGTGATATTTCCTGTTGCAGAAAGATGCTGAAGCTCTGCGGCGACACGCAGGAAAAGCTCGCTCAGGAGCTCATCTTGTTCGAGCTCACCATCGAGAGGGACGTGACCGAACCCTTGTACGAGCTCGCAGAGGTACAGAAACAATGCCGTGCAACTAACTGTTTAATAAATGAGCTCCAGTCACATTAACAGCAGTAACAGCAAGCATCTGATTAGAAAAGGAGTCCAAAATGCGTCCTGGTAAGAAAAAGTGGAAATATAATTGTGATATGATTATAGAGCATCTGAAATTCAACAGGGCAGAAAAACATTATAAAAATGGTTTATTTTTCATTATTTTTTTAATAGAAAAATAGAAAAGAAGGAAAGGGGGCGACAAGTAATTCACACGAGGTATGAGCTGTTTCAGCATGACAGGACTGTTGTGTAGTTTTGCTCATTAAGGTGCCCTGTATCTATGAATAAAATACTTTGAAGTGATAAAAAGTTAGAAACTGATAGCAAGAAGATTGGAGCTTCCTGCCTCCAGTCCCCAAACACGGGACTTCTCTGATGAACTCTACTTATTGCTCTGCAAATTAGCCAGTAAGCTAATCTCCATGAGAATGAGAAAGTGCTGCCCAGACTGATTCTGCTGCTACAGGTGCAAAGCCTCACAATACTGAGGCTGTTTGTTGTCCTCTTTCACACTGACACAGCAGACTGAAGGAAAATCTCTGCTCTGTCCTCTCAGGTGGAAATCCCAAATATCCAGAAACAAAGGAA
Source organism: Aulonocara stuartgranti (assembly GCF_965226115.1). Taxonomy (NCBI): domain Eukaryota; kingdom Metazoa; phylum Chordata; class Actinopteri; order Cichliformes; family Cichlidae; genus Aulonocara; species Aulonocara stuartgranti. The sequence continues at coordinate 4,872,231 of NC_138959.1, read as the reverse complement.
ACATTTAGCGAAGCTGGTCCTGGACATGGATTCTGCACGCACACGGTGAGTGTGTTTCTCTGTGTGTGAGTGTGTGTGAGAGAGAGGCTTGGCTGTTATCGGAGAAACTCCATCAGCTGTGAATGGACTGGCTGTGCAGCTTCCCACTGAATGTCACTGGGATTTTGTTGCACACCGTGACGCCGCCGTCTGTCTCACACCGCAGACTGCTGCCCGTGTGTGAAAACCTCACTTTAAACCAGACTGTCCTTTTTTTCTGTAACGAACACACTCAGTGTGGACCTTCATACTGATGTCTGTAGCTGTTACACTCGTGCTTCAAATACCACAGACCACTGGCTGATTCCTCCTCACACTTCCTGCTAAACAGATTGTGTATCAGTGTGAAGGTGTTTAGAGCAATAGGCTCAAACACTGAAATGAAACCTTTACTTCCTGAGCTGCTGTAGAAGCGGACTTTTATTTTGAGGGTGCTGTTTATTATTTTTGACTAGAACTAAATGCTAGAGGACAAAATTGGATAGAGGCTTTCTAAGCCTGATTTTATGGCTGTGTTGACATAGGAGTGCTTTATATCAGATTATAAAATTAGAGAACGGATGTAGCTTCCTGCAGTCTTTCTAATAGTCAGCAGGGGGCGACTCCCCTGGTCACAAAAAGACATTTGTTGTATAGAAGTCTACGGGAAAGCAACCATAGACTCCCTTGATCTGTGACTCAGGAATTGTTTTCCTGATTAGTTTATGGATTTAAATAATTCCTTTATTTACAGTCCAATGAGATACAAAAGCAACTTCTCCTTAGAAACTTGGTAAACTAATTAAAATTTTAAAAAAATATAAAATATCTGCCAATATAGCTCATTAGTGTAAATTGTTGAAGATGAGGCTGTGATTGTGAGCTTTATCGGCTGCAGTGAGATAGTCCAAACATGATGGGCTCATTAAGCGCTCGTATGTCTCTGGGTGTTCGCGAGGAGGGGTTCAGATGTGTGATGCACGTGTGGGGTTCACACAGATACTGGTGGCTTTGCTGAGGCGGCGTGTGTTGTAAATGTCCTCCATGTACTTCGATGATCTTCTGGGCTCTTGATGCATTTTGACACTACTGTCTTAATAAGAACAACATCATTTTCAGTTTTTAAATTATGGTCCCCATTAGTGTCCAGAAAGGCAGTAAAGCAAGGTATGTCCACGATATGAGCATGGACTGTCCCGCGGTTTCTTGCGCGTGATGTTTGGTTTCAAAAAGCTAAGGTGGCAGCTGTTCGAGGCTTCGCAAATGTGGCCTCTTAAACCAATCAATTGCATCCAGCTTTAATATATACACATGCATTAATAACTCACCACATAATCCGTTTTACTCTGCAGAGGATCGGTCTGATGTCTCACAGCTGCACTGGCTTTGTAACTTTGAGGGTTTTTATGCAGCTATTTCTTAACTTCAGTTAACTTTCAGGTAAATTTAACTTTTAATGGTGTCTAGCTGATGCAGAATAAAGTCAGTAGTGCCTGATCCTGTTTGAAACGTGCAATTGCCACAGTTTCTTTCAGCTGATTCACTGCCATTTTGAGCAGTGACATGCAGAAATGTTGTTTTCCTCACTGCGGTCCAGCCAGCCAGTTCTTTAGTGACCCAAATCTAAAGCAATTTTTCCCATTATGCTGCCGTGTGCTGAGCTCCTCTGGCAGTTCTACACATTATCTACACTGACAGACAGATGGATGGAGGGGGAAGAGGAGAGTCTGAGAGCAATACTTAAAAGACAAAACAGCTTAAGCTGAATAAATGAGGGTATATAGAAAGACAAGTGTTAGTATTTTGTCAGCCACAGACTTAATCCATTGCCTTCAACAGTTTGATTTGTTTATGTGAGTCACTTTGTTAAAGTAGCTGTCAGGTCTCGCTGTCAACGCTTTTCTCACTCGGGAACAAAAGTCTAGATCTGCTAAAGGCAAAGAAAAATGCCTTCTAACAGTTTAACATGCTGCCCTAAAAAAATCCTGAATACTTTTGTGACTCAAATTCACTTCTTACTGAAACCTACCTTCTGCTCACAGGTACACTCAGTCTACCAAATCTTCTGGACTGTCCAGCAACCTGCAGCCAACAGGAGCCAAGGCCGACCACCTCAGGGAAGAGATGGAGGAGGCAGCCAACCGCATGGAGATCTGTCGAGTCAGTGATCACTTTTTATCCCAATAAACTAACTAACATAGCGCCAGTCATAGTCTATCTATCTATCTATCTATCTATCTATCTATCTATCTATCTATCTATCTATCTATCTATCTATCTATCTATCTATCTATCTATCTATCTATCTATCTATCTATCTATCTATCTATCTATCTATCTATCTATCTATCTATCTATCTATCTATCTATCTAGGCTGTTGTTATATGTATCAAGTAGATTGTTGTCATCTTTTTTTTGTTGATGTTTTTGTAAAGTGAACCTACAAGGATATTTATAAATGTCCTGAAATAGCCCATTCTTGCTTCCAAGAGTGTTCAAGCTTCCACATCCTGCATGTGCATATACATCCTTTTAACGGACCGTTTGACCTATTATGTGCACAATATACAGGAAACAAGGAAATCATGTGTAATTACTACAATAAGCAATGACTCGCGTCATTATAGGCATCCTAGTCAGCCATGATATGTTATCTCTCGTAGACAAGAAAGGCAAAAGTTTTGTGAAATTTGTCATTTATGAAATTACAAAACCAAAATAGAGTTTTTGGGCTTTTTTGGCTCAGCACAGTTTGGCGCTTTACCTGATTGGTATTCTAACGCTGCACAAATGTGTGTAACTGAATCTGATATGAGGTGAGAACAGACAAACTTTCCACTTTCAGCAGAAGAATATAGAACAAAATTTTTCAAACTTTGAGCAAATAGAAGAAAGAGGAGAGATTTTTTTTAACCTAACTTCTATACATACAGATATGAGCACTTTTAGCTATTAGCTGGCTTCAAGTAGCCATAAATTAGTGTGAAGTTCTGGGTTTAGGTATTCCCAAAAATATGAGAGTACTTTGATTATATTAATAATTATTTTAAACACTTTTTGAAGCATATATTTTGATTTGTATCAGTGTATCTAATGGCATTAATAATGGCTCTTTCTCAGCTACATTAATTGAGTTGCCATGCTTTCTAAGGACTCTTTAATGTGACAGTATATCAAATGATAATAATAATAATACACCTGCTCTAAATAGACAAAAGTTTGAACTACAAAAACACATTTTTCAGACTGTTACATGCCTTGTGTCTCTTTTTGTTTTTCATGCGTTCTATGTTTCAAAATGTGTTTTCAGGATCAGTTATCAGCAGACATGTACAGTTTTGTGGCCAAAGAAATTGACTATGCAAGCTACTTCCAGACAGTAAGTGCACTCACGTCTCTAAAACAGACAAAAAAGAAAAAGAAACACACTCTACAGATTGCCTTTTTCTGTCTGTCTCTGTCTAGCTGATAGAAGTCCAGGCAGAGTACCACAGGAAGTCATTAGAGCTGCTTCAGAGTGTTCTGCCTCAGATCAAAGCTCATCAGGGTGAGTCTCAGACCAACATGCTGCAGTCTTATTTTGTTATTCTTTCTCTCTAACTGCTTACATTTGCCTCTGCTGTAGTCCATATTACAGCGACAATGGGTAAACACAATGTGTCGGGCTGTACAAATGAAAGTGGTGCTTTATCCTTTCAAGTGCTTTTATCACCCATTTACCTACATTGTGTTTTCTGGTTTGACGCTGCTGAGAATTTCTTTATAACATTAACTGAAGTTATTTCATGCCTGATGGAAGTTGTAGTGTCGCCCCATTCACTTCACATATACCACTAAACATGAAGAATTTAAATTTTTTTAAATTGTTACATTTAATTGTTAATTGTTACATTTCTGATGATACACTTTACAGTGTTTTGCTTTAATAGAAACCAAAATGTCCAATCTGGAGCAGAAACCTGATTTGATGATATGCATGTGTTTCCTTTCACAATAAAAGCCCTAGACATAGAGACAAGAAACTAACAAAAAGCAAAAACTAGACAAAAATCAGCCAGGAGGGATAAAGAGGGAAAATTTTCCTGCTGTCACTTTGATTTGCACCAAAGCAGCGGAAATGGGTCCACAGTGGTTTATTCTTCCTAAGTGGACAGATTGGTGTCCCTGAAGTGTAACTGGCTTTGTGTTGTAATGCGATGATGAAGTGTTCCCTAACTTATTTTGAGCAGAGTAGTTTCTGTTGTTAAATTTGCTCCACAAAACACAGAACAGATAAGAAATAAGTCAACTACGTGTTAGTAGGTGCTAAACATATACAGTCGTGGCTGAAAAGTCACAGGAGACGAAATGAGCAAATCAGAGAGAATCAAAGGTAAAATAAGTCTGGTTTTAAACGACTCAATGGAGGGAAAAGAACTTGTAAAACTCAAGCAACAACATAATTGTGACTATCAGGTGTAGTTTAATAACTTAAATTAGTACTGTAATGCACTTGATTACTACATAACAGGAAAATGTAATGTGATTACAGTAATTGTGTGTGAAACTCTGTGTTGTTTTCTGCAACATCATATTAAATCTTTATATATTGATAGAGTGGATGACCGAGTGATTGAGTCATGTTATCCATGAATGTGTTTTTGTTAGCGCAGTTTGTCATTTTACCAGTAAAATATGTCAAATAACTGTTGTCTCTGTTAACTACGGCATTCACAGTATAACTCTGTATGGTATGGTTGGAAACTATTGCATATAGTGAAAACCTTGCATTTGTTTTGGCATCGCTTTGCAGTCTGGAAAAAAATTATTTGATAAACTCTGAATCGCTGCAGTCATAAGATCATAAAAGCAGAGCTGCTGCAGAATGATCTGGGCATTTGTGTGTGAATAACTCTAAGTGTGTGTGTGTGTGTGTGTGTGTGTTTTCACAGAGACCTGGGTGGAGAAACCGTGTTACGGGAAGCCATTAGAGGAGCACTTAGCGCTCAGCGGGAGAGATATTGCCTTTCCCATTGAGGCCTGTGTGACCATGCTGCTGGAGTGTGGCATGCAGGAGGAGGTAAACAAACCGGTCGCTTTTCACACGACACACAAGAAACACATTTATGGGTGTGAAATGTTGCAGAGGTCACCGCAGAGATGAAGTCAGTCTTAATTACCAGAGGGAAATCTAATCGGGGGCCAAGCCTGAAACGAATAATCAGCTGGAACATTAAACTAATGCTCACACATTAATACATCCATAGGTATAATTGAGTAATGTCATATGTCTGAAAAGCAACTGATTCAGTGGTTACAGGATCGGCTTTTTGCAGAATTTGTGTTGCTGTTGGCTTTATGAAACCCAACATGAAGCAGCTGGAACAAGGTTTAACGCCGCCAAGTCCAAGTATATGGTTCTCTCAGCTGGAAAAGGATGTAGCACCCACTCCGAGTGCTGCTGCACCAAGTGGATCTCAGTGTCTTGTGAGGGAGAGTGGAGCAGGAGACTGACAGATGGATTGGTGCAGCAGAAATTGTATCCATCTGCTGTTGTGAACAACGAGCTGAGCATGAAAGCAAAACTGTGGATTTACCGGTCAATATCCATTCCTGTTCTCATCTATGACCATAAACTGTGGGTGGGTGACTCAAAAAAACAAGAGAAACTGCAGAGGCTGGCTTTGTAAGGGTGATAAGGATGTCTGGGCTCTCACTTGGGCAGTACTCACACATGCCAGATGATTAGGGCTATTTAACTAACAACAATAGCTGCCTCAAGGTGTTTGTTATAGTAAGGTAAATAGAGTATTACAGAGAGAATCCCAAGGATCAAATTATCCCCTAATGAGCAGCACTTGGCAAAAGTGGGAAGGAAGAACCCACTTTTAACTGGAAGAGACCTCCAGCAGTACCAGGCTCATGGAGGGTTAAATATGTGCTGTGACCTGCTGGATGGTGAGGGTGAAAGAAAAGAGTAAAGTGAGAATAAAGTGATACAGACAATCACTCACTCACAAGACAAACTAACTGAGCCATGCTAGCTGCAGGTTACGATATTTGTTCCTGTACAGCGAGGTGATCACATATCACTACGATCAATTTCTCCTTCGTTTTGATGGCAAACTGCACAAGCAACCACGTCACTTCCTGACTATGACATGACGTGATTTGGTTGAAAAGTTTAACTTTTCATTAAAACTACTAGAAACAAAGTGAAAACGTGACTCAAAAATTCTACAGGTAACCCATTAATTACATATCAGGTGTTAGGGGTAAAGCCTGTGTGTACACATACATTTCAAACCTGCCTTAGAGATTAGGGTCAGGAGCATTGAAAGGAACCAGCTGAGATGATTCAGGTAACTTCCTAATATGCCTCCTGGACACCTTCTCGACAAGGTCTTTCAAACATGTCTAAGCTTCAGAAGACCTCGCAGCAGCCCCAGCACAAGGTTTGGTTGTGTAGCAGCCAGGATTTGGACCCAAATGCACTCACAAATCCAGAAATGAATTCAAAATGCATCCTTAATCCTGGTGTTTTACAATACAGGGAAAGCCAAATTACATGCAGAGCAGGAAATTCAAACCACGCAAAAACTCAGTGAACACAAGGCAAGGAGACACAACCATCAGAGAGGGTAACATTAAAAACACACCAGGTAATTAGGGAGATGGGAAATACCAGGGAGCCCAGCTGCAACAAATCAGGTAAACTAGACAGGAAAAGCACAACAAAATACCAATGCACAAGACAAAGGCTACCAAAATAAAACAGGAAATAACTAAACAGAGGAACAGACGAATACTTAACAATACACGAGGAACAGCAGGGAGGCAGAGTAAACTGAACGGAGGACTAACATAGATAACTGGAACAAAACAGAAAAACACGACAACTAAGAAACAACATGAAGTGACTACAGAACAGAACTTAGAAGCCCAAAACTCAAAACTATGGGTCAACCACCCCACACCAGGGTGTTTTAGGAGGGTGTCAGTATCAAATGGAAGAAGCCTTTACTGCTCAGAGTGCTGCCCTGTGACTCAGATAAGAAGTAGAGCATAGATGGATGGATGAAATGGGAAATGACACCTTTAATTCTGAAAGCTGGACTTTTAATGTAGCATTTTACACTCTTCTGCTACTAAGAGAATCAGGCATTTGTAACACAAAATAAATTCAGCCTGTGTAATTCTCCTGCTGTTGGAGTTAAGTGACCTTGGCTTCGTTTCTATGTCTCAGGGTTTGTTCAGAATCGCTCCCTCGGCCTCCAAACTCAAAAAGCTGAAGGCGTCTCTGGACTGCGGGGTTTTAGACGTGCAAGAATACTCCGCAGACCCACACGCCATCGCAGGTGAGCTATCAACAACACTGCCACATACCTAGACCTCCTCCCTGCCTCCTGGTTGTACATCATGTGTTCCCATGACAACTGATAATCCATTGAAATTTGCCTCACAGGGGTAGATTTATGAGTTGGCCCCCGTTGGCTTGTTCGAGTCTAGTTTCTGTACATTTCTGTTATTTTCCTTATGCTGAGCTACCCTCCTGTTGTCAATGAATGAATATAATCATAATCAGGCTGCTCGCATCAAAGAAACATTTTTAATCCCTTCTGCTGCCTGTCTTTGTTTCTCCTGCTGCTGTTTGCAGTAAATTTCCTCTTAAAGGTTATTTTGCTGGTGTGACAGAGGAACGCGTGTCTGCAGACAAAGCAAAGTGTTTTTCTTCCACTTTCAATAAACTATCCAAGAAATGCCCAGTGATAAATTCCAAATATAACTGGGATTAGTGTCAGACAGATTCTTCATCTTCTGGAGAGGATGAAACAAAAAACGTCTTTTTGTTTCTGTCACGTATTCGCTTTTAAAGCTGCACTGTGACAAACTACAAAAGAAAGAAAAGCTTTCAAGCTTTTATGATGCTGTTATTGATCTTTTTTTTTTTTACTGCAGCAGCATATTGCTGTTGTCAGATGAAAACCATACATCTCCAAATGAAAAGCTTTTTACAAGCTGTGGAAAATATTTTTATCTTAAAAACAAGTGCATTTTTCTTAAAATTATCACACCGGCTGTTTTTCTATCGAAAAATAAAACTTAATGGTAAGCATCCTTTCAGCACAGAGAGGTGTCTCGCTAGTAATCTTTCTTTTATTTCTAAAATGACGAGGCTCTCAGTTATAATCATCTGCAGCATTTGTAGTAAATTATTTGTCAGTGTGTTTTCAAAAACATTTGTTTTATGTTCAGTGGCTTCTTTGGTTTTCTTTGCTGAGGAAACCGCCGTACTTTACGGATGTCCTTGTGTTTTTGGGTTGTTTTTTTGCAACAGAATATTGTAGCAAAAACGCAGTTTTTTATTTTTTGTATATAAGCCAGATCATTTAAGTCCTGTGTTTGTTCGCCTAGCTGTCGTACTACTGTTGGAAAAATGTGTCTTAATTGTTTCATGACCAAACTATTAAATCTTTGCTTTTACAAACAAACTGAAAACCTCTCTGATGCACAGTGAAGATTTTAATTTCTCAGCCGAGTATGAAAGTCAGAAAAAAAGAGTCATTTTCAACCAGTGCAGAATAATGCAGCATTAAATCTCAATTTAACTCACAGCTCACCGGAGCATGTGGAGAAAATGTCCTATTCTGCGCTCTATTCCCCTTTAATGGTCCCATATTAAACTGGGTCAGCTCCACCAGCAAATTTAATTCGTCCCACTGTGGAGGAGGAGGTGGAAGCCCTGGTTCAGTGGAACTGCAGGTATTTATTTTGCACCATCAGTGCACCACCTATATGTATATGCATATGTATACACAGCTGTTTGTCGTCCATCCCTCTGGGGAATGGAAGCGGCAGGCCAAAGAGAGAAGACGACACGTCGCAGTGAAACCCGGTCAGCTGTGTCCTTCCTCATCAGTAAAGGAAAACTCAGTTCTGGTCAGACGGAAGCTCGATGTGGATTTGTGTAGTTTTACAGGATAGCTGCGTAGACCAGTGGGACTCATTTCTGAGCACTTGATGGGACAAACCGTGCACAGACAGACTTTTCACAGGCACATAAACTTTTTCTAGTCATGAAAACAATCATTTGATTTTGATTTTCTGTTCTGAATAAACATACTTGTGTTTGTAATTATGGAAAATCCCTCTGGCTTTTTGTCATGGGGACCAGAGTAATGGAGACTGCTGGCAAGGAAGGCCTTTCAGCCTGGAATTTGAATATATACACATCACATAAGATGTGCTCCTATATAAAGTGATTTAATCTGAAATCTAATGCCATTGTGCAGTGAGCTGCAGGAAATTACACTCACTCTCATGCAGTACATACGATCAGATCTGGGCTCGGCTGGATCAGACAGAGTTCACGCTGAAGCACTAATCATGGAGCAGATGGTTGCTTCAAAACGTTTATCATCTTTGTTTCTATTTCTTTGTTTGGTGGTTTGTTTATTTCTTGATAAACGTCTTTACTTTCTTCATTTCCTTCCTTGCCTGTTTGCAATCTTCTTTCCTTACTTGCTTCCTTTTACTTTCTTTCCCGCTTTTTCTCTTTGCTTCTCTATTTTCTTGTTTTGTTTCCATCTTTCTCCCTTTCTTTCTTTCCTTCTACGGTTGCTTCTATGTGCTGAAATACACGGGTGCAGACATGTATTTACCATGGTTCTTGCTGTGCTCTCTCCAGGTGCTTTGAAGTCCTACCTGCGCGAGCTCCCTGAACCATTAATGACCTTTGAACTCTACAATGACTGGATCCAAGCCTCAAAGTGTGTATCATCTCAGACCAATGTTGCCATCTTCGTGTTAAAGACATTTCTTCGACCTACTGTTGTTTTACAACCAATCTTTCATGTTGTCCTGCAGCATTCAAGATCAAGACAAGCGCCTGCAGGCTCTGTTCAATGCGTGTGAGAAACTCCCTTCAGCCAACAACACCAACTTTAAGTGAGTCAGCGTTTCCATGTTTCACTCCCCTCCTGGTTCTCTCTTTTTTCATATATTGGCCAAATAATCTGGTTAACCAGCTGAAACATCCCAGTCAGTCTCATTTTGGTTTTTTTAACTGCATATCGAAGGAATCAGGTCTATTTTCCGCCTTACCTCCTTATATAACTGCATATAAGACTGGCTGGCTCTGCCTATAAAGAGGAGTTCATTTAACTGAAGGAAACCACCAAAGACATGACAAAGTGACCTGATGGTCAGAAATAGCTGGGCCAAAATGTTCATATCATTGAGTCCCCCAGTCTGTCACCTGTATCTTTGCTGACTGTCCCTGAGTGTTTCTGTTGCATCTGTAGTGTGTAAAATAAGTTCAAAGAGAAATCTTTAGAAAAACCTAAATCAAAATTGCTTTGCAAAATAAGCCAGCACCAACAACTGCAGTTCCTCTAATGGCCACTTGAGGCAAATGCCAAAAGGCAGTCAGTCCCCACAGACTCTCATGTTAAAATGCCCAACTTTAAAGCAGGAATATGTTTACAATCAGCTGTGGTCTCAGGGCACAGTTTCCCTCAGTTATAAAAACTGTATGAGGGCAGCTCAGTGGTTTTAATTGGTGAGGAGTTGTTGCCAGTTGTTTTCTCCTTAGCCTCATGGCTGCTAATTAGTCAATGAACTGGACTTTTACAGTTGGTTTATGCCTTTTTTTATTATCCAACAAACTGTTTGACTTGTTGTGAAGAATAGACCATCCAAGACATTTGTGACTCACATATAGTTACTGAAATTCCAGTATGTGATTTAGGCTAATTAGCAGGTATGTGTGTTTATGTGTTGCACATATTTATGTAGATTTTATGAGTATGATTGCAGTTTGCATAAAAAAGCTAGTTATTGATAATTTAGAAGTGCAACTTATTGTCTAAATATGGTCACATCTGGCTCCAAATCACCATCATGGTGACCAAACACTTCCACAATTTATCACAGAGGCTAAGCCCATCTTTTTGGTACAGTCTAAGATCAATCCCCTCAAAATGCCCAAATTTAGAGCAGAAATAAGTGTCTTTGCCGCCAGTAACACATTTCTTTTACTGCTGTTTTAAGGCTTTAAGTTATGCACTATTGAGGATAACAGGTTGGGAGCATTTTGTTTAGACTAAACTAGAGTACACTAGACTATACTCTTCTTTGACCAGACCTAGTTTACTGTCACAGTGGCCAGTAAATGGGAGTGAACCCACAAGCAGACTCAAGTGGACACAGTGATAAGATTTAACAAACTTTATTGTTAGATTACAGAGAAATCGAAAAAACGTGATATGGGAACGTAGCGCGAGTGTGTGAAGTGGGGGCACTGTAGTTTCTAAACTAGAGATATATGACATACATCCTCAGTACGCTTGTGGCAAAAGAGGCAAAACCAAATATATTTTTGTAGCAGGCTGTGAAATATGCTTATTTCTCTTCTAAATAACACTGACAGGAGTCAACTGTTCAGAGGAGATGCAAAGGTTTTTGTTTCACACCTGTTTTTTAGCCGTGATTAGCATCTATTTTAATATCACTGTCTACCTGAACTAGCCAGCTTTAGTACTGGTTCAAATAAGGTCAGGTTCAGATTAATGAAAGCCGAGATGGTGGCAGCCAGACTATTAAACCAACAATCTGTGATTAGGCCTCCTTCTATCACTTCACTATTGGCAACAATATTTATTTATTTTGACACTGGAATAATGTTCCTCAGAAACTTGAGCGTGAACCAAAAACAATACAGATAATACCATTCTTTAGATCAGAGGGTAGCTGTGGAGTCGGGAGATAATAACTCGTAGCTATATCGCTTTACCTCTATTGATTCTCGAGGATTTTTCTTCTTTCATTTTCAGTCACTTCTTGGTATCTGTTTGCTTCCTGAAAGCTGAAAAATGATTTCCAGCTTTCAGGAGGCTGATTCATTGTGCGCTACTTATCACCACCTGCCAGAAAAGAGAAACTCTGACCTTTATGAAACAGTGTGGAGAAAGAGGCGTTGCATCCCAGGTGTTGGCTGCTGGATTAAATGCAGAATGCTGAAAGGCTTGTCTCCTGATCAAAAGAAGAAAGTGGAAAGGCCTGACAGAGAAAGGGAAGAGAGGAAGTGATGGTACAGAAATGAGGAGAGCGAGGTGCAGCGGCACTTGTCAGCATCATCATCGAATCGCACAAATGCGTCGTATTTTTAGACGGTGCTCCTCTGAAGAGACCTGTCAGGCCTGTCCAGATGATTGCTGTTTGCCGTGATGAGCGGCCTGATGTTCAGCTCTGGATGAGTCATTCAGCTCAGCTACAGACATCCACCAGCCCATCCATTTCTGAAAACATCAGACACAGAAATGGTTGGCTGCAATAATAAGCTTTGACTCAGTGTGGTTCGTGCATTCAGCAGGCACGCAGTTATCATTCAGACTGCAGCTGTAACACTACAGTATCTGCTGTTTGAAACTGACCGGAACATATTGGGATGGATGTAGCCATCATTATGTTTTTTTGAGCCAGAAGTGATCATATTTTGGAAGAGAGCGTGGACTGCTAACTTATCAGCAAATGCCAGCATGCAGGATACAGCTGTATCCATAAATGCGCAGAAACATGTATATAGGCTAATATAATGCTAATACACCAAAACTGAAACCCGCACAGAAACTCTTTAAGGTGCTCCAAAAGGCATCAAAACGAGGTCCAGCTTACAAAGTTGAAGGAGAGGTGGGGTTAGCACATCTCAGTTGGCTCCAGCTGCCTGTATCACAACCAGGTAGTGATGTGTCAGTCGCAAATGAAACGGCTCTTAAAGCCCACTCTTTGAAGTGAACGACGCGAGCCGGCTCCTTATTGGGAGTCGTGTTTTGTTTTTTTTCCTTTCTTTCTCTCGCCCTCTCTCTCGCACTTTTTTTCCGCTTCACTCCGCACGCGAGCCTTGTGCTTTGCGCTGGGAAGAGGGGGGAGGGGCAATAGTTACACTCAGTAGCACAGGAACAGAGCGGGAGGGAGCCAGGGACAACAACGTCATATTAAAAAGGTATAGTAATCATCCACAACTATTTTCAGTTACAGATGATAAAGGATTCAGAAAGTTTATTGATGCAGGCCCATATGAAAGAGAATGTGCATCTTCTTTTTGTTTTTATATTTTTTCATATTTATATTTAATTGTGTTGTGGTTTGCAGTGTTTAGTGTTTAAATTTGTTTAAAAGGAAAAAGCTGAAAATTTAAATAGTTAAAAGTTGAAATGTAAATAATTGGTTTTTGTATTATATGATTTATTTATTACATTTTACATTTCATGTGGAGTGAATAAATATTTACGGTGGCCCCTACAGACAAAGCACGTACAAACTCCAAAACATGTACAAACACAACAGAAGTGCTCCAGGATGCTAGGGGCAGTGTTGAGCTTTTGTTACCTAGTGGCTACACAAGCCAGGAAGTACCAACTACCGGATTTGGTGTTTGGTAGTAACAGGTAAATGAACATTTTTTTTTTTTTAATTATTTGAGTATATATGAATGCTTGTGCATAAATACACAAACAATACACGTATGCTTTCAATTGTGTAATTTAAGTGCTCTAGGTAGCTCTGTTTTGGAAGTTCAGTTAACGCTAGAAATGTGTTTTGGCGTTTGTACGTGCTTTGTCTCTAGGGGCCACCGTATATATTTATATATAAACATATATAAATTAATTAAAGCAGCAAAACAACCTGAAGGGCCGGCTCTTTTTAGTGAGTCGAGCCGAAAGAATCGGTTCTCTAAAAAGAGTCGGAAATCCCATCACTACAACCAAGTAGCACCAATCAGTCAAAACAGCCACGCCCCTAACTCTTCACTAACATGCGGTGACGCTAGCGTTAGCCGTGTTAGCACGTTACCTGAAACAGGTGGTCAGGGTGAGTCCACAGGCGCACACCCTTCGTTCATCATATATCCGTGTTGGGTAGAGTGTAAATACTGAGGCTGAATGGCCTTTATACAAGCACACACACTTCTTAGCACTGCAAGGCTATGAGCCCAAAACAGCAGTGTAGAAAAATCGAGACAGCCAGCCAATCAGTGAGCTCCTTAAGTCACACCTCGTGGCTAATTTGGATTGCTTGAGATTTTGGAAAAAGATTGTGAAAATCAGTTTTTAAATTTGGAATTTGAAATGAGGTTTTTATTGAGAGTTTAATACTTTTTTGTGAAATTCATTTTTGAAGTATTTATTAATGGATTAATAATTCATTTTAAAATGTTGATTTATAAATGGTGTTTTTATTTTAAATTAAACGATTAAATAATAATTTTGCTTTAGTAATGTTTAATTTTTGTTTTACATTTTTTCCAAATGCGTGCGGCACGGTGGTTAGCACTGTTGCCGCACAGCAAGAAGGTCCTGAGTTCAATTCCGCCATCAGGCTGGGGTCTTTCTCTGTGGAGTTTGTTCTCCCTGTGTTTGCGTGGGTTGCCTCCAGGTACTCTGGCTTCCTCCCACCGTCCAAAGACATGCAGCTTGTGGGGATTGGTTAATTGATTAATCCAAATTGCCCATATGTATGAATGCCAGCGTGAATGGTTGTCTGTCTCTGTGTGTTAGCCCTGCAACAGACTGGCAACCTGTCCAGGGTTTACCTCGCCTCTCGCCCTATGACAGCTATCAGAATATTTATAGTAGTAACAGTTTCATGGTCTAAATGTTTAGATAGAGAGGTTGAATGTACATTTAAATTCTGTTTTTATTGAATAATCTGTTTTCTGCACCTTAATTAACAGGTATTTAATCAAATTCCTGTCCAAACTGACTGACTACCAGGATGTGAACAAGATGACGCCTGGAAACATTGCTATTGTCCTCGGACCCAACCTGCTGTGGACTCAGAATGATGGGTAAGTTATAGCAGATGCATATACATGTGGCTTGTTACCTTATCCTCTTCTGTGTGATCATAACTGAACACAAAATGCTGGATCTTGGTACCAGTGAACCATGGAAACAAATCAGCTCATGATGAGAGGAAGAGTTGTGCCGTGTGTTTGATTTGATTATTATTGTGCACTTATTTCATCCTGCTATCTCATCCTAATATTTTCACATCATGAATTATGCATGTGCTGAGATACCTTCTATACCATGACTTGCAGTTACAATTTAATTATGAAGTTAAACAAACAAAAGCAAGGGCCAGATTTAATTAGAGGCAAGCGAGTGAAGTCATTTTAGTTTTATTGTAATTGCAGCAGGTTCTATCATGCACTGCCTCCTGCTCGGCCCTTAAAATCACTTTTTCATGCAGTAACTTGATGATTAAAGGTGGCAGACAACGAATGGAGGGACTCAAAGGGATTCTCTCATTGCAGCTCAGTTTCTCTTCCTCTTTTTCCTTAATCAAAAAACATGGGCTGCTACTAACAAAAAGGCCTGCAGACACACAACTTCATCCATAGGAGACTGCTGTTATTATACCGTATATATTTAGGAGAAAGATGATGACTTGGCAGTTTTGAATAGGGTGAAGGGTGAAGGACGTCTCCTTTTATATCTCTGTGTAAATCTTACAAACTCGTCATCCCCCTTAACTTTTAATTAGTACTTTAATAGCCCACAGTTCTGAAATGATTTTAATTTTCTCATTTTAATGCTTTGGTAATATCATGAAAATGTGCTAATCACCCTCTGTGTGAAATTCTTACAGACAGACAGACACTTCTCCCCCCCCAATTAAAAAAAAGTGTGTCTTCTCCGTTTGCTCCAGGAACATCACGGAGATGATGACGACAGTTTCCCTACAGATCGTCGGCATCATCGAGCCCATCATCCAGCACGCCGACTGGTTCTTCCCAGGAGGTGAGGAGGGAAAAAGAAGAGGAAACAGCCCTGCTTTGTTTGTTCTTGAAGTCTTAAAATGGCATTTTAGAAAATAAAATACTGAGTTGTTCCTGTTTTCTTCTGTCTTCGTTAGAGATCGAGTTCAATGTCACAGGAAACTACGGCAGCCCCGTCCACACCAACCACAACGCCAACTACAGCTCGATGCCGTCTCCAGATATGGATCAGATGGATCGCAAGCAGAACGACCAGAGCCGGCGGCCGCTCAGCGTCGCCACAGACAACATGATGCTGGAGTTTTATAAGAAGGACGGGTATGACTCTTCTGTGTCTCTTAGCGATGCATTTCAGAGCCCGACCGATATGTTGGCAGATATTAGCTATTTGCGGATATTGGTACTGGCATTTATGACGGCTGAAAATTATGAGAGTTGATCTTGTATGATTTGTTTCAGAAAGCTCTCTGCAACTTCCCACTGGCAGCATATATGTTTGAAACACAACAATCAGCAGATCCAAGCAGAACGTAAACAAATAATTCACAGAACAAGATTACTTTTAAGCTGTACTGTCATAGATTCATAGATAACTGCACATAACAAATATATTAGATTTTTAAATCGCCAAATATTGATATCGGCCTTAAAATCAAGTATCAGTACATTAGGCCTAATCCCAATACTGTTTTTAAAGTAAGAATGCACATAATCTTAGAAACAAGCGAGAGAAGGGTTACAGTGTACTTTTAGTCACTGCAGATCTGGAAAGATTGGCTTGGGCAAGTTATGAAAGTGTAGGTTAGTACAGAATATACACTCACCAGCCACATTATTAAGTACACCTTGCTACTACTCGGTTGGACCCTGTTTTTTCTTGCAACACTGTCTTCATTTTTAAAGGCATAGATTTAGCCAAGTGCTGGAACCATTCCTCAGATTTTGGTCCATACTGACGTGATAGAGTCACACAGTTCCTGCTGATCCAATATGTGAATCTCCCGTTCCACCGCACACCAAAGGTCCTCTACTGGATTGAGATCTGGTGACTGTGGAGGCCGTTTAAGTACAATCAACTCACTGTCATGTTCAAGAAACCAGTTTGAGATTATTTGAGCTTTGTGACCTGACATCTATTATTAAGGGATGGACATGATCATTAACAATACTCAGGTATGATGTGGCGTTTAAATGACACTCCATTGGTCCTAAGGGAATTAAAGTGTGCCAATAAAATATCCCCACGCTATTACACCACCAGCAGCCTGACCTGCAGGATGGAGCCGTACTTTTGTGCTGTTTACTGCAAAGTTGCAACAGAAATCAAGACTTTTCAGACCAGACCACATCTTTCTGCTCTTCTATTGGCCAATTTTGATGAGCTGATGTAAATTGTAGCCTCAGTTTCCTGTTCTTGGTGTGGTCTGCTGCTAGAGTCAGTCTGCTTTGACCTTTTGTGAGTTCAGAGATGTTCTTCTGTGTCTCTCATGGTTGCCTCTCTATAAGCTCAGGCTAACTTAGCCGATTTCCTCTGACCTCTTGCATCAACGAGGCATTTTTGCCCAGAGAACTGCCGCTCACTGGATATTTTTTGTCTTTGGTCTTTTTCTGTAAATCCCAGAGATGGTTGTGTGGAAAAATCCCAGAAGATCATCAGTTTCTGAAATACTCTGACCAGCTTCTCTGTCAGCCAGTCACAATTTTGTTCTTTCTTCTTGATACTTGGTTTGAACTTCAGCAGATTATCTTGACCATGTCTGCATAGATTGAGTTACTGCCATATGATTGGCTGATGAGATAATTTGCATTAATGAGCAGTTAAACAGGTGTGCCTGATAAAGTGGCTGGTGGGTGTCTGTTGCAGCATGAATTTAATATGCAAATATAAACGGTTTATATGTGCACAGACTGACTCCCTAAATAAAACTTTCTCATCTAAAACTTCCACTGATTCCACCTGTTTAAACCTGTCTCTGAATTAATTAGCAGTCTTCTCTGCGTACACTGTCATCCAGCTGACTGACAGCTAGAGACATTTTTTCTACACAAGGCCACATTGAGGCTCATAAACTTTCCACACGACTGCTTCCTGACAGGGTTGGACGTGTGAAGTAAGAGAAGGAAAATTCCCCAACGATTACACAAGTTTGCCGTGAGAAGTGACCTCAGTGAGAAGCTCAGTTTCACTCTGAGGTGGACAGAAAACGATACAGTTTCACTCTTTATCTACAGGACCTGCCCTCATAACTTTTCTCTGCAGCTCACTGAGACATCTGGAAGTGAGAAAGAAAAAGACTGAGGGTGAGCTGACATTTAGTCTGTGAAATGAGCAATCCGACAATCCTCAAACTGTGAAGAGGGATTAGCTGAAAACCAGTCAGTCGCTTTCTTTCTCTTTCACTGTCTGAATCTGAGTGTCTTTCTCTAATGCTTTAATACACCCATGGTCTTATCAGGGCCTGGGGGGAGCCTGAGCTCTGCAGCCCAGGGGCCACAAGTAGCCCGACTAATTAAACCTGGACTGTGTGGGTCGGATCAATAGAGCTCAACTTTCAGTAGAAACAGTCCTTAGAACCAAAGGCTGTTGCTCCACCAAAAGAAAGTCTGCTTTTACATGAGTCCTCTTTAATTTCTTACTTAATTTATGTCAGTCTAATAAGTTAATTAATATTTAGATACTAAACTTGCGGCACTTCTCTGCAACTCTGGGAGAGCAGGTGATGATTAGACAAATAGCCCAACATTCTTCTTCTTCTTTGACACTGATAGCACAGATTAGATCCCAGCTTGGATTAAAAAGCAACAATCATTATATTCACTTAATGTTAAAAGTGTAAGTTTAAAGGGCACTTATTACGGCCATTTCCAGCCCTGTAATCTTATTTTTGGATTCTCCTGGAGTAGCTTTCCATGATTCACAGTTCAAAACAATCCTAGTATGTCTTACCTCAGCCTTGCTACAGCCCTTCTCTTCATCCTCTGTCTGAAACTCACAGTTTGAGCTCCACCCATTTTCTTCTGATTGGCTGAGCCACACAAACAGAAGGTCTGAACAGCAGGTGGGTGGGGCTTCCATTAGACTAGTTAGACTTATGATACTTATGTTTTGTTACACAACACAACCTGATTGATAGCACTCAATCACTGAATCAATCACAAGAAGTGCAACGCTAATGCTAAATCACCACCACTAAGCTTCTATGTGCACCGCAATTATCCTGAATGTTAATTTTGCTTGTTTAGCCGTTTATCTCCTGAAGTAAAAGCTTCAAATTTCATGAGTCAGGTATTTACTACGTAATCTTTTGCAATAGAACAAAAACATGTTCAGAGCTACAAAAACTACTACAGAATGTATTAAAGAATTAAAAAAAATGAACATTTTTAGAACCCACTGCCTGCGAGTTCAGGGAACTTGAAGTGCAAAATGCTAACTCATTCCAGGTTTTAGGACTCATTCACTCTCCTGAGGTCTAAATAGAGGTACTTCATGCTATCTGCCAAGTTGCAGGATTTGCTCCCAGAAGAACTACTTGAAGTCCTTTAAGCTGGTGATGCTCTTTAGCAACATTTCCACATTCCACCTTTATACTGGCTTCATACTGGCCAGGGGTTGGAGAGCAGCCATGATGGCTCTTCTAACATCTGCTTATATATAATGTATGACGAAGCTGGTTAAATCCATAGAGATTTTATGCCTTTTTAAGTCTCCTGCTGCCCTATTACAGCAGATCTTAGGACTCCTCCACCTGCCAAATCCCACTTTAACCCCTACTGATGTTTGATGACTTGTTGGGATCTTTTGGGAAAGTTGTTCATTTTTAGGAAAACTGTTACAAAAATCTCAGAATAACATCTGTATTTCGTGTAAACCGATAAGAAAGACTGATGCCTCATTAGAATCTCTGTAACCTATAGCAAATCATTGCTATGGGTTACAAAACCATCTTTGGTAAGGTTTTCTCTGCCACCCTTATATTTAATGTTGGTAATATAAATCTTGTTCACTTCTTGATTTTGATGAAAGAATTGATATTCAAAGACTTGCCAAAGGGTCTGACTATAGGCTGGATTTCTATAGAAAACAGATGTTGAGAGTTCAGAAATGCTGCCTGTTGAAACACGTCCTTTATCGTGAACTACACTAAATCACTGCTGGTTGTGACTGGGAGTGAAAGTCTGTGCAAAACTCACTGAAAGATCCTTCATAAAACCTGTTTCTTCCCAGGCTGTGTGTACACGCTTGGTAATATCAGTAGAAATGCTTGTTATTGCTCAATCAGAGACCAACAAAAAGGAATGTCAAGACAAAGTGCCAGTCATTTTTACTTTGTGTTTCTACCACTGCAGAGAAACCACACTTACTAAAGACTCACTGCAGCTGCAGGAAACCTCTCGCATGTTTTGGGGGATTTTACTGTATCCAGCAGGGAAACATTGACCTGATTATAGCTAAATTCCTCCTTAGTTTTCGACATGGCCTCAATATTTCACTGTTCTCCTCTCTTAAAGCGTTATCCTGTTTCACTTCTTTGATAACAATGCTATTATCGAGTCCAAGCGTATGAGTCTTTCGTGGTCTCTGCTCGTGTCCTCACTGTGCTTGTCTCTGTTTTAACACTGCAGCATTAGGAAGATACAAAGGTACGGTATAGCTCCTTTTCCTCCACTCATCCTCATGTCACTCTGTTCATCATCTGTTCGTCTCAGCTGCACGTTGAAAGGAGCTGTCTCTCATTTGTCATGTGTCTGAGTGTGTATTGCTTCATAGGGGTGTGTGTGAAATTATATATTTGGACTCCTGTAGTTCAGTGTCTCAGCAGAGTGGGGGGACATGAATAAACAGGCCTGTTTCTCTCTGTTTACATAAGTAAGAGGCATCTTTGCAGTTTCTGATACTGAACTGACTCGTTCAGCCTGTGGATACAATAGTCTCTTGTTGCTTATCTCACCTGACTGCATAGTTACAGTTACTGTTTTTGTCTTATCGTACTAATTGAGGGGTTTTTGTGGTAATCTGTTTGAAATGGAAGCCAGTTAGTTTAGCTGGGGTAAAACACTATACTTTTTACTGACCTTGCATTATCTGTGTTATTGTCTAAGTGCAGATTGTGTAGGGGGATGTCTGCTGCTTGTGGTCAACCATCTATACAGTGTGCAGCCTTTCAGTAATTAAATAAAAAGCTTTTCGAATTAGATCAGCCCTCCAGCACAGCTCTGCTCCATCAGCCGGAGTCAGCTGTCTACATGTGATGGAATTTTTCTTTCTAATATTCATTTGTCCAAAACGCATTTTAGACTCATTAGAGGATACTTCTTTTAAACAAAGGAAAACTCAGGAGGTTTAGTGATTTATGACCTGCAGCATCGCCCTGAAAAGTTTACTTTTGTGTTTGATTTAAGACAACACTACTACTACACTAGTAGTAGTATACTTGTGTGCTTATGGTAAGTGTATAGACAAAGTATCCAACTTGAGACAGTTATTGACTTTAAAGTAGCCACCTTGACATCACACGTAGTACAGTAGGTAATGTACCAAGGTTTTCCTCTAGTTTACTTTAAATAGGGCCAACATTTACAACATAATGCTGTATTTGCTAAGAAACAAAGTGATTCAAAGCATAAACTTGCGAGGAAAGGTTTTACTTTTATAGAATCTGACTTCTGTTTGGATCCAGAAGAGTTGCCTCCTGCTGGCCATTTGAAAGAATGCAGGTCTGATGCATTGGCTTCACTTTCATATCTTTTCATATCCATCTTTTTATTTTTATTTATTTATTTTGTTTGTTTGTATTGGCTTGGCTTGTGTAGATTTCTTTCATTTTTTGAATTCAATTACATTTTTTTCTTTTTTTTTCTATAGGCATTTGTTTCCAGGCAAGGGTCACCTTAGATATAAAATACATAAAACCACATTTGGTTTTATACAGAAGAAGAGCAGCTAAGAAGGGAGTGGTGGGTGGATTTAGTTACCTTGGGCCTGCTGTTTCAACAGACTTTGTGCCATATTAAGTTAAACTACCTCAAACCCTAAGAAGAATTGACAAACCTTAAGTGTGGCATCAATCTTCCTCAAACTCTAGACAGCCAAGAGACCTATATGAGATTGATCAATTCTGTTTTAATGACACAGGAAAGTACATGTGTAATTAATTAGTTTGACAATGACTGTTTTCTTCAGTTAGCAGAATCAAGCCCACAGTGGGATAAATACATTAAAAACCCTGCAAAATTCACTGGATTAGCACCAGCCGTCTGAATTATATATAAGTTGAAGCCCTGAAACAACATACCGTTCTCATCAGGAGACAGTGGAAAAGATGGATGTAGCAACTGTGATGTCACACACTGCTTCGCGAAGTCCTGCTCTGGCCTCATTTCCTTAGTCCTGGATGTTTCCACTTGCATGCAGCCATCAATTAATTCTGCTGATTTGCACTTAAAATGAAAAGGACGGAAACGCACATCCTGTTTCATCCAAACTAATTTTTGTTTGTTGAGTTATTTAAAATATATATTAGTTATTTTCCATCATGTTGCAGGAGAATGTGTGTTGTTGCATGCTGGGAATCGTGTGAGTGAAGCTGAGCGACCCTACCTGCTCGTCTGGGGTCGGCCTTTTTTAAATGCACTGATATAAATGAGAGACAGGAAAGCCGATCCCTTTTACCCCCCGGATGATGTGTTTTGGGTGTGGAAACCTGACCCCTGAACTACACACAGACAAACACGCCCTTTGACTTGATTGGCTGTGCATCTCTGTCCCACTGCAGCATGGGTGTCAGGGTGATGGACACTTCTTGGGTGTCGCGCAGGGGATCGTCGTCTACGCGTAAATCCTTGTCCACGCCACCGAGTGTGCACCCCCCCACCCCACCCATTGACGCGCTCATCCCCGAGCAGCCTGGGGAATTCTCAGCCTCCCCCTCCCCCACCCCTCCTCCCACTAGCAGCGACCGAGCCAGGTAAGGCAGTTGTGGCCCCACCCGTCCTCCTGTTTCACCTCCCCACCCCTCCTTTACTCCTGCTCCACGCCCGCACACACACCTGCTGCCGCTGCTCGCTCGTCACCGCGTCTGCTGCCGCGCCCTGCAAATGACACCCGAACTGCGCTGTCTGCCCCTTCCAACCCCCACCCACCCCACCTCCACCCCTTGTTTTCTTGTCTGTCGTTCATCCTCACCTCTGTGTGAACCCACCCTGATGAGGCATGTCATTTAGAACTTCTTTTCATTTCAACATCTCCTCACCCCCTGAATTTCCTGAGTCACGCGTGGAGTTAATTTTCTGCCTGAGTGGTGATACTGCATATCATGTGAAGATTTCACTTCTACTTAGGGCTGGGTTTAACCAAAATGTGTTGAAAGGTTCATCCACAGTTCAGTAGAAAACTATTTATTGCTGCATGTGCATGGATCACATCTCTATTTTTCTTTTGCCATCAGTCCGAGCATCATTAGCAGCATAACGGTCCATTGTCGCAGGAGCCTGCAATGGATGAGGTGGCTGATTTTCTGTTTTATTATTTTGTTTTCTTTGTGCTCTTCCCCTCCTGGAGCCTTCACTTCACTGTCCCAACAACGATTACTCCTCACCTGATTTTTCCCCTGATTTTTCCCTCGTTATGGACCAAACGTAAAGTTTCAAATCCACACATCCCTCGTCCTAGAACTAATGAATTCATCCGCTTGAATCACTGATATTTCTATCATTGCAGTTCAGACGATGCATCCTCCAATTGGTCGGACTCCTGTTACGCCTACCCCTCCCCAGAGGAGGAGAGGCCGCCTCCCCCTTACCCCTCTTCCTCTTCTTCCTCCTCTTCCTCCTCCTCTTGCTCTTCCTACTCGCTCCCTCACCACCATTTCCGCACCCGAACACCTCCGGGTATGCGTCCCGTTGCCCCCAGCCCCGAATCTGTGCCCCCTGGCCCGTCCCCTCCACCCCGCCGCACTGGGTACAGCCCGCCCCCGCTCCCTCACTCCCTGTGCCCGTCCCCTCAGCAGCTTGACGTCAACTCCAACCCCAAACCTAACTCCCTGCATCTGCCCAAACCGGCCTCCCCGTCTATTGCTCCGCATGGGCCCCCGTCCGAAACGAATGGCTCCTCCCTTTACATCAAACCCCCGCTCGTTCTCACTCGTCACGATCTCTTCCTTGGCTCCCCGAAAACCCCCAGCACCCCTCTCCCTGCTCCACCTCCATGGGCAGCCTGTGCCTGTAGCCGGGAGAGAGGAGCCAAGCTGACGAGGTAAATACAGAGCCCTGCTCAACCCGCTCCCACTAACACAAATCACACACAAATAAGGAGAGGCCCCCGCAGGGACAAGGAAGCACAAGAGAGGGGTGATTTTTTAAAAAAAAGAAAAAAAGAAACTCCCTTCAGTGCCACCCTACTCTGTGTCCTATTAACTCGCTTGGTTTGCAGCTGTCACTTATAGAAATCAAAGCGCTTTAAGGATTCCATTATCACATCCATCTTTAATTTTGCTGCCATGTATGCAATCCATAACTTTCCATGTGAGCAGGGTATTCAGGAGCCTGTTGCCAGGCAACAAAGGAAATCCAAAGCTTTCAGTCAATGATTATAAAAGTCAGCGTTAATGAGTCAGTGAGATTTTGAATGCGAAGGCAATGATGTATGCAGGAGCAAAACAGCACTGTTTGATATTTAAGGAAACCCCAAAAAGCATCTGCTTTGGTTTACAGCAACATGTTCATATGAGTTTAAAGGGGACCTATTTTGCTTTTTTTATACATATTTGCACTGATAGAGAATAAATAGTTTCCCCTTATGTAAGGTTGCATTACCCATCTACAAGCTGATTACCAGCAACCATTAAAAGAGGGAGGAAGTACACACTGCTAACTACCACATGTCAGACAAAACCAAAGACAACCACAGTCTCATAAAGCGTCCTTTAAAAAAAGATGAGGTCACAGTCCTGTAAGAGATGTTTGGAGGTGTTGAACAGTCAAATACATCTTAGTAAATATCAGAAAACATTGCTATCTTCTGCCGCTTATAAACAGATTTGAACAGCAGGTGGTCTGTCCACTCTCTCTGACATCATTCAGAGCTAAGAGCAGGAAAAACTGGCTGAAATAGGGCAGAAGGTAAGTAGTAGTAGTATCACAGATATTACTTTTACATATGCTGACCTCATTAATTTGAAACTTCAGCCATGTTTAATATGAAAATCCAGATATCGTATCAGCATAATAGCTTCCCTTTGAATGCTGGCTGCTTCAGTCGCCTTCCATGTCTCGTTTGCTGAAGAGTGAGAGTGTGTTGAGGCGTAGCTGAGGAGAGTCAGTCGATCAGAGAGTAAACTGGTTATGTTTTGACCTTAAGACCTTCTTCCCATTGGCATTCTGGCTACACTGTGCTGTAGGAGTAAGGAAAATGTATTAAGCTGTCAGGATATGTTTGAATTTTCTTTCCTTCTTTTTTTGCTCAACTGTATAAGCTACATGTCCATCTGCAACAGTGGTCACCGGGAATTATGGCTGCTCTCATATATTTTCCTTTTTTTTTATAAAACAAAGAGATTTATGGAGGCAGGGTTAGTAAATTACAGAAGAAAGTATATCGTAATGTGTGTGTTTGTGTGTTTTGTCCTTCACTCTCTCCTCAGTACTCTGAAGAACAAGGAGCTGTCTCCAGTGATTGGACAGAAGGGGCTCCAGGGAGCAGTGACCTCTAGTGGACAGTCGCAGCTCTCTGACCACAGTCCGCACACCTTGAGGAGAGGTAATACAACTAACTGGGCGTGTATGACAGGGATCTCAGCTTGTCTCAAAAACATGGTAAAAATAGTAAAAGTAATTACTTTTGGGGATTTAAAAACTCTGCACCTTGCCCAGTACTGTGACAGCAAAAAAAGATGCAGCACGCTGTGTTCATTTAGCTGTCTCTCAGGCTCTAATAGAATCTGTCTAATCTATTAGTCAGTGCTGTGAATGAGGTCATTTTAAGTTACAGTGGAACCTCTCGTGTGGAGAGGATGTAAATCTGCAAAAGTGTGTTTTCATTCATTGTTTCCACTCTGGTTGCTGCACAAAAGAGGGGAAAAGGTCCTTGGAAAACCACATAATAACTGACTGACGGCTGCAGTAGAGTTTTATCTGCTAAAATATCCTCAGACTCGAAGGATAAGAGGGCGATGTTTAGTTTGAAGAAATAAACTTGACTTGATGCTGTATGATTGAAGGGTTTAATTAAGGCAGATATTATAATTAATGAGCAATTTGATGGGTAAATTTGTCTGGGGAACTTCAGAGTTTATTAGACTGAAGACGAGACAAGCATCTCTTTTACACTTAAACTTTGATGACTAAAAAGTGATTTTTACTTTGAAATAGCATGTCAAAACATTTGTTTATTCTTAAAGAACACTGGTTGCTTTTATTTCAGAAATATAGAGACATTTGTTATCATGGTAACTTTTTTTTTTATAACTGTCAGCTTTTATATTGAAGATCTGGCAAATTAAAGCAAATTTCTTTTACTTTGGAAAAATGGGCATGTCAAAGTTTTTTTTTTTCTTTTATGTTGAAAATCTGGTACTTTAAAGCATCACCGCAGATTTCTATAAAAATTGAACACTTTTAATTTGACAAACAGACATGCTAGCAGACTCCTAAATGCCTTTTATTTTGGAAATATTGCAGACCCCGATCATCTTGTGTTCTTTCTTGGTGGTCTCTCTACAGCAAAGAAGCTGGCTCCGATCCCGCCTAAAGGCCCTTACTGCCCAACGGGAGCCATGTCCGACCAGTCCACAGGTCAACCGTCTCCAGTCAGCCTGTCTCCCACTCCTCCCAGCACCCCCTCCCCATATGGCTTCAGCTACCCGCAGGGATATGCCACCATCAGCTCCCCGGGTCAGTTGCAGATGGTCACCACCCCGTCTCTGTCCTCTCCGCCCTCGTTGGCTGGGACTCTCACCAAGGCCAGACCGACCCCCAAGCCGCCCCGGCAGAGACCCAGCCTGCCTCCTCCTCAGCCTCCATCCACACCTGGCACTAGTCCCCAGCCTCTGGAGCACTCATCTGGGCTCCTGGACGGCCTTTCTCCTGGGGAAAGCATGTCCACTGGTAATGCTAAACTTGACCGTTTTTTTTAAAGCACTTTGTGTTCGTAATTCTTTTTGCTATATGTAGATTTGATAAATAATATGCCATAGTTTGACAAATATTATGAATTCTTATTATTTAAGTTCATGTACTTGGATGTATATGCACTGTTTTTGGTCTATTCATGACATTTATTGGCAATAATGATAGATGTAGGATAACAGCAGACTATCCTTTGGTGTCCTTCTCCATCAGGAGAGGAGTCGTGTATTATGCATTTGTTTGCCTCTCCATCACCTGCAGGTTCTAATCATGATTTTCATGTAATTTCTTCCCCTCTTATCGTCTCACCTGCAGCGGTATGAGGCGAGAGGTTCAGTGTGATTCTGTGTGTGAGAGGGACTTTTAGGGTAAGCAGGAGTTTCTGTGCTAAAGCCTCCCTTCCCCTCCTCTTCGGTACCCTCAAACCCCAAACATGGAGCCGCCCGCTGACATGCTCACAACACAGTGAAGCTGCCAGTAGATGCAGGTTTAAGATTATCCGCTGCTCTACGGCAGCCTCACTCATATGACCATACAGGCGCTGTGTTCAGTCCACCTTTTACTCATTTTGTTGGCCTTTGCATGGTGGCTGAGACTGATGCATGGCTTACATGGGCGTGCATACCGGACTGTCCACCGATCCAACCTCTCCTGCGCTTAGGATTCCCACCCATAATGCCCTGCTCCAGCTGCCCCTCCTCTCCCTGGCTTCATCTGTCACCCCACCCACACACCCCTCACGCTTCCCACCGACTCCACCTCTGCCCCTCAGTCAGCGCACTTCCTGTCTGCACCAGTTTTCCATCACATGTTGTACACTAGATGTCTTCACTGTCAATATTATAGTAATATATTATATAAGTACACATGTACTGCATGGCATACTAGCCAAATTTCTATATAGGTAGGTAAGCACAAGCACCAAAGGTCTGTAATATATGAAGGGAGAGCTCAGCTTATCCAGGTAACTTCAGGTCTAACCTGGGGTTTTCAGTATTATGTAGGTTGTTTGCCTTTACTAGGTATATTACCATGGTAACATGGCGTAGACTTAACCTGGATCGAAGCAGAAAATGTTTAAAATTAGACATTAACAGTTATGAAGTCACCACCTACTGACCAATCAGTTCTCTGTAAAATAGCATCATGTTTCCTTGAGCCTCTTGATTGTAAACCATCAAATTTTTACTGTCAGCCTTACAGTCTGAGTTTTTAGTTTTCTTTTGTGGGTTAATATAGACTAAACCTTGTTTTTTTAGCAATTGTTTTCCAGTCTTACTGATAAAAGTGTCTGGTCAGATTCTCATAGTTAGACTGATGCATGCCGGGGTTTAGCCTGATTGTTGACGTTAGGGTGAATCCAGATAACAGAAAGAGATCCTGGGTACGCTGAACTTGCCTTGCCTCAGAAGCCATGACCCTTTGTTGCCTGCTTGCTTGCAGTGGATAAAAAGAGCTTGTAAACTGCACAGATATTGTTTGGATTTTGTTTTGCCTGCATATATTAAGTCCATGTGGTACATCAGCAGGATTTTGATTTTGACAAATAGCCTTCAGTGACAGGAAATCTTAATTGTGTTGCATAAAATGCTAGTTTGGTCAAAATGATCTAACTTTATCGATAGTTAGTGTTTGTTGTGTCATTGTCCCCTCTACACAGAGCTAGCTCCACACAGACACAAGCTCTCACATTTTTCAAAGTCATCCAACGGGCCAGATTGGAGTCTTCTCTGGGCCAATTCTGGCCCCTGGGCCTCATGTTTGACACCCCTGCCCACCATTAGGGAATGGTGATGTTCAACAGACACATACACTTTTTACACTGTGAATCCCTGTCATGCATTTTTAATTTATTTCTTCACGCTTCCAACCTTGGTTTGGACGTCTGCTGTGTGTGACATCATTCAGCGCTGATGAATCACATCTGGAAGGATCTTTTTCTCTGTTTGCACGGTTTTTATCTGTCTGCTTATCCTCTGCTTGTTCTCTCTGCTCTGCCAGATTCCCTCTGCAACTTGGACATCCCCGTCATTAACATGGAACTGGACAGTATTTTTGACTTGACCCACATCTCCCCCTTCAGGAACTCAGTGGCACAGCTGGAGTCGGCCAACAGCAAAGAGGACTCGGAGGAAGAGTCTGAGAGCACAGTGCTATGACGCCACCGAGTTCCCCCACCCTCTCCGTCAAGCTACTGCTGTGCTGTCTCGATCATTCATTGACCTTTCACCTCTCCAGCTGCATTAACTTCGGCCTCAGCGGCCACCTCTGGACCTCCTCATCACGCCTCACCTGTGCTCGATCCAGAGGGGCCAGCGCGTACAAAAGAAAAAAGCACTTCTATACAGTAAAACAAAAAAATCTGGTGAACACACATACACACGGTTTTGGCGACAGTGTTGTCAGGGGAAGATTTGACATTTTGCATTGGCTGGATGTTTGTTTTTTTTAATTTAACTTAATGTTTTCTTTTTCTTTCTGCCTTATTTGATTCACTTGCAATATTGCCTTTAACCTCACTCACACGAGACTGGAAACAGGCTGCTGGGAGGATGAGTGCTCTTTGCTGCTGCTGCTGCTTTTCATGAGTGAATTTCAGAACAAACTAACACAGTGCTGTATATCTGTCCTGTTAACTTCCTTCTCTCACCGTTCATCTCCTCTTGGCTTGAAACGCCTCTGGCCCCGAATTTCAGTCCCACTTGAGCGTTCACTGTGAGTGTGCCAGTGTGTCGTTTTGGAAAGCGCGCGCGTGTGTGTTTTGCTAGTGTGTGTGACGTGTTAAGTGAAGTGGTAATTGTATTATATGATGTTGCACTGTCGGTGTCGTGGAGCAAAAACAGGAAGGAATGTTTTAGATGTTTAGAAGTTAACTAAGCAGGTTGGGAAGCGGTTAAACGCCCAATCACTCCTTTCTCTTTATAACAAGGCATTCAGTCAGGATATCAGTCACTGGATATTTATTGTTTATACTGTACATTTTCAGAGTGTATGATACGATTAACAATCTAACCCAGATCATATTTTGTATCCACGGGAGAGCTATATAGTTGATGCTGTCAGGGAGCTATAAAGTATATGAGATACATGCTGTAGTTTATGAAACGTCCACCAGTATGAAAAATGAAAAACTCAATTGTGTTTACTCAGAAATATTTTTTGGCAGGACGCAAAGCCGAATGAGATCTTTCATTTTTCTTTGTCGAGTTAGGCGTCATTTCAGTTTCAAGGATGTACAAGTTTGTAACTGTGAAGCCTGGAGTGCATAACCACATCGTTTATTTTTTAAAAATAAAATAAACTTCATCCACATAGCAGTAGCGGAGGCTCTGAATGGCCAGCTCTGTGGGTGGGGTGCCCTGTGGGGTTTTCTTGTGTGTTTCCTTTGTCACGAGACATTAGACAGAAACCTATTAAATATTAAACATTTTGCATTGTTTACTTGGCAGTTTGCTGGCAGGTAGTTGTCCTCTCTTTACTTTTGCTGGGCTCATTGCTGTGCTGTTCCCACTGTTGGTCAGCGCATTAGCTCGATAGCGATTCGATGCTTGTCCTCAAACACTATGCCAAATAATTTGGCAAACCTAATTAATTTATATTGTATCACTTTTGGACCTGCTATCCACCCATCCATTATTTCTCTGCTGCCTACCTGGGTTCAGGCCATGGTAGGCAGAGATGCCCAGATCTCCCAATTTCCAGGTTTTCTGGTGGGAAACCGGGGAATTCTGCAGCCAGCCGAGAGCTCAAATCTGAATAGCGTCTGCTGGCTTTGGGCTAAGGTCGCCTCCCAGTAAGACATGCCGACAACACTTCACTTAGGAGGCATCATAATCAAACCACCTGAGTTGGCAGATCTACTCTGAACTCCTAAATGGTTAACCTCCTCATCCTGACTCTGTAGATTAAGGTCCCAGTCGCACAGGCCTAAAGACCTGTCAGTGATCCCATGGTACCCACCGGTCACTAGGGAAAATTTGTATTCCCCAACTGGTTGCCAAATGGTTGCTAGAAATTGCTGGCAGTCTCTAGGTGAAATTGGTCAGAAAGCGGTATACGGTAATGCACCAAAGACCACCTTGTGATTGCTTTGGTTGCTTGCAGATTGCCACAGTTGCTGAGCAGTAATGAAACTGTGGAAAGTGGGATGCAAAGTGGAAATGGAGATCATTCGCCTTAAAAACAGTTGAAGTAAAAAAGTTTCATGTTTTGAAAGGTGTTGGATGCAGTTGTAAGGCACGACTTTTACTTTGATGGTGAACAGTCTTAGTTTCCTTTCCACATAGGAAGTAGCATGCGCTTCACTGCACTCTGAAACCCAATTGCATGCTTGTGCCATGCAATAATAATTTAGATCAGAGGTTCTTGGTGCAACACCCTCTTTGTGACCAATTTCACCCGTCACTCACCTCCAACGATTCGGCCAATATAACTTTTTCCTTAGCGATCAGTGGTTGCTAGGCAGTCATATTTAGGCATGTGTGATTGCCGTACACCCTTAGCAAGCAATATCATTCAATTCATCTGCTTTTCTTTATACTTTTTCTCTTTTTAGCTCAGTTTTTGGTCTCCACCACTTGATGAGAGAGACATATCTGGCTCTTTAGGTGCCCAACACTCCATTAAATGCACCGGCCAGCTGCTAACTTTGTGTTTCCTGTTAGCTTAGCAGATGTTGTTTGAAACAACACTGATGAAACCAGTAAGACTGACACAGAACGCAAACAACAGGTGGAAAGATGCTAAAAAACAAAGATTTTAGAGATTATGAACCTGCTGTATCACACTCCAGGATTCATACAGTGCAAACTTGTATTGACATATTGAACCATTCTTGGGAAAGAGCAACAGCCCTGACACATTTAACATCCTATCATATCGTAGCAAAGCCAGAAAACAGTCTAGAGACACTTTCAGAAAAAAGGTGCTTGGTCTCTTATAAATAAGCACAGTTTTTCTGTCATTTTCAGCCACATTCACATTACAGTTTATAGGAACCCTGCCTGATGATGCTGATATTTTTGGTCTATTTTAGTGAACCAGAGGCAAGTGCAAAGATATGTGTGTATATGTGTTTATTTTGATGAGAGTATTTATACAGATATATTTCTGAATACTTTTTACTAGGTATGAGGAGCTGTGGTCGTTTCCGCTGCACATGAATCCGAGGAATTTTTTTTCAAGTATTCAAACGTGGGACCAGAATTGCTCTGCTGCCGCATCAAAACCTTTTCAGGAATCGCAGGTTCAGTTTAAGAGGAAACTTGAAAATCAGTTAAACTGGAGTAACAAGGTTTGTGTACGACAGCAGTAGTTTGCTATTTGCCTTGCGGTGGGTTTTTGTTGTGACCTATCCAGATTTATACGACTTTCCTTTTGTCCTGAAAACATCCACTACACATGGCCTCAAAGTCACTGTGCTGCTCTACCTGTGTCTTTCTTTAAAGCGCGATATCACTCACAGGACTCTTGTAAATACCGAAGCCTCTATACAGTTTGTTCTGTATATACTGAAGGGAGAAATTCATATATATATATAAATATATAGATATATACAAATACTGTATTGAAAAGGATAAATGATGATGAACATCCATACTATATGTATAATATTATAATGTTGCTGGAACTAGCACAAGCCTAACATGGTACAGCAGACTGAAAGGTCAAATCTAGTGCTTGTTTTGCAGTTTCTGACCTCAGAATGAACCTCTTGAACTTTTAGATTTGATTTTAGACAACAAAAAAACAACAACACATCACTGCAGCTACGTGAAAATTCAAGACATCTCGTGCAGCTTTGAACACATTTCCTGGTATATTTGAGATTCGTGGAAATGTGATTGTGTGTTCTTTAGAAATAAAAATAAGTGTCTGTGGGGTGCTGCAATTGCAGTGACACATCGATCACAGTTTGAAAGGTTTAAACAGACTCTGCATGAAAACTGCTGCATTACTGTCTTTTAGACAGCAGAACCAGACAGCAATGCAACAGAGGTTATATGTTTAAGAGAAAACAGACGTTAAACAACAGTTTGCATAGAACAGATTTTTTTACAAGCAGAAAATTTTAAATTGGTACAAAAAAGAAATATCAGAGGTCATCCAAACCATCAAGATGCTTCTTTTATCTGACTAAAGCTTAATTTATAGTGCTGCATTAACCTGTAGAGACCCTATATCCTCTGGCATAGTCTGGCATCCACCTTGCTGCTGTGGCAACGCAGCCTACAGTGGCGGTAATATGCTCAAAAATGTATATTGATTATTACAAGGATAATGCCTCTGTGAACCAACGTGTAATAGGCTCTAGTTGCATTTAGTGTGCTCACAGTGCTAATTCATTACCCAGTGTTAATGTAACACTGAAAAACAACTCATTTTGACAGTTAATAGAATTGAATATTGGGGAAATGACTCCATTCATGTTTATTTTTTTTATATTACGACTGTAATTCCAACAAGGACATTTTAAACAGTTGGTTTTTACACATCCAGTAGCTGCGGAGCCACATTGCCATTCAGCTGGGCAGGTGTTTCTGGCTCCTTTTTATCTATTTGCTCTCTATTTACCTGTGTTTTCGCTTTCCACCACCTCCTCAGAGGAATGTCTGGCTGTCAAGATACTAAATGCTCCACTGTGATCTCATAATGACTGGTCCTGAGATCTAGTCTGAACCAACGCTGATGAGAGCAGTAAGATTAAGCAACGCTGGGTCTGATTTACCACCGTAATCGTGTGGTGTTTTTCTCTCTTTCCCGTTGTTCCGCATTTATCAGCTCCAAGTCCAACACAGCAGAGCACTGCAGACACAACAGCGCACAAGTATGATTGTAAAACCACGCCACTCATTATGGCGTGGGAGTCACTAAAGGACCATGATAGGAAAGAGAAATCACACGAGGATCCAGACATTTTTAATTTGTAGTTTTAATTAATAATGTATCACTCATATAGCCTCCTCACTTTGTGGACATAAAGCCGTCATGAGACGTAGATTGATCATGATCTTTGATCGTGTTGTTTCCCTGTACCATAGCTGAGCCTTTCTGGATGCACATAACAGTGAATGAAGCAGCTCTATTACTACGAGACCGAGCCCTTTCTTGCTTTCCTCGTTGGCTAGCTTGTTAGCTTGCAGGTGCTGTGGATGTCTGCCTGTCTATGTCATTTTGATGGGACGCTTGTTGCTGTGCAGACCACAAAGAACACTGGCCAGGCCGAACATTAAGAACCTGTTTAAATGTGTGGCCCGGATTTTAAATTTTCAGGGCCTTGATTTTTTTTTTTAGCATAGGCAGATTCAGCACAGGACTATAAATTAAGCTTCCTCCAAAAACTGTAGAAAAAGAAAGCTTTCTATCACTTAGCACCAAGAAAAGTTGTCAAATCTGAGCAGATTTCTCTGTTATGTTTGGAAAATCCATTTAATTACTGATAAAAACAGTTTCAGATTATTTCCTGGTACTCAAATGATCTTTGAATCTACCAACTTCTTATTTTTTGCCATAAAAGAAATGCTGATTTTGAATCAATGCAGCATGGTTTTACAATATAAATTTAATATTTAGAAAAAAGTTTCTTTTTCAAATTTGCTGTTGCAGTTAGGCTGTGCTGAGGTGAATGGTCTGTCCTGTCTTTGTTTCTGTGTTACAATGTGCTGCTCTTCGTTTTTGTACTAAAGGGTCTCAGATCAAAGCCTGTACATACAGAACACGTCAAACACGACTTTATTAACAATAACCCAGTCGAGCAAAGACAGCCGGCAAGAGATTCCAGAGACAGTTTTCAGTATTGCAGCTTTTGCAAGCATGCCCTTTGAGCACTAAACTTCAAAGGCCTTTTTTTACATCGGTGGAATGTACTGATAGACAATGTCCACCACATAGGTTGTGATAAAGGCGGATTGTGTGTGTTGTGACATAGTTTCAAGAGTAAGAGTGTGCAGGGGTATCAAATATCGACATTGTGCTGTGTGGAAGTCGGAAGCATGCTTTTTAACCATGCCTATGAAATGCGTCTCATCTTTGGTCCTATTTAAATGTGCTTGTATTTATTTTTTATAAGTGAATAGATCGACCTTTGCAAGAAAAGAAGAAAATTCAGTGCTGCCCTTTGACCTTTTTGAGTCAAGCTCCCCCGTCAGTTCTGCTAAGAGTTTATTTAAATCATTCATGATTTCCTGTTTGCTTTCACCACGTATCCTCATATGTTCCACCGGTTTTATCTATAGCAAATCAAGAAAAGCACATCAGACTCCAAACAGACCAACAACGAAACAACATGGAGGATAAGACAGAATAATTCACTTTCAGAGGACTGAACATCTGCTAAAATCAACTACAAATGAGAAAAAAACTGTGACGTGTAGGGTCACGTGGACCCGCGCAGTCTGTAGATTACACTGTGGTGCATGCAGCCATCTCCATTCATCCTTTTCTTTGCATAACTTTAAGTTCCAAGTAACGGGGGCCAAAACAAAAAGGGAAAACGTGATCGATCAAGGAATCTTTTTTTAAAAAGTTCTTTGTGTCAAACTGTAGTGATGCTGTGGACTCTTTAAAGTTTGGAGTACAGATGAAATGCCTTTTCTTGGACTTGCTTTCTCTCAGTCACCAAGTGGAACACAGTGTAAGATAAAATGAGAAAAAAATTAAATTAATCCTCATCCGAATGTTGAAACTATTAAAAATGTTTTTTTTTATATTACTCGGATGTTCTGTGCTTTTTGTTCCAAATAAATGTCATTTAAATCGGTGTAACTGATGACAGAAAGGCTTCTGGAATATCAGGAGTGCAAAAAATATTTCCGGCAAGTACAACAGTGAAAAAGGACATTTAAATCCTCACGGGGTATTTCAGAGAACTTCTAATATCACTTCCGCTCACCGATGTTCGGTTTTAGGGAGCCTGTAAGATACTGAACTATAGAACAAAAACTGAAAACTTTGTAGGTAAACTTTTTCTTCATGTTTTTATTAGAAGAGCTCAAGACAAAACATGAAGACCCCTTTGACTGTAGTAAAACAGCTTCCTGTGAGTGTTCGGGACACCACAGCATCAGGAGCCTCTTTACAGCATCTGTCATTTTGATTTAAGGAACGTGGACAGCTGCAGACACCACAGCCGAGCATGAACTCCACCACCTGCAGCTGCTGTGTTTTAAAGTAAATTCTCTGATGGGCGGCACATAGAAGTCCAGACGAACCCATGTGATCAGTTTCACAATGTCATTCAAACCAAGGCAGACACAGCGGCGGAAAGTATAATCAAGCCTTAACTGTCCTTGTTAACCTGCATAACCACCAGCTTCTTATACACACATGAAAGCTTCTAATCTGTTTTAACTAATCCAGATTCAAGGAAGTGCCCTTATAAATCTTTAACTGAGCACAAGTATGTGTTAGCAGTAGCAGAATGCTAGCATTTATTCATTTATTGGCATTTATTAACTGAGGATGTAGTGGACCACTGTACTGTGACAGATGACAATTTGCACGTGACTTGTTATAATACAAAAACCTGTTGGAAGACATAAGTGATGTATTTTTTGAATATGTCTTTATTTTAGAATGGGAAAACAATGCCACACTATTAGATTGCAATACATGGCTAGGTACACAGACAATAAAGGGGAAGCAAAGAGTGAATGGATCTTTTGGACACGTACTATTTATCATAAAAGACAGGAAAGGCAGAGGATGTCTGACGACCACAAGTATCACTAGAATAAGTGAACAGTAAGTGCAGCAAATATTTTCAGTGTAGGAACCAAAATCACTACAGGGAAACAGTCAGTCAGGAAACAGTTGGCCTTTGACATTTTGTTCAGGGGTTAAACAGCGGAGAAAAGGTTTCTTGGATTCAGCTGTCCTGTTAAACCATCAGAAAATTGACAGAGTTACGTATGTATCATATCTCCATTCATATGTATCTGATCCAACACAAGGATCAGTGCGTATTTACTAAGTTCCAATATTTTCATATTGGAAATGTTCTTATAAATCTTTACACCAACTGGAAGCTGTCACTTACCAAACTCAATACTGATGTTTAAGGTGGATTTGTACATATCTAGGTACTGCTGCAGGCTCAGGAGTTCCTCTCGACCCAAAAGCCTTTCCAGAATTTTCTGATGGACGATCAGCTGCGGTGTCTCATCCAACACTGACCCAGGAAGAGCCTTAGATTGCAATCATGAAGTCATAGAAAAACTCTGAGAAAGTTTTGGTTTTCAAAACAGAAAAAGATCATCTGCAAAGAAACACACCTTAGATTTTTCAAGCTTTTTGCTCAGATTTTGCAGCGTTGACAGGACGCTGCATACAAGGGTCTCTATGCTGACATCTTCATCCTCCAGTACCTTAACTGCGGGATCCCTGATCACCTGATCTGCACCCAGCACCTTCAGTCACACAGCAATACATACACACAGGAGACAATCAGAGAATCCAATGTCTTGAACTTTAAAAACATGAGATTGGCTACAACTGAAGGTATTTATTATGTCTCATTTATGTACTAAAACGTTTGTATTCTCATAATCCTCTCATGCATTAAAGTACTTCAAGCAATCAAGTGCAAAGATAAAAGACAGCTAACCTTGTAGCTCCACTGCTGGAACAGCCTTCTTTGAGGGTTGTGATCCAAAAACACAATCTTTACTTCCAGCAAGGTGCTAAAAAGGATGTGCTAATAATTATTATGGCTCACACAACACACAACAGCAGGTTGTGTGTGAAAGCTTAAATATTTATTTGCCTGCAGCCAGAACGAGCAGCTGTTGGTCTAAAGCAACAAAAGCACTGTGGGGGTTTGCCACACTGGCAACAGCCGACCAGCTAGAGCTGCTTCATAGAAATATACACAAAAATGCCACAATGGTCCACTGCTGTTGACTGGAAAGATGTGTCAATGTGGTGGCCGTTTTGGAGCGAGGCAACAGCGCCTCATCATTTCAGTCCAGAACTTTCTAATTTTTTTTTTACTAATTGCCATGCAGCTTGAATTATTACAGATGCCAGACATGTATTTATGATAGTTAAGGTTCAAATGCTGTTTTTCATACCAAAAGCTTAGTTTTGACATGTTAGAACAGTAGGAAGCACAAAAGTATGGAATGGTCAGACACTCTGAGCGAGATGACGGCAGCAGAGATGCAACAGCTTTGCGTCTTTATGCTAAAACACACTGCAAGGAGTCGACTGCTCAGACATCATCATAAGCTTTTGTGAATCTGAACTGATGCAAGGCAACCACGGGATTATATTTGCCCTCTCTGTGGGCTCTGTGGCATGAATTTCTTAACAGACAGCAGACAAGCAATAAATATGAGTGAAATGGGATGCACCGTATCTCAGCGTATAATATATATATAGAAGTCACCCGCAGTATGAGAAAGATTACCGGTGTGGCTGTTGTTGCATGACTTTGACGTCTCTCAAAACAGAAGTCAGAATATCCCTGGACGACTGGAAGAGAGAGGCACAGCAAACTTTGAGCACACACTTTCACAAACTTCAGCCATACATTTGTTGTTTCTGTGCAGGAGAACTTACTTCAATGATGTGCAGCAGGTAGGATGGATAAATCAGCAGCAGGCCTGTTATGTGATCCCATATGTACTGTTTGTTCAGCTGAAAGTTGAGATTTTCATAATGAGCTGCGTGGAAACAACAGAAGACAAAACCCTCTTGTTTTAGTGTTCATCATTTTAAAAAGCAAAATGAATGCCTTTAAAGTCTTTTCAAGACCTAATAATTGCAGAATTGTGTATTATATTCAGCCTTTTACAAACGAGCCACAACTACTAGCTAAGCATAAGACCGAACATGGCATATTTCTTCAGTTTTTAGGCCACTGAACAGAGATTCAAGAAGTCCCTTTGATCTGGGGTGAGTCTTTGGCCAAATCAAAGTGAAATTGATTTTACTGATTAATATTCTCTCAGATAAATATCCATCAGACAGACTAATTAAACTTCTTATCTGTGTTCTCTTAGCTGCGATTCCAGAAGTGTAGTAGAAAATATGGCGCTTTCAGATTATTTTAAACTCTGAACACGACCTGCTCTGAACCAAATTATGTGTTCAGAATCAGTTGCCATGGTGATCTAGCCAGGTAAATAAGAGAGCCACCTTCACGGCACAGAAGTCTGACTTTAATCGCAACATAACAAATCCAACAAACCCATTCATCTTGTTTCATAGCACACACTTCTGGTGAGGGTTAAGAGGTTAATTTAAAAAAAATAATTTTCAAAAAGAATCTTATTTGCTATAATTTATTTGTTTCATTACTGGAAAATCATTAAAAAAATGAAGACCTTATTTTTTTTAAAGTATCACAGTTTTTAAAAACTCTGTATTCAGGCTTCCTTCTGTTTTCGACACACAGGCACAGCTTTTCCTGGGGGCTTCTGTGGGCTTTCTATTCTAACTTTAGTCAAAGAATTTATTTCTTTTTTACAGGTAAGGCCTGCAGACTCACTCACACATGGAGGTGTGAAAGCTATAAAAGCACCAAACACAGGAAGCGAGACAGTCTTTCACTGCTTTTGTTAAGATTCAACAAGAAGCCTCGGTATTTCAGGGCAGCAAATTAAGTAGGAGTATTAATTTGTCCTGCCAGTATAACAGGATCATTCCCCTAAAGAAAAACTGGGTTCAGTTGGCATCAGGTGATTAGTCCCTCAGTCTCTGTAGCTCTAAGGTAATTGCTGGCTGACCTCCCAGGTCTGTCCTATCAGCAAGGTCGTGGGGGAGCCGAGAAATCATTATCAGCCGCTGCAGGATGATCTTCTGTGGGGAGAAGGTGGGGGGGACTTAGAAAGCCTGCAGAGTGACAACAGAATAAGCTCTGACATGCAATCCAGGCACAAAAGGAGGATCATTGTCAGGTGCGCATTTAAAATTTAAGGCCGTGTGCCAATATTTACAACCTGAGCTCCTTTCCATATTAAGCTAAATACAAACCACATCATCCCCCAGATTCTTCCTCCGTGTCACTAAGTGGTGAAATAAACTAGTCCTAGTTTCTTCCTCCTCCTTTTCCTCAAAACCCTTTTTCTCCATCTCTTTGCTTTAATCTCCGTCTGACTTCTTTCGCCGTCCGATTGAAGCACTGACTGAGTGAGGGCTAAGCGAGCTGCCCGCCTTCACTGTTTATAAAAGCGCATATCCTAGAAACCTATTGTTCTGCAGGTCCTATTAAACAAAGCCTGCTGCAAAACACACTGGTGCGATTAACACAGCAGCCAATCGCAGAGCACCACAGCCTCATAATCAGGGTGCTTCAACCCCAACAGGAAGAAGGACAGTGCATGTAGGGATGGCAGGTGTCTACATGGTGATTTGCACACACACTCTTACTGTCTATACTATGATGATGCTGATGATGCATTGTCATACTGCAATATTCTGAATGGGTGTAAATGTTGCACTAAAACCTGTATACGTATTCCAGCACTGCTTTTCCAGATGTGCAAGCTGCCATTTCCCTTGGTGCTAAAGTTGATTTTCAGCCTTGTCCCTCATGCACAGAGATTTCTTTGATGGTATTATTTGTAGATGATGAGATATTCATACTCTTTCCTTGTAACTTACTCTTTCATTTTGACTCCATCACTGAGGAAGAATATTCTATAACTGTTCCACAATTTGTAGATGTAGTTTTCTGCCCACCTTTACTTCTGAGAGCCTGTGCCTCTCGGAGTTGCTCTTTTTATACCCAATAACGTTACTGATGAACCTAATTACTTGTAAAATGTTCCTCCAGCTGTTTCTTTTTAGTCCCATTTACTTATCCAGTCTTTTGTTTTCCCCCTTCCCTTTTTGAGACCTGTTGCTGCCATTAGATCATATTTTTCCTGAAATAGTAAAATGTCTTTATTTAAATCTTTGTTTTCGTTTTCGATCCTAAATCTTGTCCAGCTAACTCTTCACTCATCTGTGTGATGTCATTTAAATGACATTTCATAACACAACGCGTGTATATATACTGCTGCTTATGTTTTGGGGTCTTTCAGCTTCATTTTCACTCACACATCACCCACGTGTCCGTTAAAAACACAAACCTCTCTCACTTTGCCGTAAATCACATCAAACATGGATACTGTGTCTGCATCCTGTGGATCTTTCCACGAAATTGGAAAACCGTCGACATCCAGCTGCGACATGGTCATCTCGACCCTGTTTAGCGGCTCTTGTCCGGTGTGTTGTCCGTTACCATCGCAACAAGCTCCTACAGCATACGTTTGACGTCAGTACATACGTAGTCATTAATTACTAGAGTCTGTTCGCTTATTAATACACTTTATTTGTCCCAAGCTTCCCGTTAGAGCAGCCAAAATATGACCCTGAATTTGAAAAAGAAAGAAACAACAACAAAAAACTGAAGGAAACGGATGTAAACAAAAATGTCGACAAAATAAAATAAAAAGTTAAAATGTTGCTTATGTTTAAGTGCTCACATTAATTAACATGCAATGTTTTAAATAAGCATAAACATAAATGAAAATATACATAGGGTAGAATAAAAATAATAAAATAATAAAGAAAATTAATAAAACAAGTGAAAATGTGAGCAAAATATTTTAAAAATCGTACAAAAATAGCTCAACATGTGAATTAAAGCTAAATAAAACTAAATAAAAATGTTTTACTAAAATAAGGCAAATGCCAGAAAACATTCAAATGTCTCAGTGTAACAAACTAACGTGTGGACTCTGCAGACATTAAGCTGTTATTTCCTGTAAGCTTCCTTTTGACAGCAGAGCTGAGTCTGTGAGCTACCCTCCACCATAGTTTCCAGCGTTTAGATGTGTGTACATTTAAAAAGCTGTTATTTTAGGATTTTACATTCAACAGCTCTTATTTGTTATTTCTTTATCTCAAAATGTTTTAGTACAATGAATAACTAATTTATTTGTAAAAAAAAAATAAAATAAAATACAAAAAAACAAAAAAAACCTTGCAGAATCAAAACGTTGATTCATGCAATAATTTTGAGGAACTGTGTTGTAATTTAGCATCTGTAAGTTATTTTCTTCTCTCTCATTTTAATCTGTAAACTATTAGACTAAGGAGCTTGGAAAGAAAAGCGTCTGCACTTCTTTAAGTTTCTTGAAGACGTTTCATCTCTCATCCCAGAAGCTTCTTCAGTTCTTAGGTGCAACTGGTGTAAAGTCCCAGATGGGCGTGTCCCGTAAGAGGGTCATGGGCCCCCAAGTTATTCCTACAACATAACTTAAGATAAGATAAGATAAGATAAGATAAGATAAGATAAGATAAGATAAGATAAGATAAGATAAGATAACCTTTATTAGTCCCACACGTGGGAAATTTGTTTTGTCACAGCAGGAAGTGGACAGTGCAAAAGTTATGAGGCAAAAATTAGAATACAATAAGAATAAATACAGTACACAACTGTACAGAATAGAATAAAATAAAATACTATATACAGTAGAATAAAATAAAATAAATATACAATAAGATAAAAATAGAATACAAATACTATATACAACTGAGTAAAAATACAACGATGACAGAAAGGATTATTGCACTTAGTATTATTGCATATGTATGGATGTGTGTGCTTGATCAGTTAAAGTCTTTATTATGGAGTCTGACAGCAGTGGGGAGGAAAGACCTGCGAAATCTCTCCGTCCCACACCGTGGGTGCCGCAGTCTCCCACTGAAGGAGCTGCTCAGTGCTGTCACAGTCTGCTGCATGGGGTGGGAGATGTTGTCCATCAGGGATGACAGCTTAGCCGCCGTTCTCCTGTCACTCACCACCTCCACTGGGTCCAGAGGGCATCCTAGAACAGAGCTGGCCCTTCGGATCACCCTGTTCAGTCTCTTCCTGTCCCCAGCAGAGATGCTGCCGCCCCAGCAGACCACGCCATAAAAGATAGCAGAAGCCACAACAGAGTCATAGAATTTCTTCAGGAGTGGGCCCTCCACTCCAAACGACCTGAGTCTCCGCAGCAGGTACAGCCTGCTCTGCCCTTTCCTGTAGAGGGCGTCTGAGTTATGAGTCCAGTCCAGTCTATTGTTCAGATGAACACCAAGGTACCTGTAGCTGTCCACAGCCTCAATGTCCATACCTTGGATGTTCAGTGGTTGCAGTGGAGAATGCTTGTGCCTGCGGAAGTCTACCACCAGTTCCTTGGTTTTACTGGCGTTGATCTGCAGGTAGTTCAGCTGGCACCAGTCCACAAAGTCTTGAGTCAGTCCTCTGTACTCCTTGTCGTCCCCATCAGTGATGAGGCCGACTATTGCAGAGTCATCAGAGAACTTCTGCAGGAAGCACTGGGTGGAATTGTGGGAGAAGTCTGCAGTGTAGATGGTGAAGAGGAACGGAGCCAGAACCGTTCCCTGTGGGGCCCCCGTACTGCAGACGACCCTGTCCGACACACAGCCCTGAGTCCTCACATACTGTGGTCGGTCGGTGAGGTAGTCCAGGATCCAGGTAGTGAGGTGATGGTCCACTCCAGAGTTCACCAGCTTGTCCTTTAGAACCGAGGGAAGAATGGTGTTGAAGGCACTGGAGAAATCAAAGAACATGATTCTCACAGTGCTTCCAGCGGTCTCCAGGTGAGCGAGGGAACGATGTAGGAGGTGAACTTATATCTCTAAAGAAAAGCATACTTAATTATATGCACGCATTAATTTTTAGATGACTTCAGGCACAATTCAAAGGCTACACAGACTGCTGTTCTAGCCCACTGCCGCCAGGTGATGATAATTTAACATTGACTGAGTGTTATGCGCAGTTCGTGAGCAGCAGTGAAGCTCGCGAGCAAAAAAGGCACGAGTTGATGAAATCCACTCCTAACCATAATTTTACTTTTTATTTTTTATTGCATTTTCTTTTCTTTATATAAACACCAGCCAACCAAAACACAGAGCTCTTTACTGTATTAGAAATTAAATATTTAATTTTATCATCTGAGCTGATCTACTCATTATTCACTGACTATGAGGATCTTTCACCTCAGACAAAATAATATTTATTATTATTATTATTATTATTGTTATTATCAGTAAAATATTCTCCACATATTCTCAGCCTTGTGAATATTCTGGCATAAGGATCCAAATTATAGCTGAGGTGCGGAAATAAGAAGGATCTGTGTGGAGGGTGTGTTTCCCTTTAAACGCTCCTGTGAGCAGCAGAGATCAGCAGACGTTGGAGGGGACGGTCGGCCTCGGCAGCCGTGCAGGATGGACCGATAAACAGCTCTGTTCGAAGCGATGTTCAGGTACCGAGTTCATTATCCTGTATTTTATTTTTGTAGTGGAAAACAAATGGAGGTGAAACACTGAGAGCAGCGTGTCGTCGGTTCGTTCGGCTCCTTTGCACACCCAGTTTTGACAGCTGAGCGCATCATCATCCTCCTCCTCAACATCATCTGCACGTTTTCAGCCGCCAAGCTTGGTATCATCTCCAATCCTGTGTTATGTTTCCAACGCTAACCCGATTATTTAATTTGAGGTGGATTTTTTTTT
Source organism: Aulonocara stuartgranti (assembly GCF_965226115.1). Classification (NCBI taxonomy): domain Eukaryota; kingdom Metazoa; phylum Chordata; class Actinopteri; order Cichliformes; family Cichlidae; genus Aulonocara; species Aulonocara stuartgranti. The sequence goes on along the minus strand of NC_138959.1, from coordinate 4,827,814 downwards.
AATTGCTTTTCTTGTAGTGAAAATGTTTATCACCTTCGGCGGGGCTGTGGTTGGCTCGACATATGGTCCGTGTTCAACAGGGTCATTTTTCTGAGTGAGGAATTGAGATCAGGTTATTTAAAGGTTAATATTTCACCCTGCAGTGATGTTCAAACCACCCTTAGTTTGCACCTACGCCTATTTAAATCGACAGACTTCATAAAAACTAAATGGAAAAATAATAATCCCATTAATTTGGGAAACAGCGGCTCCAGTGTGTGCTGCTGTTCCCCGGCTATAATTTCTCCTTCGAGCCGTGAGTGTTGGCTATAATATAAAGCTGAATTATTCAAAGGATGACAGAATACATTTTTGCATCCTCTGCTATAAAAAGTTAATAGGATTTCTGCTTGAATGGCCTTCAAATTATTTTATTATTTTTTTCATCCCCTAGTTCAAGATTAGATTCGGTTATTTTACTCAAAATGTGAAATTTACTGCTAATTTGTTAGATTTAGTGGAATTCGTCCAGATGTTTCCCTCAGTTAAGCTAACCACCTGCTGGCCCAGATATGATATGGCCCAGACTTCACACTGCTCTAAACACTTCATTTCAGACAGTTATTTCCTGCTCTTGGGTCTTTGATGTCAAAGAGAGCAGATGTCGCTAATATGGTCACAGAAGCCCCACCCACCCACTCACCGGTCAACCTTTCTATTTATGAGCGGCAGCCAATAAAAAGAAGGGTAGCTTAAAGCAGTGGTTTTGAATCTCAGGAGTGAGTCCCAGTGGTGGAGCACAGAGGAGTGATTAAAGATTAATTTGAGCTTTGATGCTCATTTAGCAGTTCCTGTTCCCTTATGTGGCAAATAAACTAGAAATGTAGACCCACTGTGGGAGCTATTACATCCATAGCACCAAAGAGAAGCTGTGCTACCCCTGTGAAAAATGTCAGGCTTCATACTATCACTGTGTTCTCTTGTCTGCATCGGGTATTCTTCATGTTCTAAGAGAAGGTGAGACAGAGTTGGAATTGGACTGGTACCTTCACTGATTTTGCCTATTGATTAACTTAGACCTCAGCAGATCTCACGAGAGCAAAACTATCCTCCAAAATCATTTGTCCAGTTCTTGCTGGATCTGCAGCCTAGTGTTCCCATCCGCTCCTGCTCACAACTGGTTTGGTGTTTGGGGATTTAAATTCCCCCTAAAAGTTATCAATGAGGCTCCCGGTCTCATTGTTACCTCTGTGAACTGTGCTTTGCATTAACATCTAGGCCCATCGGGTGCTACGCATAGGAGGCATTATACACAGCCTAAACAAGCCTGTGGAGTCTTATTTGGGCCAATCTATGATATATTTAATCATACAGAAGGCTCTACATCAAATTAAAAATGCTGTTTTTCAGGAGTGGTTGCTCTTATTTATTTATTTATTTTTTTAAAGCCTGGAAAGCACATTTGAATGCTGTGTGCTCTGCAGTTGCCTCTGTTGGGTTTCTTGCAGTCTGTAGGGAGTCCTTTTGATGATTAGCTCCCAGCTGTAGTTTGACTCATTGATTTGTGAGTCTAGTTCTCACTTGATGTTGTGTCTTTAGATGTTTGCTGCCTTGTTGGGGATTGAGAGAGCTTTAAGGCTTAGAAGAACGACTATGAGAAGAAAATGGGTTTTTCTCAAATGTTTATACTTCATCTGTTAACCTTTCGTCTTTTGTAGGATTGTCTTTATCCCACTGAAATCACGCTTGTTTCCCGATTCCCTCCTGTGTAGATTTTTTTGCCATGGAAATGGATATGATACCGAAATTCTCCTCAAAAGATGAGGAAATCGACTTCTGGAAGGCTCTTTCCTTCAAGTACAAGAAAAGGTATGTACAATACACACTGTGCAGGCTCTGTTTCTCCTTCAGTAACATCAGTGCCTCAGCCCTTTGGAAACACTTAGTTAAATAATAATGCAGGTATAGTTTTGTGTTTTTTACTCATAATCAACAAATCTCATGAAAAGATTGTCTGGTGAAGTCCAGCCTAGTTTTCCCATCTTCTTCCTCTGCTAATTCAGCGTTTGGGGCTTTAACTTCTCTTTGGTCAAGAGTTACTTGTGGTAGAAGATGCATTGACAGGAGGAAAAAATGCACAAACTTAATCTTTTAACTGTAGGTACATTTGGTTATTGTGCACCTTGATGCTCAAGTACCACTGTCTCTTTCATGCACGTTGAACCTGATAAAACTCAGGTGAGCCAAGCTTTTATATGGTACCTGGGGAAATTGAAAAATCCTCCTCAGAGGCGACCAAAGCATAAAGTATTCAACTCCTCATGCACAGCATTGAAATGAAGGTTAATGGGAAGTAAAAGCTCAAATGTGCCACTGTTCCTCCCAGTAATCGGTAAGATATGCAATACATCCTTCATTTCAGAGGTATTGTCATTCAAAACTGGAACATGTGAGCTAAAATGAAAGCATTATTTTTATTCCAGTACAGTATACATTTGTTACTGCTTTAAATAAAGATCCCCTTATGTGACTTCTGCTTTAGGTTGGAGGTTGTTTTGATCTTGATTCTTTATATAACAAAGCTGCATTGTGCAGTTCAGTGATGTTTTAGACTATGGTGTTTTTGCCCATCCTTGTTTCAACATGACAACTCCCCTGTACACAAAGCAGGCACCATAAAGTAACCATATCTCCCCAGTATTTCAAACCTACCCAACATCTTTGAGATCACCAGCATGGCGATGCTGTACAGTAAAATGTATATAATTCATAATTCTTTAACATTTTAAAATGACAAACTTAATTGGTAATACAACACATGTTTAGCTAATATGATTGATTAGAGTTTTATTGTTAAAAGTAAAACAATGAGCATTAAACTTCAGTTTACAGTTGATTAGCACTGGTTATTTTATCTTTATACATACACCTTTATATCTCAGAAGGCAGAACAGGTCGTCTACCAGTCAGTAGGTCAGGGGTTTGATCCCCGGCTCCTCTAGTCTGTTTTGAAGGATCTCTGGGCAAGGGACTGAACCCAGAGTTACCCCTGACACATCCATCAGAGTGTGAGTGTGTTAAAATTAGGCTGAGAGCACTTAAGTATAGAAAAAAGCTTTTTGTATAAACGTGCGTGTGATTGTGTCAAGTGTAATGCAGTCATTAGCTGAAGTCCTACTACTTCTTACTGGTGCTGCAACCTTTAACCTATGTAAATGATCTCTGTGCAGCTACTTCTGAACTGAGAGATGTCTTTGTTAGCGACATTTGAATCACAAGATCTGATGGTAACCAGTCCGCTCTTTGTGTCTGTGGGAGAAATGCTTTATCTGCTATCTGTCAGTCTTAGACTTTCAATTAGCAGCCGCTGTTGGCATCTCCGGTGACACTTGTGAGACAAGCAGTGAAATCTTCCTTCTCAATTTCTTCCCACAGCGGCAGCTCATATTTCACATTAAACATAAAAGGCTCCCACGTCTCTTTGTCCCATCTTTGAATGATTTTTCTGTGCAGATTCTCACTGTTGTTCATTCATCGTGTAAAGATTGCTGCATTTGTATGAAACCTATTTCTGTGCTCTATATGCTGCTTGATTAAGATCAGCTGATTGAAATGTCAACAATAGGTGCTACAGGAAACAAGCTCAGGCCTACGCCTGATTATGTAAGACAATGGGCTTCCTTCAGAGTGGAGGCCATGTTTATTGGGGTCATATAAGTGAAGGACAGTTCCCAGTTTGTGTCTCTGAGGTACAGAGGTACATTGTATTATTCTGTGTAGCTGTTCACAAAGCCCAGCAGTGCTGTCCTGTGCGCTAAGTAGCAAAGCAATACCATGATTCTTCACCACTGTACAGCGATAACACAGAGGACCTCGGGTTTGAACTTTGAATGAGCAAAACAATATGACATGAGTGTGTTTGGCCCACAAAGGGTTCCCTTGTCATGCTGTCTGGTTTTGAATGTAGGGAAAGAGGAGGCACCAGTGTGCAAATGTGTGACAGCCAACCTTTTCAGAGCGAAACCAGTTCAAAGCCCGGCCTGGCTCGACATTACCGCGGTGGCTTTGAAAACAAATGGATGCCTTGGCTCGGTGCCACCCCGAGCACTTCAGCTCCCATGATGCCATTTTTAGACAGCTGTGTGTGTGTGTCCGTGTATCAGTCTCTCAGTGACCACATCAGCAGACACTTACATAATCAGCACTTTGCGGTAAAGCTGGTCCAGGATCATGTGGCTCGTTGTATGTTTCGAAGGTTACATTGGAGAGTCAGAGACGCACTTCTTGGTTAAAACACAAATTTCAGTTTGACCTCACTGCCAGCATGTCAGCTGGCACAATAGTGTCAGCTGTTTTTACTAGACAAGATCGACTGCAGCGGCCTGTAAAGCTGTAAAGATGGTAAATCATTGACTGTTTCATAACAGACTGTTACAGACTCGCAAGGTATGGTAAGAAGTTAGCAGCAGCTTCAACAGTGACGTCAATTCCAAGCATACCAGGGTTTGTTTCGTTGGCATTTGTGGATTCTTCTTGTCCGACCTGCTGTTTAAAGATTGACTATATTAAAAACATCCTCAACTTCTTGTAACAACCCTCAAGCTATTTGGTGACAATCTTTGCATTTTTCCTGCACAATCGAGGACCATGTCACAAAGAGAAGGTGATAACTAAGTGACTCAGAGATCATCAAAAACATTTCAGATCCATGGCCTGAAAGCTCTTCAGATCTTAATCTGATTGAGCGTCTCTGGTAAATTATGTTGTGTTAGATTACATCAAAAATTGACTTGACAAGCAAGAATTTCTGTACTCTGTTGAAAAATCATGCTCCATCAGGAGAAATCTGTGCAGTTTCCATCCAGATGATGGATGGGCTTCAGTCTTGCTCTCAACCCTTGTCTCATAAACATAAAGACGAGTAAAAACCGGCCCAGTTAAAAAGTCTTGAAGACAAAAGCTGAATCTGAGATTTCAGAAAAGGAGCAAAGTACAGGGAATAAATCAGTTTTTATAGTGACGTTGTAGTTCGGGTGTGTGGATGTGGGGTAAAGCGGTCACTATTTGCAGAAGTAAATTTTGCACAAAAGCAACTGTTAGTCTTTAAATATTAATTCCTAAGTTAATATTTTATAGCAGTTCATCTCTTAGGAGAAATTAAAGGGTTAAAACCCTTAAAACACCCCCTTTACAAAGTAGGTGACACAAATTGCATTCGAGTTTGGGGAATTGTATCTGGGTCAGATCTCGAGCGCCCAGAGGAGATGCAACGGCGATAAAAATAAAACCATATCCAGCTGTAAAGTTTGATGAATGCATCCACCAGCCGTGTCTCCCAGGCTTGCACGTCTACCTCTTTCTGTCTCGACTTGTCGTCTAATGGCTTTCTGTGTGTCTGCCCACAGCTGTGAGGAGGCTCAGGAGGAGCTGCTGGAGTTTCAGGAGGGGAGCAGGGAGCTGGAGGCTGAGCTGGAAGCACAGCTTGGCCAGGCCGAGCATCGAATGAAGGACCTGCAGTCTGAGAACAACAGACTCAAGAATGAGGTTGAAACTCTCAAGGTAACTGCTGCAGTCTGTGGAAAGCTGACCATAGACTCTATAAAAGATGGACATGACTTCCATCATAGATATTTTGAGGCATCATAATGTGATTTTTACTAATTAGTGGGTGGCATTGTATGGGCTACATCCATTATTTGGTGTCAAACTAAAGCCCTGGGGGCCTAATCTGGCACAGCAGTGTTTTGTTTTTTTTGGTTTGCAATCTGTAAGCTTTGGTGCAGTGCTCCCAATTTTGTTCCACCAACCCATCAGGAAATGCACAATTTCCCCTTGTAATCATGTCCAATGTGACCGACCACACTTCAGCAATATATACATGACACCACGTAATTAATATCTATATAGAGTAACCGCTTTATCTGATAGCTCGTTGTGCTCACCGTGAGGCCTGCATGCTAGAATACATTATTTTAAGTTTGCGCACTTTGGCAAACCGTCCTACCGTTTGTAGTTTATGGACATTTCCGCTGTCGCACAATAATTCTAGCATAAATTCCAATAGGTAGGACAGTTTGGCACTGAATTTTGTGTTGTGCGCATGTGCAGAAACAACAGGTAGGATGGATTCCCAGAACACCTGGTAGTTTAGCATAGCTTAGCATGCTAAAAGCTAGCTATAACCAGCACCTCTAAGCCTCTCTAATGACCTTTTTCTTAATCTAGTTAATTTACCTAAACCATAAATGGTCATGTTCTAAGTTAATTTAGTCATCCTGAATGTTTTTAACATGTTTTTGATGGGTTAGATTTAAGAGCTGAGAATCAGGTGATCAACATGTCAGTGCCACCATGTGGTCAGGAAAATCCTTGTGAGCTTTTCGTGCCATTTTCTGGCATTTTACGAACAAGCTGATTTTAATTGGTTAATTAAAAGCCTGATAGAATAATTGCTACTGAGCCATAATGGCTTATTTTAACAATCCAACTGTATCTCATTAAGCTTCTCAGATTTATGTGGTGAACCTAAAGAAGACCTTCACTGTGACTTTCTCTCTCACTCTGCATTTATGATGAGGCCAGCATTATGTATATATGTTTCTAATATTAACAAGACATTAGGCGAGTGTCTTCACACGTATCCTTGAAATAAATATGAGGGCTTTTTTTTTTCGTCGCCATCTATCATCTGCTGCCCTTGAGTGTAGTCTCCTGGGAGTGAAGAGAAGTGGGCCTGTAACAGCTGCTGCTCCTGTAGAAGCGATGTCTTGCAGAATAAATGTTTATTGGCTGCCTTCTCAAAGAACAACACCTCTTATTTTTGTGGCCCTGCCTTTGTTGGATTTCTAGCTGTAACCTTATCCTGTAGTTTACTGGCCTCCATGAAAACTGAGTACAGTCCTGGAGATGAGATGTTTTAAAGTGCAATCTAAATGGTAATCTCGCTGCAGTGGGAATCTGAGGTATATCCTTCCAATCTCACCACCTGTTCTGCCCTAATCTGGCTGTATACTGATGCAGCTGATCTGTGCCACACTCATAAATAATGCATCGGATTGTGTCTTGCTGTTATTCTCGCTCCATAATTACCAAATCCAAGTGGCTCATTTCTGAGTCCATGTTTCAAGCCGGGTGAGTCGAGCCACCTGCAGGGAAAACATGTTTGTGCCAAGGTGTCTGACAGGTTTCACTTTCAGCAGTGCTGACTTCACACCTTTGATTTGGAGGAAATGCAGCACTGGTGAGATGTTGGCGCAACACTGGGGCATGTCTCATGGTTCTAATTTTACTACACACACCATAGCTTTGTATCTTAACAAAGCTTTAAAGGAAAAATTTCTGAAACAGGATGTAGGAATTGAATTTTTCCTAAAACATAAAAAGGACACAAAACAGCACCCTTATAAAATAACACGGGTACAAAGAAAATGGCCTAGGACTGACTAACAAACCACAAAGATAAACTGCACAAAACTAACTGAATAAAGTTGTGAATATTTATCGTAGACTGTAAGAAAAGATGTCTGTGCCATGTTGGAGTTTGAAGCCGTTACGAGCGTGAGAGCACACGCTCAATGGCTAAAAACCTTTAATGGACAAGTCAACAAACATATCCTGGATAATCCTCCTCTCTCCTTCCGTCCATCCATTTTCCACAGATTATCTCAAAGCAAATTGGTCCTGGGTGAGGGGCCAAGTACGTTTTTTATAAATGCACATTTATCAAACTCTTTATGGTGAACTAAAAGCATTCATAATGCATCACATCTCAGAAAATATACTAACATTCTGAAAACGTTTGATTAAGAAAGCAGTCCTTTACAGATGTTCATGAAACACAACCTAATCTTAAGTGTTATTTTCTGATTTGTGAGTAATATTCTCGTGCTGTGTTTGTGCATGTAGACTGCTGCAAAATAATAATAATAATAATAATAATAAATTTTATTTATGAGCGCCTTTCAAGTCACCCAAGGACACTTTACAATAGGATAAAACACTTAGTAAAACAATGGCAGAATAAGAACAATAAAATAAAGCACAAGATAAAATGAACAAACAGTGGATTCACAGTGAATATGCAGATTTGAACAGATGAGTTTTGAGTTGGGATTTAAACTGGGGGAGAGAACCAATATTTCTTATTTCAGGGGGCAGAGAATTCCACAACCTGGGAGCAGAGCAGCTGAAAGCTCTGCTTCCCATGGTGGTGAGGCGGAAGGAAGGTACAGTAAGCTGGACAGAAGAAGAAGAACGAAGTGAACGGGCAGAACAAGTGGTGGTTAACAGGTCAGAAAGGTAAGAAGGAGCGAGGTTATGAAGGGCCTTGAAGGTGAGCAGAAGAAGTTTGAAAATTATCCGGAATTTCACAGGGAGCCAGTGAAGTTCCTGAAGAACAGGGGTGATGTGCTGGTAGGAGGGGGTTCTGGTGATAATGCGAGCAGCAGAGTTCTGAACCAGTTGAAGCTTATGGAGGGATTTTTGGGGGAGACCATGCAGAAGAGAATTGCAGTAGTCAATACGGGAGGTAACAAGACTATGTACAAGAATGGACGTAGACTGGGTGGAAAGAGAAGGAAGCAATCTGTTAATGTTACGTAGATGGAAGTAGGCAGAACGGGTGAGGTTATTGATGTGTGATTTATAAGAAAGTGAACTGTCTAGGATGACACCAAGGCTCTTAACCTGAGGAGAAGGGAGAACTGTGGAGTTATCGATGGTGAGTGAGAAATGGTTTGCCTTCAAAAGGTTGGATTTGGTGCCAATAAGGAGGATCTCAGTTTTATCCTCATTGCGCTTTAGAAAATTAGAGGTAAACCAGGATTTTAACTCGGATAGACCTTCTGTAAGGGAAGAAGGTGGGAGGGAGGAATCAGGTTTGTAAGAGAGATATAACTGGGTGTCATCAGCAAAACAGTGAAAGTGAAGATCAAATTTGCGGAAGATGGTACCTAGAGGGAGGATGTATATTATAAAGAGAAGAGGGCCTAAAACTGAGCCTTGGGGTACACCAGAGGTGACGGGGAATAGACGAGAGCGGAATGATCTTAGTTGAATAAACTGGGAACGGTCGAGGAGATATGATTGAAACCAGGCGAGGGGTGTGTCAGAGATGCCGAGAGAGGAAAGTCTGCTTAGAAGGACAGAGTGAGAAATGGTGTCAAAGGCTGAGCTCAGATCTAAAAGGACGAGAATCAGAGCTTCAGATTTATCTCAGCGTTTGTGCTTTTAAACTCTGTTAATTGGACCTGCTGAACGAGAGGACTGTCTGGCCTTTCTGCGGCTGGCTGCAGCTCAGTCATTACTTTATCAGCAGATGTAGGTCAGACACACAGACAGGCCCGGTGGTGTTTATCATGCCAATTGTCTCAGAGCTGGTGGATAAATGGGTCACACTGCTGCTTTTTTTTTTTTTTTTTAAATGGAAAGGGAAAATGAATGGAGCACTGAAAAATGTATGGCGGCGTGCTTTGGGAGCTGTTCAATCATGTGTTTAAATGCATGCAGTCAGATGTTCAGTACATGTTGTCTGCTCTCCTCCTCAGGAGAAGATGGAGCAGCAGTACTCTCAGAGCTACAAGCAGATCTCCATGCTGGAGGACGACCTCGGCCAAACGCGCAGCATCAAGGAGCAGCTTCACAAATACGTCAGAGAGCTCGAGCAGTCCAACGATGATCTGGAAAGAGCCAAAAGGTCTGTTTGGACTCTTAATACTTACTAAATAAATAAAACAGTCTCAAAGTTTCCTTTGTGCTGTGTGAACCATTTGACCATGTTTGTGGTGTTTATGCACCTTTAATGAAAATATCGGACAAACAATACAGATCACTGTGCATTTACGTGCACTACTAGACCACCCAGTCATGTGCGCTTCAGTTTTGATGAGCAAGAGTCAAAGCAGTAATCTATCTCTGGTACAGCTTGCTAACATCGTTTTTCTAACTCCACCCTCTTCTCCAAATGTGGTAACTACAGCTAAAAAAACAAAACAAAAATCACAACAACAATAATATGGTGGTATCCTGAAAGTTAAAAGTCATATCGTGATAGTTACATCCATCTTTTGTGTACAGTATATGATGATAATATATCACATCTAACAGTAAAGGGTGAAGCTGCAAAGAGCAGAGCAGTTCAGCATAGCCAAGAAAATGACTCTTTCAGCGCCAGCCCCCAGTGGCCTTTGGAGGAACTGCAGCTGTAGCTACTTCACATTGGCTTCATTTGTTTTCAGCCTCTGAAAGTTTCAACTTGATTTTTAGGTTTTAGCTTTGTTGCTGGGATCATGTAGAATATTCAGCATAATAAACAAATGACGCTACCTTAAGTAAGTGCAAACACACTTCTGTTTCTTGCCTACTTTGTGATGTTGGTTACATTTTTATAAAAATTTGCAAGAGATAAAATTCTAGGATCTCATTGCAATTAACAAATGGCTTCAAGTCAATTGATTGCTGGACAAAGCTGGATTAAAATCAATAGATAAGCCTCAGATATTGATTACTTACTCATTATTATTCAAGCACTAGTGTCTGCAGAGAACATGCCTCTGAGGTTATTTGCACATAATTACTGAAGTCTTTTTCCTTTTTAAAAATATTTCTTCTAGAGCAACTATCGTGTCTCTTGAGAACTTCGAGCAGCGTCTGAACCAGGCCATTGAGAGGAATGCCTTCCTGGAGAGCGAGCTGGATGAGAAGGAGTCGCTGCTGGTCTCGGTGCAAAGATTAAAGGATGAAGCCAGAGGTGATTACTCACTCATGAACTCGAGCTCATTAATGTGCAGCTGCTGCAGTCTTTCTCCTCTGAAGGTTAAAATCTGGGTTTTCCTATATATATTTGTTACAATTATCTTTTCTTTTTTTAAAAAAAAGATTTACGGCAGGAGCTCGCCGTGCGAGAGAGGCAGGCAGACGTAACCAGGATGTCCGCTCCGAGTTCACCCACACAGGATAACGTGAAGATGGACACGGCTGTGCAGGCCTCCCTCTCCCTGCCGGCTACCCCACTGAGCAAAGGTCTGGACAACGCCTTTGCCAACCAAACAGGTAGCTGCACAACGTCTTTCCCCTCAACATGCAAGTACAGACATGTAGCTCTTTATTTAAATGTTGTGCTGCGCGTATATTTGCATGCAGAAAACATTTATTTCTGTAATGACCCAGCTGTATAATCAGTTCTTGTGCAGTTAAAGTGCAGCAAAGACCCCATGAAAACCTTTTAATATATTTTGGCTCAATTATAAAAATATAGCAGATTAACAGTTGATTTTAATGTCTTTAATTTAACAAATATTCATAAATAAGTGTCTGAAATCTGCCAAGAGGTTATTAAACAGGGGGAACTAATTGCTTAAACAGAATAATGATTTTGAACTCTGTAAAAGATTTAATAAAATAAAAATTGGAGGAATAAATTGGTTTCTTTACTTTTTTCTAACTAGTGCTATCAAATGGCTATGGCAGCAACTCGCCTCTGACCCCCTCGGCCAGAATATCAGCCCTCAACATTGTCAGTGATTTGCTCCGGAAAGTTGGGGTGAGTCTTTCCTCCTCCCTGTTTCTGGTTCTCATTTCCACCTCTGGCTTCATGTCGGAAGTCCTCTATCTTTCCTCTTCATCTTTTGTGTCCTCACAGGCTCTCGAGTCGAAGCTCGCCGCCTGCAGGAACTTTGCCAAAGACCAGAAAGCTCGGAAGACGTTCGCTCTCGACAACAGCAACGCGCTGAATGCAAACTACTCCCAAGCGCTCCATACGTCATATTTTGATAAAGCGTGAGTGAAAGCACATTCAGTCTGTAGTTTTATTGCCCATTACTGTCACATGTAAGTGTGGACAGCATGGTTGTATTGTTGCGTGAATAAGGACGAGTATCTGAGATGGTGTGCATTTGTTTTTCCCCCCAGCAGGACTGAGATGGTCATATTCCCTGCATTAATTTGGGGTAATTGTAGCTCCTTCACCTGTTATGCAAGTGTGTAGAGGGCCATGCATGCTGCCGCTGCTCCTTAACAAGCCTCTTTTCCCATCTCATAGAAATAAGTGTGGGCTGGATAACCATTTAGTGGTGGTGGCATGGTGCTGCTGAAATAATCTCTCAACTCTAAAGTGACCTGATTCATGTTTTTCTTGTCTATACTAGTATAAAGTGTTTGTTTTCAGCTCCAGATCTAACCAGTAATGCTATTAACAAAGTCCGTTTTTGCCATACCTTTTTATTTGTTTTAATTTATGGCTGGAAGTCCCTCAGGAGATGATTCACGAGAGAATCTTCAGTCGGATTGGATTTATTTAGGGTGCTAACACCTCCCACATGGATGTGTACATATTTATGAATTTAATTTACAACAAACATAAAATGAAAACCAACGTCCTGATGAAGTTGGGAAATATAGCCACAAGTGGCTCAAGAACCTTATTAGTAAGCACTACCTAATATGAGTATATAATAACACCTGCTAACAGGATCCAGGTGTTGGTTTATTGTTGTATATGATGACAACGGTTTTGTTCAGCTTGAATTTTTTTGCTCTTCATGCTTATGTTGCCAACAGATCCTTACTGTGGGGACTGGCAGCCAGAGGAAGTGTAGTGTTTCTGCTGTGCGAGAGAAATATAAATAGGCAGAGTATGTGTGCACAACAAGGGCATTGTCTGGGTGACTTCAGAGCAGGGAGGTCTTATGAAGAGTACAGTCACATTCAGCTATGTCTGGCCATTTATTAAGAAAAAATGACTTTATACTTCAATAAATGAAGTTCCAAGAAATCACCAGAGCTGCAATAAAAGTAATTTTGTTTCAAGATCTATTTAAAAATGACAAGTAAAAAGTGTCAGGTAGTATAATTGACAATACATCGTAGTTAGGGTTGTAGACTTATTTTTTTTTTATTTTTTGGCCTAATTCAGACAGATTTTTGTAACTTTATTCACACTGTTCATGGAAAAACTTTGTAACACTGAGAAATGTGCTTTTCCGTCGGCACAGGAATTTGGATACACAGAAACACCAGTTCGATACCAGTAAAGAAAACTTCCACACAATGCCCAGCCCAGTCTTGAAAATGTAGTTTCACTGGCACTCCTCCAAAGCTCATATTTCTGTGCTTTTCAAACTCCTACCACACAGAGGATGCCTTTCATGCCCCAACTGTGACCCACAAAAGAACGCGGTGAAACCAGTTGGATAACTCTGGGTGACTCTCCTGCTTCCTTCCCAGTTTCTGCATTAAACTTTTATTTTTAGCGGCACATGCCTGTGTTTGCTAATATTGCCTCATGTCTGCTATGCAGCTGTTGTCCTGTGTGAGATGAAGGGCGTTTGATAATGAGGACAGAGCCACCTCCCGCTGCGCCGGTCGGTGCTTCGACCTGTGTTGGCAGTTTTTGATAAAGTAAAACCGACCAAAGCTTTGAAGCTATCTGATCTCATTTTCCCTTATGTATCTACAATACAGTAGATAAATTTTTACTTGAATACAGTAGTTTAGTAAGTATATACTTAGGTCTCTACTAGAGCAGAAAATAATTTGTCTTTATTTTATACAGAGTATTGATGCGTGTCTGTTCATTCTGTCTCAAACAAGCTTTTATTTCTTTATTTATTTGACATCTTCCCCCTTTGGGGCCACCATAACTTTGAGCCAATTTTCTTCTAATTGTGTGCATCTTAAAAACAGCTGTTGAGGGAAAGTATAGGTGGATGGGTATATAATAGGTAGATGTAGAGAAATCGTAATCATGTGTTTTAGAGCCACATTAAATATTTGTACTGGGATGAGAGATACTATTATTATTTTTTACATTTCTACCAAATTTATATCTTTGTATTTATGTTAGTTGTAGCTCCTGGCATAGAAAGTGTGCCAGCTGACATATGTCATGAATTTAGCTGTTTTTATCCATTTTTAAGTGAAAGCTAAAAACCTTTTCAGCCAGCCAGGTGGTCCTTTGATTATTGATGATTATTACTTTTATGTTTATGATTGAGAACATACAGATTATTGGACACATTTATATCGACTATCTCAGCTGCTTTTAAAAACATATATTTGATCTATCTTTATTTATTTTCATGACTGATCATTTTTATTATATCCGATTCCTGGCTTTCATAATCTGGCACCAATGGGCTTCCATACTGACCACCTTGTTTGCATTCAAATTAAACTGCTTTAACTGTGTGGAGGCTTTGATTGGTGGCTGGTAACGGGTGGATTCGTGTATCTGCTTCCGGGACCTTTTGTTTCAAAAGTCTGTTTTCTCGCAGCAGGACCGTGAACGGACTCGAAGCTGGTACCCGGATGGCCATCACCGCGCCTCCCGCCGCCTCCTCCCACGGTTTAGTGCCCCTGGCTTTGTGATGCCAACATGAAACACAACAGGAAGAGAAGGCGCAAAAAGAGGGATCACGAAAGGCTAATACTGTAAAACTTACTGTTACTGTGGCTCATCTCCTCGTCTTCCCGCGCTGCCTCTCTCTCTGTCTGTCCTCACTTGTGCTTCGTTTGCTGTAAATTAGTCTGTATATGATGTGTTACTGTATCCACTGTTTGCTCACAAAGACTGTTAAAGCCCCCCCTCTGCTTTTTTTTTTTTTTTTACCTCAAGGATCTCCCCTGACATGTGAAGTGGTTTCTAAGAATGGCATATCATCTGGAAAGGGAAATGTTATGCAGTTAGTCTTGGAAATGATGATGAGTTGCTTTTTTGTTTTTAAATCTAAGCAGCCTCTTCACTGATCTTTAACTTAAATTACTTCAGTTAAACCACTGCTGAACCCTCTAATTATAAAAATCAGCAGGTTTATTGGATGCAGATGTCCTAAATAACTGTGCCATGTGGCCTGTGACTCCACCAATTATTGAGGTTTCCAAGAGCCTTTCCAGGTAGTGATTTTTGGGTGATTCTGGCTTCTGGCGCCATCCTCATGCGCTTGTATTTGACTTCTTATTTAGTTCCACAGAGTCGGGAGTTTTTCAGTGAGCCAAACACACCATGTAACTTCTGAACCGTGTGACATGACGTGTACAGTATTGGTCATATTGATCGTTATTGACAGGCAGCCAGTTAAAGTAGTGCTGTCATAGTGTTCGGACCAGTTAACCAGCATTCTTACAGCCTGTAGTCGAAATGTTTTATCCACATTTTGTTCTTTGAATTGATGCACAAACCTTTCTCAGTTGCAAGTGAAGCACTTTGACCTTGTTTTGTTTTTTGTTGGGGTGTTTTTTTTTTTTGTTTTGTTTTTTTTTGTTTTGTTTTTTTTTTTCATTCGAGTGCAATATTGCCTGTTTGTGGGTTTAATTTATTTTAAATTTCTTTTATAGCATGTTTCAATAAAATATGTAATTATACCACACTGATTATGTTTTACTTGGTTCTTGAAGTTATTCTCAAGGCAAAGACTACTTTTCATTCTCTTCTCAAATATTAATGTTTGCTGTTTTTCTGTTGTATCAGTTTAGAAATTAGAATACGGTGAGTTTTTCATATTAGTGTTGTTTTGGTAGTCCAGAAAAATAACAAGAAAACTGAAGATGTTATTTAAATCAGATTTGACTGAATCTATAAGTAAATGGTAATGGTCTGTATTTATATAGCGCTTTTACTAGTCCCTAAGGACCCCAAAGCGCTTTACATATCCAGTCATCCACACATTCACACACTGGTGATGGCAGCTACATTGTAGCCACAGCCACCCTGGGGCGCACTGACAGAGGCGAGGCTGCCGGACACTGGCGCCACCGGGCCCTCTGACCACCACCAGTAGGCACCACCAGATGGTGAAGTGTCTTGCCCAAGGACACAACGACCGAGACTGTCCAAGCCGGGGCTCGAACCAGCAACCTTCCGATTACAAGGAGAACTCCCAACTCTTGAGCCACGATCGCCCCGTCGTCAGGAAAAACACCCATACCCAGTTCTCAGATGTGTTGATGCTGTCAAATTATATTTTTATGTCAGTCTAAAAAGACTGTAGAAGACTTGAAAACTGGAAATTATTTCTGTGGATTTAAAAAAAAAAAAATTTAAATTGTTCCACTACTAGAAATACTCTAAGAAGATTCTTACATATATCTATACTAATGAACTTCAGATACAAGATACAAGTAACCACAGTGATGTCACCTATTGGTTTCATAGCCACGCCCTGAATCTTACCCTGCTTTATTCTACTAGTACATGCCTGTGCTACAATAGTGATTTGGTCCGTCTCTGCTTAATCTCTCAGGTAAAAGATTTTAAAAAATGAATAAATAAAAAAAATAGGTTGTAGATATATATATTTTTTTATGCTGAAAATGTTTCATTTTGGCCTCTTGCTATGTGGCTGACAGGCAACGTGATGGCTTTATAATATAAGAACCATTTAGTGTTTTTATTATTCAACTTATGTGGCTGAAACTTAATTTTCATGTCATGAAATTAAAATTCTACAATGCTTTTAAAATGTGTGACATGTGCGTAAAGGCTAAAAATAGGTCCTTTTAGCTGGTTACTAGGTTGTTCTTAGGAAACATGATGACATAACATCTGATGCAGATAAGAACCTTCAGGGTGCTATAGCGTACCAAGTTTGGTAGTGCAACTCCACATCGTGTAAGAGGAGTTCATGGACAAATAAGGCCTGTGTGTTTGCAGCTACCTGTGGACAGCTGTGGCTTAGCAGGTAGGGTGGGTTGTCTGCTAGTTAGAAGGTCATTGGTTCAAACCCCCCCAGGCTGTGTGTTAAAGTGTTCTTGAATAGCAGAACTCTGTGTAACAAAATGCAATCGGCTTGTTAAAAAGTTTTTAGACTAGAAAACACAGGTAAAGTTTGGCCACACAGGTTTTGCACCACATGACATTCCTAACAACCTTCCTAACTAGCTAGTTAGGAATGTCATGTATCCTACCGGTCTTGAACTGGGGCTCTTTGCATGCAAGGCAACTATTTTAACCACTACACCAGGGGAAAGCCCTGCACGTACCCTAATACAATAAGAATTCACACTAGTGACTGAAATTCAGAACACTGATGACTATCATCACAGTGAGTATTAGACTTGTATGCAGTAGAGGTGGGCGGATCGATCCAAATATCGATAGTATCGATACCAACACTAAAACCAAGTTTCAAAACACATGAAAAGCTGAAAGGTGTTTTTTGCTGTGTTAACTAATTATTGTGGAAAGTAATAATCACAGTGACATAGTGGTGATTAAAATGTGTTCAGAATTTGAAACTTGAGAATTCATCTCATAAGTCATGGCACGCTACTCTCCCCCAGTTAGCTGCCTGAGTAACTTATAATTATTGGTACTGATATCGGCAATACTGGCCCTGTATTTGCTTGGTATTGGATCAATACCAAAATTTGTAGTGTGGCACAGTGACAATGAAGGAAAGTGTGTTCAAATAGCATCAATTAACACACAAATTTAGTTTTTTTTATTTCTATATGATAATTCTTCATAATTAAACAATAAGAACAAGTAGTCTGATGTCCTGTAATCATTATGAAGCTATAATTTGAAATACAATAACACATTATGTTTTTGTACAAAGTATCAACATCGGATCGGTAACGTCCATACCGCCCTGAATTTGACTTGGTGTCTGATCAGAAAGGAAATCGGTGGTATTGCACATTACAATCTCAGAGGAGATGCCGCCTGCTGGTCAAGGGATTTCTGCACAGGCAGACCCATCCATGTTTTGTATTTACAGTCTGTGGTTATACTGCATCTGTTATTTTCTATTGTTAACTATCATAATTGCTGATGTACACAAGCGAAAGATACCCTGCTGGATCCCGGGAGGAGACACAAATCCCTTGGCGGGTTGCATCTGGCATAAAAAAATCTGCCAAATCAAATATGCGGCGCTACCTGCTGTGTTGATCCCTTGTGAATAACGGAAAAACTGAAAGTAGCTTTCTTTATTTTAGAGTGGAGAAAAGCAAACAAGCACATTTTCTCATGTACTGAACTTAAGCACAATTTTTGAAACCTTTACTTGAGAATTAAAAATTTTGTACTTCTTTACGGTAGAATGCTGGACTCGCTCTAAATGGCCTTTTCTCTCTATCTACAATGTTTAGTTATTAGTTACAAATTACAGATCTTATATTTTGACAGATCAGCATCAGTTATTACTTTCTAGCATCCATCAGACTGAATACATCCCAACACTAAGGAGTCTGATTTTCCTGCTTCATTGCGCAAAAACTGAAGGCAGAGCTGATGTTTGTTGTACGGCATTAGCGTCTGTGCTTTGATTTTTAATCCTGATTAAACTAAACTCACACCAATAAAATAAACATGAAAACCTCTGTGGCGTGCATTTTAAATAAATGATCTTTAACAATGTATATCACAAATAATTTATAGTTAAAGAGATTTTCATTCATACAGTCCATTAGGTTGCAGTCAATTCTGCCCCCTGCTGGAAAAACACGCAAGTACAAGAAAGATGCTGTTTAAGCTCCTTTACTGGGCGTCTTGGACAGTGTTGTGTCCAGCCCAGATGTCTATACAAATCTGTGAGGGTTACTTCAATAAATCCATTACTGTAAGCAGGCCTCAGTAAAAATATTCAGCAAAGCCATCTTTGCATATGTGGACATGTGCAGCGTCCACCTGTGGAGACCTGCTCTGTATTACAGTCTGCTGCAGAGGCACTGAGGTTCAGGCTGCTGCCCCCTTCAGCCGCTCCCTCCTTGCTGCTTCTTCTCGGTCAGATCATCGATCTGCTTCTGCCGCCTCTCCAGGACCTCCAACCTCTTGGCATCGTTACGCGCTCGCTCCTGAGCCCTGAGTTCAACGACGTCCTCAAAAAACCTGTGTCTGCGCAACAGAGGAAGTACCGAATGAAAACAAATGACAAGTGAGAATTAATTAGAGAACCAGAAAAGATTAATGGTAAGATTACAACCTTTCTTCTAATGTGACGTAGGTGGTTCAGTGTGAAAAAACAGATTTTGATTTTACTTTCACGGAAAAATATTAAACTATAGCTTTACCAAAGAAAATGTTTTGGATATTCACTTTCTCTGTTTTGTTTCAATTAGTCTCCAGAGTGTGTATGGAAACCTACTCTGTTTCCATTTTTCTAACAATAAAAAAAAAACCCAAAACAAGCAGTTGTCCACTGTAACTAAATATTCATCTTTTCTTTCTCTTTTGTTGAATTTTGACCAAAGAATGATTTCGGTGATTTCAATAGTTTCAGGAGTTTCAATAATGAGGTTATTTTAGGGCTCCTTCAAAGCTTTTAGGGATGTCAATTAAAAAGACACAACCAGCTGTGCCACAATGTCCAGTCTGTACAACACAGCACTGAACAGTAAAGATTTCTCTTTGGACTTTTGGTCAGACAAAACACAGCTGTTCAATTTGCAGAGCTTCTCTAGTGTGCTGTAAAGTCTCTGGTGCACTAACAGCACGAACGAGTTAGTGGGACTAAAAGTTAATTAAAAAACCTTTGAAATTAATTGTATTAACAGGGCTTTTCTAGAGGTCTTAAAAACAACATCTGCAAATTCAATACCTTTAACATGATTTAAATATGATTAAAGGCATTTTAGATACAGCCAGGCAGGCGGTTAGAGCCCATCTCAGCTGTTACAGAGCAGGTTATCAGTCTGCTGCAGGCCCAACACAGATTGTTCCCGCTGTTAAAGCTGGCTTACAGACAGGCTTACCAGAAATCATGCACAAAGAGCAATACAAAAACAACAAGGAGAATAAATCTGCATTCAAAATACACCAAATATACAAAATCATATCACATAAACTGATTTTATAACGCTCCTGCACAGGGGACAGAGCAGCTCCAGGTCCTGTTACACCTTACTCGTGGCGTTGTCGGCATTTCTGACAATAATTTTACTTAATGAGACCTCGTAATAACCTTGAAGCAAATCTTCATAGCTGGGAAACGGGAACTAGAAATGTATTTGTCAGTCAGGGAGCCCATGGACATCACCACATACTGAGTTTCCTCGCTCGCAAATGCTCCACCAGACTCTCTGAAATGTATTCTTCTCTTTTTTCCCCCCTTGGGAATGTGTCTTTTTTTCTTTCAGATTTTGGTATTTATTATCTTGGAACTTTGCTCATTTTTTCTTGGAAACATAATGAACTAAATTTAAATGTATCCTTTGCTAATTTCTTTGAAATATGTTCATTTTCTTCTTTAAAATGTCCTATTTTTTTTCTAATAAGTTTACCTTTTTTGATTTTGTAATTTAATACGTCTGAACTTTGCTCATTGCTACCTCAGAAATTTGACATTCATAAAGTATGTATGTATGTATGTATGTATGTATGTATGTATGTATGTATGTATGTATAGCATGTTACTGCCTTATAAATTTGCTCCTTTTTTCAAATAAGTTTGTCCTTGTTTCTCATTATTGTTCCATTATTTCTGGTAAAAAAAAAAAAAAATCTGATCGTTTGCCATTTTAAAACAATAAACTAGCTATTTATTTTTCATTTTTTCTCCTAAGTTTAAATGCTTTCTCCATGTAAATTTGCCCATTTCTTTCATCAAAAATTTGCTTTTTTTTGTAAATTATCCATTTTTCTCGTAAGTCCGCCGAATTTCTAAAATTTTGAGCTTTTTCTCTTTGACTTCCAAAGGACTGCAGAATGGGCCTAATACGCAGTCGTACTGCTTCCCCTGCAGTACCTTTTAACAGCGAAGTCGTGCTGCTTTTATAATTTTCACTTCTGATCGGCTCTTTCGGAGCTGCATGTTTATTAATAAGGTGTGCAGTAAACACTTGCATGTGCAAATGTCACGCACAACATGCCTGTTACGTACAGGTGGCTGAGCTGTAAACACGCTTTAACGTTACCTGTTAATGAAAGCAGCAGCGAGTCCAACGATGACCGTCCCGAACAGGATCGGTTTGGCGAGCCGTTTCCCGGCTGACAGTTTGTGCTGCTTCATTTTCGTGGCTTTATTTTGAACTTTAAACACTGACCTTCCCCTACAGTTGGCTGAGGTGCTGTACACACCCCCTTCGTGTCCCACAGTTATTAGGAACTTCCGGTACCACGTGACACTAGCTTCCGCTTGACAGTATTTCTATTTTGTGTCATGTTGTGTGAGGGAGTATTAGGGCCACATTAACAAAAAACTATGATAGAAGACCTTTAACTGCGTATGAAAAATGTAAATTAGATTTGATTCTGTGTAAGCGCGGCTTGACCGTATGCTATCAGATCGAAACTGATTTTAAAACAAAAACTATTAAACGGAACCTTCGTCTTATCCACGCAGCTACACGGAGGCATTTCATGGTCAGACCGCGCCGGGAACGAACTGAAAAGAATAAAGTGGAGAGCGGAGCTGGTGGTGGATTATGTGGAGGAGCGGCTCGTCCGGAGGCTCTGACCGCTTTGAGTATTTACAAACTCTGGTCACCGAGTTTCAGGACACCGACAGCGACGGTGGGAACAGCTGTGTTTGGATTCAACTTTAAACTCACTACTCTGCTTTCTTCTGTTATCTTTTTTCCAATCTTGCCTTTTCGTCTTTCTGCTCCAACTCAAGATCCACAAGACAATAATATGAATCATAAAATAAAGTAAATAGAACAAAAACATAAAAAATAGGTGCCTACAGAAAGCCTAGGTGCTCCTCTTTGGAGACGTACGTCATCAAATAATTATTCAAAATTTGAAATTATTAAATACACATTTATTAAATTGAAATAATTCGTTTTATTTAAAATATATGTCAGTTGTTATTATTTCATAGTTCTGGGCTTCAACACGTCATGAATTTATTTCTACTGTCAACCTCACCTGTCAAAGTCAGGGGCGGGGCCAATGCTGATCTGGTCAGTATCTTTACCTTTTCGGGAGTCGATTATTTCGGTGGGTGTTTCTCAATAGCAAGTACGCTAAGGACGTTCATGGACTGCAGCATTATCTGGGATCAATCGTCTTAACTTGCTGTGCAGGGTAACCAATCAGATTTTAAGGTCTGTTGACCAGCCACAAATAATTTGAAATGAATATTTGAATGAATTAATTAGACTTTTAACTAAATATTTGCCTATTTAATTTTGGCACTCCATAGTTCTCATTTTATGTGATTACATACATTACATGTGATGATTTTTTTTCCTCCTCAGAGGCAAAGGAACAAGTTCTGGCTAATTTGGCCAATTTTGCATACGATCCAAAGAACGTGGAGTATCTGAGAGAGCTGCAGGTGACTGACCTCTTCTTGGACATGCTGACTGAGGAGAATGAGAACTTTGTGGAGTTTGGGATGGGTGGGTGTCACAGTGACATCTCCTTCATTGTCTGCAGCAACTGTCAAGCCTTTATCTCTGATTTTGTCTCTCGTGATCTCAGGAGGGCTCTGTAACCTCAGCATGGACCCTGAGTGCAGAGATGTCGTCCTGCAGAGCGACGGCATCCGCTTAGTCACAAACTGCTTGTCGAGCCAGAGGGAAGAGACTGTCCTGTCAGCCATCACCACCCTCGTGAACCTCCTAACACCCACGTCACGCTCTCAGATCACCGATCCCGCCATCCTGCAGTGCATGCTGCGCTTCTCCCTCTCCGAGAGCCCGCGTCTGCGCAACCTGGCTACCGTGTTTCTGCAGGACTCCTGCAGCGAGGAGCAGGTGGCGCAGGCGCAGCAGCAGATGGAGGGGCAGCAGACGGCAGTCGGCATCCCGCTGCCCAAAGACTAAAGACACAGCACAGACCTTTATCTTTTTATAAGTTTGCTCTCTCTGTGATTCACTCTCTGTGAGAGCGTCACAGATGTTTCACCCGCTGGAGCCAAAATTTGAAATGTTGTTCAAAAAAAAATAAAAACATATTGGACATCCGCTGGTAAGAAGTAATGGATTCACTTGACAAAAATTATGCTGCTTTTTTGGAATTAATAAAGTAATTCTCTCATTAACTGTGAGTAAACCTTTCATTATGAAAAGTTTACTCCCAGTTTGAGGTCTTTAAGGCATCAACAAGATACCTTAAAATACCAAAACAGCAGTCACATGATGGCTGCCCCTCTGTGAGCCTGGTTTCTTCAGGTTTCTTTCTCTTTAAAGGGAGTTCTTTCTTCCTGCTGTCACCAGGTGTTTGGTCAGAGGCAGCAGTTTGATTGTTAGGGTTTTCTCTGCATTACTGTAAGGTCTTGCAGTATTAAATGTCTTGAGGTGACTATTGTTGTGATTTTGTGCTATTTAAGTAAATCTGGATTAAAATGAAAGCGTGTGGTTAAATTTGACTTCATGTCTGAAGCGCTGTCAGTAAGATCAGGAAATTATTCTTCTTCCCACTTCTCCCTCTGGGGGGTCATCTGCCTCCATCTCATCTAGCTTTGTATTCTAAACACTCAACCTAAGCTCTGTTGAAATGCACATACATTATATCATACGTTTTAAATCAAAAGCCTGACATCACTGCACTCATCACATATTCTTTCAAGTCTTTTGCTACATCCAGAAATACATAAAACTCCACCTTTGCTACTTGAAATGCTATTGTCCCTCTTAACCATCGTCTTGTATACTAAACCAAGAATAGACTTAACTAATAACATGTTATTTCTTTGCTTAACATGTGACATCAAAGAATATCTCAGTATTTGTCTGTTACTGGCTTATGTTCGGATCTTGTGTTTTATCTCCTGGAAGGCGGTGAAAATACCAAGATGATGCATCATTTATATACAGTTAGGTCCACCAAAACGTAAGTACACCACTTCAGATTGATTCTAAATCTGTCATCTACTTGAAATAACAAGGGAGGAGGATTAAATTGTCTTCTCAATCTAAAATTGCCTGACTTTGTATAATAATGGCTTGCATTTTTCTAATCTAACAGTCATTGACTGGAAGAGATAAGTCACCAGATCAGCTTTCTGGATTTAGTGCATAAATGTGCACCACATGCGAGCCAACACAACCTTCCCCACTAAAATAGTTTCCAGGTTTGAAACTACCACGTAGACATGGCCTGAAGGTTGCATGTCGTTTGCAAATTGTTCCTCTTTAAATATCACATTATGTGTAGAGGGAAAAAAAAAATCCAAGCATGGTTTTGTGTACGTATTTATTCACTTGACCCCTGTTTCAATTCAGGGGGTCAGTGTTGACATTGTGGAGGACTATAAATACCTTGGAGTACACATTGACAATAAACTGGACTGGGCTAAAAACACCACAGCACTTTACAGGAAGGGCCAGAGTCGTCTCTATTTTTTGAGGCGACTGAGGTCCTTCAACATCTGCCAGAAAATGCTGAGGATTTTCTATGAGTCTGTTGTGGCCAGTGCGATCCTCTATGCTGTTGCATGCTGGGGGAGCAGGCTGAGGGTTGCAGATGCCAACAGACTTAATAAACTAATCCGTAAGGCCAGCAATGTTGTGGGGATGGAGCTGGACTCCCTCAAGGTGGTGTCGGAGAGGCGGATGCTGTCCAAGATAAAGACAATGTTGGATAACACCTCCCACCCACTCCATGATATGCTGGTCAGTCACAGGAGCTCGTTCAGTGAGAGACTGAGATTACCGAAAAGCACCACTGAACGACACAGGAAATCATTCCTGCCTGTGGCCATCTCCCTGTACAACGCATCCACTTAACACACTGTTTACTGCTACAACTACACATGTTTCTTTTACAGCTATTTATTTATAAGTGACTTATGTATGTATGTATGTATGTATGTATGTATGTATATATTGTACTATTCTTAGTTAGTGTATTGTCTGTCTTGTCTTAATGTTGGTTTAAAATGGAGCACTGTAACAAAAAATAATTTCCCCCAGGGATCAATAAAGTATTCTGATTCTGATATACATCAGGCCCCAGATGTTGAACTTGCTCCGACTCCTCCAGAGGTTCTGGATGTGGTTGAGGTTCAGAGATCGGTGCAGTTCTTCCACACCAAAGTGGGGACAAGCATTTCTTTATTGAGGCGTTGTCATTTTGAAGCAGGAAAAAGACAAACCTAACTCAATGCCACAAGAACGCAAGTGATGTTTTTCCTCATCCAAAATAAATTTGCTCAACAAATTTTTGGCCTTTTTGTGTGCTTTTTCCTGCCACATGAGGGAGTCCAAGATACTTTTGTATGCATTGCTCCACCAATGCATTCACCTCTTGGGAGAACAGTTTGGTTATTAGTATCACCTGTAATAACCTCCCAGTCAAAGGAATGCATGGTGACAATTTGAAAACAAAAGTCTCGAGTCTAAAAGGAGAACAAACTCACTCTTTGTCTCAAATCCCATTTTTCCTCCTTGAAATGTGCATTCCTTTGCCTTTCCCTGTTAAAACCACCTCCTGTACTTGGCACATGGTAGGAATACCATGTCCTGAAACATTTAATCCAAACCCAAAATATGTTAAATAAAAAATGCTAAATAAACCTTGAGGTTCTCTCTTAAGAGCCAGGAGCACAGTTTGTTTTCATTTGGGCTCTTAGGGGCTATTTCTGGGCCGAGTCCTTCAGGTCTAGACAGGAGATGACATCCGATCCAGCAGCCCAGCGTCAGGTGAACTGCACATGTAGCCTGGTCAGGAAATTCTTTACAGCTCTGAACAATGCTCACTCACTTTAAAGCTCATATTTTTTAAAGTGGAACATGTGTGCATATTTCTGAATGGCAGGCTTAAGAGGCCTGCACCTGCCATCGAGGACAATAAAAAAAAAAACAAAAAAAACAACCCAAAAAACCCCTTCATTCTTTCCGTAACAAGAGGAACCTGCATGCCTGGTTTTAATAATTTGTAAAAAGGTTTATTTCAAGTTCATATAATGAAGATTTTTGTTTTTATAAATTTTTAAAAATCATTAAAAAAAACATTTTAAAAACCTTACAACCTTTGTCCTGCCTATACAGACAAAAGCACTTAAAAAGGGCCCTTACAAGTAAATAGTGTTTCTATGTGGGACCATTTTCTGCAGCAGGTACAGGATACTGTTTTGGGGGGGGGGGGGGGGGGGGGTTACATTGTCCCTGTAACCACTCGTTACAAGATCTTGAGGCGTTTTCTGTTGGCCAGTTCTGACAATCCCAATTTGTATCTTTGGTATCTGATATACGCACACGTATTAATTAAATTCCCTCTGTACAGTTTGTAGCTTTTCATTTTCACTCCTTCAGTTGCTTCTCCACCTGTTCACTCAGTTTGTTCTTTTGGATCTGAAAGACAAAAAGAAGAATGACACGAATCAACAACAACTTTTTGCAGGAGCACTAAATGGACAAATCTGCAGCGTCAAAGTATATGAATATATAAAAACCTATTAGTAAATGGGGCCGAGTGTTTTATTGTGTGCTGGTGATTCCATTTAATTCGTAAGAAATCAGAACGCAAATTAAAATCTGTCACTTACTGGGGTCAATACAATAAATAATTATTTTAAATCAATCTAAGAGTCTTTCATAACAGCTTTGAGCACTCAGATGTCAAATGCATCTCTGTGAAAATTGCCAAAACTACAAGTGAATCTAATTCGATTACTTCCTCTAATGACCACTTAAGGCTGCCTCCAAAAGTGAGTCAGTCCTCACAGACTTCCATGTTACATGTTACAATTTTACAGCATAAATAAACATGTTTACAAGCCTGGTCTGACCTCTATGGATAATTTCCCACCTCGTAACAACTCATCCAACAACTAGATAGTGAAGTTTTTGGTGCGTCAGCTTGGATTACAAGTGCCAGTTTTACTAAATTGGACAAAACAACATGTGAATGCAAACCCCAAATAGCGCTAATGGGTGTGGTTAGTTTTACGGGTGATTTACAGAAGTTGTGCAGTTTTCTAAAAATAAAAAAATAAGACGTGCTCTTTCTCTGCGTTAAATGTTGGCAGAATTAGTGCTAAATAGCGTGTGGTAAACGTAAATCAGTGTGCACACTTGATTTAATTATCCCCCATATTTTATGCCTCAAGACAGGAACTCCCAGAAATACACATGCAAGGATCAGTCTCTTACATGCAACTTGTCACTCTGCTCTCTACGTAAATACCAACAGTATTTTTTTTCTTAAATGGCAAAAATCAGTTTAAACCGACACAATGCATTAGCTACATCAGAGCAGAATATACAAACTACTGACGTCACCCTTGTGGTCAGATTTACCCCAGTTTGTGAACTCTTAGCATTTTCCTGTGGTTTGGCTTCTTTTCTTTTCACACAGAAATCTCCAAGCAAACCAAAAATGCACCAGTAACTTTCATATTTATCTGAGTGACGTTCATTTTTAGAGCTCAACTAAAATATTCCACGATAAATAAAATTTAAAATTAAACAAACGACAAGAGAAACACCATTCAATCAACGTTGCATTGATGTCGCATACTCTGTCCATCAGAGGGCATTCTGCAACTTCCATGTGTTTGAATGCCACAAACAATCACCCGCTGATCTGAGCAGACACAAATGAGTAGTTACAATTATAACATGAACGCAGAACATTTTTTGCATTTTTCTGAAAGTTTTATCATATCGTACTTGCTCCGTTTAGAAGGAATCTCAAATCAAGGTTTTGGTTTTATCTGATCTGATGGTCCAGGTCGAGTACGGCCTGCCAGCCCTCTGGGATTCATCTAACAGGCCATAGTGTACGTGCAGACGAGCTAATAGCTTCCCGTCTGAGAGCATTCAGGGCAGGCCTGTTCAAACACAGGGCCAAGTCTACAGTAAATGATATTAAATAGCATCCCACGAGAGAAACACAAGAACCAGAGGGGAGTTTGTGTTTTCATCCTGGATTTCTCCTTCCCCTAAATTATTGCAGACTGTTACAGCAGCTGCTAAATACAGATGTTTTTCACTCAGGATGAATGACATTTTATTAAACCTGCTGATTAATTTATGTCATTTGTAAGAATCCTGGAAGAAATTCCTGCTTTTTATGAACTCGGTAGAGGAGCCAGGACTGAGGAAATTACCTTTCCAGTGATCGTGAGTGGGTAGCTGGTTACAAAAAGTACGTAACGAGGAATCTTGAAGTGGGAGATCTGAAAGGAGCAAATGAACAGCGCTCATTATGGTGCAACACAATTCCAGCTCATTATGAAATATAAGACGAGAACTGTGCCCCACCTGTCCCTTGCAGTAAGCTTTGATTTCTTCTGCAGTGCAGTCTGCTCCATCCACCAGTTTGATGCAGGCACAGATCTCCTCACCCATACGCTCATCTTTAACTCCCACCACCTGAAAAACAGCAGGAAACGAGGAACATTTAGAATCACACAGCAAACAGTCAGCAGTACAAAATCTTAAATATCTGAACAGAACTTTGGACATTCAAACGCTGCACACGAAGATTGAAACTAAGACAAATACAGAGGATTAGACATCACATGAAGGGCCAAAAGATTAAGCCAAGTCAAGACACTCTTTAAGGGGTTAATATAATAAAAAAAAATTTAAAGGAAAAAAAACAAATATTTTAAATGTTAACATTTTCTTAAAATGTTCTTGGGGGTGTCCTAACTGAAAACCTGGCAAAGTCTGGAGGCCGCTTTGCATGTTCCACTGACTCTATGGTTTTCGTGCGACTTTAAACGTGTTCTTTATAACACTTTTTTTTAAAAATCTAAATCACATGTGTGCTCTCATTCTTGTTGGCTTTTAACTGAAACTGGAATGCGAAAAACTCCCCACCAAATTAAAAAGGTGAAAGTGCATTCTTGACCGCTGGATTAAAATCCACTGAGGTGGTGTACAGAGACTAAACTTGTGTCTTTCCAACAATTATGCACCTAGCCACATCGATGGGGGGAGTGGTGTGTTGGAGGGGTCACCCTGCCTTTTGGACTTGTAAGTAATGCACAATAGGCGTTAAGAAAAGTTAAGAAATTCAGACTGATGACACACAATATCAAGCCACACTCTTAACACAGTTTTAACAAGACTTGTTCTGAAGTGTGGAAGCAGCAATGTTCAGTAAAATTTAATTTCTGCTGTAGCAATCTTAGTGAACGCCAGTCTGATGTTAAAATAAAACTTACTCTATGCGCTTCTGAAGTTCACCGACAGAATTTCTAGTGAATAATTGAGTACAGTTAGTCTCCCTTCTCATTTTCCTATAACACCCTCTAGGTTTACTGCTCAGCCCTTGCTGTTTGAGCTCACCTGTGCCTCTTTAACTTTGGGGTGTCTGTGCAGAAACTGCTCGATCTCTGCCGGGTAAATGTTCTCTCCTCCCCTGATGATCATGTCTTTAATCCTGCCGTCTATCCTGCAGTAGCCGTATGTATCCATGCTGCCGATGTCGCTGGCCAAGAGGACAAAGAAACAGTTAAATGCCCAAGAACAAGGATGGGGGAGAATCAGCCTTTTAACAGAATCAGATGTTATATTTAAAGCCTATCTGCCTGAAAATGCAGACAATACTAACAGCTGTAAAGTAGTGATGATTAACTAAAGACTTCAATTAGATTTAATTTATATTTTTATTTCAAACTTGTCACAGAGAAACACTTCAAGGTGCTTTATATTATGAGGTCTACAATGATACAGAGAATACCCCAACAATCAGAATATGATCAAGCGCTTTGTGACAATGGAAAGGAAAAAAAAAAGCTAAAACTTTAATATAAGAAATTGACGGACATATCCTGGTCAAAAACAACTCCAAGGTTCCTCACAGTGTTAGTGGAGGCTGAGGTAATCCCATCCAGAGTAAGCATTTGGTTAGATACCGTATTCTAAGATTTTCAGGGCCGAGTACAGTAACTTCAGTTTTATCTGAATTTAGAAGCAGAAAGTTAGCGGCCATCCAGGTCTTTATATCTGTAAGACATTCCTGCAGTTTAACTAATTTGTGTGTGTTATCTGGCTTCATGGACAGATAAAGTTGGGTGTCATCAGCATAGCAGTGAAAATATAAGCTATGCCTTCTAATGATACTGGTGAGGGAAGCATGTGTAATAATGTACACAGAATTGGCCCTAGTACTGAACCCTGTGGAACTCCATAATTAACCTTAGTGTGTGAAGAGGACTCTCCATTTACATGAACAAACTGGAGTCTATCAGAAAGATATGATTCAAACCACCACAGTTCAGTACCTGTAACAGAATACTCTCATCGCTGTAATAAAATACTATGGTCAACGATATTAAACTTACCCAGTTTTGTACCACCGGTCTTTAGTGATGCACTCATCTGTTTTTGCTCTGTCATTCCAGTATTCCAGCATCACACAGTATCCTCTGATCATAATCTCCCCTGAGGTACCCACAGGTACGACCATCCCGGTTGTAGGGTCCACTATTTTAGCCTGTGGAGCAGGTGACTCATGATTCATACTTTTATTCACCAAACATTTTTTGGTGTATTGCACAGAGTTAAAGAAGTGAAGTTTTGATTCACTCAAGGTTCAAGGTTCAAGGTTCTTTATTATTACCTTGAACCTTGAACCTTGAGTGAATCAGGCTAGTACAAGCTTTCTTTGAAACCGTTACTTTGTTTTTTTGCCCTATATTCCCCCAATATTCACCTTCATCGATAACTGTTTGTCACAATAAAAGTTTTCTTCCCTGCTGATTTTTATTCAAGTGTTCAGCCCTCCCCAAAT
Source organism: Aulonocara stuartgranti (assembly GCF_965226115.1). NCBI lineage: Eukaryota > Metazoa > Chordata > Actinopteri > Cichliformes > Cichlidae > Aulonocara > Aulonocara stuartgranti. The sequence continues at coordinate 4,797,261 of NC_138959.1, read as the reverse complement.
TGTTTTGTTTGGATGAGTTTTTGCACTCAAAATAAATCTTATTTTAATGCATTTCAGTATTTATATTGAGAAGCATGCCAAATTACCTCCAAGTGATCTGTAATGTAGCCAACAGTCTCAGTCTTTCTCTCCACGTTGTCCAGTGGGGAGGCGAGGAACGTCACGGGGCTGTTCTCTGTGGTGCCATATCCAAGCTGTCAAACAAGCAATGATATGAGCAGGTGGGACTGAAACACAGTGGAGTCCAAATAATACTTAAAAAAACAAACAAACAAACAAACAAACAAACAAACAAACAAACGCCAAAAGTCTCCACAATAAAAACCAAATTGTTCTGATGCATCCTGTAGATAAACAAAGAAAGTGCCAGTGTCAGACACTAGGGGGCGCCTCCAGAGGTCCTGTATCCAGCCATGCCCCAGTGGCTCAGAGGGGTTTTTGGCAGCACACAGTGGACCAACACGGCTGATCTGACCAATCACATAATGCTATGATACTATGACGACACGCATGACTGCATCATAGTATCATACTGTATATGAATGAAGCACTCAAAGAGAACAGTTTGTAATGAATGTTAAGGAAAAATAAAACTAGACACCACCACAGTTAAACAATAAAGACATACAAACTAAAATAATAAAGCAAGAAAACTCACAGTGATCTAAAATAAAGCAGTTCTCAGTGCTTTATAAAAGGAGAAAAAGGCTTAAAATTTTCAGAGGCAAAGTTGGAAATGGAAAATATCTGATGTTATTACTTAAAAATGAATTAATAAAAATAATTTAGCAGTAATAAATTCTTACCATAGTCAGTGTTTTATTTTCTATTGCATATTACACAGCTAATGTACTTCATTATTCAACATTTCAAAATAAAATATCCATCATGGCAGAAAAATAAAGTTTTACAAAGTCAAACTAATGGAGTCATTTTTCTACTTTAACTACACATGTGAGCTCTTAGCTCTTTTTATATTCACTCAATTACTGCCATGCACTACATCCATTTCTGACCATGTTACCCTCTAAAATTTGGTTTATGGTATATATCATGTATTTAACTTTCTTTACTACGTTTATAAGAAGCGGGAGGTGCACTAGAAAAAGGTTCAACTTTGCTGGAGACGGGACTTTTAGGGAAATTTACAGGAGCTACAGTGAGAACGTTCACCTGGAAAGTCACACAGGAAACAATATTGCCAATAAAATGTTAGATTTGTTAAGTAAACTCTACATTCCGTTTATCCTGGGTGGGTTCATTCATCTCATAAACGCACACACCTGAAGCCAAACCATCCACTAACCTGAGCCAATCATATTCATTACAAAAAAAAAAAAAAGTTAAGCCACTCCATCATTTGCACAGAGGTCTGGAAAAATACCACTGCATGATACCACAAAACAAAGGAATGCACACAGGAATGTAAAGTGGCATCTAAAACTTTCACTGCTGTGATGATGGAAGTATCTTTTTTTGCAATAGGATTAAAAGCCATCTGGAGACTATTATAGGTTATAAAACAGCTACACAGGAGTGGCTCCCTTTCCTGCCACCGCAGACTGAAAAAACAATAGCGATGTCTGGGAGCGAGCACAGAGCCAAGCTGACCTCGTGCCACGTTGTCTAACATGCACCTGGAAGTTAATCAAACGTTACAAACTCTTATCAACTGTCTGAAGGTGTGCATCCTGCAGCAAGCTCATTGCAAATCCTGCAAAAACGAAGCCAGCTGCAAAGAAAAAGACTAGTTGAGGTTCACCTTTCTGCTCATTTAGGGTTAAACTCTCAGACAGTTGACTTCCTCCTGCAGATCTCTCAGTCCAACACCCTGGCAGGCCCTCCTCAGTATTTTTCCTCAAGTAAATGTTATAAATAGTGCTGTGTGCTCTGTCCATCCTCCTCTCAAAGTGTCTCTCAGCTCTGCCCACCTCCTCTCTCCTCCTCTGTCCGTCTGTTTCTCAGCACAAACAAACAGGATCAAGCGTTTGCCTTTGCTCTTCACATTTCTCTGCAGATCTCTGAGACTTTTGCAGGATTTTTCTAACTGACCCGAGTTACATTTACAAGCTTTTCAGGATGCGCTGTGTGAGCTGGTTGTTGCTGTGGACCTGCCTCCTGATGCTGGGCATCGTAGTGCGGGGCGCCCCGGCCCAGTGCCCGAGCCAGTGCCACTGCCACGGTGACCTTCAGCATGTCATCTGTGACAACGTGGGGCTGAAGAAGATCCCTCGGGTGTCGGAGGCCACCCGTTTGCTGAACCTGCAGAGGAACAACCTGGGCAGCATACCCACGGGAGCCTTCAGCGAAAGCAAGGGACTCATCTCTCTGCACATGCAACACTGCCACCTCCGAGAGATCGGATCCCAGGCCTTCAAGGGACTGAACAAGCTCGTCTACCTCTACCTGTCCAACAATGACATCAGCACCATCAAGCCCGGTGCCTTTGAGGATCTCACTGAGCTCACCTACCTCCACCTAGACGGGAACCAGATCAGCGACCTGCCAAAGGGCATCTTCTCCCCAATGATCAACCTCTTTGTTCTGCAGCTCAGCGACAACAAGCTGCGGGAGCTGCGTCAGGGGACCTTCTCGGGCGCCAAAGACCTGCGCTGGCTGCACATTAGTAACAACGAGCTGACGACACTGCACGCGAGCTCTCTGGACGACGTAGAGAACCTCGCCAAACTTCACCTGGACGGCAACAAGATGTCCACTTATCCCAGCGTGGCAATGAGCAAACTGCGGGTGGTGGAGGAGCTCACGCTGGGGAAGAACCCCATGAAGACTATCCCTGACAACGCCTTCCAGAGCTTTGGGCGCTATATGGAGAAACTACACCTGGACAACATGGGTCTGGAGAAGGTCAGTCTGTGGTTTTACTGGGCTTATTACTGGCAAAGCATCAAGCCTGGCAAACGTCACTGCTAGAAGTTTTGGCTTGAAATTTAAACAACCTGTTGAAATTAGGTCTTTTTCAAACTACTTGTAGACTCTTAAATATCTTCAGGTTATTTAGAAGAAACGTACAAGACAGCCTTTGTAAAGGTCTTTTGAATTAATTGGCTCAGCTTTAAGAAAACATTGTGCCCAACTAAAACAGTTATGTCATAATAAGGTCTCTGCATGTCTGACTTAATATTTGCTTCCCTAAAAAACTACAAATTTATATGAGTGCAGTTTCCAAACCATCCTCCTTGTAACAGGTAAGAACAAAAGTGCCCCCACAATAGTCTTCTCTCATTAATCCCGTGATTACAGCTTACATAAAGAGTGAGATTTAAGCCAGTCTTGTGTTCTTGGGCGTTCTCACTTCCTCCACACGTGTCTCAGTTCATGCTTATAATGCAAAGCTGCTGCTGCAGTTTTCTATCTCTCGAAAACAGCAGATGTTTGATGCTCAAGGGTACACATGTGCTTAACCAAATGGGATCTTTCTCCGGATGCAGATCAGAGCAGGAGTTTAGCAAAAAGCTGTGAAGTTCTAAGAGTTGATCTACTGAGAAGCGTGTGCGTATTAAACCTAACTGTACTACATTTCAATTTGTGGGGTCTTAAAACGTTCTACAAGTATGACCTTGAGCTTCAGTTTTATTTTGAAGTGAATTAGCAAATGCAGACAGATGCATAAGTGAACTTATAAAGCAGGACAGGTGTCAGGGTAAATGTACGAGATTTGATTTGTGGTGATCAAAACTGTGATTCAACAGGTCTTTTCAAAGACAAGGAGCACAACAGTTTGCATAATCAGGGGAATTTGAGATGCTTACTTTAATCTGAGGAGTCACAAGTCAGAAGTTTGTGACATGCAGGCGTGTAAAGAATGATTTTTCTTCAGCCTGTCAAACAATAGAATCTGAGAGCAGGGGTGTGCATTAAAGCTTCAACCAGGCCCTTAGTTTTTATTTATTTTTTTCTTCACGCTGTAACCAGGTACTGAGAAACTGTTTTGGATAAATAATTCAGTGTCATCCATTAAGCACAAACTCAGTATTTTGGCACCTGGCATCCAATTACAGATTTAATTAAAGGGTGGAACAAGCCAATCCTGTCAGTCAGCAAAGAGGTAAGACTTGAACCTCTTTGTAGCTTTTAAGGGGAAATGAGAGTTAAATGCATTTACTGGTTATTCCAGCTGGACTTTACATTTATGGTCTCAACAGTGCCTTTAAAAACACGCTCCAATCAGCCTCTTCAATGACGGCAGGTCAAAAGTACAATACAAACATGTCAGAGGAAGTGACTCCAACTGTGGATCCTCCCTTGTGCCCTGGAGTGCAGTTTTACTCATCACTGCTGTATTTAAATTGGAACGTGTCCAGAAATTAGATTAAAACAAACCATTTTAATGCCCCATATGAGAAAGTGAGTTGAACCTAATGAGACAGATGTTTTCACAGCAGCCTGTGGGACGCCCGTCTGTTCCTCCACATCAGCTGCAGCAGGAGCGCGTACAGTTTAAGCTCTTCGAGAGCATGTTTGCCTCATACTCCAGGGTTAATCCAATATTTGAGTGTACCTGTGCCAAAATATGGAGGCATCCCAGAAAGGTAAACTGTAAAATAACAAGCTTCTCACGCTGAGGCTGTGCGCGAGCCAGGTGGAAGCAGCAGGAGGCGCCGACTCCAGCACACACGGCCGGGGCAGATTAAGCAGATTTCCAGCCAAATGCTGGTATTTTTGGTTTGTTTTTGTTTGCTGGAGTATGGCCAAGCGTGGCCGAGTCTAATTATTGCACAAGTGTTATTTTCAGCGAGGCGTTTTCTGCTTTGGCTGTGAGGGTCCTGTAAACAGGTCAGGAGGGTTGAGGAGACAGGTAAATAGAGGCAGGGTGTTCCACGGTGCATGAAAGAGGAGTATTTTTAGCCTGCCATTGGCCCAGCTGAATGGACAATTGGGGCCTTTGCGAGCCTTCATGGCAGCATCCCGAAGACTGAGACGACAGAAGGAGTGAACACACCTCGACCAGGCTGGAAGTCATCCATCTTTCACTCCTTCAAAACACCAGCGCCTCAGCGACTTCTCACTCTGCAGTGGAAATTTCCAAACGACCTCTTCTCCTCCAATCTTACATAAAACAAGCAAAGCTCTGCTTCCCTCTCATCCGCCCGTGTCCTCCTGCTGGTGGAGACGACACTTGATGTACGTCAGCTCATGTAGCACCTCTCTGAAGCTTTTAGCACCCGTGAAGGAAAGAAAGAGTTCACAGACTGTCAGTGTTTGGGATGAAAGCCACCTCTCATCCTTCCTCCTGCACCAACACTTATCCAAAGAGGAAAACGCTGGCACGACTCCCTCGCTCTACCCCCGCCCTTACCCCCCACACCCTGGACAGATATGGAGGATATCCCGAGATTTTTACCAATATTTCACGCAAGTTTCAGGTAGATTTCCACTCCCTTAAAAAAAAAAACCAGAAATAAAATACAGCTCATGTGCTGCTCTGCATTTTTCTAGTTATCCGACGGCGCATTTACCGGTGTGACGACGGTCAAGGTGCTTCACCTGGAAAACAACAGGCTAAAGTCGATTCCCAAAAGCCTCCAGTTCAACACCATCACCAACCTCACCCTCTTCAACAACCCGTGGAACTGCAGCTGCCAGATAGCTCCACTGCGCAAGTAAGACTCAAAGCTGATCTTCAACTAACGATCGAGTAGGATTATTGGAATGAGGGGATCTTTAAATATTTTGACTTTTGATATTTTTCCATTCCAAAAAAAAATTTTTTTTTTAAATTAAAAAAAAAAAATAATTAAAGAAATTAGAAAAAAAAGAATAAAAGCCACAAAAGAATTCATGCATATTGTAACTGTAACGAGCTCAGATTATAAAGCAGCAATGTCATCATATGCACGTGATGATAACTGTGATATATTTAAATGTTATAAACACAAACTGTGGCAGAATTGCACATTTATGTTGTAAAAAAATCCAACTATTCTTCTAATTTCAGAATTTTCACCTTTTTTTTTTCTTTAAAGACAACACAAAAAGCACATTTATACTGTGCTTCAAACAACCATTACGCACAGTGACTCAGTTTAGCAGTAATTCACATCTCACATCTGTTTTTTTACTCTACACGAGCCAATCGGTCACAAAGTGAACATCATGCTGGGTTGAATAAGATTTCTGTAATACAATAAACTCATTAGGAATTCCCCCCCCCCCCCGAGGTCATAAAATCAAGAAATGTAAAGGAGTTTCTCAGATTTCTTCAACCTTCAGTCAGTTGCCCCCTAGTGGCCACTGGAAAGAATGCAAGGTTTCTTTTGCATAAAATAACTGCATTAAAAAAATACTTTAATATTACCTAAATATGGTCCCTTCAAAAAACAAATAAAAACCTTGAGGTCCCAAAAAGCTAAATCTCCCACATAAAGATGATATGGTGGATACATCCGTTTCTCACATGAAGTCTTTGTGCTACTTTAATAACGTTGCTTCTCTTCATCCTGATTGCCATGAAATTTGTAACATACAATCCATTCGTATCGTTCATGTAATTTTACGCTAAACTCTGCTGGTAGCGCCACTGACTTTAAAGCCATATGATTCCTCCTCTGGGAACTTTCTGCACGACGTTTTTTGCTAAATCATCCAGCATTTGTCGAGGCTAAAGAATCAGCCTGTTCAGCCAACCAGCAAACTCCTGCAGCATCACTGACAGCTACAAACACAGGAGCAGCTTCACGGTTATCGAACAGGAAACAGTGTCTATTCAGGTTCACACACTGTATTAAATAAGAAACATGCTCCTTCATGCTTCTCATATTTTGGCTTCTTCCAGGTGGATGGACTCGATCCCAAGCCTGAACCGTCCAGATGCACTGTGCGCATCTCCGAATCAGCATAAGGGCAAGCAGGTCAGAGACATCACTGGCTTCAAGCGCTGCAGACCGAAGACAGCGAGGGCCAAAAAGGGCATGCGCCAATGAACTCACGGCCCACAGGTACCGAACAAGCCATGACGAGAAGAGGAAATGTAGATTACTACTCAGAATATGAAGCTGCAGCCAGGAAGTGGTGCATGAAGACCAGAAACCTGGGCTTGGAGCATCAGCACCTCTAAAGATCACCAATTAAAATATCGAAAAAGAAGTTCTAAAGAAAACTATTTTTGGTTTTTAGGTGTTAATATTCTGACTTTTTGGGAGGGTTTGGGATCACTGACTTCCAGGGGCTTTTTTATTTTTCTTTTTATACACAATACAGTAGTTGATAAATTAAATGATCATGTCAGCAATTTTAAGTAGTTTTGAAGACAGTTTTGTTGGTTTTCTTTTCTGTTTCTTTTGTCTGTTTTTCCTGTTGCCAAGTAAAAATAAGATCTAAACATTTTAACTTGGGCTTTAGGAAATACCAGGGAGCTTTTCTGTAATTATCTGATTGTTTTCTTGTGTTGACTCCAGGGAGAGCAGCCGTCACTTTAAGTTGAGCTTTTCTGATGTAAATTATAACAAATCAGGTCTCAAAGCCTTCTATAAGACCAGAATAAGAGAAAAAGATAACAAATCAGTGATGATGTTGTTGCTCTAGTTGAGAAAACACAACGTTTTTTACTACTATATGTGAGGACAAATTTAACTTAGACATAAATGCTAACATTTTTATTTGCAAAACAAAATAAAGAAATTAATTATATTTTGCAGACAAAAACTCAGCAGAAAATTCAACCAGTGACACATTAAATTGTGTCGTCCTTTATTTTAACAATTATCCCAAGATCAGAGCATGCAAAACTGCAGAAGAGCTAGACCTCAGACACTACAGATAGAAAGACTGAACTATGATGGCTCGTTTGCAAAGGTTGCCAGGAGTTGGGTCAGGTTTGCAAAGTTGCAGCTAAAGAAAGATTTCTGCAACAAAGTGGAGATGTTTGGCTATAATGCACAGATTGGAGAACATCAGCACATACACCTCGTACCAACTGTCAGCACAGTGGCTGAAAAGTCGCTATTTGGGCACCTTGCAGTCCTCGAGTCGACCATAAACTCATCTGAACGCGAAAGTATTCTAGAGTCAAATGTGAGGACCTCTGTAAGCCGAGCTTTAGCTGTGGGACATGAAACAGGACGACGATCCAAAGCACAGCAGCAAATCTACAACAGAATCAAGACACTGCAATGAACCAGACCTCAAACTGATTAAAATACGTTGGTGGGAACCGAAGCAACACTAGAAGAGTGCTCCAAAATTCCTCCACAGAGTCTGATCAAGTCACAGAGAAAGTCATTACTACAAGTTAATCTGTCACGTGTGGCTCTTTTGAGGTTGTATTTAAATCATTTTAGAGAATGCAAAGTATGCAAAGCAGCTTCTGAGTGTCTGATGCCAAGCTGATCATAACGTTTAACATGTGATCAGTGTCAACTCTCAGCAAATTTCCCATCTTTAAAAGCTCCTAAAGACAAGACATCTAAAGAGGAATCTGCTTCCCACACAGGCTGTGAAACGATGCTTATTTTAAAACAGAAGAGCACTCTGACATGAAGAAATTTAATGAGTTCTTTCTTTGTCTCCGCTCCACCTCTCCAAGTTTCATAACAGTCAGCCCTGTAGTTTTTCTATAGCCTTACTGACAGATAAACAAATAGCTGTGAAAACATCTCTGAAAGAGCGATAATTAACTGGAAACTGTAGACCGTTAAATGACAGTTAAACGCTCGCTGGCCTTTACAAACGCCTGATGTGCAGTTTTGTGCAAGTATAAAGTCTCATCTCGGCTGTGATGGAAGGTTTTCAGCTGGACTTTGGTGCATTGTGACAGCGGCTTCCCAAATGAGGTTTAAGGTGGTTTTGGAGTAGCTCAGATTTGGCGTTGCACTGTTATGATTTTCTCTTTTTGACCACAGAACTCCGTGTGCTCCCCCTCTATCCCAGACTGAACGTTTCCATCTTGGCCCTGGGGTCCAGCACACCGAGTCCAGGTCGCGGGGTCTCTGGTTGGAGGGCCGACTGTTTGACTTGGCTGCTGAGTTTGTGTCTTTTCTCCCACAGGAGACGCCGAGCAGGAGCCCGTCCAGGTGACCGGCTACAATGAAAGCAATGCTAACTGTTTCTACTTAAAGACTCTCCATCTATTCATCTGCCAGAGGCTGTCAGCAGCATAAACACAGACACACACATCGCCCTTGGTCTGCTTCAGTTACACACAAACACGCATCGACTTGATTTAAATATAATTCTCATTCATTTATATCAAAGATGAAGACTTCAGCATGAAGTGGAAGCAGATGGGATGGAAAAAAGGGATGCTTTTAAGTAAATGAGGAAAATGTTGAGGAGAGATTCGCCATCCCGTCCCTGCGCATTCAATTTTTCAGCACAATGGACAAACCGTGAATCAGTCTAAGCAAAACAAAACACATGAGCTTAAAATAAGCTCATGTGTCAAGGAGATTGTTTCCATTCTTGTCTTTAAAGCTTTAAAAAGAAAGACTGGAAACACCCATCAACCATTGACCAAAAATCACCTGTGCGTGGTTGCTTGCTTGTCTGTTTTTCTTCCTGTTCAGCTCTTGGTAAAAGTGTCTTCTTCAACATGTTAAACCACGTTTTTAAAGAGCCTCGAGTTCAGCCCCAGCAGATGAGCTGATATCCTCAATGTGGTTCTTTGAGGAAGCCCCGCTCAGCTCCTGTTTCAACCTTCTGTTTGCAAGACACAGCCTATCAGGCAAAAGTTGGCTTAAAAGGTGGAGGAGCTGAAAACAGCTCAGTTCAAACAGAGGATAACGTGAAGAGCTGCACAAACAACGACACTTTATCTATCCTCGTTTCTGCATGCACACCTTCACTGACATTTAGAGTGGCCAAAAAGACTGAAAGTGAGGACAAGATCAGTGAATCGTCATTTTTTTTCTACCCTGGTCAATAAGAAGATGAATGCAGGATCATTGTAGCAAATTCTTTGTGAGACATTGTCACTTTTCACTTTTTTTTTTTTAAACAAGCATCTAACAGCAAATCAGAGGGTTTCCTCAGACATAGCTCATGTATATTCAGCCTGGACTTTTGGAAGTGCTAACATCCAATAAACTTTTTACAGATTCCTTCCTGTGTCTCTACCTTAAAAATCAGAACTCACTCCATTATGTCGTTTTTCTGAGGATTTGTCTCCCCCTAGTGGGCAAAGGTTAAACTGCACCATTAAATCACTCATAAATCAAACATTGACCTTATACTGGGGGGGAAAAAACAAAAAAAGACTCACTGTTATTTCCTTCGCATTCAAGTCAGAGAAAACTTTCTTCACAAGTTCTTGAGGGCAGGGTGAACCAGCCATGATGCCTAAAGTTCAAAGATGTAAACAAACAGAAGCAAATAAATGCAAAAAAAAAAAAAAATATCAGAAAATGAACTTTAAAAATCATTTTCTTTTCTCACCTCCCTCCACTGATGACAAGTCATATTTAGTGAGGTCCGGCTGGTTGAGCATGTCGACATACATGGTGGGCGTGCCATAGATGAAGGTGCACCTGAGAAGAGAACATTTGGACAGTGTTTAAAATATTCGTTAACAAAAAACACTTTTTGTTACTGATTACGTATTTATATAAATGTAATATCTGCATATGATAACAACTGGACAAAAAACAAAACAAAAACAAAACTGTGTGAAATGGCCCCAAAACCAAAAGTGCAAATTAGCTGTATCCAAGGTTATGATGCACTTTTGTTATCAAACAGGTGACTACAGGAGTCTGAGAAGAACTCAACAACTGCAGAGAAAGCAGAACTGTAACCACAGATGAGACTGTATATAAATGATGTACACAGACGCCGTGATGTCACACATTCAGCTCTATCTTTGAGGCCTCAAAGTCCATTTGTGCATAAACCAGCAGTCAAGGCACACTGGAATTCTTGTGCAGAACTCTCCCAGTCATAGTAAGCACGATAGAAAAAAAATAGACAAAAATAAACAAGACAATACTATACTAATATAAATTATAAATTCTACTCCGTTTACAAGAGGGGTGGCAGTGTATACACAGGACTGAGCATTTCTGTAAACCATCTCTAAGGTTTATAGAGAATTGTCAATAGAAGAAGAAAAAAAAAAAAAAAAAAAAGGAATGCCGCAACTCCCGTCACCTAATATCAGGAAACTGAAGCTACATTTTAAATAGCAGTTATCAAACTTCACATCTCTCCTCTTTTCTTCCACACCCAACCGGTCACAGCAGATGGCCCCGCCCCTCCCTGAGCTTGGTCCTGCTGGAGGTTTCTTCCTGCTAACCCCAAGCGCTGCTCATAGGGGGTCATCTCATTGTTGTGGTTCTTTCTAATATTGTAGGGTCTTCACTTTACAATATAAAGCACCTTGAGGTGACTGTTGTTTTGAATTTGTTTTCTATAAATATAACTAAATTTCACTTCACATTCGCTCACTGCAGAAATTGAGAGTCAGACGAGACAACATTTGTTAAATTTTCAGAATTTGCTGTAAACATGAAAACATGGATCCATTGCGCTTTGGCAAGCGTGGGAGACATCACACACACACACACACACACACACACACACACACACACACACACACACACACACACACACACACACACACAGTTTATGTTATCCTAATGGGGCAGTTTACAAGGCCACAGGAAGTGCTTTTGGGAAATATCTGATCTCATTCATGAAGTATCTGAGACTAAGGCTCACCGGCCTCATGCAGTAAAACAATATTTGACTTTCTGAGATCAACACTCAGATGAACACAAAGTTTTTAAATGGTGACTAAAGCTCATTTCTTTAATCAGCAGACATGCCACAAATACACAAGACAATCTCCATTATTCCGTAAGAAAGGATCAGACACAGACCTCTGTGTTAGTAATGAGATGCACTCAGATTACAGTTACAAAATTTTTTTTTTTTTAAATCATCGTTAAGCAGGGACACATGAGACGTGTGGAAACCAGTTTGTGTTGCTTTAATTTGATGGTATCCTGGAACCCAAAGGTACAACACTGCTCCAGATTTAAAGGCGATTATAGTCTCAGACCTTTTGTTCAAGCGTATTAAAGATCAAATATCTTTCTGTTAACTCGCACAACAACACAGCCCTGTAGGCTTAGAGGTGTCCTATTTTTTAAATCCTAGCCTGAACTTCTGACATTACCTTTCACTCTCGATAGCTGCCAAGTTTGCCTTTCCATCGTATCCCCTGGAAGGAAAGACGGTGGAGATGCCGTGCACGGCCATGGAGATCCCGCCACCCACAGAGCCGAAGCAGTGGTACAGAGGCACTGGCACACAGACTCGAGTGTGAGGCTGGAAAACGAGGAAATAAAGGAGTCAAAATTAGGAAAAAAAAAAACTTTGCAATGAAAAGACTTTAAGCAAAAACACAGTAGTTTATAACAGGATCAGTTCTTCGTTAGTTTGAATCCTTTCGTGGATTTTTGAAATAAAATAAAGCCCAAACTTTAACAAAGACATTAATTAAAATCAGTAAATTATTTAAAAAGGTCTTAATGGTGTGAATTCCTGATTAATTCACTTACTCTCCAGTGGTATCCCAGTCTTCTTCCAATAAAGTAGGAGTTGTTGATGATGTTGTGATGTGACAAGGTGGCACCCTTTGGAGCTCCAGTTGTACCCTGGTAAAATATTATTCTCACATTACTCCACTTATAAAGCCATAAAGTAGGACTTAATCTGTTGTCTTTGTGTTTGCAGACGTTTATCAGACAGCATGATACCTTATTACCAGATAACACTGAAGAAAATAATAATACATTGAAATTATGCAATGAGTTTAGGATTGTAAGATTAGATATTCACAATTTCTGACTAGAAAAAAGAAAGAAACAGTCAAATGGATATGATTGATTTTGTCTTCATTATGACTGCAGGTGTTTCGCTGTGTTGTTTAGCAGGTTGTTAATCTGTTTCAGCTGCTTTGGTGTTAATGAAATTACCAACATGTGCACTAGAGGCTCAACAATGAGACAAACCAGTAAAACAGGAATAGTTTTACACCTGGACGCCATGGACATTTTTTACCTCCTCATCTTTTCTAATGGTTTTTCACTAGTTTTGCATTTGGCAAGGGTCGGTGTAGTTTAGATCCTCTAGGATTGCACATCAAAACATGTCAACGCAAGAAGGTTTGGTGCGTCTCCCGGCACAGTCTCAGGAGCATATGGGAGATTCCATGAGATAGCAACACTATAAGAGCTGGACAGGGCCGTAGAAGGCCTTTAACCTCAGCAGGACCAGTATCTGCTCCTTTGTGCAAGAAGGAACAGGATGAGACTTGCCAGAGCTGCAAAATGACCTCCAGCAGGACACTGGTGTGACTGTGCATGACCAAACAATCAGAAACACGCTTCATGAGGGTGACCTGAGGATCTCTAGTGGGCCCTGTGCTCACTTCCCAGCACTGTGGAGCACAATTGACATTTTCCATAGAATACCAGAGTTAGCAGGTCCACTAATGGTTCCCTGCGCTTTTCACAGATGAGAACTGGTTCACCCTGAGCACATGTGACAGACGTGAAAGGCTCTGGAGAAGCCGTGGAGAACATTAGGCTCCTGCAACACTGTTCAGCATGACTGGTGTGGTGGTGGGTCAGTGATGGTCTGCAGAAGCATATCCATGGAGGGACACAGACCATCCTTTCCCATCGTCCCTGGGAGATTACAACACTATGGATTATTTGCAGCATCCTTGTGGGTGGGATCTGGTCAACAAGAATCTCAGCTCCATTCTTCAGGAGGTTGCTTCTTGGTCAGGCACCACACACGTGAATGTTAAAGCATCAAACTTTGGACATGAAAAAAAATTCTTTACCACCTCTAACAAAAACAGTTTGTTCTCTGTGGATAGTTTCCCCCTTCATTGCAGCTGTACAGTGTGTGAATCTTTGACTCACCAGTTTAAACTTTACTAACATTCAAAGTTTTAATGACCTTGCAGCAGGTCGTTTAAGGTCTTATAATAATTACTTGTTGAACTCTGAAATATTTCCTGTGGCAACAAAATCTTTTGCATGCCATCCAGCCACAGTGAGAAGAGAACAGTGACTGCGCATCACTTACCGAAGTGAACTGGATGTTTATGGGGTCATCGAACGAGATCTTCTTTTGCAGATCCTGAAGCTGCTGCATGTGCTGACTGCCGCCGGCCTGCATCACATCCTCAAAGTGAAACATGCCCGGCTGTCGGCTGTCCAAAACAATCACGGAGCGGAGTTCAGGGAGTCTGGTGGAAGGAAAGCAAACAATCAGACGGTCAGGCTGTGATCTGTTGGTTGGCAAAGCTGTAAGTAAAGAGTATCAGTCAGGTAAACAGACAATAGCAACGTGTTCTGAAGAAATCAGTTAACTTTAAAGGAACTGAACCAACCAAAGGATTAACAGCAAACCTTGCAATGTCCAATGTAAAGAAGCTATCAGCATATGAAGCATGTATGTTTTTGCACTAGTTTTAATGCAAAACCTTCTGTTTTAAAAGCCTCCAACCACCACGTCTCTCCACAGTCGAATTTGAAAAGCTCATCTTTGGTTCTTCCAAGGATACAAATCAGCCTCATGGCCAGTGTTAGTGTCACAATAATCTTTAAACCGTTAAACCTGCCGCCTTCATGCTTGGAGGGAACATCACATTTCGACCTGAGGGGCTGACGGGTGATCTGTACCTGCTGCTCTTGATGTCTCCTGGGCTGGACGTCTCGATTTCTGGACAGATCTTCCTCAGCATGTCGCAGTAATTCAGGGTTTTAAACTGCGTAGGGCACACTACAGCTTTGCACCCAACCTGCGAGGGGGAAAAAAAATAAAAAAATAAAAAGGAGCAGAGAAGTTAAACTTTCACGTGTCACACATATGCATGTGTCTCTGTGTCCAAGAATTAAAAAAAAGAAAACATAATCAGGCTGAAAAGAAAACTGCTCACCTTCTGCAAGGCAAACTCCACCTCCTGCACCTGGTATGCTGGGTTCACAGCCACCTGTGGAAGGTAAACATTAGGAAGAAGACGAAACTAGAGCTTTCAAGAAACTAAGTTTCATCTTTATCATCTTCAGTCCAGGCATCTCTTTGAAGCATGGCAGACAGAAAGCATTGATCTGCAGTCCAGTGTCCTCGTCAATAACTTCCTGAGGGTCAGGCTGGCCGACCACGCCACCTCTTGGCGTCTGGCTCACACAGCAGGACTTTTGCAGACCTGGATATCCATCTAGTTTCCTGCTTATCGGGGTCCACAACTTAGACCCACTGAACAGGATTTCCTTAACACATAAGTGACATTTGTGAGGTATCTGAAGGCATCTACACGACTTTAGCCAGTCACCAGCCCCTACTTAGTTTTCAACCTTACCAAATCTCAATACTGCAACATGCCCAGCTTTAACTCACCAGTATAATCCCAGCTTTGGCTGTTGCAAACTGGAACAGGACCCACTCATAAGTGTTTGGTCCCCACATGCCGAGCCGGTCTCCTTTCTTCATTCCGAGCGCCAGCAGCCCGGCTGCAGCCTGGTCCACCTGCAGAGACACAAACAACTCTGTGCAGTGAGACCATCAAACATCCAGGGGATGCTGCAGGTCCAAAGATTACTGTGCTTTACATAACTCCAGCAACAGAGCAGTCTGCCATGTTTCACACACGTCACAATGAAAAGCTACAGAGAAAGCACCGATAGTGTTAGCAAAGCAACATTTCCATGTGACAACTACAGTTTTCTTCCCTTTCAAATAAAGAAAACAGCTGTTTAAAGTAATTTATGTAAAGTCAGGTTTTTGGGGACGCTGTAGGCAGCTCAGCTCTGAAATAGGATCTGTCCTCATTTCCTCTGATAGCAGCAGCAGAGATGCAGACTCAGCACGACTGAAAGAGCCACAGCCAACACCTGATTGGCTGAAACATACAGGAACTACCCTCACTTTTCATACATTAAAGAGTGTTTTTCTTTTTTAAATGGATAATGTTCCTCATAAGTCATTTAAGATCCTGTCATGAGGATATTAACTTAACAAAACGCCTTTCTAGCTTTGCTATAAAGCAGTCAGGCAGAGCCAGGCATAGGAAGATATCAGAAACTCAAACACATTCTCTCTTATGTCATGAAGGGAGAGCGTAGCAGAGCTGCCAAGTAGAGCAGAGGTATCGCCATAAAAGGCATACTGGGATTGTAGTGTGCCAAGTTAATGCCATGGACATAGCTGTGGTGCTGCTGAGACTTTGACCAGTGACTTTTAGACTTGCATGTTTACACTAAACATGATGAAATAAAAGGTGAGGGCATCAGTGGCGGAGGTGCTTTTCAGGCAGGAGTCAAAGTTTGCTGTGAAGTGTCAGTTTAAAGCTCCTGTTATGACTTATGTAGCTAGTGATGACTCAGCAATCAAATGTGCCTGTTTAAATTTCCCCTTGTGGGGATTTAAAGGATTATTCTATTCTAAATCTAAAGATGTAGTCTTTAAAAGAAGTGAAAAAGCAGGGGGAAAAAATCAAAGAGCAAATGTACAGATTTTCTAAACAAGAAAATGAATCTCTGCATTAACCATATGTGCACATTTCACAGAATCGTCAAAGGAGCTTGCAAAGAAAAGCGTCTGGACTTCTTTAAGTTGCTTGAAGACATTTCACCTCTCATCCGAGAAGCTTCTTCAGTTCTAAGGTCAAGATATTTCATATCTGGGACTCTCCACCATTTGACCTTAGAACTGAAGAAGCTTCTCGGATGAGAGGTGAAACGTCTTCAAGCAACTTAAAGAAGTCCAGACGCTTTTCTTTGCAAGCTCCTTTGACTACGATGACCTGGATGACTGAGAACCTTCACAGACATTTCACAGAATCCACTTGAGACCTGGTTTAATGATCACCTCGATCATGTGGAAGAACAGTAAACCTGACAACACCATGAAAATTTTCATGAGGTCACGAGGGACCTTTTAGATTGATGTGATCAAGGGTCCAGATTTGGTTTTAGAAGAAAAGAACTATGGTCCCATTTAACAACTAGTACATGCTCGGGCAACAGTACTGTTTGATCTCTTATTTATGGACACTGAGGGAAGAGTGAACAGATCACGAGGGGGTCCAGTTCTTCTGGATGGCTTTCAGTAAATCCCCCAATTTATCAATGCAATGGATTTCTATTTTCTTCTTTGCAACAATGTTTCAAATCTTCTGGTCGAGTACTTTGATTCATTAAAAAAAAAAGATATTGATAAAAGGCAGAAAGGGGCTGTTCTAGTTTATTAAACAAGAAAAACAGTTTAACAGGAAATGGCATCTCCAGTTGTCGGGTAGAACAGGGATGTCTGTCACCTGACTGGCCCAGATAGTAGTCAGAGTTTTTTTTTAATAATTGAAAATTAAATAATTAAGCAGCTGATTACTATTCCATCAACCTTGAGCTCAAATTGGTCTTTATGCGAGCCATCATCTAAAATAAGTTCGACACACTTGCTCTACGTGCTTTAAAGTAAAGGACTCACATCTTGTTGGAACTGTGCGAAGGTCTTGCGGACTCCATCTTGTAGGAAAGCCATGGCCTCTCTGTCGGGCCAGTGCTCCACCGACCTCTGCAGGCTCTCTGCTACCGTCATGTGGAGCAGCGAAGTGGAAGACGTGCCATGGACATAGCTGGTGGTGAGAGTCGGGATGATGGGCGGACCGTCCACATGGAGGCCGCTGTGAAGCAAAGAGTAAGATTTTCAGACACTGGAAGCTTTGCAAGAAAATTTAGAGGACATGATAAGATGGGGCCTGATCATTCGAAACCTTGTATGTGAGCAGCAGGATTTGAATTCAATTATGGATTTAACAGGGAGCCAATAAAGAGAAGCCAGTATAGGAAAGAAATGGTCTCTCTTTCTGGTCCCGGTCAATACTCTCACTGCAGCATTTTGGATCAACTGATGGCTTCCATTGAGGACATACCCTGGTCAAAAATGACTCCAAGGTTCCTCACAGTGTTACTGCAGGCCTGAGTAACATCATCCAGAGTAAACAGCTGGCTCGATACCATATTTCTAAGATTTTTTAGAGCAAAGTACAATAACCTCAGTTTTATCTGAATTTGGAAGCAGAAAGTTAAAGACAAAGACCTGGATGACCTCTAAGACTAATTGGTCTCCATCATCAGATTTATTAATTCTTCTTCTGGATTTTTCCTTGATTATTATCTACATGCATTAATAAAAACCAAAAGCCAACTGACCCATGAAATGAGTTAGACATTTAATCTTCTTAAGTCTCATCTGACATTATTAGCTCGGACGCTTAGAAACACTTTAAACCTACGACTAAGGATAAGGATAAGCTTTATTTGTCAGTTGCCTGCAGCTGAAATGACAGACCTAGTCGACCATACAGACAATACATACAATATAAAAACTTACATTGGGGAGACAGGTCAGGCTAGGCAGCAAAAAAAAGAAAGAAAAAAAAAGGGATAGACGGTGAAATATGTAGCATAGGGGCAAACTACAGCAGGAAGTTCAAGTGTCTGTGTACAGTTTTTAGTCTGGAACAAGCAGAAACCTGCAGGGCTGAAAAATAAAACCAATGCTGAAATACTTAAAGCCACAACTCCTCTAGTCCCAACAGAGACCCAGTGTTAAAATGTACAACTTTACAGCAGAAATACACGTTTTGTGCTGAGTAATTGCATTTGAGAGCATGAGGGTGGAATGGATGTCTGTATCTGTGTGTGCCCCTGTTTGTTTGTGTCTATATGTCTAGGGACATCTCAGGCCCTCCAAGGTATGGAGGCCCATTTACGGGTAAAGTAAACATGTTGGACATCTTTCTTTGCCTTTAGACAATAATTCTGATGACAGAAGAACCAAACGGAACAGGCGAAAAAAAAACAAAGAAAGAAAAAAGAAATACACGTTTTAAGCACACTACAAGAGCCATTATGGCCTCCATGGATGCCCCCCCCCCCCCCCTTCCTTGTGAAAACCATACACTCCACAGGTTTAAAGAGATGTCACTGAGCTCGACTTCCTGACCATGTATGAGCCGATGGTCCCTTTCGAGTATTTAAATGACAAAGAATAAGATTTCTTGTGCCACACCGAGTGTCCAAGAAGTTTTTGCTGTGTTGAGTGAAATTCTGGTCAGTTATTTGTCTGTTGCTTATCACTGGTTAGCAGATCTCTCCTTATTACCCTCTTTACCAGAGTCACAAAATGAGTTCAGTCAGTGATCTGAAAACTAAGTAACAGTTTGTGTGTCTCACCAGTCCCCACAGAGCCCTGCATGCTGATTACATGTTAGTTAACCTCGGGGTTGTTAAATCCCAGTTCAACCAATTTAAAAAAAAAAAAAAAAAAAAAAAAGTGTACAGAGACAGAGAAGGGGGAAAAAAACTAAAAAGACTAAAGGTCAACAAACAAATCCACACTGGTCTGGGGCCCAGAGCTCCAGTATTCTCCCCAAAAAACCAAACACTATTAGGAATAAACACAAGACTGAAATCAAACGGTTAAACATGCAAAGTAATTAATTGCCTGCTTTTATACAAATAAAGGTGCATGTTCTTTGTGAAACTTTTAATGATTGACCGAGGAACCAGAGCAGGATTTATAACACTTGTAAAATGTGTGTAAAAAAACAAACTGCCTGAAATCTTACAGCTGTGTTTTAAACGCCTCTTGATTCAACAACGTAAACCTTCATCTTTTCTGTTTCTGATTTACTGGCACTAGATTACTGTAAACTAGCTGAAACACAGAGAACCTTTTGGGGGCCTCAAATCCTGGAGAGCTCCAGAGCAGCTGTTTTTGTCAGCTTTAGGAAACTTGAAGGATTTCCCCCCTTTTTTGTACCGATTTGATTCAGACTGTAGATCAGGGGTGGGGGAACTCCAGGCCTCAAGGGCCGGTGTCCTGCAGGTTTTAGATGTGTCCTTTATCCAACACAGCTTATTTAAATGGCTAAATTACCTTCCTTAACATGTCTTGAAGTTCTCCAGAGGCCTGGTAATGAATGAATCACTTGAATCAGGTGTGTGTAAGATCTAAAACCTGCAGGACACCAGCCCTGGAGGCCTGAAGTTCCCCATCCCTGCTCTAGACCTTTGACCTCCCTGGCTGCCTTTGCACACTGTGTTTGCTTACAGGTGCTTAAATGAAGGCACGATACCAAAAGACAAAATTTACTGGCAAGCAGAGATGGAACAAGCTCAGGCAGAAGAATTAAAACCAACCTAAATGAGTGCCAAAGCATGCGGTAATTGTGTGGCGAGTTTTTACTGACAGAGTGACGGGATCGATCGGTCTGAAGCATCGTAAGACAATAAGACTGGAGTTTTGTTTTGGTTTTTGCACCCCTTATATCTATATATTGTATTTTTCACTTCTGGTTTATGTTAAATATTAAACAATTTCACATGAAAATCTTATTTGTTAAATCATTTGAAGAGTTTGGAGGGACAGGGTAAAACTGGTGAAAGATTGACTGAAACGTGGCCTCAAATAACAAAGCTGAATGTGTCACAACCCAAAAAGTTACAGATCTGCTAGTTTTACATCATGTTTTTCATGGATTTAATCAATTCTGGATGTAACATAACAGCTGACTGTACAAGTTAAGCAGAGCCGGACAGTACAAGGTACATTTCTCTTCATAAAATTGCTTATGTCTAAACCTCTGCATCCTTTTAACTTTTATCTGTTACTCTTATAATTGTGTATATTGTGTATTTGTTGTACAGTGTCCTTGGGTGCTCTGAAAGGCGCTATTTTTAAATAAAATGTATTATTATTATTATTATTATTATTATTATTATTATTATAATCACAACAACGCAGGTTTGGTTTTGTTTTATTTAAAAACTGCCTTTGACTTGATTTTTATGAATCTACTGCATTACATACTTTCTGACTGCATGCAGAGATGAAGGAAGGAAGATTCAGGGCTGCTGAGCATGGGTGAAAATTCCCAAAGATAAAGAAAAGAACTTTCTGCACACTGATTAAATCAATGTTTACTGTGTCTGTTCAAAGTATCACATCGATGCAAGAGGTGGACACAGTGATCTGCATCTCTACACAATGGAAATAATGTTGATATCCGTGATTGTGAAAACAGATTTTCTTCAGTTTCTTTGATCTCCCTGACGTGCTGCACCACCGAGCCACAGGAAAACTTTCCTGCCTGTTGATCTCTCCACACAACTCCTCCATCTAAAACAACAACAACACACACTGCAATAATGCACACTTTGCTATGGGTTGTATTATCGCCGTTTCCAAAATCCTGGAGCGACTGTGACCACAGAATTTCCTCAGGGATTTGTGAAGTTTTCTGATTTCCTTCTGATTTTAACAGTTTTAGCTGCAAAGTCTGCGCACAAAATATCCGAGCTTGAGACAGCGCAACGCTAGACCCGAGACCACTAATCCTGGGGGTGAGTTCTGCAGACGGAAACAAAACTTTCAAGTCGATACAAACGGATGTTTCTTGGTAGAAAAGACGGTCATTTAACATACCACCGAGCGCATTAGTTTTTCTGCGGTTGATGCTATTTTGAGGAGCGTTTACTCACTTCCAATTCCAAGACCCCCGCCCAGGAGCTTTGCTTTAAAGCGAAAGCGCTTTCTCTTATTTTACCTTCCACGGCTCACTCACCGAGTGGATGTAGTTAGTCCTGGCTGGCGTGTCCATGGCCTCTGAAAAAGCTTTAAACCTCTGAAAAAAGCGCAATTGCGCATAGTTGGAGTGCAGAAGGCAACGGTGGGGATCATTGTGTGCAGCTGGCCGCTTCCGGGACACAAAGCTTGAGCTGAGGTTTTTCGTCTCCAGCAGAGAACTGAGCGACAGGCTGTTAACTCCTCTTCTGATAAGGCTCAACCCGCTTACACTCTCTCACTCGGACGTTGAACCCCTGCCGAAGTAGGTGGATCGATCCGAATATTGATAGTGTCATAGTGTAACAGGGTCATAAATCACATCTTGTTATAATTACACCGGTTACAATAGCAACTCTATTATTGGTGTTGGAAGTTAAACATGTAGCCCATTAAATTGTGTTACATAGTATGAACTAGTGTTAATGTTTTCTACACAGAGGAACTATTCAAAGCTTTAGAATTTGTTTTTGAAGACCTAAGATTTTTTCGGCGTTTACAAATGATGCTAAATAAAATGATAAAGGAGGGGTTCGGCAAAACAGGAAACGTGAAAGTCTTCCCATGAACATAAAAACAAGAAAGCAGATGTAAAAGCCTGCCAAGAACATGCGGAAGTGAAGCCAAAATAGGCTTATCTGCACAAGAATAGAAACATATTTGCAAGTCAAAAATGTGGAAATATCCTTTCATAGCCCTGGAGGGAATTTGGATGAAAACACTTGTTGTTTTTAAATTAATCTGTTTATTTTATACTTGTTTTTCAGTGTTTGAACCTCGTTCTGTTCAGCCAGGTTTTTTGGTATCTTATTCCACTTATTTGGTCTCTACAGCTTTGTTTTCTTTCCATCTTCCAGTAAAAGTTTGCAGGCAAAAATCAGCTTGTCAGTGATCATCCATGGATAGAAAAGGAGGCAGCAGCAGGAGGAGATATTAACATTTAAGTGGACTCCTGCCATAACAGTCCCAGGGATTTGTGTCTCCTCTGCACTGTGGAGCTCGTAAGGAACAAAATCCAGTTTTTGATTTATATAAAAACACATCCTCTAAGTTATCCTTCAGTATACATGAGGTTTCAACATTAAATGAAGCTGACCTCCAATGAGGAAGTCTTAATAAGGAAGAGAAACGACCAAGTAAAAAACTGGAACGGATCAGGACTCAAAAATTTCCATCAATTTTTCTTCAAAAGCAATTTTAATAAGTATAGTTTAAAAAAGTACATCAGTGAACAAAATCCACTAAAAATAATATTTCTGGAGTTTCAGGAAAAGACACCATGATTCACGGTGGAAACCACAGGTGATGATAACTCTGACAGGAGGAGTGACGAATGTCAGTGACAAAGTCTCACCTTAACAGGAGCTTCTGTTAGAGCGAGGGCTTCTTTAAGGAGTTTAACCCGTGATTCACAGCAAAGCTTTAACACATGGAGCACAAAAGGCAGTGAGAAAAACAGTCCTTGACATTCAGAGCACACCAACACTGAAGCCCTCCATCATTTTAATTGCCTTAAAATGATGGAGGGCTTCAGTGTTGGTGTGCTCTGAATGTCAAGGACTGAATCAGAAAACACTTCATTTTAGAGGACGACCTCTAAATCTGAGTCACTTTATGTCATGACCGTTCTGCTGCCATGTGGAGTATTCATATTTATTTGCATTGTTTACTGGCAGGAAACCCCACATTTTTCCTCTAATACTGCCAATAAATTGCATATATGAACTATACTCTCAAAATGTAGTTACCCATGGTAGCTAAAGGTCATGATTATAATATTCTCTCCACTTCAAACGTTTCCTCCCAGATAAATAAACGAGGATGGACGAGTTGAGCTCCTCTGACCGACCAAACATTGCAGTAACACTTCTGCCGTTTGAAGTTTTCTGATGATGAACAGTTCATTTCTCATGATACAAACAGGTAAACAACATCACTTCTTCTTTGTCTAGAAACGAAAGTATTTGTGCGACGAAAGCACGAGCAGGTCATTGGCTGTCCTGAGAGAACAGCTCCTCCTTCAGACGATAGTAACGCCCTTTTTTGGCCATCAGCTCACTGTGCGTCCCCTCCTCTACGACCTCGCCGTTCTCCAAGAAGATGATGTGATCAGCCTGCTCCACAGTCTTCAGCTGATGAGCCACGACCAGCACCGTCCGGCCACGAGCAAAAATCTCCTTCAGCACCTGAACACAGAAATATGAGGCCACTTCACAAACACAATTCTTTTGTGGACCTCTTCCCCTCTTTGGCTGCAGGTAGTGGTTGTGTTTATTATCAGTTTATCAGCTAAATACTTTCTGGATTAACTGGTTAGTCTTAAAAAAATCAACTTTACAATAATACTAAACTCATAAAACCCTAAAAAATTCCAAAAAGCTTTAGGTTTCCCTTCGACCTGCCTCTGATTCAGGTGTGCAGAGATATCTTTGGGCTATTGTTTTCCATGTCAAGACTGGGGGTGTTGCTGCTTTAAGCTTCTGTGTTATTTCTATTCTAATTTATAGTTACAAGTTTAGCCCCTTCATCTGATTGGTTGCCACTCATAAACAGATGGGTGGGGCTTCTGCACTCACAGCCAGAGCTATGTTCATTCAAGTTCCAGCAACAGGCCCATAAAATTAGAAAACTGTCTTATAGTAATAGGCATCCACACTATTGAGTTCCTGTTTCTCTTTATTCTTTATTTTTCTTTTTCAAGTTGCTTCCGTACGTTTTTTTGGATGTTAACTACTCCCTCAGTTTTCAGCCAATTTTCTCCGTTCAAACTTTAAAAAATTCTGCTCTTTCTGGCTATGACTTTTGGTGCTCATAACTTCTATACTTTTTGAGATATTGAATTTTTTTTGCAATATTTTTTGCCCATTTCTGCCATATTATCAGTGGCCTCACTGATTTTCCTTGCCGGGTTGACCTGTGTTTTAGCTCAGTGAGTTGAGCATCCGTTCTCAGACTGGAAGGCCCGGGTTCAAGTCCCGCTTATGGCAAAATTTCTTTCAGTTAACAGTTAAACTTTTTTAAAACTCTTTTCAGCACAATTTTCAGTTTTTTCACCACTTTTCAGCACAAATACCAGCTTTTTCAGCTGTTTTCAGCAAAAACCTATTTTTAGCAGAAATTCTGCTGATTGAACTCTTTTCAGCAAAATTTTCAGTTTTTTCTGCTGTTTTCAGAAAAAAACTATTTTCAGCAGAAATTCTGCTGATTCATCTCTTTTCAGCGCAACGTTTTGCTTCTTTACCTCTTTTCAGCAGAAATTCTGCTGCTTCATCTCTTTTCTGCAAAATTTTCAGCCTTTTCACCTCTTATTAGCACAAATCTCAGCTGTTTTCAGAAAAAAAACTCTTTTGAGCAGAAATTCTGCTGATTGAAATCTATGCAGAAGAAATTCTGCTGATTGAACTCTTTTCAGCAAAATATTCAGAGTTTTCACCTCTTTTCTGCCCAAATTCTGCTTATTCACCTCTTCTGAAACATTTTCAGCCTTTCCACCTTTTATCAGCACAATTCTCAGCAGCTTCTGCTCATTTCAGCACAATTGTCAGTCTCTCCACCTCTTCTTTGTGAGAATGAGCTAAATAGCAGCCCTTAGACCAGGAGGGCCAGGTTCAAATCCTGCTCAGGGCAGTTTTTTTTTTTTTCTCAACTTTTTCAGCTTTTTTCGGCATACATCTTCAGCGTTAAGGCATCCACACAGCATTTTCGCAGGAAATGCAAATTTTTCTAGTTTCAAATGTGGCTCGCTCATCTTCTCGATGAGCGAGCCACAGGTCAGGAGAGATGCTTTGAGCACAGCCCTGAGTTTATGTTTAGATCACTTCCTGTAACCCCTATTTTGACCACGTGCACTATGAGCTCTGTCATTTCTTAACAAACCTCACACCTACAGAGCAAACACCAACTGATACGACTCTGGAGTGAAGGACGCGAGCTGACAAGTTTCCAAACCTGAAGGCGGTGGATCGGGTGATGAGAGGGACCAGGGTGAGACTGTCCTGAGTCATCTGGGGTGAACATACTCACATCAGGTGTGGGCCACTGTGTGGATTAATGGATTTGCAACCCCGTGACTTTGTCCACTTCCAAAACAAAATAACTTTGAAGGATCTGCATTTTGACACATACTAGAGGTACAAGTTCAGGTGCACTTCATCAAAGAGATTAAAAATCATGATGGAAGCGGTCCAGACTCGCCTGAGAGGAACAGGAGACCAGCCAAATCTAAATCAGGGGAGGTTTGCTTTTTCTTTTTGTGTTATTGGCCCACTGCCCAAACTTTCTCATCGCCAGATATGTAAGAGCAGCTGCTTGACTCACACCCACACACAGAGAAAACCCATTCACGCTTCTTGCATGCAGGATTTCCTTGTTTGGTCACCGTGAGGAAAGCTGAGGGTCGTATGGAAGTTTCTGAGCTTTATTTTTATATACGTACTGAATGCTGCGCCTCGACATCCAGTTTACTGGTTGCTTCATCCAGAATGATGACCTGCGGGTCTCGAACCAGAGCTCTGATCACGGCGATGCACTGCTTCTGTCCTCCTGCAAGACGACCCCCACCTTCTCCTACATCTGAGAGGACAAACAACACAGACCAAGGTTACAGTGGAAAACATGCACCTGCTTCAGGTTTTTCCATCACAACTTTACAGTTAATCATTACTGAAACATAGCTCGTGGTTTACCTGGCTACCAGCTTCCAGCTGGATATTTTACAACTGTAAAATCTGACTTTCCTTACTTCACATCTGTCAGAAAAAGTTAATATTAACTTTCATAAACCTATCTGCAGCTCACCATGATCTATTTTAAACATGTGCCTCTGTACTTGATTATTTTGTCAACTGACTTGAGCATTTTCTCCTTGTTAGATCACCTCTGTAGCTGTCATATATTTTTATTTCCTGATGTAATGAATGTAATGAAAAGAAAAAACACACACAAGGGGCTTATAAGAGAAATATCTCACTGCAATATGCAGTATGAGTAGATAGAGAAGTAATGTAAAGAAAGGCAATCAAGCAAAAGTAAACAACATGAATCTGAATTTTTCCATGTTGTAGGTATGTACTCATTAATAACACTCTTCAAATTTCAGTGATTATTTTCACCGCTGTGGGCAAAGTTAATATGCAGAAGCGTGCTGGTCTTTCAGGGGTGGGATTTCGTTTTCCCAAGGGGTCACATGATAAACTGGGACTGCTGTGGACCAATAAGCTGAACTCAGTTCGTCTCAATGTTAATTTTATCTCTTTAAAAGCTACTGTTATTACTTTTCTGCTCTACTCCACATTCCTGGAAACTGAGGACATTTGTCTTCAAAATAAAAGTTGTGCATTAATGACACATTTCAAAAGGAGCAACAGACAATTATGTCATATAGAAAAGACAAGCAACCTGCTCGAGGTTCACAGTGCCAGCGGTTACCAGGGGCTCACTGACAGCTCTTTAGGCTTTTGATTAGCTTTAGCAACAACTCAGAACTGGTCAGGTAATGCTCATTTTTCCACTGTAACCAGTGGTTGGCAGACAGTTGCCAAGTGGTCTCTAGACCCGTGTGATTGAGGTGAGGCACAATACCACAGATGGCTCTGTACCTGTGTCGTACTCGTTCTCCATTTCAGAGATGAAGTCGTGTGCGTTGACATTATTTGCAGTTTCTTTCACCTTCTCGATGCCGCAATCCTGCAGGCCGTATTCAATGTTGTATCTCAGGGAGCCAGAGAACAGCACGGGATTCTGGGAAACCAGGGTTACCTGCACGAAGAAAGGATTAATGTGGTTTCACCATTTAAACAATTAAAGTAAATAAGCTGACGCGTCTCACAAGAACAAAACCTGAGAGTCAAAGTTTTGTTGGGCTACATGTGGAAAGAAGGAGGTTCACTGTCCACGTGCTATTTTAAGATCTAGACCTACTAGTAAATCAAATACACTTACACCCTCGTCCCCAGAACTGGTCCAGCTGCTCCAGTCAAACAAAAATCTTCCAGCCTCAAAACTCTGAAGAGTGTTTGAGCTGAAGACAAGACTAGACACGGCAGCTTTCCAAGCAAGAAAAGCTTTTACAGAAACCCTCTGACGACCTCTTTGTGTCATTCATTTGAGGAACCGAGGTCTGTGACTTGAAGCTGATGTTAGATTAGACCCACAGTTTTAAACATTAACTGCATCTATATCTAACATACGATTACATGTTTGCATCAATTAAAGACACATTAAGTACTGAGATCATATGTACCAGGAGCATCCCTACATTATTTGATTTAGTACAATGATTTAAGCTGTACAATGAGCCGTCTGTACCTTTTGATGGAAATATTTGTGTTTGTAAAGGTGGAGCGGCTTTCCATCCAGCAGGATCTCACCCTCCTGGGGCTCATACAGCCTCTTCAGGAGGCTGACACAGGTGGTCTTTCCACTGCCGGAGGGACCCACCAACGCCGTCATCTTCCCTGGCTGCAGCTCCATCGACACTGACTGGAGAGAAGACGTCAGTGCAGCATTCATAAATCTGTCCACCTCTCACAAATTAATGATTAACACCATTCCAACAGTGACACTGTAGGATGAACACAACCATCACTGTAACACTAGGAAACTGTTACCTTCAGGGCAAGTTTCTCTTGATATTTGAAGGTGACATTTTGGAAAACAATTCTTCCCTGCAGATTGTCAGGAGCTAAATCTCCCTCCTCCTTACACTTGGGTGTCCTGTCCAGGTAGCTGAACACTTTGGAAATCACTCCAACTGTGGCCACCGTTTCACCATAGCAGTACAAAATCTCCTGCGACATAAATAACCCGTTGAATATCAAAAACAGGCACTACATGTTAATAAATATCCAGAATGATTCGGCTTACCCTTAAATTGACTGACATGGGCTTCTGATACAAGAAGAAGGACACAAGACTGCCGATGCTGAGCTTTCCGGACGAGATGAGAGTGCGGGCCTGTAACAGCATCAGTATCTTTATCCCCAGAGACACCAGCTAAATAAAGAGAGTTTGGAGAGGAGGGTTACTTGCGAAGGAGCTAAAAAACAAACAAAGCAGGATCCATTATCATGTCAGCACATATCAAATACTGGGGAAATACTAAAATGCTTTAAGAAACCAGGGTACCGTTTCTTCTTGGTGCTTAAATATTAGCACATATGCAGTTAGAGCTGAGAATGAAACATGTTCCCTTGCTTGTAACATGACTGTCGCCTTACCCTCCGCACTAGGAGAAAGACTGAACTGTAGATTCCTGAACGTCTCTTGACTACGCGCATCTGCGTCAGAGCCTCCTGATATCTCCTGATTTCGTCTTTCTCGGCCTTGAAGCTGCGGACGGTTTGAATCCCGCTGACCGTCTGGGAAGCCAGGTCTGCATTCTGAGCTTGGCAGTCCTGAATCTGCTCTTTCAGCTCCTGTCAGACAACAAATCAGGATCAACAAATAAAGTCTTCATGACTCCCACTTTTAATATCCTTGATTCTTTCCAGCTGCAAACATTTTTCTTCCTGTCATCGAAAAAAGATAAAGAAAAGTCTGGCTGTTTTTTCTTCCTTTTACACCTACCTTATACAAGGTGCTGTATTTGTTTTGCACTACAGCTAAGAGTGGCATCTCTATGCAGGTGAGCACAGTGAGCTCCCAGGACAGGCGTAACATCACTACCAACATGAGGAAGGTTTTTACTGTGCTGCGAACCACGGCGTTAGCATTCAGCGCTACCGTGCGGCCCATCCTGTCCACGTCAGAGTGCAGGCGGGAGGAAAGACGACCTGGATGGTGAAACAGAGAAAAGGACAGAGTTCAGTAACCGCTTAAATCTGCACAGCTTCAATGTTTGTTTTAGATTATGAGGCTTTTTAGACGCTAGTTTGTCGGGCCAATTGCAGTTTAAGATGACGCTCCATTTACCGAGGGTTAAATCAGCGTTAATATTTTCATTAGGGGAACCTTTGGCATTGTTGACCCTGCAAATTCATGCAGTCCCTAAATATCTTAATAGACATGTCGTGCTCCTCTCACCGGGGTTGTTATCATCAAAGAACTGCACTTCCTGCTTCAGGAGGGTGTGAAACAGCAAATGCTTCAGCCTCTTGTTCAGTCTGGCCAAGGTGCACATAAATATACCACCTCTCATGCCAGAGAAGAGCGCGCTGTTAAGATGGAAAGACAAAAAAAATCAGAGAGATGCCAAGTAAATAAATATTCTTCCTACAAATATCTGAGAGACAAAGAAATGGTGGGAACAGTTTTGGTTCATCACCTTCCGAGAGAAATGAGAACCAGCTCTCCGAGCGCATAACCGAAGCCGGCTTCAAGTACTTTACCACTCAGCATATCAATGACCTTCCCCTGATACAACGGGATAAACGTATCACCTGTGAGGAAAGATGAATGACAGGTACAAAGGTAAACAGGGACAAAGTCAACAAATTTATTAAAAACTTATTTCGAAAGCAGTATTAAACTGTAGTGAGTATTTAAGGACATGTAGTGTGTGGTGGAAATCACATTTGTTACTGACTAGGTTATGAGTGCTGATGATAGACCGTATATAAAGGACAGACTGTGCATTTTTAAGCCAGCCCCCTCTTTGTAGGGGTTTCTTAGCAGAAGTGACAAATCTTGGATGAGCAGGTGGAGTCAGTGTACAGGTGCCGGGACATGCTGCAGGCACGAAAAGTGCTGTCATGGTGAAATCATCTTGCCCAGCCTATTTTTTTAAAATGCCAAAACCTGCACGTGGACCTTATAAAACATGCTAATGTTGACATAACTCGTCTCTCGTATTGATTTGCCCTTTTGTGGACATAAACGAATGGTTCAAATCTGTGCTGGTCTTTGGAACAAATATTCCAACGTGGCTAATTCTGCCATCCCAGCACACAGACTCAGCAGCAGGAATCGATGGTTTTACTCTATCAGTGAACAATGATAGGAGAAAATCTGCTCTCACAGTCTAATTTTTACTTATATACTGTGTTTTAGAGAGGATTTGTAGACTCAAAGGTCCCTTCTCTTCCAGCTGATTAGAAAAAAACCTTAAACAGAGTAAAAGAGAAGTTTTGTTTACTTCTCTGAATTAAGTAACATGCAGGACCTTTCAGGTCTAACAGGATTTGGAATCCAGGAAGAAAAAGACAAATACATACATTCAAGGCCTCCTAACCTATAAACAAACTTCTGCAGCTTCTGTTTCCACTCTGATGCACACAGAACAGCAAGTCCGGTCTCTTAGAAATATTTTATGAGGGAGTGCTTGCTAACAAGCTTGCCCTCCACCCTCTGATCCTAACACGGCTACTTCTGCCTGCATGTTTCTGATCCATAAGTCTTACACTGTAATAAACACATGTGCTCTATCTAACACACTATAAAATGGGAATGTTTTATACTTACAGATGACTCCTAAGATGAGGAAACCGAACGCTGCGATCAGGTAGAGAGTGTCTGGTTTGAAATATTTTAATGTCCTCATAAGCAGCCCACTGGTATCCAGTTTGACGCTGTCCGTTTTTGTTTTTCCATTCCCACTGAGACCCTTTTCCCAAATTAAACAGGCCAGAGATGAGGCCATCGGGCCCAAGAGGAGCATGCTGAGATTGGGAGATGGGCCCGAGTAAGGCTCAGATGGAGATGCTTTAAGGAAGCGTCCACTTTCAAACACGGGAGGAAGAAGGCAAAGGAGCGCCACCAACCTGTGGAGAACAGGCTGGGGCTTTCCATCAGTCAACACAGAGGTGAAAACATGGAGGAAAACCCATTTTACAGCTCCAAAGGCCCACACGCCTTCCAGTCCACCACAGCTGGAGCAGTCGAGCAGCAGCAGCCCGGTCCACATCGATGAACCCAGAACTGCATCGAAAACAAGGACGAAAAATCCTGAGGCTGCCACATCCGTCATTTTACCCTCGGTTGGCGGTGAAAACGCAGGAGGCTCAATCGGATCCTACAACAGCAAGTATTACAGTCACTCAGAAAAGATGTGTTAAAATCTAGATTTACTTTATCAGGAAAACAATTATATTTCCCAAACGTGTGTCTTTTTGTAAAATATTTAACTATTAATCCCAATCATCTCAATGACAGTGGAAACTGCCAGAGGGGGAAAATCGGGCAAACAGGACTTAAGGTTCAGAGTTAACTATTGCAGGTGTGAGCAGCTCATAGTGGGAAGGTGATTCTTTTGAACTTCACCGTTCTGATTGGTTGATTTGAGTATCTTCTTTTTCTCTCTCTCAGGAAAATAGTTAAATCAGATTGAAAAGCTTCTACTTCAACCAAAAACCGTTCATACAGGAAGCAAACGGCCATTACCTTCAAGGTGAGCGACTAACAAGGAGTGCACAGGAAACCACTGACTGGCATATGACCTGGTAGTAAATACTACATGGAGCCCGGACTGTCCACTAGTGGCCAACCATCATCTGCAAAGCAATGCATGATGAGTTAATTGGTCCCTGTGTAAATGGTCCTTAACATTTTTCCTTCCACAAGAAGATGAAAATAGAAAGGTAAACACTAAATAGACATTTTCTTTATTAATTTCTATCTGGTTTCGTTTAGTTTCATTTAGTTTCTAGTGTTTGCTTAATTTGTTTCATCTTCTTCTTTTTTTTTTTAATTAATTATTGTAGTATGAAGGGTATTTGTCAGCACTGAAGCTGTTACAGTTAACTAAAACAAACTAAAAAATTGCAACTAGTAGTGAAAAAAATTTTTTTAGTTAGTGGAATAAAAATAATAACTAGAATTTGGAAAACGAGAACTTTATGCATTTAAAAATGTAAATGTGATCACATTTCCAACAAGCAGCAGAAAGTTGGTGTGCAACTAGCTCATGTGCATGAGATGTTTACATGATATTTAGTGTTTCTAGCTCCTCTACAGTCTTTAGTACTCAGAACCTGCCAGTTATCAACTGCCTCCTCTGCTACTTCGATACAAGTGGCTGATGAGGACATATCTAATCTGTTAATCTTCATCACAAACATTTAAATAAAAAAGGAACCATTCTCCGCAAATGAAGTTTCCTATCAGTGGTCATGCATCGGTCTGTAAAGCCTGACACACACACAGAAGCTGGAAACTAGATCTCATAGGTGTACGTTTAAATTCACATCTCTCCATGTAATTCTGTTTTAAGATATTCTATCTCATTGGTACATAATTTGCGCAAGTTTAATGTGTGTATGTATGACTGTGTGTGTGCCTGAATTACTTTTGGTTAATTTAGGACCTTTTGCTACTGTGGCCCAACATTCATTTAAGTGGTTTTATAAGAACATAAATATCGATAGAAAATATCAGAGAAAATAAAAAGTAAAACTGAACTGAAACTAAACCTTTCCTATTCCAAAATGGAAGGATCAAATCTGGCAACAGAGTGAAACTAGCGTAAACTGAAACTAAAATTTTAAAATTAAAAAAAGGTAAAGTAATATGAAATTTTATACTGTAATAACACTAGTCAGGAGCCTAATTTTTCATGACTTCAGAGGAGAGATTACAGTACAAACACAGCGCTTTGTGAAGCATTTGGCTCACGATCATGAGGTCATCCTCAAGCCTCAAACATCTGGACCAAAACCTCACCTGAGACGGTGTAATAACAAACTGGACCAAACTATAAAAGGCTAAAAATAACCACATTTCCTCTCTATTTGTTATACTTTGTGTCGTTTTTTGGTTTCAGTTTTTGTTTATTTACACCCACTCTCGCAGTATTAGGGTTACTCTCAACAAATATATCCTTAATCACTGAATAAAATATGCAAAAAAGTAAAAATATAGGTCCTGCATTTTTAATTTAATCTACTCTAAGTACCACAGAGACACATTTTGTGACTCCGGGGATAAAACGGTGCTGTTTTTCAAACTGTCTACATCACACTTATGGAAAATATGAGCAAAACGTTAACACTAATATCTGTTATAGTTATATTAACAAAGCCTTACAGATATTTAATGCAACTGGAGCATAAAATATATCTGCAGCTGCTGGTTCTCATTGTAGCTTTCTTAATTGAGGTGGTAACTTCAGTAATAGGCCGTTTAGGTTACCTGCTCTCCTACCTGCCGTTTCACATTTACCTGTGTATACACCTGTGACGCATTAAAATGTATTTAAAATTGAGTTAATCGGGATTGATTTAGATTACCTACCGTATATCTCTCTCCTCCACAGAGCACAGCTAGCTTAAGTGTCTGCAGCACCCGCTTCACTTTTACTTTCACTTTCATTTAGCTGACACCTGCGCGGCTCAGACCACGTTAAAAAAAAAAAAAAGAGCGACATTACACAAAATATCAAACTCTGTCCTCATGTCTGTTCAACTATCGTTTTTGTACCACGAATCAACGTTTGTGGGACAGCTGTGGAAAGTTTTACACTAAGAAAACGGCTCATTTCACACATTGGCCACAAGATGGCAGCAGTTTGCGTCGTTGCTTATGCTGCTGGAAACTACTTCCTCCCTTTCACAATAAAGGCACGGCGGTTTGTTTAATTGTCTGTGTAGGAAAGATTTACACCCTTTTGACAGTGTGACACTAATTTTGGCAAAAACTCTTAAAAAAATGTTTTTACATGAAAGTTAGGTTTTATATATTTCATATGACAGTTTACTGGTGAAAATTCCCATTTTTGCATTTTCTAAAAATAGTATAATACATAAAAGCATAATAATAACATTACACATGATTCTTGTAGCATAACAGGGGACACTTGGATGTCATTTTCTTATCATATTGCCTGGCCTTTACAGCACAAGTCAGATCCCAGTTTTTTATATTAATTTAGACAGACAGACAGACACTAGTGCAATTTTACCAGCATCAGCAGAGACCGATCAACCATTTTTGAACAATTGATCATAAAATGTTGACACCAAACTTTTTGACCATGAAAATTTTTTTTTGTGGAATTTATTAATTCTTATAAGAAAATATAAAATCAGTGTCAACCCTTTCATACTATAAGAAAAAATAAACAGTATACAGGCTTATATTTGATAATAAAGCCTTGTATTACATCCATGTTGATATTTTTTGTTATTTTTGTTCTAGTTTTTAAACAAGCACTTATGAAAACAAGTTTGAAGAGAACACATATAATATAGTTTTACTTTCTCCTCAGCATGACATTCAATGATTCTTGCACATAGAGAGAGGACCAAGTTCAGCAGGTATCATATGCTGTGGAGCCCTAAGGACTATATTAAGGGTATTATAGTGTGTAAACACACAGTGTCACTGATTGGGCCAAAGTAAAAATGTCAGCAGAGAAACAGAGTTTCTCCCAAGTGTCTCTTATCCATTTTTATAATTTTATTAGGTATAAAATCAAATGGTCTTTTTTCCTAGTAAGATCAAACTTTGACTGTTTCCACTAATTTATTGGGCACTTACCAACAACTGCTGGGCTTCAGGAGCTTAAATCCCTCTCAAACCTTTTTCAGTATACTTCAAATAAATACGCACCAATATTATGTGTACTAATAAAAAATAAGAAGAACATTAGTTCTCAGTCTGAGAGGCTGTGTTTTATTCTCCAATAATAACCGAGGCACGTAAAAATACATAAAATTAAAAAATTTAAAAAAATCCCAAGAGACATCTCTGATATTCAAACATTTATTTTCCAGAATCATAATATATAAATAAAGAATTTATAATAAAGTTATTTGAATTAAAGCAAGACAAGCATCTAAAAATTACTAAAATCCTCTGTTGGTGCTTACATCTTTGTTTACTGCAATACAGTTTATACCTGAAAAGTGTATTCAATACTCTGTTATAATAGCTTGTACTTGTAGTGTGAGCTGTGATCAGCGCCTTTGAAATATTCCTTCGAAGAAATGTTTCAAATGTCTGACATGAAAAGCGAAACCATCTGCTTCTTTGTTTCTGAAAGCACGTGAAATTATCAGTGTGGGTAATTTTTACGAAACACGGCAGCTATGTAAAAAGGCACTGTTGCATTGAGGAATGAAAAGCAAGCACAAGAAAAGAAAAACATCATTAATTCACTGCTATTACAGTACATGTTAAATTGCTATATATGACTCTGAAGTGCAGGCAACAATTTTCTAGGTCCATGTTGAGTGAACCAAACAGCTCAGCAAGGTGGGAAGAAAATGTATGATTCTTCTTTAAAGAAGCCAAAAATAATAAAGTAATATATCGTTTACTACACCTTGTTAAAATTCCCTCTGAGGTCTAAGCACCTCTAAACACAAAGCTCCTGTTTATTCCTGAAATGCAGAATCTGGGTCATTTCTCACCATCGATGATGACTTAGACCTCACAGGGCTATCAGTCTGCTTTCCTTTTCATCTTTATCATTCCTGAAACGAACCAACCACTAACAAGAATAAAAGCAACAATAAATTCATGCTACAAGTCTGATATAGCGCCACTGTTTCACAGTTCATTCATTGCCACGAGTATGTATTCATCCGCAGCTGAAAATAGACCCAAACAAATACGGTACTTACTCCCGCTAAAAAACAAACAAACATTTCATTAAAAAGAAAAGAAAAAAAAAACGACAGCAGTGATTCGGCGCTTTCTACGAACAAAACCGGACTTGTAAAGTATAGTTCTGGTTTATTTTAAAAGATATAAATTTTGAGTTTCGCTCAGACCGCTCCTGGTAATTAGCTTTTAAACAAGCTGAACATAATCGGTATGGCTGTTCTCCAGGTTGGCAATGCCGGCATGTGATGCTGCAGTAAGTAATCAGTTGTTATCAAACACGAGACTGAGTACGGGATGCATTGAACTTAAATTTAATAAGGCAGAGGCTTTAATATTGGGAACTGTGTGTTTATCAGTGTTTTTGTGCTGTACAGACATAAATCAGGTGAGCACTGACCAACAGGTGCGGCTTCTCAAGAGTTATTTTGGCGCACAGCCAACACCAACAAAGGTCTAACCTTAAAATGATTTAGATGAATGAAAGGCTGGAGTTACAGCAGGACACATGAACACCATGTCAGGCACTGCACATCATGTAAACTGAATAACTGCACATAAATTTCAAAAATTCTTAAACTTCACATGCTGTGGAAATATCCTGACTTCCTGCCTTTCCTGTGATAGTTTCCAGTGAATAAGTGAAGGAGAATAGATGGAGTTTTTCAATACAGCTGAAATATAGCTAAAGTGGCAACTGATAAAACATTTGCGTGCGCAAACCAATAATGCATTAAACTGAGGTGTTGTTTAAATTTTCATCCATTCATTTATTTTCTTAATCACTTATCAAAGTACACCTTCTACAGGTCACCACAAACTCACATTCAGAGCTACAGCCTTTTTTTATTTAGCACCAGTCATGTTTAAAAGTATTCACACCCCTGAAATTATCTGCCTTAAACCATAAAAGTGTCACGACACTCTGCTGTGCAGCTTTCGCTTAGTTTCACTGACACGGAAGGGCATTAATGCGCTTCACGCCCCTGTTTACTCTGGATTAGGTATCAGTGATAAAAATGTGTGAGCGACAGGTCTGACTGTGCTGTTCACATTGCCATTAAAGTACACGGTGTTCAGTAATCTGTGGGTACTTTACGAAAAAACATGAAGTCCAAATGTGAAAAGCTTTTCTATGATTGTTAACATCAATGTGTATAGTGCAGTCTGCTGGCTTAATCCTCAGGCTATAACAAATTGTTGGTTTTGGTCTTTTAAGATGTCTTTATAATGTCATAAGTACAAAATAAAAACAACCCTGATCCATTAAAGGGGACCTATTCTGCTCATTTCTGGCTCCTTATTTTTATTCTTTTACTCTCCCAGAGTAGCTTTGCATGATTCACAATTCAAAATAATCCTCATTTATCTTAGTGGGCTTTTCTGCTGCCCCTCAGCTCATCCTCTGTCTCAAACCAGGTGTTTTAATTCCTCTCCTGGTAAGCCAACTTTCTACTGATTGGCTGGAAACTGAAGTGGGTGGGGCTTCTATGCTCAAAACCGCAACTCAGTTCTTGAGACTACTTTCAGGCTATCCCCTCTAACATCATACTTAAAGTAGAAATGGTGTTTCCCACAGAATAAAAATCTATTCTTGGTTTTGTTGAGAAAGAGGTGAAAGGACGCCGTCCTAAACTGATAAATAAATAATATCAATCACACTTTGAGATAGAGGTGGGCGATAGAAACGATATACGATAGAAACAATATAAATTTGGCCAAGATAGATGTAGGATGCAGCTGAGTTTTGGACCCAGATTACTCCGCGAAGCTCCTCACTACGGCAGCCGTAATGCTCTGACAATCCATCAAGCAGTGCGGCTTACCAAAGTTGTACTAAAACATTTTTAACAGATTTCTGCAGCCAAAATCGGTTCGAGGTCAGTAAGCACAACCAGAATTCATACATAAGGCACACTCTCGATTTTAAGTGTGCCTTATAGTGTGGAAAATACGTTATACAGAAGAAAAGAATATATCGTGATATACATAGTTACCGCACATGCTTCAAATTATATCGCGATATGAATTTTAGGCCATATTGCCCAGCCCTACTTTGAGACATTAAATACCGAGCCATCACCTGGCTCTCAAGAAAGTTCCTCATCCCACAGAGGAATGGTCTACAAAGAGGCGCCCACACAGAAAGCAGAGACTGAGAAATTGAGTGACGTCGAGCGACTTCTTGTGAAGTTTAACTTTGCGGTCAATGATTAAAGCAACTGCTGAGACAAGAGTGAGAATGCAGAATAGACTGATACGAGAGGTGATAGACGCAGTAGGTGGACAGAAGTGCTGAGCCACCTACACATTATACCTACAGGAGCTGCTAGATGCCGTGAAGCTCCTGGTGCACAGCTGTTGTGCTGATGTTAATGCCAGGGAGGTTTGGAGCTCGCAGTATATGCCTCAGCACCCAGCAACCCCATTCTGTAACTGTACGTGGTCACATGGCTGAGCTGCTGTGGTTCCTAAAGTTTTCCACTTTGCAATTATATCACCTAAACTTGACTGTGGAATAGTTAGGAAGGAATCTTGTTACAGGACAACTCTGGAGTGCACTGAGCTCATTCTTTCACAAATGTTTGTGAAAGCAGACTGCATGACTGGGTGCTTGATTTTATGCACCTGTGGCAAAGCAGGGCCCATAAACTCTACATTAGAGAGTTACCTAGGCAAACAGAGCGAATGTCCTCTAGTGACCAACTGTCGACTAGAGCTGCCCCTCGGGGCTGTGAAAGAGCTCCAGAGCAGAACTAGTACCAACCTCCTGTCAGAATAATGCTTTGACCAGCTTGCCTGTAGAGAAAGGACTAGAGCTAGCTGTTTAACAGCGATTGAAATGTCAAAATAAGAGTGAGGGGCTTGATAGTGATGTTAGATGTTAGACACAGACCTCCAATGGAGCTCTAACACCTCTGCGGTCTTAAAGAAGGCCCAACAGCGTCTCCACTTTCTGAGAATCCTCAGAAAAATGGACCTGAAGAAGGAGCTGCTGACTGTCTTCTACCGCTGCTCCATTGAAAGTGTGCTGACATATTGCATCGGTGTGTGGTTCTCCAGCTGCACCACAGCACACAGAAAGGCACTCCAGAGGGTCATCAACATGGCCCAAAAAATCATTGGACATCCTCTTCCCTCCCTGAAGGACCTGTACAGCACTCGCTGTCTCAAGAGGGCACGCAGCATCCTACGGGACTGCACACACCCAGGACACCGGGTGTTTAAGCTGCTGCCGTCTGGCAGGAGGTTCAGGCTGCTGAGGTCCCGAACAAATAGACTCAAGGACAGCTTTTACAACAGGGCAATAGCCCTGATCAATGCAAATAGCTGACCTGACTGGATACCTCCCTGGA
This sequence comes from Aulonocara stuartgranti, assembly GCF_965226115.1. Taxonomy (NCBI): domain Eukaryota; kingdom Metazoa; phylum Chordata; class Actinopteri; order Cichliformes; family Cichlidae; genus Aulonocara; species Aulonocara stuartgranti. The sequence continues at coordinate 4,757,824 of NC_138959.1, read as the reverse complement.
CTTTTTAGGGGGAGGTAACAATGTTTAAAACGATAACAATAATATTTATATTTATAACAAGGTGCAATAATAATTAATGTGCAATAATAACAGTGTGCAATACACATACACTTATTCTTCTTTTTTATACTAAGTTAATATACTGTGTTGTGTTGTTTGTTACGTTGTGATGTGTCATATCGTGTCGTGTTGTGTTATATGTAGTGCCGACGTAGGACAGTTTTTCCAATTTCATTGTACTACTGTACTATGTATGACTGTGCAATGACAATAAAGAGTTATCTTATCTTATCTTAGATGGCTGTAAAAATAAAAAAAATAATTGCAACATATACCTGTGTTGCACACCCAAGTGAAGTCTAGGTGTGGGAAACACTGTTCGAAAGATCTGGATGAAACTCAAATCTTTTGGTCATTGGTTTTGGCTGTATTTAACAACTATTCACCACTGTAACATGACAGGAAATAGAAAAAAACATAACATGTCCCTCTTGATAAGGCCTCACTAGGTTGCTGCACCACAATGTTTCCCACTGATATTACTGCACCGTCCCCTTCCTTTCTGTTTCAAAGCTCAAGAGTATCTACTCTCTGTGTCTCTAAGCTCATCGTACACTAACACACCATTGAAAAAAAAAAAACTGTTCCAGCAAACAACTACTAAAGATTTGATTTCTCTAATGAGGGATTATGTACGTATCTTGGCTTATTAGAGTGATATACCTCATGTGTGATAGATTGTGTAGATAAAATCAGCAGCATTTGACAATAAACAGTACAATCACGTCGTGGTTTTTAAGTGCACATCTCTTGATGCAACCTTGGTCAAACAGTGCAAACTCTTCGTTAGGGATGGGTACCGGTAGGTTCTGACATAAACGGTAGTAACCAGACCGAAAAGCAGCGCACATTTCGGTGCTTTTTTTTCTGAGCTGTGATACACTTCTTCTCTGCGTGAGTAGCTTAACGTTGTTCGTGTGTAATTTACGTTGAGTAGGCTAACCACGTTATTACATTAATGCATGTAAGGTGAACTAGCAAACATCATCATAGCTACATGCGGCTGTCTTCTTGTTTGATGGCAGATACTCCCTTCATCCTGGCCAAAAAGGCTAAAATGACCAAAGAAAAAGTGGAAAACAGTTAAACATTTTTTTGGACAAAGTTTGTGTTTTTTTCCATTGATTAAGCACTGCTTCCAGCCAAGAGTGATACCATATATGCCCTATAGCTGCAGAAAAGGCTAACATTGTTATCTTTTTACAAAAAAAACAGCTGAACATGAGAGGTTTTTGGACCAATTTTGTGTTCTCTATTCTTTAAGCACCGGTTTGAGCACCGTTTAAGCACCGGCACCGTTTCAAAAGTACCGGTTTGGCACCGGTATCGGATAAAACCTAAACGATACCCATCCCTACTCTTCGTACTATTTGTTCTGACTTTTATGGTGCTCCAGATGTTAGGATGTGTGGCATCTTTCAGAAAAATAAACCTCGACACATCTGACGCACCAGGCAAGCGGCCGCAAATATTAGGAATCATTTGCAGAACAGTCTGACCGAAGGTGTGACGTGTGCTAAAAGGTGACACACAGTGTAAGCAGGTTCAGACGCTGGTGATATACTCCGCCCCGTTAGCTGAGGCCTTGTCTTTATCTCCCTCTGTGGACACGCTGCTGTATTGGCAACCAGGAACGATGTCAATCGTGGGTGCCGCCGGGTCGGGAGCCGTGGGTGGCTTCACCTGATTCAGCGCCTTCCTCTCCTTTTTATCCAACCAGCAAAACGACACCATAAGGAACACGGCGGATGAGGCAACAACGGCACTGCAGGCAAAAAAAACATGGAAATAGTGGCCCGTTCTGTCTACCAGGATTCCTGGAAATAAAGAAAACATCAACAGTGTCAGCATTTTGACTCATGATAGCTTCTCGTCAGAGACGTCCAGAAATCCTTGGCGGTTTTTCTTGGCTAAATCTGTTGTACTAATCTTGCTTCATAGTGCAGTCCTCATAAGCGCAAACCTGTGGAAAATCACTGACCCAGAGCTTACATTTGTCATCCCCAGGGCAACTGTGGCTACAACTGTAGCTTGACTCCACCAGTGTGTGAATGTGAGAGTGAATGAATAGTGGAATTGTAAAGCGCTTTGAGGGCCCCGAAAAGCGCTATATAAATGCAATCCATTATTATTATTATTATTATTATTATTATTAGAGGTCAGTGTGATATTTGTTCACAGGCAAGTTCTCTATTCAAATCAGCATAATATATTCTGACTCCACCAAAGAAAAAGAAAAAAAAGACATCTTTTCAAACTGTGTTTATCTTCCATAACCGTGACCTCGGAAAATCCTTTTCCCCGTTATAATCAGCAGCACATCAGGTCAGATGTACAAGCAACATAATCCTGCCGTGACTTGTCTCTGTGGTTATGTCACTGTTCAGCTGGAGAAGCAGCCAGATAAACAGTCTAAGCATAACTGTCATCTGAGACGAAAGCAGCCCTGAGAGGGAGAGGAAGCCTCTGCCCTTTTCTCACTCTGCTGCAGCTCGAGCTCGCTTCTCCACTGAGAAGAACAAACTGTTTTTTTCTCTGTGCTAAACGGCCTCAACACCCTGCAGTGCCGCCTCCTCCTTCATTTCAGCCGTTCACATAACACACATGTGAAAACATGTGCACTGAAGCGTATGCAATCACACATGAAGGCTTTACTTTTTTGTTTTTTTATAGGTTGAACCAGATAAAAGGAAAAGATGAGTATGGAGCAGGAATTTAGATGGAGCTGGATTAATATTGACTTGCTGGCTTTTAAACTGACTTATCTACAGCAACAAAGCTCTGCCACTGATCAATAGAGGTCAGTGCACTGTAACTTGATAAGAAACATGAGGATAGATGAAAAAAATAACCATAAAGAAACAACCTGGTGCAAAAAATGGATGAAAATTCACCAAAGACTCAAACTATCATGTTTTTGTCATATGTTTGAGTTTGCGTTCTTTTGGCCTCCACTTTTATTTTGAAAGTATTTCTGCCACGAGATTAACTAATTAGAGAGACGAGTTTTCAGTACAGTGCTCTTTTAGCCTGGCTTGATCTTAAGCTGAACTGTTAACCTGGTCTGGAGTTGTGGTTTAAAATCATCGGCAAACTACGAATCACTAATGCTTTTCCGCAGCATCACGCACCTGTGTGAGTGGAGCACCTGTGCTACCCATCATATATTTTATATTTTTTACAGATCTTCATTATCTGATCATTTCTCTGACTGAAGTAGGCGGCGCTGAATCTGTCCGTTTAGTGAAAGAAAACAGCTAAATGATGCCTGAATTACAAACTTTTATGATAATCGCTCATTCTTACGGGAGTTTTATTTTTTGTCAAATCAGCTTCTGCCAGGAAAGCCTGGCTATGTTGAATTTGCTTCACCCCTCAGATCGGGGTTTGATGATGTTTCTGTGGCGTTTCTGGTTCTTGTGTCTGGTTTCTCCACCTTTTCTAATCTGAGTGTGCTTATCTAATCTTATGTTTACCTTTGTTAGAGTTTCTCTTTATGCTTCTGCCGTTACCCAGCCTCATTGTCATTTCACATTTGGATTGTTTCCATGCCTGTATTGAGCAACACATTTACTTCATCAAACGCACCTTTTGTTGTTACACCTGCCCTGTCTGAACTATGATACTGGTTACCTGGGAATAACTGAGCCTGCTTAACCTCCTAGGACCTGGCGTCCACATATGTGGACATCACATTTTGGGTTATTTAGACCAAAATACTCTATTTTGCTGTACAAGGGCCTGATATCCACTTACGAGGACATTATACTGCTACTGTTCTATCAAAATTTTAAATTTTAGCCATATGTGGCTCTTATTTTTCATAAAAACAAAAATAAGGTAAAAAAAAAAAAAAAATCTGGTAATTCTTTGTTTTTACATTCATCAGACCCCAATATGCCAAAATATCAAAGAGAAATTAAAAATGCATGCCGTGGAAGAGTTCGGGTCTTAGGAGGTTAAGACCAACTGATTTTTATATCACATTTTCCAGACAGACCAGATTCAGATTTCGTCATGTGTTGCATCTAACCATAACAGTTTCATTTTTAATTTCAAAAGGAAGGTCACATTTAGGCCACTGTTGAGCGGCCCACTGTTGAGCGGCCCACTGTTGAGCGGCCCACTGTTGAGCGGCCCACTGTTGAGCGGCCCACTGTTGAGCGGCCCACTGTTGATTGGTCAGTTTTAGAAAGATATGTTTGATTTTGTAGCCTGTTGGTCTTTTTTTTTTCTCGAAATCCATTTTAAACTAAGCAATAACTTTAAGTGACGTGAAGTCCTGAGAAAGGCCAAAGTGGGTATGAAAGGACTTTTAAGTCACTGAAGATAAACTTCTATAGAAAGTATTTTCCCCTTTTTTGGCAACTTGTAAACAGTCATGCATTTTTGGCATTGCTCCATCACTCAGACTCTTACTGGTAAAGGTCTCAAGTTGTTATGAGGCTCCAGCAGCCAAACAAAAAGGTGTCAGAGTCCTTCCTTTTGTTTGTCTGGAATATATACTACACAAAGTTCACAGTAACACAAAGAGGAAATACTTTCTGTCTACCTGAGACCATAAATTAGCTTCAGTCTGAAGGTTTAATTGTATTAACAGGGCTTTGGATTTTCTCCCCATCCCTTATACTATGGTGCTCTTAGATGGAATCTCCTTAGGGCCAGTATAAACCTGAGCAAACCTGTTCCAGAGTTCATGAGGTTGCCTTGAAGTCCCTGAAAAAATTTAAGCCAATCCTTTAAGCAGCTCTTTAGCTGTTCCCCCAGTCCCATACATCATGCAAAATCTAAGCCAGTGATGCAGAAAACATGAAGAGAGACTACAGGCAAAAATTATTTTGCATATTTATACCTCCAGGGTTTTTACTGGCTTTATGGTTATGGTTTCATGGGATAAAAAAGTGTGACCTACATTCTCTTCACATCTCTCACTCATGATAATATCTATATTTCCTTTACCTGCCAGTGGAGGCCCAATGAGCAGCGTGACACTCTCCATGACAGCAAGGAGGCCAAGGGCTGAGGGAAAGCAGCTCATCTCCACTACATCCATGAGGACAGTAAACATCAGGGAGCCCACCACGCTCATGGAAAGCCCGTAGATCACCACGTAAGCCAGCAGTACATGGAAGCTGGGCCCGATGCAGCAGATGCTGTTACTGAGCCCATTGACAAGCAAAGCTGCAGAAAACACGTAAACGTGTCGCCCTTTGAACCATGGCATGTTAAAGACGATGCCAAACGGTGGCCGCACCACGATGTTGACGATCCCCAGGATGGACAGCAGGTACGCAGCCTGACTCGGCTCCATGTCATTTGCTGTGGCGTAGGGAACCAGATACACCAGAGGTACCACAAACCCGAGCATCGTCCACGTGATGCCGATGGAGTACACGCGGTAGCGCAAGTTATTGCAGAACTGATTGAAGGCCATGTGTTTGCTCAGGAAAGCTAACATGGAGCTCCAAATCGTCCTCACCCTCCCTTTTTTCTTGCTCTCACTATTCTCATCTGGCGGAGGAGGTCCGTGGTTCATCAGCGGCTGGCCACGATGCCTTTTGGGCTGGAGGGGCCTCATCACAGCTCCACACACACAGCAGTTCAGCAGGACGGCCCCCAGAATGAGAAAACTTCCTCTCCAACCGTACTCTGTATGGAGGTAGTTTCCCAGGACAGGCAGAGCGCACAGTCCCAAGGCGGTGCCCGTGGAGGACATGGCGTTGGCAAATACACGGCGACGCACAAAGTAGTGTCCCAGGATTGTCACAGCTGGTTGGAAGCTGAAGCAGAAACCAAGACCTGAAACAATGAAAGATGAGTGACATTTTTATTATCAGCGATAGTGCTAATGGATTATAAAGTATAAATGTAGAAAAGTTCTATTATGTTTAATCTATCCTGAGTAACACTAAATGTTTTTTGCTAATGCTTTTATTTTTATTCTATTATTTTTATTATTCTAAATTTGTCAGACCTCCCTTCAAGGTAACCTCCTTGTGCACCTCTGGACAACAGCTGGTAGAAGTCATGTACTGACCATTGTGAGACCATGTGCGGTGATTTAACTGCAAACCTCAAACTAAAACATTTAGCTTTCATTTTTAGGATTAGGGCACGTGATGAGAACTTATACTCCAGCTATGACAAAGCCTGAAGTGTAGTTCATTAGGACAGAAACATGACCAGGAAACATGGTTACATGAGCAACCTCGGTTCTATGAAACCATATTCCACTATGGAAAGCATGTTTTATCTTAGACCATTTATTTAGTTTAAGACAAATACTTTCAGAGATGGTCCACCAACCTCTTATATCATATTCTGGCCCCAGACAAGTCACTCAACATCTGTGCTACTATACAGATCTGACTTACTGCGAATTCGTCCACTCCCAGAAAATTAAATCATGATGAAAGGTTTATATTTTGAAACACTTGCAGATGCATAAGTCCAAGAGGAAAGACATGGAAGTAGTCCAGAGGTACCTTGGGTAAGGCTTCTCCTTTTATGCAGGGAGTACCAATGATAACATTTTAAAAAAATAAGATAAAGCAGTAAAATTTTTGTATCTGTATCTTTATGAGTTTACCACAAAAATGAACAGCCACAACTATGGAAATTAGACCAAGGCTGTTATGAAGTGAAATTAGAGTTTTAACTTCTTTTGAATGTCTGTATGTCAAATTTAAGTGATATAAAAGATGTAATGATGCATTTACAGTTGTCCAAAATCTGTCTGCTTTGGTCTACAACAACCAAACAAATATTCGGCACAGCTGAACTCTACCTGTGCCTGCCCTTTGATGCTCGGCAGGTAGCTGTGTGTACCCATGGCAATGAAATGTGTGCTGGGATAATAAATCTACTGAGTGCTTGCTGACCTGTAATGACCCCGGCGGTGATGTAAAGCTCAGTGATTGACTGGGTAAATGAGCTGGCAGCCATTCCAAGCCCGCTCAGGACCCCTCCCAACATGATTGTCGCTCGGCAGCCAAGTTTCTCCACCAACATGCTACAAAAGGGACCTGTGGATCAAATTTAATGCTCTTAGTTTAATACCAGAACCCGAGTGGGCAAAGGCCTTAATCCTCCAGCACATTTCACATAACTTGTAATCTGCACCGACTGGATGACCTTCAAAAGAACCGAACATATGACTGAAAATATGTCTGCTCATTCATTTACACTGTGCACAAGATGACACATCTGTTTCTTACTCACCTGCCTGCCAGTGAGATTAGATTTCATCTTACACTACCTTTTGTGTGTAGATTTCTCAATCTCTAACACATCATCCTGACTCACCTGCCTGCCATGAAAAAAATCTCACTGTGTATACTTGAAAGCTTGAGCAAATATAGCAGTGTACACTGTTTAAAGGTCAGGGGTGTCAAATTTAACACGGCCTATCTCTGTTGTTAAACAGCAGATCTGCTAGATATTAATGGGGGAAAATCACTGAACTAACATGTTTAAAACTTCAGTTTTTGCGCCATTAAAAAAAATTTTAATCACGCTATTCTTTATCAGAATCTTTTAGACTGTGTTTATTCTAAAGTTACAGTTTTAATAACTCATGAATCACTTCTTAAGCTCACAAATCAGGCCTGGGACAAGGCTCCCTCATGCAATTTACTGGAGATAAACCTAAGCCTGTCCAATTAGCTCTGAGCCTCTAAAAAAGCTAAAAGTCTGCACAAGTCACATCTTGACTGTTTGAATAGAAATGGATGCGAAAAAACAAAACAACTATTATTGTGTACATCTTAGACCAAAACATACATTTACCTCTGGTTTGTTCAGAGCAGCATTAAAGGATGAGTCTGACATTACTGCATAACATCCTCATCGTAAACCTTAAAAAATAAACTTGAAGTGCTGCTGTGTTAAAGCTTTCCCAAGCCCATATTTTTCTGATGTGTATCAAATGGCATTTTTATGCTCTAGTTCTGCTTTTACATTTCATAAATAACATAAAAGCTAATTTCCTCTTCATCAAAAGCTCCTGTATTGTTGATCTCGTTGTTATCGGTCAATCTAATATTGCCACATACAACAATTATCACTATCTGTATGGGTTTTTTAAAGATTCATTATAAATCCCGATTATTTTGACTAGCTTATATATTATGTTCATTTTACTATCCCCCCGTGAAAGGGATGTTACGTTCTGTGTCTGCGTTTTGTTCAATGCATGTCGCCTGTTCATACTTAACAGTCATCGTGATGTAATGTTGTTCGAGTAAACAGTAAACGTGTGAGGACTTTAAATGGCCCTTATGAAGGGTTTTTGCTAATAGTGTGCTGTATTTTCAGAAAATGGAAGGAAGAAGTTTGAAGGAGAGGAACTTAAGTTGCATAGGAGTGCACTTAAACAGGCAGTTACCAGTTGTTCAGGTGTTGTAGGCCTCAGGCTGCTTCTGATCAAACGCTCGCATATAATTGCATTTTATACTGAATGTGTGAACTCTTCCCTCATCTCAAATAAAAACTATGATGCTTATTACTTTTTTTTGATAAATGTTGTTGAAATTTATTTGGGAGTGAAGAAATTGTAAAGAGGAGGAACTTTATCCAACCATTGCGATAACACTGAGATAAACCATGGGCTGATTTCCACTATCTTTTTATTCTAGCATTTTAAATATTGACAGTTCAAAACTTATAAGACAGATAAGAAGTTGCACTATGTGCACCCGCTCATCACATAAAACTTATTTCTAATCTTTCTAATGAAGAAAGGACTCTTGGACATAGATAAAGGACCATAATCCTTCCAACTTGTGTTTCCAGGGGTTAAATCTCCAAACTAATCTCCGTTTTTGGATGGATTTAAAAGGAAGCCAACAGAATAAGAATAATTGTGTGACGCCTTCTTGTCATAAATCTACAATCTGCGGATATGAAAATGATGAAGATATGAAGATCAGAAATAAAAAAAGTGCTATAATTTGGTCCCTGATTTTAGTCTCTGTCTCTCAGTTTTGGCCCCTGTGGATGGATTCCTCCACCTAACAGCTGTGGGTTGATTTGCTTTATACCCGATCCATCTGTATACAGGATTAAGGATGATATATACAGACTTCTATAGTTTTATAATGTCATACTCATAGTAAATCTACTTTGGATGGATACAACATTATGGCTTATTACCAACATCCCTATGGAGAATATGGTACTAGAGGTACTAGAAAATACTTCTAGTACCTCGCTGTTGAGTTTTTGTTGGACCTCTCTGACCCGTTTGGCCTGGGGGTGCAAAAAGAGAATGTAAAATGTGGGTGATGTCACTGTGGCTATATTTATAATTTATATACAGTACATTTTATTCTTGGTAACCAGTGTCTATCATGACCCTACACAGTACAGAGAGGATCACGGTAAATAATAAGTCAACAGTAATATCTTCTGAAAGTCAGGAAACATTAGACCTTAGATAATCATGCCAGACTAAGTACGTCAGTTTAGTTTTGTTTAACTGCTATTAAAAGTGACAATTTATTGCTAAATCAGCTATTTTAAACTAATCTAATAAATCTGAAAGTTTTGATTTATGATAGGATGAGCTTCTTTTGAGTTTTACTTTTCATCAGCACAGGAATGAAGACTTCAGAAGGAAAATAGCCACTCTAAGGTTTGCATTATTTCTTCTGTCAATGAAACACTTGAGGCTGTGGGAAATGACAGGACTGCAGCTTCTCATGGAATAACCTTTAAATCAACATCACACAGCAAGACAGGTTAAAGCATCCTCAGTTTCTCTCTCTATCTGGTTTCATACTTTCCCTGAACAATAACAGCAACTGCAAACTAAAAACTACCCTCAGGCCAGGGGGCATTAAAGGGCAACTTCAGTAGTATGGTAAATTCTAGTTATTATTCTCTTAAATTACACCAAAATGAGTAAATTAGGCTTGGAAAAACTTGGGTCTGGTTTATTTCCTGGTCTTCTAGCTTTACCTCCTGCATGAAGCGCTGACGTCATGATGGAGGGCACCCAGGAGGTTTCGCTGTTGGTTGCGTGGAACTCATTCTGCAAGTCAGTGTAGAAGATTCCCACGCAGGAGGGAAATGCCAGTGTCAAAGCCAGGACAAGTATAGTGGAAACCAGCACCATCCAGCCCCAGCCGCCATCTGGAGCTTCGACTGCTCCTGTTACAGCCACGGATACTCGGCGCCCTCCTTCCTGTCCCCTCTCCTCCAATTCACAATCATCGGCCTCCTGGATTTTCTCATGGTCTATACCGTTGGCCTGCTGGAAGATCTTGGAGGCCTCCGAGTGGAGGATGCGATCACTCGTCCCGCTGATTCCATTTCTCTGAGTCATTTTCTGCTTGGCAGTTCAGGCAAGGCTCCTGTGTTAGTTCTGGAGGGTGTGTGATTGCACTTGCTGTCCATGTCACTGAAACTGCTGTAACCTTTATAGACCCTATAATCAAAAAAACCAAACAACATGTCAGGTATAATCGTGAGTGGTTTTCATTAGAAGTAAGGTTAAACTTTGGCACTAGTTGGACTATCTAAATAACCGACAGACATACTGTGCTGATCTCCATGTGATTTAAACCAGAGCCCAACTGATACATAATTTTCAAGCTCGATACCTATATTTGGTGTTTTATAAATCTGATACCTGTATTTTTTTTTATCTTACTAAAATAATGTGATAATGCATTTAAAAATCAATTAATTTTACTATCACAACAAGTTGTGGATTACACCTTTATGTTTAGCCTAACTTGACTCGGCTGATTTCTTAAACACCTTAACAGGGAGATGCTCATATTTCTTACTTTTAAAATTTTCATTTATCAGCCAACAAATAAAAATTATTTGCTGATACTGATTTATTGGTGTCCAAAATATCTATTAGGCTATGATTTAAATGATTTTAACAAACAGCACCTTTTACACCTTGCTAACTAAGCTAGGTAGCATTATCTGATAACTTCAGCACTCCACCCTAGAGCTCAATTGTGGTCACTTTGGTTAATAACAAAGAACAATAAAAATGCAGCAGTCCACACTTTATAGTGGCTCCAACCATGTTTTAAACAAATTCTTAAGAGTTTAAAGTGAAATGACAGGAAAGATTAAGAAATATAGCATTTATGTTCACCTCAGGATAAAGTCCAAGCAATATTAATACATGTTAGCATGCTAACAAGCTAAACAAAAAAATAAAACATTCAAACACTAAACAGGTCTAATATTGAATATCATTCTGCAAAATGCTATACTTAAGAGATAACAAAGCTATTTAATTAGATGACAAGTCAAAACCTGAAACAGTAGTCAAAATAAACAAATGAATAGCCTCTCAGCTAAAAAGCTAAGCATCTTTATTGAGTTTGTTCTAACAAGCTAACCCTCATTGTTGTGTTTGTATTAGCATGCTGACGAGCATCCTAGCAAGCTAAGGTGCTTCTTTCAGTTGGTGGTTTAAACATACTGAATTTAATTAATAGCCCTATTATCATAGTAACCACCATGCTAGCAAGCTAAGCGGCTTCATTAAGATCCCTTTATAAAGTTAAACTTCATTACAGGACACATGGGCATGTTTACAAACATCAAACAAACAACTTTAGCCTTGGTAAAGTTTTAACAAAGGGTTTTGAGGTTGTTCATCGCATTTTAACTGAACACTGTTCCAGAGGTTTTAAAGTTCAGCCAAGTCATCTTTATTTCTAAAGCAGCAACACTGACCAAAGTGGGGAACATAGAAATAAAAATACATGAGAATAGAAAAGAAAATATTAAAAACAGAATTAAAATACCAACACAAAATAAAAACAAAATGCCAATTAAATCTCATCAATATTAGTGCTTTTAAAACTTAATTGAACCCATATTTACCTCAAACCACTGTTGAAAAGGTACGGAGCCCCGAAGGGGACATGGGAGGAAAAAAACATTAAGACGCAAAACTTTTGCGAGATTTCGCAAAAGTTTCATACATCTCTGAAAACGTCGGAGCACTTTTGCAAATATGTGATGTCTTCTAAACCGAGCAGATATCTGACGTTTACACAACTACATTCACGTCTCAAAATATCTTAAAAGTGTATTTTGTGACCCAGAAAGAGTAATATTACAACTAAGTAGCTGCCGCCATTGTTGGAATTCAAAAAGTTTTGCGAGAACTTTTGCGAGATCTCGCAAAAGTTTTGCGAGATCCCGAGTTTGTTTTGCGAGATCTCGCAAAAGTCAGTCTTAATTTTTTTCTCTCCCATGTCCCCTGCAGGGCTCCGTAAAAAGGTAAACTGTCTGCTGTAATTTTACTCACTTTGCTCTGACCCTAAAGGACTCACAAAATACCAGCAGAGCCAAGGTTATAAACACAAGGAAATCAGACAATGACTCTTTATTAAAACAGGTAATCAGTTACGGAAAACCAGGGGAATGTCCGAGTTATAATAACCTCACTGGCTGGAATCAAGGTTTGTACATCCTGAAATAAAGGAAATTAAACTTGGCAACGCATACCAGCCGACAGACGGGTGACTGTTGTGTTGCCACAATCATTAGGAATGATTTAGCTGCAGTCATGAATCATCCCATGATTTCTCCTGTGTGCAGAATGAAAGCCCCCACGGGACTACAGCGTCTACATTTCCAGTTAAAGGCTTTCACTTATCAGCATTTCAAAATAAGTTTAGACTGTGAGCGCACTGACAAAAGAAGGGTCAAAAAGGTTGAGGGACAAACGTGGCGTGGAAAGGGAGACTTAAGTTTACACTAACATGAACTCACGCAAACCTTTGAATGAATAGCCCTATTTTACTGTAAGTACCCTGGCAAAACATTTCCCAAAGATACAATTTCCAGTTGTGTCAACTACAAAGCAGAGAAATATCTTCACGGATTGTATTCCCAACTCACGTGGACACAATTTTGCACCTTTACAGTACTGCAACTATAACTTTAAGTTTTAAGTGGATGTTGTTACCTAAAGGCAGGGGTGTCAATCATTAACTAAAATGAGTTTGACATCCCTGCATCAACGGCATCGAAAGTCATCACCCTCTGGTTCCACTCGCTTTAATAAGCCATGATAACTAGCCTAACCACCAGTGTGCTATGCAAACAGAAATTTGCACATTACAACCACTTACCATTGAAGCTGGTAACTAGGGGTGGGTTTTGGTAATCGATTAAAATCGATTCTGGCTTGGATAACGTGATATTGATTCATTAAATCCTGAATCGATTTTTTAATATAAATTTATTTTGCCCAAAATGCCAGAATCTCAGGTGAAACCTCACAAAATTTCAACAACCACCAATCAGCTAAAACAGTAAATGAGAGCAGGAACTGCACAAAGACGTAAACACAAAGCGCAGATCCGCAGATCAGAATCAGTGAGATGTCGCCTTTCTCACCCGACGGCAGGGACACGGTCAAGGCTGAAAGCCAACAGCTCGCCGATTCTGATGTTTTGGCGGCTCCGCACTTTGTGTTTACGTCATTTTTTCGCTGATTCTAAAGCTGTTAGTTTTATCTCTCTCCAAACAATACTGACTGAACCAAATTCAAATTCAAATTCAAATTTTATTTGTCACACACACACAACCATACACAGTATGACATGGGGGTGAAATGCTTGTAGCTGTACAATGCCCGACCATTAAATGACAGAAGAAAAGTTCTACAATATTTACAATTTACTACAAAAATTTACAAATTAACTTAGGAACCAGCAGCAAAAGAAGATCCAAACTACGCTTCACATAAACATCGTCATGAATTCACTCTGACTTTTGCTGTTTTGCTTCTACCACAATAAAAATCACACTTTATGCACAGCTCTCCCTCTCTCTCTCTCACACACACAGTACACTTCAAGAACAGTTTCCCGTCTAAAAATCTGTTTTCTGCATTATTTGCTTGCTTGTTACGCACAAGTCTACCGTAATTTACAGCGCTGTCGGCCGCTGTTTTTTTCCCTTTTACTTACTTCCGAAAAGAAAACCTAATTTCTGCTGTTCAATGGGCTACTGAACAAATTTAAACTTTTTAAAATTATGCAAAATGCTTAGCAGTGTCTCTGATAAAACCTCTGTAACTTCAGAGGTAATGTTCATAAGTTGATTAATGTGTTTCTTTCGTTTTTGATGTACTGCAGAATATTTTTTATAAAATCCCAGGCAAAGAAAATCACCTTCATGTTTTTCTGTGTTTTATCTTCAGCTGCTTTGACACAAAGGCATGTGCTGTGATGCTCACACCTTTGATAAAGTCTTGCGAGTGTCAGCTTCCTTTTTATAGATACAAAAATATGCAAATGTACTGATCTGAATTGTAACATTTCTGACTGTCTGAGGCAAAATTTCCCAGATTTAAATCGAATCATTTGAATCGAATCGTGGATCAAATCGATTCGGGACCTTGTGAATCGGAATTGAATCGATTCTAGAAATCAGTGACGATACCGAGCCCTACTGGTAACCCTGATCAGCTTGTTATAATGCCCAGACCACCCACCTAGGCATTATTCCAGACCTTGCACCTGTTAAGAATAACATTAAATGTTGCTTAGCCACCTTCTGTGAAGGTAAAGACTAAAGGGTTTGTTGAGACCCTTCTAACCCCTTCACATAACTGTAAAACAACAGGACATTATACACTCATACAGCAACTCAATCACAAGCCAGTAAAAGGTTTATTCTCCTTTGTCACTCTAATGTGGACAATGTTTTAAAAAGTGAACATTTTGTTTTATTCGGTGACACCTGAAATGTTTTTTCCATTGGGTAAATGATCACTTTGAAAGAAAGAATTGTAGCAAAATAGCTAAACTTAGCTGTATTCACATTACAGCTAAGTTACAATGTTCAATTAATGTTACAATGGTCCATTAATGTAGATATCTAATCTGCCAATCAGTTGACAGATATGCAATGCATTAACAGTGTGTTTCTGGATAAGTCAGAAAATTTTAGTGGAGCATGCCCTTCACTCGAATTTTCCACTAGTAAAGAGACCAGCAGACCAACATATAGTTAGCACACATAGTTAGCATTCCAAGATGGCGGCACTGAACGTAAACAGTGTAAACCGTGCCAAAACTGTTAACTCTGAATCTGTACAGCCATTGTTGTGTATTTTTGACTTACTAAGCCATATGCAGAGCACTGACCAGGCTCTATCTGTGAATTTGATTTTTACGTGCAAAAAAATAAGTATTATGCTATAAGTTTCCTGAACCTTGGGAGTGGCGTCACTCCCAAGTTCCAATATCCAAGTTCCGAGGTATCTGGAATGTGGCAATAGGCATGTAGATAAGGTCAAGACAAACCACTGAAGTTCAAACTGGGCATCAGAATGGCGAAGAAAGGTGATTTATGTGCTGGGATTTTCAAGAGGACCATCTGCAGGTTTACAGATAATTATCCCAAAAAGAGAAAACAGCCAGTGAGTGGTACTTCTCTGGGAGAATTTGCCCTGTTGTCACGCTTGCTAGGGAAGAAAGTGAGGCTCAGTTTGAGATCTCAAACTGGTTTCTTGAACATTACAAGGACTTTACTGTACCATGACGTCCCCATTGTCCCCAGATCTCAATTGGAAAACGCACCTTGGGATGTGGTGAAACAGGAAAGTTGCATCACAGAGCCGACAAATCTGCAGCGACGGTGTGATGCTATCGAGTCAACATGAACTAACATCTCTGAGGAATGTTTGCAGCACCTTGTCAAATCTCGTGTCTGAGGATAAAACGGTGGTAGCTTTCTGACTTCTCGACTATAACAAAACCTTAAACTAAATAACTGACTCTGACAGTTAGACATTTGATTTATTGTTAATATCACTTTCAGGGTTAGCACACAGCGGTTCCTTTTTTTTAACCCAGGAAGCTACATCGCTCTTTTAGAGTTCAGTACTATTGTACTTTGGTTTTAGCTCTGTGACGCGGAGCTAAAAGTTAGGCATGCTTTGAACAACTATGCAAAACCGGCGTCTATGCAGCTTTTGTTTGAGTAGTGAAGTCACCCACAGGGAAATTCAGAGCTTCTGTCACTTAATTTATGATGAAAATGTATGTCAAGAAAAACAAAAATCAGACCCCAGGGAACAATTTAACACACATATGTTGTTGTTTGTTTTTATTATGAGGGAGACATGCTTCAGCTCCTTACATCTCCTCCTGTGTTTTCCCCTATAAAGTGTACATGTCTCTCTTTCTGAGTGGGTGAAAATGAAAGGTCTGACATCCTGTTTCCCCATTTTCATTCTTTGCACACTGCACAGCTGCCTGCAGATACTCTACACATCTCATGACTGTAGCTGGAGGTGTCTGAAAGGAGGGGAAGCAAATATTAGGAGAATAATCTGGAGTTTTTCCCTTTTTTTGAGCAGCTGATTAGAGATGCTGAGCAGCTGATCTTTCATGTGGGACAGCCCACGGAGAGGATGGCAGCGCTTCCTAACTGTCACTCAGTGCATTTAATATTAACGTATCTCTGTATATATACTCATCAGACTCAAATTGAATTTCCCCTTGCTCCACATTTCATCTGCATTAAAATGCGTTCTTCCCCCCGACACACACACACATTCACCCACGTGGCAGCTCGTCATTTTTCGTCTTATTTATGGCAGGAAAGCATTTCTAAAGCATATCTAGAGCTCAGACCCCATCGAAATGGCTCAAATGTTCCTTTAATATGCTTTGTTCCCTTCTGTGTAACAGACAGGCGAATATTCCTAACATCCAGCACTTTCGCAGCAAGGAGGAAGCGATTTAAACATCAGCCTCTCCCGTGAATTTCTACACAAACATAAAAGCCGTTACTCGCCTTGTTTTTGAGCCGATTCTGGTCGTCCGTGTCCGGGTTTTTACGGCAGCTCCACGGGCGCCGTCTCTCCACGGTGACTGTCGGAGGAGCAGCAGCAGTCCGCGGGTGTGCTCGTCACGGAGATCCTCAGTCCGTGGGCGGAGACAGCAGCAGGGTGGGATGCGAGCTGCGCAGGCCCCAGCTGCTACACCGATGTTTCTGTGTTTGTGCCAAAGTGATATCTGGTGTTTCTATGTGTAATGTGTGTCTTTATTTATATTGTTAATAGACTTTAGTGAACAGGGTTTACAAAGGGGCTATATCTACAATAAAGAAGTTACCTGTTTTGGAATTATCTACATGACCGCGTTATTGTACCCAAATTATAATCAATTTAGTCCATGTTTGGACACTTAAAATATCTTCATAGAACGATTGTTATATTTGTTATATTTCTGCTACCCTCGTGGCCTCACACTTAAAGGGGGGGGGGGGGGGGGGTTAATGTCAGTGAGATTTTTAAAATGGATAAATAAAGAAGTCAGTTTGCCAAAAACGGTGTGGCTTCTACCTGTCTCAGGGGATTTGCTGATTTCACGTATGAGGGCTATATTAGACATATATTTCACATATTACAGGCCAAAGGGTGATTTATAGCAGTTTAAAAACCAGAAATCACTTTTTTTTTGGCAAATGATCATCTTTTGGCACAGGAGATTGCTTACTCTGGCTGTGCTGCACCTTACTTATGACGTTCTGTTTACTTTTTAAACCTTAAAAATTCTAACTGCACTACATCACCTAACTCTGGTTAATGCAATTGTATCACACCTTTTGCTCTTGCACGAATTGCTGATAATTGAAACATCCTTCAATGTTGAGCTCGAAGAGTTTTCTTCTTCTTTGGCCATGTTCTCTCAATAATGCACACCTTTTGTTTGTTGCTTACTTTTCCCGTTTCTTTTATTGACAGCAACACCGGAGGGAAAACCATACATTCATTTTTAGCAGTTCGCGCTTCACAACATACGGAACAGGAAGTGATGTCACCTATAATCACCAAAATAAAATCATTTCCAAAATAAAATGACAATGAGAAAACATCTTTCACAACATAAGATAAATTAATATATTTACTCGTGAGAACACAAATCTACCACCCCCTTGTTCTCATGCTGTTAACCCATAGCATCTTATGCATTTCCAAAGAACCATTTTTTAAACTTTCTGAGTCTTGCTCTTGTAACTGGTTTTGTCAGTATGTCTGCAGCCATTTCTTCTGAGGGACAGTGTTCAATGCGGATTTTCCCTTCGTTTACCGCTTCACGAATGAAGTGATATTTCACATCAATATGCTTCGACCTCTGTCTGTTCACTGGGTTTTTACTCAAAGCAATGGCCCCTTGGTTATCCCCAAACAGTTTAGTACATGTGTACCTTTTTCTGTCCATGCCATTTAACAGTTGGGTTAAATACATGCTTTCCTGAGTAGTGGTTGCAAGACCAATGTTCAAGTTCAAGTTCAAATTTTATTCGCCACATGCAGTGGCAGGTTGCCCTGCAGTGGAATGAACCCGCCCCCCGACCTTACACACACAACACAGACATCACATGGGGATACAAGTCAGAGAACGGTTGCATTACAGAAAAACACTGAAATGTACACTACAATGGGAAAGTACAAGAGGAACAAAAGAGACCTCCACTCATGCTGGGCTATAGAGGACAGCATGAGAACAGGAAACAAAAAAACTCCTCTGCACAGAAAGCACACAACATTATAGAGCACGTGACCAGCAACAGGGTTGGGTAGGGGATAAGGAGTAATCCCAGGCAACACAGCAGCCATCCTGCCACTGCGCCGACTCTCCAGCGCGGGCCCAGACCCGCCTCATGTTCCCAGGAGCCAATAAGCATCGAAGGCATTGGAAGGGGAGGGGGGATGTGTGAGTGCTTATCAGTGTAAGTGTATGTGTGTGCGTGTCCATAGTTCAGCTGAGACAGTGTCCTCCGCCCTATCAGGCTAAGTAAACAGTCTACCAGCCAACCCAGGTGGCCTTGCACAGAGTGGGAAAAACAGTCAACACACAGTCGTTATCAGGGAGTTTTTGTTTGGTTCAAGCCTTGAGCCAACAGCTGGCGCTGAGGGGATATCCGCATTATGATGCTGATGTTGTTGATTTTTCTTTTATGCGAGCAGCTCATGAGAATTTCAAAGCTGTTCTTTAACACTCCGACACTGGTCTCTCAATCTCCCGTTGGAGAACCGCGAGCTTCTCCATGATGTTATCAAACTTGCGCTCCGTGGTGTTGTCATTCTTGTGCTCAGAGAGCCAATTCTGAGAACTCACGACTGCAGTGAGCTGTTCCACGATGTAATCCAACTTTCGCTCAGAGGTGTTATTCTGAGTATTCACGGCAGCCGTAAGCTTCTCCAAGCTCTTAACCATGCTGCACTCAGTGAGCCCATTCTGAGAAGTCACGCCTCGTCCCATCGTTTCAATCCCAGCGGGCAGCCTTGGGGGGGTTTGAACAGCCGGTTCCGCTCTCTTAATTCTCCGATAAGCCAGGGCCAAGCCAGCTCCGATCAGCAAGAACCCTGTTATCATGGTTCCGAAGAGGTAGATATCGTCAGCGTCCTCGATCGACAGTCCCGCCAGGCACACGACCCTCCATTTCTGCCATCCGTCCATCGTGTATCCGGCAGGGAAAGTCCCTCCAGGGAACTCAGCCTCTCCCGAGCCCAGACTTCTTGTTGAGAAAAGGGTGTCAAAAGCATTCAGAGACCAGTTGATCAAATCCACAATTCTCTTTTAGGTTTTAGAGAACAGACTGTGAGAGAGTGTTCCAGGGAAAGTAATACACACGAGACAAGACAAGGACACAAGAGGCTAAGCAGGGAAGATAAGGGGAAGGAGGAGAGGAGAAAAGTGCGACTGCCTTCGCCGAGAGTCAAACGAGAAGCGCTTTTCCGCTTTTCCTTTGTTATCAAATTTCTCTGTTTCTTCGTAGGTTGCTTTTAAATTGTGTGAATGTTAAATCTTCACTGCTTTGAGTTGTGTGAATAGCAAATGGCTTGTAAGCTTCAGGAAGCCCCTTTAAAATCATAGCGATAAGTCGTCCATCACTGATAACTTCTTTTGCATTTCTTAGGGAGGTCACTGCTTTTTCAGCTCGGATAATATAATCTGTCACTGTCTCATCTGGTTTCTTCTGTAAAGACGTCAGCTCTGTGTACAGTGCGATGATTCTGGACTTGCCTTTACTATCGTAGTGGTCACGTAGTATTTTTAAAGCTTTTCTTCCATCGTCAGTCGCATCTCTCATTACCAGTGAAAGGCTTTTATCATCGAGAAAATGAATCAGTTCAGCGTAGCATTCAGAATTCTTCTCTGCATCTGGGTTAGTGGTTGATAATATAGTGTCCTTTAGACCAATGATCCGTATGTGGCCGAGAAACTTTGGCTACACGGGTATTTTTGAAAACTGAGATTTTCCTTTTTCGTTTTAAAAAAATAATTCCGTCCACACGTAAACGCAGAAATGAAGGAAAATGCTGCTAGGAACATGCCAAAGCAACAGGTGGCGATATGTTGGCCAATCAGAAGTCTAGAAGCCTCGGTGGGAAATAGTAAACAAAGCTGGGGCATAGAAGCAGCACAGTCGTATGTGTGGAGGGACAGTAATTGTGTGTGCATATGTAAGCATTTAAACACTGCAGAGAGTACAATTAACAGTAAAAGTATTGTAGAAATTCATTTCACCAAAACAATAACGTGGCGCACAGTGTGACGTCAGAAAAGGCGCACACCTTTGACGCTAAGTTTTCTGTCCACACATAAATGCAAAAACGAGTTTTCGAAATTATCCACCCTGGCCGGCGTTTTTAGAAATCTCCGTTTTCAGTGACCGAAAACGCCGTTTACTGTGGACGAAAGGTGCAAACGCATAGAAAAATCTGCGTTTTCAAAAATACCCGGGTACGTGTGGACGTAGCCTTTGCCTCCCAAAGTTCGTAACTGTTTTCGTCTCCGTTGAACACTAACCTCTGCCATCTTCCTCCTGTTGTGTCAGGTCTGGGCCCATAACCTGTTGAGCTCAAAGAGTTTACTTCTTCTTCGGCCATGTTCTCTCAATAATGCACACACTTTGTTTGTTGCTTACTTTTCCCGTTTCTTTTACTGACAGCAACACCGGAGGGAAAACCATACATTCATTTTTAGCAGTTCGCGCTTCACAACATACGGAACAGAAAGTGAAGTCACCTATAATCACCAAAATAAAATCATTTCCAAAATAAAATGACAATCAGAAAACATCTTTTACAACACAAGAAAAATTAATATTAATAAACTCGTGAGAACACAAATCTAACATTCAATAAACATTCCTTTGACAAACTTTAAGGGGATTTTTTTTAATGTATACTGTTACAAACTTGCATGTTCATGTGTTTGTTTTGTGCAGGTGTTATATCTTTTTATGTTAATTCAGCTGTGCCAGGGCCCTGCTCCGATTGGTGCGTGGATACACCACCCCGATGTGACTGGTTCCAGCTGGAGGACCCGCCCATTAAAAGGAGGCTGGAGCGCTACAGCGGAAGAGGTCCTCGCGTTTCTCCTCATAACCAAGCGGTGTTCCTGTGGCAGCCGCTGGCTGCAGTGCGCTTAAAAGTTGTGGAAGTGGAGTGGGTAGGGGTGAGCTGCCGTTTCTTTTGATCACCCGTTTTCTCCTGTTTTGACTTAGTTAAGGAGGTCAGCCTCTGTCTTTATTTTTGACTTTGTTTTGGTAAGGTCAGGGGTGCAGGATTTGTGTAGATTTTTGTTTATTGTTTTGGCCTTGGCTCACCCTGAAGTGTTGACACTCCCGTTTTGTTGTTCCTTTTTTCCACATTGTAAATAAATCACATTATAACGACGGATTTGTTTCATGTGGCTGCTTAGGTCTTGGGGGGGGGAGAGACTGCCTCACTCATGTTATTGCCTGGCCCTAGACAGGTCGTAACAATACCATTTATTTTTCAGATAGTTTTCTTTATATCTTTTAAAACACAAGCAGTCTTTGTGCATGTTATTCAAACAGGTAACCTGCACAGCAACAAGTAAATCATTGTAAACATGTGAGAAGAAAAACGAACTCCATGGACTCCAAACTGCTCTTTATTTTAAGGGTGAGGGGAGGAAGACGGGACAAAAGACACACTGTGGAAGAGAGCCAGAGATTAAGAATGATTCAATGCAGAGAGGTCTGTTAACACAATGCATCATGGGAATCCCCCAGCAGCCTAGGCCACTTGCAGCATAACTAATGGAGTGTTCAGGGTAAATGGCCTGCATTTGTAGCGCTTTTCTAGTCCATAGGACCCCAAAGCGCTTTACACTACATTCAGTCATTCACCCATTCACACACAGGCGATAGCAAGCTACATTGTAGCCACAGCTGCCCTGGGGCACACTGACAGAGGCGAGGCTGCCGGACACAGGCGCCACCGGGCCCTCTGACCACCACCACCAGTAGTATCTTGCCATGCAGCCAGGATGCAGCCTGGGATTGAACCACCGACCTTCTGATTAGTCGCTGACCTGCTCTGCCACCTGAGCTACAGCCACCTGATCAGCCCTATATGCTTTAGCAAAAAGAAAAGTTTTAAGGCTAATCTTAAAAGTAGAGATAGTATCTGTGTCCTGAATCCAAATTGGAAGCTGGTTCCACAAAAAAGGAGCCTGAAAACAGGGGTGTCCAACTCCAGTCCTTGAGAGCTACTGTATTGCAGCTTTTACGCGCATCCTTGTTCTGACACACCTGAATCAAATGAATACTTGTTATTAGGCCTTTGCCCAACTTGATGGCATGCTGAAGAGGTAATCCAACCATTTTATTCAGCTGTGTTGGAGTAGGGAGGCATCTAAAAATGCAGGACAGTAGCTCTCCAGGACTGGAGTTGGACATTCCTGCTCTAGGAACTACAAGTTGGGGCCTGATTATTCAAGACCTTATATGTGAGGAGCAGGATTTTGAATTTGATTCTAGATTTAAGAGGGAGCCAATGAAGGGAAGCCAATATAGAATAAATCTGCTCTCTCCTTCTAGTCCCTGTATGTACAAGTGCTTCAGCATTTTGGATCAACTGAAGGTTTTCCAGGGATTTTTTAGGGCATCCTGATAATAACAAATTACAGTCGTCCAGCCTAAAAATAAATCCATGAACTATTTTTCTGGAATGACTCTGAGAAAGGATATTGTACGGTTAGGGGTTTTAAAGATATTAGAGATATTGGGAAAATGGAAGAAAGCAATCCTACAGATTTGTTTAATATGTGCATTTAAAAAACATATCCTGGTCAAAAATGGCTCAAAGGTTCACAGTGTGAGAAACCATATCTCCAAGATGTATAGGGCTGAGTACAATAATTAACCTTAATGTGTAAAGAGGACTCTCCATTTACATTAACAAATTGGAGTCTATCAGATAGGTATGATTCAAACCACTGCATTGCAGTACCTTTAATACCTTTAAAATGTCATAATCTAATCTCTGCTCTAATAAAATGTTATGGTTGAAGGTAATGAACACGGCACTGAGGTCAAGCAGGACACGCACAGAGATATGTCCACTGTAAGAAGCCATATGACGATCATTTGTAACCTTCACTAAAGCCGTTTCTGTGCTGTGATGAGCTCTGAAACCTGACTGAAACTCTTCAGTTCCTCTGCAGATGATGAGCTGGCTAAGACAGCTGGGTCAGTGATGGCTATTTAAGTAACAGTTTAACCACTGCCACCTTGAAGGCCTGTGGTACAATTATTAGAGATAGGTTGATAATATTTAAGATTGAAACATTAATTAATGCTCTAAATAAATATCAATGGTACTGAGAGTAGCTGTACATAATGTCACGTCTGTAAAACGATTGTGGTTATTATTGAGCTGATTGGTGGTGTCGTTGGGAAAATGTCTTTATGTTGCAGAAAGACAGGGGTACAAGACCAGGCTTTTCATTTTAAGATGTGAGGTAACCATCTTGAACACATCATATTGAACACAAGGTATTTCTTTCATTTTTTTAAATGATCAATATGACATATGGGCAATTTATCAATGTATTCCTTTAACAAATTGGAGCTTTAGTAGCACGTGGAAGAGCCATACACAGCCACAACAGCCTGGCACCTCCTCCTAATGCTTCCTTTCACCAGCTTGGTCACACGCTGCTGTGGGATGGCATCTGTCGTGTTGTGTTTTGTTGTGAAAAGACAAAAGTGCTCAAAGTATAAGTGTTCAAAATTTATTATTAAATAGTTGTTATTTCAAGTTAATTCTACGATTCCTAAAAAGACCTTTTCTGTCGTTCAAGGAATCCTAGAGACAAATGATGCCGCACCCAAATAGTAAACAGTTTATTATGTGCCATAAAAACTCAATACCAATGTGCTTGGTCAGAAAGTCGAGAGAAGACCGTGGCTTTAGACTTGGCTCCTCCTATTTGTCTTGGATTTTTCCCTCAGGTCATATTACGCCCTGTATGGCGTGAACTTTTCACTGTAATATTAAGGCAACTCTTCCCACTTCACCATGGCAACCATCTCTTGTCCTCTGGTCAGACCTGAGAGAGAGGACTTATATAGGATTTATGGAGGATTTATAGAACACTGGAATAGCAATTGCTGGTAATGTTAATGTTCAGCAATAGTCTGGCAGGATCAACAAGACAATTATGTTGCTATAATGTGCAAAACCAGAGTTACAAATGGTTAAGGTATAAAGAAATATTACAAGATCTGACCTAATAAATCAGCTGATGATTAACAGAACTGATATTCATTCCCTGTAGCAAAGGCCATCTGTGGTAAAATTCAAGTAATTTATTTTCTAAGAATTGAAGTTCACTTCTTTAATATATAAGTACAGGATTGCAATCTTTAGCTCTAAAGAAAAAAATCAAATCAGGATTTCTAAATTCGTTAAAAACTAATAAGGCACCATTTAAATGTTGCTGATAGATTTCAGTGACAGGGATATTTCTTGAACCAAGGTCCATTGTCACAGTCCTACATTTTGACCCTCCAGCATTTACATGCTGTTCTATTGCAATGCATTAAAACAGCAGAAGCCAACATGGGGCTAAGAAATTCACAGTTGCAGGAACCCAAAGTGCAATTATTTCAAAATAAAAAAAAACTGAGGAAAAAATCTGAAAACGCTTTCAGTTCATCCTATTTTGTATATTGACACTTCTTAGAACAATTACACATCACACTCTGATGTTTTTTGTTTTGGGTTTAGTGTCATTAAATCCAGCATTTTAATTTATGTGCATGTTTTCAGTTTCTGTTACTAATATTCTAAGCTTTAAAATAATCTATTAGACTTGCAAGGTTAGATTGCCCCCCCTAGTGTCTAGTCCGAGTCTCAGTCACATTTCCCACCTCAGCACAGTCATGCAGCTCATGTACTTTGGAGGCAGGGCTGGACTGGGACAAAAAATCGGCCCGGGCATTTTGACTAGAGACCGGCCCACCAAAAATGTGCCGTCATTCAGGGGTAAAACCGCAAAGGATTCTGGGAACTTGTGGCAAGAGGTACTAGCGCATGCAGGCTTTCAATTGAACTCAGTTACACAGCGATAAAAAGAAACACAAAAAATGGCAAGAAGCTGTTGTATTATTAACTGCAATAGCCGGTGTTGTGCCAAAAAGTTATTGCTCGTATTTAAATTGCTATAAGTAACTTGTTGGGCTATAATATGTGAAACATATGTCAAATGCATCCCTCATGGATGACATAAAGTCATCTCTCTCTCCTGCTCTTCTGTCTCCTCTGTCACGGACTTCTCCACTTTTGGTGATAAATCAGCCTGGTGCAACATGTAAGGATTGGCACAATTTGTTAAGATTTTGAGGACTTTGAGAAACTAACCTTAAGCATAAAATAAAATTTACTATCAGTAACTTCATAGCACCCGCCCAGCAGTATATAAGCTCCGTCATGCTAGCTAGTACGCAGTACCAGTTATTCTAAGCGACTGTAAAAAGTCAGCACAACGAAAACAAACTACAACTAAACTTGGTTTATATCTGACACAGATGGACTGCAGGTCATAACTTCTTGCCTGAAGTTCAGTTCCTCTGCCACTATGACCGGCGGCCGCCTCGGTCTCTCCTCCTCTTGCCTCCCCTTTCCATACCGATGGCCAGTCCAGCTATGTTTGGAGGTCATTCCAGCTGCCATGTTGATCCCTTCTGTTCCATAGATGATGTTTAGCTGCGTCAAAATGCTGGAGACTTTGGTTTTTCTGGAATGTTGCTGATTTTTTTTCCATGTTGTCCCGTCTTGAAATGTACTTCATCAGTACATGTCGTCCTCCCTCCTTTTTTCTGAAAAAGGACAGACTTCATAACACCACTAAAATAATTCAGCATATTCAGGAGAGGCAAGAGCTGCAGCTTGAGCTGGGGCTTTTTTGGTGGTTGTGAAGGAATCTTCATCGTATAGGCTATACAGTACATAAAATCAACCCCATCTGATTTCAATGCCACCCTAGAAAATGTATCTAGATCTGCCCCTGGTTTGCTATACAATGTAGCAATGAGCTGATACAACCTTGAGTTCTGGCATTCCAACTTTGCTACCCACCTAAACATTGTTGCAGACCAAAGTGTTCACACTTCTAGTTGAGGTTGTGGCTTCACTCACCAAACAACTACTCACACCAGCTCTCAAGTGGGTGATCTTTGAACACCCGTTTGTTTGCTGTTAAGGTTTAATGTTAGGGGGAATACCTGCTTTCATTGCAAGGGATAAAGCAGTGCTAAATGGAGTCACTGAATTGAATCTCACCACAGTATTGGCGCTGCTTTTGATAAATATATAATGGCTTCCTGTGTGGTACATAGCATCTAAGAAGTACATCCAGTATTACAGCACGAATTAGCAGTTATCATATCCACTTATAGTTTATGGATGGAGCTTGATAACCAAACCTCCTAGGCTCAGATGCCACCACAATGATACCACCCATAGGTGAGTGAAGTCCTGTTGTGAAGTCTTAAGGTAACGTTTTTGATCCTGACATCTTGAGCTTTTGGAAGGCTGTGAAACCACAAGCTCATTGACTAACAACTTGATTGGCTAGTTGTTAGACTGGACAATCCTACTTTTTCACACCTGTGATGACCATAATTTGCTAATGAGAAGCTCAATATGACCTGAAACTGGAGACTAACACATGGAAATCATTACAAGGGTATTTACTGAGGTAACAGAGAGGGAGCTGAGGGCAGTTTTCCTGCAACTATAAGGGTCCCTGCTGGTCATTAAATAGAATGCAGGTTTAAGGCACTTCTGTATTGGCTTCATCCATCTTTTGTGCTATATATGGCAGTGATGAGTGAAAATCTAAGCCAGAGGCTTCAACATGCAGACTCCACATATCAAAGGACTGTTGTTAGAGTGTGATGGAAACTCACCACCACGGGACCACTGATCGTGGTTCCACGTCCATACCCAGACTGATTAAAGTGTTTCTAAAGGCACAAAGACCTAGATAATGCTAGTCAGATGGTTTTAATATTGTGGTAGGTCTTAAAGCTTTGTCTCTAGAATTCAAATTTGGCTGCAAACAGACATTTCCAAAACGTATATTTTGTTATGAACTTCACTTTGTTTATTTTTTTTATTCCACACTCAAAAGAACCAACAAATAGTCAGTGAGCCACAATTTAAAACACAGACACATTTTATGAATAAAAACCAGACTGGGTTTTTGTTAAAATTGTTACATGGTAGACAAAATTCAGAAAATATGAAATAAATAAAAGTGAAACAAACAATCAGACAAAATGTTTTGTCGGCTTCCAGACGTTTCTCCACAGTCTCAGTTAACAATATTCACATCTGACATCAATACTGTTGATAAATGAACACAAAGTAAGTTAATAGGTGACATTATCAATACGTCTAAATGAGTGTACAAGTGTGCATGTCCACAAACGCATGCAGGTGTTTACAGGTTAACTGGCAAAATGATCAATCAATTAAAAAAAAACTTTTTTTTTTAGTTTTGTGTTGACCTGCAGGTCACATAAATGCTATATAAACCAAGGTTATGGGGGTGGAAACGTCTGCAATATCATCAGTAGGGTAATATGTGATTAAAGCTAACTCTTGTTTCTACTTTTAAGATCAACTGACGTGACAATAAAGTACACCTTCTTCTTCTTCTTCTTCTTCTTCAAAGATACAAAAACGACAAAGAAACAGAAGTTGTGAGTAGGCGAATACGTCGACTTGTAGACCAACTGTTCCACTTAAAAAAAATCTACACCTACAAACCACAGAGCCATGCCGTCCCTCTGCTTCCCACCACCATGCATCACATTTAGTTTGCACTAACACAGAGGTCAGACAAAATCCAGTACACGACATCTCTAGTACAATGCATGCTCTCATGTTTTCACGAGTAATTTTTTGCAGATTTGTTAACATTGCATGTTATTTGTTGAGTAACTAGCACAGGTGAACGTAAAAACAAACAAACAACCCCCCCCCCCCCAAAAAAAAAAAAAAAAAACAACCAACAAAAAACAAAAACAGGTCAAAAGTTGTTTCTCTGTATAAAGAAAATATGGTTTGAAGAAAATATTGAGATAAACACACAGCCAAGTTTAGCTCGGTCAGAGGTTCCCAACTTTTTTGGTTGCATATTTCTACTTTTTAAAAACATTTTAGCTTGTCTGAACAGTTTATTTAATTCCTCAAGAAATAAAACAAAGAGTTAACATCAACACGCTAACACTCTCACAGTGGCTAAACAAAATGCTGACATTATTATTGTAGAGCAGGACAATTTAAAAAATAAATTATTGTATAACATTCTGTTTCATGATGATCGGGTGGTTTTGTTTATTTTCAACTAAATTATATTTAAATTCAGGGGGAAAAAATTAATCTAAAGCTTTGCTAGTTACTACATGAAGATAGTGTGGCTAGCTCGATGCTAACAAGAACTTAAAAGCTAATTAGCTTAACACAGAGGTGGCAGTTAACAATAAAATTGATATTTCCAAAAGAATCTTCTGATTGTGTGTTTTTTAAATAAAAATGTGTTAAACCCATTACACTGAATAATTAGAATTCTAACTTTGTTTAGTAGATATTAGCATTTTAAAGCCAAACTTTCAATTGGCAGTTTTATCATTAAAAATGTTTCTTCTTGTTTCATAAATCCCGTGTATCTTTTTCCTTTATAGCAGTAGCTAGCCCAAACTCCCACCCTACCAGTCTGTGATATATTTAGTTCTATTTACAATATTTTTATATTTTAACTTAGCTGAATTAAAAATTTAATGAATTAAAAGATAAAATTTTGTTGCATTAATGGGAAGCTAACGACACTAGCAAAATATCTGCGATGATGCTTTTTTTTTTCCAGGCTTCTGTACTTGAACGTTTGCCAAGTAATCACCTCTTTTGTCATTTTAAATACCAACATTTCCAGTCTATAAACTGACTGATACTCCTAAGCTCTTGGGCTAAAAGCAACATTGAAAGAAAGTTTAAAAAAAAAAAAATCAAGTTGGGAACCACCAAACTGCAACCATGGTGAGACCAAACCGGGGTTCACAAGGGTACGTTAAGTGCTTTAAATATTGGTTACACACACTTAAAAGTGGGGCCATTGTAGGTAGCGTCAGCATGCAGGTCAAGGAGAAAAGAAGCTGCCACAATACAATAAGTTTGACATCAAATTAATTGCCAAGTGCATTTTTGGAGTTTTACTAAGATACGAGCCAAAAAAAAAAAAAAAAAAAAAGGGAAACCAGCTTGGACTGGACTTCCTGTCGTCCACACCACCACAACAGAAATGTAAAACCTCCAGGAGTGTGAGAGATTGTGGTTGGATTGAGCTGGAACGCAATGGCACAAATAAAGCAGCAATTTGTAAAATTTACATATAATAAAATAACGCCAAGGGTAGTGTTTCCGTTTGGTTCGCCTCTTACGGAAACACCAACAATAAAAACCAGGATAAAAAGACCACAGTATACATGATACCTCAGATACGTGCCTCCTGGCTTTTTTAAGGTATGAGAGGCACATTATGATAAGAGGGGAGTACAACTGTGCACAACACAGGTCAAAGGCACAACACTGGACAAAAACGAAGGGAATCAACACCCAAGGTGTTTCGAATGGGCCAAGAAAACCACAAGGGAGGAAACAAAAGTGCTTCTGAATGACATGTTTGGGCATTTTTAGCAGTATTTTTAGCAAGTCTAAGGTACCATTTTTCCCCAATGCAATAAATTATTTTTCCCCATGCTTGGTACAACATAATTGCATCAAATAAATTCTTTATACAAAGGATGGATTACCAAAGGGGTCAATGCCAGTAATAGGTGTCTGCGATAATGACAGAGCGCTCCTCAGCTTTGATTAAAATGTGAACAACATGATTCTCAGTTTTCCTTCTGATATGTGCAAATATGGCTCAAACTTTGCATCAAGTTGCTCACATGAACGAGCTGCATTTACCCCAGATGGTGAAATGATTAGTCACTGACAGAATAAAATAAATATAATAATTAATTAACAAATGTGAGTCACTGATGGAGCAGAAATAGAATATCGCTTTTCAGTGTGAGAATTAGGTGCATTTCTTCATCACCTGTTAGTAAAATTGATTTTCTTGCTCATAAGCAAATGAACGAATACTGGCTGAAGAGTTACTGATTATTTGAGTAAAAAGGATTGAAAATAGGCTCAAAGGTGAGAGGTGGGCCATCTGAAGCCAAAATGTAAGAAGTGAGATGTGTGACCAAGAAGAAGAAAAAGGTATTTTGCTATTTTATTGGATTTTTCTTTTTAAAATAAATGTGACTAATTACCCAATTTTGATAAGGCCCATGAACCCATTTTGAACCATCTGGACTCCAGAAATGTTTTAAAATTTTCATTATGTGATAAACTACAAATTAAGGAAGCACCGATCCAGTTCCAAACCAAACTATATTCAATTTACATAAATATGAAAAAGAAAAAGCAGAAAACTGAAAGATCAGTTGTCCTTTCTGCTTGATAAGTGACTTGATATCCAATTGTGTCAGATTAAAGGGGACCTACTGTGCTACAGTGGTGGGTTCTATCATCAAGCTGAGTTAAAGTTTCATGAAATGAGGTGAGCTTATGTACAAGTAATCCCAGGGAGCCAAAAGTTCAGTTTGTCTTTACGAGAGGCAGCCAATCAGACTAGAGTCCAGGATCCGGGAGCTAAAGGAGCTTGTTTCAGTTCAATGATGAGCTAAGTGGCTGAACCAAGGCCCAAATGTAGGACAAATAAGGATTAGTCTGAAATGTGACTCATGCAGAGCTCAAGAATAAAACTCTAGAGCTAAAATGGCCAAAACAGATCCCCGTTTATTTTCTGTCAACTGACAAATCACCGTTTTCGCTTTAGTACGAGCCACTTCACTTGCACATGTGCACAGATTAAGGCTTGACTTATACTTCTGCATTACAATTTTGCTAAGCTGTTGTTAGCATTCACAGCTAGTGTGGTTTCTTTCTATGCCACTAATAGTTTACTAAAAAAATTTAAAAAAGCAGGCAACTGACACCGAATTATTCAGGCAGGTTACTTGCTCCTAGATTAGCCCTGTAACCCCCATAACCCCATTATATGCATTACCTTTGCAAAAGTAATATACTCTATTATTCACCACCAAGCAGCTGTTACAGTGTGGAAGTATAAATCAAGCTCACATCCTGGCCTGTGTACAGAAGATTTCTATGTTGTTGCAGTGTTTTTGAAAGTGTCAAAAACAGCACAATAACATATCAACATAATGTTAAGCACAAGAACAACACACTTTAGCCAAACTACTAAGGCTTCGCTCTCGAGCTCATGAAAACTGAACTCACTTCCCGGCTGGCAGCGTTGTTTACACAGCGTATAAAACTCAGGTATCTCAGGGCTTTAAGCGGTGAGCGGTACAGTTTAGCTTGCGCCACGGTTGCTACAAGTGCTGCAGAGTGTAAGACAACACAGTCATTTTGGTGTGGCAACAAGAGGCAGCTGCAAAGTGAGTGAATATTGGCAAAGAGAATAGCACGAGGCCCGAGAGGAGAGGGGTGCTTCAGGGTTTTGAGGCAGCATACAGTCTGGCCACAGTCCAACCTCCGCCACGCTTTACTTGGACAAATGACAATGACAGTAGTTTTCCTTATCCCTAATTACAATTTTAAGATATGCAATAGTTTAAAGTTGGATATTTAAGAGAAAACTTACCGGTGTTATCTTCTTTTTTCTTTGAGGAACACTACAGAAAACGTGCAGCTGAAAAACTGGTGATATTTCAGGATGAACAGAAAGCAGAGAGGCACTGCATACACAAATTCACACCCGTGTAAGCGGGTGGGAAAACTGATATTTTCTCCATTGTTTAAATAGACTCAACCACCAGAATATGTAAATATATCACAACTATGATACAGAAATCAATAATTACACCATTTGCATTCAATTTTTCATATAATTTCATCATGTAGCCTATATAGATTTATATAGATTCCTCACATGCCTTGACAAATTGTACACTAGTGTAGGTAAGTCCGTTTTTTAGTCATGTATGTTCTTTTCTTACAGATCAAAAGGAGCCACTGGAGACTTCTTGGTTCGCGGAAAAGATGCCGCTCCAGGTTAGCTCATAATGAGTGATCGGTCCGTGCATCATCCGCCTGCGACTGCTCCGTCTCGGGCTCCACCTGCAGAGGAGTCGATGCTCTCTCGGTCAGTAAGTGGAGTGTTTTCATTCCTTTATGTCCTTTGAGAGTCCTGAGGAGGTTTCTGCTAAATCAACAGAGCCAGATGTGTAAGACAAGAGGAAATATCCCGTCTGATAACGATGATGGAGATCCAGAATCGAGGTGGAGATGGAGACGATGATTCCTGGTAGCTCTGTCCGTCCAACTGAGAACAACAAGAGGCTAATATCAGCGTCGTAGCCTGCGCTCCTGTCACACTGTCCAACAAAAAGCTGCAACGAGGAAAAGCCCTGAACCTGTCGTCTCTCTTCCAAAGTGAAGAAGGAGAGACGAGACGACAAGCCAGGGTCACGTTGCAGCACTGAAGGATTGTGGGGGATGCCAACAGCACCCGCTGTGGAAAGGCACACCAGAGGAGAAGGGAAGGGGCGGATGATCATGATGATGACAGTAAAAGGTGGAAGGGGGTTTATGAAAAGTGAAGAAAATGTTCGACAACAACGTGGTTGTTGCTGATAAACTGTTGTTAAGCTCAGGATCTCTTCACATCCGCGAGCCTCGCTCCTGAAGGATCTGCGAAAGGCAGACAGGAAAAAGACCACTTTCAAACATTTAAACAAGACGTTTAAGAAAAAGCAAGAAAAAAAACAACACTTTGAATTTTGAGGGTTTTTTGCAATAAAAAGGCAGTGTTAGCAATCCCTTTTTCCAGATGAAGTCACAGGATAAAAGTAATTTAGTACACTAATTAAACTGATATAAAAAGCAGTGGTGTTCAGGTTCCTGCACAGACAGCATTCTCAAATCTTTGCTTTTTCCCTTCAGAAACTATGTGTCACATTTGCTGAGACATTTAGGAGAACAAAGAGAAGGTCAGACAGACTGAAATGTTGTAATCCAGTAAATATTTCAGCAGTCAGTGTGCTGTACTCCACTTTTTACAACTTTCCACTCTCTATGCCATCGCTTTATCCAGTACACTATAGTATTTTTACTGATATATTTAACATATTTTTAAAATAATTTAATCCTCTGTTGAGCCAGTTGTAACAAAATTCCATTCCTTGCATACTTTTTCATAATGAATGCAGATGCAGAATCACTGCTTGGGGTTTTCGTCCAGCTAAAATCTGTCCAAAACAAACAATTAGTCAAAGCAATCTGAGTTTCCTTTTAGCATCAGCTTCCCTTTTTCAGCCAGAGCATAGGAAATTATTTAAATTGTTATTCGCTGAGGGAAAAGCCTGGACACCATAATTATGGATGTGAAACTGAGGATGCAGCACGCCAGTATCCTG
The DNA here is from genome assembly GCF_965226115.1 of Aulonocara stuartgranti. Lineage (NCBI taxonomy): Eukaryota > Metazoa > Chordata > Actinopteri > Cichliformes > Cichlidae > Aulonocara > Aulonocara stuartgranti. The sequence goes on along the minus strand of NC_138959.1, from coordinate 4,723,924 downwards.
ATACAGATTTGTAAATCTGAATCATACCCTGCTTTATCACCTATTTTTGTCTAAAACAGGAACTAATTTTCAAAAAAAGCAGCATGTTGGATTTAATAAAATATGAAACTAATGATTAACAGCATTAGATTACTTGGAAAGTTAGTGGATCAAGTGAGAAGTAGAAATCGTTTCCCGAAAGACTTGTATACAACGTAGACTACAGGAGTGGCCCCCTGCTGGTCATTTGCAAGAGTGCATGTTATAAAAAAAAGTTTATAATGAATACTTGGTCGATAATGCTTTATAGTTGAGAAAACATGCTTTCATTGATAAATAACATCTGGTAAACCAACTCAGTTCCATAAAAAAGACACAAGAGGAATGAATGAAATCCGAGTCTTTGCACTGATTTCATAGATATGATCGCATACATGAAAATAATCTTGCAGATCTTGTTAACTCACTGTTAAGCAGGTAAGAACTACGAAGATAAGCGATACCAAATGATTTGAACACAACAGCAGCGGGTCAGTAAAGTTCAGAAGGTTCTTGACTTTTGTGGCATCCTGGCTGCCAGCACACAGACTATTTCTAGCTGAGCTCATCCATACGGTTATATTTAGCTCCTATATTTGTTGTAGCGTAAGCTTCCACATTAAGTATTTAATACAGCACAATAAACTGAGCTACGGTAAAAGTATAACATGAACTTTCCACCAAGTGAAGGTCTCAAACTTCAGAAAATGCATTTTTCATACAGATGCATTTTGACTTTCAGAGAGGCTGCTTGTGAAAAACACCCAAATGAGCAGAAGCCACATGAGATGGTAAGGTCCACTCTACCCAGTCTTATCCAGCATGGACTGGTTTATGGTCCAACAGTCAAATATTTTCATTAGGAAGGTTCCTCACTGAGTCAAGTAAAATGGAAGTATAATTAAATTCTACAAACACTAAGGAAGGTGCTTCAGTGCTACCTTTATTACCCATGTTGTATCTACTGTAGTTCGGGTTAAGCACTTGAATTGAGAGGGGGAGGATTACACAATTCAGTTGACCAAACCGAAAAATATGAGATTTTACACACTGAACCTAAAATAAAGGCAGAAGTTATACTGGCGCATCTCTTCAGCAGGAAGTGAAAATAAACTATTCAAGTTTTATGTCATGAAACATGTCTAGAATGGATGTTTTAAATTAAGTTCCCAGCACATAACTTTAATCTCTTAGACAACACTGTGAGTAGCTTTTGTCTCTGGGTTTAGTCAAGGATGGTTTCAGGCCTGAAGAGAAAACTGTGGATGTAAAGCACTACAGACCAAGGTGGAGCAGTGTGGACGTTGTATGTAAACAAGATAATTATAAAAATATGTTTCTTATTATTTTGCTGTAGCCAGCTTTTAAAAAAATAATTTCTGTTAGTTCTTAGTTCTGTTACCACAGGATGGGCTAAGAATCTTGCCCTGGTATTGAAAATAGCATCGATTATGGATCATTTTCCAGGGTATCGGAATTAAATTTGAAATTCAAGTATGGACCCTAAACCATCAGGTCACCGTGCTGAGACTGACTGATGTTGACCGAGCCCAGGTTGTTGGCATGCTGGATGCTGGCAGCATGCCGGAGAGAAAAGAATCAACAGCACATCCAGACACCTGTGTAGGCTGTATCTCGCAATAAGTGTCTTGCATACAGCTTTACTGCACTGCCGGTCGTTAACATCCATTTAAAAACACAAACGTATTGTGGGATGCATTTAATTCCACTTAATAAGCTGTTTCACTTCCTGTTCTTTAAGATTACAAACTAGATAATGAAGTAATAATTTTCCACCAGTGATCCTCTTTTATATGAAACATTTCATGGGGTGACGTATCCACGATGCGCTCATTTTTTGCCCATCTTTGGGGCACTGTGGTTTTAACACAGCAGACTCACATCAACAACATCTGGCCACATTATTAAGGAGTCTAGCGTCAGAGCAGTTAGCTTCTCTCTGAGCTCATTAAAACCTCTTCAGATCTTTTAGTGACCTTGTGACATTTTCTATCGAGTCATGGGAAACTTATGGGCAAAAGGAAGTAGGATTTAGTGTTTTGGACGATTCAAGTGCAGCTTTGGTTCCTACACATGGATCCTGTAGCTTCTGTGGCTTATAAACTGGGTTTTAATACACAAACACGGTCCTTCGCTGCAGTTTGCAGGAGATGTTCAGACAGCCTGAACAACGGTATGAAATGTCGACTTACCTTGGCCTTCTCGGTGGGCTCAATGACGATGCCATTAGTGGAGTTGTTGAGTTCCCGGGAAACTACACACAGAAATTCAGCCTGGTCCTCATTGCCATAGTTATATGAGGAGCCGATGCTTATAAGCTGAGGGCGGAGATGGGCAAAGAAACAAAAGATCCGGAGTTAAAAGAGAGCCTACTTTTCCAAGACGTTTCACACTCTGCACCTTTTCAGTCAATAACTTGTGTTTTTTCCATTTAATTTAGTTCTACCATGCTATTTACTTTTGGTTGTTGTCGTTTTAGAGAAACTGTTGAAAATGTCAGAAAAACAACAACAACATAAAAAAAAAACCAACCCCTAATCAAACAAAGAAATATTCATTATATAAAAAAACAAAACAAAAAAACAACTGAATGATTTTAAGTTTTCCTATTTTGAATACTCAGCCTGAAAAAAGGGATTAGATACAATTAATAAATGACATTTTATTTACCAATATAGACTTACAGCGATATTTCAGCACATATATCACTGCATTTCTGTAGTCTGTTCATGACCTCTTTCTTTACCCTACAGCAAGGATGGCCACCCTGCAACTCAGCTCCTGTGACTCACTCTCGCTTTGACAAAAGACTTGATGGATATCATTTTGGAATTTTAACTTTTTATTTATTTAACTTACCCTGGCTACGGTTTCCAAAGATGTTAAAATCACTGGGGAAACTCAAAAACAAAATAAATCAGCAGTCTGTGGACAAGCAGGTGTGCCTTTACAGCCAAAGCCGCTGGCTTATGCTTTGTTTATGGTGACCACATTGGCTTTGTTGAGCACCAACTGTGACATGCCGGTGCTTGAGGGTGGTTGAAGATTAAACATTTGCCCCTAGCAACTGGAGGATGCCAAGGGTTTGCCAATCGGTCTCTAGACGAGTGTGACTGAGGCCTTCAGGTTATTTTTCACAAACATGGATAGAGCTCAAAGTTTCCTGCAGAGCTTCATAGCAACTGCTTCACAGTAGGCCTAAAAGTGCTACTAGTTCTGTCATGTTTGTTGGTAATTTAAAAAAGGCAAATGAGTTGTGTTATTTTAGCTCTTTAAATTTAATAAATGCAACAAATGTGGTATTTTCTATTAAAGTTAAAAGTACCAAATAGTCATAATCAGACCTTTGCGGAGTAGTCACATGTGGCAATGACTAGAATTATTTACAGCTATTACTAATGTCAGGGGTTTAATTCATACTTACTTTCATTATAAGGCTCAAAGATCTTTTTTTTTTTTTGTCTTTTGAAGATCAAAAAATTGATACAGGTTCATATTGATAATACATGATTACTAATATAGAGGAAACTACAAGGTGACAGAGTCTGAATGCATACAGATTCAGGTCAAGACCAAATGAAGTACTTTTAGTATCCATTCCTGCTCATGATTAAAACATTTTGTGCCCCAGTCTTTCCTGTGTGGAAATAAATACCTGACAATGTGCTGGCATACATCTCAGGGCAAGCGGAGCTTAAAACTGCAGCGTCGAATCAACTAAAGCGTGAACTAAAAGATGACATATATTTTAAAAGCTGCATTTTCTGCACCTGCTCAAACTTCCAACCGTCCGACATAGTTGAGACCATCTGCGTGAGTTCCTCCTCTTGGCACTGTAGTACTCGATACACATGCTTCACAGGGCCCTGAGGGACACAGCAAAGGCACGCAGAGCATTACTGAAAAAGCATCAACAATCTGCAGGCAGGCACACATTTTGTTTGAACACTTTACAAGTTACCTGGGTTATATTTGCACTGGAAGAAAGTCAGCCACTAAGACTTATTTTGGTTTCGTTTTGTTTACCTGAGATGTCCGGTTCTCGTTGTCCCGTATCCTCTCTTTCACCAGCCTCACCAGGGAAGCAATGTTGTAGAACTCGGCTTCCTCCAGAACGCCTGAAACACAAATCGAATGAATGTGTTATTTGGTGTCTGAGATGCTGCTCACTGACAGCTCTGCATTATGCTTTTGCTTTTTACCTTCTTCTGCCAGATTCTTATCCATAATCAGTTTTCCATGCCGAAGGTAATTCAGGATAGGGCCAAAGTACGTGGGGTCTCTGTCGATTAGATATGCTCCTGTCTCGTCCTGCAAGAATTAACAGGTTCCAAGGAGCAAGTTCCATGTTAACAGAGGAGCAAGTTCCATGTTTTGTTTTGTTTATTTCTATTAAATTTCCATATTTTTTTTCTTTAACGTTGAAGTTCGTTAATGTAAAATTTGCCATTTTTCGTGTAATTTTTTCTCGCAAATGTGGGACTAATTTAGAAAATTTAAATTTTTAAAACTGAAGCGTATCGTCCTTGTGCTTTTACCTGCAGTAGTCTATAAACATTTTGTACAGGGCAGATGGGTACTACTGTGGAAATTGATTTTTCACTTTTTAATTTGTGCTTTTACAGTTTAGTGTTCACGGTTTTTGTGTTCTTTGCGTCCCTTTGCTGTGTGAACCTGTGTTGTATGTATTTGTGTTTTTCTGGCGTCCCACTCACCTTGTCAGAGTCCAGGTCCGGGTCTTCCTGACACAGGCGGAACAGGAAAGATTTGGGGTCCCTGCACAGCGTCTGTTTGGTGGTAATGAAGTAGGTACCACCGACGTTAAGCCGGACCCAGCGGGAGCCCGGCTTGTCCACTGGCTCGGACGGGGAGCTGGGATTGCTCTTCACCGGGAACCCAAACACCGACCTTCCGCCGCCGCCGCTACAGCCTGACACCCCACCCGGGCTGAGCTGGCTGCTCCGCGGCGGAACAATGAGGGTGGGCGACGCCAGGCGCACCGAGCCCCGGATGTCGCGGTGCTCGGGCTGCTCTATGGTGCCAGCACCGGTAGGTTCCACAACATGCAGCTCAGCCATGTTTCCTCTCCGTCTGAAGAACCAGTCGCACAGCCGCACGGTGAGCTAACGACACACTGCGGGGAAACAGCCTCCCTGAACCGCCTGGTAAACACACCGAGGATATTTTTCTCCTTCTGACGGGCTGCCTGCTCTCATCGGGGCGTTGCTGCTCGTAGTCGACCGCCTCCACCTCCAGGCCAAGAGATTAGGACACAAAAACGACTATGAGAGGCTGCACAACAGGAGCAGCATCGCGTTTAACCGTTTCTCCAAAAGCTAAATTGGTCATTCTCATCTATTCAAATGTTAACCAGAGAAAAGGCATTTCTTCCGGGTTGTAACGTGATTACTGTTTACTTCCGCCGTGTCACGGCTTTTCAAAATAAAAGCGAATTCAGCATGCAGAATTATCAAATCAAAAATCAAATCAAATCACTTTTATTGTCACATCACATGTGCAGGCACACTGGCACAGCACATGCGAGTGAAATTCTTGTGTGCGAGCCCCACAAGCAACAGAGATGTGCAAACACAACAACACAAACGAGCAAAATACAAGAATGGCCAACCTGAAACTAATAAATATATGTACAATATATAATAGTGTATGCATTTCTGGATGTGTATACTAAATATTTTCCTACGTGTGTGTGTGTGTGTGTGTGTGTGTGTGTGTGTGTATACACATTTTTACAAATTAAATAGTAAAAAAAATAAAATAATAATAATAATAATAATAATAATAAAATATATAAAATATACAGAGTTGAATATGTGCAAAACAAGTGGCATTTATATACAGTATGGAGTGCATAATGTTAAAGTTCCAGTAGTGAAGCTGAGGTGTCTATGACGTGTTCAGCAGTCTGATGGCCTGATGGAAAAAGCTGTCTCTCAGTCTGCTGGTACGGGACCGGATGCTGCAGAACCTCCTTCCTGATGGAAGCAGTCTGAACAGTTTATGGCTGGGGTGACTGGAGTCCTTGATGATCCTCCCCGCTTTCCTCAGGCAGCGCTTCCTGTAGATGTCTTGGAGGGAGGGAAGCTCACCTCCAATTATCTGTTCAGAGCACCGCACTACTCTCTGGAGAGCTTTGCAGTTGTAGGCGGTGCTGTTGCCATACCAGGTGGTGATGCATCCAGTGAGGATGCTCTCAATGGCACAGTGATAGAAGGTCCTGAGGATGCGGGGGCTCATGCCGAATCTTTTCAGTCTCCTGAGAAAGAAGAGGCGCTGCTGCGCCTTCTTCACTGTTTTGTTTGTGTGTACTGACCACGTAAGATCCTCAGCCAGATGTACTCCAAGGAACCGGAAGCTGCTCACTCTCTCCACAGCAGCGCCGTTGATGGTGATGGGGGTGTGTACTTCTCTGCACCTCCGGAAGTCCACTATCAACTCCTTTGTCTTTGCGACGTTGAGGGTGAGATGGTTGTCTTGACACCAGTGGGTCAGGGCGCTGACCTCCTCCCTGTAAGCCGTCTCATCACCGTTGGTGATAAGACCCACCACTGTAGTGTCGTCCGCAAATTATTTATTATTATAGAATTATTAGGCAAATTATTTATTTTCCTTGAACGGGCATAAACAACAGAATATCGCTTTAAATTCTGTTATGTAAAGGAAGGAGACCTTAGCCGTAATTATATACAAACCAATCATACTTATGTGCAAGAATGGGGCTTTTATGAACATTTTTTGCTGCTTTAAAAAGGAGCAATATGAAATACGAAATCTAAGGTTAAACTCGGAAACTATATTTAAATAGTTATGAAACAATCACAAAGTACAAATGAAAGCCCTAAAGAGTTAAATTTTTAACTTGAACCTCTCATTTACTCTCTTAATTGCTATGGAAGCACTAAAGGTGTACTTGGTAAGGTGGAAATAATTAGGGTGGGGTGGACAAAAACAATGTGGGAAACTGGAAACAAATACAAATCTTAACATGACATGACTATATACACATACGTGTTATATGTACTATTTTCATTTTATGAACGTTTTTTCTGTAATGATAAGTGGAGTATTTCTGATTCATAGAAGACCAAGGTTTCTTTGTGTAAACACGATGTCAAATTAAACTTGGAGCGCAACTAGAGTCCAAGTCTGTCAAACAAATGAGAGAAAAGGAACTGAAATGGAAAAACCACATGAACCACACAGGATTTGTAATGACCTTTAAGCAACCATTCAGGACTTTTTTTTCTTTCTTTTTTTTTTTTTACAGTAAAACAAAGACATGGCTTGTTTTTTTTTTTCTGCTGGGAGTGCTTTTACTGCTCACTCAGCAAACTAGCTTTCATGGGAAAAAAAGGAATTGAGATTATGAGATATGGATGAAGTCCATGGGAGTGAGGGAGAAAGAGGTTCTCATAGTGTTGATGATGGTATTAACTTCGGCTAATCTTGAATGGTATGGGACAAGGGGTGAAATGACTCCTCAACACACTGTTACTACCAGCAAGGCACATATCACAAAAACTCCTTTCACATGTAGCTAAAGGCATTTCCTGAAGGTCAAGGAGTGATGCGTCCTCGTCGGGGATTCGAACCCCGATGTCCCGCGTGACAAACGGGGAGAGTCATCACTATACATTTATATAACAGCGCCACAAGACCATAGTGGACAAAAATATATTGCATCCGTAGTGGTTTAGGACTCCCATAGAGAATGAATATGAAACAGTTGAGGGCCGTTTAGTAAATCTAGTGTTAAGTAAACAATTCAAGCGAATATGTCCTAAAGTGTACGTGATGCAGTAAGAAAAAGAACAGCGTCACGTCAATTGGTAGCAGTCCTCGTTAGTATAGTGGTGAGTATCCCCGCCTGTCACGCGGGAGACCGGGGTTCGATTCCCCGACGGGGAGGCATTGCATTTTCGTTCTTGGAAATGTTAAAAGTTAGACTGCACATGATGGGAACGCCCCATATACAGAAAGGCACCATCAAATAAAATGTATTATTATTATTATAAGACATCCTAGATCTGAATGAATGAAATATTCTTATTAAATACTATGTTCTTTATACAGTTGAATGTACTGACAACAAAATCACACAAATCACATTTCCTTTTCACTCTTGGAAATGGTAAAAATTACACTGCACACCATAGGTCGTCAACTATTTTGATGTTTCAGGGGTTCCTTTAAGACGCTAAGGAGTAAAACAATATTAACACTCATGACAGTTACTGATCTTTTCTAAACTCTAAACTTTAATATTCTGGCGCTGTTGAGAGTTTATCTATTATACGTCAATTATGTTTGTTTTGGAGGGTTTGTTTTTACGTTGAGGCGTCTACTCATTGTAGTCTCTTTGCCCGCTGTTATTTACACGTTAAATTCGATACACAGAAACACGTGCACAACTTGAAACGTATAGTGGACATTATTGTGGCCACTATTTTATTATTATTATTACCATTATTATTTCTGTCTGGAAATGGACCAGTTTGAAATGATGAATTACAGATGAGTGTAAACGGTTTTATAATGCCCTCAATGACTCTTTTAACCACTTATCATATCAATATCATTACAATCCAACGATTTCTGATTTTGAGGTTTTTTGTTTGTTTTATTTGCTTTTTCGTTGATGGTAGAGAACTCTACGTTGAGGTATCTAGTCATTCTAGTCTCTTTGCCCGCTGTTTACACGTTTGATACACATAAACAGCCGTGCACAACTTAAGGTATCGAAACGGGGAAACAGCGACACTATCCCATAGTGGACATCATTGTGGCCAGGATCGGTACTGCAACATGAAATTCGTTGAGCACCTTCCTCGTTAGTATAGTGGTGAGTATCCCCGCCTGTCACGCGGGAGACCGGGGTTCGATTCCCCGACGGGGAGACATTTCCTTTTCACTCTTGGAAATGGTAAAAATTACACTGCACACCATAGGTCGTCAACTATTTTGATGTTTCAGGGGTTCCTTTAAGACGCTAAGGAGTAAAACAATATTAACACTCATGACAGTTACTGATCTTTTCTAAACGCTAAACTTTAATATTCTGGCGCTGTTGAGAGTTTATCTATTATACGTCAATTATGTTTGTTTTGGAGGGTTTGTTTTTACGTTGAGGCGTCTACTCATTGTAGTCTCTTTGCCCGCTGTTATTTACACGTTAAATTCGATACACAGAAACACGTGCACAACTTGAAACGTATAGTGGACATTATTGTGGCCACTATTTTATTATTATTATTACCATTATTATTTCTGTCTGGAAATGGACCAGTTTGAAATGATGAATTACAGATGAGTGTAAACGGTTTTATAATGCCCTCAATGACTCTTTTAACCACTTATCATATCAATATCATTACAATCCAACGATTTCTGATTTTGAGGTTTTTTGTTTGTTTTATTTGCTTTTTCGTTGATGGTAGAGAACTCTACGTTGAGGTATCTAGTCATTCTAGTCTCTTTGCCCGCTGTTTACACGTTTGATACACATAAACAGCCGTGCACAACTTAAGGTATCGAAACGGGGAAACAGCGACACTATCCCATAGTGGACATCATTGTGGCCAGGATCGGTACTGCAACATGAAATTCGTTGAGCACCTTCCTCGTTAGTATAGTGGTGAGTATCCCCGCCTGTCACGCGGGAGACCGGGGTTCGATTCCCCGACGGGGAGACATTTCCTTTTCACTCTTGGAAATGGTAAAAATTACACTGCACACCATAGGTCGTCAACTATTTTGATGTTTCAGGGGTTCCTTTAAGACGCTAAGGAGTAAAACAATATTAACACTCATGACAGTTACTGATCTTTTCTAAACGCTAAACTTTAATATTCTGGCGCTGTTGAGAGTTTATCTATTATACGTCAATTATGTTTGTTTTGGAGGGTTTGTTTTTACGTTGAGGCGTCTACTCATTGTAGTCTCTTTGCCCGCTGTTATTTACACGTTAAATTCGATACACAGAAACACGCGTGCACAACTTAAAACGTATAGTGGACATTATTGTGGCCACTATTTTATTATTATTATTACCATTATAATTTCTGTCTGGAAATAGACCAGTTTGAAATGATAAATTACAGATGTGTGTAAACGGTTTTATAATGCCCTCAATGACTCTTTTAACCACTATCATATCAATATCATTACAATCCGACGATTTCTGATTTTGAGGTTTTTTGTTTGTTCTTTTTGCTTTTTTTGTTGATGGTAGAGAACTCTACGTTGAGGTATCTAGTCATTCTAGTCTCTCTGCCCGCTGTTTACACGTTTGATACACATAAACAGCCGTGCACAACTTAAGGTATCAAAACGGGGAAATAGCGACACTATCCCATAGTGGATATTATTGTGGCCAGGATCGATACTGCAACATGAAGAATATTGTGCACCTTCCTCGTTAGTATAGTGGTGAGTATCCCCGCCTGTCACGCGGGAGACCGGGGTTCGATTCCCCGACGGGGAGGCATTTCCTTTTCGTTCTTGGAAATGTTAAAAGTTAGACTGCACATGATGAGAAAGTCCCATATACACTGCTCAAAAAATAAAGGGAACAAAAAAATAAGACATCTGAATGAAGGGGAGGCATTGCGTTTTCCTTCTTAGAGATGTTAGTCAGACTGGACACCACTGGAAAGGTTCTCAACTATTTTAATGTTTCAGGGTTTCCTTTAACAGACTAAGTAATAAAATAATATTAACACTCATGACAGTTAGTGATCTTTTCTAAACTGTAGCCTCAAAACTCCTCCTGGACAACGCTTGGAGTGCTCAGGTAGGATAGAAAATTGCTAAGTGCTAAAGAGTCAAAGTAACAGAGCATAAAACACAGAAAAACATGAAGGAGATTTTCCTGGCCTGGTCGTTTTATAGCAGATAACCTTAAAAATATTCTGCAGTAGAACAAAAACTGAAGAAAACCACGAATCAACATATAAACATTATGCTGCTGAAGTGAAGCAGAGCAAAGTTACAGAGGTTTGATTAGAGACACAGCTAAGCATTCTGCAATTTCTAAAAAGTTTAAATTTCCTCAGTACTGAACAGCAGAACTGAGACTTTCTTGTGGGAAGTCAGTTAAATTAAAAACAAAAACACAGCGGCGGACAGCGCTGTACATAACGGTAGACTTGTGCGTAATAAGCAAGCGAATAATGCAGAAAACAGAGATTTTTAAATGGGGAAACTGTTCTTGAAGTACACTGAGAAAGGAAGAGAGCTGTGCATGAAGCGTCATTTTACCATGGTGGAAGCAAAACAGCAAAGAAGGAATACATGACGATGTCTATGTGAAGCGAAATATGAAGCGTAGTTTGGATCTTCTTTTGCTGCTGGTTCAGTCAAATTTGGTTGGAGAGAGACAAAGCCTACAGCTGCAGAATCTAGCACAAAAAAGATAAACACAAAGCGCGGACCGCCAAAGCAACAGAATCTGTGAGCTGTCGGCTTTCAGCCATGACGGCGTTTGGGTGAGGAATCACTGATTCCGATGCGTAGGCGGTCTGCACTTTGTGTTTATGTCTTTGTGCAGAATCCATGTACCTGCTCTCATTTCCGTTTTCAGCTGTTTGGTGGTTGTTGAAATGAGTGTAAACGGTTTTATAATGCCCTCAATGACTCTTTTAACCACTTATCATATCAATATCATTACACTCCAACGATTTCTGATTTTGAGGTTTTTTGTTTGTTTTATTTGCTTTTTCGTTGATGGTAGAGAACTCTATGTTGAGGTATCTAGTCATTCTAGTCTCTTTGCCCGCTGTTTACACGTTTGATACACATAAACAGCCGTGCACAACTTAAGGTATCGAAACGGGGAAACAGCGACACTATCCCATAGTGGACATTATTGTGGCCAGGATCGGTACTGCAACATGAAAGTTGCTGAGCACCTTCCTCGTTAGTATAGTGGTGAGTATCCCCGCCTGTCACGCGGGAGACCGGGGTTCGATTCCCCGACGGGGAGGCATTTCTTTTTCGTTACACTTCACACCATGGGAAAGTCCCATGTACACTCAAAAAATAAAGGGAACACAAAAATAAGACATCCTACATCTGAATGAATGAATGAAATGATCTTACTAAATACTATGTTATTTACATAGTTGAATGTGCTGACAACAAAGTCACACAAAAATTATCAATGAAAATCAAATTTAGCAACCCATGGAGGTCTGGATTAGGAGTAACACTGAAAATTAAAGTGGAAAAACACACTAAAGGCCGGTCCAACTTTGATGTAATGTCCTTAAAACAAGTCAAAATGAGGCTCAGTGGTGTGTGTGTGTGGCCTACAAGTGCTTGTATAGAATTATGTTTCTTTTGGAGGGTTTTTTGCTTCTTTCGTTGATGGCAGAGAACTCTACATCGAGGCTTCAATTTAATACACATAAATAGGTCTGCACAACCTAACGTATCAAAACGGGGAAACAGCGACACTATCCCATAGTGGACATTATTGTGACCAGGATCGGTACTGCAACATATAGATCATTGAACACCTTCCTCGTTAGTGGTGAGTATCCCCCCCCCCTTCACGCAAGAGACCGGGGTTCGATTCCCCGACGGGGAGGCATTACGTTTTTCATTGTTCTGTTTGTTAACGTTTTCGATCATGTAAACAATACACAGGTACATTTAGGAAATTTATCATTTTCCCTTTCTTTATAGTTCAAGAAGGTCATATCTTTATAACTCTTTGTGAACTGCTTTATGTTTGGACATAGCTTCAATTCCATATTCAAACTGTTCCACAGTTTCGCTCCATGCACAGAAACACAAAAGCTTTTTCTGGTAGTTCGTACCTTCACTTTTTTGAAGTTACAAAAACCCCTTAAATTATAACTTACTTCTTTCCAAAAAACATACTCTGAATATTACCTGGCAGTTGATATTTGTTGCTTTGAATAGAATTTGTTTATTTTTTGCTTTGAATAGAATTTGTGCAGTTTGGAATTTCACTGGATCAGCAAATTTCACCATTTCAGATTGCAAGAATAGTGAGTTTATATGATCCTTATAACCTGCATTGTGGAAGATTTGAACTGCTTTTTTTTTTGAAGAGTAAAAAGTGAATGTAATGCAGTTTTATAGTTATTGCCCCAGACCTCTGCACAATAGCTTAAGTATGGTGAATCCAGTGAACAGTAGAGAATATGAAGTGATGTCCCGTCTTATACCCGTTTTGCCTTGTTTAGGATTGCAATGCTTCTTGATACTTTGGAATGAATATATCTTACGTGAGCTCTCCAGTTAAGTTTTTCATCTATTATTACCCCCAGAAATTTATTTTCACTGACTCTTTCAATATCAACACCATTTATTTATTTAAACTACTATTTCCAAATAACATAATTTTAGTTTTATTCAAATTTAATGATAGTTTGTTTTTATCAAGCCAGAACTTCACTTTACTTATTTCATTAGTCATATCATCCAATAAATGTTGCAGATCATCACCAGAGCAGAAGATGTTTGTATCGTCAGCAAAGAGTACCATTTTTAATACTTTGGACACTTTACAAATGTCATTAATGTATAAGTTGAAGAATTTTGGGCCCAAAACTGACCATTGTGGTATACCACAAGCAATGTCCATACTAGAGATGGACCGATCCGATATTACATATCGGTATCGGTCCGATACCGACCTAAATTACTGGATCGGATATCGGAGAAAAATAAAAAATGTAATCCGATCCATTAAATATCACGAAAGCAGCTCACATAACTTGCGACACGCCGTAACTCACCTCAGAACGTTAGCACGTCGGAGCAGTATGCATCACGTGATAGAGCGGCTGTGGCATGCGGGACTGGTCTGGATAGCATTTGGAGCTTCGCTACCAACCCAGCATTTCATCTCCGACAAAGTTATCCCCGAGAGAAGTAAAGCAAGTGTGTAAGTCCATCTCTGAATGTTTGTAAAGCATTCCTGCGTTAAGCTTAACAAGCGACTGCCTCTTCTTGCTGCTACTTCAATCATGAAACTGCTTAATGATCAGCTGATCGGCTTTTCTGTCGCGAGTCCATCTCTCTTGTTTGTTTTTGGCCCACTTTGCACCAGAAAGAGGAAACCAGCAGCTGAACAACAGCAGCACATTTAAGCTTGATAAGCTGTTGTTAGAATTTATTTAATATTACTTTCTACACCAGGATTTTTTTCTACGTAGCTGACACTGGTAACTGTGCAGGGGCGGATCTAGCAAAGTTTAGCCAGGGGGGCCGATAGGGCATTAACAGGGAAAAGGGGGCACAAAGACATACTTTTCTTTCTTATTCTCATTTAAAATGTCTAGCTTTTAATAAATAATTATCTCACACCCAAAGTTTTAATTTGATGTAAAATGAATAGAAGTCAATTACTGTATATAGTGACTATTAAGTCTAATATATATACCCTAGTAAGCTATAGTACTTTTTCCTTTGGGAAGGTATCATTTGTGCAGTCTGCAATTTTGTTGAAGAAAGATGTTGAATCTATTTAATATTTCTTGAAAAATAATTGATTTCTGTGCATTTTTTTTTCACACTGCATCAAATTAAGGTTGATTACGTCGATTAAGCATCATGAGGTGGAGCGTGAGGGGTGGTTCCCTATTTTTTTATTTTTTTATTTTTGTTGTTGCTGGGAGTTGGAACCCTATTAGTTAGGTTGCTTAATATTTACGCTAAGTACTCTTTAAAATACCAGAATAGGGAGGATGGTGTAGGTTTAAGTTTATTAGATTGATCAGTATTGCTGAAATATGAAAAAAAAAATTTTAACATACAGGTATAACAGAATAGCTTTAGTGTAGTTGTTGTTTTAAACTTGAGTATGAACTTATACAAAATGCAGCAATCGTGGATATTATTGTGGCCAGGATCGATACTGCAACATAAAGGGTGTCAGGCACCTTCCTCGTTAGTATAGTGGTGAGTATCCCCGCCTGTCACGCGGGAGACCGGGGTTCGATTCCCCGACGGGGAGGCATTACATTTTCATTCTTGGAAAATGTTAAAAGTTAGACTGCACATGATGGGAAAGCCCCATAAACACGGCTCAAAAAACATAAACGGAACATATAAACAAGAACAGATCTTCATCTGCCACTCATCTTGTTGTTCTTTCTGCTTGCCTTATCACTATGGACCACAGAGCTTTCAGTTGCTCTGCTGCTCGGCTCTGGAGCTCACTTCCTTTAGCCTTAAGAAATATAGATTCCCTTCCCTTATTTAAGTCAAAACCTACTTGTTTAAACTGACTTACTCGCTTTAATACAGATTTAACTGTCAAATCGTGTTTTTTTGTTTTTGTTTTGTTTTTGTTTTTTTGTTGTTTGTGGTTGTATTTTCCTGTTTTTTGTATTTTAATTTATTAGAATCTATTTTAATCTACTGTTTTATTGATGTCGTTTTCTCTTTGTAAGGTGACCTTGGGTTTTAGAAAGGCACCCTCAAATAAAATTTATTATTATTATTATTATTATTATTATTATTATTATTATAAGACATCCTAGATCTGAATTAATGAAATATTCTTTTTTTTTTCCTTTAATGAAATATTCTTATTAAATACTATGTTCTTTATATAGTTGAATGTGCTGACAACAAAATCACACTAAAAATTGCAATGGAAATCAAATTTAGCAACCCATGGAGGTCTTGATTAGGAGTCACACTCAAAATTAAAGTGGAAAAACACACTACAGGCTGATCCAACTTTGATGTAATGTCCTTAAAACAAGTCAAAATGAGGCTCAGTGATGTGTGTGTGTAGCTTCCACGTGCCTGTATGACCTCCCTACAACACCTGGGCATGCTCCTGATGAGGTGGCGGATGATCTCCTGAAGAGATCTCCTCCCAGACCTGGATTAAAGCATCCGCCAACTCCACCACAGTCTGTGGTCCAACGTGGCGTTGGTGGATGGAGTGAAACATGATGTCCCAGATGTGCTACCTTCATGTTTTTAGGGTTTTTTTTCACAGACTCAAAACTTTTCCAAGAACAGAGCTTTGAGTTTTCAAGTAGAATAGAAAAGTGCTATATAAGAACTAGTCCATTACCATTTACCTTACCCTTTACCATAAACTGTTTCCCATTCATTCTCTATGGGAGTGCTATATTTTTGTCCACTTTAGTCTTCTGGCGCTGTTGTGATTAATAAATGATACGTTAAATATGTTTGGTTTGGAGGGGGTGAGGGGGGTTGCCTCTTTCGTTGATGGCAAAGAACTCTACGTTGAGGCGTCAATTTAATACACACAAATAGGTCTGCACAACCTAACGTATCAAAACGGGGAAACAGCGACAACATCCCATAGTGGACATTATTGTGGCCAGGCTCGGTACTGCAACATAAAAGTCGTTGGGCATCTTCCTCGTTAGTATAGTGGTGAGTATCCCCGCCTGTCACGCGGGAGACCGGGGTTCGATTCCCCGACGGGGAGGCATTACATTTTCATTTTCACAAATGTTAGTCAGATTGGACACCATTGAGAAGGTCCTCAACTACCTTGAAAAAGTAGACAATGTTTGTATCCATCTTTCTGTTCAGTATCAATAGTCCTAAACCATTTATGCTGCACTGACCCCTTTCCAAGGTTGTGGCTAGAACCCCTAAACAAGATTTTATATGTAGCCCCAAAACTCTTCACGCACAGCACTTTGAGTGCTCAGGTAGAATAGAAAAGTGCTATATAAGAACCAGTCCATTTACCATTTAGATCCACCAAATCACGCACACTGCTTTTAACTAGATGAAGACAAACACATACACACAAACTAGAAACAGCAAAGACCCCAGTACCTACCTCTGAAGATACAGTTATGTCGGAGAAAGCTAAAGAAGCCTGTGGTGCCTCAGTATAGTCCTCAGCTATGTTCGGGGAGGGAGTAGATGACTCTGAAGTTTTGGATGATGTCAGCAGTCATGTCAGCTGTGGTAGATGTGCTTGTTGTATCAGAAGAAGGTCCAAAATACTCCAGTAATGACCCTGAGAATTTTATACATTAGATTATTATTTTATACATAGGGTGGATGAAATTAAATAGGTACATTATATGAATTAGGTCTATACTTTAACCACAAAACAAATGCATTTTTAATATGCAAATGAGCCATGAATATTAGTATGTTCAAATAGGATCTAAAATTAAATATAGTTAGAAAGTTAATGTTTACCTGGAAGAATTTGTGACAATTTGAACATTTCATAGGTTTATATGAAATGTAAATGTAATTCTAAGTAACAAACAAAAGCTAGCTATTATAAATTATAAATGATGCTGCACTTCTACTTAAGTTGGCAAGAAAATAGCAAGTAAAGCTTGTTCTAATAAAAAACACATTATGGATGAATAATAAACATATAATAAATGCATGACGTTCTAGCCACTGCTTGCAGTTGAAAATTACTGTGGCTATATTTAATTTCATTTGTTCAAAATTAATAGCTTACTCTAAGTTGTAAAACAACACAAACAACAAACGAACAAACATATACACGCACAGACACACATACAAAATAGCTAAGTAAGTAAGTAGCTTACAACTAAAACTAGCCATACAATCAAACAGATTATTTGGTTATTAATTATGTTTACAATTCCTCTTGGGTAGGCTAGCAAGCTGACAAAAACGAGCATGTTCTCAGAAACAAATGATTCAGACTCTTCAATGATTACGTCAGCAGACCGGGTTCATATTAACTGTGGCAGTTAAATATGTTCAAACATAACTTTGACGTAGGAAACAAAACTGTCAAATTCATTCAGGTAGACTCAAAAATAAATCCATACATACCTTTTTTGTCTATCTCGAAAAAAAAGAAAGAAAAAATATATATATACATATATATATATATATGTGTGTGTGTGTGTGTGTTTTCGTCCTTGAGGCCCACTCCTAATTTTTTTAGTAGCCATCTATGAAACTTTGGGCTAATCTGTATCGAGATGTAGAGTTATGATGGCGCTGTTCTGATCTTGCTCAATTACGTAGACGCTAGAGCTAACCGGAAGTTAGTCGGGAGATACTTGGGATTTAAAATCTCCCCATGTAAACTACACAGATATTTAACAGGTGCTGATAGGCTTATTTAGCGTTGTGTGAACTCATCTGACAAGGGCTTAAATGTAGCAGAACTTTTATTTACATGTAAAAGCGCTTCAACCACAGTGCGTGCTAGCAACACAGAAAATCATGCCCCACCTCCTAGTGGTTGTGACCCTAAACAACCACATAGACTACCTTGATGCATGCGCAATTGTCCAGGTAAAGAAATCTCAAAAAACTTGGTTCTGTTCCTATTTGGTTATGACGGTTTGCATATTAATGATCAGGAGACTGACCTCACAGCCCATTGTTCGTCAGTGGTGCTTGTTTCAGTCATTATGCTAATGTATTGTTTATAAGGTTGGGGAAACCTGCATTCAGCTGGATACTGACGAAGTCCCTTGGGTGAGTGACGAAACGTTTCTCCCACTGAAAACAAAACGTGCAGATGAACAGAACCAACTTTTGGGGTTTCTTTCAGTAAGTCTCAGAAAATCAGTTTGGTTTCAGGAGAGGTTTCATGTTTCCTTTTTCTGTTATAGACTAAATTTTCCGGAAGAGGCCAAATCAAACAGAAAAACACGAAACTACTGAATCCATGTGCGTGGTTAAAAATTTCTTTGGGACCATAATCTTTTCTTATGAGGGCATACATACGGTCATATCATTCAGCAGAGGTCTGTACAGGATTTTGGCGGATTTGAGGATTAGCACTGCCTTGTGAACTTGTAGGCCTACTTACAGGTTATCAGTTTATGGTAACTTTAAGGTATCAATCCGTTTATCATTTTTTTTGCTCCTCATCCACATCAACGTCATGTTTAACGATTAACTGATACTGTGAATGTAAGCGACAGCGATTTACAGCCCGAAAAGTTACATAAATATAAAATAATTACGAATCATGTGATCTTTGCTTAAAGTGGTGATTATTAAGTGATTATTAAAGGCGACGTGTTGCATTTTTCCTCGAGTTTGATTGAGGAGAAATCATCCTTTCAGGACGGCCAGGTGAACCACGCCCTGACAGCGGCGATGAGGATGGTGATGAAGGAATATCTGGTCACACAGCTGGAGCACCTCCAGTGACAGAAGCTCTGGTTCTACATTCAGCCCACAATGCCCATGGTGGAGGAAGTCTCTTTGGTCGTGGATCTCCGCTTCTGCGTGAAAGAAGTACACACGACCCCATGATATTTTAGTGAACTAGAGACCCTAATATTTGATTTACTTCTATTAGTTAAAGAATTAAATTGTTAGTGCGTTTATTAAAATAAATTATGTTTTCTGCTGTTTTCA
This sequence comes from Aulonocara stuartgranti, assembly GCF_965226115.1. Taxonomy (NCBI): domain Eukaryota; kingdom Metazoa; phylum Chordata; class Actinopteri; order Cichliformes; family Cichlidae; genus Aulonocara; species Aulonocara stuartgranti. The sequence continues at coordinate 4,704,508 of NC_138959.1, read as the reverse complement.
CATTATCATAAACAGTAGGTTGATTTATATTAATTTTTCAATAACAGATACTAAAACTAAAGCTAGTTCCTCTTATTTTATTTTAATTAGTTTTTTTTAGTTCACAAAACTTATACATAAGCAGACATCTACCCGGGTTCCTACAGTAACAAAAGCAGTATTGTGATTTTAGAGAAAATGCCTGTTTTATGATTGATAGATTTTTGCCAAATTGATTTTTAAAAGTAGTTATTATATTCCTATTTGTATTACAATTTGACTTTCAGCCCCAGCATTAAGATATTATTAACCTATTAACCTAATCTTATTTGAAATATTATTTTTGTAAGATTTTGAAACTTCTGCATTATCAGTGTGATTTTTTTCCTTCCTGACAAACATGAAGGAAGTAATGTTTGAAGAAGTAATGTTTGTTAACTCCTCCCAGAGACATTCATCTCGCACAATACATTTCATAAGCAATACTTTGCACAAAAGAGCCAAAATGTTACAATTTTTAACTAATATATGTGAAATTATATTTAATTTATTCTTTTATTTGTCAGAATATTCAATATACACTCCGGTTTAAATAAATAAATGCATAATTTTCTGTCTATTTTTGTATGGTCAGGCGTCACTGACCTGTAGGGGTCAGTGTGGCGCCGTCACTGCGCTGTTGGAGAAGAAGAAGAATTTGATAGTAGTGGGCGCGTTTGCTATCTGCCCCGGTGAACGCTGCAGAAAGGCGAGTGCCAGGTAGAGTGATGACTTCAGACTCTAGTTAAACCTGTAACGGGGCTTCATGTTACTGAGTTACGTTATTGTTTGCTTTTATGGCATTTCATGTTTCATTTGGCTCAGAGAGCTACTAGATACCATCCCCCTCTGTAGCAGGCTAACTAGCCAGCTAGCGTAAACAACTGTTAGCTCTGCATCACCACTGAAAGACAGGATGTCATAAACATACAGCCGTTAAACCCTCAACTAAGCTTCAGCTGATATTTGTCAGTGTGAGCCGGCAGCTCTGATGTTCATATCCATTGTGACCGCCTGAGCTAAATTCTTTCTCTTTCTTTCTGCCCTCTCCTACAAAATAAAACCTCTTTGTCGTTATAGCAGCTGCTGGAGCCATGAGCGAGTTCAGGATCCACCACGACGTGAACGAACTGCTCAGCCTCCTTCATGTACGAGGCGGCGACGGAGCAGAGGGCTACATAGACCTGCTCCAGAAACACAGGACCCCCTATGTCACCACCACAGTGTCCGCGCACAGTGCCAAGGTGGGCTATACTGTACTCCACTGTGTTTAACTGCAGTGCTTTTCATGGCTCATCAGTTGATAATTTAGTTTTTAATTTGCATCTGTCCTCTTATCAGACACCCAGTCAGACTGTGTTTTTCTGCACTTGGCACTAGGGCTGCCACGATTAGTCGACTAGTCACGATTACGTCGACTATCAAAATCGTCGACGACTGATTTAATAGTCGACGCGTCGTTTGAAGCTTTGTAAGATCCCAAAAGACGCAAGAATAAGAAGCAGGATTTAAGAGTGTAATAACGGACTGAAACAGAAGATGGCAGCACTGCATGTACAAGGATGCCAGCTGCCGTTAAACCCCGAAGAAGAAGAAGCTGTGTCCCAGAATTCATAGCACAGCCCTGCTCAGTTTCCAACAATGGCGGCAGCTAGTTAGTTTTAATATTACTCTTATTATTCTTTCTGGGTCACAAAATAAACGTTTAACATATTTTCAGGCGAGAATGTAGCTGTGTAAACCTCAAATATCTGCTCAGTTTATCAAGACACCACATATTTTCAAAAGCGCTCCGACGTTTTCGGAGACGTCTGTTACCCACTAGCTCGATAGCTAGCCGGAGCTAGGTCACTAGCACCGTGAGAACACCGGACTCCCGGCAAATTGTTTTCAAACCCACTGCCGTCTTTCGCTACTGAGGTTAAACATGATATATGAGTCACTTAGATAAATTAAAAATGTTATTGTTTGACTTTTTTCAGTATTTTATTTGTTCCTGAGTAAATCGGTTTGGCTGAGATTAAAGTTTTTACACAGCTGAATAAACGTCAAGCAGACAGCTGATTATCAGAAGTGTGAGATGCTCCAGAATATACTCCGGTGTCCTGTTATATTTTAGATAGCAAGGAGTTTATTAAACTTCACCAAAACAATCTGCAGATTTCATTAAAATTTAATAAACTATCATCTTGTCTTTATTTTTAGTTAGCACCTTAAAAGCTTAAAGCTGTAAGCTAATGATAGTTATATAAGAGCAGATGCTGCTGGTGCAATAAGCTGTAGTTTTACGTCCAATGGATGATGATCTGATTAGTCGACTAATCGCATAAATAATCGGTGACTAGTCGACTATCAAAATAATCGTTTGTGGCAGCCCTACTTGGCACCATAGTAATGTTTGTTAACTCCTCCCAGAGACATTCATCTCGCAATTAACTTTAGCAAAATTTCCAAATGCATCATTATGACCAGTAGTCCTTCCAGATTTCACATGTACTAATGAGTACAGGGAGTTTGGTGAGGAGGCAGAAGGAGTACTTTAAGATTCTTATGAATGAAGAAAATGAGGAGAGAGAATGATGGGATAGATGGGGGACAGGTAGGAAATCAGGAAGTGCAGAGGATTAGTAAGGAGTAAGTGAAGGCAACAATGGATGGATCAAGAGTGAAAAGGCTCTTGGTTCAGATGACATACCTGACATCCCAATGACAGAGTATTGAAGTTAATCTTGTAGCGTGAAAGGATGCCTGGGGAATGGAACGTATGGCTTCATACCAAGAAAGAGCAGTACAGATGGGATGCTTGTTTTGAGAATGTTGATGGAGAAGTATAGAGAAGTTCAGAAAGAACTGAACTGTGTGTTTTTGTAGATCTAGAGACCGTATATGATAAGGTACTAAGAGAGAATTTGTGGTAATGCATGAGGAAGTCAGGATTGGTTGAGAAGTCTGTCAGGGATGTAATCCCACCACCACCTTGAGCCCCTTTCTTGTTTGCAGTGGCCATCACTTCATCACTTCCCTAACGCTAAAGTTTTCTAACTTACTCTAAGTAGTTAAATACCCAATGTTCACAACAGATATGTTTCTTTGAATATTTTCTTCATATTGCATGTTGTGTCACTTTCAGGTCAAGTTAGCAGAGTTTTCTAAAACCCCGGAGGATTTCTTGAGGAAATATGAGGAGCTTAAGTCCAAAAATGTTCGGAACCTCGACCCTTTGGTGTATCTGCTCTCCAAACTCTGTGAGGACAAAGAGGTAACGCCTCATTTACATGCTGCTTTTCATCCGGTTCTTTTTGTCATTGAGTCCAAATATTTCTATACTTCCTGATCTAAAATCACAATTATTTCCTTATTATTAATGTTGAAAAGTAGTTTAAAAAATGTAATCTACTCTATGAACTAAGAAACTTGCTGATTTATGTCCCTCCATCAGAGAGTTGGTTGATAAAATACTTGAATCTAATTTTGCATCCCTGCCTTGATATTTTTTTTGCAGACCCTCCAGTTTCTGCAGCAGAATGCTAAAGAGAGGTCGGAGTCTTCAGCAAACACCACCTCAACCACAACAACCAGTTACTCTCTGCCTCAAACCAGCACCAAAATGTCCATGCAGGAGCTGGATGAGCTGCGTAAGAAGCTTGGCAATGTAACAGCGAGCTCCAACGCTCCTCTGGTGAGCATCTCTTACCTTCAGATCATGTTACTGGTCTGAAGGTTAGATTAGCCTGTGAAACTCTACAGGACAGCTTGGAGCTAAAATAAGTTCAGCTAGAAACTTAATCAAGATAGGATGTATTTATTGGTTTATTTTATATGTGGAAACAGGTTCAGACAATTTTTGTTCTTTTGGCTCTGTGTGATGTCAAAGAGAGCACAAAGTTCCAACCACCTGCTTGTCAAATAATTTATGAGGGGCAATCACTCAGAGGAAAGTGGGTGTGAAGATGGAGGCGCTAAAACAGTTTGGTTCAAATGGTTAATGAGCTGTGAAGCTGCACAAAGGCCCAGTATAAGATAAAGAAGGCTTATTTTGGACTGTGAGTCATACAAAGCTACTCTCTGGAGTCCTACAATGAAGATGAGTTGGAGGTTCACAGAGATGGTCCTTTTTAAGTTTCAGAATTTTTGTTCATAGAGCTATTCAGGTTTCTTCTTCTTAAAGTAGATCAGATCAGAGATGGCGAATCTCTGGTTAATAAGGGAGATAAAGAGGTTAAAAGAAGCTCTCATTCACATTAGATTCGCAGTGTACTTCACATAGGAGTGATTAGACATGCACAAGATTTGTTTTTGGCCACTTGGGCTCAGCAGAAAGAACATCACAGCTAACTAACCTGAATTTGCCTCATTGCATGTACTTTATTTGTAATGAAAAACTTCATTTCAGGCTTGGTGTGAATCCACCATAAGGATGTGACAGGGAACAAAAACTAAACAGTGAACTAACATCATGAAGCTGTAGATCAGGTATAATAATAACATGTTATCATATAAAGGTTACCTGCAGTATGTCACTGTTTACAGAAACATCTGCTGGCATTTTTTTGTGAATAAAAAGCTGCCTTGATCAATAGTTTAATCTGAAGGTTAGAAGGGCCAGTCTATTGCTATTGATAAAAATTACATTAAATTTCACTCAGTTTACCATCTGCTGCTTTTAAATCCTGAGTTTCTTTGTTTTTGGAATTCGCCTACAGCCGGCTGAAGTCACACGGAAGATGCTGAGGGACAAACACAACAAGAAGAACCCCACCCAGCCCAACCCCGTCTTCCCCAATTGGGTGTATGATCGTCCAGCTCTCATCGGAGACTTCATCACCAGCCCCACCCCTCAAGGAGAACCAGCTGTTCCTGTTGGTAAGTTGGTAAATTTACACATTCACCTGTGCAGCATGGAGTCTGAATATAGTCCCCCTGTGCGTATTGATGTGGTTACTGTCCGTGGTCAGGTACGCTGCCTCTGGGGACGCAGGAACAAGCTCTGGTGGAGGATCTGCTGTTTGTGCTGATTGGAGTCGACGGGCGAGACATCACCGCTCAGCCGGTGCTGGGGCGGCAGAACCGCTCCTTCATCGTTGATCCAACACTGGACATGTCTGTCAAAGAGCTGGTCAACAGAATATTACCGGTCGCTTCGTACTACTCAACTATAACACGGTAAGAGCGTAGACTGTGCCCGGTATGAGCTACTGCTAACAGGCTTAAGTTCACAAATGCACATAATCACTAATGAGTTTTCCAGATGAACTACTGGGACCCTCAAGGTTGATGCAATGCAAAAGAAAAACCCAACAGCATCTCTTGTAACTAAAATGTTTATTTCACATCAGTTTTGAGTTTTTAGAATAACCTTGAATGGAAGCTTCAGTTACGTGACTGCAGTTAACAAAGCTGAGTGACTCAGCTGGCACTCAAAAAATCCACACCTCTGACCTTAAGCTTTATTAAACTATAAATGGATATACAAAGAAAAGAGAAGAAAATCATACTGTAAAGTTTTTAGGTTATTACATGAGGAAATTTGCTTTAGAGATCAAACAGTTTTTGTAGCTGTAAAGTTGGGAATTTTAACATTAAAGTCTTTTTTCAGCCCTCCAGATTTCTGCATGGGTAAAATTTCCAAATGTCTTAAAATGTGCTGCAGGCACAGGATAATGCAGATTTTTTTGCATTATCTTTGAAAGGTTTATTTATATATATTATTTAGACATCTGATCCTATGTATGATTTATATGTGCGCCTTAAACACAAAGTATATATTTTAATTGTTTATCTGTTGAAACCTTTTATCTATTTTCTGTTGCTCTTTCGCATTAAATTCATATTTAATGATCGATATCAATGGGAGTCTCAGTGATTTAGAGCTTGAAAAAAGTGACATAAATATCAAATAATTCAGAATCATATGATCTTTGCTTAAAGGGTCTAAAAGAGATTATATGTTATAAGATAATTAAAGGTGACGTGTTGCATTTGCCCTCCAGGTTCATTGAGGAGAAGTCATCCTTCGAGTACGGCCAGGTGAACCACGCCCTGACAGCGGCAATGAGGACGCTGATGAAGGAATATCTCATCCTGGTCACTCAGCTGGAGCATCTCCAGCGGCAGGGCCTGCTGTCCCTGCAGAAGCTCTGGTTCTACATCCAGCCCACCATGCGCACCATGGAGATACTGTCATCAATCGGTAAGAAACTGAAGATAACACATGGTCGTTGTTTGCAGGCATGATGAATTAAAAGTTGTCAAAGAAACATGGAAAGAAGGATGAGTTAGGGGCGCAGTGATCAGGAGTTGCTGGAGTTCTGGCACCATCCTGGTGCAAAAGGAGGACAAAATGCAAACCAGAGGGTGGAGAAAGTCTCTTGAGAATAGAGTGCTACTTCTCCTTTGCCAGAGTGGACTTGATTTAGATTTCTAACTTAAAGTTGTTTATCTCTGCTTCTGCATACCAGCACAGTTTATTGAATTACAAGCCCTAAAATTTCATCTGCTTCTAAACTGTCTTCAGATGTTGTTTAAAATAAGCTTAAAATGTTTAAACATATGTTTAACAAAGCAAATATTAAGAAAAAATGTTGATCTGTTGTAGAGATATAGAGCTGAATTTGCAGATTAGTGGTGAGGAGGAGTTCTGAATGTTTTCACTTTATAAACGTTAGTTTGTGGGTCACAGATCGTAGAAGACCTGCAGTCTAAGCTTCTTTAAATGAGCACCAGAGAGTTAATTTGACTGGAAGGTGATCTGACCCACTTTAGAAGAGAACATGGCACATCAAACTGGGTCTAGATTAACCAACGCTGAACACAAACAACACTGAACACTTTGAAAATGCCTGATTAGTGTGGAATCTCACCTATTATAAAACAGATATTTAGTTAAATTATGCTTTCTGTTGTGTTCACAGCGTCCTCCGTGGACAAAGGAGAGTGTATGGGAGGGTCCACGTTGAGCCTTCTCCATGACAGAACCTTCAATTACACCGGTGACAGCCAGGCTCAGGAGCTGTGTCTGTACCTCACCAAAGCAGCCAGTGTCCCGTACTTTGAGATCCTGGAGAAGTGGATCTACAGGGGCATCATCAAGGATCCGTACAGGTTCAGCTGCTCCCAGAGTTTCAACTCTGACAAATGTGTGTTGTAAAATGTAAAGCTCATATTTTGTGACTCCACAGTGAGTTCATGGTGGAGGAGCACGAGCTGCAAAAGGAGAAGATTCAGGAAGACTACAATGACAAGTACTGGGATCAGAGATACACCATTGTGCAGCATCGGATTCCCTCCTTTCTACAGAAGATGGCAGACAAAATACTAAGCACAGGTAAAAATAGAACATTTAAGACTTGTTGAACATAAAATGGGAATCCTTTCGGCGATGTTGAGACGTGCTATCGTGCAGGGAAATATCTCAATGTGGTGCGGGAGTGCGGGCGGGACGTGACGTGTCCTGATGCTAAGGAGGTGCTATACACCCTGAAGGAGAGGGCCTACGTGGAGCAGATAGAGAAAGCCTACAATTACGCCAGCAAAGTGCTTCTGGACTTCCTCATGGAAGAGAAGGAGCTGGTCTCACGTCTGAGGTGAATATTTAATGGTTATTGGATATTTTGTGGTGAGAAGATAGGATGAGATGCTGTGTGACCAGTTTGTTCTGTTATATTTGACACACACACACACACACACACACACACAATTATTGTCAAGATTAAAACTGTAAATTTTGAAGTCAGCGTCTAGTGTTAGGGCTGGGCTATTTCTGTAGCTTCCAGTGATTATGAAAACAAGATAACTGGGATGAGGCGGTTACTGTTTGCATCCATTTTTGTTTCAAATCGCTTGTTTTGTCTCGTTATAATAACTCAAATATACCTTTTGCCTTCGCCGTGGTGCATTTTCAGCCCAGATTTAGTCACAGTTTAGTTCAGCTTATGCTAAGATGACTAAAACTGATACTTTGGTCAAAAAAGATCCCTCTAGAAAACACAAGTCTTAAACAGAGGTTCTGCTGGGTCTCTATTGTTCTTTGTGTGGTTACTGCAAAGGTTTCTATAGATGCTCAAGTTTTAATGACTTAAAATACAAGTGGTTAGATTTGATCTTAATCTAAATGTAAATAAATTTTTGACTGATTCCTGCTTGCTGCTGATATCACTGCTAGAGCAGATGACTATTATATGCTGCTACTGTCTTTTATTCAATTGCACAATACTATGTCACTTTTTCACTTTCACTGATAGCTAAGCAATTTATTTTTCAGGTTATATAGTTACTTAGAGTTATTTGATATTATATTCTGCACTATCCTACTGTATATTACTGTATACTACTATTCTTATTGTATATATTGTATATCTTATTCCTCTGTCCCTCTTGCTGCATTCAGCATGTGTATGACAAAAGAATTTCTTATCTCATCTTTTTATACTGTATATGATTTCAGTAATTTTTACAAATGTACGAGATTTAAGTGTAAACAATTTAAATCTGTCACATTTGTAAAAATGTAAACAAGCAGTTAAGACGGCTTTAATTTAAACCTGCTCTGTAAAACCAACCAGCAGGTGAAAAGTTCACTTTTCTTTATGTTTAAGCTTGTTAAACAGTCTGATGAAGGATTTCTTCCTTCATCATTCATGCGTTTTCTTTACTTGTGGTACCAAGACAAAATTACCATAGTGACATTAACGTTAGTCTGTTTGCTTTTGATGTGAAGTCAAAGCCAGTCGAACTTCCTGATGCACTTTTGTTTTGTGTTTTTTATTTTATGTTATGTTTAAGCCTATGATTATTTTATGAAGTGGTTTGACCATTTTCAAATGTCTGTTCTCTCTTGTGTCAGATCAATCAAGCACTACTTCCTGATGGACAAAGGAGATTTCTTTGTGCACTTCATGGACCTGACGGAGGAGGAGATGAAGAAGCCGGTGGACGACATCGTTCCTCCCAGACTGGAGGCTCTCCTGGAGCTGGCTCTGAGGATGAGCACGGCCAACACGGACCCTTTCAAGGATGACCTGAAGGTGGGGGAAGGCGTGTCTGTTTAGTTTGGATTGTAAAATGTGAACAATTAGCTGGTCTGACCTTCCTCGCCTGTCTCCACAGATCGACTTAATGCCTCACGATGTCATCACTCAGCTGCTGCGAGTGCTGGCCATCGAGACCAAACAAGAGAAGGCCATCATCAACGCTGATCCGCCAGACGTGGCCCTCAGCGGGCTCGAGGCCTTCTCCTTCGACTACATTGTCAAATGGCCGCTCTCGCTCATCATCAACAGGTTCAGAGCTCCAGTGGATCTTACTCTAGATAAATACATCTGAAGATATTTATTAATCTGTGAATTGTGATAAAATATAAAAAAAATACAAGCTGTAAAATAAAAAAAAATAAAAAATGAGATGGTTAAAACAAAAAAAGACAAAAAAAATATTGGTTTTAGTTTGACTAAATTAAATTTGTTAAAAGTGGGAAATCACAAAACCAACCTGTTTATTTAGAAGAGCTAATGTTTGCATTATTTATCCAGGAAAGCACTGACGAGGTACCAGATGTTGTTCAGACACATGTTTTACTGCAAACATGTTGAGCGGCTGCTGTGCAACGTTTGGATCAGCAACAAAGACTTCAGGCAGTACTCCTTACACTCTGCCAAATGGTGAGCCGCCACGAATCTGAGGTGACTTCCTGTAAAAGTTTCAACCAGTAGAACGTTCTTACCTTTTGTTCTTACCACCTGTGTGCAGGTTCGCTACCGCGTTCGCCCTCCGACAGCGAATGCTCAACTTTGTGCAGAACATTCAGTACTACATGATGTTTGAGGTGATGGAGCCCACCTGGCACGTCATGGAGAACAACCTGAAAATGGTGAGTGATTGAAGAAGGACCCCTGAGGAGCACTGAGAAGGAGACGTGCTGGTTTCAGGGAAAATGTGATCTTAAGTTATTTTTCTTTTCTTCTTTCTGCAGGCTTCAAACATCGATGATGTGCTTTGTCATCACACCAGCTTCCTGGACAACTGCCTAAAGGACTGCATGCTGACCAACCCCGAGCTGCTCAGGATCTTCTCCAAGCTCATGTCTGTCTGCGTCATGTTCACAAACTGCATGCAGGTATTTCCACGACTGCATAAAACCAGAGATAATGAAGTCACAGCCTCAATAATGTAGTATTTGATTACAGCACTCTTTAATTTACTTTAGTTTCATGAATCAATGTATTTAAGCTTAAACCCTGCAAAAAACTGCTGCACACACATTTTTAAATTGAAGCGCTCATAGTTTGAATTTCATTCAAAGAGCCACGTCTGCCTTTAAGCTGTTTAGACACGGTGGATAATAAAGTCTGCAGACTTCTGTTAAAATGTGAAGTTTTTGTGTGGGTAAATAGGAGAAGAGATCACTCTTGATCTCGTCAGACTATAACAAATATTCCCACATGCTTTTTGGAGACTTGATGAAACCCAGACATGTGAAGAATATGAGATAGCTTTTTGCAAATCTAGTTTGGGCGCCTGCAGCTTTTCTGTGACCATCGACTCAGAGCCTAAAAATCTGGATGCAGAATTGCACAAAAGCCTCAGCAGGCATGTTGCGTTGATAAAAATGTTGTGGTTATTGTGCAGCATTTACGGGACCTACACTGTACTCAGATTGTTGTTCATTTTCATAGTCGGATAAATGTTCATTTTTCCTTTTATTTGAACATCGTTTTACAGCTCTGCTATAACTAAGCCTCGAAAAACCTGAAAATGAAACAAACAGATGTGTTTTTGCCCTTTTTTCTCCTCCTCTGCTGATGAAGCGTTTCACACAGAGCATGAGGCTGGAGCGCCTCTCCATGGAGCAGGGGACGATGGATGAGCCCTCCGCTCAGAGCGAGCAGGCCGACGAGCCAGAGAAAAAGAGGCTGACCACGAAGGTACAAAGCATCCATCACCACAGCCTCCCCTCTGAGAAACACGTACTGAATAGAGAGGCTGTAAACCTTACTAAATCAGGCTTTGTTCATTCATCCTCCTAAAATTTTCATTATATGATTGTTTGTCGTCCTTTCCTCTTGGCTGCTGCTTCAGTTTTTAGCTGATCACGCAGACTCCCTCCAGACCGACGCCAGCTTCGAAGCCACCATCAGCAAGTTTGACAGCAACTTCAGCATGCTGCTGCTGGACCTGCTGGACAAGCTGAGCATCTACAGCACCAACGACTGCGAGCACAGCATGATCAGCATCATTTACAGGTACGCCTGTCAGCATTACAGAGGACGTTTGTAATAGGCTTTAAATTTTTTTCTTCATACCATCACACAGGCTCAAAGCAGTTGCTGCACTATTCATTTGCATGGAAATGAAGCTGAATGTCAATTTTCTCTTTGCATTCACTAACAGTTGTTAACATTTAATAACCAGAACAGTTTTGTAGGTGGCTTTTGTTAAGATAGCATCTTTTAGACTCCTATCCTGCTCCAATGGGGATTAAAAAAATATCCTGCCCATTTAAAAACAAAGGTTCTGGGTCATGTGATCACCTTAAAGGTTCTTATCATAATTTTCTTTAAAAATAGTTAAAAAAAATATTGTATGAACTAACTACAGAGTTTGAAAAGACATCTACTCTGGGTTTATGTCTGTATTGTGTCGAAGAGACATCAGGTGATGTTGCACTTCTTTTGTAATACCACTTTGCACCACAAGATGGTGCAGTGAGTCACCGTTGCCTAGCGTAGTTCTTCGGACATGTACAACTATAATTTGATCTTCAGTGGGCCGGACGGCTGAACCTTCCCCTCAGTGTAGAAAAGTTTAAATGTATTTTGAAAGCATGAATCAAACAGAGCTGCTGAGCATAAAACTCAGGTTTCATCTTCCTGCAGAAAAGCTGCTGTTTTAAATCAGTCAGTAAAGGTCCTGGGGTTAACTCTCAAATATATGTGTAATATTACAGGAAGCAGCTCATTATCTGGATTTTTAACAAGAATTAAAAACTTAATTTACTGTGTTTATTTAACTTTCTATCGATTTATTTACTCTGGAAAATGCTAAAGACGGAGTAAAAACAGGATGTTAGAGCACACGCTTATTTAAAAAAATGCAGAATATCGAAAGCTAACAGCAGCACACATCTGAAGGCTCAACAATAATTACAGAAGGTACCTTAAATTTATACTTAAGCTTTCACCACCAGGGGACAGCGTTTACAAATCATAAGATTTGCTTTCTCTGGACCTCGGCTGTAAATATGAATCTGGTTTAAAAAAAAGTTTTTCCTCACTGCAACATCTTCTGATATAAAATCATATTACACAAAAGTTCAGCCCAACACTAGTTCAACTTCAGGTCATGTCTCTTTAACACGATACATAGGGCTTATGAACTTAAAGGCAAAATAGTTATTTCTTTGCATCTTGTTGATATCATCAGTTAAGTTTTTAAAAACAGAAATGTACCTTAAAGTACCATTTAAACACTTTTCAGTGATAACATCTGCTTTTTTGAGGAATAGCAAATTTGTTGGACTGTAATAAAATGAATTTTATTTGAAACAAAAGGTGCATCATTACATTTCCTCTGATGACTCCTCAGGCTGGACTTTAACGGCTTCTACACTGAGCGGCTGGAGAGGATGGCCATCGAGCGCAGTCAGAAGGCAGCAGCGTAGCCTGTCGTCGCTTCGTGTGAATATGCAAAAATAAAAGTTTCATCATACCTGCTCATCAGTCCAACCGCCCAGACAGTCACGATTCAAAGAGCTAAGACGTGTATGTTTGTTCATATATATACATGACATTTCTGTATGACCTGTAGAGTCATTCATGTCTGCAGTGTCATTTTAGTGCTTCAGCTCTGAAAATGTGAGTCGTCACTATTTATGGGTAACTTATTGTACCTGTAAATTTATGAAAATGTATGTTTGTATTGAACTTAATTAAAACAAAAATGTACTGAATAATTTTGGTCTCTTGACCCCTGCCTTAACTGGTTTTTATCTGCAGTGAGCAACAAAGAAACCAGTATGAACACTCCTTGATGATGTTAGCCAGAGAAACATGAGTCATACAGGAAGTGTGATAACTTCACAATAAAACCTTCTGTGGAAATTTTTGTTACAAATCTAGAATAGATTTAAAATGTCTGAATAACTCATCATTCAGTGTTTCAAAAAGTCAAAAAAGTAAAACAAAAAAAAACAGACAATCATTTTTTTTTCTGATTAACTTTGTGGATCAGAAAAAACACCCTTCAGATGTTTTTGAGCTAAAAACTTTCTTCAGTCAACTCAACATGTTTTCTTACTCTTGGTACGTTATTTGAACTTTTTAATATGTCATACATTAAAAGGTAAAATAAAAATAAATCAGGTGATGTTTAGATTTATGATTGTTGAAGATTTTCTAAGGTTTAGTTAAAAAATTTAACCTTCTTTGCGAAAACCAGGACCAAAACATTATATATATATATATATATATATATATATATATATATATATATATATATATATATATATATATAGATAGAGATATAGATAGATATAGATATATATATATATATAGATATATATATAGATATTATACTTTTAAAACAGTCCTAACTGCATGGGGATTAACAGAAATGTCTGTGAATACAGAGAATATACTGTAAATTTAGAGAATTTTCCATATTGGGGTCGACAGAAATGACTGTAAGGGAAATAATCTCAATTCACTGGTGTCTGAACTTTTTGAAAAGCTTTGATTATTCGGTTTATGCTGACCCAAGTTATTAATCATAGCTTAAAGGTCTCATAGTTTTTATGATAATAAGATTAACATTTTTAGTTTAAATCTTAAGCTGTTGTTTCCACGTATACATGACTCCCACGTGTCATACTACAGTACGATGTATGATTTCTACATCTACACATATTTTGGGTGTTCCCACTGTGCTTGCTCATAGGGAGTTGTCTGGGGATTTCTTACCTTACACCTTAAAGCCACCTGAGGCAACTGCGATTTGGCGACACATAAATAAAATTTGACTTTATTTTTTAAAGCTTTATTACACCGGAAGTGTAGCCACAGTTGGCTTAACGTTGGGTATCCGGTAAGTCTGCGGGGCGGAGATAAGAACGAAGCTCGGGGGAGTCGCTGCCTGGAAGCGGCTGATTCACGACGGAGTAACGGGAGGTGATCGGCTGGGCCCGAGCAGAGCGCATCATGATGGGAGAGGACTTGTTCTTACTGTGGCTCACATGCGGTAAGACTTTTAACTCCAACAAAGTTTTACGAAGAGCAACAGGCTGCCGCTAAATCAGCAGAAAAGTGAATGAAGTCTGGCAGAGAAGCTTCGAACTATTAATAGGCGAGCAGAAGTTTATGTGGTTTAAAAAGGGTTTAAAGTCCCTGTAAAAGAAAACATATGGTTCAGTTTATAACAGTATTTCCCTCTTTATTTACGCAAATGTTGTTTTTCTTTAACCAATTTACTGTTTTATTTACAAGTTATGTTGCTTTACTAATAAATATTAACGCTCTTAAAAGATCTGATGTGCCTTTAAAATACAGAGGAGGAAACATGAAACAATTAGATCATCTGAGGTGATGGATAGGTAGACACGTGTGGTCTTAGATATGTTTGCCCTTTATTTAAGAAGAAATTTGAGATTTAAAATCTATTAGTAAGAAAGTCATGACCAAGAAAAACGATTTGATCAAGCTGAGGCAGGTTTAGTAAAACAACTGCATTAATAAAAACCCCTCGCTAATGTTTCCCTTTCTTTAAGTGTAAAAACAAGTATATTCTAAAAATGTTCAACAGGGGATATTATTTCTAGTTAAATTATTATTTTATATGAAATTTTATAAAAATCACATAATTATCCTGGCATAAGAAAAAATGCTTTTTAAAAAGAGCAAGTGAATTCAGTTTAAAATACCGGGAGGTCTTCAAAATAAAACACACAGAAGAACATGATAAAAATCAGCACAAAGCAAAAGAAAATCTAAATAATTCTTAAAATATGATCATTAAATAAAATAAGATTTTAAAATGATTAAGCCAAAAATATAAATACGTAGGACCTGGAAATTAAGTCAAATAATGGAAATAAAATAACTTCAGTTTTGCCTAATTTTTAGTTGAGAAAAGTTTTTTTGCCATCAGTCGCTGTGAGGTGAGGCAGGTAGATGATACTAAACGTAAATATTGTGCTTCTGAAATGCAAAGACGACAATAGAAGAGGATCTAAAATCGATCCTTGAGGGATGCCACATTTAATGCAACAGTTTCTGTCACAGCTGTGGCATTTTTTGTTTTTAGGATTCAAAGAGCTCGTCTAGATCTGGAAACTATTTTAGCTTTCTATACTTTTTCACTTGTTTGCAGTAAAGCTGGCATCACAACATCAGCTTTTAATGATCTCACTGCAGTTTACACTTTTAAAGACCAATCAGGTCTGGCCCCCAGTTACACATGTATGTGTAATTACATTTAAAAACCAAAAAAAACCACAAAAAAAAACCAGTCAAATCAAAAATTTCTGATTTGGAAGAAGTGCAACTCATCCACTTAACACACTGTACTGCAATAGCTACACGCTCTTCTTCTTATTCAGCTATTTATCAATAAGTGACTTATATGTATATAAATCATGCATATATTGTATATATTGTCTGTCTATGTTACTGTTTATACTGGAGCACTGTAACCAAAATAATTTCCCCTAGGGATCAATAAAGGATTCTGATTCTGAAATAAATTTTACACCCAGTCCAAGTGTCACAATCTGAAGCCAAAGTCATAGTTTCACTAAACAGAAACCTGGATGTTTGATCTGTTTTCAGAATATTCACTGGAGAAAACTTAAAAAAAAAAGGGCACGTTAGGCAATATTTAAAGGGTCCGTTTCTGGGTCATTTCTAACTTTTGGACTGATGGCCTCATATTAAACATAAGCACTGTTGCAGATTTTACTAAAAGCTGCAAAGCAACTCCACGCCCGAACATTTCCGCCACCATGATTGTCTTCTCCTGTATGCTCTAGATTTTGTTATGGGGTGACTCCCACAGAGCTCAAATGAGTGAAACCTAGATGCATGCACTGATGCAGTCAGATGTGAGCAGATGTTGCAGACTCTGTATTCTTGAATGCTTCTTTTTACATCAGACAGTCTGTTTTTGGGCTGAATTTGCCTAAATTTGCTTGGCATCTGCACTACTCCTTCATGATCATATACAGACAGTGACTCAGTGTTTGTGGTGTGTAGTTTGTATCGTGCACAGCTCGGGGACGTTGTCTCACGTGGAGCGTTACGAGGTGGTCCGACCTCAGAGACTCCAGGAGAGACACAGGAGGAGCCTTCAGGACCACCCGCAGGTACTGACGCCTCAGCTGCACATCACCGGTGCTCTCTCTAAAATATTTCTCATGTGATTCATTATTAAAAATAGTGGAATCTGCATACGTTACTGAGTATCGTTGTGCTGGTTTTTCCATGTCAGATAGGAATATTCTTCCAATAGTTCTCTGACATCAAGCTGATCTTTATTGTGTTAATGCATATTGTAAGCATCCTTTAATTTTGTGTTTTTAAGTCATTTTGGATGAGATTAGCGACACCCGGGACTGAAAAACCAACCTCTGTGTTCTCAGCATTTCAACATGTTTTCCTAATAACAGCTAATTTATCAGTGCAGTTTCACTAGCTGCTTTGCAGATTAAAAATGTGCAAACTATGTGTTATCATAAATCAGAAGCACATGTTTGGGTGCAGGACTTTTACCTGCACAGGTATTTTCCTTCCTTGCCTTTTTTCCCACAAGTGAAAGATGTTCAGGAGGTTAAACGCCGCCCTGTGACTTGTGCACGTTTCTCTGCAGCTTTATCCTGATACAGTTCGGTACGAGTTGGCCATCGAAGGGAGAAATCACACAATTCTTCTGGAAAAAAACAGGTGAGTTTCATTTCTGCTCAGCAAATGCAAATATTATATATATGTTATTATATATAAATACATGAAAATGAATTTCAATTTTATAGTAACCTTATTGGGAGAGACTACACTGAAACACATTATACTGAAGATGGCAAACGGGTGACAACATCACCGAAACAAGTGCGTTTTAACTTTATTTAAATGATTAAGTAAAATCTTGTTTGTTCAATCTCAAATGATATGTTTTTCACTTTTTGCAACATAAAAAATGTTTAAAAAATTTGACTTATTTATGTAAAATAGCCTCGAGTCCTGTTTTAAAGGAGAAGGAGCTGTTTCAAAAACTTTTTATTGCCCCAGAAATGATAAAAATCGAACATTTTAGACTTCTAATTGTGATTTTTATGGAAGCAAAAACAAAGAATCTCTGCGTGAGCGATGTCTGTACCAGCCGGCCTCACTGACCGATCCGTGTTTTTAGGATCATTGCTACTATCACGGTCACATCGAAGGCATGGATGACACCTCGGTGAGCGTGGGGATTTGTTCTGGCATGAGGTAAGAGAGCAGCGATAGATATTTTTACAACATAGGACTTCCTGTTTTATCACTTACATCATCTGTAGAGAAAGTTTCTCAGGTTCTTGAGAAACGCCTTGCTTCATATTTAGCAACCTGGTTGTTTTTCTGCTCGTTGCATTGCTGCTCTGTGCCCGGGTACCGCCGTTTCACCCTTAATGCCCCTTAACGACCCATTACGTCTGTTTGAAAGCTTTTATGTTTTTATAAGGATCAAAGTCACATCTCTTCTGTTCTTGGCAGACGAATAAAGTTATTTCTTTAATGTCGATGTGCAGTGGCTTCCTGAGAGCCCGGCAGCAGGTTTACCTGATCGAGCCTCTGGGGCAGACGGACGATGGCGATCATGCCGTTTACAGACAGGAGCACCTGAAAATCAGTGGCAGGCCCAGCTGTGGCTATTCATCCAACACCACCCTACTCTACGACCAGGACCAGGGCCCTCAGGTCGCTGGACTCTTCAGGTCCAGATCATGGGTATGCTCTAGTGCCAGTGTAGTTTTCTTTCACCTTCATATAATACAAAAGTTTTTATAACACTGAAGGAACCACAGCTAGAAGATAGGCACGTTTTCCTCAGTGAATTTTAAGAAAGCAGATCAAACATCCATCCCATGAATGATACTAATGTTCAGATTGGCTGTAAAATCGAAACTTGACCCCGAGGAGGTCAGCTGGGACCTTTCCTTTACTTAGTTTGATTTTTGTGTGCGTGTTTGTGAATTCCAGCCACTGTTCTGTTACATACGATGAGTCAGGGTTCGTCTTGGGACAGAAATGATCGTTCAGACGTCTCCTGATATCGAGAACAGATGAACACACATGTTCATCCTGTGTGTTCATCCCATCTCGAGGATCTTCTCTCGCACAGAGCTTTGCAAACCTTACTTTAAAGTCTGCTCTGCGGATAAGGAAACACGGTCCGTCTCTGCACCGTCAGCTAGCAGCTCAGCTCTGCCTGAGCTCCACCGGGTAGCAGAAACACCATTAATAGTTAGATTTCTCCAAATAGAAGGGGTCACACCGATGAAGTCAGTTAGAACCTCTGTGTAAATATATTTGGAATGCAGGACTTGAATTCATTCGCTCACATTTTTATTTGCAGAGGAGTGGTCCTCTTTTATTGTCCCCTTGTTCCATTTTAATGTGTGTAGATGTGTAGTAAAAGCACATAAGTGAGTAAATAATCAATAAATAATGAGGTTGATGTGTCATGTTGGCGTGTATTTCACAGTTTTTTTTGTGTTTCCTTTCAGAAATCGAATCCCACGCCGGGTCCTCAGAGGTTTGTCGAGCTGTATGTTGTGGTGGACAACGCTGAGGTAATAACGTCTCACTTTAAATAAAACTTCACCCTCATCGCTGAGTAAATCTGACACATTCGCCTCCTTTTCTCCTGCAGTATAAAAAATATGGAAGCAATACTGAATCCCGTATCCTCGGAGTCGTGAATCACATCGATAAGGTGAGTTTGCGTCCAGCTGTTTAAGATGTTTGACGTGTCTTAGCACATCTGTTCCTGACGGTCTCCTCCTCCGCCCGCAGCTGTATCGGCGTCTGAACATCCGCGTCCTGCTGGTGGGGTTGGAGATTTGGTCGAACAAAGACCTCATCGACGTCAGCCACAGTTCAGAAGCCACGCTGGACAAGTTCCTGGCGTGGCGTCAGGACGACCTCCTGCTGAGGGTGAAGCACGACAACGCCCAGTTTGTGACGTGAGGATTGACATTTGTGCAGATGTTTTAATTGCAGTGATGCCGCCGGCTTGACCTGACGGTGTGTTTTTGTCTTTAACAGCTGGAGAGATTTTGACGGAGAAACAGTCGGACTGGCAAATAAGTTCGCCATGTGCACCGGAAACTCAGGAGGCGTGAATCAGGTGGGAGTAATGGCGTCTGACTCTCGTTCATCAGGATGGACGATGGAGGTGATACTGATTCCTTTTTCTCCTTCAGGATCACCATGAAAACCCAATAGGCCTCGCCTCCACTATCGCCCATGAGATGGGACATAACTTTGGCCTTTCCCACGACGCTCCAGACTGCACGTGCGGTTCCACCTTCAGCGGGAAGGATTGTGTCATGGCAGAAAAGCTCATGTAAAAATGCAGACCAGAGCAGATGTAGAATTTTTTGCATCTGCAAACATTTTCCCATTTGTAAACCGTTAAAATCAGAGCAGGGGTGCGCTGAACCTTAAGCTGAGCCCAGATCTCCTTGTTCCTCCCACAGGGCAGGAAATCAAATGTTCCCGGAGTTGTTCAGCAGCTGCAGTCTTTCTCAGCTCGCTGAATTCCTGGAGCGAGCTCAGCCCAGCTGCCTGCAAAAGCCCACCTCCTCCAGGATCATCGCCGTGGGCCCCCGCTGCGGCAACGGCATGATGGAGCCCGGAGAGGAGTGCGACTGTGGCACGGTGGAGGTAACCCCAGCTACGTTTAAATATGTCCTTTGCTGAAGGGAGATGCTATTTAGGTTCTTCCATTTTATCCCACTGCTGTGGTTTCCTGTCTGAGGTTAGGGCAGGTAGCGTGTGCAGAGCTGCAGCCTTAAAGAGTTCAAATTTAAAATAGCTTTCTAGTGTGCTCACACCTCATCAGAAGGGGGAGAATTCCTGGGTGAGGTCACTGCCTTCATCGCTGCAGCCATGTTTGAGGATCAAGTGTGTGCACAGAAACAAACGTTGTGTGTCTTTGTGTTTTTTGCAGGAATGCAACAATCCCTGCTGCGATGCCTCGACTTGTCGGTTGACTGCAGGATCCCAGTGTGCTCACGGACAGTGCTGTGAGAAGTGTCAGGTACTGAAGCTGCTCTGCTCCCTTCTAATGTGGCTTTATATTAATCCGTACCTACACAGTATAAGACGCCTCATTCCAAAGCACGTTGCATCTAAACAAAGGTGCAGAAAACAACCTAAATTTGAATGTAGATTCAGAGCGTCAGCGTGCTGCGAGGACATTAATACTAATCACAGGTCCAGCTGTGATTAATCGAGTTCTCGATGAAGTTTAAAACTCTCTGGAGACAAAAATACGTTCAGCATGTGTTTTAAATTATTCCCTGACACATTTTTGGAATCTGGCTCTGAAGCCGGTCTGTGATTTGATAACTAACAGAGCTCACATTCACAAAAACATCCGAGTCTCAAATTTAGCGACGTGTTGGCTGAAAACGTCAAACCCCAGACTCTCTTTTCTCCTCAGAGTAATTTCCAAATAAAGCTGTGGGAGATGCTTTTCACTCAGCAATTTCCCGGGCTTTCTCCAGAATTTTAAGAACATTATGTATACAGTTTATCCCAAATATCAATGCAACACACAGCTGTGTGTGTGTGTGTGTGCTGCTAATCTCTGCACACATCAGCTGGATTCTGAACGAAGCTGCTATGTTTTTCTCAACTCCTGCTCTGCCTAATGCAATGACACATTTTGTAAAGCACACCAGAATAAATAATGATAATTCGAGCCATATGTGCAGCTTCTCTGCCGTGTGTCACAGATAGTTGCCAACTTTAGTGAGGTAGTGAAAGTTGTCAATGATTTGAACTTCCAGAATCTGTAAAACATGCAGTGCATGGAGCAGCTCAGCCACAGAAACCCACGAAGCTCCCAGCACACCTCTTTTGTGCTGAGCTGGCTCCCACCGGGGACGTTTTATGGAAAAACAGTCATTAACGTCACTGTGTCACAAAAACGATTGCACACACCAGCAGCTAGTTTCTCAGTAGGTGGTTCTGGATGTTGTAATGAGTAAGATTTTTCTCCTGGGAACATTAATCCTCTTATCTACATTGAGTAGATACTGAAATATCTTTTTTATATAACTGAGAAATATTGATGTGCTATATTTAAAAAAAAAAAGTCAGGCACTGTCAAAGTATGCCATGTTTTGCAAAAATATTTCAAAAGATATCTTCATGAAGGCCTTGGAGGACGATCAGAGGCTCGCCTTCTGGTAACTGCTGAGATATTTTACTGAAAATTTGCAGGAAAGTCAGCGCGTCACTAAAATAGATCAAGATTAATACTCAGGATTATGAATATTTCAGAATTTTTTGACAATCTGTCCAGTAAATGAAATGAATGCCGATTTTCTGTTGTAGCTGTTGGGATATAACAATCCCCATTCTCTGTGAAGTTCAGGACCTTTCCTAAAGACACACCCCGCCTCTGACTAATAAATGTAAGGTTACTCTTACACCTGCTGTTCAGCACTAACAGGAAAGGGAGGATAACACCCTGCTGTTTCAGTTTTTTATAACTCACCACATCCTTCCTCAACTGACAGTTTCAAGGCCTGGAACAGTGCTACAAAAACCTACAAGCGAATTATTGTCCAGATCTGGTACATACAGAAGGTCAAAACACTAAAATATTATTTTTGTTCAGTTGAAGTCATCTGGGAGCGTGTGCAGGCAGTCAGCCGGGACCTGCGACCTGCCCGAGTTCTGCACCGGACTGTCGTCGGATTGTCCTGAAGACAGCTTCGAGATGAACGGCAAGCCCTGCTACAAAACGCTCCAGGGCAGCGGCACTGTCCAGGGATACTGCTACAACGGCCAGTGTCCCACCCAGGAGCATCACTGCTGGAGGCTTTTTGGACCAGGTACGCTCAGCATGCTGCTATCGAAGACATCAGCTGCTGGTTTGGGAAGTCCCAGTTTGAGGCTCTTTTGCTTTCTTGGCTGATATCTGCACGCTCAGTTAGAAAGGTGCACCTCAGGGTTTGTATATAAAAATGTGACTTTGGTTTTTGGCTGTGCATTTTGAAGCCTCGCTGACCATATCCAGACACGAGGATGGAGCACGAGGTTATCACCTGGTGGTTAGCAAGCTGCACGCTTAAACTGTACAGCTTGTGATTCCATTAAAAAAAGTCCTGAAAGGCTCCAACAGCACAGACACAGAGAACAGGTTGAGCTCAGTGGCTCGGGTTAGCGTAGGTGAGCTCTAACAGGCTGCCTGTGAACCAAAGCACCACACCGCTGACTCTGAGGCTTAACAGCATCCTAATGAATGAGTTATTTAAAAATAATCATCCAGCCTGCAGCTGTTACACCGAAACATGCAAAAATGCTCCAGTAAAGTTGGACATTTTAACAAGGGAAGTCTTTGGGAACTGACTGGCTTTTGGGGCCTCAAGTGGCCATGAGGGGAACTGCAGGCCTTAGCTTGTCCCCCGCCCCACCCTCCGGCGTTACTTCTTGGTTCGTTTAGGGATAAATCAGCACTGTTTTGAGTAGATGAGATAAGCCTCAAGGAGCTTTTAGCCATTGGTCTACAAACATTTAGATTTTACTGTCATGTGGTGGAAATAACTTTAAGATATCTGTCCAACTAAATATTTAATACATTTTGTTATGTAAGCGATTGCAAAGAAAGTCTCATAAGAGGTTTGTAAATACAGTCCATTGATAAAAGGCAAGACTAACACATTAGATCAGTACTTTTCTGGCCATTTTGATGAGTTCAGCAGCGTGCAGTTAAGGCGCCTCGTCACTTTAGTTATATTTAACTCTGACATCGATCCCACTCTGGCATTTCTGGACGCTTAGAATTTAAAAACGCTGCTGAACCCATGTGCTCGGAGGTGCATTAGTATAGCAAACGCAACGATGTAGAGTCTCAGACCGACAATAAATGACAGATTAACATGAAGCTTTCCTTCTGTGCCTTCTTCCAGGGGCCCAGGTGGCACCAGATTTATGTTTCAACCTGAACCAGCGTGGCGAGGAAGGCGCTAACTGTGGGAAGAACAAATTCGGCTTCATTCGTTGTGCTCCACAGTACGTGTCACCATCTGTCATTCACCCTGAATTCAGAGTGATGAAGAAACACCACAAAGCTCTGGATTAATGCTTTTGTTTTGTGTAGGGATGTTAAGTGCGGATCGATGTTTTGTGAGGAAGGAGGCGAGTCTATCACAGGGAAACGGGCAAGCTACAACACAATGTACGGCAAAGAGTGCAAACTCGCCGTGGACGACGATAAGAGGAGAAACCTGGACATGGTGCCGAGTGGCACGAAATGTGCGCCGGATAAGGTAAAACTGTCACAGGGAGACACATTGCAGGACGATTAATTTTCTTTGAATATTTTGGCCGTTTTACTCAGAATCAAACGTTTGTGCTCAGGTTTGCCTCAATAACAGATGTGTGGATGTGTCAGCCTACGGGAAGAGGGAGGACTGTGCAAAGAAGTGCAACAACAACGGAGTAAGTTCAAAATCAGAGAACTAACCGTAATTTTCACACCATTAAACATGAACCTTCACCTCATCCCCTCACCTGAAACAACATCTGGTGTTAAACTGAACCCGAGCTCCATGTTTGCCCTGAGTTTAGTCTGTCAGGAGACATACAGGCAGCCATAAACTTAGATGTTTTAATGAGGGATGTAGAAGAAACAGCAGAGAGCAGACGGGGCAGGAACAATAGCAGCTTCAGAGCCAAAAATTATTAAAAAAGAGATGAAAAAGCAGCGAGAGAGAAAGAAAGAGCTGGTATTACCAAATAAGTCAAACTAAAAGTGGTGCTAGGTATGAGAAAAGAGATGAGGAATGCACTGTTTATGTTGTTTTAGCCATCACAGCAGACTAAAACTGGACAAATGCAGCTAGTCTCAAGGAATGTAACAGCCTCCTAACGACGGGGGAAGAAACTATAAATGACTTTAAACACTGACTGAATAAAATGAAGAAACGATCAGATAAAAAACTGCAAACGCCTTTCAAACACGATCCAAACCAGTCGCGTTGAACATGAGCTCCACTTCCACGACTCGTGTTTTTAATCATTTAACTGCTTTTTATCCGCAGGTGTGTAATCACAGGAACGAGTGCCACTGTAATCCCGGCTGGGCTCCTCCCAAATGCAACGTCCAGTACGCGGATTTACCTCAAGGTACAGACGCTGCGGTGCATTTAACGTTCACGATAAACTATGAAGCACGACGTTTAGAGACGTTCAGCTGCTGTTGTAATCTACAGGCTCCATGAGACTTTCAGATGAAAACAGGTCACAGCTGCTTGTTGAATCATTTTTCCAGTGAATAAGAAACATGAGTGATTCATTATGAGAGCCTCCCAGCACTGACCCCGTTTGCTCTAATTTAGTTTCAACACTCTTTTGTAGAAGACTTGGTTGTCTCTGCAGCAAGTTCTGAAGCTTGAACTTGAGTTGCGCCTCATGATTGTGCAACTTTCTGTCCACATAGTACCAAAGAAAAGGGGAAGAAGAGACTCTAAAACACACTTTCCTCTGAACAAAACAAAAAATTTAGTGAAACTAAAGCTAATTAAGAAAATAAGAGGATGACATAACTTCCTCTGAACACTGCTCTTGTTGTTTGTGTGGAAAATTCCTTTTACATAACATTTTCATGTTGCTCTTAGAAAATAACATTTTCAGATTTGATAGTCTAATCGTTCTGCAAAATCAGAAGCTGGTAAGTTGTTAAAACGGGAAAAAGATGCTTCGTATTGAGTTTTTAGCCACAGTTCAAGAGCTTCCTCACGATTTAGTTGTAAAATTTAAACTAAAATCTTCATTTTTATTTGTTACTTAAAAGCCGTGATCAGAAAATTTTGCTCCTGAGGCCAAAGAAAAAGCAAAAACCGCGACTGGTTTAAATTTAGCTTTTAGATAATCTTCAATCGCTTCTTCCAGCGTGGCTGCCGTTTGTAAAACGCTCCGTGGAAATCCTGGTCCGACCACTTTCAGGAGCTCTTTTGTGATTTCACCCTGGGCCACAAACTGTTCGTGTCGAGGATCATTGTTACTCAGAGAGCTGGGAGCAAACAGCTGTTTTCAGAGAGCAAGAACTGTGACCCAAGTGTGGTCGTTCAACATGAAGTTCTGCAGTAATGAAATGAGGGGATTAGGATTCCTGCATCCTCATTCAACCATTAAACCAACCGACATGAAACCCAGACTAAATATTTACTTACTGAACGAGCCAAAGAAAAGCTCGAGTTCAAGTGGAGAGATCAGGACTTAGACGGGGCAAAGACACACAACATAGTGCAGTGGTTTGGTGCAGTCACCTAACTAGCAAAAGATCCATGGTTTGACCCCGGGAGCAGAAACGGATGCCTTTGGGAATCTATCTGGAACAGCATCTGGTGTAAAACCACACCAGATACCCACTGGTGAGGAAGGGAGCAGCCCAAAGTAGCTGGAGAAGTTGGTCCAGAGTGCACAAGGAGCCGACCTTGAAGGGAAGATCGGACAAATATAAATCGGGTCTGGTTTTTGCTTTTAACGAGAGCTCTAGCAGAACTTTAAGACCCTTTGTTAGAGCTTAAATTAAACTGAACAAAATGAAAACGTGACCCAGTTTTATTGCTCAGAAGATGACCAGATTTCATCATCTGACTCAATGACTCCAGGAGCTCTGTGGCTAACGGAGAGAGTCAATATGAGCCAAAGTCTCTGAGGGACGTTTCCAGCACCTTGTTGAATCTATGCCATGAAGGACTAACGCAGTTCTGAAGGCAATGCTGTTCAGAATTTAATTGCACTTAGACATAAAGAGTGCAAAAAAGGACGCATCAGTACTTAAGTGCAGTTTTACGTTTCCTCTGCCTGCAGATCAGGTTGGGCTGATAGCCGGTGTGTGCGCAGCAGTCTCCATCCTGCTGGTCGTCACTCTGCTGATTGCTGGGCTGATGTGCTGTAAGAAGGACGACATGGAGCGCTACATCGCTACAAGGTAGTTTTCCCCCTCTGCGGTCTGGACTCTTCATCTTTTCCTTCTTCTTCCCGGCTAAATAAATAAATGTTGTCTTCACAGGAAAGTGCATTCAGCTGAAGGGAAGCTGAACCCGTCGTTCCAAGAAGGAAGTGGTAAAGAAAGACCTCAGATCAGTCAGCCCACCTTCATGGAGACCACAGCAAAACAGGCCTGCACCCCTCTGATGGGTCGAGTGACCCCCTGCAGACCCGCCCCACAGGTACGCCGAGCAGCCAGGTGTACGCAGGTCTCAGTTTTACTGTGAAATGCTGACAAACCGCTTTTTGTTTTCCAGCCACCGCTGAAAGCGTCTTCATCGTCAGTCACGTCGGAAACTGAGCCGGTAAGACTTTTGTTTTTAAAGACATAATGCAAAATGAAGATCGCAGCAACTTGAGCGTCTATTAAAGCTTAAAAATGAAACTATGTTAAATAACATGCATAAAGGAGACCTGCCATCTTTTTTCCTTACTTTCTGCCCTGTGTAATATTATAATGAGATCACCGTGGTTACAAGCTAAAAGCTCAGGCTTCATTTTTTTTGTGTGACTCATTACCTCACTCAATCTTATCTTTATGAGGGGCAGCCAATCAGAAGAAACTGTCAGCTGTTTCTTTGCTGGTATCGTGTAGACTGAGCCCAGCTTTAAACTCAGCTTTTTTGGACGTAGTTTAGTCTACAGTGTTGAGCTGTTTAATGAAAACAGCTTAGGAAGGAATTGTTGATTTTTGCAGACTTTACTGGAACAGCCAGTCACAGAGGACTGATAAACATCAGTGTAGCTCTGTGGCTTTATGAAATAATGTCATTGTTGATTTTTGGTTTCCATGTGATCAAACTTGGACTTTAATGTTCATTAGGAGCCTGTAAAGTGTCAGCATCTGCTCTAAATCCCAGTTAAATAACAGTCTTCTTCCTTTTCACCACAGATGAAACCTCTACCTCCATCTAAACCTTTACCAACTCTGAATAAAACACAGGTGAGCGCCAAGGCAGAGAATTTTAAACACTTTTCCCCAGGACGTCATATAAAGGTCACTCGTTTGATTTATTTTCATTGATTCATTCATATTTAGATGTTCTTTCTGGGGATCAATAGGGATCAACTGGTCTGCCCAAACATTTTCCAGCTCTACGTTTTTTATTTTTGGACTTACTCGAGTAGCTTTGCATGATTCACAACTCAAAATAATCCTTATGCATGTCACACTGGGCCTTCGTGAAGCTAGAGCTCATCAGCTGTCTCAAACAAACCGATTGGGTGCCTCTTTAAAAACAGAGTTGGAATACGTGACAATATAAGGGATCTCCATGACATCATGCAGAGCCATCATTATTTGAAACTTTAGTTTAACATGAGCATCCACCCCGATGACAGGAAGCAGTGTTGAGGTGCAGAAGTTGCTAATTTGCTTTCATAAATTCACCTAAGAATCATTTTTTGTTTTTCAGAACAAAGCAGTGAAACCAACCCCTCCTCCCGTACCTCCGGTCAAGCCCAGCCCTTTGCCGGCAACCAGAATAAAGCCTTTCGCGCCTCCTCCGCCCCCAGCGAAGCCTCGTGTTCACAGACTCGCATGAAATCCTCATCAAGAGTATCGACTTGTACCAAAGCAGAGACATCCAGGGTGTAGTTTTACTTTTTAAAAGCGAGTGACTCGCCGACGCTCGGCTCTGTGGAAAAGTTTACGCTTCAAAGCCGGTAAAGATGTTGTGCAGACCGAGGCTCCACCAGCTGAGAGTATCTTTAATGACACGAGACCAACAGCTGCACAGCTGCTGTGGAAAAGTCTGATTTTTTTTTTTCTTGGCTGTTTTCTGGTGGTGGGGTTCGTTCTAAATTAACTGCTGCTGCAGTTTTCCTCCTGTGTAACGCGTGTAAAGCACTTTTATAAGATATTGTTTTACAGTATTTATTTAATGAGTGTTTAAGGGACTGCATGAAAATGATTAGGCAGTTATCTTTTTCGTGAATGGTAATGTGTTCAGTTTGTAGCTTGTTTGGGACACTCACACACTCTGTGCCTCTACAAGCAGCTCTAATCAGTATGTTTTATAAGATAATGTGAAAAAGTGTCCATGTCAAAGGGTCACTTGTCCTGATACCTGCACAGAACTGAGCTTGCAGCTCCACTGTGATATAAAGAGATCTGAATGTTGCTGGGACTCATTTAGGACGTAATTAAACAGGAGCAAAGCAAAACTAAGCAACTAGTCTGAACATAATAAGAAAGAAAATCCTAATTATATGTCAAAGGTCTCTAAATCATGGGCCACCCTGCATTGTTAAAATTGCACAGGCATAATGTCAGAGCACTTTTAACATTTTTTACAGCATTGGGGAAACTCAAGCTTCAGAGGTGAACATTTATAAGACAGTTTGCCACTTTTTCCAGTCTTTGTGCACAAATTTGCTTGTAGACTTTCTTTTTTGTAAAGTAAAAAATTTATTCTCTTAAATTTGGTACGTTTTCTTGTAAATTTGACTTTTTTTCAACAAATTTTAGTGGCCCTAATACGCCCTGTTAGGTTCATGTCCGTGTGGCCATGCAGAATCAAAGACGGCTGCTGTGTAACACAGTAAATCAGACCGTTGACTGATGGTGTATACTAATACAATACCTGATCACCAACAAATAGAAGTGATCAACTTTCCTATTACTTACCTGATGGAGATTTGTGTGAGACGGCAAACGCCTGTTGCTTACTCAGCAGTAAAAACACAAACAAAAGAATCTGTAACTTCATAATGAATGTGAAAAAAGCTGCAGCTCCAGTAAAAGAACAATGGGCAGGAGCTCGGGCAGCTCTCAGCCTAACTAGCCTGAGTGTATTCAGCAGTGAAAACTCATCTCAAGCAGACTGCATGTGAGTAAAGAGCTGGAGGCATTTTAGGAGACAGTCAGGAAATGTATGGGAGAATTCTTCAGCAGCAAATATGCCGGCAATGTTTCACTTCCAGTTAAAAAGATTTTTGAAAGTATATTTTAGGGAAAGTCTGCAAAGTTTTAAACCTGTTTTTAATCAAATTTGATCAGTTGTGTAATTTCTATGTCCTGGTGAGCAAAATGATAGGTTTAGGGAGGAACTCTGAGTCCAGCAGCCTGAAAGAAAAACAAAATAACCTCCAAAATATCAGAAAGAGGTAGAAGAATCTAACTGCGAGTGACAACAGCCAGTCTGTAAACCTGTTACTAATCCCAACATGTTTCTAAGTGGTGTGAAACGTTGATTCGAGTGGTTTTGTAATGCCGTTATTCAAAATTTTAACGATGTGCTACCCTTTATTTTATTTAAATGCTGGACTCAAAACTTTTTGAACCAACCACGAGACAGCGTTCGTCTGCATCCTTAATTGTTCTTATTTAAATTCTTCTTTGGAGACCAGCTTGTAAAAATAGCCAAATGAACAGCTGAGACCAAAAACAGAGCGACTGGTGAGGTTTCACTAATAGCTGCACGCAAACGCAGCCTCAAATGTTTTTTACCTGTTGGTTTGTGATTGTTGTGCCTTTTTTTTCTTTTAAATTAAACAAAGTTCCAGTTGATACTGAGAGATCAATGGGAAACTGTATTTTTTTCCTTCTTTTTTTGGATTTTTGACTTTCATGCAGTCCCTACAGTGCCTTCGCAGCCATTTTGTGCCTTCTACAAAGTGTTTTTTTTACATTACTTTGCACTGTACTTGAAGGTACGTCCGTTACGTGGCCTCTGTGTGTTACTGTGGTTCAGCTTTAAACCTTTTTAAGCTCCATTGTTCGTTCAGTCCCACAGAGGTGGGGAATGGGTGGATGTAATGGAGCCTTGAGGAGAAATTACTGTTTTGTTTGTTTTCTCTTAAACTGCACTGATATTTTTCTAGGAAGAGTTGTGAAGGTTTCATATGTTGAACTGCAAAGTAGTCATTAATCCAAAACTACAGCGTATGATTTCACATGATAACCGTCCTCTTTAATTGTAATCAGTTGCGTATGATCAGATGTAAAAACTTGAATTCCCATGAAGCGCTTTCTGTTGCAATGAATAAAGTGCACTTTATTTCGACAGTGTGATCATGTTGCATCAGCTGACTGTGTAATTCATTGGTGTGGTCCAAAACATGAGAGGGAAATTACATCCGTTACATTGGATTTGTTTTCCTTGTGTAACATTTAATTAACTGACCGAGCAGCCTTCTATTGTTCTTCCCCAGCAAACAGTGTCTTTACTGGTCTCTAATGAGCGGCTAAAGGAAGCAGGTCTGAGAGGCAGCTGCGAGGACTCAGACTTTATCGTCTGAGTTTCCTGTTTGGCATCCAGACATTTTTTTTTTTTTTAATGTCTTCTGTTAACTGAAATGCTGCTCACTTTTCTTTGGAGAAACAAGAACTTTCACTGTGAATCAATAAAAGGCTCAAGTGACGTCTTACTGCAGCACAGAAAACACAAACATCCATGCTGGACCCCCTCTTCCCTTCTGAACTTCCCTAATTCTTGGAAGCCTTCCTCGGGTTCCATCACCTCCCAGAGGTGCTCTGCTGGACTGAGATCAGGCGACTGGAGGCCATTCAAGTACAGCGAACGATCTGAGGTTCAGGATGCTGCAGTAGCAATCGGAAGACAGGTACACTGCGGTCAGTAAGCTGAGGGGTTTAAATGATGCTCACCATTAAACCAGCAGCATCCTAAACTGTTCATACAATGTATATTATGCTGTTGTCTCATTAGAGTGAGCCTGTGGGAACTGTAGCCTCAGTTTCCTGCTCTTAGCTGACAGGAGTGATGCTCGTGGGGCCTCCTGCTGCTGTAGCCCATCAGCTTCAAGGTCTGATGTGTGCATTCAGAGATGCTCTTCTGCATACATTGACTGTAATGAGTCGTTATTTGAGTTTCTGCCTCCTTCCTATCAGCTCGAAGAAGCCAGGCCATTCTCCACCGGCTTCTGACATCAGCGAGGCTTTTTCTCCCCATAGACCTCCCACACGCTGGACATTTTCCACTTTCAGACCAATTTCTGTAAACTCGGGGATGGTTGTGTGGGAAAATTGCAGCAGATCAGCAGTTTCTGAAATATTTAGGCCACAACGTTTGGCAGCAAGCACTCTTCCCCATTCAGATCCTCAGTTTGAACTTCAGCAAGTTGTCTTGACCGTGTCTACATGCGATATGCGTGCGATTGGCTGATTGCAGGTTTACACGTACAAGCAGAGCAGGACTCAAAAACAAAAACGGAGGGGTAAGTGAGCAGTTCACCCTCTGGATTTTTGTTATGAAAGGGGAAGATATCCATAGAAGCAAACCTAAACGTGCTTATTTCTGCTTTAAACCATTTTAACATGGGAGTCGGCCTCAAGTGGCCATGAAAGGAGCTGGAAGGCGTTTATTCTGTTGAGATCAAACACTGATGTTCTGTGATACCGGCTCTGGCAAAGGTGTTTGATGGAGTTGAGGTCAGGACTCTGACCTCAGGACCTCCACACCAAACTGGCAACCCTCTCGCTTTTGTCCAAACTATCATAGTAGCTGAAGCAGCAAACTGCAGGACGAAGACAAGAGAAGCATAAATATGACTCTCTGCTAGACAAACTCCCACAAATATTTAATGTCAGATGTGTAAATCTCACTGTAAAAAGGGGGGGAAATGTGACTTTAAGCTCTGCTGTAAATCAGATATGGGAGTCGAGCCTGGAGGAATGTGGGACTGAGTAGAGGGGGCGGGTGCTGGTGGTGGTTTCTCTCCGAGAGCTCGTCTGATTCACTCTGATTCACGGCTAATAAAACAACAGTTAACAATGAGCGTGGCTTGTTTGGCAGCAGAACGTTTCGCCTGTGCTTGCTGCCCACTTAACGAGCGCATTCTGCACGAGTTGATACGCGATGACGAAGCCTTCTCTTCAAAGAGATCCGGGCGTCGACTCAACCCTGCAGCCAGCTGTGTGTTTACTCTGCTTTGAGCTCATTTTGCAGGACAAAACCACAACACTTTCTAGGGTAACATACTTCAGAGTGACCTCCGTGTGGTCTCCCAAACCACGTTTACGTTTCCTGCCTATAACTATTTTAAACTCGGGGTAAAATAACAGAATATTACTAATAACAGCGTATTAGTCCTAAACGTTTCAGTGTGCAGAGATAAGATTGTAATCTAAGCCTATCCGGAGGCCGACAGCTGTGACCTGGCATGACTTTTCGTGCTTGTAACACTTCTGACAAATCACTTCCTGACGTGTGCTAAAACAGTTGATGCTGAGCCAGAAACACTTAAACCAGGTCATGAGAAGAAGAGTGAATAAGATGATCATCTGCACTGACTCACTCTTAAAAGACTCAGATAAAATTATTGAATACCCGAGTCAAGTTATCTCGAATGATACCAACTTCCCCTTTTTTGATACCGACCAAAAAAAACCCCAAAAAAACGTCCTCTATTGAGTCACGATTACAGAGCAGTGACCGCACTGAGTGCAATCAAACTGTTTGCATTAAGCTTGTTTGTTATGAAGTCCTGAGAAACACCGAGAGAACACTAACGTGTACAGGAAGTCCTGTCAGGACGTTTCCTTCCTTTTATCAGTGATGCTGCAATTAGAGAAATGGACACGCAGTAAAAAGCAGCTCAACTCTCGATGAGTCAAATCTGAGGACAAATTAGTCAGCTTAAACGTAAAAGCACAACATTACAGTTAGTGAGCTACATGCTGTCACAGTGTCACAGCCAATGACCCACTATGACTATGATTACTGTGACTAGAGACTCAAGTTTCAGCACAAACAAATACGATCCGCCCTCCTCCTCGCTGAGGAGCAGCACATCTGGGAAGCATTTTCAGTCCGTGGTTACAAAAAGCAAATAATATGGACGCTGCTACGTCAGCGGGGACCACCAGAAGAATCCCAGCAGTACAAAAAAGGGAAAGAAATTAGCAGGAAATTAAATCCGTACATGTAAAAACAAAAACAGAATAATACAATTGAACACAAAACTAATCAACTGATCCTAAGTCTGGCAGCCAAAGCCCTCAGAGGAAAAAGGCATTGTACATTTCTCATAAATTCCATATTCATCTTGTTAATATTTTTTAAAGCTGATGAGTTTAAGCCTGTCTACAGTTTGGGACCACCTGCATCATGCTTCTGATTTAATCAGTGTGTCACGTCTGTCGTCACAGATGCACTTTAGGTGTACTCATCGGATTCCCAAAATCCAGCTTGTTTCACTGCTGTGATCGCTGCGTGATGTATTCGAGGGGCGGTTAAGTGAATCGTGTCGAGGTTGGCTGCTCAAAGTGTCTTGAGAGCAGTGCTGTTGTGATTTGGCGCTATAAAGTTGAACTGAATAGATCAGATTAAACCACAAATTGGATGAAATTATAAACCTCTGCAAGAGTGCGAGGCAGAGGAGCTGAGACAAACCCAAACAAATATAAACTACCGCAGATGGAAATAACAACCTTCTTGTTATGTTGGGTTCAGCCCGCAATCAAGTGTTTGGCCGGGCTCCAGCTTTTCCTCACCGAGTAACTGAAAGAAGCATCGACACAGGAATCGTGCCAAAGTGATTTATTTTATTTCCAGGTAAACATTTGATCTTCATACAATTACATTTCTAAAAAGTGAACATACTTAAACCAGCAGACGGAAACAAAACTCAAATGGAAAGAAACAAACGGAGTTATTTAAATACAAAACAAAAAGAAAATATTATTTTAGCCATTGCACTTTAACTTCATAAATACAAGAAAGTTCATTTCTCTCTCTGGCCCAAAGAAACACGACGTACAGCACATTCAACCCATCGCTCACGGGTTCGATCGCTCCGATTAGAGGAAGCCCGACCGCGTTGCACCAACGTTGTTGCATTCCTGTCATTATGGGATGTCAGAGAGAAACGACTCGTGTTTGTGGTGAGAGCTGAAACGATTAGCCGGCTAGTCTTTATTTGTTTTTCAAGCAAATTAGCCCGAGACGTTCTCGGCTTCCTGTTACTCAGATCTGAGAAAGCGGAGAAACAGGAAGCGTTTCTTCAGCACCATCAATATACCGTGTAACATTATAATAATCACTGCTTTACTCATGGATGAATCAATTCTGGACTTTTAAAAAATAAGGACAAAAACCCCTAATTTTTGACAGATTGATTGTTATGAGGGGAAAACTCGAGCTGAGACTCGCAGACAATCCAAACAAACTAAATGCATCCGATTTGTTTTTATTTCCTCATTTCCTGAATGACAGACTCTGGCAGATGACATTATTTGTTATCACTGAAAGGCTCCAAATGTAACTTTCTCACTGTCAGTAACTTCAGTCGTGACCTCCTACAGGAACGAATGAAAGTAAGAGCAGCTCTGGTTCTGTTTACACCAGTTTTACCTTTTGGTTCTCAAACTGTGGAGTGGGTCCAACTGGTGGGACGCAGAGCATCAGACTATCCCACTGAGCCGACGGCTAATGAAATAAAATTGAACCTGGATCCTGTTTTCTTTACCTGATAAACGTGTTGAGGTGTGCGATGTGACTCAGTGAAGGCTTGAGCTTTACACATGCAATTATTTAAAAATAGAGGAAATGATTTCCACACTCACCCCTGCAAGCCTGAGCCGGATAAGAGGGTAAGATTACTCATTTGTTTTACATTTCCTCATTTTTTGAATGACAGACTCTGGTGGATGGCACATTTGTTATCACTGACTATCACTCATTGAGAATCCTTAAAAATCTCTCTTAATAAAAAGTCTGAATATAAAACTGTTCAAAAACGGCACTGACATTTGAGATGGTTTTCTTTTTGGCCGTATTTGATAAAGAAAAAGATAAATTATCATCTCAGAGAGATCAGAAACACTTGATTTATTTTCTTTTGAATAAATAATTTGACTTTAATCTGTCAAAAATACACCAACAAGGTTTTAGACTTTCAGATCTTTCAAATCCATAATAAGATGAGCAGAATTACCCAATAAATCATGATGTGCACAAAATATTTGTTTTCAGCCTTGACAGGGAGACAAAGATATCAGATCTGCAGTGAAAAAGATTTTTCATGTTTTTGTTAACCGAGCTTTCACTGGACTCGAGAAAACCTAAACTCTCAGACAGACGGGCATCACGAGGCTTTTGCAGAAAATTAAACGTGTTCACTGATTTGGAGGAATAACGGCAATTTCACTCAGAGATGCAAACACGGCCGCTGTGCTGAAGACGGCCCAGATCATCTTAAAGTGGGAGGTCGGCCAAGTGTAAATCGTGCTATTTATTCTTAATCATCATGAATATGCAATTTATTTACTGCAACGGTGACTAAATGTGCAAAGGTTCCTGTGCGAACTTTACTGACATGCAGCTCGGCAGGTAACCTCGTCGATATAAATTGCTCTTTGGAAACGTGCACTTTTAGATTTACATTTTAATCTGAAAATCTGAAAAGAACTTCCTCTGGAGCAGCTCATGCGTGCAGCACAAAGCAAGCCTCGCCATCCTTCACCGTCCCATTAAATCTGCCTCCGCCCTGCAGCCCTCTGGTCTCCTAACCCCGTCCTCTTCTTCTGCAGTGGTTTTACGGCACAGTCTGAACACGAGCCCCACCACCTGCTCGTCTTGATGCAGAATTGATTACAGGATTACTCAGATTTCTGTGGAAACTACGGACTGATCGTTTCAGCTCTGCACGACTATGAATTTAGCGTACATTATTTGCACCCGAACGAGACGAGAAAACCCCGCCTTACATCCATGACGGTTAAAAAGACACACATACAATATACACATCGTATTAACATAATGGCCAGCCATGGGATTTCTGCCTGTAACACTTGTTTTTTTAAAAACGTACATACAGAGAATTCAACACGCGCCCTCAAACGTTTCTAGTAAATCAATCAAACCGACGCTGACAGTTTCTGCTCGCTTTAAATTCTGCAACATTTTTGGCAGCTGGGAACGTTTCACCTCTTCACAGAGAGGACACATGGGAGTATCAAAGTGCTCTTTGCTTGATTCTTATTTCCTCCCCACACCCGCCTTCCAGCGACCCCCGACACCTTCCTGCGTTTCCCGTTCATGCCACGGGGTCAAACGAGTTCCCACGTTCCTGTCGAACGCTCTCCCACCTGACTGATCCACGTCAAGCCCTCAAATGTGGTGCTATAGTTTGCTCCATTTTTGCAGTGATAGTAAAAACCAAAGTGTGATGAATATTGTGCAGCATAAAGAAAAGAAGAGAGAGAGAGACAGCTTCATTGTTTTGTCATAAAAAACAAGCTCAATAATCAAACCTTCCACCATGTGAGACGATGGGAGGAGACAGACGCCGCTGAGCATGCATGAACTCAGCTTTTTTTTTTTTCTTTAAAGATGAGCAGGAAAGTCGTTTTCACGAGAAAATCCCGAGTCCATGTACAAACTGTACTACTGTACTGTTAGACGCCGCTCAGCCGCGTTATCAGCTCACAGTCCTTAGTGTTACTCAGGCGGGGGGTGGAAGGTGGACTTTACGAATTTTGCTTTTTTAGTTTTGTTGTTAAAGTTTCGTATTTCGTCCAGCTCCAGTCTTGGTCCTTGAAAGATGGAAATGGAGGCGTTAGTAAAAGACAACCGAGAATATGTAACGTGCTGAAGTGCAAATATATCTTAATTTCTGAGTTTTTAATAAGTTTTGGATGTTAGTTGCAAACAGTCTCGTTTTACAGAGTTTTGATAACGCTTCACAACAATCATCATTAATAAAAGATAATATGACACCTTAGTTTACAGTTAAATATTATTATAATTAAAAACCTAATATTTGTTAACAATTAATGGTCTAACATTTTGACTTTACAACAATCATCTACAGTCTTTGATAAAACTTTACTAAAAATGGTTAAAAAAAAAATCACTGCTAACATAAGTTGGAAGTGGCAACTTTAAAGAGAGATGCACCATGTTGGGTGTGCTCTGTCCCAATTGTTGCAAGGCTTCAGATCACACCTGGAGCATTTTAGAGTGAGGTCTTTTATTTTGAAAAGCTTTTCTCTGTGTGACCTGCTCTATTGAACTTCAAACAACTTCTGTTGAGAAGCTGCCACTGGAGTGTTTCTGAAACACGCGGCAGCACATTAGTTAGAATTGCCGGCATTAATGCGAGTTGGCGGGATAAGCTTCAGCGCCTGCGTCAGAGCTGAAATGCGACCCAGCGGCGCCCCGTGCATTCTCACGGTTAGGCGTGAGACCAGTCGGACTATAAACGCTACATGTGTTTCATGGAACTGACGCTAAAGGAAACCTGAAGCATAACTTGCAGTACTGTGTTGAGAGTGCCGTTTAGAGTGACCCCGTGAAATGCACGGCTCACTGCACGCATTCATGACCATGACCGGCTTCCACCTGGTGCACTGCGGTGCGTTTCAGAAGCAGCGTTCTGTACTGCATCTCTGAAAATAACCTCAGATCTCAAGATGCATACAGAAACTACAGAGAGAATTTCAAAATAAAAGACCCCTGCTTCCAAAATGCTCCTGGTGTGACGTGAAGACCAGTGAAGAACGGAAGAACACCTGGTGAAGTGCATCATGTTGTGCTCAAACTGAGCTGTTTGTGATGAGCTTGGAACAAAAGTGACTTTTACTGAAAGACGTTATTAAAGTATTGATCAAATTTTGGAGTCAAATGTCAGATTTATGAGTATAAATCAAGCATTATGGCTTCGAATGAACAGCAGTACTTGGTAATGAGAACAGCCTCAAATAATTGATTATCAGCTAGGATAACTCAATATATAACTAAAACATGAAGACATGAATAAATATGATTAATAGCATCCCTACCGTTTAAATAACTATCAATTTAACTATGATTTGTTTTTAAATGTTGGTTATTATAAAGTGTTAGCTTGTCATCATCTTTAATAACTGATAAAAATATAATTCAAAATGTATAATATATATTTATCACGCTAATAAATATTACTATATAATATACAGGAAACTGAAAACTCTGTGTGATTCTGTTTTCTTATCACATCTGCAAACTTAAAAGAAACAAAAAGTTCCTTCATGACAAGACTGAAAAAAAAAAAAAAAAAAAAAAAAAGAACAGCGAGGTCCTGTCCTGTTCTCCTAAATTAGATTAAAGACATGCTGACAGGCCTCAGGTCCTTCACAGATGCAGATAGGAGACGCCTAGTGCGTCTAGTTTCCCAAAGGGAAAATAAAAATAAATTAAGACTTTATGGCTGATTTAAATGCAGCCCTCTCCAATAACAAACAAACCTTAAAAGCAGCAGATAAAAAGCAGCAAACTCACCACTATGCTGTTGGCCTGTTCGTCAGCAGCTTCCTGCATCAGGCTGGTCAGCTGACTGAGGTACTTCTGGTTCTCCTGCAGGAGTCGTGGGGCAGCATCACTGAAGGAAACGCACACAATTCAGACACAATTCAGTCACATGACGCCTCCTTCATATGCACAATGTGTTTACTATCTTGCAACAGAAAGAAGAACGCCCAAGGGCAAAACACAAAGCACTGGCCTACAAACTATATATATGGCAGTATGTTCATGCTTCAGTCATGTGCACAGTTATTATTATACTAACAGTTTAGCTAACACAGGCTGGAAATGTAATGAAGAGAACAGGCTGAAATAATATTTAGAAAAATGAAAAAGATAATGTACCAACTACGAGCATTCTGAAAACACTTTTCCAAATGCAATGCTCCAATGCACAGGATCTTCCTCAGGCATGCGTCTTTTTTAATGCTTCATAAAAACAAAACTATTATGACTCAATTATTGTGCATATTCCAGGTCCCAAAAACTAAGTCCAGCTTTTGCCTGCAGTCCAGCTTGTACAGCTCCCTGCTGGTGAGCTCTCCTCCCAGGTCTGGCAGGTGCTGCAGCTCTGTTTTTTGAGTCATGTGGGTCATTTGAATCATTCTTCATCTTTCTTTGAAGATTTTCTGGGAAAAGCCAGCTGGGTGGAGACCTCAGACCTCTAATAAAGGTAGACCTAGGAATAACTCAGGATCGCCCCAGGTGGAATTGGAAAATGTTGCTGGGGAAAAGAACCTCTGGCAGGAATACATGCTTAGTCAGCTGCCAACAAGCCCAAACTTTAAAAGCAGAAGGAAAAAAAAGAAGGATGGAGGGATTTCATGACACACGAGTCATTCCTGGAACTGTGACAGACATATGACAGGAACAAAGATTGCCTGTGGCATCTTAACTCCTGGGAATCTTCTGTTGCATTGCACAGCTAGTCACAACCTTTAGAGTGTCGCGTTTTTAGAGCTTTTCCAACGCTTCAAAATGACCTGGTGTGCCAAATAAGTGCCAAAACGATCCATTAATAAACAGTTCATAGGGCTTAAAGACCTGAAACAACCATGACCCCCAACCAGCCAGCAACTGGTAAGAGAGACTGAATAAAGCTTCAGTCTCTCTGGAACATCAACAGGGAGTTGATGCACCAGTTAGGAAGGATTCACACGTTCACTTTGGACTAGAGATGGCACGATACCACTTTTTTATGTCCGATACCGATACCGATATCATAAATTTGGATATCTGCCGATACCGATATGAATCCGATATAGTGTTTTTTAATCAACAAAACTGTTTTTTAAAATATCTTGCTGCATTTTGCAAGTCTGCAAGTTCATACTCAAGTTTAAAACAACAACTACACTAAAGCTATTCTGTTATACCTGTATACAAAAAAAATATTTCATAGTTCAGCAATACTGATCAATCTAATAAACTTAAACCTACACCATCCTCCCTATTCTGGTATTTTAAAGAGTACTTAGCGTAAATATTAAGCAACCTAACTAATAGGGTTCCAACTCCCAGCAACAACAAAAATAAAAAAATAAAAAATAGGGAACCACCCCTCACGCGCCACCTCATGATGCTTAATCGACATAATCAACCTTAATTTGATGCAGTGTGAAAAAAATGCACAGAAATCAATTATTTTTCAAGAAATATTAAATAGATTCAACATCTTTCTTCAACAAAATTGCAGACTGCACAGATGGTACCTTCCCAAAGGAAAAAGTACTGTAGCTTACTAGGGTATATATATTAGACTTAATAGTCACTATATACAGTAATTGACTTCTATTCATTTTACATCAAATTAAAACTTTGTGTGTCAGATAATTATTTATTAAAAGCTAGACATTTTAAATGAGAATAAGAAAGAAAAGTATGTCTTTGTGCCCCCTTTTCCCAGTTAATGCCCTATCGGCCCCCCTGGTTAAACTTTGCTAGATCCGCCCCTGCACAGTTACCAGCGTCAGCTACGTAGAAAAAGATCCTGGAGTAGAAAGTAATATTAAATACATTCTAACAACAGCTTATCAAGCTTAAACGTGCTGCTGTTGTTCAGCCGCTGGTTTCCTCTTTCTGGTGCAAAGTGGGCCAAAAACAAAGACGGACTCGCGACAGAAAAGCCGATCAGCTGATCATTTAAGCAGTTTCACGATTGAAGTAGCAGCCGGAGAGCGAGAGGCAGTCGCTCGTTAAGCTTAACGCAGGAATGCTTTACAAACATTCAGAGATGGACTTACACACTTGCTTTACTTCTCTCGGGGATAACTTTGTCGGAGATGAAATGCCGGGTTGCTAGCGAAGCTCCAAATGCTATCCAGACCACCGACAGGTCCCGCATGCCACAGCCGCTCTATCACGTGATGCATACTGCTCTGACATGCTAACGTTCTGAGGTGAGTTACGGCGTGTTGCAAGTTTTGTGAGGTGCTTTCGTGATATTTAATGGATCGGATTACATTTTTTATTTTTCTCCGATATCCGATCCAGTCATTTAGGTCAGTATCGGACCGATACCGATACGTAATATCGGATCGGTCCATCTCTACTTTGGACATGGCGATCTGATCGACTGCATTGATTCAAGCTCCAGCACCACAGCTGGTTAGCTTCAGGTTACTTTAGCTGTACCCATGGGCAGATATGACCTGCACTCAGCGAGTCATCCATCCTCAAATGCAGTTAAAAAAATAAAAAATAAAAAATCAGACAACAATATGAGACATAATGAGGAAAACATACCAACATCATGTAGGAAATGAAAGATATGATTAATAGCTACTGGAACAAAGCTGTTTGTATCGTTCTCTTCTCAGTTTGAGACCGACCGAGTCCAGCTGTGGCTCAACAATCAGCCCGTCAGACCACTCAACAATTTGGCTGAGTGAGTCAAATCATGACCATTTGTCGAGAGAGGAAGATGTCTGTGAAGTCTTTTGTTTTATGTGAGATTTCCTGTATATGAACAGGAAATTACTAAGCTGTTTTTATTCACATATACACATCCACATTCACAAACAGGTACCTCACCGTGTCGACACTTCCTTAGTAATTTGGCACCAAGTGAAATAAACTACCAGCTGTTATCAATGCTGAAGGTGCTTCTGCTGAATTCTATGTTAAAGGAGTGTGAACATCTCACTTGTAGAGCTGACCCCAGTCCCAACACGGCTGAGTGGACGTTACCTGTCATTTGGCCCTGGTAGGGAGGTCAGGGGGTGCGGGGAGCTGACGGGCTGTGCCGACTGGGACCACTGAGAAACCTGCAGCAGGTTGGACGACTCGGGACTGGCTGCTATCGAGCTCCGTGACGAGTTCTGAGCCTGAAGGAGAGACAGAAACACACCGTTACAGGCAGCAGTAAAAAACACGCCTCCCCTCTCCTACAGCAGGAATGCAGGCGGCACACCCTACCGCTCACTCTGTGTTTGGTACTTTATAGCAGCTGAGTCTGAGGAGATCACAGAAAGTACAACAAAGCTCACCACCACTGGGTCTGACAACTGCAGAAAAGGGAATCAGAAAATGAATAAGTGAACTTAACCTATTCCAGGATATTACCAGGATCCAGCTCCAGCAATTAGAGGACTTCCTTTTTTCTTTTCTTATACACCAGTACACTAAATTTATCTGAGCTGGATGCTGATCAGACAAAACTTCTGATATTCTGTAGAATCAGAGAAAAGCTGATGACATTTTATTCTTAGTTGTACATAGTTTTATCCAGCAGTTACACAACTTCCCCCAC
This sequence comes from Aulonocara stuartgranti, assembly GCF_965226115.1. Taxonomy (NCBI): domain Eukaryota; kingdom Metazoa; phylum Chordata; class Actinopteri; order Cichliformes; family Cichlidae; genus Aulonocara; species Aulonocara stuartgranti. The sequence goes on along the minus strand of NC_138959.1, from coordinate 4,662,239 downwards.
TTCTTTGCATCATGCCCCACACTACATTTCAAAGACAAATGAAGTCACAAACTTGGAAAAAGTAGACCGGGCTGCTAACGACTGATGTAGATTTACTCACGCAGGCGATCTTAAGTAAGTGCCAGAACTCCCTCTGTCTCTTGATCTGCATCTGCATCACGGTGTTGTCAGCGTCCTTGATGTTCTCCAGAGTTTTGTCAATCCGGGGAAACAAGTCAATGATCTTCTGTTTGCTGATCAGGATTTTACTGTTGGGGTGAGACAAATCAGGGAAAACATAAATGATGTTTTCCACCGTCACTGTGACTCTTTAGACAGACTCAGTGTTGACCTCACACCGGGGATGGATTCAAGTTCTGGAGTAATTTATGCTCCAAAAGTTTCCTCCTCAGCAGGGAGGGAGTAACTGAAAATTCAGGGGGTAAAGTCTGCAGCTTAAACTTTCCTTAATACCAGCAGACGTTTTATGTGTTTAAGAGCCGTCACTTCTTTATAAATCAGTGGGTTAATCTAGGCCCTGTCCTCACATACACGGGATTTTCATCTACACATAAACATTATTTCATGTCACTGAACTTTAGATAAACTCCTTCCAGGGTCAAGATTTCTATAATCTCTATTTCTGTGCTTACTTGTGGGCGAGGAACATGAAGACTTTTCTTGCAATATCAAGGGTGTGCACTGTGTTGTTGTTTGCAGGCTTTTGACTGGTCAACATGAATCTATGAATTGGGGTTATAGTGTCACCTTTTGCTTTGGCGGCACTTGATACTGTTATTTGCATTTTCATGTGGATGGAGATGAGTAGGAAAACATCTGAACCTGTGGATTCAGCATTAACCTGCCCTGAGAGAACATATAAGTTCCTCGAGATAGGTTAAAAAAATAAAATAAAAAATAAAAAAGTACTACAAATATGCATTACTAGTACCGTGGCACTTAAGAACAAATAAAAGTGTATGAGACCACAGATAATTAACAGTAATCAGAGGTGTAAAGCTCAGGGTGAAATCAAACTGTCAAGCATGGGTGGACCCTCACCTGAGGTGTGTGAACAGATCTTTGAGGACTTTGTCTTGGTTCTGGACTGTCTGGATGATGGCCTTCACCATCTCAGAGCTGTCGCAGCTCACATCAGAGTCAGGTACTAACCAAAGGGGGTGGGGGGGGGAGTTTAAACAACACCTCAGTTTAAAGAATGGATTAATTTCTCTTCTGATTTCAGAGTTTTAAATGATCCATTCAACGTTTCTTACCTTTGCATTTCATCTTCAGTTGCTTGTAAAGTTCGATTGCCTTTTCTTCCCTGCAAAAAATTATTTTATCACATTAAAATGTTCTTCTTTGAATTCTGAAGCTAAGCTCATGATCAGATTACTCTCTGAAGTTGCATGTTTAAAAACACCACTGGTATCCTCTCCATATGTGTTGAAGACAGGCACTGGTCAGAACTTTCACAGCAGCACCAAGGACGGTTTTTAATTTAAAGTGGCACGCTTTCAATCCAGTGCATGACGTGACAGCAATTCACAGGATTTACAAAAGAAAAAGTAGTAAACTTTTACCCAACAGCAAACTAGTTTGATCGACTAAAATGTAGAGCAAAGTCTTTTCCCTGTGGAGTGAAGCAAGATGCATACATCCAGGTGAGGTTACACCAGCACTTCAGCACTTCATTAAGCTGTATGAAACTTCAGCCACATCCCTTATCTTCACTGCGATTATGTTTCTTTATTAACTTGGTGATATGTTGAGGTCTGGCCTACATGGGGGTTTCTGCTGTATCATTTACTGAAGGAGGACAGCGAGGCTGTGGTGAACCGGGTCTTTAGACCCTATGTTACTAAAAAGAGGAAGAGCACCGAGCCCATCATTAAGTCTCTACTGTCAACAGTCAACACCAGGATCAGAAACTTTCCCACAGAGCCAAGGCTAACCTGGTGAAAACACATTTTTTAAAGAAGGGGCACTTTAAGCTTTCACTGTGCACAGCTGCACATAACTGCAATGACCCCAGTTAGAGTTCAGCTGGGGCTCGTTACTGCATCTGGTACTTCCTAACGTGCGTTCAGACCAAATGTGTTCAAAACACACAAATATTTCCTTCCCACAGTCGACAGGAGAACAAGGAGGAGTACAACCAACGGCTGGAATCAAGTTACAGTCACATATTTTCAGCAGTTACCACAAAATGCAATAATTTCACTCACTTTTCTCCAAAGCAATCTCCTTTTTCCTTTTCCCTGCTACTATCTTATAAAAAAAATTCGAATAACACAGCTCTGTCCACAAATGGAGCCAACAAGCTTGGCCTTCGTTTATTATCAGCAATGGCGTCTGGAGAATCTACAGACACGATTACACTCATGTACAGAAGGAAAAGACAATGAGAGGGCTTGGAGGAAAATAAATGAAATCCTAGGACTTCATGCTTATTCCCACTGAGTCAGGAGAGTCCACTCTGTGAGAGATTCTGAGGTGGCAGGCTTTGATGACACAGCATGAAGTGGATTTTTCACTGAAGTTGGATATTTGAGCTGTGGATGGGGATTTGCCTCCATTTACATCACCTGACATGTATTCTCATTAACGTTGCTACAGACTTTGTAGTCCTGCATAAACTTCACTTTATGTTTGGCTGAACATGGTTGAAATGATGATGTTATCTCCGGGTTAACCTGTTTTAATTAATTTATTTGTTTATTTTTAGTATAAATAAAAGATTTTAAGCCAATTTTAAACACTGCCTCTCTGCTCCCGACCTCATCTTTATAAATTTTGATGTGACAAGCTTAGTGTCTTCGCATCAGCAAAGCTTTTATTTTGGAGGCATTTTTCCAACCGTAGAGAAACGTCCGCCAGCTGATGGTCAGTCAACATCGAACTGTTTGCTGTACCTTTTCTCTGCGCGTGTTCTCAAGATCTCAAAGTAAATGAACTTTTTCACTGACAAAAATCTGCCAAGCTCATGGTGGCGTGGTTAGTGGTCTAAAGTTGCCTCACAGCAAGAAGGTTCGTGACTCAAACTTCCTGGTCAGCTTCTCATTCTTCACCTTCTTGCCTTTTTAAGTGCTGTTTACACATTTTCCCTGTGCCTGCATGCTTTTTCTCCACAGTCCAAGTTTATTAGTGTTTTCTTTTACTGGACTTGGGTGTAGACCGTGGAGCTCACGTGCCCCCTTTATATGAGTCAGCACAGCTTTTTTTACTGAGATAAAGTCTCACATCATGACTGGCTCTAAAACTCTGAAGTCTAAGGAGCTTGGAAAGAAAAGCGACTGGATTTATTTAAAGGAGAAATAAAAGAAGTCCTTAAATTACCATGGTGATGACTGAGAACTTACACAGTGATCTAAAGTCAAAACTTTAATTTATACTGCTTTGAATCGCTACAGAGTCTTTGTAAAGTGATCCTTTGTCATTTCTGCATGTAGATGTGCATTTTCTCTCTTTAGAGATGCAACATGTGGTTACATCTCTACGAAGGTGGATGTAAGGTTACAGTGTAAGTTATAGCACAGGACATCAGAACAGGTTGTGGTTACAATATACCTACAGTACAGATTTAACGCAGACGTAAAAATTTGCTTGTAAATAGTCTGACTTTTAATACATTGCTGTTAGGAAATACTGTCATCATGGGGTTCGTTTAGATTAACACGTCACCGTCTTTTGCTGCCTATGAGGAAATTCCAAGCTAGTATAAAGTCACAAGCTTTACACAAACTTTTGTGGAATGACTAAAACTTCCTAAAACGAAATAAAACGAATAAAAGTTGCCGCAATGACAAAGACCGGGAAACTTCCACTAACTAGATAAAGGTAATGAACGTATGCAGGGCTTTTGTTTTTCCCCAGTTATTTCGTCAGTTATAAGCGCACAGCTCAGAAACAAACGTGCATGTTGATAGAGGATTTTTAGAGACAAAAAAAATCGGAGTAAACACGTTAAAAAAAGTTACTGGGGAAAAAAAGGAGAACACATAAAAATATGAAGATTTCTGTATAATTAAATATAGATGTCAGTTTCCTTTATGATCACTGTGGTAAGGCAATTGGGAGCATCGCACTGAAATAAAACATATTTGTCCTTCACGTGTTAAATGCCTTTCAGCATTAGTAATGTGTCCCATATTCTTTCACACAATTGTCCTCTTTGTCCCACATTTATTTGTTGCGATCTCGACCTCTTAGTCATGAAGGAAGGTTTTTTCTTCCCTCAATGTTATACATCTGTTTGTTCGTCCAAACAGAGCTGGAAACCTTCTGGAAAAATTCTCCATCATGACATTTATGCACACCACACAACCATCCTTACAAACTGGTGACTGAGTGGACTGTAAACAGGCAAGAAGCCGGGAGTCAAATTTAGATGCATTTCCATGTGCTCTGTACACAAGTCCAAAGCATGTTGCAAACATTCAAAGTACATCAGTATACAGTCAAAGTGTGTGTCATATTTGAAATATTTAGTGTGCATGTAAATGTATTCATGATGTAGGATTGTTTTTGGCACCGTCCGGTCATTTCCTCAGGTGAAGCGGGGACAACCAAAGTGTCAAAATCATCTGTAGACACCATTATGCACACCAACCAAAAAGAATCAAAGGCCAACAAGTGACTGTTACTTATGTCTTTTAAATTAGGTGAAATGTGGGATTTAGATGGCTCTTGATAAATGTCCACAGATTAAATCATCTCAGGTTAAACCCTTTTAATACTCACAGCTGCTCCATCTTGTCTCCTTGGCGTCGGGCATATGGGCTCCTCTGTAGTTCTACTATCTCAGAGTGCAGAGCCATGATCTCATCATCCAAATGGCTCACCTCTGCCACCTGCAGGACAGACAACGGATCAACCAAAGGCTGCTTTCGGAAGCCTTTGCACTGGTAAAAATCACAGTGATTCCTACACGTGTTCTTTATTAAACTGAATTTAATACATTTATCCAGGCAAATGTTTTCATTAGCAAAGTGCTTCGAACTGAGCCTCCTCAGTGACTGTGATCCTGCAGATGAACATCAACTCCACCATCTTGGACTGCAGTAGGTGAAGGTAGTCCTTGTTCTGGTCTGCAGCCCTCACTGTAGGTCAGGGGATCACCTAAGAAGTGACTTTGGAACCAGAAGAACTACTCTCACCAGCTGCAGTCCAAAATGAGAGCAACCTGGTAAACCTACTGCAGTAAACCAGTAGGAAAAAACAAAAAACATGAAAGAGCCTGGACTAGCTGGTTAGCAACTACCAGTCTGTATCTTATTTTTAAGAGATGAGTTACCTGAGCAAAAGCTGCAGCTCTTTCTTCGTTCTCCTGCCAGGCTTTCAGCATCTTTTCTGAGGCTTTGGACAAATCAGACAAATGTGAGCTCACCGAGCACCCTACAACATGTTTACTGAAACAAAGAGCAAACAGCTGCCAGCAAACACTCACATATGCCATAATGCATCTGATCGCTGTATTTTTCCAAGTCATATTGGATGCTACTCTTGAAGAAATCCAGCTTAGCTTTGAGCTGCTGCGAGAAGCCGAACATGCTGTTTTTACACCTGGTCAGGTTGGTGTTGTAGCGGAGGAGGCTCAACCTTGAGGGGGAAGGAGGAGATGGTAAAATCAGAAAGCTCCAAGAGGAAGGCGGAGGACTGAAGAAGACAGGCTGACAGTCCAGCCACAGCTAAAGCTTCCAGAGGAGCAACAGTCACAAGCACCAGAGTGTGAGGAGCAACACAACAGAAAGTTGAATTCAAACTAGGACTCGGGAAGAATTACACTGGAAAATAAGCAGAGCTGAAGGGTGTGTACGACACTACAACTATATTCAGCTGACAACTAAATCATTGCTCTAAATATTCAACCAACAGTTAAATGTTGGAATAAAATTTACAGAAAATGTTTAGATGGGTTTCTTCAGGGCTCAACTTTAAGGCTTCGAGGTAAAAATAATAAAACCTGGACCAACAAATGCAATTACTAAAACTATTAAATGTTTTTTTTTTGTTTACAAAAACTTGCAGATAAATAAGGAGATGCTGGGATTCCTAGCTACTAAGCAGAAGTCGTGAGTGTAACAAAGAGAAATGATTTAAATAGCATAAACAGAATTGAGAACCGGTTTCAGTTTTGAACCCGTTTTAAGTGAGCCACCGTGCTGAGACTCGGTGCCCAGCACCTTATCACTTTCTTTCATAAATGTTGGTGTGTCACATTTCAAAACAATGATGTCAGCCTAATAACAGTTGGCTTTTTGTACACATGAGTCACCAGGAAGTTAATTTCTTTCCTGCTCCATTTCTACACTTTGTCCACACTCAGAAAATAATGCAGGTATCTAAAGCCTGTGTAAGTGTGCTGCTGGATAAGAGCAGAAATCATAATCTATTTTATTTTGGTTAATCTTGATTAGTAATTAGGATTACTTCATAACTTAGTCCACAAAAATATCTTTTTAAAGGAGATTTCTTGGAACTCAATTTAAATAATAATAAAAAAACACCACATAAAAACCATAATTTTGACCGTACGGCCCATCCTTTGAGGGCAACCACCGACAGACGGGAGCAACATGTGGCCCAAACGGCAGTAGGCTCACGTGCACTGAAAAACCAACATAGTAGCCACATTGAGAGAAACAAGGAACCAAGAGTCAACCAATACCTCACACAGCACGTACAGAAGTGGATTATGCAAGAGTAAAAGGAATCTGGATGCAACCATTAATGGTCCACTCACACGTTCACGCACAGTACCCTTATACCACTTTCAGTTCTTCTGCTTCTGCTTTTTTGTTCTGGCTGGTGCTGAACATAATTGTTTAAAATTATGAACTAAAATTAAAGTCTAATATAAACAGAGCTACTGATGCACTACTGATACTGATGAAGTATGGTGTCTTTTCATCCGTAGCAAACACAGAGTATTATTTCCTCCTCAGAAAAGAAAAACTAATATTATTAATTTGATATGAAACTAATATCGGTCGTTTTATTTCTGTGTTTGACAATAACTATTCTTCACCAAAACCACAACATCTGGTTGTACGCTGCTAGGATGTAACATAAAACACTCTTAATGAAAAAGCTCAACTTACACTGTTTAATATTTAAATAGCACAGACGCATAAAGCTGATGTTATTTCTGAATCCTGTCATGGATTCACATTGTAAACCATGATCTGGGCTAAAGCACATCACACACGATTGTTATGGGACTCACATGGCAGCTCTCTGCCCCTGGAAAAGTCTGCTGTAGTCGTCTTTCAGGCCACAGATGTAGCTCACAGCTTCACCCCACACCTTCTTCATCACCACCAAAGGCAGCTGCGTCTTGGCATCTTGCACTGGGAAAATAAAAACCATGAAAGTTTTTATACAGAGCAGAAGAGAGCCAACACTGTCATGTAACAGTCCTTTTCATTTCAGAAACTGGAGTCACTTCATATGAACTCACCAATGGTGTTGACTTTCTCAGGCAGACGTCTGGCACTGAAGGGGCCGGTGTACTTGGTGATGCTCTTATCAAACAGGTAGACAATGTAGCTGTCCCACCCTCTCTACACAGGAGGAAAGAAAACCATTACAAAGATCTCAAGTAGTGTTTTTACAACTCAAGAGAGTGACTTCAAGTCTCTCAGAATAGATGCAGTTAGAGGGAAATGAGTCATGATTATTGATAGATGTAGATTTTTCTAAACACCGTTGCTTGATGTTGTATATGCTCCAATAAGCAAACCAAAACATAGCACAGGTTGTTTTTTGCTTCTTTTTTTTTTGCAGGTAACAGAACGTAATCATGCATGGGTAAAACAAACAATCAAGATTTTCAGCCCTGTGATTTGTGACAGATCGAACTGATTTACAGGTGCTGAAGCAGACACTTATAGGTGTCATATAGTGACGTAAACAAAACCCTAGCAAACCCCACAGTGATTCAAGACTACATCATGTGATATTTATATATTCATGTTGCTGTGATCGTATGGATTATTTATTTATTTAATAAAAAAAAACTTTGGTAAAGCCACTGGTGTCACAGGCCTGAAATACTTTCAGTTTAGTGACCCTCCACCACTGGTACTGCTGTTGGTGCACAGATAAAACACAGCTACATAAAATTAAGTGAACAGATGGACAACACGGCCCTTTGTCACGGACACCTGATGTAGGAGAGACAGGATCAGGCCAATGGATGTATCCCAAAATATAAAGACAGCATGGCCAGGGATAACAATCAGTGAGGAACACCGCCAATAAGCTGCAACTTTAGCTCCTTGGATAACAAGATGAAGATGATGATGATTTTTTAATTCATCAAAAAACTCAAAGCTGTTATGTATGATTATTTTAATAATAAGTTATTGTACATCATCACGTGTGATTTTAGATTTAAAATCCTTTCATTCATCTAAACAGTGGTTAAATCAACGCACCACTCCATCCAGGACACACTGTGCAGCGGGCTTCCTGGGGTCCAGTGACACTCCCGTCTCCTGCAGCAGTTCCTGGTTCACCACCTCGATCTTGGTCTCAGCTTCGATGCGCTTCTGCAGACTGTGGAGACTCTCGTCAGGAGTTAGCTGGAAGGAGTGGACCTGCGCTGTGGTCATGTTCAGGATGTGGACGACCTGAAAACAGAAAACCCGTCAGTATAAACTAAACTACTTCGTGATCTATCATTTTCTGCAGTATGTATCGCGGTACATGGGCCAGCAGAGGGCTGCAAGAATCTAATTATTCTTAATATTGATTAACTGCTGCCTCACCAAAGAGCTGGAATTAATTTATTACTAAAAACTGGCAGATGGGGAGGGCTGTGACAGCCGAGGCCAGCCAGTTCATTTTTATAAAGATTTCAAGTTGTTAAATGTTATGTTTGGTGAAAGCTCTAATGTGTAGCATAAACTGGAAATACTGGAATTCTTATTAACAACCCTCACTCATCCCAACACACTTACACCACTTTCCCACAAGAAGACAAAAGAAACCAGAACATGGATTTGGAGAATTGCTACACAAACAGTACAATACATGTGTGTGCTTGTGTTTTGACAGCATTACTCCACTGAGACTTTTGGCCTCTGTTATGTCACAGAGAAGATGCTTTTAAATGAGGTGGGATTACAGGATTGTGTCAGATATGGGGAAGAATATAAAATCTCCACAGCACTGAAACATTCGAGATTTTGTTGCAAAACCAAACTGAACAAGAACCCAGTGGTCACTGTGAATGAGGCCTGGAGCTCCTTTGCGTAGAAGCAGCCCATCACTAATCACATATTTACGGTAGAGTAGCGAGAAGGAAACCAGAACAAGTGAAATCCTCTGGTCTGGTTTATCTACCTGCACAGTTTATAATGACGTTTGTGAAGGACAATGTACAGACTCTGCATCACCTCATCAATACTGTTCCTAAGTCAGTTTTTCCCTATTACAGGAACTGAGACACTAAGTGGGAGAAAGTAAAGGATGGGTATATAAAAATATGGGTAATCCTGAGCACAGAAAAACAAAAACAAACATTTCCCCATTGGCTAAAAAACAAAAAACAAACAAACAATCAAGGTTTCTATTTCAATATTTCTAACAAGACAACAGAAGTTTCCAGACCAAACTCCCTTAAAAAAGGTTGGCATAGAGTTAATCCCAAGAAGATCCGAGTCCTCAAGTATGGGTCTAAATATGTACATCACAAGTTTGCAAGCTTTACTATCAACATTTATCGCCACAAATCTGTAAAGACCTATAAAACATATTCAAATGACTAAATAACCTTTGAACATGACTTGTACTTCTATATCTATAATAAGTTTTTCTGGAATTTGAAACATCATCAATAGTCAATATTGTTTAGTTTTAAAATTATTTCTGATACTAACAAAACAGAAAAAAATGTGACAGATTTTTAAAAAACGCTGCGTATCTCTTAGCATGTTTAGGCCTCCTTTAAATGTCACTTTGGATTTTACCTGTGTTTGTGTAAACTGCAAAAACCTGCCGTGTGGGTGGTGACCGTTAAGTTACGTACAGGTGACCCATGTTGAATGTGACGTGCGGAACAAATGCAAACAGAGCATAACAATAAAAAGAATTTCGATTTATAATAAATCTTAAAAAGAAAAATAGATGACAATAATTCCTGTATGAGTGACAATGATGGTGCACAGCTTCTTTCTTTCAGATTGGCCCACCAAACATACAAACGCTACAATCAGTCCAGTGAGATTAGCAGTAAAATGCCTAAAAGTAGTGAAAGCTTCGGTGGCAGCTTTAGTATTTCTTGTCTTTATAATTTTAAGATGAGAAAAATAAAACACTAAAACTTTCTAGGGCACTGCGTGTCATTGCAAATTACTGACTGAAGAGCCAGCTCTTCCAGTGCCTCACCTTCATAATCAGTATCTGATCAAGGAGTTCAAAGCACAGGGGTTTCTTGGTTTCATGGTTCACTTGGCCTCCTCTGTGCACTGGATCCCACTTTAACATCAGCTGAAGCAGCGCCTCCATCGGCTCCAACAGCGTCCTGTACAAAACCGGTTAAAACATTTAAAACAGGTCTTCAGGGAGGGTAATTAACAACAACCACAGTTCACATGCTCTCGGCTATTTTGCGTTCCATTTAAATTACTATAGCACAACACCATGAAGAAACTAATTTGTCCTCACAGGAGACAAACAGCTCAATAAAATAAGGAAATGTCTCAGTAAAAATGATTGCAGCTGACCTGCTGAGATTGTTGGGGTAGGGGAGATGTGTGGAGAACTTGACTTCTCCGTTTAGTTCTTCTACTGCCATGATGTCTTTTGGACCTTTATTCCTCACTTTGCTGGCCCTGAAGACAAGATCAGAAAGGATCAATACCAAATTCTTTCAATACAAAGTACTAGAAGTACTTAGAAGATGCAGTTCTCAATGTACCTCAGTCGAATTAAAGCACAAACATGTGATGTAGAATAAAATCTGACGTGATAACAGAGCTGGGCTCCTGCATACTCTACTCAGACATCTGACTCATCTAATTTCCAGTAGCGCATACATTAGTGACACAGACTAGGATCAACTTACCACTGCACAGGTTGCAGGTTGTGTAGGAATGGACGGAAACCGCAACTGCACTCGAAGATCATTGTTCCGAAGCTCCAATAGTCCACAGTCACAGTGTACGGTTTATTCTCAAAGAGCTCAGGAGCCTGGAGAGAGGAAAAAAAACAACAACAGTGTTTCGTGTTTTCATAAAACACGAAGTGATCTTTTTTAAAGACTTATTTGGCATTTCCATCCTTTATGTGACAGTAGAGTCGACAGGAAAGTAGAAAAGGGTGGAAGGAATGACCCACAAGAAATGATCTCAACGTGAATCCACGGCCCTGCAGCAGCCGTGGGTCAGCCACTCATCCAGGTAAACTGTAGTGGAGCCCAGAACCTGCAAATTGGCTATTTTTTTTAATATATATATTAATACAGTCATTTTTATGTATTTAATGAAGCCATCCAAAGTGTTATCTTTTGTATTTACACCCTCAATATTATTTCAGAGTTACAGGCTGACTTTGTACGTAGGGGTGAGTTGAAATGTTACCATTTTTATTAGTTTTTACTTTTTGAGCCTTCATGACATCTTTTTCAGAGAAAGAAACAAGATGTAAAAATATACATAAAAAATAAAATAAATAAACTGCCACTATATCAGGTTAACATCTGATCCAAGTATCACAATCTATAATGCTACAATCTTGGTTTTTTTTCCATAGCCACCTTTGAGCATCAGTATCATGAGATGCCATCATATCTGTAAGAAAACTGCACCAATTCAATGTTTATGACACAGACAAGAGACGAGCATTGCCACCCTGGATGTATGTTATGTTTTCTGATAGTTCACTGGAGAAAAATGAGTTTTTTAAGGGTTATATCACCATGTGGTTGGTCAACAAGTTACATCATATGACAGGTCTGCTTTTTCACCTACAGGCTTGTCTTCTAGCCATGATGTGTTCTAAGTCAAGATAATTTTCTGATATAGTCATATTCAATTATTTAACACTCCTGAATGTAGCCCGTGGCTATGAGCTGAAAAAAAAAAACAATACAGGTGTTCACATTTTTAATTTATTAAAAAACTTTTAGTCCTAAAAAGGTTTTTCACAATTCTTTCAGCAAATCAAAGGGCCTAAAATTATAGAGCTAGTGTCTCGAGATCAATATACTGATGTTATTACAGAAATCAAGCTGCCTATAAAGAGGTGAGGTGGGAGGCACAGATTGATTTTTCAGAATGACCCTGTTCAGTCATTTCTATAAAAAGGTAGAAAGTAAAGTCAAGGATTTAAAATCTATAATTACTATAACACATAGCACATAACATACACTATCTGAGGATAAATAAATGTTTGCTTTAAGTGTTTACCAGGTACTGAAGTGTGCCAACGAATGAAGTGCACAGACTCCCCTGGTCCAGGTCTTTAGCATAGCCCAAGTCGATAATCTTGTGAACCAACTGCAGAATAAAAAAATAAATTAAAAAAAGAGTATATTTCAGATGAGCAGTCAAACAGAGCGGGCTGTGAATGAGAGGGAGACGGGTCTTAATGTGGACATACAAGGAGCAAAGATAGTGAAGGTAGAGGAGTTTAAATACCTGGGGTCAACCATCCAAGAAAAACACACAGTGCACAAGAGAGGTGAAGAAGAGAATGGAGTGGGTGGAGATGGGTGTCAGAGAGGGTTTGTTTACAAGATGGTAGTGAGACCTGCTGTGATGTCTCAAGACTGTGACACTGACAAAAAGACAGGAGGGCGAGGCGAAGATGTTAAGAGCGACCAGGATAGACAGGATTAGAAACAAGTACATCAGAGGACAGCTCAGAGTTTGAGAGGCAAGGCTGACAAGGGATAGTAGATATATTGGATAAAGGATCCTGAAGATGGAGCTGCCAGGCAGGAGGAAAAGAGGAGGACGTCAGACAAGATTCATGGATGTGGTGAAGGAGGACATGTAGAGGGTTGGTGTGACAGGAGAAGATGCTAAAGATGATATGGAGGCAGATCTTCAGTGGCGACTCTTAAAGAGAGCAGCTGAAAGAAGAAGTAGTCAAACAGAGCAGTCAAAAAAAGGGAAGAGTAGCTGGTTTACCTTCCCGTTGATGTCTTGTAGCACAATGTTTTCCGGTTTAAGATCTCTGTGTATGATCTTGTTTTCATGGAGATACTGGATACCGGATCCTGGAGCAGAAGTCAGACTTAATCAAAGCCAATGACATGTTAAAAGAAGAAATGTCTGAATGAATAAGCCGAACAATGCACATACCAACATCATTAAGTAATGAAAGCACTTCACTTTCTTTCAGACCGCAACAGTTTTCAGGTTTGCTCAGCACCTGCAAATCAGGAAAAAGAAATCCTATCAGAGCTGCGGTATTTTTTAGAACATGTGACCAAAGGGTGAGAAATGTTCTGAAATTAAGAAGTCTGATATGATGTGCTTATTTTCAAATTCTATTTATCTTTGTGTGTGTACTTAATGAAATGTATGTCTTATATAACTCACTTTAAACAATCTTGTTGAAAAGTGCTATATAGATAACATCAGCTAACTTCACACTATCACTCCATATATTACCTTCTATATATTGGTCACTGTGTGCAGTGGCCTCTATATTTCACACTTTTGATTTTACTTTATGTGAAATTCAGGAGCGGGACCACACTCCAAACACTACCTGCCTCACACACCTGTTTATCATCCTCTTTTATAGGTGCCAGGCTCTGGTCTTGCTCACTGTTTCTCATTAATCTGTTGCCTTTGTTATCTTTAAACATTTTTTTTTTCATTATATTTTGAGTTGTGGTCAGGGCTTGTGAAATATGACCCTGGTCAGTGACTTAAATCCACATACCAATAAAGGCTTCTGATCCTTACTTTTAGCCTGAATTTATTCACATTTTGTCACACTGGAGCCACAGAAAGCACGCTGAATTTCCTACTAAAAGCTTGTTCGCTGTGCACCCATGACTCCCCACAAAACTATCATTGGACAGAAAATATTACAGCTCTCTGGCAAAGTCTGCTGCATATTTTTTCTGATTTCTAAACTCTCCAAATAATATCAATCCCATCTAAATGACCCCCCCCCCCCCTCACCTTCCTCAGGTCTCCTCTGGAGCAGTACTCCATGGCCAGCAGTGGAAGATCATTTAAGGCTATGGGCTCCACCTCCTCTGGGACCTCCTGGGCTGTCACGATATTGATATGATTTAACCTGAGTGAGAGATATGGAACCACATTACTTTTTAAAGACATCCAGACAGACTTCTGCACAGTCATCCACTGTCTGCATAACAGTGTAACTCATTCTTGCATCTGCAAGCCTGTGGGTTTCACAAATTGATTAATAACTACCAATAACTGTGAAGAAGATCACACTGTATAAAGCCAGAGTTCTCAGAAGGCCCACAACAAGGAACAAGGAAAGAAAGCTCTAGTGCAAACTTAATTTTATCTGTTCACACATTGTGTCATGCTGTCTGCTTGTTAAGTCTAACGTCATTCACCATTTCCTTGTGTAAAACTTCCTTCAGCTCCAGATTGCTCCAGCTACAGATTAGTTAGGCTAATATAAGCACATTATCACCATGGAGATGTCAGATGAGGGTTGAATCACTTTTGTTTGTTGCCAGATCAAAGCGGACATCTCAAATGATTTAATATTCTTGGTAATAAATATCCTAAAAGCAGACTTATTAATTTTTCAATCTGCACTCTTCTTCTTTCGGCTGCTCCCATTAGGGATCGACACAGCAGATCATCTGTCTCTATCTAAAACTATCCCTCATCTTTTTCTCTCACACCAACCGTCTGCACGTCTTCCTTCATTACATCCATATCTCTCTGTGGTCTTGCTCTTTTCCTCCTGCCTGGCAGCTCCACCTTCATCATCCTTTTTTCCAATATATCCTCTATCCCTCCTCTGCACATGTCCAATCCATCTCAGCCTCGCCTCTAACTTTGTCTTCAAACTGCTCAACCTGAGCTGTCCCTCTGATGTACTCTACTCTAATCCTGCCTTTAACATCTTCCTGTCTTTGCTTTGTTAGCTGTAATTCCTTCAGTGTAAAACAGACTTGGAAGCAAATGAGGATCAGGCTACATCAACAACACAATACATTTAAATTCCTTTGATGCACAGCTTGAGCTGCTGTAAATACTGCACACCTTCATCCTGCAGTGTTAACGAAAACCAGCTTAGCAGGTTTCATATCCAAAAGGTGATCCTCAGCAAAGAATCTGTATCACACTGCAATTACATGAATCAGACAAAATGTGGTGCTTAAAGTGAATTATACACCAAAACTTTGAGCATAACCTGATATGGAAGCCAAAAAATTAGTCCAGCCAGCTTTGCAAGGTGTGTCGCGTTCACTGTCGCAAAGCTGGCTCTCTTTTTACCTGGTTAGATCACCATGGTAACAATGCTCACTATGGTTATAAGCTGAACATATACCCTTGAGTTTCGGTTTAAAACTCAGCTTACAGCACCACATTTTCACAGATTTTCCAATTTTCAATATGATGAGTATGATACAGATTAGTTTTAGAGTATTAGTATGCAACTTGCTGAGCTGTATTTCATTGACATCACTGAAAAAAAATAGCATGTATTTATTTGATGATGGAGATAATGCATAAATATATTTTTATGCTTTATAAACATCTGCTCATACATCTGTTTTACAATTCAAGAACACAGATTATTCTATTTTACTTTAATGTTGACACAAAATAAAATAATTTCCACAACAGCCGTGACTGTTATGAACACCCTCATTTTGCAATAATGTGTTTTTAACCTTCTAAGACCTAAAGTGCACATTAGAAATATGTGCGCAAAGAAAGGCTCTTGCAGACACTCCACAGGTCAGGCTTGGTAGTCATGATTTGCAAGTGACTTGGATTAAAGTAAGGATGTGAGCGCCTCACTGTCTCGGATGAGCCCACCCTGGATCCAGTGTAGGACATAGTCAGAACAACTGGAGATACACCAGAATGCAGGAGGGCCAAAACCCCATTCTAGATATTCTGCCAGGGTTTACTTCCCTTGCCTCTTGGGAGCAGTGCCATTTATCCACAACTGGGGTAATATATATTAACTTCTCTCTTGTCCTATTTGCACAACCAGTGATGCATTTTGCCACTTTATTTTTAGTATTCTTTCTAGATCTTTATCCCACACTCATCTAACAACATCTGACTTTAGTAGCCATCGCTTCATTGGTCAAGAGGAATGAAATTTATTCTGGCTAAATCATCACTGCGATCTTCATTATCTCTGACTGGGTTTTCAGGTTTTGTCAAGCCAGGTAACAAGAAAGCTGAACTTGATTCAAATGGCACTTTTGTGTCACCTTTATGACACTAAGAAGTGTTACATACAGATGTGACACGTTTAAATAAAAGCCACTAAGGAAGGAAAATAACAAAAAATAAATACCAACTTTTTCATGATCTGGATCTCTCTGCCCCATCTGTCCCTATTCCTTGGTGTAAGCTCCAGGCGACACATTTTTATAGCCAGTTTTTCGTGTGTTTGCTGCAAAACAGACAGCAGACATCACATTATTATACAAATACAGTCAAGGAAAAGCAGGTGGTGATTACTTCAAAACAGGCCATTTCAATTTCCAGCACCCATATCCTCCTTTCCTAAGTTACGTATAGGGTTAGGAACTCTCCTGGCTGGACACTCACCATATGCTGATAGAGGTAAACATGGGCAAAGCCTCCCATGCCCAGCCTCTCTTTCAGTTCCCAGTCCCCCAAGTTCTGGTTCTGCCTGAAGGGAGGTCTCTCCATTGTTGTTCACGCAGCCTGTACCGGAGTGTGGGAATTATATTTGAGTCACGCGACAGAAACACAGCAGACCCTGTCAGTTTATTAAGTGACTGCGCTGTTTGGATTATCACATAAACCTATCAAACACAGGGGCAGGGCTACATACTGGAATGGCTGCTAGGCTAATGTCAGCGCGATGATTTAGCAGGAAAAACGCTACCACTGACGTTTTGTGGCAGTGTGACACAAGTGGGCTGCCTACTCATAGACAAGACATACCCAACTCAATATACCAGACAACAAGATACACATTTGTTTTTCATATTTGTCAACAAACAAGCAGCTAGCTAACAGCATAGCCAGCCAACGGTAGCCCTACTAGGAAATAGACGGAGCCGGTTATTAGCTTCCTTGCGTTAGAATATGAAGGCTTCTCGGCGCTTTTTGACACTTACCTGTGGTTTCTATGGAAGTGTCATGAGCCGTGTGCAGTAGAAAGGTGTAACTGGAGTGTGTCTTGTTTTCAGGTCAACGCAGCACCGCGACACTGGACTTCCCCACATAAACGTCACCAGAAAGCCCGGCTGTGTCTCTTGAAAATGAAACGAGGGTGCGTTCAAAAACACAACGCCCACTGCGTTCAAAACACTGTCAAGACTGTGTAAAAGCGGCATTGTGTTTATTTTAAGTCGTGTGTTTTTATTCTGGGGTCCAATAGAGTTTTGTTGATTCATAGTTAAACAAAATACATATTTATACTGCCCCAGAGTCTGCTATGCAGCTCCCCCTGTCCAGCATCTCCCCGAACAGCTCCTGGCTCTTAAAGCCCGCCCCATTAATGCCCACTTTTTCCTGATTGGCAGATTTTGCGGAAGCCTACAGTGGAGTGCTTGTGAAATTACTTTTAAAATAATACTGCCATATTGGTCATTCTTCCAGTTATATTAGCTGACTACTGATACATGTGCAAGGTGTTCATTAGTCTGATCTCAAATTATCTGTGACCAAAATCTCTGAGTTACGTTTTTTAGCACTAGAAAGGTGTCTGGTAAGAATATACAACCAATGAAGGTTGGATGGACAGAAACATTGTGATTTAATAAATATTCCAGCTGTAAGTGAGACAGTTGTTTTATGAGGCTTACACCTGGTGCCAGAACTAAAACCTGACATAAACCCAGGCAGGTCCAGCTGTGGCTGTGTGACCAGTCTTATTCTACCAGCCGTTCTTTGGACCACACATGAAGGACGGTTTTCTTTATTTTGTTTTATTTTTGTGTATATGAGGATTTTTTTGTTTGTTTTTTGCGTATGTTACTGGGCCAGACCCAATCTGCTTTGTGAGTAAGCTGAGGACACTCAGATTCCTCAGCTGCAGAATTAAAACATTAATTTGAATCTTGTGCATTAGAGTGGAACTTGGACCAAAATGGCAAACTCCCCCAAGAGCCCCAAATGTGTACTTTGTGACCAGCTGGTTTTAATAACACTTAAACCCCTGTGAAAAGAGGGGTTGCATAGACTGTTAATAAAAGATGGCAACTGGCTAGATTTTTCAGTCATTTTCCCCTGGAGATGTGTTAATAGAGGCAAAAAACAGTACATTTTAGCTGATAACAGTATAATCAGCTCCTTGTGCACACCAGCGATGGATCTAATACCATAATTAAGATAAAAAGTACATCAACATAAACTCTACTCATTGTGTAAAAGAATCACCTGTTTTAGTGCTGTATTATATTAATGGGTCATTCAAACTCATATATTAACATGTACGCTGTCTTTTAATACTGCAGCTGGTCAAGGTGGAGCAAATTTTTAAAGCACTCTATTTTATAAGCACATGTTTTTGAAGTCTCACATGTGAAATTTGTACAGAAGCATTCAACTAATGCACACGACTAAAGCGCTTAAGTACGGCACTTTACATTCCACGCAATGATGTTCACACGTGCAGTAAACCTTTCAAAACACTTTTATTTTATCTCCTATGCTTCTCAAAGTGAGAAGCTCACAAACAACATTTCCTTGGTGAGTTATAACAAGGCAGTGACACATGTAGCTCACTGTATGTATAGCATAAAATGAACATCGCCTTATCTGCACCAGTCTAAAAAACACTGAGACGGATCAGACCAGACCTCTACATGTAAAAAGATTCGTATGAGCTGGCTCAAGTCTCTAAAACACGACAGCATACAACAGCATTAAATATAGCCATTCCCTTCATTCACATTGATTAAAAACAAAAAGAGAGAAATGACCATGAGCTCAAGGACAGGAAAAAATGCTGACCTACCTTATATATTAAGCCTTCTTTTAATACTCTAATCATAATATAAATGAAAGCAGGCCGTAATATCTCATGCTTTATTTACATTCAGAAATGAGGCTGTGATGTACAAGTGCACGCTGAAGAGACAGTTTGAGCTGCAGATATCCTACGTCTGTGAACACGGTGCAACACTTTGACATGAGTATCACGCAGGCGTCATCAAGGGGAACCAGGCATTTCTATGCTAACCAGTGCCATGGAGGACCAGCTGCTGCTCTGTGATGTATGTGAGTGGTGAGAACACATGGAGAGAGGCGGTGGGAAGGGGAAAACTTTGAGATACAGTGAAGACTCTAAACTTCTTTAAATCTGTACTGCATATAAAGCCACAGACGATTAAGTGACTGCTCTCGCTGTTGTTGGTTTGGCTTTGGCACTTTATGGATCGCACTTCAGTGCAGCTCTTTATATCCCCCAAACAGTCGGTTAATAAATGGTGAAACTGATCTGGCCACAGAGTTGGCAATAGTATGGAGGCTATGTGCACCGATAACTGCATTAACGATAGCAAAACACAGCAGCTGATAGAGGAGTTCGACCTCAGTAAAGTAACATTGAGCTAATATTTGAGGTCAAAGCTGGCCTAGGACACTCTTGTGAAAGAGATTTTATGAGTTTAAGATTCACCACCAACCGGTTGCAGCAGATAGCTGCCCCTCCCTATGCTCTTCTCCCTCTAAGTTTCTTCCTGTTAAAAGGGAGTTTTTCCTTGCCACGTTTGCCAGTTTTTCCTTTCCACTGTTGTTGTGATTTGGTACTATATAACTAACATTGAATCAAACCGAGTTTAATTCTTAGTTACCTTTCAACTATTAAACTCTTTTGAATGTCAGCACTGTTTTTGTTGATTGAATGAAAGGCTGCCCGGGTTAAGGCATCAGATGAGGCATGCAGCTGATATGTTGCTTGGTTAAGGGTTAATTTTGGTTTAAATCTGGTGCCAGAACCAGTTTAGGATCAGTTGGGTGACCGCCCAGGGCCCTGCTGCTCTAACAGGTCAAATCATGTTGTCATTTATATTTAAAAATATAAATGTTTTTGCATCGAGTCTGTGGAGCCCTAAAACTTGAAAAAGATGATATTTATTGTTATGTTGTGCAGACAGCAGTGCTGGATTACCAAAATTAGGTTGAATGGGCCACTGCCCCAAGAGTCCCCAAACCCACGAGCTTCCAGGTGTTTCATTATTATACTCATATATTGGAGAATTTGCACCATTAACAGGGTAATCTGGCCTCTAAGCAAAAAATGGAGAGCTTCTGATTGAATTTCTGATCAACCATTTGAGGGCATATCATAAAATATTAGCATAAAGGTACGAAAAAGCTATTGAAAACTCTTCCCTCTAAAACCCAAAGAGATTTCCAAAGCAGAAAATCCTCACATTTAAAAAGTGAAATTTCCTTCAGCTCTCCTGTTATTTGAGCCTAGACATCAGAAGCAGCAGTTGACAGAGAAAACAGAAATTTGAATACATCTTTATAAAAATAGCACAAAATTCATGTGCAGTTTGGCTGCTTGTTATGAGACACGTACGATGTCAACACAGACTCACACACAAAAAACATTTACTTTTAGGGTAACATAGATAACAGTTTCTTGTGTATGCAATAACAAGAGATGTAGGTTTTCAAGATAAAATCTGACAAGTGTTTTCACATTTTATCTGTGTAGACCTATTATGCTTTTCCTTATTTACTGTTATTTATATTCTGTTTGAATGATAGATGCTCATATCAAACACGGACATAGTTTCAAAATATTTCGGCCATTATTTGTATAAATCAACCAAATCCAAAGTGGCTGCTGATACTCTTAACTCTGTGATTCCTAATGAGGTGATCTGAGCACAGAAGCCCCGCCCACCTGCTGTGGCAGAAAGTGTTACGACAGGCAACCAATAAGGAGGAAGGTATCCTCTGTCTAAAACTGTTTTATTTTCAGACAGAAGATGCCTTCCTCCCCAAGGGCCCAGTATCAGCTAAACCAGGATTATTGTTGAGCTCTGGATCATGCAAAGCTACGCTAGTTAAGTCTAAGACTGAAGATATATAGCTTTAAATGAGCAGAATAGGTCAGTGTTAAGGTACTCATTGTAAGTCTGGCTGCTTATTGACAGTTTGGCCACATAACAGACAGCAAACATTACTAATAACACACAAGTATAAAGTCTGTAAAGTTACACGAAATGTACAGGAGGTCAGTTATGGCAACAATATACACATAAAACCTTTTAATACCACCAGCGCGCAAAGGTGCAGACAAGAGAAGCAGGCAATGAGCTTTAAATGAAATAAGCTGCTGAAAATTGGGCATAAATGTCTTTAAACTGCTTCTTCTGTCTTACAAAAAGCCCCCAAAGCAAGTAAAAGTGTCACATAAGACAAAGAAAAGACATAAAGGCTGATGACTTCTGGGGAGGATGCTGCCTTAAAATGACTCACATGACAGTCAATAACCAAAAATTCTGGGTAGATTCAGCTTTACGCTGCAGGTATCTACATGATTAACAGACTTACACCGTGACACGCTCAGGTTTTCTGAACTATTTAACTTCTGAATAGCCTGAATATTCAATCATCTGTTCTAGAAACTGTACAGCTTTAAACAACACATTTGGCGCTGGATAAAAGTCAGATGGTCTGGAAGGCTCTCTGCAGCCTTTCACATAAGCACACACTCCCAAAACACACTCAGACTTGACATCCGTAGTTACAATACAAACAGGTCCTATCTCATTTAGCCCTGCAATACCCGCCCCCACCAACCTGCTCAGGCGAGCGGGTGACGCCGTGCATATTCACTGCAGGTGCAGCAGGTGTGATTATGGCTGAAAGAACATGGGTGAATGCTGACAGCTCTCCCTGCTGGTTGGACGCTGGCACTGCAGCTGCTCAAGGTGTCGTTTTAAAGCCTGAGTAATAAATGGCTGTGCATTAATAATGCTATGAAGTGTATATGGCTACCAAACATTATGTGGTTCCATAATTAGATCAGTCCGCCCACACACAAACACATAATCACACTCACTCCTGAATAAGGAGTTTCTTTGTCTTCTTCTTTTTTACATTCTGTTTTCATTCTTTTTTCCATGCATCTTTTACAACAGTATCAGCCCTGATCCAGTTTGAATCGTGCCATTAGCTCATGGCAAACATTATAAGAAAGAGAAGCCGTGGCACTCAGAGTCCCCGGAGAGATACGAGCCAATCGTTTTGTTGCATCACACATATTAACGGTAAAGTTTTGCTGCTGTTTCAGCTGTATCCTGGCAGGAGGTTTATCTTCTATGTATTGTAGAAAAATGTGTGAGCACTTGCAGTGCTATTCAGTGCTCTGTTAGGATAATCAAAGACTTTTGTTTTTGTTTTTGCACTTTTGGATTGAGCCCTTTTTGAAGTGAAGTGTAAAGTCGCCAAACTTTTGAAGCATTTTTTCAAAATGAGATTTGACTAAATATCCAGTTTTTCTGTCTCTGTGACGCAATTATTAAATTTAAAGCCCTTTATCCTTTCATTTAGATTGCAGAGCTGATCTGGGGGAGTTATTCCACTTTCTGTTAATACTCCTGTAGAGAAATTTGATGCGATTCAGGAAGGAATGCAGAAGGGGCACTCTTGAGAAAGTCCTTAATGAATTAGAGGTAAAATTAATATGTACACTTGCTTCTAGACAAAGGAAAATACAAAACACACTTCTTTTAGTTTTTAGAAATATAGTACAGATAACATGTCTGCAAATAAAATATGCTTCCAATTTATTTTTCCAGAAAGACTAAAACTGTCAATTAACTGCTGACATTTTGCTAACGCATGCTGATTGGTGGGACAAGGATTCACCACAGGCACGCTGCAGTCACTCTAGTCTGACGGCACCCATTTTAGAGGCTTCCTGTTTGAAATCAAATTCACAGATTCCATAAAGTGACTCAGGGTAGTTTTTACATCTCTAATAAAAAATAATAATAAGATAAAAATAGTAAAAAACTGAACTATAGATTAATCTCTTCTTTCAAAAACATAACAATAACAAATGTTTACACCACAAAATTTGCTGTTTTGGCCTCCGTAGATCCCCAATCATCATGGATTATCTCACAAGTGCCCCTATGAAACAGGAAGTGCAGAGACTATGAGTTCAAGTATTTAGAAGATCTTTGGATCTGCAAAATTTCATCGGTGTTGTGGCGAGTTTATCTACCGTACTCTTCATCGTAGAAAAGAGGAGAGTACTTTTCTTGGCTTATGGTATTGACAGCGTAAGTCTATGGTGGGTTAAACAGAGATGTTAACAGTGTTGGGTAGAAGGAGTGTAACTTTTAAACCTAATATTTTGACCGGTTTCTTTAAAAGTCCAGTTGATGCGTCTCAGAGACCACTAAATCAGAGTTAAGGCTCTCTCCCTAATTCATTTTATTTGGGGGGATTAATTAAACTGCCCGGGGGGGTGTTACCAAGCTGGCTGCTGACTCTCAAAGAACCTCGAGCATGATCTGTCTTTGGAGTAGTTCCCACTGGAGCTTAAATCCTCACAAGAATTTTCTTTTTACACTAAAATCCTGCAAAAAACTCCCCCTTACTAATCTTTGATAGACTTATTTTGATAATATTCATAAAGTTTGTAAGAAAAAATAAAATAATGTGATTACCAAGTAGCGATTTCCAGACTTGTGTGTGTGTATACCCAATGCAGCTTCTCATGAGTGTGCTGAATATATTGTAAATATACTGTCATATATACTACAATATATGGTGCGTTATATACAACATATCCTGGATGTTTACAAAGAGATATTTCATCATACACTTGACATACACATGAAGTTCAACACCAACAAATGACTGTAAAATACTGTAAAAATATCGAAAAACAAAGAACATTCAGGGTCTGTCCAGTGAGTCGGGTTTATAAGTACAGATGAAGATTACACGTGTTGGGTATGGCACTGGCATGAGGAGAGTGACTGAACGAACCTGCTCCCCACCCCTCACCGAGAGCAGCTTCTCCGCTCTCAGATTTTTGCCTTCAAAGTAGTAAAAAGCCCTAAAAGAAGCAGTGCTGGATGCAGGCATGCGGATCACTGCAGAAAACAACATTCGGCCAAGAAAGAGAACATAAGCACATCACAGGACAGAAGCAAAAAGCAAGAGATGCTCGAGTTCAAGTAGAGCAAAAAAAAAAGAAAAAGACCTCTTTCTCTTTGTGTCATGCAGTGTTTGGCTGCATATCAGGAGGACTGTGAACTCCTGCTGACGTCGTCACCTCTAGTTGGCCGTCAGCGGCTAGAGAAAGGAGGAAAGACGAGCTGTACGCAGCGGCCACGTCGCATACTGCAGCCACACACTTATTTAACTGGAAACCACCTTCAGCGAAACATACAGGAGCTGAAAGCTGGAATTTGCAGCTCCTGTGTGGAATGTGAACACACCGTGGTGGAAAAAAAAGGAGCTGGAATGTAATGGCTCCGTAGACCTGGTGATGTTTCCTAAGTTTTTTGTTTTTTTTAATTATTATTACAGCGCTTCACCTCAAGAGCAGCGGCAGAAATTCAACAGAAATCAAATCATCAGTCGTCTATAATGTGATGACAATTCAAAGTGTGTGTAAACATGTTTGGTCCCAAAAAACGGAGTGTAAGGTCAAGAAAAAAGGTGTGAGAACGCGGCCGGAGGTGCCTTGAAAGAACAAAAGGGGAAGAAAAAAGGAAAGGATGCTGGATGTAGGTCCCTGTGCGCTGCCCCGTCCGATCCGTAAGCAGCCTCTCTGCCTCACAGTCTGCTGCGGCACCCAGCGTACGTTCTCAAAGACACCTCGTCTGCAGATCCGTGACCTCCCAGCGCTCCCTCCCACCTCCTGCACTAGCCTGTCTGCCAGTCACAGGATCTGCACCTCCTCGGTTAGATGAGAAGATTGGGGTGCCGGGTAGGGCCTCGTGTTTTGGGGGAAGGCGTGGGTTAGACCCTCACTCCTGCTCCCCCCTTCAAGCAGAGCTCCAAACAAAACCTCTGCAGGGAGACAGCCTGCCGCTGGCAGTGCAACGCCGTGCCGCTCCCGGCGCCCCCGCCTCGTCTCACTTCTTGACGGCCTGTCGGTAGCTGTGTCTCTGGCCTTCCTGCCGCTGCTTGCTGCTGCAGCCGCTGGCTTTGCTGCTGTTGCCGCCGTCCCTGGTGCTGCTGGCCAGGCTGGCCTGGCTGCTGTCCTGCAGCGTGGGGCTGGAGTGAGCCCTCTGCAGCCCGTTGTCCTCCAGAAGCTGAGACTCGAATACAGACAGGTCTTCCTCGCCGCTTCGGATTTTAGCTCGCAGCAACATGACGTAGGTCCCGTACCGCGTTTTCTATAAAAAAAGAAAAGAAGAAAATCTAAATTTAAGGCGAGACAGTTTCATGTAAATACTCGATTCCTCATTCGTGAATCCAGCTCACCTCAAAGTCCAGGTACTCATCTCGCTGGCGGTATTCTTCCAGCTCGCGTCCTTTCACCTTGCGGTCAGGTGGATAAGAGCGCAGCTCAGCCAGTTCAGTGGAGATGGCTCTGAATCGAGCTTCATGGGACCTGACCTGCTCCTCCTGAGAGCACAGAGTTAAAACCAAGATTATGAGAGGAAAAACTTAAAACCCTGACCCAGAGGTGGAACTGATTTCCTGGTTGAGCATTTTATTGGCATGGTTTGGGTCTACTTGTATTTTTTTCTATTGCCACCGTAAAACAAGGGAACTGCTTTCATACCCCTGTTGTTTCTCACAGACAGTAATTATAAAGTTACGTTTTCCACCTGTGAAAGGTGAAGACAGCGTACAGTCTGCTCCTGTATTTGTGAACTAAGGTTTAACTAAGAGACCATGTGACTCCACGTGGAGTTCTTAAGCTTTTGTACAATCAGACTTTTCTTTTTCTACAACTTCAAGAGTCGCCCCCTGCTGGTCATTAATGGAGGCTTAGGCCACTTTAAACCACTTAAACAGAAGCTACGCCCATCTTTTATTTACTTTGATATACTCAGAGTGGAATCAGCCACCTGTCAGACTCATTAAAGTTAGGATACCTCGGACAGTTTCGACATCGTCCCCGGCAGGAGTGGCCGGCTGAACTTCTTCTGCGAGCCGATGGCTGCTGGAAAAGGAGGAGATGAGAACATGGCGGCCACTGTGTTGATCCGTGTGATCCAAGACTGCATCTGCTCCGCGTTCCTGAGATGATTAACACAGACGCACACACACGATTAATTACAAACTCCAAAACACATACAGTACAAATGCTTCTCCTCTGCGATGCCCGCTCACATCCGCTCATGGCTGGTTTACAACATCAAAGGGATAATTATCAGAGAAAGCAGCGCTGCTGTTAACAAAGAAATTATTTTGGAGCCAATTAACAGATGAGAGAGAGAAAAAAGTCCTGTTTTACATTAACAGGCCCATTAAGAGCCCGAGTAATATCAGATCGAATCAGACAGCATCGCTTAAATCATCAGGGAGAGACGGGCGGAGAGAGAGACGAGGAGAGGAGAAAGGCGCAGAGAGGGGTACAGTATCTGGGACAAATGCAAGCTGCAACTGGAGCACAGAGCCGGTCCTCCTGGGGCCTGAAACATGTGGCCAATCATGTGCCACTTCCTGGATCCTGCTAAGACACACACACACAGACACACACCTTCACCTTCATCGCGCATCCTCTCCATGTATCACTAATCTGTAAGCACATGAGTGCTGCTGAGGGTGGACATTCAGCTGTTATCAGCAGCACTATATGGCCAGAAATATGTGGACACCATAGTATTGTGAACCGAAACAGCCTCTACTCATGCCATCGGTTCAATAACCCCAAATCCCAGCTTTGGTTTTGTAGGATGGTTGGATTTTACTGATTAATTTTAAAGTGCATCTGGGTCAGAGCAGAAATGTTGACTCCTTTTAAGCCAGTGCACAGCCTTATTCTTCAGGTGGATCTTTCTGTCTGTTCCAAAAGGCTGGGCAAGGGTGTAATCAGGGTCCCCGGCTTTAAAAGGACCTACCTGAGGAGCAAAGGCTTGAAGAATGATTTGCCTCATAAAACACACCTTTACTGACTTCTATTTTATGTGATACTGCATTTGAGTTTCCTTTTAATCATGTTTTATAGCCCTTTTTACCATTTATGTATTGTTTTCGATTGGCACTTATCTTCACTGTGCAGGGTTTGCGACACCTCTCGCACTATGGTAGCTGGAATAGACTCCAGAATTAATCACGTAAGTTCATGACTTTATGCAGTTCAGATTTCCACGTGACATGAAGTGAAACAGAACAAAGGCTGAAAGCAAGTTCAGGCTTGCAGCTTGAGCTGTGCTGTGTCACATACCAAACCTCCTCCCCCCTCTGGAATATCAGCGCAGCTCTTTGCTTGCATCGCTTCCTGCAGAGTCAACCCCTCCACCACCCCAACATCCACCAGTATCTGTTCATGTGGGCTCATGTAGTTAAAAACAGGGGTGTCCACATACTTTTGATTGTTCAGTGTAACATTGCCAGAGACGGCAAGTCAGCACTAAGAGAAGAGTGGAATAAAACATGGGTGTTTCTTATTTGTTCTTTTTTTAGCTGTCTGAATTTTCTGCTCTGCTGCAGATGTTGCACAGCTGTCCACGCTGCTCAGCGTGGGAGCTATAAATCGTACAGCGTGTGCGTTTGTTCAAGCTCAGCGAGAAGAGCATAAAGAGACTCACGGCGCTTGGAAGAGATACACCCTCCAGTCCGCCGTCCGCAGGTAAAACACGTTGGGTCTCTTGCTGTAGTCTGAAGCTTTCATTGCCAGAGAGTGATGGATGGACACGGCGTTCTTCAGGTCCTCATCAGAGAGCTGCTTATCGGGCCTGTACTCCCCCTGGAACGACAGGTATAAAGGAGAATGGTGTGTTGCGGTGCAAACGCTCATTAAAGATGCTGACTATGATCATATTTTATTGGAGGAGTGGGTGACGCTTATACACATTTACATGAAGCAACTGATATTGCTCTGAATGTGAGCTCTGTAGGCGTCTCTCATCAGGTTTTTTTTTTAAATTTTAGAATAGAATAGAATAGAATAGCCTTTATTGTCATTGTACAGAGTACAACGAAATTGGAGTGCCACTCCCTTGGTGCAAGTTTCAATAATAAATATAAATGTAAAATATAAAAAGTACAAAAAAAACAATCGTAAGTACTCAAACAATAGTATGTACAATATATACAGGATAGCAGCATTAATATGATGACAGTATGAATAGCAGCATAATATAATGACAGTGACGGTATGGAATAGGTTCAGTTTTATTAGTTTTATTATTTTATTAGTTTTATTAATTTTGAATTTTTAGTCTAGTTTTAATTAGTTTCTTGTTGTTTGTTGCAGCTATGCAGAGATCAGTGCCTCCTCAGGCAGGTTGTATTGACCTTATTATTATTATTAATACTTAAAGTAGTTATTTCCTACATATTTTTATTTATTATGGTTAGTTTTGCATGTACACAATCACCATTCGATTTAGTTTTGATTTTCTTTAAAGGTCTAGTTTTCTTTTCTTTTCTTTTTAAATTTCTGGTAAACAATATGTGTTTTAACTTTTAGTTTTAATTTTTTAAGTTTAGTTAATTATTAAAAAATCGTTCAACAGTAAGAATAAAAATATAAAATATATATTTGATACCTTATTTGAGTTGAAGATATTTTGGTTTCATGACAGACGTATACGTTTTCGTTAAGGAAGAACAAAGCTGTGGACATAAACTTCTCAAATTATTTTTAATTTGATAAAAAAGTTATTTTTTAAATATTACTTGACTCATACCTCAGCTAACTTTAAAGGCTTGAGTTTTGACAGTTCTCATATCTAAACTGAAGCACTAGTGGAAGATTTTTTTACCACGACAAAGTCTGAAACAATTTAATTTAACTTAAAAACATCTAAATTAATTATTTTGATTCGAATGCATACGTCTACAAATCACAGGGTAATCAATAACCAAAATATACTGACAAAGTGTCACGTTCTCCATTAAGTTTTTATTTGATAAAGCTGATCTCACAAAGGTTTATTAGATGTTATTGTATTTACTTATGCTCACATTCACCCCTACAGCCAACATTTACCCACCAGTTAAGCTAACATCCATGTTTCTAGGAGAACAAACAAACTCAATACCTGGCTGCTGGATTTGAGCCTGAAATATTCTTGCTGTGGGTTTGAACCACCGCACCGCCCTAGGCCTAAACGTGCTAATGGATATTATTCCTCCACATCACATATGTGACCTTTATAAAAAGTAAATATTTCCACACTTTTAGTTCTATAACAATGGCATGAAAACATAATTAATAGCTCTGCATATAGCATAATTAGTCACATGTCAAAAAAGTGTTTAATTACAAGTTTATGTTATTGTCTAAAAAAATAATAACTATAAAGCATTATTATCACTTTGACCTTCAAATTAGTCTATTGATCTTGAAGGAGAGGTCAAAGGTCACTGTAAATCCTTACACGGGACTTGTGTTGACGACACACACCACAAGAATCATGAGCCTTGAATTAACCTTGAAGACCTTAGTGAAAAAACCTCCGTAAAAATAAAGTTCAGTTATTATTTTAGAGAACAGAGCCACAGCATCCCTACAGGCACAATTTTCTCTGCATTCAGGGGGAATTTGGAGCAGCAGTGGCCTGTTATGTTGGCAGAGGTTACCCAGGCCCACCGCCGCTCCGTATGGGTCCTCTGCACGGTGCCAAGGCCCGGCCTGCACGAGGACATTATGTCACAGCAACATGTATTCGTGTAAACGGGAAGTAGGCACCAAAACGTGACTCTAAAGGACAGATTGC
Source organism: Aulonocara stuartgranti (assembly GCF_965226115.1). NCBI lineage: Eukaryota > Metazoa > Chordata > Actinopteri > Cichliformes > Cichlidae > Aulonocara > Aulonocara stuartgranti. The sequence goes on along the minus strand of NC_138959.1, from coordinate 4,632,247 downwards.
TTCTTGAGCTGTCAGTGCAAAGCTGCTGCTTTTTTCATTGCTGATATTTTGCTTAAATAAATCAATAAATCATCTTAAGAGCTCGTTTGCAGGCAGGCAGGTAACATTTGGTGCAGAACTTTTTTGTTGTTGTTGGGTTTCTAAAGAGACGTTCACCGCAGGGATAAAGATCCACCTTCTGTTAAAAATCTGCTGCTGGCATGAAAGTAAGACAGGATGTTTATGGAGATGCAGTCAACCGTTCTTTAAAAGGTTGAATAATGAATATCAAACAGTGGCTGTTGCAAATTGTTTCTCACTCAGCCCTTTAGATTTTATTTATTTATTTAGTTAGTTTTTATAACTAAACATATGTCTACTGTGTGAAACTTACTTTTTGCAGGTAGAGGATTAGCCCTTTAAGGATGGCATAGAAAGTCTTCCACCCTCTCTTCCCTCTCGGTGCTGCGAGGAGCAGAAAACATTAAATGTTAATTACAGACTTCCAGTCATAGATACAAAGTTACATCGTGCTCTTAGCTTTGCAGCACTAAGTCAGAGGTGCATCCAGGAAACCTTCAATCAAAACTGCACATGTAACCCAGTGTCGTCTGCTCCCAGATAGTCCACACATTAGGGTATAATCTGGGCCACTTATGGCACTTGATTTTGTTTCGTTGTTTGGGCTAGCTGTGGCCTAAAGGTCATGAGGTGGGCTCGACTTGAGTTACAGGAACTTTTGGGGAGAGCTGACACACCTAACATTTAACCCTTATACTGTGAACACACAACACAGAAAACTGCCAGTCTGGGGCACACTTGTTGCTATCTGTGTTGTAGTGGCTGTCCGCATAATTAAATCCAACACACAGACTTCCCTGCCAGAACATCACAGTTATCAGTCTCACATTCATCTGGTCTATTACTGACATATTTGAAAATCTTGTTTGTGCCACTCTCATAAACATCTTTATGACTGCGTGCTACAAAGTGCTTCATGCAACACGCCTCATTCACACCCATTCATGCAAGCCCGTTTTTCCATGCCTTTTCTTACTTGGTGATTTCTATCTAACATTCACACACATTGACACTCTGATGGATGCATCGGAGAGCATCCATCAGGGGTTATTATCCAGTCTGCGTGCCAAAGGATACTTGGCACGCAGACTGGAGCAGCCTGGGATTGAACCACAGCTCCAGCCACCCCACATTACCCACACTTAGCTGAAAGTAATGCACTCTAATCACTAATCTGTGATTTCCCTCAACTAAATCTGGTGTATAATTTATATATTATATTGTATTTTTGGTGTTTTTCACTGTAGCGAGAGGCCCCAGTCCTATCTCATCTCATATGGATTTGATTTGTGTTTTGAGGGCCCACCCATATTTGATTTGACCTATTTATCTAGTTTTAAATATTTTTAACCTTTATTTAACCAGAAAGTGACTGACCGAGTGCTCAGTGTTGAAATAGGTGGCATTACGCTAGCATATTATTAAATGGTGGGAGTAAGCAGAGATCCAGGAGAAAACCCAGGTAAACATAAAAGCCTCCTGCCGAGGCAAAGGTGCAAACTGCTGATATGTTGACATGTTTTAGTGCCTAGACCTAACCAATATCAGGTGCCTTCAACACAATTCAGAGAAGTTGATAGGGATGCAGGTGGACACAGCCATGACCTGCCGGATCACTGACAACTGTGATCTGACAGACATCTGCATCACCCGCAGAAATTCTCAGACTCTGTGGGGTGTGTCAACAGGGGTGAGGAGACTGGAAACTGGTGAACTCCACTGTTTTCGAGTGGTGCAGTAATAACAACCTCCTCCTGAAACGTAGCCTATATTAAAGAGATATGCCTCCAAAAATCTGCCACTAAGCTCTGCCAGATCCCTGCACTGAAAATGTAGCAGACTCTACTTTTTGAGGAAGCTTAGATGTTTTAATGTATGCAGTAAATTGTCATCAAACTGAGTGTTTTCAGCAGCAGGCTCATTCAACTCAGTAAGGTACAAAAAGACTAGTGTCTGTCCAGGTGGAGGACGCTTGCACTGGACAACGCACACCCTAATTCTCATGTTCACACTCTTCCCTACAGGGAGAGCCTAAACCTAACCAACTGGTTTTGGAGTGAAAACCTATCTAATGTGGAACCTGGTGCATCAAGGCACCAGCACCAACGACTAGCAGCAAAGTACATGCTTTGGGGGGAAATCGCACTTAAACGGAGGTCAATATTGGTTACTTTTTATGTATATATATTCATAATATGTGCAAATGATTTCATCTGATTGTGACTCATTAATGAAGCGAATAACGGAGGTCTTTGCTTTCTGTATTTCCTCAGATCAATTCATTGTTTTAAATTCAAATACCAGCCTAAATGTTGTTGAATAATAAAGCTTATTTTAAAGACATTTGAGTGATTAATGTGACATTTAATGCTGGTTGTTTTTCTTGGAATTAAAGCATTAAAATCCCAAATCCTCAGCATGTGTTAGTCTGTGCCGTTGAAGAAAAACCATCTCGCTTTGGAGTACAAACACTCCACACAGGATGTGCTCTACATGACATGACCTACAGTTTCACTTATGATGCTCTGGGCAGCAGCCAAATGTTTCAAAGCATTGTCTAAATCTGAACTTTGTAACTCGTACTTCTCTTTCCGTCTGAGTCGGCGTGGACTTTGCGAACCAGGAATCCGTTCTTGTACAGCAGCATTCCGGTGGGCTGCAACTCATCCGACAGGGGCTTCCCGCTGCTGCCTACCCTCTTCATCGATCTGGAGGAGTTGGAGTCACACAGGCTGTCCCCGAGCTCTGAAAACGACTTCCGCAGCTCTTCCTCATCCCTATGAGGAGAAAAAAAACAGTTCAGACTCCATGGTGATCAACACTTATGTGTCATGTCTCATTAGCATCGCGAATAAACACATCATCATGCATCCTGTCCATTTGCCTCACACTCAGCACAGGACATGAGGTCCGGAGATTTCACACACGTACACATGAGTAATATCGCTGTCCGCTGCTGGTGTCTTGGCACAGCTTCTGCTCTTCAAGACATTTACAAAGCATCATCTCGCTGGGGGAAACCAGAGCGAACAAAGTTTTCTTCAAAGCTTTAATTGTGTGTTTTCCTCTCGCGTTCTCGCTGTGCTCCTGTTCTCCTCAGAACAGAAGTCCACTCTCCTTGATCAAAAAATACCACAGGAAAAGAGTGACACCATCTATCTTGCTCCTGCTTTGAGGTGAAAAACAGGGGCATCTTTACCCAGAGGGACAGCTGCTCTCAGAGATGCCGACACATCACACAGAGGATGCTACAAAACGCTGAGGCTTTAAAGGCTCCTCAAAAAGCTAAGAAAGCATAAACCCTTATTCTGTTTTTAAAATGTAAAAATCTCATCAAGCTGCAAAGTCATTCAAATTCAAGATTGAGCATCAAAGATTTTTTTACACTTAATCTCTGGAAGACTGCATCTTTGTTCTTAAAAAAAAAAGATTTTCATTCAGTTTTTGCTGTTTAGTATTATTCATATCACCCTATTGTTTGGCTGAAAACACCCTTAAATAACAGATTTCTTTTCAATCAGTTAAAAATAAATGTTAGTGCAAAATATTTAACAAATAATTACGTTAAGAAACTGAAGTTTCCTTGCTATACAAGTCTGAGAACAATTTTTCTGTTACTAAAAATAAAATTCCAATTGTATCATTCTTCTTCTTCTTTTTCAAACTGTATATAAAAGATGACCCTAGTGGTGTCACTCACTGATGTCAGCAACTTCAAGTCTCAGCATCAGCATTTTACCTGCTGCCAAGCTGAAGTTGGAGCTAATTAGCTTGCTTTTCAAATTGCATCCATGAACTGTAAAACAAAGAGGGAAGAAATATCTGGTATTTTTGTCACAGACCAAAAAAACTACACATATGCACTCATTAAAATGAGAATACAGACTTTTTGGACTGATCTCTGCCACACAGCAGCCATATTTCTTGTTAGATAACTGCTATAAAACTGTTAGATATGTTGGGTTTTCTCTTTCATCCCTCCCTTGTGTCCCTTTGCATGTTTTTCTTCCTCCTCTCGCTGCACAGATCAGCTGTTTTCCTACTAAGTCACACACAACTTTCCTCTAAGATCGTGGGCTGTTTGTTATCTTTGCACTCCCTCTCACCCACAACCCCTTTCCAATTAGTTTTCTTTCTTTTTTACTGCTTCTGCACCTTCTGTCATTACACAATCATTATTTCATCTGCACGATCACGCAGATACGCACTACAGCCTCACAGTGCACACAGACATAAAGGACTCACACACACACACACACACAGGTGTGCACATATAATAATATCGCTCATATAAGTTAATGTGCACACGTGATCACACAACACCAAGCACCACTCGGATCTATGTATTTGCACTTTAATGGAAACTCTCACCACACACTTTCTTACACCCAATGGAAGTGTGTTTTTTCTCATTCACACACAGCGCTCAACATTAGCTACACACACACACACAACTATGGGCACACTAAGGTTTATCACATGGAATGTGCATGGTGCTGGCTCCATGTGACCTCAGGCAGATATTATTTTATTACAAGAGACTCATAGACCTGTCACAGCTACAGATGAACTTAAAACACCTGAGTTTTCTCATGTGCTCTCAGCCTGCTATAACCCCAGGCAAAGGGGAGGAGCAATTTTAATACATAAAAATGCTAATTTTACAATCACAGGGTAGATTTCTAATAGTTACATCATTTATAGGTAGCAAAAAGTTTTGTTCTGTCAGTGTATATGGCCCAAATGTTCATGACCCCTCGTTCTTCCACGCTTTTTTTAGTGCACTCTCTGAATACCAAGGTTGCTCATTTGTTCTCAGGGCCGACCTCAATTTTGGACTAAATGAAGAAATGCAGGAACAGCTCTGTTGGCAATCCACAAATATAATTAAACAGTACGTGTGCGATTTCGGACTTTGAGATGCATGGTGTTTCCTTCATCCTTCACCGTAAGGAATATACTTTCTACTCTCGTCTTGATTATTTCCTAGTCAGCAGCTCACTGCTGAGTGACACTTCAGGCACTGAGATAAACCCTATAGCTGTCAGAGATCATGCTCCTGTGTTTTTTTTTTAATTCAAATAAATAAAGAGGTCACCAAGTAAAAACTAGAGATTTAAAGATGAAGGTTTTATTAAATATTTTTAAAAAGAGTGGGCTTTATATTTAGACTGCCTGGATCATGAGCATCTGTTCTCTGGGAAGCAGGGGAAGCTGTGATGAGAGGTAAAATAATTTCATTCACATCATAAAAAAGAAAAGAGAAAACAAATATATTCAGGAATGAAAAGAAATCATCAAATCCTTAGAAGAAGCATACGTGTTGTCACAAAATATGTAAAGCAACACTAGACTTAAATGAAATTTCTAGCTAACCAGTTAAAACTAAAGAAAGATTGAATAAAGACTTAAACTGGGTCTGGGAAAACAGTATATGTGTCACGGTCCTGGGTCGTTTAACCCAGTGCTTTGAGCTTTCTTATATTTTGATATTCATTGTTTATGTTTAAGTCTTAGTTATCTTAAGCTTGTTTTATTTTGCCTGGGTTGCCCTGTTATAGATCATTGTTTATTAGATTCCCCGTGTTTAAGTCTCCCTCACCTTTCATGTGTCATCAGGTTCGCGATGCCATGTCTGCATCTCGTTATGTTTCCTGTTTTATTTTGAAGAGGCTGGTTGTCCCATGTTCATTGTGTTTAGTTTCACTTCCCCTGTGGCGTCATTATGTTCATTCCAGTCAGTCTGCTTCCCCGTGTGTTTCCACTTCCCCTGATCACCTCCTGTGTGTATTTAGTCTGTGTGTTTTCATTCATTCCTTGTCTGGTCGTCTGCTATGTTCATGTCATGTTTCTGGGTTTTTCCCCATGTATCCGTGCCAGATGTTCACTTTAAGGTTATTTTTCCATGTTTAATCTTAGTTCACCCAGTCTAGGTTATTGTTTAGTTTCGCCTTTGCCCTTTTATTTTTGTATTGTTCAACCAGCCTTAAATAAGCAGCTGGTACTTAGTTAAATCAAAGTTTCCTTTTGCGTGTCTGCACTCAGGTCCTCCTTCTCGCTCCACATAGTCAGCCAGACTGTAACAATGTGACCCTGAAACAATAAACAGCACTTTCAGGGACATTTACAAATCTTTATATTCACCAGAGATAAAGCCACCTAAAAACGAAATCGATCACTTTCTCGACAACATAACGCTTCTGAAATCATCAGATCAAACGCTAGCATTGGATTCACTGCTGACATCAGGTGAACTCCAGGAAGCCCTGAAAAGTATGCCCAATAATAAGGCTCCAGGTGCAGATGGATTTCTAGCAGAGGTCTATTCTGGACAATTCTGGCAGCAGTATTCTGAAGAACATCGCAGGAAATCAAGGAACATGGCGGACTACCACCAAATATGAATTCTGCCAACACTAGTCTCCTGCTAAAACCAGGCAAAGACCCTGTATTTCCCACCAGCTGTCGCCCAAACCCTTTATTAACGTTGACCTTAAAAGAGTCTGGACAGCACTCTCAAAGAGATTAGAGACATAACCCCCCCTCATAATACATCCTGACCAAACCGGTTTCATAAAAGGTAGGCACTTATCAACAAGTACACCTAGATTACTTAATCTGATAGGCTATTCATGTAGTAAAAACACTGAAACTACAATATTGTCTCTAGATGCAGAACATCCTCCAGCTTCTGTCTTCAAAGGGGCACCAGGCTCTGCTTCACTGTTAGCATAAAATGCAAGAACGTAGATAAGTAATAATAAATCTATATTTGGATGATGTGTTACTTTTTCTTCAGGATTCACAAACCACTTTCTCTGAGAAAATGACATTAATAAACTCTTTCTAAAGAGTTTCAGATTATTCGATGAATTAAACATTGAGGGGCTGTGCTGACGGCAGCTGTGGGTCGTCTGCACCATGCCGCCGCCCCTCACTTTGCCCTTTTTCCGTCCCCCGGTCTTGTCCGTTACGGTTGTAATAATACAAAGTACAAAATCCTATTAAAGTTCCAATAAAATATGACAATTATAACAAATGCCAGGCTTGTAAACATATTTATTTCTGCTGTAAATTTGGGCCCTTTAACACTGGAGTCTATAGAGACTTCCTACAGGAACCAGCCTGAGCTGCAGGTTTTGGTGCTACCAGCCTCGTTTGTCAGACATTGATTCTGTTGTTTGACCTCCTATTGCTGTTACTACTTTGATCGTTTTCAGTTAGAGGTTTGGTCCATATTTCTCTAGTCCACATTACTATATGTTTATTATTGCTAAGGATGAAAGCAAAGGGTCTCTTGCCTCTTGCTGCCCTACAGAACTCACTGAAGCCCATTGGGGTATACACATACTCATAGAACTGGGGTTACATCAGTAACAACGACTTTTCTAGCGGCACTTTTATGCAGAATATTTTCCCATGGCCGTCATTCCCAAATGGACAGCTTATAATATCTCAAGCACACATTTAAATTGGAACCATTTTCCATATAAATAACCCGTCTTTTCATTTAACTGCTCATGTTACTTTAATGAAGTTTTAATAATTATTATTATTTAATAATAATTTTCATCCAAACCTTTAGAAACACCTCAAATGTAGACCAAATTTATTGTAAAACTGGAAGCACTGTGTTGTCTCAGAGTGTTGTATCATACACCAGGCTTACTCCACCCTTTATTAAAATGAGTTTATGGGCTCGGAGTGTTTTTGGTGGATTTGAAGTTTTGGTGCAGGGTGCACATCGCTCATTAGGAACAGGCCTTGAGGAGCCATCTCTGTAAATGAGAAACCTGAGAAGCTGCTGAGTCGTCGACTGCAGCTTCATTTCTTTCTAACTACCCTCGTGTGAAATGTGTTTCTGAGCGCTGAACTTCCCAGAAAAAAAAGAGTCTCAGTCTGATTAACAACTGAACTCTTCACCCAAAAAGATCAGGTCTGTTTACTACCCACCAACCTTTTTTAAAATGTGTTATTTGGTTTTCTTTTACTGCTTTAAGACATTTTTCTGTTTCATTTTATTTTCTAATCTACTTTTTTCATGTATACCTCTTTTCTTTTAAACATACTGTATTTATGTTTGTATTTACTTATGTTCCAGTTAAACAAATAGTATATAGTCTGTATCGTCTTTCCTATATTTAAAAAAAAAAATTTATTCAAAAAGGGCTAGAAGTTATCCAAATAAAATACTTAAAAAATGTAATTCAACCCTTTTTTGAACAAAAACAATAATTTTATTTTCTTTTTAAAAATATTTTTATATACACATTTTATTTTATTTTGAACAGAATTCCTACAGTTTGCCTCTCGTCTTGTGTGTCATTTGTTTCTAATTCTAATACAATTTATTTTGAATTTTCCTATTTTTAATTCCTCATTTGACAGGTTAGAATATTTTTTGCCAGTATGAAAAAAACAAACTTTTTATGGTCATATTCACTTTTGTTGTTGTTGTTTTTTTTGTTTATCGTTGTTCATGACAGACAATTACTATTTTCTAAATATTCAGTTTGTAAACAAACCCAACAATGCATGTTGCTACAGCAGCGATAATCCCATTCTCTTCTAAATAATCCTTGACAATGCACTGCATGCATCTTTTGGTGTTTTAAGTGGATTTGTCACATTAAAGAGATGATAGATGCTTTAGGCTGCAGCAGTGAGCCTCTCTGCATCCACCCAGCAAGGTAATATGGCAATTCCACTTGTTACCTCACCAGGCGGCACCCATGCAAAAGTTCAGCCTGAAAATAGAAAATGGCTGTGTGCCGAACCCCCCCGAGACCACGCTATGAGTAACCAACAGTACATAACAGCAGTTAACCCCATGCAGGAGCCGGAGAGAGAAAGAGAAGCAGAGACGGAGCCAATGAGCATGTAGCCTGTTGCCTGGTAACTGCTGGCCTGCCTGAATCCGTCTCCACACAGAGACAAAGTGGAAAGATGGAGAGAGAGAGGTGGAGGGGGGTGGATGAGTGGAGGAGAAAGATAGAGGAGTGACAGAGACGGAGGGGGGAGAAAAGACAAAGCTGATCGTTCTCAGATGGCAGAACATTTAACATGAGTGAGAAAGAAGGTGAGAAAGAAGAGAGGAGAGGAAAAGATGAAAGGGAAAACGGGAGACAAAGGATAGGGCTGAGGGCAGAGATGAAAGGAAAGAAACACAACAGAAGGTAAAAAGATGACAAGAAGAGGAATTCTGGCGAAGAATGGAAAATTTAAGGAAACAAAGCAAATATAGTAATAACAGTGAAGGAAAAAGAAGTCCAGGAGAGGAGGTGAGGAACAGAGAGGGTAAGAAAAAAAGGAAATACAGCAGTACTGTATTTAAGAAGGAAAATACAACAGAGGTCAGCAAAGGAAGGACAAAAGAAGGGCAACATGAAAGATGAATGAAGGAAGACAGAAACAAAAACAAAGGGAAAGAACAAAAGGCAGAGATGAAGAGATGACAAGAAACGGAACAGGAAAACTGAAGAAAGGAAAATAAATAAAAAACTATAACAAAGGGAAAAAAGTCTAAAAGGAGGAGGAGTCAGAGGTAAAGGGAAGACATGAAATTAGAAAGGGAAGGAAGGAAAAGGAAAGAGATCTGCTGTGTTTCACTGACTATGAGTCACTGTACCAAAACACTCCAAACACAGTCAAGTGAAAAAGGACAATAATTCATAAAAAACACTCTTATAGGCGGCAAAGCATTTCCTCATTCACACAGGCTTTAAATTACCTGTGCAATACCCTCAGACAAAGTCTTATTTTTGAAAAGATGGGACTGACCATAAATGAGTTTTTGTAGCCTCTTCATTCTTTTCTACTTTGACAGACAGACATTGACAGACACATGCAGTCCTTCCTGCAGCGCCCCCGGTGTGTGGATGTCTGCATTTACAGCTTGTTTACATTTTTTTTAAATAAAAAAAATTAAGTGGTAGGTATTCCCCACTCCAGATGGGACAAATACATGAAATGAGTTGGAGATAAAACGACTTTTTGCATTAATAAAAGTGTATTATACTCCCCAATTCAAATTCAAGGCCTTTAAAAAGTTTTATTCCACTACCAAAAAGTCTTCACTTTCATGCAAGAGAAGCTTTTTTTTAAGTGTATAAAAGGAAAAAGCGGGAGGAGACAAAGGCTTTCTCAGGTTCTGAGCCTAAACTGTTAGAGTAAACAAGACGCCTGGAATTACAGACATATTTCATTCAGTATCACAGCATCAGGTGTATGCAGGTGAGCGGTGACGGCTGCAGACAATAATAAGACACGATGATTAGAGCCAGCGAGGACATAGGAAAGCTGAGATTAACAGAATAAAAGGAATAATAGAACAGGAAGGTCTCATCTCCCTGCCTCACTTCATGTACAGCATGCTTCATTCCCCCGGCTCATTATATCCTACTATCCTGCCATTCTTTTCTATCCAGGGATCCACTTCCCCCCATATCTCCGACTTGTTGCGTCTCCCTTTCACAGCACAATGCCCACCGCCTCTCCCTCTGCTCTCTATCCACCCCCGCTACTGAATGAGGAACCATGTGTATACGTCTGTGTTGTATCTGTGAGCGAACGAGTGAAGAACATGTGGGTGCATCCAACTGCACCGCTGAGAGTGGCCATGTGCACGTCTCTCTCTGCGGGGGTGTGAAATAACATCCATTGCAAAAGAAAAGAAAAACAGAATAGAGCACAAACACACACCTGTGATGGGACACTAGATTTCACATAATCGCAGCAAGTGGTTTGTTTTAGAGTGTGAATATCACGCGCAGAGAAGGGTTTTATTTTAAAATAAGGGAGTAAATTAGTAAATCGATACTGGAACAAGCTAAATATAGAAAAGAACTGCAAACACACAAACCAGCCTGTATAAGAACAAACAGGAACAAGGTTCTGCCCCCAGGGCTCGATCATTACGCTGTGAGCTCAGTAAGCAGCTTTAAAAGGTGTCACTGTAGCTCAGGAGGTCATCTGCTTATCGGAAGGTTGGTGGTTCGATACCTGGCTGCTCCGGTCTGCGTGCCAAAGTATCCTTGGGCAAGATACTAAACCCAAGTTGCTCTCTGATGCATCCATCCGAGAGTGAATGTTAGAAAGCACTTAGGTAGAAAAAGAATGGGAAATGTGTTTATATAAATGAGGCATATTTACAGGTAGAAAAGCACTATATAAGAACCAGTCCATTTATCAAAAGCACAGAGATAATCGGATATAATCCTAATTCGGACACACCCATGGCTCATGAGCTAGTTTTATCCTAAAAATGTGTTAACAGAAATTCCAAATCTTTCCAGGGATGGCAGGTTGGGAAACTTTGATGTTATTTATGTTATTTTTATTTGTGTTGTTGCGGGTCCAGCGACAAACTCTCCACAAAAGATGGTCTGATTGTGAAGCTAGTGATGGTGTGCTTTAAGCCTGCATTCTTTCTAATGGCCAGCAGGGGGCTCTCAGCTTTGTCAATCAGTGACCTCAGGAAACACTTTCCTGATGAGTTTATGATATTAGTCACTATTTTTAAGAATTAGCAAGTAAAACATGCTTTTGATGTTGCTCCTTGTCACACCTGGTTTAAAAAATGCTGACCATGTTTATATGAAAAGGTCATTTCATGCCCGTCTTATGCAGTTGTGGTCACAAGTCCATGATTATGAATGTCATGGTAGTTTTGGGCTTTTAATGATTTCTTGGAGTGCTTGTATGGCAGAGTTTAAAAAAACAAGAACTGGGTGCATGAGTTTGAATTCATTTTTGATTTTGTCTAATCTACACAGGCTCAAATATATACGTGGAGGCCCAGTAACATGTGGCTAAATGTCCCTTAGCAACAGCATTCATGTCCATTATGAGTGGATGTAAACTTCTGTATGTATTGATAGGTCTGTGCAGGAGCACAGAGATTCACAGATGGTGCAGAGGGAGATTGCTGCAAACATTTAGAAAAGATCCATGAATATTAAGTTTCTTGCTTCGCTTTCTTCTGTTTGCATTCAAGGGTTAAAGAGGCAATTTTTCTTTTATTTTTGAGCAGCGACACTTTTATCATTTAGGACAAGACTGCAGCGACTTCAGCTCACCTTAAGTATAATGCTTGAGTTCCCAGAAATGTAAATAAGCACACAGCCACACGGACCTTAACATCTGCAACACATCTGTTTGGCCCTAATATGTGATGTAAACAGAGTATACTGATTAGAATGAGGGTAATGCTCAGTGAAAGTAAATGTGATTCTATCCAGCTTGCTGATTATGCTAATGCAACAGCTAGTATTCCTGTGCAGACATGTGGCTTTTTCTTCATTTTTATAGCGCTGACAATCTCGGTCTGTTGTGAAGGCTTCTCCTCTTCCTGCCTTTGAGGAAGAGTTGTTAAATATCTATTAGACCCAAGTTCAACATGAACAACTCAGTTGCATTTGTGACCGCAGAGCAATGCAGACACACCAGCTTACAATGACATGGATTCAGAGCTGTAAAATAAATAAAAATTTGGTTAATTTTAAGTTTAACCGCAGTTTGAAGGTTACCAATCAATGAGCCAGGCTCCGAGAAAGATTCCTGAATATTAAGGCGGATGAATCTTGTCCATAAGTGTCAGAGTTCCAAAGCAGATTCCATTGCAAAGATCTCTGCCGGCTAAAGCATTAAAAATGAACAACAGACTTCTGTGGGCTGAATCTCTTCATCTGTAACCGGTTTTGTTTGGAGGTGGATTCTCCTTCGCTCTGTGGTGTTTACGTGTCTAAAAATGACATCTCTTCTATCCCAGCGAGGCCTCCTGTGCGGTGGCAGTGTTTAAATAGCTGTCTATATGTCAGCGGAGATGTTTGAACTGGATTGCCTGCCTCTCTGCGGATCTCCTCCGCAATCTGCTCCTCTGACCACTTTTGTTCGGCTGCTTCGGGAGCGCTGCAGCTGCTATTTTTGGAAAGGTAGTGGGAGGCTGTGGTCGCACCTTTGTACAGGATGCAGGTAAAGAGACGTTGAAATGGAGCTGCCTTGTTCTCGTTCTCTTTTGAATTGTTTTTTCTTTTGCTTTTCATGCATCCAAAATGCAACATGTTCACAAGCATACATGTGATTTCTGCCTATACATACACTAATGTGTGCATTTTATCTGCCTGTCACTGTGTGTGTTTGCTGCCGAGAGAATGCAGGGAGGAAAGAGCATCGTGGTAGCTATGGAGTCGTATCCATGGTGCCGTAACTATGGCAACAAAGCTTGGAAAGCTGGCGACTTAATTGGCATCTCTGAGGCGCCGTGGAGCTGTGATCCAGAATAGCAACCCTTGACACACTAATGTTTCCTTCACATGCCAAACAACACTAGCGTCATCACTGAGGATGCAAACAAGCTGATCAATATCCCGTATTGTTTCCTGCCCTCCAGTCTGTGTGTGAGAATAAAAAGCACAGAATGTATGGAAGACTCAAACTACCAAAATCGAAATTGGAAAAGCCAATAAATAAAGAATAAAAATAAAAAACAAAAGAAGTTGTTAATTCATTTTAAAAACATGGAATAAATTCATATTAATTTTGTGTTTTAAATTAGATTTTTTCCACATTTGTTTTTATCATTTCAATTTTATTAATACAAATATTTTTGTAACTTTCTAAACGTAATTATTTTCTGTCTTTCCATTATTTTCTCCAAATTGATTTATCTATGAATTTCCTTTGTTTCTTTTTTGTTTTGAGGCCTTGTATGGAGGCCCAGTATGGGGGCCTAAAGCTGCCAATATGAAAAAAATAAACAACTACATAAATGATTATTTGTAAACAAAATAAGAAAAGAAATGAAGATGTGAGTTAAAAATAAGACTCTACTTTATTTATTCATTAGTATTTAGCTCAAAGATAAATGACTTACTAAAAAAATGACAGGCCATTACATGTATCAGAAACAATAAACAAAACAAATTATACATGATAATATTATTATTGATTTATATTGATTTATATTTTTGTATTAAAAATATAAGCTAAAAGGATATCTTTAAAATAGTTTAAATAAATAAACTAATGTTCAATTTATTCAATTTATCAACACAATAATAAAGTTAATAATAAGGTCATTTGTTTTTAAAAAAAATGATTATTTTTTTATATTATTTATTATTTTATTATTCTTTCATGCATTTACATCTGCACAGAAGACATCACCGACAGCTTAGCTCCCCATTTGAGGCAACCAATAAATAAATAGGTAATTATAAAAAAATTGCACATCAGTAAATTTAATCATATCAATTCCAAATATACTGAAATACTGAATGATTTATTAACCAATTTATATATTTCTTTATTTTTTAAAAATTGGGTACATTTGGTCCTCCACAGATGGGAAACCATAATGAATTAAAAACAGCTTAAGATAATAATATTTACATTAGGTAAATTTAAAAAGACTTACAATGTCCACTGCAGCTTCTGGTTCTTGATTGAGTTGTAGAGAGCCTGTAGAGGAAACAAGAAAATCACATTTAGGAAAAATATTAGCAGTGTACAGGTGGACAATTGATCAGATAATGCAGCGCGCGAGTAAAACACATAGGCAGGTTTGTGGTGGTTTTCTGTGAAAACTGCGCAGTAAGCAAGCTGGCTTTATTCAATAAACTGTGGTCAGAGAAATGGCATCCCTTTTCATGCTGCTCAAACTTCCCTTTGCATGAGCTTTACTCATTTTCTTAGCCACACAATCCATCGATCATCCAATCAGTCAGCCACCATCACCACTGCATCAGTAACAAAGCCATTATTCGCCAAGCACCCAGGCCTTTCAATGAATGGACGGGCAAATCAATCAGCCAATAAATAATTTAGACATATGCATCGACCCACATGGAGGAAATTTAAGTTACAGTCTGGGAGCAAAAAGCATAACAAAGACATTAGATCACCGCAACTAACCAGGCCTTCAGTATTTGTAATGTGATGAGTGGAATTTCTCTTTTTATTGGAAAGAGTTTGTACCAAACTCAACATAATGAAACTTGTTGGGAAAGAGGAGCATAGGCAATGCGAACAAATAAAATCCAATAAACCCAAATAAATTATAAGCACATATTTCAAATGTTTACTGGTTACAATTTTTCTTATTTTTTTATTGTTGTAAAAAACAAAATTCTTGACTAAATAATTTTATTTACTCACATAATAAGTGACACGCAAACTCTTTCTACACAAACAGGAGTTGAGCACAGGTATTTTAACTGTAATGACATCACATCAAGTAACCAACTATCAATGGGCCAAAATGACTCATTTGTAGGATTTATGCACCTGTAACACCTTATATAAGCATGGCATCAATTTAACTAATTTATATCCACTAAGTGTTCATCATGATACATCATTATCCATAATGAAGGTGCCTAGCAACCATCTAACAATGAGCTAAAATCACAGACAAACAGTACCCTAGCAGGGACTCACACCTCTGATTTGCACTGGGGATGTGTCATGGGTTTGAAATGTGGTTATGTTTATTTTTCATTCTGCTCCCTCTACCCTGTTATCAGTTTTACTTCCCGTCTCTGCTTTTATCTTTTATTGTCGCTCCTTTTTTCAATTAGTCAGTGTAAATACACAAACTGTGTAGCTCTTCCCATTTTCTTCCCCAGTCTTTATTCATAGTTCCTTCAGGAAGACTTTCATTAGCTTACTTTCTTATTTTAATGGGCTCCTAAAATAAGGGCAGGAATTTTAACATGTCTTATTTAATCCATTTTAGGTATCTAGTGAATGTATGCGAGTACGCGTTAAAATAGAGAAATGTTATTAAAGCTTGGTGTTACTCAAAAAAGGCTTCTAGGTTTTCTCAAATTTGTCAGACCTTTGACGCCCCTGCTAACTGTTTACCTGAAAACTTCTGTTTCTTCCTGATTACATTTTTGGGTTTAGGATTTTACATTTCCTGGATTTAGGTCCTTTTCCTTCCTGATAAATGTGATAAATCAAAGCAAAAATTGTAGAGAAAAAAAATCCAGAGAAGTGTTTTGTATCCGTTTGCTTGCTGATTCTCCACATCCTTTGCACCAGTTATCATTTTTAGGTCATTACTTCCTCTCACAGCAAACACAGTCTTTTACTTATATTATCATCATGATCAGCACAAGATGAAAACAAAAAACAGAGGCAAAGATGGGTTTTAATGAGGGATGCGGTCAGCTGCTGCTTCTCTGATCTGAGAGTCGGCACATTTGGCTTTAGTTTCCTCAAAATCTGTAGTGACAGTCAGGACCATTAGACACTTCTCCTTCAGCTCCCCACACACCTCAATGACATCGGCCTCGGCCAGCTGAATGTGACACATAGCAGCTTAGTTTCACAGCCGGGCTGCTGCAGAGGAGCGGGGTCAGAGGAGGCAGCAGGAGGCCATCGGGCTGTAGAGTTTAAGGCAGTGAGTGCAGCTGAAAGACAGATGTGCCAGCTGAGGTGATGGAGAGGACACTTACGGGCAGTTCATCTCTGAATTCCTCGTGGATCAATACCACGCGTCTTCTTAAGAAACCTCAAACTAAAACCAGTTTCATTACACATATTAAGCCGCTGGTTGTCACTCACGTTTTAGACTTTCAACCTAAACCGACTTAATGATGGTGTTTGATTCAGTGATCTAATCAGATTCATTCGCAGCTTTGAAACTGGGCCTAATCACAAATACTTCCAGAGTGCCATGAATATTGATGACCACCCAGAGGAGACCGTTACAGATTTAGGTCTGTTTTGCTCCTGCTGCTGTAAAACTCTCGAGTTATGTTTCAAACTTAACTGCGCTCATGCATTTTAATAATCACGACAGACAGGGAAGATCTTCCTGGGATGCCCGAGTAGGAGACAAACTGCTACGGTAGCAAAAATCCGACCAACATCAAATATTAACAGTGAATTTGTAAGCAGTAAAAGTGCAGTGATGTGACTGCAGAAGTTTACGTGTACAACTGAGGAAAACTGCTTGTTTTCAAAAGATTCAAAATGCTGACAACAAAAGGACATGCATGTGTCATTCCCATGGTTACAAAATACTAAAAATTAGAGGTTTCAATCACTCAACAAAGAGTTTTGTTGGTTTTGTCCTTAGCCAGTAATAGAGCCAGGTTTGGACTTTCTTATTAAAAAGTAAAATGATTCTGTTTTTCTCAAAGATCTGGATCAGAGGTATTTCATATCAATATTTCACTTCTGATGAGCTTTTAAATCTTATTCAGTAACATATAAGGCTGTTATCTACCCTCTCATTTGGTTCTGAATAAGTGTAGTATGGTGAAAAGGAGATTTTAAAGTATTTTTCATTATAATATCCCAAGATTTCTCATTTAGGGTCACGCTTGTGGAACTTTTAGTGAGTAAATCTGAAGAAATTTCAAAAATAGCCTGGAGCTTCAAGTATGCGTAATATTCTACATTTGCCTCCACTTCAGCATAGCTCTGATTTGCATGCTGCATGTGCAGAAACTGTGTCACAGCTGAGTCTATTTGGTGAGTTATTTCTGAAGAATATGTTTTATTTGTATTTCCCCTGATTGTAAATCCTGAGGGATCGACGGTGTTGAGAGTCATTGAGTCTGAAGGCTTACTCAGACAAAGATGGATGCTCGTCACCTTCACCTACTTGCTCCATCAACGTCACCAAGTGGCAACAGATGAGAGCCATTAGCCTTGAGTGATGGCGTTAAGCGGCGCCCTGTATTGAGCCATGCTATACGTGCTGTCGGGTCTGGCAGAAATCCAGCCGCCTTCATCAACCGCTCTGCACTCCACATGTATACAAGCAGCACAGGTGGTAAATCAAACAGTAAACACACGCTCTCTCAGATATAGGGGTACAATAAAAGGCCGTTTCTGTCCCTACAGGTGCAATCTGCATAAATATACACACTCTGTAGGTAATTGCCAGACCTTCTCAGGGCAAAAAAAGGACACACACATATTTCTTACCATTTCAAGTACATATTTGAACACTTTGCTTTAGATTTAAAGGTGTAATATCAGGAGGCGACGTATAGAAATAGGCATAAAATCCTTGATATCTATTTGGATAACTTCTAGTACAGTTTGAGCTGTCTGTACGACTAAAAAAAGTCGTATGCAACTAAAAGTTTATGAATGAATAAGAACAAAAATATATCTAAAAAAAATAATAGGAATCCCTGGGCCAAATGCAGTCCATCCTTTAATCCATCCATTAAGGTACAAACCACAAGGGTACAAGTAAGTACGCCAGTCAAGGGTGCAATGGGAGTATCTTAGAGGCTATAGCGAAGTTTTACCCCGTCAGATATACAATTAGCTAGGCTTTTATCAGCTTTCATAAACTGGATTTTTTCATCCAGCTCATATATCATGAGAAAAACAGAAAAAAATACTTGAAATAATAAATAAAGACATACATTCCTGGGTACCCACGTGCCCAATTTTGGACATCAAGGTGCAAAACTGTCATCAAAAGTTCAGGATTTCTGTGAGTTCCAAACAATCTGGGTACAGTTAAATAAGCTGCTGTGCTCGAAATGTATAATCAGCAAGGCTGCTATAAACTAGCCAGTGTTCGTCTATCGGCCCTGATTGAGCTTCCTGTCATCGACTTTCTGAGAAAATTAGACTTCATTTTAGATTGTTATTAACCCCAGATAGAGTAAATAATTTCTTTCTGAGAACAGTTTAATAGAACAAAAGTTATATATTCGAATTGTCTGAACTGACGGTTAGGATTGAGGTCTTGGACCATCAAGTATAATTACATACGAAGCCCTACATAGCCAAGCTCTTGTTTATATAATATACCTGCTGAGACCTTATTCCAGCGACCTCTCTAACAGCTGATTGGGGCCCTTTAAATGTTTCACTTTCTTACTTTAAATCGAGCTTTTGCAGCTGCAGAATTAATCAGATTTCAAACAACTGCTTAAAATGTATTTTATAGGTTAACTGTAACGACTCCCACTTTCAGACCATTTCTTCTGCTTAAACATGTGTGTGCATGTACTCTATGTTCACATCCTTAATGTGTTTTCTCAAATCTGCTATGTTTGAAAGACAAATAAAGTTATTACCGATATTTGCTGTACAGTGCAGGTTTAGGCTGTAAACAGATGTGTGGCTTTGAATGGCACTGAGCACTTGTGACATGAGCATGAAATGGAAAAATGATTCATCTCTTTTGTGCTGCAGAATACATCATTTTAAATGAACAGCATGGTTTTAAGTACCTTCCTCCTCTTCCTGGCCTGTGGGTGGTTCTGTCCGTCCTGAGCTTTGCCCAACAGGTCTGGGAATACCAGGGGTTTGAGTGAACGCGAGCGCGGGGTTCTGGGATACCGGAACGGGTCCATCATCCGGAAGTCCCTGCCGTATCGCACGGTGCAAAGAGAGCGTGAGCGCAGGCGCCCCGCCGAGTGCAAGCTGTTGACACCAATCATGGTGACGGATTACACAGAAGTGTCTGAAGATCAGTGGAAACCAACCCAGATGATTCAATTCTTATTTTTAAGTCTTGCAGAAACCACGCTTCTTAAAAAATAAAAAGAGTAAAAAAGTTGATCCGAGTGTGAAATGAGGTGCTGGATGGAGTCCAGTAGACGCCGCGAGTGCCAACAGACAGCTGGGAGCGAATTCAGCTATTACAGATAGCAGCCGGCGATCAGCAGAGGCCGCGGAGGGAGGCAACACATCATCAAGCTGCTGTCAAGTGAGTCAACAGCATCGGCAGACCGTGCTCTCAGCAGGCATCAAGCCCCAACGGTCTCATCCCTGGATGTCTTGATCAACACTCGCCAGGCCCACCTGATGCTGAATTATTGATAAGACAGCCATGTATTATATATCCTGTGAGGAGGAAACCAGGCTCCCTGATGCAGGTGAGAAGCAGTCACAACTTTTACCTGGATTGTCTTTTAAAGATTGAAGGGAAAGCTGCACCAAGGACATAAAGTGCCTCTCTCTGCAGCAAACAAGACAGTGGCAGCAGGTTACAGGCATGAATCCTTAAACATGCACTCAAAAAACAAAACAAAAAAAACCACACACACAAAAGAAACCAAAGCTGACACTCTCACAGATGGCAGAGGTGAGAACGGACAGCCAGCGTGAAACAGATGGGCGCAAAATGTGGAAAATGTGGAGGTAGAAAACACACGAGGAGCTCTTTCTGCTCACGGGAACGCAAACACACTACAACAGAGGGAGACAGAGAGGGATGCGAGGGAGGGAGAGGGGGGGACGGCCGCCCTCGGACTTCAGAGCAGGGATTCCAAAGAGAGCCCTCGATTTCGTCACAAGTCCGGAGAAGCGATACAAACAGAATAAAATTCAGAATTCAGAATCGAGGGGCAGAAACGCAGCGGGGAGAAGACGGCACGGTCCTGTTGCTCCCGCTGTAAAATGGATACCGTCGGTTCAACAGTCACAGTGCCGACTCTCAGGTTTTCTCTCACTTCTTCCTCCTGTTCTGTCCATGAGTAGAGGTCCGCTGTCATCCTTTACTCCTTCATCCCCCCCTCCCCTCCAACTCTGCCGTCTGCGATCCACTTCTCTCAGTCAGTATTTTCTTTCACACTCTCTTCGCGCTGGTTTTAGCCTCTTCCCACCGCACATTCGGCGGGTGTGGGTGTCTGAGTGGAAAAAAACGCAGCTCTCCTGCTGCTGATGTCTTTCATGCCTTCCTTATCTTTCTTTGTTGAGTCCCAATTTTAGTCCTTTTCATCCAATGCTTTCCTTCTTCCCTTCTCCCCGCTGCTGCTGCCGCTGCTGCCACTGCCGCTGGAGGAGGTGGAGGAGGAGGAGGAGAGGAAGGCTGGCTGCCTGAATCGCAGAGCGAAAAAGACACTGATAGGGACAGTGCTCTCTCTCTCTCTCTCTCTGCCTCTCCCTTGCTCTTGCTTCATCAATGCGTACCTCCCTCCCTCCTTCTCTCAGTTATCACCAGCAAATCACAGTCTTCCTACTGCCTCTTCCATGCGTACACGCTAGCAGGCGAGGTCATACACAAAGACACCTTTTTAAAAATATGTTTGGTCTGGCAATTAGTATGCAGTGGTGGTAAGGTGAGAGAAAAGAGGAACAGGTGCACAAAACAGTGAGGAGTTCAGGATTTTTAAGAAAAATAATTATTTGGCTCCGCGTCCTTGAAATCAGCATTAATAACAGGGGATTCGAGCATCACGACCTCTGCCTTTGAAAGCTGCTCAATCCACAAAGCACCAGACCTCCTCAGCTCCTCCTACAGGTGCTGCGCCCACAGGAAAATCAGTTAAGGCTCGGCCACCATGCGCTCCAACGAGCCTGGCTCCCGGTGTCTTGGTATGCACCAGGCTTCTTGAATCCTTGTTCACAAGTGGTCCCTTGAATCCTGGGAACACTTGTGTACGCCCTCCACCATGTTAAGCTTGTGATTCATTGATACTGAGGAGCTGGGCACTCAAGTAGTAGTAGTGCTACCTTTCCTCTTCAAAAACAGCCAATGGAGATGGTTCAACATCTGAACGTGACGCCTCCTGCATGCCTCCCAGATAAGGTGCCGGTCCTAGATCAGGAGTGGGGGGAACTCTCGGCCTCAAGGGCCGGTGTGCTGCAGGTTTTAGATATAACCCTAGGTGAGAACACCTCAATCAAATGATTAATTCATTACCAGGCCTCTGGAGGGCTTCAAGACATGTTGAGGAGGTCATTTAGCCATTTAAATCAGCTGTGTTGGATCAAGGACACATCTAAAACCTGCAGAACACCGGCCCTTGAGGCCTGGAGTTCCCCCACCCCTGTCCTAAATGGAGGAGACCCAGGGTATGCCGACGGTATGCCTCGGAAGATTATGTCTTGGCTTCAGTGTCCCAGAAGAGCATCAGCTTAGACCGGTTAGCAAAATAGCAGGAAACTGATGGATGGATAGAAATACTTCTTTTATGTCTATCCATGAACATCAAGAACCCCACAGAACAGACTTTCTCTGATATATAAATAATAAGAGTTACTCAAACTTTATCATGGCCAAAGTTCCAATAATGAGGTCAGTGAATGTATAAACAATCCCTGCAAATCAGGTACGTTCTTATATATATATATATATATCAGATATTAAGCCATCATCGTGTTGCCTAGCAACCACCTACCAATGAGCTAAATGGGCTCATTTTTAACATTTATGCACCTGCAACACTCGTTCACTGCTATACCTTCCTTGGATCCAGTGTTCCTCACTTCACCTGTCAGTGGTCGTAATGTTATTCCTGATGCTGGTTCAGCATTTCGAAGTCATTGTCACAGTTAACTGCCAAACGTCCCTGCTTTCAGGAAAACTAACCTCAGCTAACATAAAATATTTAAAGCAACCAAACATAACCTTTGCAGTAACCCCAAAAGTGCCACATCAGGAGGCAAGTGACAACTACAAGTGATCTCCGAAGGCCTAAAAAAGACAAACATAAACCGTACTGTTTTTAGGCCAAGTGAAAGTAGAAAAGAAAAAGGAGGTGACACAGAAAACTGAGGATCTGACTAAAACCTTTGCTTAAAAGACAAATTAATTAAGCGCTTCCTAAAGACAGATTTGTCAACTGAAGTACGCACTTCAAACAGGGAACAGGGAAACAAAGGGGAAGATGACACCGACATTAGCATAAGGAAACTAAGCACAAATATAACCATATGTTACAATTTACAGTAAGACAGTTTTCATGCAACCGAACTTCAATGTGAGTATTTTTTTTGCCTCTTTATCATTCAACCTAAATCCATCCCTGGCCTTACTCAGTCAAGGGCACAGAGCGGGCTAGCAGGCAGAATACTGGGTCAGTAATTACCTTTTTACAGGTTGTCATCTGGCTTACATACGGCCCGATCTGCTAGATTTATTGTGGTGATTGCAGCCTGATTCAGGTAACTAAGCAGCCAAAACAGTTGGGATTGAGGGCGTCCACTGTTGGAGTGAGGTTTTACAAAAGACTGTACAATAGTCAAGATATGGAAGCAGAATGGGTGAGAGAGTGGGTCCCATGCCTGGGAAGAGGGATGTGGAGTCAGATTGGGATGATCCCCATTCATGGGGATTACAGAAACCCCGACAAATGGGTGCAAAATCTCTGGTATGGAGACAAATGCTTGCCAGCATAGAAAGTAAACCCAAGAATTGCACCTGATAAAAAAAAAAGAGCTGCCATTGGTTCGGCAACATTAGACGATGTGCAAATATCCATCTGTTTTCTTCTGCTTATCCAATTGAGGGTCGTGGGGGGCGGGGCTTATTATAGCTCCCATAGGGTGAGAGGTGGTATGACCTGGACTGGTTGCTTTCCTGTCGCAGAGTCAACAAAGACAGACAGACAATCACTTGCACCCAGATAGACACCTATGAGAATTTAAAATCACCAGTTAACCTAACCCCACTATCTGCATGTCTTTGGATTACGGGAGAAAGCCAGAGTACTCGGAGAGAACCCACCCAAACATGGAGAGAACATGAAAACTTGCACAGACTCCAGACAAACTCCTGGACGAATCCATGGTGGATTCGAACCCAGGATTTTCTTGTTGTGTAGGTCAGACGCCATGCTGCCCAGATTGTAAATAAACAGGAAAAATGAGCTTCCTGTAAAGAATGGCTGAGCTCACAGTTAGGATAAGGAGCTCAGAGATTCAGAGGGATACAGATGAGCTGGTTCAAAAATCTCCTGGACGCTCAACTGGAAGGAGGCCCTGAGAACTGGAAGTGCTGCTGGGCAGAAGGACGACTGGAATATCTGCTTAGTGTGCTGCCACTGTGACTTCACATAAACCAAAGATAATCAATGGATGAATGCATGAATGGATGGCTGATTTGCTGGGTTGAACGTACCCTAGGACTAGATTTTTTAGGCAGTGGTCACAGCCCTAATCTATTTGTGTTTTAGATTATTACTGAGTTTGAGAAGACTGGAGCATCTGGCACAACAGATTAGCACCACCGTGCTTCACATCGCAACAGTCAGGTATACAAACTTAGGTTCTGATGGACAGGTTTGTTAGACAGCTTGCATTCGTCGCCAGAAAGACAGGTAAGAAAATATTGGATGAAACGGTTGTGTTTGTTGTTTTAAATACTTAATGCGCTGTGTCCTCCTGCCCTTCTCTACCTCATGCTCTCTGTTAAATTTAGAATTTTACAATAAAACTCTTACTTTTGCTGTGGTTGTTTCTCTTCTTATACCAAGCATGAACAAAGATGGACACAAATAAAAAAAGACTGTTCCTCTCTCATGACCAGCATCTGTCTTTTGACATCAGGGTGGACATTTTGGTGAGCTGAGATGTGAGTGGTGTCCCTCGGGCGCCTGCAGCTCGATCAGGAGGAAGAGGAATGGTAGGAGCTCCGGGGGAGCAGAGCTAACCTTTGCCTGCAGAAAGCAAGCACCCTGCATCAAAACAACAGCCTGCTGCAGGAGGAGGTAAAAGCTTCTATATTTTCTCTTTGCAGACCTCCTTCTGACTATTATCCATTCTTTTTGCTGTATATGGTTGGGAGCAACTTGAGAAAACCATCAACCTTGAATTACTCCAGTGATGGCGGGTCTTGTCAGGTGACTTTACGCTAAAGAAGAAGGGAACGCCTGCTTACCGAAAGCAAACCAAATTGTGTAAACATATAAACAAATGTGGTATTTTTAGTTACCTTATCCCCTCCTCACCGTTTCTCCTGCCTGCTGTCAGTCTCCCCCTCTCCTTCTCTCCTTCTCTCACTCAATATTTCACATCCTGTCTAAATCTCTCCTTCTGTCCCTCACGGAGAGTCCAGACAGCTCAGGGAGAGGGGGAGCGCTTCCTCAGCCACATGCCTCCTCTGACCTAAGCAGCTGTCTCTTCTTTACACTCTGCCTTTCTTTTTTCCCACTTCATCTTTCTCTACCCCTTTTCCCTCAGCAGCGCTACATTTCAAAGTTATTTTTGGAGTAAAAACTGTGAGAGATTTGTACTGATCAGTGTGTCTTTGCTGTCGAATGTGAGGCTGAGTGTGGCAGGTGTTGGCAAAAGGAACATTCGTTTATCCCGGACGTTACGAGCTTGAAAACATTGTCTTGTTTTTCTTGATTTACCAGGGGGGGTTGACAAATATCCGTAAGATTACAAGAGATCTATTCAGCTCATTTCCAGCGATATATTTTTATTTTTGGACCCGACAAGCTGTTTTCACTCATATCCTTTTAAGCCAACTGTCTCCTGATTGGCTGCCCCTCACAAACAGAGGAACAGCAGGTGGGGTGGGGCTTCTGAGATCCAATAAACTGTGCAAAGCTAAGTGTTTGTAGCAGTCTGAAGCCCGAGCTTTTGCCTCACATGGACTACTTGCACACACGCAGACCTCAGTGGAAGCTTTGGTCGTGTTTAATTTGAATATGAGCCATAACAGAAGTATGTATATGACAGATAAATAAGCTCAGCAGAGCCAGTTAAATATACAGAACCTGTCCAGTAGTGGATTTTTGTTCAGTTTCCGAAACCAAATATCAGAAAGAGAAAATGATTGCATGCACAATTTACCATGAAAATGCTGCTTAACTCCACTGTCTGCTGAGCTGTGATGCTATTCTGCAGCACAAACTATGTGACAGCAGCATTTCTAATCAAATTACCCCACATTCTTTTTCTGCACAATGCTGCTCACTGGAAGCTGTTGTCTTCGCTCTTCTGTCTAAAGCCTGTAATGAAAGTGGAACAAGGGTTCCCTCCTCGTGAAATCAGCTGCAAAATCAACTAAATGAATTAATTTAGTTGATTTTAAGCGATCTGGGGGCTGCAAATGTTCTGCCCGAACAATAATGCCTGCTTGGCCTGACATGAGTGTGATGGGTGTCATGGAGTATAAGTTTAAGTTGTACTTTGCTGTTTATCTCAGCTGATACACTCTTGCAAAAGAGGGTTATTTTTAACATCAAGAGTCGCTGTTTCCTGCTTAAATAAAGGTGAAAATTTTAATTAATCTTAATTAATGTTGCTTTATATTTAACAAAATAAGAAATGAAACTGACCCACACCTGGCTAATAGCAAAAAGCAGATGTGCTTCTCTGTTATTCTTGATTGACCTTCCAAATCCCCCTTAAAATCACAGTCAAATCATAAATCATGTGATCATGTGGTCGTAAGTTAAGTTTTCATAAGCTTATATTTTCTGTCATATGTTTTTTTAAATTACCAGAATATAAGATTATATTGTATTTAGCAGGTTTCAGGTAAATATCTGTTGCACAGGTATACAGTGGCTTGCAAAAGTATTCGGCCACCTTGAACTTTTCCACATTTTGTCACATTACAGCCACAAACATGAATCTATTTTATTGGAATTCCAGGTGAAAGACCAACACAAAGTGGTGCACACGTGAGAAGTGGAACAGAAATCATACATGATTCCAAACATTTTTTACAAATAAATAACTGCAAAGTGGGGTGTGCGTAATTATTCAGCCCCCTGAGTCAATACTTTATTGAACCACCTTTTGCTGCAATTCCAGCTGCCAGTCTTTTAGGGTTTGTCTCTACCAGCTTTGCACATCTACAGACTGAAATCTTTGCCCATTCTTCTTTGCAAAACAGCTCCAGCTCAGTCAGATTAGATGCACAGCGTTTGTGAACAGCAGTTTTCAGATCTTGCCACAGATTCTCGACTGGATTTAGATCTGGACTTTGACTGGGCCATTCTAACACATGGATATGTTTTGTTTTAAACCGTTCCATTGTTGCCCTGGCTTTATGTTTAGGGTCGTTGTCCTGCTGGAAGGTGAACCTCCGCCCCAGTCTCAAGTCTTTTGCAGACTCCAAGAGGTTTTCTTCCAAGATTGCCCTGTATTTGGCTCCATCCATCTTCCCATCAACTCTGACCAGCTTCCCTGTCCCTGCTGAAGAGAAGCACCCCCAGAGCATGATGCTGCCACCACCATATTTGACAGTGGGGATGGTGTGTTCAGAGTGATGTGCAGTGTTAGTTTTCCGCCACACATAGCGTTTTGCATTGAGGACAAAAAGTTCCATTTTGGTCTCATCTGACCAGAGCAGCTTCTTCCACATATTTGCTGTGTCCCCCACATGGCTTGTGGCAAACTGCAAACGGGACTTCTTATGGTTTTCTTTCTTATGGTTTTCTGTTAACAATGGCTTTCTTCTTGCCACTCTTCCATAAAGGCCAACATAGTTGTCCTATGGACAGATTCCCCCACCTGAGCTGTAGATCTTTGCAGAGACCGGCAGCTGGAATTGCAGCAAAAGCTGGTTCTACAAAGTATTGACTCAGGGGGCTGAATAATTACACACACCCCACTTTGCAGTTATTTATTTGTAAAAAATGTTTGGAATCATGTATGATTTTCATTCCACTTCTCACGTGTACACCACTTTGTGTTGGTCTTTCACGTGGAATTCCAATAAAATAGATTCATGTTTGTAGCTGTAATGTGACAAAATGTGGAAAAGTTCAAGGGGGCTGAATACTTTTGCAAGCCACTGTATCTTGTCAATAACATAAGCTAAGGTCAACTGTTTGCAATCTTGCTATATGTACAGCAGGTATGTTAGTAACTGCGATTCTTGCCATCTTGGCTGACTGCTCGCACTCACACTTGCTAAACTGTATTCCTTCCTTTTTCTCTTCACATTGATGCTGTTGGTTAATCTCCTTCAGTTTATCTGTATTCAATAAGAATAAATGTGCAGACTGCTTTTGTTTCTACTCGTCCTGCTCGGGCGCAGCACCTACATATGTCTGTTTACAGACTAGAAAAAGACAGCTGCATTATTTTCCTTGCAGCTGATCTATTAGCAATGAAAAGTAAAAATAGTGCAGCGCTAAGCACCGAACACAAGGGTCTCAAACTACTGACTGCAAGCAAATTTCTAAGGCTTCCCACAGGCTTTTCTTGGAGCAGGGCTGCAGAGATGGAGCCATTAAAATAAGATTAGTTCACATTAAAAAGAGACGACCGACAATATTTTATGTGTTTGTTCTTGCAAACAAAGTCCAAAACCAGTCAGTATGTCTCAAAGTCAGCTGCTGATTTCTGCCACAACTTTGGACCCAATCTGTCACCAACTGAGAGAAACTGAAATTCTTTGCATCTGACACATCGAAATGCTAAATAAGAAAGCAAACAACATCAGTGTGTCAGTGACACTGGCGTGGTTAAATTCTCAACATGCAACTCCACCAGATGTGCTGCATCAGAGCTGAAGCACAGCACGGCTGCATTCATTTTAATCACAGTGAAACCATGTGGCCTGTCACTTACAGTGTGCATCACTTGGAAACCTTCCTTAAAACAGCAGTAGGCTGCATTTTTAATAAGAGAGACAGCGTGATGTTGATACAGAGATATGATAAAAGTCTTTAAAAAGTAATATGTACTATATAAATTGCAAAATAATACAAAAAAAAAAAAAAGACAAATGTGTGCACCATAGCGTTTCTTTCCACTGTGTGTTTGAGACAGCAGGATGGTGCATGAGTCAAAATAAACAGCAGCAGATTTAGTGAGTTTTAGTCTGACGACAGCAGCACAGATTATCAGAAAATGTATCATTTAAAGTTTTACTTTAACCTTTATTATGAGCTAACTGTTGTTTCCACAACTAGACAATTCTGTCTGCCTCTGAGTATAAATTCCTCTGAAAATAAAGACTCGATGATGCAACAAAGAGAAGCAAATTCACCAAAAGCTTTTTTTCCCTCCTGTTTGCTATAAGTAACTTTATCCAGGTAGTTAAAACAGCAAACAGTGTCCTGTTGCCAGGAGATAAAAAGAAAGCAAAGACATAAGATGATAGAAACTGAATGAAGAGCGCTCTGGGACCAGCGTCAGTGCCAGAGCAATGGACTGGACTGGAAACCACCTTTGACAGAGATTTCAACTTACTTTGCGATTTGCTTAAAAAAATAAAATAAAATAAAAAATGCAGACACCTTTACAGCCTACACAAATTAAACATGAATAACTGCAACATGAACCCTTATGCATATAACCCTATATCTAAAATTGCCCAACTCTGGAGGACTAAACACTAAATGTTTTTGCACAGACAGAAGAGGGAGGCTGCACATGCATAGCTCTGCACACAAGGGAGACAAAGACACTCCAGGGACTCGTCACTTCCAGCCTAGAGAAAATAACTTCTGTATTCATATATAATGATTTAGCCTATTTATCTATCTATAAACAATGTAGTTGTTCTTTTAGGGTAATGCAACATGAATGGAACAAAGCCTGTGAGCTGATTCAGGCAGATAACTCGAGCTTTTCCTCGTATTACACACAGAGCAAAGACCAAAGTGTGCCGAACACACCCTCCAACATTTGTCGGTCTCTCTCTCTGACATGTCATCCATAGACCATATAAAAGATGGATGTAGCCACCGTGACGCCATCAGCTGGTTTGTGTAGTCCTGTGTGGAAGCTTCAGGCTTTTCCCTGAAACCGCAGATGATGAGCTACGGTTTCATGCTTACCGCTTGGATAACTCTCCAGCTAATTGGGTTTCTGACACTAATTGTGATCAAAATTTACAAAATAAACTTAATGTTTTATTCAGTATAATCAGAAACGGGCAATTTAGCCCATGAAATCCATCTATAATGATAGACTTTTATAAACCTGCGAATCCTTTTGCAGCCTGAGCAGTCGCCCCCTGCTGGTCATTAGAAATAATGCAGGTTTGAGATACTTTCAGACCTGAAAGCTGCATCTATTTTTCATACTGTCCATCACTCAGAGTAGATATTTACTCATCCTTCTCCATCAGCTATGTGTGCCATATTTGCAGGAAGTGATGAGGTTGGAGATGCCAGATTCTAACTGTATCCTGCTGCCATAATGAATCCTCTGAGTCCGACTGAAATCTAATAAACATGCAGGGAGTATGTGGAAAATAAGAGGGCAAGCGTTAGGGGTTGCTCATCCTTGAAGGGTGTGTAGTTAAAAATAGAAGAGGACAACCTGCTCCAAAGTTACACAGGTTTGAAATTCTTGACAGCTTTTACAAAATCACATGTGTTGCAATTTCAAAACTGCTGTTTTCTCCCCGTGCACCCTGTCCAGACGTGTAGTCGCACATGCAAACAGCAGCATCTGTCCTCAGAAAGGACTTGTTTGTCTTCGCCAGGCTGGCTCAGCCGCCGAGCGCCGGCACTACGGCGCTCCTGTGCAGATTTCAGACACATTTATCCATGAGCCAGACCGACAGCAGGGACATGTGAGAAAGATTTCTTCTCCCTCATTTACAAAAACAAATAAACCATCCATCTTTCCTCCCCGCAATCGATGCTTCCATGCAATCGATAACATCAGTGTACCTAATTACTGTTTGAAGAGCGTGGCTCGCTGCATGATTGAGCTCTACAACATTTTCATTTCAGCAGAATTTGTAAGCCACTGTATCTGCGGGCTGGTAACCTACTTCAGTGCATCATTAGCTCCCACTTCAAGCTTTGCGCCCTGAGCAGTGTTGAGAAGAGAGAGAGACTTAGAGGGAGTGCAAACCTATGTATCTCTGAGCCTCACAATAAAGGAAGAAAGCTTCCTCTGAAGCACAAGCTTGGGCCAGTAGCCAGAGCTTCAAAATCTGCAGGGAGCTACAGTAGCTACAGAGCCGCTATGCTTCCATGCAGGCTAGTATAGAGGGAACATGGAGTTCTCACTGTGGCACTCAGAGCACAAGTCTTAATCATTTCTTTTTGTGTTAATGGGCCAAATACAAACCACTTATCAGTCACGAGCACAAGTAGTCCAAATACTGCAGAACTGCAAAAACAACAACAAAGGCAAAAGATTCAACAGAGATGAGTCTTCTTCTTCTTTCAGCTGTTCCCTTAAGGCGACTCTGCAGCGGATCATCTGTCTCCATCTCACCCTATTCCTAGCATCCTCCTCCGTCACATCAGTCCTCCTTCACTGTTTTCCTCCTTTGTCCAATACATCCACTATAGCTCTCTGCACACATCCAAACCACCTTAGCCTTGCCTCAGCATGAGTTGTGATATAATCTCATATACTCGTGTTTAATCTTGTCTCCCCTGATCAAAACGAGTAAATTAATTAGGTGTAAATGTGAACAAATTATACCAATACGAAGGAGCCAAAATATATAGTTCAATTTTTAGGTAAAGCAATGATTTGTTATTTGCTGTTGGTCATTAATGAGACTACAGGCAATAGCTGGTTAGCTTAGCATCAACCCTGTTGGCTTTAACAGAAAGAAACAGGTGTTTTCCAGGAGGATCCCTTCACAGGGAAAATGTTTTGCTCTCCTATTTTAGCCTATTTCACAGCTCAAAACACAAGAAACTCTGGCCTGTTGGTGTGTTTCCTCAAAAATGTTTACTGCAAGTCATTTTGATTTGACCGTTCCCAAACATCACCTTCGTTCTTCTTTCTGACCGTTCGTTGGTAAAGCATCTTTTTGATTTGACAACTGTTCTTTTCAGGTTTTATTTCGGTTTTAACAAAAACATTTCTGATATTTCCTTTAAAATATGTGTGCATAATTCAGAATGAATTCATCAATCAATGATTAAAAAAATCAGAAATCATCCCTTTAATTACCATGTTCACAGAGGAGACAGGCTATTAAACAAAATGCTGCTCATTTATCCTAAAAAGTTCTGTTTTGGTCTTATCTGTTAAAAAAAGTCTATATATGAACTTTACCTAATTACACACTGGCTGCTGTGTTGTTTTGGAGAGCAGTGGTTTCTCGTTGCAGCCCTGCCATGCGCTCCATAGCTGCTGCTGATGGTGGACTCCCCACTGGACTCGCAAACAAGTACATCAGACTTTTACTGGCCTACAAAAATGTAACTGCTAGGTTCATCTTTAAATATGTAGCACAATTTATTAGTAAATTTAAATGTAGCTATGAACAGCCAACTTTATGATGTTTATTGGTATTTTAAGGGGAAAGCACTTATTATAGGTGTCAGCCAGTTTGCTTCACGGTGAATTGATTGGCGGAAAAAACCATCATTGACCCGAATGAAGCCTGAAGCTGGCCAATCAGTTTGTTCAACAATAAATTGACTTCCATTTACATTGAAGCCTTTCTTTGGAAGCTGCGCCGAGCTCCTTTGTGACCTTCGCGGACTCTGACCTTGCTCTTGTGAAAACTTTTGTTGGTCGACCCTTTCCGTGGAATTCCCTTCAATTGTACAGTCAGTCTAACTGTTGCCTGGTGAACTCTAAACTCTCTTTTTCCTCACCAATCGACTTGACTCACACCATTATTCCCATCCTCAAACAACACCGGATCGTTATCTCACTGATCAGAAACACCTCATTCTACTTTCACTTTAAATTTACTGTTAATCCTGCAGTTTGTCATTTTCCCCCCACAGAGAACGATATCAGTTAATTTAGGGAAAAGTATAATATGTTTTATTTTTATGTTTTATTATTTATGCAAAAGAATAAATATATATGATATATTTAATGTATATGAAATATATATGATATGTTACATATAATATAATAATATTATACAGAATGTCCAAGTTTTTCCTGCAACTACATGTGATAAAAAATTTATTCGTAACACTGCTGACTAAATTGACCGGCCTCTGTGCTCGAGCTGCGAGCACCCTGTCAAGCTGTCACATGCCCGCTGACTGAGAGCACAGCGCGGGCAACTCGGCGAGGAAATATCCTCTGGACTACATTTAGATAGTTTATGGGCTCATTACGAATCCCAGAACAAGACCACAATGATTGAGACAAATGAGCACCAGCTCTGCAATAGAAGCGTGTGCTGAAGCTGAATGCATTCATCCACCGTGTCACATGTTGGATCTAATAACGTGTGCGCATCAACATATTACCAGAGATCGTATCGACCAAACATTTAACTCAGCCTTTTACTCTTTTACTCTATCAGATTGCACAGACATACGGCCTGCAAACCAATACATGAATTACTGCTGCTCTGCTTAAGGCCTCAACCAATCAAAACAATAATAATAATAAAAAAATACAGTAAATGCTAAAAAAAACCCCAACCTAACGATGTGATATTTGCCTGAAGCCTTTTAACATTCAAAAGGATTGGCTCATGTTTCCATTATACTTTTAAATGCTGTAAAAGCACTGAAATCAACCAAAGTAAGCAGCTTATTTAATGCAGGAATAGATATTTATATGTTCATTAAAACCTTGCATTACATTTGTCTGGGAGCTTTACTCGTGCCACTGATAGTCACTGCAGTTTGGGAACACCACCCCCTGATTTTATACCTGGTTAATGCCTTTGTTTCACGTAATCTCCTTCTTTATCTCGCCTCTTTCTGTGTCATTATTACTGTTGAAATGCAATAAAAATAAAATATCTTGACATAAAAAGGCTTTCGGGGAGTTATTGGTGTGCTGGAAAGTGTAAGGGCGGGCAGTGGAGCTGAGGCTTCGCACACTCACTTCAGGAGATTGCTCTATTCTGCTCCTCTATTGTGGTGGTAATAAGGAAACATATCATAGGGTTTAATCAAACGAGAGAAAGCGAGGGAGGGTCGAGAGGAGTAATTGAGAGAGAGAGGGAGAATCTGCGACAGTTACTGGGGAAGGCAGAGCCACAAAACAAGACAAAGAAAGAAAATAGAGGAAGAAATGAGTTAATTGACGATGAAAGAGGGAGTGTAGTCTACCTGAGGGAGAGAGGTGGAAAGAGGTGTCAGGGGGATGCAAAGCCTCACTCATTATTTTCCAGTCCACCAGGCAGCTGATTTCTGTTTCAGCCACAGGGCTAAAGTGGCTCAGTGCCACGTCAGTGTTTCTGCCCCTCGGAGTAAAGCTGCGACATATGGCACCATTTTAAAGAGTCACACTGTACTGCTCTTTATGAAGGCTCTCTTTTTGCTTATATTTCCCAACATATCTAAAATGTGTATGCCACTGCCTAAAAGTAATTAAAGGTACAAAATTCAGCTCTTTGTGCTAAAAAAAGAATATTGATCTCTGTGAGGTGACAGTATTTCTTATTGGAAAGCTGTTTAAATGATGATAAAGAGACACAATGTGACAAACGACAAAATATCTGTGCAAAGGTTGCTTTAAGTTGTAGTTTAAGATCCAACAGCTGTGGTAGCTAGCAGCTAGGTACTTCCATATTCACTGCACAAAGTACTGTGGAATCAGGATGAGATTTGCATATAATATGCACAAAGTATATTAATGACTATAGGATTCATTCTTGCTGAATTTCAGAACTCAGTAACATCTAAAAGTTTTAAACATATTTATGCAATTTGTAATTTATCACCTACATTTTTTGGCACTCTGCATCTTTAGCCGTGTTAGTTTTCTACAGCTGACCATTTTTTGACAAGAAATGGTTAAAGGTCTGGCCCCTGTACATTTTTGCTCACAGCTTTTTCCTTCTTATCCCTGTGAGTTTTCATGGTGCAGATGCCTATAAACTTGTGGTTGGGGTACTTCAGCATGCAGCTAGCCCTACAGAAAAGAAGTGAGAGTAAAATTAGACATGAGATTAAAATTAAGGCAGCGTGGATTACAATGACTTACCAAGTTCTACTTTTGATACCAGCTTTATATTGACTTGAGGTTGAAATTTAGCCACAGTAGCTTGCACAAAATCTGCTTAAATATTCCTGAATTCTATTGGCTAAATCCACAAAGAGCAGCAAATCTCTGGTCACAACCTATACACACAGAATACTATATATACTGCAGCTCACTATACAAATGATTGTGACTTATTTCTAAGTAATTTTTCCTCCGCACTGCACTGCTACATCCCATCTACTGGCTTCCCCACCTGCCAAATTCCACTTTAACCTTCAGATGAGAGGGTGGAGTGATAAGTTATCAGCAAAAGTAAGCAAGCCTGGTTAGAAAGGTGCATCCATAAATTGACCCGGTGCAACACACAGTAACAGATTTTTTGCTATTAAATGCTAAGAAACAAAACTAACAAACAATTTTATGGAAAAACCAGTTAAACCTGAAGATACAGCAAGGAAAGGTGGGCTCAAAAGGAGAAAAAGATGCCAGGAAAATAAAAAACTGTGGAAAAATAGAAACAAGCTCTGACCCTAGAACACCAAATGGAATACAGCACGTGTGCATGCTGAAAATTAAACTGAATGAGGGGTATCTCCAGCTGTGTTCTAATGTATTTACAGCAAATACAAACACAAGCACCAGGCACAAATGGGGAAATGGGAAAATAAGAAAATAAACGGAGGAAATGAGGAACACAGAGATGGTGGTGGGGAGGGAGAGGGAGAGGGAAGGTCATTTTGTACCAGGAAATGATGGTGCGATAACAGAGAAAAAGGGAGGACAGGAAAAAACAAGAAAGGAATGAGAGGCTACCGGGAACAGATACAGTAACTGTTTGTGAGCAAAACCTGAACGAGTTACAGTGTTTATTTAGTAAGAGATGCACTGACTAAAAAAAAATCGGTGGCACCAAAATTAAGACCTCCAATGGTGTTTCTTATTTTACGTGATACACAGTGTACTGTGGTGAATGCTCTTATTAAACATGGCTACATTTTTAATTCATGAGGTCAGCCTATGCACCAGTAGTCCCTGTGAGCCAAAAGCACAGACTTCAGACGGCTCTAATAACTCTGTTTCAGACTGGCTTTTCTAATCTTGGATTTGTATGATGTCATTGAGAGGGGTAACCCCCATAATGGTCATCTACAGCTCACCCACCTGATGTTCAAATAAACAATTTAAGAGCAGTGGCCAACCAGAGGAACGTTTGGTCAGTGGGACGAGGAAAAGGAGCAAAGATGTCCCAGTGTAAGAAAAAGAAGGATTAGTTTGAAGTGTGAATTATGCAAAGCTGCTAGATTCAAAATACTGTGGAGGAAGCTGATTGGCTGAATATTATTGATTATTTTTGAGGACAGAAAGCGATTACACCTCCTCCTGTTGAGCTTTTTGTACATTTTATACATATATTTTATCATCATCATGGGAAGTCGCCAGCAGGCTAGGCCTCTTGCAGCATAACTAAGGGAGGATTCGGGGTCACCTGATCCAGCCCTAACTATAAGCTTTATCAAAAAGGAAAGTTTGAAGCCTAATCCTAAAAGTAGAGATAGTGTCTGTGCTGAATCCAAACTGGGAGCCACAGAAGAGGGGCCTGAAAGCTGAAGGCTCTGCCTCCCATTCTACTGTTAAATACCACAAGTAAGCCTGCGGTCTGAGAGTGAAGTGCTCTAATGGAGTCATATGGTGCTATAGATCATTAAGATAAAATGGGGCCTGATTTTTCAAGACCTTGTATGTGAGGAGCAGGATTATAAATTCACTTCTGGATTTAACAGGGAGCCAATGAAGGGAAGCCAGTATAGGAGAAATCTGCTCTCTCTTTCTAGTCCCTGTCAGGACTTTTCTGCAGCATTTTAACTGAAGGCTTTTCAGGGAGTTTTTAGGACATCCTGATAATAATCAATTACAGTAGTCCAGCCTGGAAGTAATAAATGCACATACTTTTCCAACATCACACTGAGACAGGACCTTTAGAGATATTGTGCAAGTGCAAGAAAGCAGTCCTACATGTTTGTTTAATATGTGGATTTAGGGACATAGAATAACTCCAAGATTCCCCACAGTGTTACCTTAGGCCAAAGTAATGCCATCCAGATAAATATTTGTTTAGACTCCATATTTCCAAGTTTTTATAACCTCAGTTATATCTCAATTTAGAAGCAGGAAATTAGACGTCATCCAGGTTTTAAGTCTTTATAAAGTTATTACTAGTTGATTTATATCATCTGGCTTCACTCTCAGATAAAGTTGGGTGTCATCTGCATAGCAGTGGAAATGTATGCTTTGCCTTCTAATGATACTATTTAAGGGAAGCATGTATAATGTAAAAAGTAAAGTCTCTTGAGGGAATGGGGTTTGGTGCAAA
Source organism: Aulonocara stuartgranti (assembly GCF_965226115.1). NCBI lineage: Eukaryota > Metazoa > Chordata > Actinopteri > Cichliformes > Cichlidae > Aulonocara > Aulonocara stuartgranti. Next base: position 4,595,304 of record NC_138959.1, on the reverse strand, counting down.
AAGAAATATAAGCTAAAAGAGCAGCTTTGAATTTTAGTTCTAGATTTCATTAACTTCAGCAGATATAAATGCTTGGTCTGATCAAGGCAAACTACTGAATTAGTTTGCAATACACTTTGCAAAGAAGAAGCACGGTGAAATATCTCTTAACCCTAACCTGCATCTTTTTATGGTTACAGAGAATGATAGTTGTTGAGTTGGAATTTGAAATGGTAAAATTATAGGTAACAATGACATAAACCAGAAAAGAACAAATGCAGAGATGACCGGTCAGGAGAGGGGAGGCAAGAAAACAGAGCAGAACAGGATGGAGGTGAAAGCGAGCAGATAAAGGTGGCAGTGAGACTCAGTCTAGAGGCAGAGATTAAACTGCACGGGAGCTAAACGGAGCTGAGATAAGGAGCAGGGCAGTGAGCGGGCAGGCAGAACATTTAGAGAGTCAGAGGATGGGAGGCAGAGGCTTCAGGGTAAAAAAAAAAGTCTCATTGAGAGAGAAAGAGAATAAAAGAAGCTGTGGAAAGTGGAATGCATGATTAAAAAGACAGTTCCTGGATTTCCACAAGCATAAATAAAAGAGATAATGCATGACTGGTTTTGTTGCAGTCACAAGCCCTCAGCGTGGATACTATCTGCCCTTAATAACAGGCTCGGCTTTTCATTTCAGGGTTCCCGCCAGTTCAGCAGAAGGACTTGCTCCCTCATGCATTATTAATACTGCAATGCAACTTGTTGACTCGCACTAAGGGGCCCCGTGGCATGCTGATGGACCGCTCTGCAGACAAAACTATATCAACAGCATCATCATTATGAGCACCATTGGACAAGCAACCAGCTCTGATTGGATTATTTCCCCTTGTCATGTGGCCTGCAGGTTCTGTCTGACAGGCCGAGCTCAACTTGGTTAAGCTAACAGGCTAATCTAATGCTGCTGTAGTCACACACACACACAGATGCCTCGAGGTCGGCTGTGTGTCACTCTCTTCGTCTCCAGACCACGAAACAATTAGTTGTCAAGCCCCAAGGTTCCAAGCCGGAGCATACCGGGAAGTGGCGGGCCTGGGGTTGCCTTCTGATTGGATGCCCCTGGAGATGAGGTGAATGCCAGCTGGCAACAAGCGCGAGCCAGACAGCCAGGCTCAGTCGCGCAGTATTTGAGGGACAATACAGCGCTGGCAGAGGCAGCCCGCTCACTTTCATGTGGGATGTGTGTTTGCGTATGACAGCATGTGCGTTTGTGCTATTTCAGACTGGCTTACTTTGAGCAGTTCTTTGGGAAAATCCTGGCCATCGTTCAGTCCTTCCAGGTTGCCAATGAATTGTGTGCATGACATCCTCTTGCCAATGTTCTGGAAAAAACAATAGACATTTAATATTTATTATTTCATGCTAACACACATTCCTTACCTCTTTATTTCACACAAAGTGCCTTCAACTTAATTAATGTCAATTTTTATTGTAAGTGTCCCTCTGACTATGAAAAGTTATGGAGAAGCTGTCAATGCAAAAAGCATTAAATCACTGGTCAGGTGTCAAAATTATTAACGCTGCTGAGTTAGTGTTTGATGAGATAGCTTCTCATTTAAATGGTTACTTTTTAGATACTTTTCAGGCAAAGTCTCTCTGACAGTTCAGTGAATAGACCGTATTTATAGTCGTGGCCAGAGTCTTACATCCGCTCATTCTCGGGTTTAAATAATTTCTTTTGTTTCTTTCGCTCAGGGTGAAATGGTTGTACATTATACATGTTTAATGAGTTTAAAAAAAACAAGATGCACAAGTATAAACTTATTTTGTAATTTCTCTAACCCATACAGGCTCAAATATATACATACATCCCCACTAATATTTAGTTAGATGTCCCCTAATTTTTTGGCCACATGCTCGTGGTAGCCACCAATGAGCCTCAGGCATAATACTGGCTGGATATGTGTCCACTCTTCTTGGCAGACATGGTAGAGTTTGTTTAATTTGGTTGGTTGGTCAGGGTGTCACACAAAACTAGCTTTTAATCATAATCCACAGGTTTTCACTACGTTCAAGGTCCACAATCTTTGTCTTGTCTGATGATAAAGCTTTTCTCCAGAAGGCATCTGGCTTGTCCATGTGGGAAGATGTAAATTCCAGTCACTTGAAGGTGTTGAAGTTTTACATCACTTCACAGTCCATGGGGATGTAAAACTGGCTTTACTGTGGACAGTGATTAAGCCTTGGTGGTTACTGAACTCAGCAAAGTGGTGACGCGTCCTAATAACCTGTACTTAGAAACAATAATGTGAATTGATGCTCTTGGAATCTGCAGACATTTGGGAACATCTCCCAGAGACCTTCCCAACTCTGTGGTTCTCCTTATTAGTTCTCTGGACTTTCCCATTCTTTTGAGTGTTGGTCGATCCAGTGAGTGCTCTCAAACAAATCCTTTTTATTCCAGTAAAAAGAAACTACCAGTTGTAGTCAATCATGATCACTAATGAGAAGTTAACAGGCCTCGGGCTTGCCAGGTTAAAAGACATTTATAGAACCGTCATCATCATTTATTCAAAGATTTAAGTGAGTGTGTACTTCTGACTCTATGTTGATTTGGAAAAATCCAAAATAAATTAAAACTTGTGCACCCGACCTGCCAATCAAAACCAAATCCAATTATAATCACTATTAGAGGGTATTTATAGAAAAGAACCGCCAATATTAACAGGTAGAGTCGCAAAAAAGTTAACAGTTAAATTTGTTAAAATATGTAGAGACTTTCCTGATGTGCTCTTCCATGGAAGAGCCGCTCCCTGATCCTGTCACCTCGCAGCCACTTTAATTAATCATTCATCCACTGAGCTGCACTATCACACAGAAGAGCCACCAATGGCCCAGATTTCCAAAGGAAGGCTCTGATTATAAAAGCAGCAGATTAATGATGGAGAAAGGAGCTCAGCAGGCAGACCTGCAGACCCAGATGAGATGGTGATCAAACCGAGTCTTATACTAAAAAAAAACAAACTCCGCACAGCTAATCCAAAGGGCCTCTGAGGAGAACGCAGCTCTTAAACAGCTCTCTTTCTTTGTTTATCATGTGAGCACCTACACACTTGCTGCACACTTCCAGCTTCACTGAAACACACTCGAGCATTATACCTACCTGACCATGCAGATCAGTGTTAAGCAGCATCAGGGCACAGGTGAGAGTGTGAACTGCATCTAAAACGTGGAAACACTGCGTTAGCTTTCTCTGCAAAATGACTCATCTGCGATTATGAAACTAGTTTTACTGGGAACTTGCATAAATACAAGTGCATCCTTCTAATGTGGTTTTAAGGCGAACAATACTGCTTTCATATATGCTGTTAATTTTTACTAGCCTGCCACTGCAGTCATTACACAAAACAAACACCACAGGTACTACAGTTAGTCCTGTTTATGTAGTAATCATTAACTGAATAAATGCATATTAATTTACCAGCTGCTGTGAGAAATGAAATGATCTTACTTGGTTATTACACCTGCTAAATTACCTTAAAAGGACCCATTATGCTATTGATCTACTGATTTCTTCTCATTTATTTATGCTGCGACTATTTAAATCTATAGGAAGCAAAAACAAACAACAACCCATAGACACATATATACATAAATAAATTTATACCAGCATTCACCTTCTGATGGTATCACTTTTGGGTTGCAGTCCAAGTAACGCCTGGAAAAGTGTGACAGCACCCTCTCCCTCTCCTGCGTCTCCCCCATCAGCGCAAACTGCCTGAGGAAAGTCCTGCAGCACAAACACAAAGTCAGCAGATGGTTGCTAAACACCAAAATGGTTACAGATGACCTGTTTTAAACTGTTTTACCATTAAAGTGCAGTAAAATAACAGATGTAGTGTTACATTACTATTAAATTTATTAGACTCTTTTTTTTTTTTTTAAACACGATAGTTGTACTTCTAGCTTTAGTGTTTCCATGAAAAAAACAACATTGCAGGGAAAAACAAAGTCATTTAAAGCTTCATCATTGTTTTCAGCAACTGAAGGTACTAATTCAAGCATGAAGTAAAATAAGATTAAATATAATTGGATTTTTTATATTTTAAGTATTTTCTTTTAAACCGTAGTCATCTCATGTATTTTTGGAGTCTAATTTTAGACTTTTGTTGTCCTTTATTAGAAGTGTTGAAATTAAATAATCAAATTCTTTTTTCTTTTGTTTTTAAATCGGACGCTTTATGTTCCTGAAATTCATCATTTTCATGTTCCACCACATCACCAAAATATATTAACACATGAAAATGCTGGAATGACTGAGTCACATGCTTCTGAAGTAGATTTTGTCCTTTTGAACATTTTAATTCATTTTCTCTGATTGAAAATGATTGGTGAGTTTATTTTCTCTTACTTCATGTTTCTGAATGTTTATTACGTACTTCCTGTTTTAATTTGATAGTGTGTGTCTGCTGTGCCTTTACTGTAGTTTTACTTCCTGTTTGTCATTTGATGACCTTCGCCTGTGCCACAGTTTTTCCCAGCTGTGTTCACTTACCAGATTACCCTGTGTGTGTGTGTGTGTGTGTGTGTGTGTCATAGAGTTGTCTTCATTTAGTTGTAATGTCTGTTAACCTGTGCTGGTATCGTGTCTGTTGGATTTGGTTCAAGTTTTGCCTGCAGACTCTTCAGTGAACTTTGGATAATCTATAATCAAAGGCTTTTTCTTACGCAGCCTGTCTTTGTGTTTGTATCCTGAAAGCCAAACATACAATGACGCCACACTCTCACTCAAGAAACAGAAAAATGTTCTTTAATTACATTTTTGAAATCTTAGTGTAAAATCCTCTTACATTTACTTAAATACAAAGTACAAAGTCATGTGACAATTTAAAAACTGACTTAAAATAATCCTAATGTCTTTTTTAAGTTTAAAAAATACCATACATACTTTCATATGTTCATAATATTTCCAAGAGATTTAACACCAGGATGTTCTTGCTTTTAATGTTTCAATTAAGATATTAGTCCCTGAGCCTGGAAATTATGTTTTATTGCAGGTCTGACATATTTAATATGCTTTTGTTTGTCTTGAATCAAACATTGCCTTAATATTTCAGGCAATCCAGATAGGTTAAATGAATGAGTCATTTCTGGCACATAAATTGTTATTATTGTGCCGTGTTGGGAGCAGCTAGTTATCTCCCATCATGCCTTGGGGATATGTGTGGCTGTTTAAGATGTTTATTGTTTATGGTTACATGACTCTAACTGTTCTTGTTGATGCTGCAGAATAAATTCAGCGACAGTTATTGTTGATGGAAAGAATGTAGTACCATGAGTGAGCTCAGGCGACCCTCTGAAGCACAGTGTAGTATAGCTTCAGTAAGTTCAATAAAGAGCTCCCCCTATCTGTTTGGAGTAGAACAACAGGCTCAATCTCTGTGTGGCTTCTCTGTTGTTAAGACTTCTCAGTTTGCCACATTTCTTATGCCAATTATTATTATGCAGATTAATTAAAGCAACACTATGTAAAACATTGAACTTCCTTAAAACAGGGGTGTTGAAAGATTAGAAGCTTAAATGTTAAAGAGTTAAAGTCCCAGCTTTTGTATATGTAATGTACAAGGAGTTTGTACAGAGAGTAATCTGTTTGACTTTTTTCTTGAATGGAACATTTTTACACAGTAAAAATGTTACACTGATTTTAAATCCTGTAGATTATTACTTTTTCTTGAGCAAAGTTCATAAAGAGAAAAAAAAACCAACAAAAAACCTCACAGTATTGGTTGTTTTTCAGTTTATGCCCAGAATGAATAAATCTAATAAATAAAGATAACAAACAAACCTCTTTAACAGCATGCATGTTTATGCTGTCAATAGTCTTTCACTGCAATTTCACAGCTGGCCTCTAGAGAGCAGTGTTTACCAGAGGAGGGCAACCACAAAAGAAAACAAAGACATCAAATGTGCGTTTTTCTCTCTAACTGGGATCAGCATCACAGAGAGAGAAGAGGTTTACACCAATAATCAAATGCTTTGTTGATTTTAGGGGAACTCTTGGCCATTTTTCAGTAATCTAACATCAGGCGTCTCTGTCAAAGTAAAAACTGGTTTAACTGTGATTTCTTACCGCAGCGCCTGGTCCAGAGTGAGGCCTGTGAAATTGAAGAAACTCAAATACTCTTCTGCAACCATGCGACTGAAGTCATTGCTGCAAATAAGCAAACAGAGACACAGTAGAATTATACGCAGGTTTATTAGGAGAGAAAATAACCGCGGGAAGAAGCAAAGAAACTACAGCGATCATTAAAACTCAGAGTGTCAGTCAAACACTCGGATGGCAGCTTTCTCAGCTCGGTGAATGGGCTCAGTTTGGGCTGTCAGTCAGTCGGCGTGCACTGGCACAGTCAGATTGAGATGCAGACCGGAGGCCAGAAACACAGAGAAGAAAAAGGGAGGAGATTCCCAGGGTGCAGCTGTCAGAAGACGAGAAAACCCTTTAATCCCAAATTCTTTCTCATCAGCACGAGCAAAGCAGCTGACAGACTGACGGGCTGATCGAGCAGCGGAGGAATGCAGATCTGCTGTAACACGGCGCTTTTTAAAGGGGAGCAGAGTAATAAATGTGCAGGAAACTGAATTTACATGGGTCACAGTTTAATGGCTTTCATTAAATAAAAATAAGATGCTGCAGGAAGGAGATTTTTACATTCATCTTACAGTATGATGACACGCAGTAACCTCTTATTGTTATTTTTGATTTTTTAGTGGCAGTAGTAATACTGTAGAGGTTGATTTTGTTGAATTATTATTAATAATTCATGATGCATATGAATATAACATAAATGCTTGGTGCATTGCATTGAACTATCTTAATTAAACTACAATGGATTAGTTTGATTGCCTTGCAGCCCAACCTTGGCCTCCAATCATGTTTGACCAGGGTATGTATGCCTTCTTCCATCTCAGGATCACTAAAATTAGACACATCCTGTCTTAGAATGATGCTGAAAAACTAGTTTATGCACTTATTACTTCTTGGCTGGACTACTGTAATTAAACATCATCATCATTATTATTAGTTTGTACTAAGAGCTCCATAAGAAGCCTTTTAGTTGATCCAAAGTGCTGCAGGTGAAGGCTGATAGAGCCTTGTGGCTGAATGCAGCAGCTTACTTCTTGCTGAGGTGACGCGCTACATCCGACTTCCTGAAGCCGTCCAAGTTGAAGAGACGTTTGGCCAGGCGTTTGGCCGCTGCCACATCGGCACGATGGCTGCCGTTGGTCAGGGTGTCACTGCTGCCCAGGCCCAGCCTGTCGCTGAGGTCCTGGTCCAGCTCGGAGTCGGTCGCTAGACGGGCCTTCTCCCTGCTAAGGGGTAAGATGGGAAGGTGGTGGTGTAAGACAAAGTGGAAAGAGTTATTAAAATCAGGTGCTGAGAAGGAAATAAAGAACATTATGGTTAACAGAAATGGTGAATAATTCAAAGGGACAGTGCAAAAAAGGATAAAAGGGGGAACAAAGAATGACGCTGATATAATAAACCCCATAAATCCAGTTTATCAATAATTTAATGATATTAATGTTTCCTGTGTAAGTAAAGAAAACGAGACCAGATAAAAGAGAGATGAAAACAGCGAGCCTGATCGGGGAAAAGCAGCAAAAAAAATGTAAAAATGTGAAATAAAATAAGAGTAAAGACACGTGATGAATCCTGAATGTGCTGGAAACAACCGAATAAACAAGCTGAGCATCACATACATCAGAACATATGCAGATCTTTAATTTTATATTCAAACACAGCATGCCGTAGATTATGTAGTTTATTAACTGCATTCAGAATCTCCTCTTTTGCCAGCTTTCCCACTTTTGTTATCACATCCTAATTAAGCCCCTTCAAAGCATTAGCCAGTTCAGAAGTGTGAAACTTATTACATCTGAATTATTCCTGTGATAATAATTTAAGCATGTTATGTCACACTGAGCTAAAAGAGAACTACTTTTCCATCCTCTGCTTAAAGATGAATGAGGTCTCTGAGTTCACTTGCCGAAAACTCAACATGACTTTGGCTTTTTTGTTTTTTGTCTGTGCCATCTAGAGCTGCGTGGCCATTCTGGTCACGCCAGAGAAAACAAAGACAGTCCAGCAGCCCAGAGATGTAATCCAAAAAGAAAGAAAGAAAGAACGAAAACACTTCCTGAATAAGGCGAGCTCTCACTTGGATCTCTCGGCATGAGGAGCGAGCCAAGAAAACCCACAGGCTTCGCTTCGCTCATTCACACATTCTCATACTGTACATGAGTCAGGCAAATCACACCAGAGCAAACAGGGATTAAAAACAGAAAGCCACAAGGGTTCAAAGGTCAACTGTGGTTTCACAAAGCACACAGAGGATCAGCCGGTAAAATGTTTACTGAGACTGAGTCTGAGGTCCTTGTGTTAGCATGCTAATTTGCAGTAAACACAGTGCAGTTTGGCAGATGGGCGCCTTTATTTTGAAAATATTTTTATTTTGAGTTTTAAAAAAAACAAGATAATGGAGAAGTGTGCATTTTTACTAGATTGTGATCCAAGATGAAAGTGGAAGGATGACTACAAGTGGGAGGAGTGAATGCCTTATTATTTCATTACTTTTAAAATAGAAAGAATTTCCCAAATCTGGAATAAAGTGTGTCTTTTATTATTATTTATCATTACCTCTATTTTAACAGGAAGTCCAACTGAGATCTCTTTTACATTAAAGACCTAACCAAGATAGGAGCCATAAAAGCTGAAACGTCTAAAAAATGCTACAAATACAACATAAAATATTTAAATTATTTCATGTTCGAAGTGCAACCGCTCAGAGGAGCGTAGCTGGTAACTGTTGGTACTGGAAAGAGAATAAATGGGTTTATAGAGGAAAATATACCATTTGTGTTTTCTTTGAGCGGTCAGTGATGACCAGTCCACCAGATCTCTTGTTGTTTTGTAAATTCTACAGCAATGGAGTCAATAGATGTTGAGAAAATGAACAGAATCAGCCCATCGCCGTAGAAAAATGTGAAGTAGTGGCTGAAAAGTAACCCCATCTGTGGTCATAACTCAAACTTGGATCTCTGATGTGCTCTGCTCCGACCTCTAAATGTGGACAAGAATCAGTGCATATGAGGGCAGACAGGGACGGGGTCATAAAAATCACAAGAATGATCAATAGATTTGTGACACTGTGTTGGATAAAATACAGAGTGAATCTAACCCTAATGGAAAAAAAAGAAACTAGGCCACCATCTCCCAGCAAAACTGATTTTTTTACTGTTTAATTTTCCATCTGTTAACTGCAGAAATTTGTGCACCAATGCTTCAAACAGATACTCTGATGTGGCCTGCTGGTACAGGCTGCTAGAGGAAAAGTCGGGGGGTCTCTTAAATAATATGAGTTCAACAGCTGTTAAGACAATCCACTAAAAGCCAAAACATGTCAGCCTGCTGCTAGCTTTAGATACAAGGTCAGGGGATCAACAGGAATCGTGGGCATTCACGACCCGGGACCATGAATGTCCCAGAAGATGCTGAAATAGTAAAAGAAGTGATGACCTGCTGGTGGTGCTAGAGCTGAGGAAGAGTGAAGTCCTCTCTCACTAGACTTCAGACTCCACGATGTCTGAAGTGCATGTATCCACAAAACATCGAGTAATTTATGGGAAAGTTTAAATAAAAATCCAAACGTGAACCCAACAACTCAAAATCCCTACAAGAAATGGATATTACAATCTAAACCGATTTTTTTTAAAGCTAATTTACCAAACAAATAAGGATATTTCTTTATTTGATTGCAGCTATTTTTAATTTTTAAAAAGTCTATTTTGTATTTGTGTTAACTACAATGTTTTTTTTTTCACAGCTAGATTTAGTTAACTATAATACCTTAGTCCACACCACATTTTCATATAACAGTCTCTTCACAAGGCACCAACATATTTTCATCAATACCAAAAACATCAACCGAGGTTTTAACCTCAGGAATGTCTACACCCATAAACATCTGATAAAAAGTGCAAATGTGAACCCAACAATTGAGCAACTGAAGCAAAAGTGGAAAGAAATATGTATTTTTTAACTGAAAGTTAATTAACATTTAGTTTAGATTTATTTAAACAATTAAATAAGAATGAAGTTCACTAACGGTTGAATAGATGTTTTTAAAACAAGATGCAGTGTTCTAATACTTTTTATGGCACATATAAGTAAGCCTCTCCCTGGGCCTTCAGCTTTCTTCCTGTTAAAACTGAGTTTTTTGTTTCCACTGTGCTGATATAACATCTGGGAGTCGTGACTGTTCAAAGCCTGATGGTAATGGATGTCTGGAACTTTATAGCCCTCCATGCCAGAAATTTACAATGACATAAAGTTCTGAACCATCCCGTGATCAGCCGTCATCACTAACTTGAAATTAAAAGTCCAAAGCGAAGGAAAAAGTTGGGCAAACGTCTCGATGTTCACGAGAGCTACATGGGCAGTCAGACAATTTTCCCAGAATTACTGTTATCTGCATATCTGCACGTCTGTTCCACAAACATGATATTCAAATGTTCACATATACACGACAGACAGGTGAGACAGGTTCCTGGGTGTTGACCTACCTGTGGCAAGACCGCCTATTTTCTAAGTACCTCTCCTCCCCGGCTGCAGACGAGCCCTGACAACAGAAGACGGCCGGCGTCCTCGCTGGCGTCACATGGCCGGCGCCTCTCCTCTGACCGCTCGCCCGACTGAACCTTCTTCTCCCCCTCGCCTCGTACCCTGAACGCATCGCCGTGCACTTGGCAGGCCTAATGTAGGAGAACACCTGCACTCTCTCCCAGGAGGCCAGCAGGCTTTGACGCTCCTCTCCCGGGTTTCGAGGCTGACTGAGACTTCATGGGTGCCTCCTTTCTTTCCGTCCACTTTCTCACTCTCCCCCTGTGTTTGCTGTCATTTGATCCTCTCAGCAAGCCTCCTCTCTCCCCCCAAAGTAAAAGAGCTGTTTGTCCTGCAATGCCTCTCGGACTCTATCTTTTCCCCTCTGAGTCTGTTTGCTGTTGTTTCTCTTCCCTCTTTTCACTCCTCCCTCTCTCTTTCTCCCTCCCTGTTCCACTGTGTAAACTCTCACTGTCCCCTACTGACCTTGGATTCAAAGCATGGCATGAGACTTGGCTTGTCTTTTCCCTAAAAAAAAAAAATCACCCTCCTGCATTCATTCCTCTCTCCGTCTACACGCATCTCCAATTACACGCACTTGGCATGTCCATCCTTTGAGTGATGTTCAAATTGTAGTTTACCTTGTTTGTGATGTAAGCTTTTTTTTCACACACCTACACAGAACACCAAAAGTGTGAAGTGTCAGGTTTAAACTGCTGGGTGTGTGTGCCCAAACGGTTTGCTCTGCTGCCTCGGGCAAAGAAAAGGTGGCCTTTTGTCTACATCTGTTTACAGCATACGCTTCATCTGGGCCTGCAGGAGTGTTCATAATTATGAGATTACGCCAGCACTGTAGCTTAGGCTCTGCCACCTGTTAGCATTGTCCCATCGAGAGCCAGCACAATGCCGAGAGGGCCTGAGAGAATTCCCAGTGTCAACCTCTGCTTTAACGGTGTCCACGGATAATTGAACCCCCTCTCAGTCCACTGGGCAGCTCGACACAATGAGCCACTGTCTAATGGTACAGAGCATCTGAAAAGGGTGATGTGAGGGAAGGAGGAAGAGGAGGAGTAGGAGGAGAGGGAGGAGGGGAGCGAAATTCCAACTTTTATCAAAGTATGGACAAGCCTTCAGGGATATTTGCCTGGCCGTCTCACTCCTGGATTCCACAGCTTCAGGCCAGCAAGAGTGCGATAAGATCAGCACTTAGCAAACATTTGCCTTCACTGTTTAGTTCATCAGGAAAAAATCTGAAACTAAAGTACGAGTTCAGGTTTACAAAATGAGACAAAATGAAGCTGCTTTGTTTTGTAAGATTTTGACTATGAATCCGCTGAAACTTGAGACCGATTCCTTCCTTGGACACACAAACACACTAAAACACACACTGTGATCGGGCTGCAAGTCACACACCTGCAACATATTACGCTCACTCTTTCCAAACAGCACTCGGCAGGAAGACTGCTGTCCTCTTACGCCATCTTGTGGCGAAAGCAGCAGCAGTGCGCTCACTCCACCTCTGCAGTGCTGTCACACTAAGTTAGGGTGACATTCACAAAGCAGTCACACATAAGCAGAGTTGGAGACACCGAAAAGCAGAAACAGGTGGAATCTGTCACATATACCGGCATGTGCGTGTCAGGGCTATCTGCATTCAGATAAACACTCTGCAGAGAGACAAAATGAAGTCTTTGGGACAGTCAAGGTGAGTCTCTCGCTGCTGCAGCCGCCATCTGCTGTGCATCACACATCCGTGCATGCACTTCACGCACACACAAACCCAAAGAAAAGGGTGCATGTGCATGCACAAACACACGCACAGACAGATGGATACACCCATACACGGCTGGCAGACAGCAGAGGGACCACAGGCGGCCTTCTAACGACCTTCACTTTAGCATACTCGACTCTCCAGAATAGCACTGCTGCAGTGCTCTGTGCAGGGAGACAGACAGAGGCAGAGACGCTCATTAGTCTGGAACCTGACAACAGTCCATTAACAGGGCTCTGACCTCAGATAGGAGACAATCAACGCTGCATTAGAACTGAATCTACTTCAGAAACTCTGTGATTTAAAACTCCATTCAGAGAGAACAACTCTGACTTTTCATCCACATAAGACAACAGTGGCGGATGATCGCAGAATCATTTCCATGGTAAAGAGAAACCCCTTCACAGCAGCCAACCAAGTGAATAATACTCTCCAGGTGGTAGGCATATCAATATCCAAGTCTACCATGAAGAGAAGACTACATGAAAGTAAATACAGAAGGTTCACTGTAAGGTGCAAGCCACCCATAAACCTCAAGAATAGAAAGGCTAGATGGGACTTCGCTTAAAAAAAAAAAAACATCTAAAAAAAAGTTCTGGAGAAACATTCTCTGTACAAATGAAACCAAGATCAACCTCTACCAGAGTGATGGTAAGAAAAAAGTATGAAGAAAGTGTGGAACAGCTCGTGATCCAAAGGATACCACATCATCTGTAAAACATGGCAGACACACAGTGTGATGGCTTGGGTGTGCATGGCTGCCAGCGGCACTGGGACACTAGTGTTTACTGGTGATTCGACACAGGACAGAAACAGCTGAATGAATTCTGAGGTGTTCAGAGACTTACTGTCTACTCAAAGCTAAAAGCAGTCAAATGGATTGAGAGGCGTTTCATAATACAGATGGACAATGACCCAAAACATACAGCTAAAGCAACCCAGGAGTTTATTTAAGCAAAGAAGTGGAACATTCTTACATGGCCAAGTCGGACACCTGATATATATATATATATATATATATATATATATATATATATATATATATATATATATATACACATGTATATATTAGGGGTGCAACGATACACAAAATTCACGGTTCGGTTCGGTTCGATACTTTGGTGTCACGGTTCGATATTTTTTCGATACAAAAAAAATGTTCATGCCTTTTTAATTTGTCATTTATTAAAATTATAAATATATATTTTAACTCAAAAGTACAGTTTTTAAATTTAACCCTAACCCTTGTACGTGTTTTTTATTTTGACAGCGAATGCGCACCTGCGGACCACTTATGTGCAGCCCTGGTTATTTAGCTCATCATATCGCAGCCACAGAAATTCTTTTGTCCATGAAACCATAAAGCTGCACTTTCTTTTTGCCTTATAGTCTGATTTGTCATAACTTCTCCGTTTTGTGGTAAGCTTTTCTTTGGCTGTCACTTCTTCACCCTGACCTGTCTTATTTGGCTCAGCAGAACTGAAATGCTTTTACACACTCACTCACATAAGCTCAGCGATTCTCTGCGCGATCAACCTCTCACATGTTTAAGCTTGCTGCGGGAGATTTCACTTGTCATGTTTGCATAGTAAGCTAACGATTAATAAGACGATGTCAGAGGAATTGGTGCACAAATTATCATCACTCACAGATCAGTGCTGTCGCTCTCTATACACAGTTCGCACGATTGCAAAGTGAAAGCAAAAAAACAAGCGCAAATTCAAACGCGATTTCAATATGTCGCATATTGACAGTGGCTCACCGATGCCAATGACATAATTACCCAGCTACATTTCCGAAAGAATGCAAAAGCATTGACATATATTTTTCTTCCTACAATAGCCCGACTGGAAAAATCGCTAGCTCCGGGACGTCGGGCTAGCGATATTGCAAGCCCTGTATCTGATTGAGGAATCACTTATCTTTGGAAAAGAGAGTTTATTACAGAGAAATGTCTCTTTCCAAAATAAAAGCTATACTATCCGCTTCTTCTGGGCTATATTCTCAGCAGCATAAGGAGAATCATGTGCTAACAGCTGTCTAAATGACTCGGCTAAAGTTAGTAGCATGCTTGTTGTTTTTGTCTTTGCACTAGGATGATGTCGGCGTAAATGTGCAGTCATATTCGTTGTGTTCCCACTAGTGCTTTCAGGTTAATCTCGTTGAAATGACCTTAACGCCACAACACGGCAAATCTCCGTTAACGAGCTACCGCCGATTGCCCCGTGCATGGGGCTAGACGGCCAACACGTTAACGAGCTAACTGTGCTAACACACTAGTTCACACCCATGTAATTGAGCATTGTGTGGCACATCCAACATACTGTTTTACTTTAGTCCATGACTCGCTTACCTTCAGGGTCATACGCCACATGAAAACCAAAATAATTCCAAACACCACATCTGAATGAGGGTGGGGGAGGTGCCCTGCGCTCTTCCTTCTGACGATGCTGTCTGTGTTGAACGCTCAGTGGATCTGCGCTCGACAGTGCAGCCTAGGCGGAGTAGTCCAACGCAGATTCACTGAGCGCTCAACACAGACAGCATCGTCAGAAGGAAAGTTGATAAAATAAATTACAAATGTTGTATTGTTCGATATATATACCGAACCGAAAGCACTGTATCGAACGGTTCAATATCGATATGAATATCGTTGCACCCCTAATATATATATATATATATATATATATATATATATATATATATATATATATATATATATATATATATATATATATATATACCTGTGCACTGCCTGGATTGATTACAAGAAGGCCTATGACTCAATGCCCCACAGCTGGATACTGGAATGCCTAGAATTGTACAAGATCAATGGGACCCTAAGAGCCTTCATCAGGAACTCAATGGGGATGTGGCGTACAACACTAGAGGCCAACTCCAAGCCCATAGCACAAGTTACCATCAAGTGCGGGATCTACCAAGGAGATGCTCTGTCCCCACTGCTGTTCTGCATAGGCCTGAACCCCCTCAGTGAGATCATTAACAAGACTGGCTACGGATACCGACTACGGAACGGAGCAGTTGTCAGCCACCTCCTGTACATGGATGACATCAAGCTGTATGCCAAGAGTGAACGAGACATCGATTCACTGATCCACACTACCAGGCTATACAGCAATGACATTGGAATGTCGTTCGGACTGGAGAAGTGTAGTCGGATGGTAACAAAGAGAGGGAAGGTAGTCAGAACTGAGGGGATTGAACTACCAGAAGGCAACATTGCAGACATAGAGGACAGTTACAAGTACCTGGGGATCCCGCAGGCAAATGGGAACCATGAAGAGGCCGCTAGAAAGGCTGCAACCACCAAGTACCTGCAGAGGGTCAGGCAAGTCCTGAGGAGTCAGCTGAATGGTAAGAACAAGATCCGGGCCATCAACACATATGCCCTGCCCGTGATCAGGTACCCTGCTGGGGTAATAGGCTGGCCAAAGGAGGAGATAGAAGCCACTGACATAAAGACAAGAAAGCTCCTGACCATGCATGGAGGGTTTCACCCCAAGTCCAGCACCCTGAGGCTGTACGCTAAGCGGAAGGAAGGGGGCCGGGGACTGGTGAGTGTCAGCACCACAGTCCAGGATGAGACAAGGAACATCCAAGAATACATTGGGAAGATGGCCCCAACTGACCGAGTGCTCAGTGAATACCTCAGGCAGCAGAAACCCAAGAAAGAGGAGGGAGACGAGGAACCATCATGGAAGGACAGGCCCCTGCACGGTATGTACCACCGGCAGATAGAGGAGGTGGCTGATATCCAGAAATCCTACCAGTGGCTGGACAAAGCTGGACTGAAAGACAGCACAGAGGCACTAATCATGGCAGCACAAGAACAAGTAGGCTGGGGTCTATCACACCAGGCAAGACCCCAGGTGCAGGCTGTGTAAAGATGCCCCAGAGACAATCCAGCACATAACAGCAGGGTGCAAGATGCTAGCAGGCAAGGCATACATGGAACGCCATAACCAAGTGGCCGGCATAGTGTACAGGAACATCTGTGCCGAGTATAACCTAGAAGTCCCGAGGTCAAAATGGGAGATGCCCCCAAGGGTGGTGGAGAATGACCGAGCTAAGATCCTGTGGGACTTCCAGATACAGACGGACAAAATGGTGGTGGCTAACCAACCGGACATAGTGGTGGTAGACAAACAGAAGAAGACGGTCGTAGTGATCGATGTAGCGGTTCCGAATGACAGCAATATCAGGAAGAAGGAACACGAGAAGCTGGAGAAATACCAAGGGCTCAGAGAAGAGCTCGAGAGGATGTGGAGGGTGAAGGTAACGGTGGTCCCTGTGGTAATCGGAGCACTAGGTGCGGTGACTCCCAAGCTAGGCGAGTGGCTCCAGCAGATCCCGGGAACAACATCGGAGATCTCTGTCCAGAAGAGCGCAGTCCTGGGAACAGCTAAGATACTGCGCAGGACCCTCAAGCTCCCAGGCCTCTGGTAGAGGACCCGAGCTTGAAGGATAAACCGCCCGCAGGGGCGTGCTGGGTGTTTTTATATATATATATATATATATATATATATAAAAGCATTTTATATTTATGATATTTTATGTTTCATATCTGTGGCACATCACACACCATCTAAGGTTGCTATAACTGTCATTTTATTGTGTGACAATAAAGGTTCTTGATTTTGAACTTCCAGACATGTGAAGTGCATGTTAGAAATGTAAATGTCTGCTATAACCTGACAGCCCCCTCTTAAACTCAGTGTGATGTCCTATTGTGCCGATGTGCGAATGAGCTGCTCAGCTAATAGTGTGGTGTGTTGACCTTTTACTTTTATGTGAACTATTTCCTGCTGTGTGATACAAGTTTTACAAAAACTGTAAAATATCTGGATCTGATTCTCCTGAAATAATCTGAATCTGTCCGTGTGGGAAAACAGCTTATGACCGTTGGAACATCTCCTTCCAAAAACCCAGATTAATCTCCTGCTGGAGCAGCCTCCCCTGCCTTCTGGTTTCAGGCTCTCTGCCAGATCCTGGCTTCAGGGACTTTCCGCCGTTCAGCCACAGGAGCGTTAGTGAGGTCCGGCACTGATGTTGGCTCATAATGCCAGGCTGGGTGGCAGGTCGGGGTTCGACTCAGTGAAAAAGTCAACTTTAAGCATATTAGACGGACCTGGATTTGTTTGTTGTGTGTTGTAGAATTAGTATTTAAAGGGAAAAGGATTCAGAAATACAAAAGATAAGGTCCTGTTTACATACTGTAGCTTTGCCTGTCCAGAGAGGTTTATATGATTATTATTTCTCAAGTGTAGTATATATATATATATGCTCTGCATAATGTCATAGAAAGAGGGATCCCTCCCTGATACAGTAAGTTGGCTTATAAGAAGATGGAAAGAACGCTACAACAGCTTATTTCAGGTAGAAGATGAACTGATGGGCTGTACTAAGCCCACTATATGATAAATTAGGCTTTGAACTACAAAGTTGATGCAGCAGAGTGAAAGAATTAAGATACAGAGATGCAATGGAGCACTTTTAGTATCACTATGCTGACATATTAACTCTGTTTGCACTTGTTACATGTTGTGCGGGCGGATCGTAAGTGGACACTGGAGACACGTCAACGTTTACAGCTGTGTGTCCAAGGAGTCTCCTTGTGTTCAGATTTCATTACGGTATGTGTCACTTCTTCTCATAAAAAAATGGCCTTCGACCGGCGAATTTATCGCCAGTCAAGAGCGAGAGCTAAATTTAAAGCTTTTGCTCATGTTGACATTGGAAGGTGAGGTCATTTCAGAGAAGCAAAAAGGAGCACGAACAGATGAAAATTGGCCCCCACACCCTGTGACGATGGTGTATTTTCCCCTTACGGCTCCTTCAGGACACATTGACCTTAACATGTGAAATAGATCCTTCCCCCTTTTCATCAGACCCTGATCTCAAAGAGAAACGGCGATAAGCCTAATCGTTATCAAGTTTCTGTTCTCTGTTTGTGGGTTTGTGACGTGCTCTGTTAGTCAGAATAAGGTTGATGTTTTGGGGGATTGTATTTCCCGCTCTTCTGATGTGTTTTACATGTGTTTCCTGGAAATCAGCTGATAATAATGGCAGTGAAGACAAGTTTGGATGATTATTTCCTGAGTAGTAACGGCCTGGAGCACAGTAGCAGTGCAGGAGAAAATGAAAGGGGTTTTCTGTAACCACTGGCACTGTTTGAATGACCGGTTCTTAAACAGCACTTTTCTCCTCTACTTGAGCACCAAAGCACTTTATACTTCATGCCTCATTTACCTACTCACACACATTGATACAAACACTTTTTCTGCATCTAAGTGTTTTATATCTAACATTCATGCATCAGGAGCAACTGTGTTTGGTATCTTCCCCAAGGATCATTTGGTATGAAGACTGGAGCGATCGAACCACCAAACCTGCTCTACCTCCTGAGCCACAGCCCCCAGCTGTACTTTTTATACTCTGATTAAGCGTTAGACCCAGTGAGGAGGTGGCATCTTGTTGTGAAGCTGTTTTCTGTAGTTTAGAGTAATTTTCTCCCTAGTTTGGTTTAATCAATAGCTTTTTTTGCACCTCTCCTCCTCTTAAGATCCCATTGAAAGTGATGCAGAATTTTTCAGAATCCTCCCCCAGATTTTTATATGTAAATAACATCTCAGACTCACCAAAAATACTAATCAGTGAACTTTCCACCTGACAGGCGATCTCACCTGGGTAAGGAGAAGGAGGGGTTGCTGTACCAGCTGCTCCCCAGCTGTGAACGCTCCTGCCCTCTGGGCGGGGTATCATCTGATCCGCTGCTCAGCCTCTCGCTGGAGGGAGCTCGGGTGGCGTCCGAGTCCCCCGTCACAGTAAAGATAGAGTCAGACAGACTGGGCCTCTCATCGTGCGCCAGCGGGGCGAAGCTGAGCTGGACGATCTGCCTGGCGCTCTGGCACACGGGGCCGTGGATAGCGGGTGTTAGTGTGGGCAGGTCAAAGGTCAGGACAGTGTGGGTGCTGGAGGTGAGCAGCTCCTCGCTGTCCAGGCTGTTGTACGACGTCCCTTTGGCTCGGTGCGACTCCATGATGCTCTCAAAGTGGCGGCTGAAGGTGTCCTCTGTGGCGAGGCGGGGTCCGGATACCAAGATGGGGGATTTCAAGGCTGGATGGTGGTTGTCGAAAAAGGTTTCCACTGGTCTGAACAGACAGGATAGAAAATAAAGAAAAAGAGACTTTTGATAAGATTTTTTTTTTCTTTTGCCAGAACGTAATTTACTGAACTGTTTAAAGGTGTGACTTTTACTTCCTGATTATGACCAACTTGAAAAGTAGGTTAGGGATGAGATCCCTACATTTAGGTCAGGGGAACATCCCGCATCACCAGAATTCTCCTGTTTGTGTTTACAGCTTCACACGAGGCGTCTGCTCACCTCTTCAGAAGGTGTCCAAACACCTCAGGCTCCTCCTCAGCTGCACACTGCTGCTTCCTGCTGTCTCCCTGCATCCTCACACTTGCCCAGCTCACCATTTCTTCCTCTTCTTCCTCTTCCTCCTCATCGTCTTCTCCTTCTTCCTCCACAGCTCTTCCTTCCCTCATCGCCTCCTTCTCCCCATCTGTTCTCCCATAAGCCAGCCCTCCCAGAGGGCTGCTGCCCGTCCCTGAGGTTCCCTGCACGCTGCGGTTGCTCCCAAATGCAGAGTCGGCATCTTCCTGCTCGGCCAGCAGCACCTCGTCTATGTCCGTCTCACGGTAGCATCGAAGCGGGACAGCGTCCAGGTCAGTTTCTGAATACTTGAGTGTCCTGCGAATGATGCCCGTTTTGGGCGATGTTCCTATGACGGCTGGGGGAGGGGTCACCAGCTCTACCTCCACGTGCTGCACCTCGTGGTTGGCTGAAAGCAGAGGCAGGGAGGATGGCGGAGTAGGGGTGGGAGACTCACTGGAGTTACCACTAGGAGGAGCTGTGGAGGTTCCCTCTGGAGAATCTGCAGAGGAAGAAAATCAATTATGATCACTTAAAAGGCATATGTGGTTTCTGAGGACAATGTAGAGGTGATTAGCAGTGTGCCACTCCCCTGCTTACAAAGACTGGGTCATATAGAAGTCTATGGAAAAACAGCCCAGAAGCGCCTTTATTTGCGACCTCAGTAACACTTTCCTCATAAGTTTAAAGCCTTAATCGTTATGACTGAATGAATTTTTATGACTGCAATGACCAAAAGTCTGTTCTTCCCCTTTTCAATATACACTCAACAAAAATATAAACGCAACACCTTTGTTTTTGCTCCCATTCCCCATGGGATGGACGTAGAGACCTAAAATTCATTCCAGATACACAATATAACCATCCCTCCCAAACAGTGGTCACAAATCAGTCCAAATGTGTGGTAGTGGGCACATCTGCTATATTGAGATAATCCATCCCACCTCACAGGTGTGCCACATCAGGATGCTGATCTGACATCATGAGTAGTGCACAGGTGTACCTCAGACTGCCCACAACAAAAGGCCACCCTGGAATGTGCAGTTTTTTGCGCTATTGGGGGTCTGGGGACCCAGAACCGGTCAGTATCTGGTGTGACCACCATTTGCCTCATGCAGTGCAACACATCGTCGCATGGAGTCTATCAGATTGTCAATTGTGGCCTGTGGAATGTTGGTCCACTCCACTTCAATGGCTGTGCGAGGTTGTTGGATATTCGTGGGAACTGGTACACGCTGTCGTATACGCAGGTCAAGCACATCCCGAACATGCTCAATAGGTGACATGTCCGGTGAGTATGCTGGCCATGCAAGAACTGGGACATTCTCAGCTGCCATCTGCCCTGAACAATGTGAACCATGATTCATCCGTGAAGCGCACACCTCTCCAACGTGCCAGACGCCATCGAATGTGAGCATTTGCCCACACAAGTCTGTTATGGCGACGAGCTGGAGTCAGGTCAAGACCCCGATGAGGATGACGGGCATGCAGTTGAGCGTCCCTGAGACGGTTTCTGACAGTTTGTGCAGAAATTGTTTGGTTGTGCAAACCAATTGTTCCAGCAGCTGTCTGGGTGGCTGGTCTCAGACGATCTTGGAGGTGAACCTGCTGGATGTGGAGGTCCTGGGCTGGTGTGGTTACACGAGGTCTGCGGTTGTGAGGCCGGTTGGATGTGCTGCCATATTCTCTGAAACGCCTGTGGAGACGGCTTATGGTTGAGAAATGAACATTCAATGCACGGGCGACAGATCTGGTTGACATTCCTGCTGTCAGCATGCCAATTGCACGCTCCCTCATTGCTTGTGGCATCTGTGGCATTTTGCTGTGAGACAAAACTGCACATTCCAGGGTGGCCTTTTGTTGTGGGCAGTCTGAGGTACACCTGTGCACTACTCATGATGTCAGATCAGCATCCTGATGTGGCACACCTGTGAGGTGGGATGGATTATCTCAATATAGCAGATGTGCCCACTACCACACATTTGGACTGATTTGTGACCACTGTTTGGGAGGGATGGTTATATTGTGTATCTGGAATGAATTTTAGGTCTCTACGTCCATCCCATGGGGAATGGGAGCAGTAACAAAGGTGTTGCATTTATATTTTTGTTCAGTGTATAACATCAGAATATTTACAGCATCAAATTTGTATTCTATTACTGTCAATTTATATACCTTTGATTGATCAAGTTACATGTTAAATTGATGATCCATCCATCCACTTATCCCTTTCAGGGTCACGGGGGGCACTGGAGCCTATCCCAGCTGTTATAGGGCGAGAGGCGGGGTACACCCTGGACAGGTCGCCAGTCTGGCAGGGCTATAGGGCTACTAGCTCTTAGCATAGCTTTGCAGCTGATCATATGTCTGAAGCAAGCTATTTTTGCTCCTCCCCCTTTAAGACCATCCTTCGTTTAAGCAAGCTTTCTTCTGATTGGTTCCCCTTTGTAAATGGTAGGGAGTAGAACACTGCCTTCTTGCATCGTGCTGCCAAACACCGTTTTCTCAAATTGTGAATGTTATGGTTTACTTTGCAAGTTCGGTAAAAAATTTTTTTTTTTTTTTACTTTTTTCAAATATTTCTATGATGATAACAATAAATAAAATTCACAGATATCCTTGTTGAAACTAAAATGTTTACAATAAATGGGAGAATTATATTAGGAAGCGCCCTGATTTTATTTTCCTTAGTTAAACAGAAAAGCTTTTGTGAAGAAATCCCTGCTGCTGTTCCTGTATCAGCTGACACATCACACCTGAGTATGTTTCCCTGAGCGACAAACTGCGACATTGAAAGCAGTACTGCTACTTCACTAGCTTCTCTATCTCTGTGTGAAATGTTCCCATGAGAGGAAGGAAGAACATGAAGGCAGAACGTGCAGAAACTCAATATAAGTAAGACAGAAATGCTCTCACGTTTCTCCCCCCTGCCAGCAGCCTCCTCAGCAGGGGTCCCGAATAAAAACTCCCACTTAGCACGAGCGATCTTCTGACAGTGCAGCGAGGGCACGGGCGCTGCACATCCACTGTCCGTCTGCAAGAGACACACACTAGCTTAGAGGCTAACTCTGCAGTGCAGCATTAATGGGCAGGAGGGGAAAAGGTGGTTAGCATACAGTCAAAAATCCAAGTATGCCTTCCTTCCTTCTTTTTTGTTATCAGCAGAACCCACCTGTATTCCTGAGGTGGCAGCCCCGGTCTCATTGCTCTGGTGACTGGACTGGCTGGACTCTGGGGACACACAGTCCCTGTCTCCCAAGCTCCCCGTCACCCCGCTGGAGCTCCGTGAAGACGACCCTCCCATAACGCCATTCTGCTCCCCCTCAGGAGGCTCTTCGGCCCTTCGAGAACGAGGCTGCAGTGCTGCACCGTATCCCTCCCTCTCGTTACCTTGCTCTTCCTCATCACAGCCCTCATCCTCCTCTCCAGAGTCCAGCACCACAGGACCCAGAAGAAGGATCTCCCTCCTCCTCTGCTCAGCCCGCTTCTGCTGTGCTGTCGGGCTGAGAGGCCTGCGGCGCTGCCTGGATTGTTGATCAGATGTTTGGACCCTTTTAGACTGTAATACGGGGTCGGGGCTTGGCTTGGGGCTGTTTTCCACGCCATTCCCCCACTCCTGCCTGGAAGTCCAGCTGACCGGCGCCTCCTCAACACTTTGATTGATAAAGAGTCTGCGAGCGAGCTCTGTGCAGTCCCCTTTCTCGAAACAGCTTGGATCTCCTCTCCTGTCCAGGCCTGGGGACCAGGAGTCTCCAGTGTACTGTGGCGGCTGACGGCGATGCAGGGTGGGGGTATCTGGCGGTCGGAGCTCAGCTTGGAATAGCCTCGGGTCCCTAATGGGTGAGCTGAGCTCTGTGGGAGGATGAGAGGGACGAAGGACACGTGAAGGAAGGGCGGGGGAATTCTGAGTGGCTGATAAGATGGAGCTCTGCTGCATTGTGTCATGATTAGTGTGACAGTTTGTCTCTTGTGATCGTGAGTTTTCAGGCTGGTGTGAGTCTGTGTTGTCGGTTGCTGGCGTGTGTTGTTGGTCGTTTAAAGGGATGTTCATTCTGAGCGTTTGCTTAAACTGTTGTGCATTTGGAGCGGGTTCTCCAGAGTTTGAGCTGCTTGTGAGCTCTCCTAAAGGATTGTGCAACGAGGACCTCCTCGCCTCTGTGAGAACTGAAGATGCTTTGGTGGCCTCTTCAGGACTGTGAGCTGGAGAGGAAGATTTGCTGTTGCTTAACTGGTTCAAACCGTCGACTCCATTATTGCCAAGTTGGAGGATTGCGCCCTGCGGTGAAGTGCTCATATTGCAGGTCCTCTTAATGTGTCTGTTGACAGCTGGACTTCCAGTCAGAAGAGGGCTTTGGGGCTCAGGGGGCCCAGATCTCTCAAGCGAGGACTGCTTGGACTGCGAGGATAGCTGGTCTGAGGCTGGGCTCCAAGGCAGCCCACATGGAGCCAGATCTTTGGGGTTTACGCTGATGTTCTGACGCTGAACGGGAGATCCAGCCCAGGACTGACAGCGCGGTTGTTGGTAGTAGCATGAAGCTGAGGTGTGCTCAAGTGCGTGGGCCAGTTTAATCCTCAATAAGGGGGATCCAAACTCCTCTACAGCCCTCTTGGTAGCTGCCCTGCCGATGGGGTCAAAGTGTGGCTTGCAAAGGCCGGGGGAGAACGTCTGCTGGTGACTTCCTGGACTCTGGAAAGTCAGCTTGGGACTGGAGCTGCACGATGAATCGGGACTCCCAAACCAAACTGGGTCGCTGAGGCGTTTTCGAAAGCTGGAAGACGTGGACCATTCCTCTTTGGCTCGTCTCTCGCACACAGAGTTGCGTGGACTCTCCACTTTCTTCACATTTGACTTCTCGACGTAACTGAAGGTGACCACACTCCGCTTCCCGTCGCTGACTTCCTCTTCATTAAGTCTCTTGCGAATAGGAGGGGTGTGAGGGACACTGACTTTTCCCGAAGAGGTCGCTGGTGAAGAGTGCAGGGGTGAGCTCCAACGCTTGCTGATCGTAGGTGAGCTGCTGGTTTGCTGGAGCTGAAAGCTAACGGTGTTTCGAGAGGGAGACTGGCCGTGCGTGCAGTCCTGAGCCAGGTGGCGAGCCGTGGAGGCTTTGCTGACGATCTGGCGTGTCGTCTGGCTCGTTAGCTGAGAGAGGAGCTCCGCGGGACTGTCCTGAACCGAATGCCCCTGAGCAATCCCTTCTTCACTCTCCCTCTTTCCTCCATTCTGATCTGGGGCAGACCTCACTTCCACATACAGATGAAGGACTTTTCCAGACTGGGACATGACCTCCTCTCAGCACGTAATGAGGACACAGAAACAGAAATGGAGCAGAGAAAGAGGCAGACAGGGTGGAAAGAGGGCTCTTCTTTGCTCTTTTTCTCTGTTTTTGTCAGTTTGGATGTTGTTTTCCTGCTGGTGGTGGGTGTCAGTTTATTTTTAGACGGTCTTTCTTCTCCCTCCTGTGTGCACAGCAGAGACACACAGGCTGAACGGCCAGAGGACAAACATGCCCGCGCGACGACTCCAGCAGCTCCCTATTCTTCATACCTGTGAATGAAAGAGAGGAGCTGTTGTTATCTTTATGCATCCTCAGATGACTCCCGATACACACTGGATGATTCAGTATTTACGATGCCCAAAGGGACCAAGCATCAGCTTACTCTCTGGAAACCTACTCACACGTTTCGGAAGTCTCAATTTGTCAGCTGTGTTCGATGCTTTCTGTAACCGCCATCTAGACACAGTTCACTCCTAAACTGTGTCAGCTATTTCTGTCATTATTCATGTAAACACTGGAGCAAGTATAATGAGTATCTTCCATGAGTGCCCTGTTTTCTCTACAAATTCCCACGATATTGTGCCTCTCCTGTGTTAATGGTGGCCAGCTTTTTCCCCTCCTGCTTCCAGTGTGATTTCATCCACGTTTTAATTTGCTGCTTCTTTCTGAACATTTTTTTTTCATTCCCAATTATTTTAAAAACTATATGTTAAAACACTGAATGACCTAAAAGAGACTCTTCAAAGTCAGTGATGTTATGTGGTGCAATTACAGAGTTAGGTCCAGAAGTTTAAGACAACAAAATGAAACAAATTCCATCTTTTTTTTTTTCGTGGAGTTTGAAAGAGTTAAGATGTGACTGAAGTACAGACTTTGAACTTTGATTCAAGGGTTTTAATAAAAACATTGTAGCTATACAAAGTACCCAATTTACAGAGGCTCTAAAGTAACTGGGGAAAATAAGTCTAGAACCAATGGAGAACACCAGCTGCTGCATATCTTCCTTTGAGACTAAAGCCACCTTCAGCTGCTGATTGTTTGTGGGTCTCTATACTTTCTTGGCCATCTTAGGTTGTTTATGCAGTTTGGTTTGGGTCATTATCCATTTGCACTGTGAAGCTCTGTCCTTCAGCATTCATCCTGCTGCTGTTTCTATCAGCAGTCACGTCATCAATAAACAGTAGTGACCTGCTTCCACTGGCAGCCATACATGCCCATGGCATATAACTGTCACAATCAATCAATATGAAGCAACAACTCTGAGTAAAATGAAACAAATATGAAAAACTATAACAAATTAAATGTTTATTAATTAATAATTAACCATTAAGGAAAATGTGCCTGTAAACAGACAATTTGATCAGATTCAATTCATTGTAACATTTTACACTGTAGTTAAAATGTTACAAAACAAAACTACATGGAAAATGCATGTATGCATTTTGTTTCAGTTTAATGAGTCTGTCTGTGGCTCTCTTTGGTGAAGGCCTGTGAACGTAATCAATTAAAAACGGGCAAACCGAGAACCATTAACTACCTGGATAAAATCTAAATACACACACACACACACACACACACACACACACACACACACACACACACACACACACACACACACACAGAAATAACAAACTGTTGTTCTGATGCCGAACAGTATAGACACAGCTTGGCAGTATTTTAGCTGCTGAAGTTATACAGTGAGCAAAAAGGGGAGAAATGTACTCTGTGTACAACAAACTACTGTTGCTGTGGTAATGGCACCTTAAAATAGTTTCCACTGTATGACGCACAAGTGCACACAACTAAGTCTCCCAGATAGTTTTAGTGACTGCATCGGTTCATATAAAGTCAATACAAATAATATGTTTAAAGTGTGCACACTCGTTTCCTAAACACGTGCTTCATGAACAAGAGAGTTGAAGAAGAGAGTGCATGTGGGGTGGTGTGGGTGGTGGAAACCAGCGTCAGAGGTGATTTGTGACAGAAGGTTTCCAAGATGGCAGTGAGACCTGCTATGATGTAAGGTTTGGAGATGCTGACACTGACAAAAACACATGAGGCCGAGCTGAAGATGTTAAGATTTTCATTGGGAGTGAGCAGACTGGGATTAGTAATGATGAGTACATCAGAGGGACAGCTCAGGTTGTTATTTAGAAACAAATGTACAGCAGCAAGGCTGAGATGCTTTGGGCATGTGCAAAGGAAAGACAGTGGATTCAGTGGACAAAGGATGCTGGATATGGAGCTGCAAGGCAGGAGGAAAAGAGGAAGACCTCAGAGAAGATTCATGGTGTAGTGACGGAGGACATGCGGAGGGTTAGTGTGACAGAGGAGGATCCTGGGTACAGGGTGAGACGGACACAGATAATCTGCTGTGCTGTGAACAGGATCAGTCGAAGAAGAAATGTATGGTGTGTGTGTTAAAAACACCGAAATACCTCAAATTTAGCACAATGTGGGGATGCAGAAATATAAAATGTAAAGCTCAGTGAAAAGGAAGAAAGGAAAACTACAGCAAGGTGTGATAGTCAACCTGAAGACTGTATGTGGCTCCATGAGCTCACACTCCTGCAATAAACCAAAGTTCTCTGATGGTTAAGTGGAAAGAAACGATGGAGTCTCCTCATGATCAGGTCCTCATCATCTCCCTTCTCCACTCCAACCGTTCACGGCAGATGGCTGCCTCTCCCTGAGCCTGGTTCTGCAGGAGCTTTCTTCCTGTTAAGAGGGAGTTTTTTCTTCCTGCTGTTGCCAAGATTGTTGAGGTTTCTATATATTATTGTGGGGTCTTTACCTTACAATATAAAGCACCTTGAGGTGACTGATGTTTTGATTTGGTGTTACATGAATTAGTTGAACTTTATCTTCAGTGGACACTTTGATGATATTAACGCTGCAGGATTTATTTGCTAACTTTGTTCCCGTTACACTTTGTCGGTCTGCTTTTATTGTTACATCAAGCTTTCCACCTCAGGCAGTTGTGTTTTTCTTTTCTTTTTCAAATATTTTCTTTTTTTATGCAATTGATTTTTATTGTAAATATGCATAAAACAATGCCATGGTTCCTGGGTTGTTTTGGAGGCAGAGCTTGTATGACTGTACGGTGCAGCTGCACTGCTAAAATCTCAGCCAAAGAAAAAGGCAAATAAATAAATCAAATTTTCAATTGGAGACAAATGATAGAAATCAAAATCAAAATCAAAGGCCTCTGTTATTTCCAATGACAGATACTAATAAAAAGTAAATAATGCAGCTTTTTTATGATGTCAGAGAGAAAATGAGCTCATCCTGTAGAGGAAGCAGGAAATCATCCCACCATGTCCTCTCCCACTCTCTGAAAAGAGCCGGTGACGGGGATCGATTTACATTCTGAATAAAACAATTAAAGGGTCTGGACTCACGGGGAAAATGAGAAAATGAGGCAGGTTCAAATGATTCATGGAAACTCTAATCGGATTAGCGTGATCAGATTTTATTCAGGAATCACCATGACACTGATGCAGCGATGATGAAGAGGACTTTCTCTGTGCAAAGATATTGAATTAAGTAATGTTTAGTTCCTGTCTGTTCACTGACAAGTCCACCATCAGATCCAGCTGGCTGCTCAGCCATAACATGCACATGAAGCTAAACCCTAAGCACAGAAATCTCTTTGTTATTCTCTTTGTTATAGTCCACGTTTTGTCTTTCGAGCTAAATCTCCTGGCGGTTACTCATCTTGGCCGAGCTGACTTCTTTCCAGTCGTCTCCATTCTGTTTAACGTTGATGCAGAACGACTTTCCACGCCAGTGACGACGCAGACAACAGAACTCTTGTTTAAAAAAAAAAAAAGAAGTCACTCAAATGAGGACAGTGAGCTGCCAGCAGTGACAGATTGGAGCTGCCTTATGGTAGCAGTGGGAGAGAACGTGCACGCTCATAACTGAAGCCGACAGAACAAAGAGAACTTGTAAGTTGGCACGCCGAGCGACCAAACTTTCCCTCCCTTAACCCCAACTCATCATTCTGCCCTCACTTCAAAGACATCAGTCTCACCGAGCTGACAAATTCTCCCTGTGACGTTTAATTATTTCTGCATGCAACATTTGTTTGGATGTTTGCAGCAGGTTTGAGCCCTTATGTGCAATATTTGATAAATCCTTTACTATTTGTTGCTTCATCCACAATAAAACGTCTCTGTCTTCGTGCATTTCACTGCCTCTGCATTAGTCACATTATCTGTCATTTTCACACTTTGCAGCTAGTCTTCCCACAGCTACACTACTCACCGCCAACAACTGGCCTTTGTCCAGTTGTTGGTAGCTCCCCAGGGGCCTCTGTAAAAAGGTGTGAGGAAGACAAAGTGGCTCCTTAGCTCTAAATATGACAGAACTGGCTGAGACTAAGGCTACGTCCACACTAATGTTTCATTTGAAAACGCATCGTTTTCTCTCCGTTTTGGCCTCCCGTCCACACTGAGACGGCATTTTCCCCGAAGGAAAACGTTTCAATGTGGACACACAACTCTGTGAATACAACTGAAAACGTTAGTGTGGATGCGGAGTGTTTTCAGACGAAAACGCCATTTTCAAATCTATCCGGGCTAGTGTGGACGTAGCCTAAGGTGGAAGAACCTTATCCTTGAGGGCTAAAGCCTAGAGACTGGTCTGCAACCATCTGGCAACCACCAGTCATGGGGGAAATTTGTTTTGGACAATTGGTTGCAAGTGGTTGCCACAGGCTGATGGCAGTTGTTGGGAAAATAATTCCTAAAGTCTCAGTCACTCACACCTACAGATTGCTCAGTGAGCCCCTGGCAAAATGTGTATTCTCCAACCAGTTGGCAAAAACCTCAGCCCGCCTGCTTTGGTCTCTAGCACTTAAACACGAAAAATTGCAATCAATTGCAAACAAAGCAATTCCTATGACAGTTCACATAATGAGAGTCAGCAACCTGCAGGAACCACTGACAACCAGCTGGAAATTATTGCTCCCGAGAAACCAGTAGCTGTATCACATCAGTGTGGCGGACAACTATCACACATGATAAACCTCATTAAACAGATTTTCAGTAACTAACACATAAAAATGCTGAGCTCTTTTTTAATGTAAATATCCGTTTGAGGCACAGATCCTCAGAGATCATCTGTGCTTATGATTTGTCATCACGAAGAGGTTGAAGTATGCCAGTCAGTATTGATTCAGAGAGAGCGCAGATGAGCATGAACTTAATTTGGACCTCTTTCATCCAGTTATTCGTCAGCTGACTGAGGCGGGAGCTGATGGAAGCGAGTGAGATGAAGTCGGGCGATGAGAGAAAGACCACAAGAGATAGATAAATAGATAAAAGACAGAAGGAGGAGGGAGTCGTGTAAGTGAAGGAGAGAGCTCTGCTGGCAGCAAACCAGAGTGATGGGAGTGTAGAGTTACAGGAAGGCCAGAGTTAAAAGCAGTAACACAACTGCTAATGTAACACAACCCCACTTTTCTTCTGCCAGAAAACACAAAGACAAACACTGCTTGGCTACTTTCCACCCACCAACTCCTGCTGGCATCTAGTCATACAGATAGCTAGTGGAGATTTACTTTAATAAAACCTTCCACAATCACAGTGTCACAATCATATAGGAACATTACAGCTGAACCTAATTACAAACACCGCATCATTCATCATGAGTCCCAAAAAGCAGCTTTAACCTAAGCTTAACCAACCGTGTCTGGATGCCAGCATCAAAATCTTTAACAACTTGTAAGCTACGCATATCAGCTCAAATGTAATAAAAAACAACAATAAAAAAGATGTGTGAAAAAAATGTGACTTCCCAATTTTAATGTTGAGATAAGAAGAAATAAATACTACACAGTAAACAGTGGTTTAGTTATTACAGATCTTCCTGTATCCAGACTGTAATGTTAAATCCTGGATGCAGCAGTGCTGTTCTCGAGTGCTCCGGTTCCTTTCAGCTGTCCAGCTTGCCAGTAATTCTGGACAATTTGGCATGAAGTCTGGTGGGAGCGCCACTGCTGTGCCAGAAGTTACAAGAGGAACAATCCATTTACCAGCTCCTGCCACACTCAGTCTTATTTGCTTTGCATGTTTCCTATCATTTCAACTTCTAGATTAGCATGTAAAAAAAAAACAGATTTCATGCATCGATTGGTTAAACTTCTGATAAAAACTCATCTAGCTTGACAAGAAACCATCCATCAACCACAAGCTAAAAATGGAAAAGCTGGCAGCATCACTGAGGGGTAAGTTTCACTGGCCAACTGATTGCACCCAGAGAGTACGTGTGGATGCACTATGTGGGGTTTTTGCTTCATAGCTAAGAGGTTTGTAGGACGAGTGCTTGGGGCAAAGTACTGTGTTGTTTATTTGCAGATTATTTGCATCAGAAACTATTCGATAAACTACATCATTTTTATTTTTAAGCTTTTACATCTAAAGGTTTCTGACCTCTTCAACAGTCACATGAGATTTGTTCCACAATTTAGTTTTATTAATTACTTTTATAGCCAAACTTTTTTATCCAGTAGCTATTTCAGCAATTCAGACTTAACCATTGCTTTGTCTGTTACTGGAATGCATTTAGGTTGGGAATCAGCTGTGTCCCAGCAAAATCTCAAGCTACTGCATTTAGTACTGGCTAAATTTAGATTGATATTAATCGAATTTTTTTCTACCCACAATGTTAAAACATTTTAAGCCCAAATACAAGCTCAGGTGTGCATTTTGCAGGCGTGTCTGGACATGCAGCATGCACAGCAATTTTTTACTGACTGAGTCATCGTTACTGACAGTTTGGCTAAAAAGCAAAACAGAGAAATCTGATTTGTTTTGGTCAATAGAGACATGTTTTACTTTTAGATTGTGTACTAGGAACACACTGTTTAAAATGATTTTTAATCTATTTACCACTACTACATTTTGAAATTCAGAAGAATGCAAATGTGCAGCAAGCCTGTTTTAAATAATTAATTTTTATTATTTGCATGAATAGGGAATCACTTTTACACCTTAAAACATATTTGAGATTCAAAATGTGGACTGAAATAAAACATTTTGACAAACGTTTCTTATTGTTACATTTTTAGCATTAGCTGTAGTCATGTCAGTGTCACACATTGCACTATGATAAAGCCAAAAATATTAGACCAAGCGATGAGAGTTCTTGCAGGACGCCTGAATGTGCGATCGGAGTGAGTCTGTCCAAACATGTCCCTGATGTTTGCCATTTTCTACTTTTTGGCTAAATATCTCAAGCTATTATTATTATGACTATCAAGCTATTTCCACTTATCCAAATGAAAAAGTCATTTTTAGCTACATTCTGATTTTCTAAAAAATTTAGCCAAGCATTATTCATCCCATTTTACGGTTTATCTTTAGTAGATATGTCACTTGGCTGATTCACTTTTAGCTAACTATATCAGTTTTAATATGGTAGTATCACTATTCATGTGAAGCAGATAGCTAGGTTTTAAAAAACCGAGGGTGTACACTGTTCTATGAAACAGTGACTGGACACAGTGGACAGTTTGCAAACCTTGCAGGTTACAGGTGTGGCCACCTTTCGCCCTAATTCTTTGTAAATATACGGCTAAACAGCTGCTGCAGATTTGTCAGCTGTACAACAAGCAAATCACCTGTTCCACCTCCCAAAGGCGCTCTACTGCATTGAGATCTGGTGACTGTGGAGGTCATCTGAGAACATTAATTAGTTGATTAAATCTTTGTAACCAGTGTTGGGTGTAACAGTGTAACGTTGGGTGTAAGTAATGCAGTGCATGACTACTATTATGTAGTTACTTGTTCTTTAGTTATGATACAAATAAATAACAATGTCAGACAAACACGCCTTTTTCTTCCAGCACACCTGCGCCACAATCAGCTGATTTCAGTTTGTATGTCAGGAGGAGGAAAATGGTGGAGTGAGACAACTTTGGCTCTTTGTAAGCACCTGCCCAGGGGGCATGCTAACGCTAAGCTAGCCAAGACCCCAGAGTGATGATAAAGCTGAGCGTGTGCTGACCCCAGCCCGGCAGCCAGAGCCTGAACTTCAGCAGCTGATAAAGACAGTGATGAACAGTCAGGCTTGCAGCACCGCCTCCTTTCTTCCTGTACATGTTTCCAAAGTACAATCACCACTTTAAAGTCTTAACCCTTTAAGACCTACCATAGAGCCAAGTCCGCCAGAGCTTATATTATATTTTTACATGCTGTAGAGCCATTTTTGGGAGCATTTCAAGTTGATATACATCAATACAACCATTATAGCCCAAATTTTAATAATATGTCTGCATTAAGTGCATAGTAATTACATAAATTGCAAAAAAGTGCAATAAACTACAAAAAAATTTAAAATCATTTTTGTTTTTTTAACATATATTTCTAGTTAGTGAAATTTAAGAGGCTTATCCCTCAAAACTGTAAATACAAAAAAGTTGCACAAAATAGTTTCCCACCACAGAAAATTTATTTTGAGTGTCTTCATAGTTTTATTTTTGAAATACACCAATTTCTATACACTGCAGGAAAAACAAAAATAAATATTATAATGCAAATTTGCAAAAAGAACTCATATTGTACTGCATCAAAATAAACTATTTCCAGCAGTGCAATATGAGTCCTAAGCATCCCAGAAACAACACAGAAAGTCATAAAGTCAAACATAACTTTTAAAAACACAAGTATAGGCTCATAAGGCCCTGATGGTAAAAAACTACATTTCCGCAAAATGACGTCACTTCCGGTTTCGGGCAGGACATGGCGGACATGCGATAGAAAGTGTTACGAACAGCTGATTGGATCGGCAAAGCGTGTTTCTGGAATATTATGTTTTTGTTGCTGCAAGTGCTTTTCATGCAGTTTTTGCAAAGCTATATGTGGAAGGAAACTGTGACCTAGGACAAGCTGATGGCATAAGATTTAAGTACAACTCCTCCGGTTGTATATGCAAAACAATTTATTGCGCTAGCTTATGTGGTTGCAGTGCTACCTGCATTTAAAAATAGTTACGCAAAACGGAGCGTGCCCACTCCGACCGACTTTAAAGGGTTAATAGACTGATTTTCCATTTTTGCTTTGTGTTCATAATAAGGACTTTTGTTGATAAAATTACTTTTAAGAAAGGTAACAATAATGTGTAATAGATTACTTTTTTTTTTACTAACAACCTCAAAACAGTTTGTGACCTAGCATATTATCTTGCATGGTCAGTAACTATACTCAGCGGTGTTGTGATGCTGAATTTGTACCGATGGGCTCAACCACCACCAGCAGCCTGAACCTTTGAGACGAGGCAGGATGGCGCCGTGTTTTGATGCTGTTTCATGCCACTGTTAATGTGCCAGCATGGTCTTCTGCTGCCGTCCATCTGCTTCAAGGCTGGATGTGTTGTACATTCATAGATGCTCTTCTGCATACCCTGACTGTAGCGAGCGTTTAGTGAGATAGTCCTCCCTTCCTATCAGCTCAAATTCTCCTCAGACTGATACTGAGAAATACTCAGACCAGCCGAGCTGGCACTAATAGCCATGCTACGTTCAAAGTCACTTAAATCACCTTTATTCCCCATTCTGATGCTCAGTTTGAACGTCAGATCATATCAGTCACGTCTACTTGCTCAAACACACTGAGTTGCTGCTTTTTGTTAAAAAGCAGTTGTATGGAACAAAGTGGCCAAAGACAGCACATTACATTTAAAGTTTATGATGTCGATGCTTCAGCTATACCTTTTCAGAAACAGCTGGTTAAGTTCATAAACAATATTTACAGTTTAAAAGCTGTACGTGTGATAAGGCCCCTGATTAAACCTGTGACTATATGTGCAGGATGAGCTGTTGGAAATGTGCTATAAAAAATAAACTTGACCTTGACCTTAAGCCTTCATTAGTGGTTGCTGCTTGATTGGACTGTGCTTAAAATACAAATAAATAAAAATATTAGCATACTTTGAATTGCTTTTCACAGGTAGAGTAACAGGTAGGTCACAAAATAACTACCAGTAAATACTGAAAACAACAATGGCAGCAAAAAGAATGCAAAGAATTCAGCAAATCACAGACATATCTATCCATCTCTACTGAAAATCTTTGAGTGTATTTTTGATGTCAACAGCTTTTATTCACTGTCATACTCTTTTTTTTTTTCAATACTTGTTTGGCGAAGGCTGTTTATATTCTTTGCTTTTAAAAATAGCGACAGACTCGATGGGGAGCCTGAAGGATGGCGCACCTTTGATCAAACCTCAATAAACAGAAAGCCACAGCCGCTCAATCAAGATGACTCATCTTCTTGTTGTTCCTGTGGGTTATAATGCTGACACAAGGGACACACACACACACGGATAAACTCCTCTGGGTCCTTGGACCAGGCTTTCATGAGTCAAATCACGCAGGTAATTAAACCCAAGCCAAAGAGTGCAGCTCTAATATTAGCTCCCTGCACATGATGGGGGAGCTGGTGCTAATATTAGCTCTCAGCTTGCTTGTTGCCGGCGCTGTGCACTAGCAGCTATGATTTCAGCAACATGACAGGTTGTGCACATTAAAAACCCGAGGGGAGATTTGGAGGTTTGTGTTAAGTTAATGGATGGTGAGGGATATTCAGAGGCATTCACACTGCAACGCGAAGCACCCTTATCATTCTCTCACTCATGGACTATCGATTTATCCGCATGTACTATTATGTTACATCATGTACTGTATCTGGCAGAACTGCCTACTCTTATAAATTCCCAAGAAATGGCTGAAAGCTCACCGTCACACCACAAACGTGTCGCTTAAACCCTGTGAACTCTGCTGAGTCATAATTAACCAAGCAGCGACTGAAGAGGATGAACCAAAATGAAAGAAAGCTGTGCCAGAGCTTTCTTCGAAGCACGACTTTGTTGTCTGCACTCGATACAAGGCCGGATCGCTTCCTTTCCTTCTCACGGTGCCTTCAAAGGCATTTTCAGACAAAAGCTGATTGGTCCTCTGACTCATGCAGAGGCAGCAGCAGTGCGTATGAGGAGATGCAGAGAGGCTTATTGGTAAAGAAAAGAAGGGGGAGACATTCAATCAGCACCACGTTGGCCGTGACCTTGCTGCTGCTACAACTCCTCCACTCACTACCTTGACTCAGTGAATGAAGAACCACACTTAGACCAAAACACTAAACAAGTAACGAGACAACAAACTGTTCTTTCCTCGAATCGCAGGAAAGTACGATGTTGCGTTATGCAACAGTGACAGAAATGGAGTGCCGCTTTCACCTGCTCATGTCTCATATAGCTGCATATTTGCTGCAACCTCTCAGGTAAGAGAAATGAAGGAAAAATGCACAAGTGTAGAAAAACTGCAGTTGTTCTTGTGGCCACCTGAGCCAGTGCCCACAGACTCCCCCAGTGACTGTCAAAATGCCCAAGCGCACTGCAAAATAAACATTTTTATAGCCTGGTTTTGTTTTCTATGGATGTTTATTTCTATGAACCCGTTTAGCTTAAATTACCAACATGTCAGCTAGGCCTCATCTCTGCCAATTTCAGTAATTGAACTGGACTTTGCTAACGTGTTAGTGGC
The DNA here is from genome assembly GCF_965226115.1 of Aulonocara stuartgranti. NCBI lineage: Eukaryota > Metazoa > Chordata > Actinopteri > Cichliformes > Cichlidae > Aulonocara > Aulonocara stuartgranti. The sequence continues at coordinate 4,558,626 of NC_138959.1, read as the reverse complement.
GCTTTGAAGCATTTTCAAAGAATTCTCTGACAAAAAAATATTGCCGCTTTAATGAGTAAAAGTCTGATACTTTGATGAATCTGTTCTTTAGAATTAATGAGCACCAGCACAGTGTGTGGACTCAGCTTTCTAACTAAGTTTGCTAGAGTAAGCTGACAACACCCATCCATCTTCTTACATCGCAGTGGTGCTGGAGCCTAACCCATTTGTCATAGGGCAAGAGGATGGCTAACACAGAGAGAATCACCAATTAACCTAACGACCCTCAGCTTTTAGACTGTGGGAGGAAGCAGGAGTACTCAGAAAGAACCAGCAGACAGATCATGGATTCAAACTCAACGCTACACTACAACAGCATTCAATCTATGCAAGCAATCTATGGATTGCATGCATAGATTAAACAAGATCACTATTCCACTAACAGTTACCGCATGCAACATCATATGTTTGGTTAACACAACCACTGTGTGCTGTCACCAGTTTCTGAACTTTTTGATTATCTCACCTTGATTTGCTCATTGGTATCAAAAGTAATAACGGTAAATGAAACTTTATGGGCTTGCAGAAGTGATTAAAAATCAACTTGAAACAGAAAAAACACCTGCAAAGCTCACACTAATCCATGCAAATGTTTTAGAGCAATTTTACAAGACAACCTCCCAGAGACATTAGAGAGTAAATGGATCCATCTACCACATTCATGACTATTTATGACAAGATATTTTGCCTAGAGACTATCAGAGCCGTATTAGCATCTGCAATGCCAGCGTGGTTTAAAAGTGTAGTACTCATGTATTGATCCAAACAGCATTATGGGTATTAATAGAATTTCATGCCTGTGGGGATCGCAGACCCATCAGTTTGAAGCTGCTCCTCAGTCAGTCATGTCTGTCGTGCCCATCTCTGAGCTCACTGTGGTTTTTATGAAATGTGTTTTCAGATGCATTTTCGAGCCACCAACTTCTTTGAAATCTCACAAAACAACTCCCACATCAAAGCTAATCCAAAGCCAATTTTGCCAGCGTTCAACCTTGCACGCTCTGCCCCGCTGAGGAGTCATTTTCCATCTAATGGTTAAATGTACCAGACTTTAGAGAGGGCAGCAGCTCGGTCAAAAGCATTTTTTCATATCAAAGAGATTTAAACCATTTTCTAGATAAACCAAAACTACCCATGCCAACCAACGGACTTGGGAGGACTGCACATCCATAGTGAGAGGTTAAGATGAAAGCAAACTTTGACTGCAAACCTCCAGACAATAAAAAGGTCTCATGTCTACAGGAAGGAACAGTGGACAATGTGCACACATCTGGGGCAACATTAGCATTTATTTGGAGTCGGGCTTTTCGCCATCAGACGACGATCACTTTTTTTAGCTCTCCACAGCAGATCCCTCTGCATGTTTGACTTTTGTCTCTGGCTGAAATCAAATCAGTGACCTTTCATTTACCAAGCAAACATGTTAACCACTAGGCTATGGAGACACACTGGGGTAGATGGAGCTTGTTTCCAAAAGTAAACAGTTCAAACTGAATGAAACTGTGAGAGACTTTTAACTTTCAAGGAGGTGTGAAAGCGTACTGGGTAAGAGACGTTTGTCCCTGAACATGAGTTTTTATCTGTTCGATCTAAGTGTGCATAAAATAATAAAAAAAAACACTCACTCAGAAGAACTCAGAAGTTTGAGACCTGTAGGTCACTCACTTTAAACTTATTTAAAATATAATTTTTACCTTTTTTTTATTTTTTTATAAAGCTCTGTTTTCATTCTGACATGAATATGGAGAAAAGTCCCTTTTTCATGACTATCTCGCTTTTCTCGCACTGGCAGTAAATGCAGCGTATTCTCACTTTGGTGCAATTCGACATCGCTGCATTCCTTTTAAGTTTGAAGTCAGATAATGGATGACTGCTATGTTCTAGTAGTAGTATTTCTCTTCTCAGCCCCAACTGGCTGCAACACAACCCGCCTGTTTGGTTTTTTACATTAAAAATACCACTGCAGCGCCTTCATTCATAGAGCCCGGCCTGTTTTGTGAGTCACAAATGCACAACAGTTCTGCAGTTTTGCTCATGTTTACAAGTGCTGCTGCCATCTTGAATTATGAAGTCTGGGTTGGTGTGGAAAGTCTGATTTGAGGGGGCGTTCCCATTGAAATCTCCATCTGGGAACTGGGAAATTACAACTTCACACTTTACAGCTGCACGTGTAATGCAGCTCTTGCACTTGGGAGCTGCCAGACTAAAAAGCAGCTAATGCACTGGATATCCACATCCCTCGGTGGAAAGAAAGTTGCAGAGATATGGTGCGTGTGTGAAAAATGGCTAATAATGCTGATTTGAGCAGCAGAGAGAGGCGATACCTTTGGGTTTCTCCAATATTAATAATATTAATTTGCAACACTAAAAAATATTTATCCATTATGATGCAAGTTAAAGCAAAGCACAGCAGAGAAGGGCTCTTTAACAGTCTAAAAATGTCACAACTTCTTTAAGTATTTAGGTCTTCTATCCATGTTCGACAACATTTAAATTTATTTTGTATTAATTAACTTTTAAAAAACTGACAACAGTGTAATGATAAGTGCACTTGACCACATTCAAAATTTTACAGCTAGAAAATGATTATATCGTGAATATATGATTTATAAGTAACTACTTACCCTGAACGGTCGCCATGCTTTAGAGTACAGCAGCTCAGTAATGGTATACACGAGTCCAGGAGGGGCTGCATACATTGACATGCCCACACAAACTGATTATACAAAAATATGCAGTCCCTCTTCTCACACATGTAATGTCATTCATGGTTTCACACTTACCCTCTCATCCACCCACACAAACACACACAATATAGTGTAGAGCGCCACTTTTTCCCGTGCATTAGTCATCTGTCTGCAAGTCTTACAGCATGACATGCACATCTGTATTATCGGCATCATTGTGCAGGGCTGCCAGCTGCCTCAGTAGTGGCTCTTTATCACCCTGCGCTGTCAGCAGAAACCTGAGACACTCACAGCTACATTTGTACTACAGAGACTCACAAAATCTTGCCTCTCCTCTCCACTGTCCTCCTCCCCCCTCCATCTCAATCTCACACTCACCTCTCCTCCTCTCACAGCCATTTCATCCATACAGGATTTACACCTCCCACATGGTTTATCTCGTCTCATCCTTTCTCCTCTCTCCTCTTCACCTCCTTCCTTCCTTCCTTCTCTCCAGCTGAGCAGTTAGTGCAGACCTGTCCAACCAGCACAACCAGCTACATGCTCACACTCAGCCAATTAGCACACTCATAAACACCCACAGTCCTGCCCCTTTCCCGCCCCTCTGCCTGTCACACACATGCTGAGTCAGTGTGGAGTGTTTTTATGGAGCTTGGGAGGTGCTGCGAGGAGGAACGTGCAAGACGGCGGGGGCGTGAAGTGTTTAAAGGCACTGCTACAACCACCCCCACCTCCACGTAGGAAGCAGTTCAAAATAAAAGTGGCAGATGTAAGAGGTTGAAAAGATGCAAGGGCATGCGGTATCCTCTGCAGGGTAGTGACATCACGAGCAGGTGTGAACCTCTCCTCTGAAACAATATGGTGGTAAATGGAAAAGATCCACTGACGTCACAACATTAGACACATAAAACATTTTAAAGATAAATCAAAGTGAGATTATTCACAAAAAGATGGAAATAGCTCCTGTATAACACCTTGGATTTTGAGACTACAAGCGTTTTATATATTCTAATGAGAAAAGATACATTTTATACATATAAAGCAGCTTCTGTGGTACATTTTTCTGGATGTGTCTGTAGTGGTTAATGCATTTGCCTAAAATGTTAAAAATCCTCAGTTTGAGACCAGATTTCTAAAAATTCTTTGTTCAAAACAAACGTTGTCATCTTTTATTCACATAAAACTATTCTGCTGCTAACCTGTAATTATATAGTGGCGCCACAGACTGTATATAAAAGATGGACCTAGCTGCTGGAATGTCACTCACAGGTAAAGACATCCTGTTATGAAGTCTTCTGCTGAGATCTTCGTATTTTGGCATGATGGTTGTCTAAAAGCTTTTAAACCAATTAGCACAGTGGTTCTTAACCTTGTTGGAGGTACCGAACCCCACCAGCTTCATATGCGCATTCACTGAACCCCTCTTTAGTGAAAAATAAAATGTGATTTTTTTACTGGTGCACAAAATGAGCCATGGCGAAGGCTCTGCCGAACCCCTGAGACCGACTCACCGAACCCCTAGGGTTCGATCGAACCCAGGTTAAGAACCACTGAATTAGCATATCTTGGATAATTCTCATTTGTGACTCTAATAAAGAATAGCAGAGAATGGAATAGAATAGAATAGAACTTTATTAAGCCCTTGGGGAGGTCCCCTTAGGGAAATGATGGTTCTAGCAGCACAATAACAGTTCCTTACCCTAAACACCTTAAATACAAATAAGAAAAAAAAATTACCAAGCAGGTGCAAATAATTAAGAATAGCATATTAAGACTAAAATTAATGTAATGTTTTACTCAGTATGAGCTGAAACTAGTGACTTAGCCCATTAACATATGTAAACTGTTTACCGAGGTCAGGTCTGAGGGACAAATGCAGGTTTAAGACACGTCGGTGTTGGATTCACGTTTCAGTATGTCCTTGTGCACAGTCTTTTTTTCTTATCCTTAGGTGAGACAGACAGGCCTGCGCCTAAGTGCAGCTCTGCTCATAGGAGCAGACATTAGGAGCGACAACAGGGAGTTTTAATTCCCACTTCAGGCATCCTATATAAAAACCAGCAGGAGAGCACTGACTTATATTTAACCTCCTTTAAATACATCCACCAAATTTTAACCCACCTTTATGAAAGGAAAAGTATCAGGTGAACAGGTGAGGCTTCAGTTACACAGGCCTAGAGACCGTTCAGTGACTCAGTTGCTAGGAGTTGTTGGCTGACACCACATGGTGCTCCATCAAAATCCTCCCTGCAATTGCTTTGGTTGCTAGCATATTGCTGTCATCATCCATAGTTTGTATGGAAGACGCCAACCTGTCTGCAAACACTCACTTTACCCTCCAAGCTGTGGTGAAGCTCCAAAGTGCAGCATTGTCTACGTCTTTGCAACCAATATGACACCAGTGACTGCCAGCAACTTGCACAACCCCTCAATGAAATACACCTTTTCCTGGCAACTGTAACAATAAGTCTAATTAGACATCTCCCTCACCCAGCTGAACAGAGAGATTCATAAAAAGCTAAAAAAAGCTAAGTTGCTAAGGCTATAGCAGGGTTTAGAGCCAGCTACAAACCAGCAGCCTCGGTATGAGCAAAGGAGCAAAGCAGTTATAAGGAAAACTATGAAGAAGAGTGGAAGTTATAAATATACTGAAAAGTTATGTAAGTAACTGACATTTGTTTTGTTATATAAATCTGGTGCATCTGCCTTTGGTTATTAAGATAAAATATGTCAGGTAAAGGTGGGTGTATAAAAGCTAATTTTCAGTTAAGTATTTGTCTCTTCACTAGCTGGATCCTTTACTTTTAGTTGTTTAGTTTTGTTCTATTATGCCACCCAGCAGCATCCTTCATGTTTTACTTCAAATTTGAGAAAAGTTAGTCCTTGAGACAGGCCTAATTTTGTGGCACAAACGGTCACTTTTGCTTCTAGTTGCTAAAAGTTGCCAAATGTCATTAATTTTCCACATCTATGGTCCCTACATCTCTTCCTTTGTGCATACCCCGTTACTCCACATTCACTGGATAACAATAGGTGATTAAAATATGAACACTGACTGGTTTATCTTTCTTTCTGACTATTAAGGACAGATAAACATGCTTTATTCAGTACGATGTGTAAATAGCAATTGAGTCCATAAACCCATCAAGAAAAGAGTTACGCCCCCTGCTGGCTATTAAAAAGAATGCACTGTCCTCCAACTTTTATATACAGTCTATGAGGACAGTACAACTCATCTAATTTTCTCCACAGTTACTTCATAACAAGCTGAAAAATTCACATTTATACTTAATATTTAGCTAATCTGGGTCGTGTTATCTAACAGCTTGTATATTTGGAACATACAGCAATACCAGCATTTTCTTTTATTTTGCAGCAGCTTTTAAATAATTCAGTGACCACAAAACAGATGCTGCTGGAGAAGACTTATTGGATGCTGACACTATATAACAGATGTTCAATAATTTATGTGACATGAAGGAAGTTGAATGACACGTGAGCTCTTAAATCAGTCCTCTCATGTGAGCTGAACACATCAGAGATATAAAAGCAGGTAAAAGTACGCTCTCATTCCCCTGAAATATTTAAGAGAAAAAGCATTTTTCACTTTTTTTCCTCCCCACACAAACATGACTCTTTCTATACAAACATTTAAGTGCATTCCTTTAATAATATCAGACACCTAATCCACGAGCAAAATCTGCTTTTTAACAAGCAGATCGAGTTATTGTTGAATATTATATCACTGGGCCATAAAAAGCGTTCCCATCAGCACAAAGTGAGATGTCACAGAGAGCTTTCCATGTATAGCAGGGACCAGACTCGCCACCTCCACATGTAACAGGTACAAGAAAAAACACGTTTCCATCTGCAGAGACTCATTTGATGATATCATGTTTGTGGGTCTTTAAACCTTTTAAATCTTTACTTAGAAATTTGCATATGATGGTTAATTAGTTATGTGTACAAAAACTCTTCCTGAGTTGAGTCCACAGCACAATATTATATATGACAACAGTGTAACAACATGCAAAGAATTACAAAATAAAACAGGAACTGGTCAAACAGATGTTCTTAAATTTACACACAGTATATAATAACATGCTGCACTGGGTGGACATTTATTGTGACATTCACTTTATTTTCTTACAAATATTTTAGATAAATTGATTAACTTTACAACAATAAGGAAATATAATACGAGAACACTTTTGGTGGGCTAAATTAACAATAAATGATCATGCACAATCCCCGACCTCATTTAAGTCAGCTCTGGGTCATGAGAATCAATTTTATCCCGACTAACAGCGACAGCATTGATCCTGCCGGGTCGTCATCAGACAGTCAATACATCAAAGTCGTAACATACACTGCATGATATTTGATTCAGACTCAAAAGCGAATAATGTTTGCAGTTGTGTCTGACCTGTTTGTCTCTCTGTGATGTTTAATGCCAGTGCGACTGACCCACAACATTTCAGATTTACACTGTGGCATTCTCAACTAAGACTTTGTCCTTCTCCGGTCTTCTCAGATGGCCTCTGGACAGCTCGTAAGCACAAAAGACGCTCAAATGAAAGTTTAACTCATCAAAGTGAGTTTAAAAGTTTCTAAGCTGAGATGGAGTGTGAAATATTATTAGTGTCAACATATCAAAAGTACACTGTTTAGAAAAATAAACACTGCTGGATGTCTATACTGGACTGGGTATCAAGCCACAAAGGGCTGAATTGGGACATGCTCCTAATGAGACGACAGATCGTGTTCTGGGGGAACGCAGGTCTGGACCAGGACATCACTCAGTGGCATCAATTTCTTCATCCTGCAGGAACGTCTTGCATAGTCTCACCACATGAGACGGGCAGTGTGGTTCACCAAGACAAACCCAGAGCCCACTGCACCAGCATAAGGTCCAACACTGGGTCCAAGGATTTAATCGCAATACCTAATGGCAGTCAGGGTGTCATTGCCTTGTCTGTAGAGGACTGTGTCTGTGTCACTCACCCACCACCAAACCAGTCATGCCAAACAATGTTACAGGCAGAATAATGTTCTCCACGGCTTCTCCAGACCCTTTCAAGTCTGTCACATGTCCTCAGGGTGAACCTGCTCTCATCTGTGAAAAGCACCAAACCAGTAGTGGGCCTGCCAATTCTGGTATTTTATGGCAAATGCCAGTTAGGCTCCACAGTGTCAGGCAGTGAGCACATGGCCCAGCAGAGGATGTTGGGTCCTCAAACCACCCTCATGAAGTCATGTTTCTGATTGTTTGGACAGAGACATTCCCATCACTTCTGTAGTTATGACAGTGCTCATCCTGTTCCTCCTTGGACAAAGGAAGACACAGCAAACCTTCTGGCAATGGCATCCTGGAGAAGTTGGACTACCTGTGCAACCTTAGCAGGGTCCAGGTATCACTTCACGCAACCAGTAGAGATACTGACCCTAGCCAAATGCAAAACTAGTGAAAAGCAGCCAGGAAAGATGAAAAGGGAAGAAAACTTGTAAAACTAGCACTCCTGTTGTAATTTCATTAAACACAGAGGTATTTTATGCTTTGACATCTAGTTTAGCCCTCGAAGCAGACTCATCGTTTATGTAGATAAAGCTCCACAGCTCTATGAAACGTCAGCACAGTCAACATGCATCCTCCTCCACCAAGCACAAGGATCATGTCTGGTTCTGAGTAACAATACCGGCTAATCCAGTCCTCTAAGAAGACAAACTTGGAGCTAAAGCAGCTTAAATGTATTAATACCTCAAAAAGTTTGGAGATGTTTGCAAGTGACGTACCTCTGACATCATGGTGTTATTCCTTCTGGAAAATCTAGAGACTTCACTTGGTTTCCTCTGAGGTGAGACAGGTGAAAATGACAGGCAGAAATCAGCACCAGCCCACCTCATCCTCTCTCTCTCTTTCCCTCTATGTCTCTTTCTCTCTCTGCAGACTGCACCAGCCAACACCAAGCCAGCTTTCGCCCTCCAGCAGCGTCAGCACTCCTGAGGCAGATGCGGATGAGAGTTTTGAAAAGCGGCGAGCCTGCAGGAAAGCAACAGCTCTCTCGTGTTTGACCGCTGTCCTAATTTAGACAAATAATGTTAAGGACAATCAAATTAAAAGATTATGTCGACTGTCTCCACCGGCCAGTGACGATCTTTGAGGGTGATCTTGGGAACAACGGCACTCATTGATCGATGGGGTTGTAAAAATAAACTCCTTGTTGTGACAAGCAGAGGATCAACACTGGATGTCCTTGACTCCAGAATTTGCTTTCCTATTATTTTCGCAGTGTAATGCAGTTTTAAGACATCTTCTTCTGCTCTGGGAAACCGTGACTGACTATTTTAAATACTTTGCACCTGTTTGCATCTGTGACTTCTTCTGCTTATTAAATGATGAAAGGAAATGAAAATCACCAAGACAACATACACTAAGGCAAGCTGCTTAATCCAAACAATACATCACTTTTAATGCTCATCTCTGAGTCTGTCTCAGAGCTAATTTAACATACTTAGACTAGAGCATGCTCATTATCATCCTTCACTGTCGGCCATGCAGAGATCCAAGCTCCCCCTCTGTAACACACCTGACTTCCAGTTGGCTTGTAACTTAAATAATCAAATGACTTTCCTAGACAAATGTTAATGGACTGCATTCTAAACCCTGTTTTAAAGATGCTTTCAAGTTATTGTGTGCGTGGGGGGGGAATTTCTTTTTAGACCATGAAACTGTTTATAAATAGATGGATTTAGCTTCCGTCCCATCCAGCTACCCTGGAGTAGGCTTCATACTCAGACTCCTTTACTCTGTGGATTCCTTAGAGTAAAGATCAAGGAAATCAACTGTAAAAGTACAATTTTTGGAATTCTAAAGACCTGTGTGCACAAAACAAATAAATAAATAGACATAGGTTTGTCTCATAGGAATTAGACCCAGTGTTTCAGTGTTTTTCACTTTATCTGTCTTTCAAAGGCAAGCGTCGGTTCCTGTGGGAGATAGCAAGCAACGACAGACCCAAGTGTTAGTGGACTTGGAAATTCATACAGTAGCCATGTAGGGAGTGAGGGAAAGTCAGCAGTTACACAACAGCTGAAAGAGGACTGGGTCAGAAACTCCAAGTCCAGAAATAAAGACAGCAGAAACCACTAATGATCTCTAGAACTCCAGAGAGAACTTCTGGACCAAAGGCTGTCTCTTTCGTTCATACTGGCACGAGCTGAACTAAACTGTAAGTCTCCAAAAGTTGATTCTGTTCATCTGGACGTAGCGTTTTGTGGGAGAAACGTTTCGTCACTCATCCAAGTGACTTCTTCAGTCTCAGCTGACTGCAGGTTTCCCCAATCTTATAAACAGTACATTTGCATAATGACTGAAACCAGCCCACTGAAGGAAGAATGGGCTGGGAGGTCAGTTCCTTAATCATAATTATGCAAATTCTCATGACCAGGAAATGGTCATGATATTTACTTTCCTGGATGATTGAGAATGCATCAAGACGTAAACTGTAAGTCAGTCTAAGGGTGTTTTTCCACCTGTGGTGTTTAGTCTGTTTAAACTGAACTCTGGTTTGTTTTTCCCCCAGTGGGGTTCATTTGTGTAGATGTGAATGCAGTAATCGCACTCGGATGTGGACCAAAACAACCGCACCGAAACCACCTCCTTCAAAAGGTCTATTAACTGCAGAGAAGTTTGTTCATGGCATGAATGTGACCTTGATCTTAACCAACTACCAGATGTACACTGTGTATGGTTTGTATTCAGGAATGTGGCAAGCTACTATAGATGTACAAAGGTATGCACGGGCTAGCAACTAGCTGTGAAATGAACTGAAATTCTCTGTTTGTTTTTGTTTCTCCCACCTGGGACACATCTGGGGGTAAGTGACATTCTCCGTTGTGACATATTTTGGTTCACTTGGATTTTTCCCTGTGTGAAAAGAAACTAAACCACAGTTTACAAACTCATTAACTGATTCGTGCCAGAGTAATCGAACTGTAGGTGTGAAAACACCCTAAAATTGCAGGGAGGGGCAATCGTGTACCATTGTGAAGGTAGGAGGTGCACTTTGTAGCCAGGTCTGTCTCTGAGTGATTGTGTGAGGCATCTGTCTTTTGCACAGCTGCAGCACCGTGCAGTCAAACACAAACACAGATACCTTGGTCTTAGTAACAAAGAAACTAAATGTTCAAGCGTGTGGAGACATCTCACTGGAGTGTATGCTGATAAGACTCATTGCTACAGGTGCAACAAGTTGTTTTTCATGCAAATATTAATGCACACACATACAAATGGTAAATGGCCTGTATTTATATAGCGCTTTTCTAGTCCCTAAGGACCCCAAAGCGCTTTACATATCCAGTCATCCACCCATTCACGCACACATTCACACACTGGTGATGGCAGCTACATTGTAGCCACAGCCACCCTGGGGCGCACTGACAGAGGCGAGGCTGCCGGACACTGGCGCCACCGGGCCCTCTGACCACCACCAGTAGGCAACGGGTGAAGTGTCTTGCCCAAGGACACAACGACCGAGACTGTCCAAGCCGGGGCTCGAACCGGCAACCTTCCGATTACAAGGAGAACGCCCAACTCTTGAGCCACGATCGCCACGACAACATGTCCAGGTTTCTAAATACTCCACCAAAACTTCCAGGGGCAGTCAGGTGATACAGAAGAGTGTGTGCTGGATCCTCCAAATGCAATGGGGAAATTAAGAGGTTTCTCACACTGCTTGAAAAATAAAAACTGTAATTATAATAAATATTTGCAGGAAATTCAAGTCACAGTTTGTTTGCCTTTAAGTGATGCACGTAATGCAAAACTCCCTGTGAGTTCGCTACATTTTATGCAAAATATTTACTGAAATCATTATGTACACTGTACAGGAAATAAAATCTTCTAGAAAATAAAAGCAGCCTTCTAAAACAGATTCCTGACAATCAAGTGCACTATAAAAACTTGAGTATACCGACAATCAAAACAGTGTGTAACGGAGCTTGTGATATATGCAACTGTACTGCTCAATTAAGCCCCTTAGAATCAGATAAACAGCAATATCACTTGCCACCGGACACTTTAGCAGGGTGCTGTGGGCTATCAAGCATCAGGAAAAATCAATTACTGGCAGTGAAATGTGACCAAACAGCCAAGAATGATCCCCACACTCATATTGCACCGTTACTTAGTGGCCAGCATGACACAAACAAGGAGGCGTTTCAGCATGTAACAAGCCGAAAGCAGATTTGCATTTCATTAATCACACAGGATCCAGGACACTGCAAAGCGCTCCATCTGCACCGGAGCCAACATCCAGAAAAAGCTATAGAGATTGGAGGGGTGAGCAGCACATGACCAGTCATTACAGGGAAACACAGCAGGAATGTAAAATGCTAATACTCTCCATCATCACACAAGCCTGCTGCTATCCAAATGCTAAAAAGCCCCTTACATTGCCAGCACTGTCGCCTCTGAAATACTCCCACTAGTACCACACCTCCAAAACGTATTCCTGGGCCTGTTATGAGTAGAAAATACACCTTACGGCTCTTCATAACAGTTACTTCAAGGGTGGACGTACTTACTGCTCATTCGTTGAAAGAAAAGAAAGAAAAGACACATTAGTAACCATGGGCTGGAGAGAGCAAGGAGTGGGAGAGTGTAGGAAGAAATAAAAACAGACGTGGGAAGGAGAAAAAACTGTAATTCAAGACTGCTCTTGTCCCTAATGCTATTTTCTCAGCACCATTAACAGCATGAGAACAGCAACAGGGCTGACCAGTTCAATCTTCCAATAAGAACTGATGGGAACACAAACATTGTTAGCGTTAACTACTTTGTTATCGTGGCTCACACACAGGCCACCGAGGCATCAATATAACCTGTTATCCACTAACCGAAGCACCGAGCTGTTATTAATTATATTTTTTGCTAACTGTCAGCAAATATGAGCCGTACTGAACAACATGTTCCATAAATATAGCCTGAATCCCTGCCTGCATCTCTTTTTCACAGAGTGTGTCTGATGTTCTGTGCTTGAAATGAAAAACAAACAGGATGAGATTGACTTTGCTGATCAACTAGAGAGAGTAATAACTACGGAACAGTTATTCTGGCTTGACTTTTGCAAAACTACAACAATTTTCTGTTCAGAAGAAATTCTAAAATCGATTTAGTGTTTTGTGAGCAAAAACGTAGGAAAGGAATGTAGGAAATTGTAAATGCAGCTCTAGCAGCTAGAAAAATGTCAAAAATGTGAATTCTACAGTTACTTTGTAATTAAGATTCTTTTCTTTTACTGGATTTGAGAATAATACATTTTTACTTCATACAGCCTGAAATCAGAGACTGTATATGAAAGATGGACGTGGCCACCATGACATCACACGTTGGTCTTGGAGTTGGCCTCAAGTGGCCATTACAGGAACTGCAGTTTCTGGCACTTCCAGTTTAATGTCTGACAATATTTTCACGGATCAGCCATTAAGGTGTGGCGGATAAATACAAGAGAATAAAATGATACGACCAAGACAAAAATTGTGGTATTTTATAAATATAATAATAAACGCAAATTCACTGTGTAATTGTGTAACTTTATTAGAGCGTCCTCCTGAAATGCACCAACAACATTGAGAGTAACATCCTCCTCTCTGCCTCTTAATGCTCTCTGGTCGCTATGGTAATGTTTCTTTCAAAATAAGACACACAACTACAACATGGGAAAAGACCCAGTTAACGATAAACCCCCTGAAAACCATAAATTTCACACCTGAGCCTCGACTCTCACGGCCCGGTACCAAAAGACTCACGGACCAGTACCGGTCCATGGCCCGGGGGTTGGGGACCACTGTTTTAGCTCAAAGTTTTAAGTCAAACTACCGTAACTCTTGAACCCCCAACAATTGATTGTGTTTATCTGGATGTAGCGTTTTCAGTGGGAGAAACGTTTCATCACTCAGATGCCTGACGTAATGTGACCTCAGTCTTGACGTCTTTGATCAAGACTACGTTCAGATGAACAGAATCAACGTTTTGGGATTTCCTTACCCGGATGATTGAGCAACTCTTGAACCAATATCGCAATCGCACAATTCCAAAGGTTCCTGAAAGCAGCAACTCTGTGCTTTTCAGAGATATTAGGGTCTTGAGGACACCTACACAAAAACTCAGTTCGCAGTTGGAAATTTTTCATGGAACACCCCCTCAACTTGGATTTCCTACTCAGAAAGTTGGAGCCGTCCAACATAGCCAGAGTTAGCAATCCAAGATAGCAGCAATGAATATGAACACTAAAAAAACTAAACTTTTAACCTCCACTGCCACTGCTGTGCATTTTTGACTCACTAAATACCAGACCAGTCTCTATCAGTTGCTAAAAAACACAACAGCAAGGCCAAAATTTGGTGACTTTAAAGGCTTCGTTTGAACTAATTTTGCAGCTGGAAGACATTTAAATGAAAATATGCATCATAACTGAAGGTGTAGTTACTTTAGAGTTTTTGTTAAGAGATAAGATCGACCTTCACATGCAGTTACAGATTCAACAAAGCAGACAGATGGTATTTATCAGGATATCGTCTATGTCTTTATTTATTTATGTGCAGCAGGTACATCATGATTGTTTGTGGTTTTTGAAATATTTTATTAATATTTTCAATAAAACGTACATGTATTGAAAACATTTAGAAGATATTGTTTCCTACTACTTGGTGATAAGAGGAAGAATAAAAAGTTGGGCTTATTTATCACCTTACATTTCTATTTTTCCACATTTTAGAAGTAAATATCCAGTGTGTTAATTCCACTGTTTTATTTTACAGATTTGGATAATCAATATATAATACTATCATCAAATTCACCTGACAACAGTAGCTAAAATTAGAATTAAGGAACCAATAGTCACAATAACACACCACTCTGCAGGTTATTTATTTATTTATTTATTGTCATTAATGCTACTTATGTTTAGGACGTCCTGGATGCTCCTCTGCTGTCTCTCTTCAGCAGGTATGTCTTTTAAAGCTTTAGAACTTTTTTCATACTGCTGGTTAAAGAAAATAAATCCAAACAGTAAAACAAAATTGTCCTTTAGTTTGAATTTAAAGGGCAGGTTGTTCCATATACTGTGCTGCATATAGTTGAAGTCTGTATTGATCTGCAAAAAATAGTCCCCAACAAATACTTTATTTATGTTTCCTATAGTAAAGTCTGCAGAAAAGTGCTGTTGCAGGAAATTACTGAGCCCTTTTTTTTAGTATTTTTGAACTTGGGGCTTGCACACCGTGGTGCAGACTGCATAGAAAGTTCTGGAAATCCTGGAAATCCTTGTCTTTATACTATAATTAGCCCTTTGCCCTTGTAAGGGCATTCAGCAGCTTCTAATACCTGAAATAAAGTGATATAAAATTATGGGGCTGCAGGGTAACATACACCAGCAGCTCCAGCCTCCTCAGAGAGACGCACTGACTAACAGTCCTGCACACATGATGGAGTAGCTGTGCGTTTATGTGCGTTTTACTCCTCCTGGAAACCAGGAAAATGGGAAGAATAGTCTTTTTCTACCCCCACCATCCACTCCCTAAAACCCAGAAGCTGGGTCTAGACTGAGCCCCACACAGGGGATTTATAAACTGCAACAAATGAAGACAAAATGCTTCCAGCTGCCCTTAGTGGAAGGATTGGATCTGCTCTTGGGACTTTACAGAGGGACGTTTGACAGGGTCTCTGACTGGTCACACAGCTTTGTCCTTTCTGAACAGCAGAGCAGACGACATTATTTTTCTGCAGCGTAATTTATCAGGAGCGAAGAAATTTCAGCAAATTCTGCAGATATTAAAATGCAGTCTCACAGCAGCATGCATGTGACACAGCTGAAAGCTTTTCTAATCTATTTGTTCTTGTGTGTACTGATATGTGTTCATGCTCATAATATTTTGAAGGGTGACAAAATTCCACATTTGGATTGGTTGATGATGGCGTGAATCCATCACATCAAAGACTTCTGCACTTCAGTTGTAATTTTTTGATTTGAAAAACACTTGCCACTTTTTTTTAAAGCTTACTTGGTTGCCACAGTAACGCCTCCCCGCAGTGTCTGGATAACATACATGCTGCAGGCATGAAATATACTTCCTACTGAAGTACAGCGAGCAGCTAGAATCCTCCATCAGACAAGGATGGAACGACCTTCCTCTCCCAAACGTCCAACAGCTGTTCTGCTCAGTTCCCAGATGTTTACAGGCTGTTGTTAAAAGCAGATGCTAGTGGTGGCAAACGTGGCCCTGTACCAGCTTTTTTGACACATGACCTAGTATTTTTCTTAAAATGGACCATGTTTACAGATTGAACAGGATTGGAGTTAGGCCTTGGTGCATGGTCTGATGGTTTTCTTTGCAAGCTCCTTTGACTACGATGACCTGGATGACTGAGAACCTTCACAGACATGGTCTGATGGTGTTTCCACGTCCAAATCATTGGCAACACAATAACCTGATTGGTCACCTGCAATGTTGAACCTGGACCTACATTAGTTTTGATGATCCAGGAACAACACCAACATGGCGACATCACATCGTGCCACGAGTCTTCTTATACCTAGAGGAGTCGCCCCCTGCTGGCCATTAATAAAATGCAGGTTTAAGCACTTGTGCGTTTTCCTTTATGTCAGACCAGGAAGCTAGATTCATCTTTTATAGGATCTCCGTGCAGTACATAAAATGTATACACAGCCTACTGGACTGAGGCATTGTACTGTAAAGTGCAAGTTCTTACTCTATTGTAAAATTACATTTGTTTTTTTACTGTAAAAGTGAAATTAAGAAAATCAGAATTTAAAACAATCTGAAATCTGTTTCAATGATTAATGATTGCACCACACAAACGTTGAGTAATCATTACGGGTTAAGCTGTTGCTGTTACATCTCAGTGTTTTTAGCTTTTTAAATCTTAGATCTGGGGGAATATTCATGGCTGGGCGGAAAGATGCATATCCAAACAAATCACCTCATCCTTTCATCTGCCTGAAATCGGGACCAAGGTGCATTCGCCTGCGTGTCTCCAGGTGCAGACCAACTTATCTGGAATCCTCTCACGTCCACACTCACCTTAGCTAAAACAGTGCAGCGCCAACTTTTCGTGCCAAGGGCAAAACTTGGCTGGAGCTGTGAATGGCACGCACAGATGCGTCAATGACACAGGTATCAGTGCGCTGTTGTGACCTTTCTCCGGCGGTTCCGTATCCTACAGGTCGATGTGCCAGTGATGCAGTGCCTCAACTTATGTGTGCACGCACACACACAGCAGGGCTGAGAGCTGCTCCGTATCCTGCACGAAGGTGAGACATAGCCGACAGGAAAGCGTCTACTCACCAGGAAACGTGCTCCGGAGCAGCTTCTTGTCTACCCGGTCCAGGAGATGATGAGACGCTGTTGCATCGCTGTCTGCGGCAGGCGGCACGCTGAGAGTGCCACTGCGGTCCACATTTATCCGCTCTGTGTGCGCGCTCGCGTGTGCGTGTGTGTGTCGCGTGAAGAGAAGAGAGGCTCGGTGTGTTTCACGTCAGGTGGAAACTGACGCGTTGCTGTGAAATGAGCATCTCCTCCTCGTCGGGATTTTTCTGTCAGACATCTCAACTCTTCCACTCTCTGCCTCTCTCTTCGTCTTTGCGAGGCAGCCTCCTCTCCTCTCCCTCCCCTTCAGGCTGGGCATGCCCAGTCTGTGCCTCTTCGTGAGCACCAACTTATGACTTGCAAGCTGTGGTGGAAGAAGAAGCACTTACATCCTAAAAGTGGCCAGTTCAAAAATAAATAACCCAGCGCAAATGCAGTTGTTTTTGTTTTTTTGTATTTGTAGAATACAAAATCTGAACTTTTTATGCAGCTTTAACAGTAGTACGGTGTGACTGGTAAAGTTACATTTTAAGTATATGACATCATTAATGGGGGAGTTACGCACATTCTCCAGCTCCATATTTGTATTTTTGAGTTCTGCTATAGAAGCTTTGCATGATTCACAGTTCATGATAATCCTTGTTTATCAAATACTCAGTTTTGAAGCAGCTCCTCAGTTCATCCTCCACCATTGAGACCACCTTGCCTTTAAGCCTGCTCTCTGATTGGTTGGTCCTTGAAAAAGGATTTCGTGGGTGGGACCTCTGAGATTACCATATTAGGGACATCCTCTCTTCATGACGTCACACAGAGCCAAAGACAGAAAAAAACCCTTTTGTGCACTTTTGGCTCACAGGCAATAGTTTTGCATACACTATTTTATAATTTTGTTAAGAGTCTTTAATAGTGCTTATTTTCTGTCATATCTGCACTGTTACAGAGGTGGATTCTTATTAAATATGGTCAAAATTTCAAATAAAGAGGACAGAGTTTGTATCTCTGTGAACCAAAGGCCAAGGCTTCATACAGTTTTCCTCTTCTGCTGTTGGTTAATATGGTTTTAACAGTAACGATAATATACTTGGCTTCCCTAATATATTTCTCTGGCACACAACTGTAAGCACAGACATTTCATCAACCTGTTGGTCAAACCTTTTGTTTTCTTTGAGATAACCACACATTAAAGGTTGGCTTAACTGCAGCTAAAATGTGTTTTTTTTTTTATTCAGCCCATCAGATAAAAGCTGCAGTTCCCCTAATGACCACTTCAGGCTGGCTGGGAATCAGTAACCACAGATGCCTAAATTAAAATGTCCAACTTTGCAGAATTTAAGTTTCAACCCTGGTGCAAAGAGACAGATTTTGCATTTATGGATAGTTTTGTCCTTCATTGCAACTGTCCCGTTGTTGTTGTTGTTGTTGTTGTTGTTAATCGTTCACCTGTTGCTTGCTGACCAAACGTTTTCTTGCTCACTTATAATTTGCCACTCACCCATCTTGTCCAAAACAGTCACCTCATGTTCGAGGCTATATAAATAAAATTTATTTGAACTGAAAAAAGTGCAAAGTCTTCAACGTATTGAATACAGAGGTCTGCAATAAAAGTAAAAAAGCAGGATTTTGTCTTATCCATGTAACTTCAGGATTACCTGGATAAGATGCCACAGTAGCTTATGCTGCAAACCTAACCTGCTCTGGAACAGATTATGTTCAACAAGTATAAAATCACCACCTACTGGCCGATCACTTATCTTGGAAAAAGCGCCACCATTCTGTGTGTAGATAGGAGGGTCTAAAGTTTTTCACTTATTTCTGCAAACAATTTTACTTTTCTACAAGTATTAATAAAAGATCCTAAAGAGGATTATGCAGACTAAATCAGAGTCTGAAGAGGATAAAAACTTTTAAGTCATGTCTATGTTTTATATACGGCTATAGTTTCAGACCAGGGGAGGCTGCTCCAAGGCAAAGTGTAATGTAGAATTACTGTATTTAGCAGTGAATCATCCAAAGCTATTCTAGCAGAGTCCAAGAATAAAGAGTGAGCAATAAGCATATCAGGGAGTCTTTGATTAAAAAAATAATGGCATTTATGTAAACACTCAAGCTGTCTGCATGCAAACATCACAGAGCACTGCAGAAAGAGGTTAATACATCTTTAAGGGGCCAGCTATGCATTCATATTTAGCCTCAAGTTGATAGACAGTACAGTGAAATTCGCTGGCATGTACAACCATCATCTTCTTCTTTCGGCTGCTCCCTTTAGGAGTTGCTACAGCAGATCATCTGCCTCCATCTCTCCCTATCGCTAACACACACCAACCCCCTGCACGTCCTCCTTAACCACATCCACGAATCTTCTCTGCGGGCTTCGTCTTTTCTTCCTGTCTGGCAGCTCTGTCTTCATCATCCTTCGTACGTGGCTTGTACAGCAAACACAGGCAAATCTGTTCTGGTGCCTCTCGACCAAAAATGACATCAAAAAGATTTCTAAAAATAAAGCAGCGCTTAGACACATTAGGACATCACGAGCATCATCACACTGTCCTCTGGTAGCTTTGCTTTTGTTTGGCTGAACTAGAAATGCACTCATCTTCAGGTCACTGTGATCTGAATGCCGTTAAAGCCTGGGAGCACAGTGTACTCATATTTGTTCCCTCTGAAATTTGCTTCCTTTCAGACCACAGTGACGACTGAGACTGTAGGAGATGTTCATGCCTGTCTAAATAGTCAACATCATTTCCTGCCAGAGGCATTAATGCCAATTTACTGTACACTGATCTAAAAGGCATTTTGATTGCCTGAATTCCTGCTCTAATCCCTTTGGATCTTGTTGTGCCATAAAAGAAGTCTGAGCTGTGACAGAAAAATGAATTATTTAGAGATATCTACAGTGGG
The DNA here is from genome assembly GCF_965226115.1 of Aulonocara stuartgranti. NCBI lineage: Eukaryota > Metazoa > Chordata > Actinopteri > Cichliformes > Cichlidae > Aulonocara > Aulonocara stuartgranti. Next base: position 4,538,614 of record NC_138959.1, on the reverse strand, counting down.
AGGCAGATCAGCTGCATTGTACCTGCTGACATCTTTGATCTAAGGCATTAGTGTGTCTGTCTTCACTGCAGGTCTCCATGTAATCCCTCCATTCTGAAAACCATCTCTATCACACAATGCAACACTGCTAGCTTGCTGGCATGTAATGCACTGTCTAGTTTCTTTCTTAATACTGGCTTATAGGTACTTCTACCACCAGAGGGCAGCATTGTACCCAATCCTCACATGGAACTGAAATAAGCTGTGTGTGTAACAGTGTCTATACTGTAGCCAATGCTGTCTATTTAGTCCGTGAAGTCAGGTTCTGTGACAGTACCTGACTCCACAACACATTTCCCTAAGGGGACAACAAAGTATATCGTACTATATCGGCGCCTCTGTCAGTGCGCCCCAGGGCAGCTGTGGCTACAATGTAGCTTGCCATTGCCAGTGTGTGAATGTGGGTGTGAATGGGTGAATGACTGAATGTAGTGTAAAGCGCTTTGGGGTCCTTAGGGACTGAGTAAAGCGCTATACAAATGCAGGCCATTTACCATTTTATATTGTAAAACAGGACATGATACTGTGTGATAGTAGATGTCCCTCTCTGAAAATGGGTGTTATAAACCCCCCAAAATACAATCTATGCTCTTTGAAACATTAATTAATGATTAGTCATCCGTTCTTGTCATACGGACTGGTTACTAAACTGACTTGTAGATCAAAATTCAGTTTGGAAACTAAGGAAATTCTCAACCCAGACAGCAGAGTGTAAAGGTATAAAGTATGAACAGTATGTCGGGGTTAAACTTGTTGTCGAGCTGAGTTAAATTTTCAGGCAGTCTGGTTATCATTTCACATCTAGTTCACCCTCATAGGATAGAACAGAATGACAGCTGGGAAAGACTCCAGCTCATCCAGAAAAGGAAAATGGATTAACAGGTTTTACCCGTGAGTGCAGGTGAGCGGTCACATTGAATTTGGTAGGTTCCTCATTCTCCAAATACCAATGAAAGGTGCTTCCTTTATTAGGATTCACTGGAGCATCTTCTATGAGAGGGAAGGAAACGGTTCCATCCCAATAATTCATATAAAATGAATGCAGTAGTTTAATGGCTTCTTTGTAAAATATTTTAAGCAGCAGCATCAGAGGGCAGCGGGCAGGCTGAGAGCAGCAGCTGTGCACAGACGGCTTCTGGAAGCCTCTCTGTGTTTGTGCTGTTCGCTCTTTTCTGTGTCCTCTCCTGTCACCACCAGCTGCTCTGACACTAAAATGCAATTAAACCTTTTCGTACAAACATCCATTGGAAACATAATGAGCTTACTCTTTTCAGAAATACTGTATAAAAGAAGAAATATTTACAGGCTGGTTCAAACTTCATGGTTTGTCCAGCAGATGGCCTCCTGCACTCATCCTGTTCACACTTTGCTGAGTTGTATTCAGAGCCTGAATTTATTCATGTTTTAAGTTGTTTTCTTTGGTGATCTCACAGATATGATGCTAGGTTACTTAAAATATGAAAATTGACAGTTTGAACACGTGTTTCATTGATCTACTAAGGTGGGTACCATAGACAGCTGGAATAATTCATAGATGTGTGTCCTTGGGCACCTTAACTCTTCTGTACCTTTATGAGCACCTTTATACTGCATTAGTACTTTTTAAACATTAAATAACACGGCATCACCGTCTTTAAGCATCACAGGGGGCAGGGATTGTAATGAGGGACAGAAGTATTTACACTATGCAAAACCTTTTACTTATCAATTTAACACTGTGGATATTTTCTGAGTTGAAGTACATAAAGGTGTGCCAAAATTTTTGGATTCTTGCAGTGTTTTTCACCCATTCTAACTTCATATGTGTGGGACATATCCATACGAGATCTTGAGGGCTGAAAAACACATTTAAATTCTGTTAAAAACTACAGCCAAAACAATTTCACACACACTCCCAAGCATCACAATCTAAAGCCAAAGTCTTTAAAGGTTTTGTGCAGCACAGTTTTTTTTCTTGTGACCAAGTTTGAGTATCAGTATGATGGGATACATACCATAGTTTTGCACAGTTAGCCTTACAACAAGCACAGCATGGGTTTGGGTCTTTTTATGTGCAGTTTTCATGTTCACCCTTGTCACTGAGGTTTCCTCTTACAGTCCAAAGACATGCTTGTGGTCAGGTTAAATGTCAGTTCTAAAGGTGTGGATGTAAATGGTTGTCTGTCTTTATGTGTTAGTCATGCAGCAGACTGGTGATTGGGTGTACCCTGTCTCTCTCCTTGACTGCTGGAATAGGCTTGAGCCCCTCCATAACTACTGAACTGCATGAGAGGTTGGAAACCATAGTTTCAATAAACTGCATGATTCCTTCTTTCTATTTTTTTCTAATATAGTCATATTTTAGCACTGCAGTGAAATAGAGAAACAACTTTGGTGTTCGTATGCGAAAACGGTTTGGAGAGTCACACTGATCTAACAATCTAAGTCCTGAAGCAGTTTTTCAGAAACCCTTGAAGGGTCTGGACAGTGAGTACGAACACAGAGCGTCACAGCGACTGGATCTTTCCTAGTGAGTAACAGGATCACGCCATCTTAGGGCAAAAGAAAATTCCCTCAAGCTCAATGGGTGATGAAGCAAGAAAACGGTGACGAGGGTATCCGATGCAGTTTGCAGCTGTTCAAATGTGTTTTTCATCCCACAAAATCTCAAGTGGCTATCTCCTGTACTCATAAAGGCTTAAAATGCTGTGAAAAATAAGCTAAATGAAAAAGTGACAACATTTGGACCCAGCCCGCCTCACAAGCCTGTATGAAGGTAATATTTTGCATTCTTCTTTATACTAAAGTTATTCTGCAGTCAGTTGTTTTGCCTATGAAATGTGTTCAATGGTTGAAACGATGCATAGAAAAAACACCTTTGTGCAGGAAGTGAAGCATCTGCTGCAGAGAGTTTCCTGGTCTTTGTGCGTGTATTAATAGTACATAAGAGCTTATCACATCACCACATTATTGCTGAGACTCTCCCAGCTTCCTTTATCAGGTTTCATGTGCAGTGCTTCCGATGCTGACAGATGATGTCTTATGAAACTGTACACCAAGCTGTTCCAGATGTACTTCAAGGGACTCGTTGTGTCCTTTGTACAGGATCAAAGAGCAGATCAATGCAGAAAGTCAATTTTTGTGAGCTTATTACAGATAGGAGCACTGCAGACTGCCAGCGGAGAAAAGGATCCATTGAGCAGGCATGTGAAAGGGAAACTTAAATGCAAATAAAGGCTCGTTCCTCACTTTGTTTAATAATGTAATGCTTATTTTACCAAGCTTAAACTGCATATAGTTGTTATGAGTTATTCTGCAAGTCATTTTGTGATTGATAGAGATTAAGTCTTTGCACATATATTCACCATAAAAAGAAATGGAAGAAAGCAGTAAATTATAGCTGCATGTTAAACTAATTTTGTGCATTAAAACCATTAAATCATGTGAGTGCACACTGCTGCTGTGTAAGTGTAATAATGTCTTTGAAAGGACCCAGTTAATCTAAATGATATTTTTCTCTTACATAATAAAGCAGCTGGTTTTGACTGACAGCATTAATCCAAGTATGGATATCTGGGGTCCTGGCCTTGCTGACAGGAGCAGACTGGTCCGACTGGTCCCAGTGCTTTTTATGGGGTCGATACTCGCAGCGCTCTCGCCTGATGACAAAACGTCACACCCAAGCCCCGCCTTTCTAAAAACAAAAACAAAAACGTGTTCTTATTGAATCGCCCAATGACAGCGCAGGGAATACCGGAAATGCCAGCAAATACCTTCGTAATAAAAGTTGAGACTACAACCGGTGGAAATTTTGATATTGAGCACTTGAACTGTTAACTCTAGTGTTGAATGAGATATCAAAACTATCTCTCCCCAAACAATCTAAAAGTAGATATCAAAATAAATATAAAATAAAGATATAAACATTGCTTATTCTCACAGTATAGCTAATGTAGTACTGTAGTGATTTCATTTTATATCCTTGTTATGATTTTGCCCTTTTGTGTTTCGTTGCAGTTGGTTGCTCTTTGCTTACACTGGATTTGCATATATTTGTATGTGATTAGCATCTTTATACGTTTTGGGTGACACCCTTGGTGGGCCCTTAAACGTGAGCACAAGACAGAGCACAAGAGAGAGTGAAGGCGTTTAATGCCTTGCTGCTCAGCGGCACAGATTTCTGTACTTTTTCCTGTTATTTTCTCTCCATGTTATGAAGAAAAATCATTTAAATGAGTTAAAACATAAACTTGTTATTTATTCCTGCTTAAAACGGATTTTTATGAATATTGAAATCTTATTTGTTTTTCATATGTACCTATAGGTACATATAAAATTGAAAATATATTTTCAATTATATTAACTTTAATAGCAGGAAATTAACTACCCAGACGCTTCTTTTGTTTCTGTCTTTTTTGCCATATTTTTCAAGTAATCTGTATTTGACAACAGCATAATAAAACTGGAAATTCTGTTTTTCGTGTACCCCCCAATATTTTTAGGGGCCCCTATATGAAAACATTCTGGAGGCACCCCTGCCTGTGCATGCTATTTCATGGAAACCTATTTCAACAAATTCTAATGCTATAGCTACAATCCACACTGAGATTTGGTGCCACTTAGGCTCCTATTCATGCTTTTATTCATGCCTCTCACTGTCACAGATCAATTCACAGACTTCAGAGTGTTCAAAATGAAGCAGCAAGACTTTAAGTTTTTGTGTGTGTTTTATTGTGTTGTTTTGTAATGTTGGTTGTGATAAGTGCCATAAAAATCAATCAATTTTCCTGTAGACTCCTGGTGGAGCATAGGTCCGCAACAATACCACTCCAACAGACTCAGTTCTGGGCCGTTCTCTTCAGCTGGGTCCACGTCATTCTGTCGGCCTTCACTTCGCTCTCGACAGATCTTCTCCACGTCTGTTTGGGCCTCCCCACTTTCCCTTTTCCTTGTGGGTTCCAGTCCAGTGCTTGCCTTGAGACGTTGTCGAATGGTTTTCGAAGAGTGTGGCCTATCCAGCCCCATTTTCTCTTCTTGATGTCTTGACCGACCGGGTTCTGGCTGGTTCTCTTCCACAGGTCTGTGTTCGAGATCTTCTCAGGCCATCTGATGTTGAAGATGTGTCGCAAGCACTTGTTGATGAGACTACAACCGGTGTCTTGCTGGTAATGGTGTTGGTCACCCGCCACGTCTCTGACCCATACAGAAGAAGAAAGTGTACTTTATTGGTCCCCGTGGGGAAAATCCCTCTCTGCATTTAACCCATTCACTCAGTGAAGCAGTGGGCAGCCACTGGGCGCCCGGGGAGCAGTGTGTAGGGACGGTACCTTGCTCAGGGGTACCTCAGGGTAGCTGTTCAGGGGAATCGAACCCCCGACCTTCCGATCATGGGGCCACCACTCTACCTACTGAGCTATCACATTGGTGTTGAAGATGCGGATCTTGTTGCGCTGAGATAAGGCTTTGGAGTTCCAGATGGGTCGCAGGGTGTTGAATGCAAGCCTTGCTTTGTTGATCAGGCTCCTAATGTCTTCATCTGCACCGCCATCACTGTTGACTATGCTTCCTTGGTAGATGAAGCAGGCATAGAAATAAATTATTAAAATACAAATCAGTAAGACAATCTTCACTCATGTTTATTGTATTTCCTGATTACTTCTGACTCAAAAGTACAGATAATATATATATTCCATTGTCTAGGTTAGAAAAGTTATTAGGAGTTTTCAGTTAATAGTTTTTGGAAAATGCGTTTTATTTTGAAATCCTAAACCGGAATAGCGTCGTGTTCCTGCAGCTAGCTTTCTCGCGCTAAATAAAAATTGTCTTGACAGCCCGTCATCCTGCTGTCACCTCAGACGACCCAAAGCGGAGGATAACCGAGCAGCAGTTAAACTGTCGCCTCTCGTTTGCTTCTTCAGCCTTTTGTTGCATTTTTTTCTTCCTTCCAAAACTAAACCAGAAACTTTTCAAAATGAACGAGAGTGAGCCGAGCAGCTACCCGTTGACAGTTTACGACTTCGAGCGACGTTTCGACGAGAGAAGAGCGATGGAATGGATGCAGGAAAACTGGTAAGAACGAGGAAGTTGGTGAAATATCAGTAAATAAGTCATTCACTGGACTGCAGCTCTGTCCATCGTTTGTTGTTGAAGCCGTTTGTAACATGTTCTGCATGTTCGGGCTAAAACCCATGAAATCTCTTTAGAACCTCAGGAACATCGTTTTTCCCTCGCTTTAGTTCAAATAAACTCGAGTTAAGGATGCACCTCAGGGAGAAGAGGCGAGCCCTGCACGGAGTCCTGATTATGTAATTAACAGCTATGCTGGGCTCAGATCTACCCCCCGTCCCAATCCCTTTTTGTCCCCCATAAACCCCCCACCAGAGCGGCCAAAGGTTCGCCATCGAGCCCCACCCTCAACAGAGCAATCGAAGTCACATTGCCCAGCCTCGCCCCCCTTAGTTCCTCTTCATGCCCTGTCTCCGCAGTCTGATGCGTGATGTGTGAAGGGTCCGGGCTGTGAGGATTATGGCAGTGATGACTTTTCCCAGGAGAAGCTGGGACCCTGTTTACTAGAAGGTTTTAAAATTTCTGTACTTTTAGGTGACAGGAGACATGTGGCCTGGTCAAAACACAGAGAGCTGCACTCTAAAAGATCTTTAAATATAGTAAACATACCTTGTGTGCCACAGACTGCTCCCAAACACGAGGGGACAAGTAATACCTCTAAAACACTTAAGTTGGCTTTATTAAACATTAGATCTCTAGCTGGGAAAACATTTTTAATTAATGATTTAATCACTGAGCACAGCCTTGATTTTATGTTTTTAACTGAAACTTGGTTGGACCAAAGTAACAGTGGAGCTGTTCTCATCGAGACGACCCCTCCTAACTACAGTTTTATCAGTGAGGTCAGGGCGAGCAGGAGAGGAGGAGGGGTTGCTGTCTTATTTAATGAATCATTTCAATGTAAGCAGCTATCTCCTGGAAGTTTTCAGTCTTTTGAATATGTGGCTTTACAGCTGAAGGCCCCATCCAAAGTTGTGTTTCTTAATGTTTACAGGCCTCCCAAATACGGCACAGACTTTTTTAATGACCTCAGTGAACTGCTGTCTGTGATCTGTGTTGATTTTGACTGTGTAATTATTGTTGGGGATTTTAACATTCATGTGGACAACCCTCAGGACAAAGGGACTAAAGACCTGAGTAACACTCTGGGCAACTTTGGGCTGACTCAGCATGTAACAGAGGCCACACATAATAGAGGACACACTCTTGACCTACTGATCTCCAAAGGCCTGAGCATTTCAAAGGTTACTGTGTCTGATGTGGGCCTGTCTGATCATTACTGTGTTTTCTTTGAAAGTAAAATCTCAGCCCACACAAATATATCAACAACAATGATCACAAAACGGTGTATAACTGAACACAGTAGTGCAATTTTTAACCAGGTCTTCCCATTAACACCTGACCTGCCCAGAGGGTCAGTCAATGAGCTCGTCAATAGCTTCAATGCTAACATGTTAAATGTAATGGACACTATTGCTCCCATTAAGGTGAAGGTTATCTCTGGAAGGAAAAAGTCTCCATGGAGAAACTCCACACTGGTGAAAAATGAAAAAAGAGAGTGTAGGAAAGCTGAGCGCAGATGGAGAAAAACAAACCTCCAGGTTCATTATGACATTTATAAAGAGAAACTTCACAATTATAATTTACAACTGAGGAATGCAAGGAGGTCCTACTTCTCTGACATCATCACTAAAAACAGCCATAATGCTCGGGTCTTATTTTCTACAGTTGACAGGCTAACAAACCCTCCTGTGCCAGTGGCAGCTGAACTTCATTCGACCATGGCCTGCAATGACTTTGCCAAATTCTTCACTGAAAAAATCCAAAAAATTAGACAAGCAATTGGTACATCAACAGCAGATCCAGGATATGTACTGTGTCCACCAAAAAACTGTTTAAACACCATGAAACAGTTTCAACCTATTAACAGCAAAGACCTGGAGGACATCTTAGGTCAACTGAACTCCTCCTCCTGCTGTTTAGATGTCCTGCCAACAAGTTTTTTCAAAAAGGTCTCAAAGACTTTAGAGTCAGACCTGTTACAGATCGTCAACTTTTCTTTATTATCAGGTGTGTTTCCAGAATCACTAAAAACTGCTGTAATCAAACCTATACTGAAAAAGGACAATCTTGACAAGACACAAATGAACAACTACAGGCCGATCTCAAATCTCCCGTTTTTAAGTAAGATCATTGAAAAAGCAGTTTCTCAACAGCTCAGTTACTTCTTAAAACAGAATAATTGCTACGATGCCTTCCAGTCAGGTTTTAGACAGAACCACAGCACTGAAACCGCTCTGACCAAAGTGTTTAATGACATATGTCTGAATACAGACAGTGGAAAAATGTCAGTCCTAGTTTTACTGGATCTCAGTGCAGCATTTGATACAGTTGACCACAACATATTACTCAAACGACTGGAGAACTGGACAGGTCTTTCAGGAACTGTACTAAACTGGTTCAAAACATACTTAGAAAACAGGAAATACTTTGTATCAATAGGTAACTTCACATCTGAGCAGACAAGTATCACATGTGGAGTTCCCCAAGGTTCCATCTTGGGACCCCTTCTGTTTAACATCTACATGCTCCCACTGGCACAGATTATAAACAACAACAAAATAAACTATCACAGCTATGCAGATGACACACAAATATATATCACAATGTCACCAGGAGACCGAGGCCCTGTACAGGCTCTTGGTAAATGCATTGAGGAAATCAATGACTGGTTGTGCCACAATTTTCTCCAGCTAAACAAAAACAAAACTGAGGTAATAGTCTTTGGCGCCAAAGAAAAACGATTACAGGTCACCAGAGAACTTCAATCTATACATCTAAAAACCACAAACCAGGCGAGAAATTTGGGTGTAGTGATGGATGCAGACCTAAACTTAGAAAAACACATTAAGACAATAACAAAGTCAGCTTACTATCACCTCAAGAATATATCAAGGATAAAAGATCTGATGTCTCAACAGGACCTGGAAAAACTAGTCCATGCATTCATCTTTAGTAGGCTTGATTACTGTAACAGCATCTTTACAGGTCTACCTAAAAAATCAGTCAGACAACTACAGCTCATTCAGAACTCTGCTGCTCGAGTCCTCACTAAGACCAAAAAAGTGGACCACATCAGTCCAGCTCTGAGGTCTTTACACTGGCTGCCTGTCCGTCAGAGGATAGACTTTTAAGTTCTGATGCTGGTCTATAAAGCTCTGAATGGTTTAGGACCAAAATACATCAATGACCTCCTGACCCAGTATGAACCTTCCAGATCCCTCAGGTCATCTGGATCCGGTCTTTTATCAGTTCCCAGAGTCAGAACCAGACACGGAGAAGCTGCATTCAGCTTTTATGCTCCTTATATCTGGAACAAACTCCCAGAAAGCCTCAGATCAGCTGAAACACTCAGTTTATTTAAATCCAGGTTGAAGACTCACCTGTTCTCAGCTGCATTTGAATAAAGCACCAAATCCACACTTTTAAGCTTAAATTTCAAAACTTACATTTAACTACTGATTTTATCTACTGTTCTGATTTTATCTGTTTTGATTTTATATACTGTTTTGTTTGTTTGTTAATTAGTTAGTTAGTTTATTTGCTTGTTTTAATCAATTTTAAATCATGCTTTTTATTTGTTCTTGTTTCTAATGTCTCTGTAAAGCACTTTGAATCACTTTGTTGTTGAATTGTGCTATACAAATAAACTTGCCTTGCCTTGCCTTGCCTAAAGACTTCATGCTGGATCTGCGGCTGCCCGTCTTCACCTTCAGGCACAAATATTGAGTAACAGGTCAAAAATTATGCCTTCCTCACTTTTACGTTTTCACTTTTGGGCTAGTTTGTAAGACTCAAACAGTGACATCTGTACGTTACAAACACCAGCCTTGCTCAGATTAATGACAGACGTTACGTTGTATCAAGTTGAAAATATGTAAGAGTTCCTGCGACGTTTCCTCTCCTATTTGAGTTAATTGAAGTGATTCAAGTTTAAGAACTATTTTGGGGTTTAAGTAAGCATGAGTTAAAGGTGAAGGTGTGTAATGCCTTGCTGGGCAGCGGCACAGATTTATGTACTTTTTCCTGTTATTTTCTCTCCATGTTATGAAGAGAAGTCACTTAAAACATTAGGAAAAAATGGTAAAAATAAAATAAAATATATTTAATTATGGTTCTGGTGATTTTTCTTTTGTATTTGACAAAATTTGACTTGAGGTATCTAATTTTTTAGGCCATTACCCAGCTGCAGCTCTGCGTATCCAGCATGTCAAAGTCAAAGGGGCTGTGTGGAGCACACCAAAGTGCAACACTCATTGCTTTAGATTGAAGACACCCCCCTGCAGGGGTGAGGAGGGAGATTTTATTTTTTTTAATAAAGAGTATTTCAGCTTGCCTGTATGTAATAATTAAGAGTAAGATAATTGCATCTTCTTACCAGACATCTATTTTGTGCTGCCTGTTTGCACAGTAGACGGGGAGATACCCAGACCTATCTCTCCCCGCTCACCTACTCCAGCTCTTTTGGTGGGACACTCAGGCATTCCCAAACTACCAAGCCAGCTGAGAGACATAATCTTGTGTGTCCTACGTCTACACCGATATCTCCTCACAGTCTGGCATGCCTGAAACACCAAGGAGGCATCTTAGTGAGATGTTGAGCCACTTTAGCTGGCCCCTGCCAATGTTGAGGAGTAGCAGCTCTATTTCGTTTCAAAGAACTGAGCTTCTTACTTTATCTCACTCTATCCGTCAAAGAGCCCAGCACAAAGCTTATTTCTGCTTTTGGTTTCTGTAGTCTCATTCTTTCAGCCACTGCTGAGATGCAGAGCTCTCTCTTTCCCACTACAGACCTGTTTAATCTCCTGTCGCACCCTACCTCACTTGTAAAAAGACCCTGGAATATCTAAACTTCCCAACCAGAAGTGGGCAGTCCACCCTTTTCCAGCTCAGAACTGTGGCCTTAGATTTGAAGGTTCTAATTCTCATCCCAGTTCCCTCCAGCTTGGCAGCAAACCTCCCTCAGAGCGCGCTGGAGGTTGTAACTCGATGAAACTAACAGAACCACAATGTCTGCAAAAAGCAGAGACGAGACTTCTGAACCTGAAGCCTGTGAGCTGTGTCTAGAAATGCTGTGCATAAAAAATTAGGAACACAGTCTGTGACAAAGTGCACATTTTCCTTGAACCATATGGTTGTCAGGCACAGACAGAGATGCCTGCTAATTAATGCTAAAAGGAGTTTGCGTGTGCTGATAACTCAGTGTCGATACCATGTCTTCTTTTCAGTCACAAAGACGTTTAAATTAAAGTTGTAGCTCCTTATCTAGATGATCCGTAATCTGTGTATTGTTCTTTATTCATTAACCTTGTAGCAGTAGCTGACTGTAAATCAGGCCACCTACGATTAGCTATCTATTAGGAGTGGACTTTGTATTAAAACAGATTCATACTAAAAAAACAGAGCAGGAAAAAGTTTCTCAGGTGTGCAAAATGTTCCACCCCCATGAGTCTGACAGCATTTGTATGTGCTCTGTCGAACTGTCAGAAAAGCATGTCAGTAACTGATAAAAAGAAATGATAAAGATAGAGACATGTGACTCAGATCATTTAGACAATTCCTGAGGGACGCTTGCACAGAGACACAAATTATTAAAGGAGACCGGGAAGGAATGCTGCTGTGGTTAAGTTAAATGATGCTGAAAAAACCCACTAGCTTACTGACTCCTGGAGACAAAACACTTGGCCAGGTGATTGTGGCTCTGATAGCTCGCGTGTGTCTCACCCTGTGCAGGGAGATAAAACCTGGAGCGTTTATATGCTCACTGGTGTGAGTTTGGCACAGCTCCCGAGTACGAGCACTGAAGTATTGATAAGAGTTTGGATGAACAATTCTGATTCATTTTGTCATAGCTGACCTTTTCTAATTCCAATCAGACCCCAATAATGACGAGTCTGTTTCAACACCAGTTGCCTCAAGGTACTTTTTTATTGTCAGTTAAAGTCAGAGAAAACAGAGAAAACCCCCAACTGTCCTCCTTTGAGTAAGCACTTGGTGACAGAGGGAAGGGAAAATCCTTTTTAACAGGAAGAAAACTGAAAAACAGCAAAACCAGGCTGTGGTGAGCCAGAGATTAATAATAACTAATGATTAAATGCAGAGAGGTTTATAAACACATTAAAAAAAGGGGAGATCCCCTCAACCTGCAGCTTTTGAGGTCCTTAAAACCCATTGAAGTAAAGCTCAAGGTTTACAATTTAGTCACATTTTGTTTAATTGATTGTGTTGGTGTCCAGAGGGACAGCTACATTAAAAGTGTGTCATTGTCCAAAAAGTTATAGACCTGAGATTATTACTGAGATTTGGATGTTTGAGTGAAATGTTTGTAGCTGAAGGACTCTGTGCTTTTAAAGCTGACTCAGGTAATCTCAGGATTAATGCCTCTGAAATCAAAATTATTGTAAGCTTACCACGTGCTCCTCGCTGGGTGCACAAGTCTCTCTGTAGGATAATACGCTTTCTTTCTGTTATTAATCTGAGATTTCTTGGTTGTTTTAAGTTTGGACCACTGAGTCTGGAAGACAAATTGATTGATTAGATGATTATTCAGTTACTGAATTTCATCTCGGTATACAGGGAACAAACAGATATGCATCTTGTCTAAGATTATGTGTTATTAGCTTGGTGAAGAACTCTTGGTATGCTCGGTGGTTCAGATCTGTGCAGCAGGAACAGCTTTAGCTTTTTGCTGGTTTTTCCTCTCCCACAGGGGCAAACTGGGACCAGCTATCAGAATCCACTATAACCACTAAGTGGGTCAAGCAGCAGCAGCAGTAGTATCTACTCATCCTGTGTATTATGTATGTTGCCAATCTGGATTAGTCATCTGCTTACCCGCTTACACGCATACCCTCCCTACTTAAATAAAAACAGCTTTTAATAACATATGAGAAGCAGGTTAATGTGAAATTAAAAATATACGGTGTCAGTGCACATGCAGTCTCTGTTTCCAGGGTTTAGTATTCTCCTCGGCTGTTTCTGCTCAGCCAAAAATCGACTTTTTCTTTCCTGCTGTGTGCTGTTGTTGAAACATCAGGCGCAGTGGTGCCCAGTGGAAACAGCCTTATTGCCCATAGCTGGCAGTCTGAGTGGTCTGTGTGTCAGGAGCTAATCTCTTAATCCTCTACTATGAGTATAATAATTGAGTTGGCTGGTGTCAGGAGGGCTGACATGTAGTAATTCATAGCCTGATGTTTCGACTTGTCACACGACTCTGGAGTGACCACAGAGTTGATATCAGCTCGTATTTGTCTTTAATTGCAGTTGTCTGGTTCAGTCACACTAATTGTGTAATGTCTTTATGTAAGAGTGCTGTGTCTGTGTAGTTGTCTCCTGTTTCAAAGTCTCAGGAGGTGATTTAGTGTTTAATAGAGCTGTTTGTCAGGGGAAGTGAGGTACTTCCTCTTTATTGTAAAGCTGATAGAGGTCAAAGATCTGTGTGATGCTGGAGCTTTTAGGCCGGCGTTTTGTGTTAAGTAACATCAGTGTTTCCCACAGATTTGGGCTCAGGGACGTGAGGTTGTGGCTAAAGACAAGTACACCCTATTTTGAGAAGATTTTATGTATATTTTTCCTACAGGGATTAAGAGGGTAAGTGTAGTAGCAGCCAGGTGCTGTTATTTAAATGCACTGTGTTAATGCACCGCGAAGCAACTGCTGCTGCACGTCAGACTAGGAACGGTTATAAAGCTGTTTCTCGAGTTAACATTCAGCAAATTCATCCCAAGGTCAGACCATGCAATGCTCAGAGAAACTGCAAAAAACCCAAGAGCTGTACATGCCTCAGCATGTTAACGATAATGACAATTAGAATAAGACTGAGCCAGTCCCTGTTTGGAACAACCGTTCCAAACAGGCCAGGTGAAGATTTCTTGTCTCTAAAAAGAACATGGCAGCACAGCTTAGGTTTGCAAAGCTGCATCTGGGAAAACCAAAAGACTTCTTTAAAAATCTCCTTTGGACAGATGAGACCGGAGTGGAGACGTCTGGCTGCGATGCACAAAACCAAACTTAGCATATCAGCGCAAACACCTCATACTTACTGACAGTCACTGAGTCGACCGTGAACTCCTTCGTATACCAAAGTATTCTAGATTCAAATGTGAGGCCATCTGTTTGACAGCTAAAGCTAAATCGGATCACCTGACAGGACAATGATCCCAAGCACAGAAGCAAATCTGCAACTGAATGGCCGAAAAGAAGAGAAACAAGGTGCTGCAATGGTCCCGTCAAAGTCCAGACCTCCTCCTGACTGATATGCAGAGAGCTGTGCATGGACGAATGCCTGCAGACCTGCGCTTGTATTTAATAATTATAGAACCTGCTGAGGACCAAAATGGTTTTCCTATTATGCTCTGACTAGAATTACAAGACTACGTATTTTCTTTTTACAGTGACGACAACCAAATTTTCATACATTCGTTTCCCTGAAATTAAGTATTAAATATTAATTGCAACAACTACATAATTTGATCCAGTACATTCTCAATCTAGTGTTTTGTGTCTGAGGGGAGCTTTTTCCCCCCCGTTACTGTCTCTCTGCTGTAATTAGTGCATGTAACAGTATTATCAGTATTGGTGTTACAGTGAGGATGAGTAATAATAAGCATCACTGTGTGTGTGCTTCTCTGCAGGACCAAGTCTTTTATATTCTCTGGCCTGTACGCTGCGATCGTATTTGGAGGGCAGCACTTCATGAGGGAAAGGCAAAGACTGAACCTACGTCGCCCGCTGGTGTTGTGGTCACTCAGTCTGGCCATTTTCAGGTGAGTGACTCTCAAGGTCGATGCAGCTGAGACGGCTGACGTGACCTTAACGCTCAGTCAAGCAAACATTTAGAGTCGAGTGTTTCAGAGAAAAGTTGTTTGGTATTTTTTCTCTGAAGGTCCTTTTCCTTTCTGGGTAAACAGGAACGTGAACTGAAAGAGGGATAGTCAAAGAAGGAACGTGTTCTGAGTGTTTGTTTGAGAAGCCACAACCAGTCTGATAACAGCTGTCACCTCAAGGTTCAATGCAAGATTTAAAGCAGTACTTCAAGAACACTATAGACATTTCACTCACTAAGAGTCCTGATGTCCATCTGCACATGGTATCTGGGGGGTGGAATCTAAAACTTCTTGGGGCTGACCTAAAAAACTGGTTTACATTTTTGCCAATCTCCTGTTTGAGATCATCTTCTCTGAGATTTCAGAGCAGCTGCATTTTCAAAATAGGACATTCCACTCGAGTTGCAGTTTCACCACAAACCTCAAATCTGAGCAGAGAGCAACCTCAGGATCCTTGCTGTTGATAAGAGCCAGATTTTTGGCATTTTTCACCTATAGGTAGTGGGAGTTTATGTCCCTGCTGCTTTATCTTCTTGAATCAAGTTGAAAGATCTCCATTTTGACACGCTGAAGGAGATCGGGGCTTCTACAAAGCAATCTTTAAAAAAAGCATCTGCAGTAGAATACCTGAGAAGATTATCTAGAGCAGGACATCAGCCAAACTCCAAACAGGTTTCTGTTTATCTACTCCTTCAGTTACCAACTATCAATCTAATTTACTGATTTGTTTATGAAGATCTAGACTGTGGTATTCCCCCAGAGAAGCGTGCTGTTTTTATAAAAACTAAAATCCTGCTGCTGTCACTTAAAGGCCTTAAGCTGAGTTTGTCAAACCCACCAGAGCCTGCAAGGATCCACGTGGCAGGTGTGCAGGACTTTAATCTTAATCCCAGTGCTGTGGGTATATCCTGCTCCTTTCAGCCTTAGCTGTCCGCACACAGGACGCGACGGTGTTAGTGTAGGTAGTTTTTGCTTTTTACTACATCCACCCTGTTAACTCTATTGTCCTTTAAAGGATAAGTTTGTTTTTTATTACTGGTATATATTTTTTTAACCTCGGAGACGTGTGCCAGAATGATGACACAACATCGTGCACGCTTTGTTGCTTTGCTGTCTTGGTGCTAATTAACAGATATCAGTGCAATCCACATGTAAACCCCCAGCTTTAGCTGACAGTTTAGCACTAAACTATCGCTAATGAGCTATGAGGCTACTATAGCTGGGCTGCCAGCAGAAGCACAAGAGCTTAAAACTTAGACCTTAACCCTTATTTTCTGACTAATTTAACTACTGATGAAATATTTCCGATGCAATTAGGTGGAGGTAAAGCTGTTTATGGAGACTTAACCTCAACAAGCCAGTTGCCAAGCGCTCAAAATATATTCATGATGGAACAAAAAAAGAAAGTACTTCCTCTTAGGCTAATGTGCAGTGGGCCGCACAAGGTTTTCAGATTTAGAATCAGGGTTTTTTTCACTGCTATTTATTCATTCATCATATAGTTACTATTACAGTTGCATGGAAACAGGGCAGTTCATTTACTAGTTGAAGGCTTCTCCAACTGATATATTGAAGAGTCTTTGGGCAAAAAGAGTTTAAAAGTGCTTTTTGAATGAGCGACTGTGGCTTAGTTTAAAAGGACTGTAAGAGTAGCAGAGTGCTATAGTTATAAACAGGCATCCATACACTACATACACCATCGTTTTATGTCTGATACTCTGAAAAGGATTGAGCATAATCCCCATCAAACTCACAGTTTGGTCCTGTTTGACCTGCATTTGATTTGTGTCAGATCGAAGGCCGGTACGACGATCAGTCATCAGAGAAAATGACACAGGCTGGCTCCCTGTTGACTGCGATCCGGTTTGCAATTGTTGGAACATCAGATAAAAGCACAGGGAGTCTCTAAGGTGTGTTTAAGATGGTCTGACTGAGATTACCTATGAAATCTCCACATCAGTGTTGCACCAATGTGCAAGTTGCTCTTTGCCATCAGTGTAATGTCAATAAACCTTTTGACATCAAGCCTTTATGGCTGCACTGTAGCAGTGATCTCTGCAGCTCAGTTATGGTTTCTTTTTTTTTATTATTATTATTTTATGACAAACAGTAAGATGGATTATAAAAATGCTGCTTTCAATGCTTCATTTGTCCACAGGAGGCATGGCAGAATGATTACACTTTAACACATCAGGGCTGCCAGTTGAGACCATCCCTGTTTTTACTATAAGGATGAGAAAACAGACTCTGTTCTAGGAAAGTGGTGACAAATATGAAACCAGTAGAGCAACATAATTTACTAAAAGAAGTGGCTGAGCCTCTGTGATCCTAGCTGTTGGCTAATATGTCCTTGTTGTGTTTCCTCTGCAGCATCGTAGGAGCGGTCAGGACCGGAGCTTACATGCTGCACGTCCTCACAAACGACGGCTTCAAACAGTCGGTGTGTGACAACAGCTTCTACAGCTCTCCCCTCACCAAGTTCTGGGCCTACGCCTTTGCCCTCAGCAAGGCCCCCGAGCTGGGTGAGACTTCATCTGATCTCATAAATGTCAGAATATTACTCACATGAATGAAGCACATACTGAAATCTAACCTATTCAAAGACCACCAGCTGTAGATTCCTTATTTCTTTGTTATTGGATTAAGGTGAAGCAGGACCTGTTTACACTATAGGAGCTCCACGCAACTCAGAAAAAACTGTTTTAATCATATTAAGGGTGGGGGTGTTAGCATTAGCTAAAACCATGATGAGGCATAAAGTGCTGTGCAAAAGTCTTGATCCACCCCTCATCTCTTTGTATTTTGCTTCTAAGGAGCCAGACTTTCTTGTAATGTTTTTTTTAAAAAAGGTCTTAATCAGTACTTTCTGAAGGTCTCTCAAAGCTTTTCTTTGGTTCTGTCCTTAACACTGACCTATGAATCATTTAAATATAAATGCATATAACTCAAGGGATGAACCTTATTTTGTTTCTTGACACGTTGTTACTACTAACCGTGCAAAACCACGTAGTTTGTTCCCATTTAATTAGGTGAGTCTGTGCAAAATGCAAAGGTAACAGTTTATTTGCAACAACAATTTGATTCCCAAAGAGCTGTTAGCTGAAAACTTGGCAATTTTTTCAGCATGATGTGCAGTAAAAAAGATCAGTGAGAACAGGTCTGATGGAGCGATGACATGAGTGTCTACAGCCATCTGTAAAGCACGGTGGAGGCTCTGTCATGGTTTAGAGCTGCATTTCAGTGAGTGGTGTGGATTTTTTTTCAAAATTAATGTAACTGTGAACACAAGAATATTAAGTCAGAGCTTCACCCACCATGCAGTACTGCCTGCAACACATCTGATCGGCAGCAGCTGCTTCTTTCAATAAAAGATGATCCCAAACACGCTGCCACTAAAGTAAAAGTTTACCTGAATTTAAAAAAACAACAACAACACACATACAGTGGCAGTCATCGGTCATGGATCGTACCAGATAAGTTATTGTTATAGTTGTGCAAACCTTTCTATTTCCATGTATGTTTGCACGTTTCACCTGCCTTCCTCGCAGAATGTTAAGAAATGAGGGTTGGTGCAAGACTTGTACGCACTGAAAACGTGTAAAAGTGTAAATGTGTTGGATGTTTTTCAGTCTTTGTTCCAAAAGGATCTAAATTCAAACTGGATGTTTTTTCTTGCTCAGCTACTTTAAGAATGAAATGATTTGCTCAGTGTAGATTAAAGTGTGCGCCACTGTGCAGTAAATCCATCAGGAGGTGATTCCCTTAAGAGCTGAAATGGAGGCAGATGCTGAGCTGGCAAGAAAAGTCCATTAGCGCACAGCTGATAATGTACAAGCAATGTTTCCTCTGCTGCAGACAGGAAGGATACGTCTTCTTCCTACTGCAGGATAAGGACTCTTTATAGAGACTCAAATGAGCTTTAAATTAGAAATACAGGTTGTTCTGTTTTATAACAACTTCATGGGATTCACCAGAATCTGTATTTGTACTTATCAAAGTAAGCTTTGTGAGGAGGTTTGTCTGTGTAAGCTAAACCCTTTTATTTGTTAAATCCACCTGAAAGATCAAACATAAACCCACAAATCTGTGATGGATGTTCACGAAGCTGTAAGCTAACTGCTTGTGCTGCCTTGTTGAAGGTTTCTGTGCTCCTCCTGTACCTGTAAGGCCATCATAAAATTTAGTACACCCCCCCCTTCAAACACTGTAAGTGAAGTCAGGCTTTATTGGAGCTGCGTTAAACTTGATACACAGTCAGGTCCTGTCAGGTATTTCACTTTTTCTGTAGGTTTTTAAAAAATATTTTTCCTGCTCTCACACAGCAATTTTCCATCTTTTGTGATAACTAAAGTACATCTGGTGTTATTAATCATGACTCAGTTGCTGAGGGGTTGAGGTTTGGTGCTCGGGTGCGGTTTTATTTAAACGATTTCCTCTCTGCCGCCTCTCTCAGGAGACACCGTGTTCATCGTCCTGCGGAAACAGCGCCTCATCTTTCTGCACTGGTACCACCACATCACCGTGCTGCTTTACTCCTGGTACACCTACAAGGATCAGCTGGCGGGCGGCGGCTGGTTCATGACTATGAACTACATGGTTCACTCTGTCATGTACACGTACTACGCCGCCCGAGCGGCCGGCCTGCAGGTGCCGCGTCCCTTCGCCATGGTCATCACGGCCTTGCAGATCCTGCAGATGGTGATGGGCCTGGCCGTGCAGGGCCTCGTGTACCACTGGATGCACGAGTTGCGCTGTCCGTCTCACCAGGACAACATCGTTTGGGGCTCTCTCTTGTACCTCAGCTACTTGATCCTTTTTGCCTACTTCTTCTACAACACCTACCTCAAAGGCTCCCCCAGGGACAAAGGGTCCAAGAAAGAGTAGCGCGCCTCCCTGTGCTCGGGGTCGTATTAAAGGCTCTGAACATCCTCCTCTTCTGACTGCAGCTCAGAGAGGAGGATGATTTGGAGCATTTTAATGTGATCTCACGATGAAAGTGAGGAGATTGAGGGGCATTTCCGTAACTGTGTTTGACTAAAAATAGCGCTGTCATCATTTAAACGATTGCCTTGTTTACTTAAACTCCTTTATCTAAAAACAGCCATATGAGGGCCAAATACTGTCAGAGGCAACTGACACTTGTTCCTGTGTTTTTAAAGAAGTCATTGATTTATATGTAATTAATTTTACTTTAATTGAGTGAGGAAATGGTTTGTTTAGCTCTAGTTAGCTTAGCATAAAGGCTGGAAGCAGACTTTCCTTTCCCTGGAAAACTGACTTATTTAAACTCTGCATCTTTCTGTTTAACCTGCAAATTAACAAAAACATAAAAGCAACAGATTCTTGACTCCAGCTCTAACAAACATCTTTTACAGACGGGATCCTGTTAAAGCGTTTACACACCGCCTGCTCACTGTCTTTATGCTCGACTAGGATAAACAATCTGCACCAAATGTTGAACTAGCCCTTTAAAAGTGACACCGGGGGCAGGTACTAATCTGATGCCGTAAAAATGAGCATCACGTGGCGCCTGCAGGTGCAGAAACTGTAACACCTGTGTCCACCTGTGCAGGTTAGCAGGTAACAGGGAGTGAAGACTAATGCACTAAATGGCAGAGGAATGTTTTCCTGCACGTAAACGTGCAGGAAGAAAAGCAATGCAAGTTCAGTTCGGTGTAATTTTTTTAAAATGCTGTCACCTCTTTACCTTCATCTAAAAAGAAAGCCTTCTCTGTCTGCTCCTCTCAGTTGACCTCGCTGGCTTATACCTGCCTCAACTTGTTAGCTTAGGTTGTTTTTTCTGTTTGTTTTTTTTAAGGTGTTGGTTTGAATCCAGGTGAAGTTTGAGTCTGAGAGCACAACAGTAAAGTGACCATATTCTTATAAAACGAACACAGAGGTTAAATTTAGTGTTGCTGCTAATGCCGTCCACAGCGCTGCGTTGCTTTGCTTCACCCTTTACTGCAGGTTATGCACTGACCACTAATAAGTACCTCATGCAACCCAGCTTTCCTCTAACATAGCCAATATTTATAGCCGCTTTCACCACGCGTACACTCTGTAAGACAAGGCCTGAGTGAGGAACGCGTTCCTCAGATGAAAGCCGTTCCAGCTCAAACAACTGACAGGAAGTGCGTTAAACCAGACGTCCTCCTGTCCCTGTCATTTGGGTTGTTTTCACATGTTTACGCGCTGTACAGTATATGTTTTTTAACGTTTTTAATAAGAGATGACGGGAACGATTCACTGTTGGGACGCAGTTTCCCGAACCTTTTCTTCTGTGCAGCTGTGCGATGGATTTAAAAAGGAGACGTGTAGATGTGATGGAGATGCAGACCTGTAGCTTTAACTCAGAGGTTTAACAAAAACATTCCACTTCTATGGTGCACATTTATTAAAAGCGATAAAAAGCATCTGAAAACTGTTTGAACTGATTCTCTGATTGAGCAGCAGGAGCTAAACCAGAGTGTCTCGTGTGAAGTGTTTAGCAGACAAACAAAAAGGATAAACTGAACATAATGTGACGTAACAGGAGAGGTTTTTGTATCTTGCAACTCCTACGAGGTCCGACCACTACGTTTGCCTTGTTGCCGACACTTGATTCCTGTTTAGTTAGAAGAAAAAGCTTTATTTTGATCCATCCTTTGTGACTTTGCCCTGTGCTCATGTTGGTTTTGGTTATTTATTTTCCTTTTGTGCTTTAAATTATTTGAACAAACTGATACCAAACATACGGCAGATGACGAGGACCAAATTTATGTGGCGATTGCTGCTGACTGTGGTGCTGCTGCACTTTATGACCTGCTGAAGAGGAGGCCACAGGGCGCTGGTGTCTGTTTTTAGATGAGAGGGATGTGTTTTCTTTACGTTTTCCAGCAGGTGTGAGGTTTACTTGGCAGGTGTCACATTAGGAAGCGGGTTGAGTTCAGTTTGCTCCATCCACGCTCGCGCTTACACCGCTTCGGAGGGTGAACGGTGTTCGTGTTTAAAGTTGTGCAGCACATTCTCAAACCACGTCCTGTTTAACGGGCCTGTGCTCGCCACAGAAGCTGCTCGCCCTGGTTGGAAACGTGTGTGCTGAGCGCTGTGGTTTAAAACCTGTGTGGAGACTTTTGACTTGGCGTGACGGAGCTGATTTTGTGTTTGTGTCTGTAGTTGAATTCCGATTGTTCAGGACTTTGTGGATTACAGTTTGTCACGCTGACGCACCTTCTGTGAGAAACGACGTAGTTCTGATAAAAGCACCGTTTTCAGATGCACTTATTGTTTCAGCATCAACCAGTCGTAGTTGTTTTTATGTGATTCAATATAAAGAGCACTGAACACTGTTTGAAACTGCCTGCTTTTTAAAATCTGACACATTGTAACGCTGTTAAAACTTGAACTTGGTGTGCCAAACATGCTTCTGTTTGTTTTCTGTCGTGCTTTACTTTGTTTTGTTGTCTGTGCTTTATGTTTCCTACTGATTTTTACTCCCTGTGGTTTCTACTGGAAAAAGGGCTTCGTGTCGAAACGTTATAATAAAAGTTTCTGTTTGTTGTTTCAGGGGTGAAATATTTTCACTGTGGAGAAGAATATCTGTTTAAATAGAAGACGGACAAACTCGCCACAAACATCAGCTGTTTGATTTAGTTTCCTTTATTAAGATTATCTTAAAAAATATAAAGCACATATTCAAGCCTCTGACAGGCATGTGTGATAAAGCCAGGACTTCAGTCTGATTGTCTTTTATTTTCTTTTTATTGGCACATACATTATAAACATATTTAATTGCTTTTATTTAACTAAACAGCAGCTCTTGAAATTTAAAAGCAATCTTTTGCAAGATTGTTGAGTCTTAATCGTAGACGAGAGCCAAACTCAAGCATACACAGCTTAATGTAAAATGCATTTCTGAGATGGTGATGAGTTCTCAGTGACCTTGACCTCAGGGTGTGACAATTATGTGTGTGAAAGGTTGTAGCGTGAAGCCCTTTGAAGGTCACGGGTCTGAAAAAGTGCCGTATAGATGGCAGTCTCCCATTACTCTGTTATTCAGGCCTGAATGTGGCAACTCAGCGACCGTGAGAGAATTTTTAAAAAAGGTTTGTGTACATGCGACAATGCCTCCCATCACTTTATTGGTCGCAAATAAAATCCCAGAAAGTGCCATAAACAATTGAGGTGTCTGCAACAGCTGTGGGAAAACAACTAAACAAAGATTTAAAGAGATATATACAGAAGATGTGAAATAGAAAATATTTAAGGCTAAAACACATTTCTAATTTTATCATATATAAGGTGAATTCCTTGACCGACGACGTTATTGGAAAACTTCTGAAACTGCTTTTCAATGAAACTTTTATGATGCTCACGCTGTTCCTGTGTATTCGTGTTGGTTTTATTGGCATTGCTAAGAAGGTGATAGTTCAGTTTCATTTATTATTGCGGTCATAGTGCATGTTTAAGGGATGGGAAAAAATGTATAATAGGATTGTGTTAAATTGTAACCATGCATTACAGAGGAAAGGAAATGTTTAAAGAGAGAAAGATAATATATAACATGTCAAATCTAAATATTAGGTCTTAATAATAGATTTTTCAGTTCTAGTCATTAACACGAGCTCTGTAAGAAAAATAAATATGATACAAAATGTACAGAAGTATGTAAACAAGGCTCTCATTATACTCACATTGGACACATATGTGTATTTTCTGTATAAACTGAGTCTAAAGGATAAATTGACTGAAGAGCACACAGTGGCTCTACAGTCTCTGATGATCAGAAGCTGTTAAATCCCCGTGAAGCTTTTAAACTAGAGGAATTTGTCTTGCTGACACAGTTAAACCACACCGGCCCCCTGCAGCTCTGCAGCTCGCAGCACACTGCCCTACAAACGTCCAAGCTGAGCCGAGCGCTCTCTGGGAGGTCGTGGGTTGATGGAAGACAAAGCTCTGCCTGCTCAGCACATTATAGTCTTGTAGCTGTGGGTGGTGACACCAGAGGACCGGGAGGAAAGACACGCAGTGGAGGAGCCGAGAGGGAAAAGCTTTAAACAAGCTCGTCACAGAGGGTTAGGGTCACGACAACAGTGAGATTTTTCTGCGTGAACACCACCAGCTCGTGTTCAGCTCGGCTCTGTGATGGAAAGCAAACTTTTTATGAAACTTACAGAAACGAGTCACATTGTTAGGAGCTGAATGTGAGCAGTGCGCAGAAGAGGGCAATCATCTCAGTACAAACACAAGCTGTTACAGCAGTTTGTGTTTGTGCAGGAGCTCATGAAACATGTAGTGTTTAAAGTAATTAAAGATATCCAGCACATGTTACTGTAATTACACACGACGGACTAACTGTATAATTACATATGTTTTAATCATCGTGTTCATATTTATTAACAACTATAACCTGTAACATGAGATTAGACTGATAAAAATTACCCTGAATGGTTAAATGGGGCATACTTACATGTTTAACCCTTTTTTAAGAACAATAAATAAACTCCTATTTGTAATCGAGTACTTCTGCATGTTAAATAATAAACTCCGTCTGTCTGTCCACGTTTATTTAAATTGCTGTAACAATATAAAACCATCATTTCTTTATTTTCGAGGACTTTCTTCATCCTGACGCTCTGTGGCTGTTATTGCAGTCTTTGGCGCCCTCGTGTGGCAGGAGGCTGTCATTACCGCTTTCTCCACATGTGCTCCAAACAGCGGTGCGTTTGTTTCTTACTACAACACACAATGTAACGAAGAACAGCTGTGCGAACCTCTGCACAGGCGGGCACGCGAAGAAGCACGTGAGGCAGCCTCCAGGTGCCGCCACAAACCTGGTTAATCTGAACTTCATGTGTTTCCTTGTGAGGGTTTGCAGCATTGGTTGCTTGTTTTGTTGGGAAAATGCAGGCATGTGGTTGAGTATTTTCAGTTTTCGTTATATGGGTACAGTATTAATTCAAAATAGGGTCACAGCTCTTTGTTCTTTGTTTCAGGAAGCCTGTGGCTGATTGTTTTTACCATGTAAAAGATGAAAATACGCATCTTCTCTGATTGGCCTTACTTTGCGGCCGATTATTTCACAATAAAGTTTCACCCCACGAGGCGCCTCTTTGGCCCAACCGTAGACCACAGATTTTTCTTGGAACAATCTGCGGAATAACCTTTCTGAGAAAACCCCAGAGCCCCTTCAATTTCATGGCTTTTTAGTAAAATGAAAAGCTTTTATTGAGAAGAGATTCCCTTTTCACTATTGATTCATCTGCAGGGGACCTGCAGGGTGTTTTTAAAAGGGACACACTGATAAACTGTGTTTTCCTACAGCAACCAGCTGCAGATGTTATTTTGTCTTTTTATTTACTTAGCCTCTGTTGGATGACAAGACAAGACAAGACAGACTTGTATTTTTATCGAACTTTTCAGGCACAGAGGCTTCATTTACACTTTTGCCATCCTCTCTCCTTTCATTGTTTCTTTCTATTAAAGCTAACATTACTAATGAATGAAATCTGGACCACGACCCAACCAGTCTGTTCTCCCCGACCCCCCACTGATGTTCCTAATCTGCTGTGAAAATCCGAAGCTGTTGGCTAACCGAGTAACAGGTGTAAAATTTCCCCTTTTAAGGTAAAAACCAGCAGAAATAGGAAGTATGCTTAACTGTATTTACTTAAATTATCCCTATAAATGAATTTCTAAACAAAGCAATGGACGTTTAACAGTTGGTATCGCTTTTATTTCTTTATTATCCATCCATCCATCCATCCATTACTTAGCTGTGTCTACTATTTTGCATGTAGAATTAAAAAAAAAAACTTTGAAGACATTTTCAAGGACAGAAAGTCAAAGCTTCTAAAACCCTGTGATTTGGGGGTTTAACTAAGAGTTACTTTGTTCTGATTAATTTGTGGACATGTCTTAGTTTGTCCCTACAATGTACTTAATCTGGTATTATAAAAGAAGAAATAAGTATATACAGAGAGCCTTTCATCTGACTGAATGAATTTGTTAAAGCATTTGCACAAATATAACCAATAATTATGGACCTATTAAACCTCTGCCAGACTAAAGTGATAAAAGTATTACATCAAACGATTCAACTTTAATTCCTACAGTGTCAACAAGAGTCGCCTCAAACTGGCTTATATTATATATTAGATAGAGAACCCCAACAATTATTTACGAGTAGCATTTGGCGACACTGTCTTTTCACAGGAAGAGACCTCTAACAGAACCAGAACTGGAAGGGACAGCGAAGAGAAGAGAAAAAACAAAAAACATAGCGAAAGTGGACAAAAGTTAAAGACACGCAGCAGATGAATGTAAACAAAGTTGAACTCTGATCAGCTGATCTCACTGCCAGCTCAGCTCAGATCTCATATATGGTGCATTTCTTAAGCTGCTTTAACCTTCTCACAGTTGCTGTGCGTCAGCGAGCCACTTTGCAACCCACCTCCACTCGACCTCCTCCTTTCCTGCTCTCAGACCTCCCCCACTGCCGTTCATACACCAAAATAGTTAAGTAACATATAAACAACTGACTGGTAGAAAAGTTCCTATTTTTTTTTACTTTCTCCTATAAAAATGTCTATTTTTATAGAAAAATAAATCTCTGTGAATTAACCAGAACTTTATGTTTTATATTCGTACAGGACAGTCGGGCCAGTGAGCTCACCAGCGCTTTTTCTGTATTTTGACTAATTTTATTTATAGAAAAATCACGACATGCTGTTGAAATTACACTTTTAATCTCAGGGATTGCTGTTATAGATACACTAATTTATTTCTTTACACTGACAGAAAGGGGAGTTTCAGTGGCGCCCCACTCAGAATCAAAGTGGGCTGTTTGTGCTCTACCGTGTAAAATGAGTTTGACATCCATGGTTAGATCAAAGTTGTAACACAAGGTCTAAATTTCTGCAGATACAAGTATTAGTTTTGAACTCAATTTAGTAAAACGTGGAATTAAACTATGATTTTCCCCCTGTTTTCTTGTTATGAAATATATTATAGTGGTTGTAATGGCAGAAGA
Source organism: Aulonocara stuartgranti (assembly GCF_965226115.1). Lineage (NCBI taxonomy): Eukaryota > Metazoa > Chordata > Actinopteri > Cichliformes > Cichlidae > Aulonocara > Aulonocara stuartgranti. The sequence goes on along the minus strand of NC_138959.1, from coordinate 4,511,635 downwards.
AAGTTGTGAGACGTCATTTTATTTGACTTTTTCGGATTTCTATGGATAATTTTTCAAGTCTTTAGCTCTCAAATGCTCATTTCAATAAGAGGTTTAGAGAGGTGGAACTTCTTAAAGCTCATTCAACCTGACAGTAACTTTTTCTCATACATTCAGGTTTTCCCAGTGAAACATCTGGAACAAACTTGGCAGAATCCTGACTAAACTCCGGGCTCAGCAGCCCGGATGTGCAACTTGTCTGACTGCAATCAATTAGTGAAATTAGTTTCCTGGAACACGCAGAAGTCCCGTTTGCCCACCCACACCCGTGTTTTAGACTCAGAAAACATGAAAAATGTGGCAGAGACTTCCCAGAAGCAGTGCGAGCTTTAAAGCAGCGATGACTGTCGGGTTAGAATAACCTTCGCCTCCACCCGCGTGGGTGGGAGGAGCTACCAGTCACCGACTCCAGCTGCTTTCTTCACCTCCCACCACAGCTCAGCGGGCTGCCTCGGGAGCAGGATCGTACCGACGCCACCTCATCCGTCTCCTCTCCCGATCCCGATGAAGTGATACACCTGCAGCCACGTTTGGACGATGAAACATCAGAAACACCAGCTCGGCCTCACTTTTCAGCAACTTTTCCCCGAGTTTGGAGGAGCTGGGAGGAGACGCGGAGACTGAGGAGCCCCCGCTGAGCGGCAGAGGTAGGATCCGAGGACTGAAGCTGTGCATCTCAGGTTGTCATGCATCTAAAGCATGAAGGCCAGCTGATCAAGCTCAGAGGGGTTAATGAGGTCAAATAGACGCACAGCAGGAACACGAATAATCTGAAATTACAGACTAAACTGTGGCAATAATTAAAGATTTTATAATAACTTAAGACTTAATGTTAGTCAGTTTTTATTGCACGTGATTACCTGTAACCTCAACTATTTTATAATTTTATGATGTTTCCCAGACATTTTACTTTAATATAACACAACATGCAGGCTACTTATTTGAAGCATTCCTTATTACAGTCTTAGAAAGGCTGTGTTAAAAAATAACGCACGTGTTGCAGTTTCTGTGTGATTTTTAACAAAACACGCCTAAAATAAAAAAGAAGAAAAAACCCAAAAATGAATTTCAAAATGTCAAAATCTGACTCAGCTTGTGTTTTCAAGTCTAGTTATCATACATTAAATTTTACATTTATCACGTCAGATAAACGAGTTCAAAAACGGTAAAGCTGAACGTTTACAGGCAGATTGAATATAGAATATTTCATGTTTAATGTAGGATTTAATAAGATAATTGCATACTTTGCATGTGAAAATCTGTATTTTCCCCCTTAAAACAGGTGGAAATAAGCCGACACCTGTTATAACTGAGGATGAAGTGTAAAAGTTACTTTTTGGACTCTGTTAAGTGTGAAATTAAAAGAAGCGATGATTTGTAAATCTCATAAAACAATAAGGTGAACCTGAAAGTGATGCCAGCAACATGTTTATCACTGTGCAGCATCCTCTCTTCCTTTAACAACAGCTCATAAACATCTGGAGCAGCTGCTGGGCTCGTGGGAGAGGAATGTTGTCCCGTTCTGGTTTGAAACCTGAATATACTCAGAGCTGAGGGTCCTTCTCCTCTTTGGTCTGGAGGATTTTGATTTGTGTGATCACAGAACATCTTCACACTTTTCCTCAGGTTGTTTTAAATTAGCTTTGGTGATGTTGCTCGAACATGTTTGCTCTTCTACGCACGATCGAGCTTTAACCTGCGTTTGTGTACGGCACAGTGAGCTGAGTTCACAGACAGAGATTTCTGGAAGTGTTCCTGAACCCATCCAGTGATTTCCATGACAGAATCAGGTCTGGTTATGACGCAGTGCCGCCTGAGAGCTGAAGATCACGGCCAGCCACTATTGATTTTTAGCCTTGTCCCCTGCGCACAGAGATTCCTCCAGATTCTTGGAATCAGTCGGTGACATTATGCTCTGTTAGATGTCCCAAATGTTGCTGCCATCAAACTCAAATTAAGCTAACATTTTTCAACATTTTATGTGTTTTCTTTGTTCTGTTGTGAATAAAATATGGCTCTATGGGATTTTCTTTTAACAGTGTCCCAACTTTATAGGAATTGTTTGTGTAACAAGTCACAAAAATAGTAATACTCAAGTTATGTGCTGAGCCCTAAATGTGCATATTTTTTATGAATGACTGGCAGTAATTCACTGAACTCTGTAAAGTTCAAACTTACTGTGCTTAATCTGTGACAGGACGATAACATGTCCAAGGACAGAAACTGTGATACCTCGGCCAAAACATAAATCAGTGTCCTGTATAAAAAGGTTTCAGTTTGGTGTGTGGACTGAGAGCTGCTCTATAGTTTTATATGTTTATTCAGGAAAATAGCCATACAGACAGAAGCAGGACTGCAGGTCTGAGCATTGGCCCGTCGTTTTCACAGGTTACTGTTTGTTTCGCTCTGTGTGGGAAAGCACTGATGTATTTGTGGAGAAAGTGATGAAGGTACAAGTTTGACAGCTCGTCATCTCTGCTGCAGGCCGCTACATCGGACCTGCACGACAGACACAAAACACGTTGTTCAAGATGTAATATTCTCCCCCTTACATCACTGCACATCTCTCACAGATGTCTTGTTTTGTTCAACCGACACTCCAAAATGCAAAAGACGTTCAGCATATGAAACATAAAGTAGGGAAAAGCTACAAACCCTCACTTTTAACATAAGATATACTCTAAAAACTGCGAAACTCCAATCTTACAGCAAACAATAAACGCAGCAGCTTTAGTAAAACAAGAATCGCTTGAGAAATTAAAGTGCAGTATGGCAACACAAAATGCAATCTACTACACACATACCAAGAAAGAAACGAACCCAGTGAGTAAAAATCTAAATGAAAGACAATAAATCATCATGTAAAAAAATGCACGTAATATGGCAAAGAGCTCTAAAGGTTTTATTTGATTGAAACTGAATATAAAGCAGTGCAGGTTTCGGTAAATGTGGAAAAAAAGGACCAAAAATATTGGAAGACAAAAAAGTGGTGTGGTATAGGGAAGTATAGAGGAAAGTTCAGTATAGGAGCTGGAACAGGCGGGAGTTTTATAGATGGATTAAAGAGCTAATTACCAATCAGGAATCCTGATTTCAGGATTTGTGATTGTAATATTTGTACGTTTGTTTTCCCTGACTGATTATGTCTGCGCTCCTTCAGGTCTGTAACGAAGCCCGTGTCCGTTGGTGTCGTTTGCGGCGGAGATCGCCTGGCGTCCGTCATGTCGCCTTGGATGATCCTTCCCGTCAGCCTGCCTGTCTTCATCATCACAGGAATATGGGTGGTGTGAGTACCTCCGAGTAAACAAGCCGCGCAGCAGCATCTGCAGGAGGTTCCCGTGTCTGTTTGTACACTCAAAGTTTAAATATGTATTTAAAGTTCAGCTCTTGAAACACTCACGTAAACATTTACTTCTTTTGGATAAGATTAGGACTCGTTAGGGTAAATACATTCAGCTGCTTCCTCTTTAAATACGAGCCTTGGAATCAATAAGTGTGTAGTGATGAAGGTGATCTTTCTTCCTCTAAAAGACAACTCACGAGTCAAGCTGTCTGCACACGAGTGTGGTCACACATGTTATCTGTTATCCCTGCTGCGGTCACCATGATGTCTACTGACGGTGCAAAGTTCATGCATGTGAAATGTTTTCCTTTTTCGGAAGCCAGAAAAACGCTTAGTCTTCATTTCAGGACTTTGCAGGCGAAGATCGAAGATGTTTTAAAAATCCTCCCCGGCTGGAGTTAATGCTTGTTCCTGCAGGCATGTAAGAACTCCTGAAAAGAGACCCAAGAACCTCTGTTTGTGGTTAACTGCAGTTCCTCTGATAGCCACTAGAGGCAGCCATCAAAGATGAGCCTATCCCAATAGGCTCTCATGTTAAAATGACCAGCATGTTTGCAGACTACTCTGAAAAACTGTTTGTGCTGTCCTGCTAATGACACTTGTAACATGCTTGGATATTTCTTCATAGCTCACCCATTTAAATGCTTTAAGGCTTAAAGTTTGACATTGTTAAGGGTACGGCTGCTGGGCGATAGGTGGATGTCGACATGCAGCCACTAAATTTTGTGTTTTTTGTGCGGTTAATTGTCACAAACCATCCAATAAGTCTGTGCTTCAGTTGTGTCAGTCAAACTCTAGAATTTTATCCATATTTTTAGCACTAAATATACATTTTAACTTTCTCGAAGGTGATGAAAGTTAATCGTTTTTAAAAAAATCTAATCTAAGATTTCATTTCTCTTTAAACAAAACTGCGAAAAGTCCCCCACTAAAAACAAATTTTGCATTTATCTTAAATCATCACTGACCAGAGTCCATTGAATTTAACATTTTTTCACTGTACTTTATTGAGAATTGTTTAGGGAAAACGTACATGTAATCAAATTACTTAAAGTCAGGATTTTGATTTGCAATGTCCTGTTTTGATACTTAAACCAGGATAAAACTGATAAAACCTCATCAAGTAACAGAGCTCCCAGCAAAAAAGCAAATAAAAGCATAAAAAAAGGAACTGTTTCCTTTGATCACCACACACGAGTCCCTGAAGAGACCAGAATACTTTTCTAATACTGGATTCTTGGTGTAACCTTTTAATGAAATGTAATGGTTAGTTGGAGGCTCATTTCTGTGCATGAAAAGGTCAGTCAATAATAATTAATGTATAAAAGTCAATGTAGGATTGTGTAAGTCTATCAAGAGTGGCACAGATGAGTTATTGCTCCTGATAATGATCTCTTGAGGAAAAAAGCTATCCAACATCTGTGCTCCCAGGCTGGATGACCTCTGGATAACGCCTTCTTGCACTTTCTATAGACTAGGATGCTGGGAAACAGCTGATTTCTTTTCCTCTCAAAGTGTGAGAGGATTCAGAGTGTCCTTTGTTAAATGAGTGCGAGAGTTCTTCACGCCGGGCCTCTAAAGCTTGAATCTGTAATCCCCCTCCTCCTGCTGTTTTTTCAGGCACGTCGACACCTGTCTGTTTCTGCCTTTGAATGCTTTGTCAGCTTTTGTCATGACCTAAAAACTCCACAGCTCTGGGCAGCCGTGTGAGGCTTTTTGCGGGAAAACATGAGGAGTTTGAGTTTTACACTTTAACCAAAGCGAAGTAAATTATTTATATCAAGCTGAAATGTGTCACATCTGAAGGGAGAAATGACTTTTCTTTTTTTGCTTTTTCCAAAATGAAATATTTTTGTTTTTTTCTTTAACTCGTTCTTTGTATTAAAATCAGTAATAGGTCACAACTGAGCAACTTGCTCTCCCAAAACATCAGCTAGAGCTGGACTGTCGCATGCTGCACGTTTATTAGGAGGTGGGCAGGGTGGTGGTTTATGCTCATATTTTGACCTCTGCAGTGAATCCATGCACGTGGCCGTTGCCAGCATTCACGCTTGGGCTGATGCATTGTGTGTTAAGTATCTTGTGAGTTTTTTCCCTCATGGGTCAGTTTGTGGTCAGTTTCACTTTTTGTTTTTTTGGCAAAAATGTCCATCAAGTTTTTTCACTTCTTTGTACTTTTCCTCATATCTAGTTTTGGTAATCTCCCTCCATGAATTTACTGACACGTGTGAGTCCTGATGTAGAGGCGATGATTGTTGAACTGGCCGATCACAATAGTCGCAGGCTACGTCTACACTCATCCGGATAAATTTGAAAACGGCATTTTTGTCTAAAAACGCTCCGCTCCACAATATCATTTTCAGTCATTTTCACAGAGTTGTGCGTCCACATTGAAACGGCCGAAAACGCTCATCCGTGAAACGCAAGAAGATTCAACCTGCCTCATTTCTGTCTGCCGTTTATGTCTGTGAAGGTTCTCAGTCATCCAGGTCATCGTAGTCAAAGGAGCTTGCAAAGAAAAGCGTCTGGACTTCTTTAAGTTGCTTGAAGACGTTTCACCTCTCATCCGAGAAGCTTCTTCAGTTCTAAGGTCAAATGGTGGAGAGTCCCAGATTTAAACCTAGTGGGAGTTTCCCCCCACAGAGGGACAAAAGGACCCCCTGATGATCCTCTAATCGCCTGAGCCAAGGTGGGAAACTGGGCGTGGGTCCCAATCAGCCAGAGTTTCGGGTGTGTTCATTGTGAAACCTGGCCCCACCTTATCATGCGAATTCCTGAGGTCAGCTGGCCCAGGATGTGAGTGGGCGTTAAGGCGTCTGGGGAGGAAACTCAAAACTGGATTATAGATGGCAGAGAGTTGGTGTCGTAAACCCCCGCCTCTGTTCAAAGATGGTCGCTCACAGTGGACATAGATGGCTTCTTTCACTCCTCTTTCAAACCATCTGTCCTCTCTGTCCAAAATGTGAACATTGGCATCCTCGAAAGAGTGTCCTTTTGTCCCTCTGTGGGGGGTCACTCCCACTAGGCTTATATCTGTTTGTGGCTCAATATGACTTTATGTCATCCATGAGGGATGCATTTGACATATGTTTCACATATTATAGCCCAACAAGTTACTAGCAGTTTAAATACCAGCAATCAGTTTTTGGCAAATACCGGAAATCAGATTTTGGCAGACGATCACTTTTTGGCACAACACCAGCTCTTTGAAACGTCGCGGCAAAAGGTCGAGGAAAAGCACCAAGTTTTTTAAATGGACTAACAATGAGGCGGAGTTGTTGCTGCGAGTAACACAAAAGTACAAAGTTGCAAAAGCGAGTGAGAGTTAAGGGATTTGAAGAAAAGCTCTCTGGAGCATGTGCAGACTGATATTAATCTTTAATAGGGCTGTCAAAATAGAGAGAAAACAAAACAGCTGCTATATAATGCCCTCTGCTATCTTAGTTTAATTGGTCACAGCTCCAAAAGGCTCCGTTTACACGGTTTTCAAATGTATCTGCTTTGGAGAGCGTTTTCAAAAAGCTCTGTTTTCCTTGAACAAAAATGCCGTCTCAGTGTGGACGGGAGGCCAAAACGGAGAGAAAAAGATGCGTTTTCAAATGAAAACGTATTAGTGTGGACGTGGCTGCAGACTGTGTTGATGTGACATGTGGTTACAGGGAGGAGCACATCAGGTTATGGGGTAGATTATGCTTTCAGGTTTCAAAGGGATTTGCAGGGATCTTCGGGGTAGATTTAACACAGCAGTATGAATCCTGTGAAAGGTGCTTTGGCAGTGCCAACAGAAAGTTACTGGAAGTATGCCATTTCCTGTTTCAACTTCTATTTCAGTGCCACAGCTGTGATTTTCTTTTCCCATTCAGGAGAAGACTGCAGCGAGTCAAGCGTGCCAGAGCACGAGGATCAGTGCTTATAGGAGGTTTGATGACGTTACACTTCATGCAGTGACCGATGCTGCACTGAAAAGAATCTTTGATTAGGTTTACACAGAAAACACAGTTTTCAATTTGGTTTGATTGCTGGTAAAACTTTACCTATTTCCAGGGTGCATGGGGAAGACCAAAAAGATTGACGCTCCAGCAACACTTGTATGTAGAGAAACTTTACTGGTAGACTTGCATGTTTCGGGTGATAGCCATTCACCAGGGTCCCTGCCAAAGACTGAAACACATCGGTCAAACAAAGAGTGCTTTACAAGTGTTCGTATTTCACGTGTTGGCAGTAAGAATCCATCACGTTGTTGCCTGAACTCGATGCATCACAGCACTGAATCCAAAGGTCACCTTCTGTGTGATTTGGCGGCGCTGACAGCTTTGAGAACACTGAAGTATTTGATGGGATGAGAGAGGCGGTGTATCTGAGTCTCTAGTTTAACGGCTCATTCACACCGTGATCTTCACTTTAGTTTACACGGCATGCAGTTTTCAAGTACATGCAGCAGGACTAAAAAAGATGAGTCGTGGGAGGGAGGGAAGTGGATGAGAGTGGACGGCCTCTGTCAGGCCACTCACTCCACATCAACTTTGTAAAGGGCAAATCAATTCTTCTGACCCGAGAATTCCCTCGTTATCAGCGATCAATAAAGACGCTCCAGCGGTCACATGTCTGTTGGCATCTTGCTTTTTTGAGTCCTGTGTATCTGATCTATGGTGCAATATGTCCTCACGGTTGTTTTGAAAGAGGCTAATGGGCCATTTGTGACATATTTCAACCTGAGTGATAGTGCACCACCAACATTATGGTGTGGAATATGGGAGATTTTATGTCCACTGGTTATTTATTTTGGTAACAACCTGTTTTAATTTGTCTGAATGTGGTAAAAATGAGTATTTGTAGAGTTTTTATGCCACACACTTTGAACAAGAAGCACATGTGACTTAATCCATGTATGTCTTTACAGAGGAGAGTGGACACCTTCTGAATCAGGTTAGCCAGGTTACAGTAACACATGCGTAGACTTGTTGTAACTGGCAGTTGTAATGCAACTTCATTAGCAGATTCATGAGTTTGTGCTTAAGTATCATGGTAGAAATGTCAAGCATTTTGCAGGCTTTTGATCTTAAACCTAAGTAGAAAAGAGTTGAAGAGTAAGACTGAAGGGATTTCTGTTGCAGTCTACTTCACAAGGAGCTGGATTGTCATCAGGTTTGAGAGATTGTGGTAAAATAATTGACACAGACAGACTTCCTGGGAGGTCTGCAGCACAAAGCAGAATATATTATTTAGAAGTTAATTCCTAGAAAAATGCACCAATAGCACAAATCTGATAGAGGACTCCACTTCAGCGACTCAGATTAGAGGACTAAAAGTAGAAATGATGGCTTCAAAGGGTCAACTCTGTACAGCTGTTTTATGAAGGTGACTGAAAAAAGAAGAGGCCAAAAATAGAAGAAGGAATCAAAGATTTTAATACTTTTTAATGCTGTAAAGTTGAGCATTTTAACAGGGGAGTCAGCCTCAAGTGGCCATTAGAGGAACTGCAGTTTTTGGTACTTCTGTGTTGGCGTCATCTTTTAGAGTTTTGGTCAACTGCCAGTTATATTTGGAAAGAAACAGCACTTTCAAATTGTTTTCAAGGACTTCTCAGAGGGTTTTGCATTAAAAACCCCCCAAAAACTATCTGGATAGTTTGTGCAAAATCTCTATTTGATAGTTGCCAAACCTTTGTGTGTAAGATCTCCTGGTACAGCCAGACAGAAAGTCGGAGGATCACCGAAACCAGAAGCATTTATCCTCTGGAGGAAATTACTGTCTGTTCAGAATTTTATGGAAATCCAGCATTGAGTTTGAGAGATAGGAGTCTGCACCAAATTGGTGGAGTAAGAGAACATGTGCTTCTAAAATGTACTACTGTGCATTTATGTGTGTGATGAATGATCTCTGTTTGGCTGTTAGGCTCTGCGTGTGTGTGTGTGGAGGTTGTTTTGTGTAAATGACATTTTTTTAAACATCCCTGTGGTGTAACAGTACATGTTAATATGCAGCCGTCCGGCTCGACGCACATGTGTGATGAAGAGGAGCTGTCTCCGTCTCTGAAAACAACCGTGTGGTGATTCATGTGTGTTTTGTTAGTGGAAAACATTATTAGAGCCTGGAGACGTTCGTGTGGTTGGATGTGACAATACTTTCAAATGCTGCAGTACAGCGAGTGAGGCAGAGCTTTGGACATGTTTTGAGAGCAGAGCCAGTGTTATCTCCAGACCGTATCCTGACAGCATGATTGAATCTTCATCATTTTCTGTCTGCCTCTTTAACCGTCTGTTCAGATCTTTGACCAAAGATTTTCTTCTTCTTTGTCTTCACAGATACGCGATGGCCCTCTACAACCAGCACGTCTGCCCTGTGAACAACTGGTACAGCACTCACACACACACAAACACACATATCGGGTTCATTTTAAAGACCATAGTATTGGTCAGCAGTTTAATGTTGCTTCAAAGCACCAAAGAGACACAAGCTGCATCTCCGCATCAGGAATGTTCCCAAAGAGACGAGGAAACTTTTTCCAAATTGTTTCCAGTGCAGTGACCAGAGGTCACTTTCACAGAGATAGATTTTTGACTGTGGATTAGATAAAAAAAAAAGAGTCAGAGATGTCTACACTACACAAAGTGCTTCAGACCTTAAGCAGGATTGTTGCACAATTTCTCAAGACTGCATTCAACTGTTCAGCTCTGCTTGGTTAAACCAGACAATTCAGTTCACTTTCATTTAAAAAGCGCCAAATCAAATCACAAATCATAACAGTCATTTCAAGGTGCTTTATTTTGCAAGGTAAAGACCCTACAATAACAAGCACTTGGGCACAGTGGGAAAGAAAAAAATCCTTTCAACAGGAAGAAAGCTTAAAGATGCTAAAAACATTGTGACGTATGTACAAAAACATGTTAACTAATGAGTCCACTTGCAAAGCATCACCACTTAAACCAGAAGTTGAGATTTCTCTTCTTCAGTGGCCTTTAATATAGATCACAGTGGGAAATATCAGGGCTCCTTGAGTGAAAATGCAGCTTCAGAGATAAATAGAGTGAATCTTGGAGTTATATTTACAAACTAAAACTCCAGGGATGATAACAGTGATTTTCCTTATTTGCTGAATGAGTGAAGCAGCAAGTGTTGGATAACATTTTCATCATATCAGATTAGAAGTTGATAAGTTCTCTGAGTGTTTGTAAAAAACAAAATCAGCCAAATCAAATAATGAGGGTTAAAGAGTCACTCTGTGTGTTTACCTGTAAATAGGAGCGTGTCCTTAACAAATAAAAACACATAAAACAGACTTTCTCTCAAGCTGTGTTCGGGGTTTGCTTGTTCTCCACGAGTACTCTGGCTTCCTCCCACAGTCCAAAGACATAGAGTGGGGTTAGGTTAACTGGTGATTTTAAATTGCACATAGGTGTGAATGGTCGTCTGTCTCTAAGTGTTACACTCTGACCAGTCTAGGGTGTACCCTGCTTCTCAACATATGGCCACTGGGATATTGGGACCACATATCTCCATAGTGCTGTATCTGCACATATATGTCGATTTAGGCCCTGTCTACATGCATATACAGGTATTTTAGTAAATACAGGTATATATTTATAGATAAAATGTTACAAACCCAGTTTTTAACATTTGTAATGCAGGAATGTAGTTTGCTATTTTGCATTTGAGTTAAATGAGACATCGGTTTGAGTCACTTGCATACAAATGGAGAATAGAAATCAAAATAAAAACAAAGTATGCAGCTGAACATTAACTGTGTTACATAAAAGACCTTTCACCTGAAAACATTTTGGGTTAATTTTCTACCGTCATTTGCGTACAGTAAGAGCGCTATCATGCCAAACGTGTCGCAGCTGATGCTCAACCATTAACAGAGTTTTCAACACGTTTGGTCACTTCAGTTTCCCTGAATTGACATTGATCTCGTGTGAAACACTAAGATCACATTTTTACTCAACCTTTTTTACTGGGAGTTAGACAACCTACATTTCGATGATCCCATGTAAGCAGTACTTGGCGACAGTGGAGAAGAAGAACTCACTTTTAACAGGAACAAACCTCCTGCAGATTCAGGCCACAAACAGCAAACGTCAGTCAATAAACATAATGACATAAAGTAGTGGAATGGAAACACATGGAGACTAAAAAGATGAGAGTGGAGAAGAAGTGCGTGGCATCATGGGAAATCCCCCAGCAGTGTGGGCCCATAACAGCAATACTCCGGAGTCACCTGATCAAGCCCATCTCGGATAGGTGGGGGACACAGTGTACAGGTTGCCATTGTATTGCTGAACCAACACACAGAGACAGATGACCAATCACATTCAGCTAACCGCACTAACTGCATGTCTCTGGACTGTGGGTGGAAGCTGGAACCTGTAGCGAACTCACGCATCCATGCAGAAAGGTCCCGGCTAGGTGGTGCATTCGAACCCCAACACCAGTGACCATGCTGTCCCAAGTCTGAAGCATAATCCTAAAAAAGGAGATGGGGCTGATAGTTGAAGGCCTCCCATCCTACTTTAAGAAATTCGAGCAACCGCAAGAAATTCGGCGCTCTGAGAGATAACGATTGTTCCGAACACTGAATCATGTTGAATAACTGAAATAAATGGATGCACATGTGTGTTTTTCTAGGGTTTACAATGAGTCCTGTGTGGAGCCGCTTCCATTACAGAGGGGACCTGTACTGTGTTGCACCCTGGACAACATACCACTCATCAGGTCAGTGAGCCCACCTCTGCGGGTGTTACAGGTGGACTTTAATTTCCATGCTAAGATAAGATAAGATAAGATAAGATAAGATAAGATAAGATAACCTTTATTAGTCCCACACGTGGGAAATTTGTTTTGTCACAGCAGGAGTGGACAGTGCAAAAGTTATGAGGCAAAAATTAGAATACAATAAGAATAAATACAGTACACAACTGTACAGAATAGAATAAAATAATATACTATATACAGTAGAATAAAATAAAATAAATATACAATAAGATAAAAATAGAATACAAATACAAATACTATATACAACTGAGTAAAAATACAACGATGACAGAAAGGATTATTGCACTTAGTATTATTGCATATGTATGGATGTGTGTGCTTGATCAGTTAAAGTCTTTATTATGGAGTCTGACAGCAGTGGGGAGGAAAGACCTGCGAAATCTCTCCGTCCCACACCGTGGGTGCCGCAGTCTCCCACTGAAGGAGCTGCTCAGTGCTGTCACAGTCTGCTGCATGGGGTGGGAGATGTTGTCCAACAGGGATGACAGCTTAGCCGCCGTTCTCCTGTCACTCACCACCTCCACTGGGTCCAGAGGGCATCCTAGAACAGAGCTGGCTGCTGCTGCTGTGTGCTTACCTGCTAAACTCCTGGTTTCTTGTAGCATTTGGGAACTTCAAAGAACAGAACGGCTGCACGTTGCAGTCATTCCTGCCCTATCCTTCATTAAACCACAAAGAGGAAGCAGACTGACGGTCCTAGTTCTGCTTTTGCAGTAATAACAATTTCACTGAAACACAAAAAAAGTTATGCTGTACACATGATCTGACCACAGATGTCAGATGATGTGACACAGCAAACCGCCCTGCTGTGGTCAGTGGTTTATTTTCGAGGTTGGCTGCTTTTGTTCAGTTGGAGCAAGCACGTGCTTGATTTTTGGTCCTTTTCTAAAAAAAGAAACAAAATTTTCCTGTTTTACTAAAACTACTAATTGAAATAACACAAGAAAAGCTGCAAAAGGAAGAAGACAGTCTGAGACTCTTTGTGTTGTCATTTTTAAAACACACCAGCAGAAATGTGGAGCCACGGACATCAAACAAAGTCTTCAGAAAGTCGTTGAACTCACAGAATATATTTATGCAAGCCAAATATCAAAGTGTCAGAGCTGGAAAAACAAAGTTTCATCATGATAGATAAGGCAGAGGAAATGCTACTGCATGACTGTTTTAAAGTGCAGGTAAAGAGGCTTTTATAGGACATGAACCAATAAATCCAAGGTAGTTTTTTATTTTGGGGATTAAATTAAAGCAAACTCACATCTAGCCCTCAGTGTAAGCTCATTGACCCAATTTAAGCATCTGACATCCATGAAATAGGGACTAACAAGCTACGAAAGTTCAGAGTTTAAAAACCTGCCTGCTTCAACCTGTAAATCCTTGTGAACTGTCAGGAATCCACGAGATCTGCAGCTGTTCATGGGGCTGAAAATCAGTTTTTGTTTCCATGCAGCGTTACAAACATCAGCTGAAACTGTTGCTTTAGGGTTTGCAAGTCTTACATGTAGCTCCAGAAAGTGATGTCGCCCGCTTCTTTAACTAATCCGGTTTCAGATAAACTGCAGTGATATTTGGCGAGCAGCTGCAGTGAAGATCGTGATCTTAGATAAGTCCGCACTTGCCCGAGCGAGGCTCCTCCTCACCTCTGCAGAAAGAAAGGCTTTTGTTAAGTGCTTCACAAGTCTTATGTTCCCCCCACAAAAACATCCAGGGTGCTGAATAAGTGTTGCTGACAAGATCAAAATCTAATCGGCTTATTGTGTCTAGATGGGAAAATGTTTTGGATGCTTTTGAGCTGGAGATACAGATGTGTGTCCTTCTTTCTGACCTCCCACAAAGACTCTATATTTATAGAAAAAATGCTGGCAGGTTTTTAGTATCACAGAGCAGCTAAGCACACAAATATGGGTTTTCCAGTTGTGCACAGTAAAAAAAAAAAGTAAAATATGGAGAAGGGGGTATATGACAGCAAGCACAGGGGGTCGTAGTTTGAGTACAGCCCTTACTAACCACCCTCCTCTCGTCTGTGTTTCCATTGTAGTAAATGTGGAACTCTGCCACCTGAAAGCTGCTTTTTCAGCCTCATATGCAGCACCGGATCCTTTATGGGTAAGAACCAGGATGGTTTTGGTCTACAAATATTCAGCTTTTATAGTATTTTTTCTTTTTTTACTCTCGTACATATTTACCCAACATCTTGGTCGAACAGGACTTGTTTTTTCAGCTGGAGAGGCTCCGGCCAACTTTCTGTTCCCCAGAATCCACGGCCAGCTCTGGCCTCAGCCCTCAATCTGAGAGAAAACTTCAATCTAGGCCATCGATACTGCTTTTTTCTGAATAAAATGACCCACAAGCATTCACCCTCTGACCATACGGACAGCTACTCTGTGTGCCAAAAGCATTGATTTTCTGTGGTTTGCTCAGGGTTCGTTGCCCGGTGTGCAGAGGGTATATTGGCTCTTTTTCTATATTTGCTTTAAAAATGTTTGCCAGGATTCTGATAATGTACACTCAGGGAATTCACCCTGATCAACTTTTTGGAAATGCATAAATGGAAGTTTGCCTCAAAGGAATGCAGTTCTTTCCAGATTTGAAAGCGACTGTAGGAGCCTCAGTCAGACACAATTTCCTGGTGTTGGGAGCTTCCTGTGATCCAACGTGAACTCACACACATTTTGCAGTATATTGTCAACCCTTTGACCCGAGTGTCCTGGACTGAAGCTGCCTATTTGCTCTCTATACAGAGCCATTTATTTAAGGTGACCTCTCCCCTATGAACACCAGGTTCATGCTGCTTTTCTGAGAAAATGCTGGAATTTGGGCAAGTTTAAAAACCTGTTAACCCGTTCCAGCTCAGGCTTTTTCCCTGAACCAGATTTATCTCAGAACTTGGCTGTTAACACACAGTCACTGTTTTTCCATCCATGGGGCACAAAAGTTTTTCAGGGCTTCATCTTGGTGTTTTTTCATTGTGGCAAAAGACACGAAAATCAGAGAAAATAGTCTGAAACAGCGACAAAGACTTGAGAAAAATAAGCTTTAGAGCTTAATAGAAAACTTTACTTCTCTTGTTTTTCGCTCTCTTGCTTTTGTCACTTTCTATTTCATTAGACCACAGATGCCTGATACGTAGCTCTCAAAATCTGTCTTAAATTGGCAAAAGCGCATCAAACATTTGTGCCCTGGTGTGTAAATTTGCGGTCCTGGTCCGTGGTGTCCCGACCCCGGGCTGAGCAGTGCTCTTTCCAAGTCAAGGAATGACAACATCTTAATTTGACTTGAAGGATAATAGATAAATACTTAAAGGAAGGACCTCTTGTTCTCTTTGCAGGAATACAGGAAAAACAAGTTCGTTCCTGTAATTACCATTTTTATGGATGATTTCGGTGAAGTCTGCAAAAATTAGGGTTTGTGAACGAGCTCATTTCTCCCACATCAAAAGCTTTCCTTCTTTTTTTATTCCCCTTTCATAAACAATGCTCAGTTTATATTGGTGGGGGAGTTTGTTTAATTCAAAGGTGTAGTGTGAGGTTAGAAGAATGGTAAATGTCAAACTCTTGCTGTGCAGCAGCCCAAGAAACGCACGCCTAACCCAGAACCCAAAACACGGAGTCTTATCGTGGCGTGCACTCGATCGCCACAAACGGACCACTGTGCTCGCTGCTGGACAACCCACGGGAACATCAAAACAGTCGCTCTCTGCAGTTTGCAGGGAGATGAGTGCCAGATGTGAACGGCATGATCATCAGACAGGAGGGTGGGAGAGCCGTGTGAAACTGCTGCGAAGCTTTGAAGGCGACGTTTCATAAACAGACATCAGGAATCTGCTCACACAGGGATGTGCAGAATCATCAAGCTTTAGCTTTGAGCACGACTAAAGGTTTATTCTGTGCAGTTTGGGCATTGGAAGTCTTATAGTTGCAAAAATGATGGTGTGGCTAAAGCAGGGACCTGAGTTGGTACACACCTTGAAATTTGATTTGCCTTTGCATGTTCTTCCTGTGCTTGCATGGCGTTTCTCTTGGTACTCCAGTTTCCTCCCACAGTCCCAAAGATATGCATGTTAAATTAACTGGTGATCATTTCAATGTTGCAGGTGGAGATAGTAGCTTTATCTATAATCATACTGTAAGGATACTAGTACTGATTCCCCTGCACATCACACCTTCAGCAGCTACTTGGCCCTGGAAAGCCATGCCATGAAGCTCCTGGTGCACAGCTGTTGTGCTGATGTTACTGCCAGAGGAGGTTTGGAGCTCTGCATTTACTGATTCAGCAGAGCACTGGGGATTTTTCTAGATGCTTCAGCACTCTGTGTCCCCGCTCTGTAACTTTACATGGAGGATAACCCTTTAACCCTCAGATTAACCCTTTACATCACAAATGTTTGTCAAGGCAGACCGAATGGCTAAGTTCTTCAGTTTATACACTGGTGACAATGGCACTGAAAACACCTGAATTAAAAGATTAAGAGGTGTGGGCTAAAACCTTTGTCCGTACACTGCCTGTCAGTAAAATAAGAAGGAATTAATGTTTTAAAATAAACAGTGTGGAGTACAAAACGCAACATTTGCATCTTTAACGTAGTAGAATCGAGGCAAAAAGTAGCATAACATGGAAATACTTAAATAAGCTGCAAGTATACTGAACTAGTACTTCAGTGAAGAACTTGAGGACATGTACTTTGTTATAAACTGTAATCCAGTGATGCCAGAATTTTGTAAGACTATCTGTGCTGTTAATCTGACTCTGTAGTGAATTGAATGGACCAGCAGCGTCACCCTTTTAGTACAAATGATGCAAGCCTTCTGTCTGCTGCCTCCAAGCAGCCTAAGCAAATCAGTTTCAGAGAGGACTAAGCTTCATGCTTGTTGCCCTGAGGTTATTTTTCTGCTCTGTAGAGATGGAGCTCATCCCGCTGGAGTAATCATAAACACCTCAGGTAGAGTTTGTAGTGTGAGCTTCTCTTCCTTGAAGAGAAAAAAATGTGGTTACATAACTTTTTGACCAACAAAAACGGTCCTTTCTTCCCGATTTGTCATTTCCTTTTTTCCTCACTTCCTCCAGTGATGCTGATCGGCCTGCTGCGCTACGCTCACGTGATCGAGAAGCACCAGAACTGCATCCTCAACACCGCCGGCCTCTCCGCCGGGTGGCTCTGCGCCGCGGGGCTCATCATGGTGGGAAACTTCCAGGTAATTAATCCAGTCAGAGTCAATGAGATCAAAAAAGTCTGGATAATGTTTGTCAGCCCAGTTTTTCATAGACTCACAGCACACGAGCAGCAGTGACAGTAAATATCTGTTCACGCTGACCTTCGCCCACAGCTCTCATCCCTGCCTGTGTAATCATTCACTTCATGTAAATCAAGGGTGATAATAGTGGAAGTTTTTTATTCTTCTGCAAACTTTAACTCCTCTCTTTTAGGAGAGATCCCTGTAAAAAAGAGTCGCACGTGGTTTTAGGCAGACTCTGTTCAGAGGATAGGATCCTGCAATTATTCCTAAACGACTTAATGTTTATCCTCACAGTTAAATTAACTCAAATTTTATGAACTCTGTCCCAGTTTCATTCAGAATCCTGCCAATTTTCCATCTGATCGACTTTACAGACATTACAGGGGAGAGAAACTGGGATAGTGGGCCTGACAGGCCCCAAATCATTCTTATGCAATCGTTCAACAACATCAATTGAGGGGTGATATTTATACGTGAAAGATACAAAAGCAAAAATCCTGCAAAAAAAGCTGCAAAAAGTAAGTTACATAATCAGAGATGGAAATCTCACTGTGTGTGATTCACGGCACCTCCGGCTATTGTGCAGCTGCTTTCTTTGAAACTGAGGTGGAAGCTTGTAATCCATGTGTAGCCTAAAAACAAACTAATCTGGGTGCACTGTTTTTTTTTTTTTCCTGCAACACAACATTTGCTGGTTTTAGAAAATGTATTAACACCTGGGTAACTTTGTGCTTTTCCACATTTACTGCAGTGAAGTAGGAGGTAGAACGGGCTTGATGCCGTGTTCAGGCCACACAGCAGAGATAAGACTTCATGATTTATGGGTCAGTTGAAAGCAGAAGGCCTGAATGTAACAAACAGCATGGAGGTAATTTAAGTGATGACCATGAAGAAGGTCAGACTGACCTGCCTCCCCTCAGCCAGAACAGAAACTCAGCTAATGGGCAGCTAATCTCTGAGGGAAGAGGGAAGCACATACCAGTCTGTTGAATGAAACAACTTTCACCTGCATCCAGACTTTGAGATACCATTCAGGATCACCACTTTGTTCATTTAAGTCCACTGTAAACCAAACTATGATATGAGGGACCGTATTTGTTTGGAATCAAACGCTCTTTTCAGGACAGATTTTTTATCCTGACGTGAGAAAAACAGAGTTACCAGGATAAAAGACCTAACCTGTATGCATTTTTTCTCTAACTCCTCCCCTTATGTTGCACCTGAAGTTGACTGAGACTCTTCTTTCATTTTTTCATTCATAAAGTTGATGTTAAAGCTCATATCTCATTAATTATGTCTGTGCAAACACTGAGTTAGCAGTAACCTTTATTAAACAGTTTCTCCTCTGCAAGATCTGCCATGTATCAACTAAAGGCTCTCATGTAAATAGAGAAAACCTACAGTAGAGGCTCCAATGCATATTCCCAAGGACTGACTAATACCTGGGTGGTGGGATTATGGTGTGTTTATACATCCATGGGCTCCAATGTGGATTGAAGGCAGCTGTGAAAGGCCAGAGTGGGGAGAGGAGGCAGCGAGGGGAGCAAACAGGAGCGAGTGTTAAAAACTCAGAGCTGTGTGTAATTTTCACGCGTTGTTTATACAGTTAATGTTCCAAGAACATCAGTGCAGCTGACACGATCACATCGTTGTGATGTAATTTATATTTAACAGCCGTGTCAGCTTCTATATAAAGCTCAGGGCAGATTTCCTGGCTTCAAATAAATCATTTTGGGTCCTTAAAAGTCCTTAAAAAGGTTGGTTTTCATAGTCAAGATTAGTAAAAATGTATCCATGTGTACATCGCTGTGTATCTGTCTATAAAAAACAGAAAATCCTTAGTAGATGTTAAGAAACCAGGAACTTTTCCATTATTTCATTTTTTCTTTAATCTATTAATCTATAATCTTACATCCATTACCTACCTTTTTGTAACATGGATACTCATGTGTGCAGCCTTTATCAGTAAACGTAAAGCTATAAAACTTTATAAAAATACAGTTAAAAGTCCAAAATTGACACCTTTGGGCTGGTTGTGGCTGAGGACATAGAGCAGGTCATCCGATGGTTCGATCCCTGGTATCCAAGTATCTTGGACAAGAGACTGAAGCTGCTGTTTGAGCAGAGAATAATTGTGTGTTAGATTGAAAGGACTTGGGTGTAGAAAAAGTTCTTGTAGGCGAATAAGTCGGTGAATGAGGCGTGCTGCGGTCCTTTTACTGTTCCTTCACATTTTTGAATGCTGTGCAGTGGATTGGAGAGTCTGCTGGTCCGATTTTGGCCCCTGGGCCTTATGTTTGACACCTCTTTCCTACAGCAACATTAACTTTCATAACTATTTTCACAAACCTGTTACCAAGCCCTTCTCCAGCTTCACACAGCCTCGTCAAGCATCAAAGACATGAAGTTACACAATGACCCAGTGTGCACCTCAGCCTGCGGTGCAGCCCATTGTTCAGCAAACGTGGCTACGTGCACGCACTGCAACTCTGTCTCTCGTTCCCATTTCAATCGAGTCTTCGAAAAATCGAGTTACGACCTTACGAGCTGGATTATGTCCTTTCGCACCGCTGTGAATGTTGGATTGGCGTATACGGGGTTTCTGCTGAGTTGCGGTTGCAGAGCCTCTGATGATCCTCGCTCCTGCAGACTCGCAGCTCTTTGTAGAGCTTCCAAGCACATTTCCTTTTGATGTTCTGTTTGTTTTGTCTGGAAATTGTCTCGCTGTGGTATTGTGATCATAAAAACAAAATTTTGGCTGCGTGTTGTGCGTCTGTGTTTCTTCCCTCGGTACACTCGAGCGTGGTGTAATGTAAGGGCGCGCTCTCACGACAAAGCGCCCGTTCATTTTTCAGAAAAAAGCTCAATCTTTGGCTCACCTTTTCTTCTGATTCATAGAAGATGGCTTCATTAGAGAGAAGAGCTGCAACACATGCACCAACGTGTAGGTTTTTACAGCAGATGCTCAGGACACACATGCGTACATTAGGGTCACAGCGCAAGCTCCTTTATTTCTTGGTGCTTCAAGTTCTGACTTGCACGAAATCTTCTGTTAAACCTGTGCTGATTTGGTTTTGCCAGGAATGCAGCACCGGTGCAGCGTCTGAATGTCACCGCGATAATAATGAATGTTTTTAGTTTGCAGATCAGAGGAAAGAAACGCATAGGAAGCAAAAGAAAACTACGTGCAGTCAACTGTGTCACTTGATTTCTTGATTTTTACTGCAGAACATGTCACTGAGACATGTTGGACTTTTTAATCCAATACATTTATTTTACAGCTCTAGATGTATCCTACACTCAATTTAATATGCAATACATGTGAGGATTGTTTAATATTACTTCACAGCACTTCAAAGACACAAATTACATGAAAGATTTTCCTTATAATTTCTGCATTCTTTGCCTTTCCTAATCTTCTTATCACATATTATGACTTGTCACTGCAGGCAAACACAGGTGCATTACATTAACTTTAATTTAAACCTGTAATCACTGATTCAGATACTTTAGGGGAGACAAAAGTAATGTTTGCAAATGTAAAGGCTCTAATGTGATCAGTGTGCTCTGGTCCATTTTGTTCTTTGAAGGTTTGTTGTCCTTGAGCTCAGAACCAGCTGATTCTTGCTGTGTGATTGCTGATTTAAATATATATATATATATATATCAGGCCCATTAGCTGCTAAATGCTCCACTGCACTACATGTAAACTGCACTGATGTAGCCTGATTTTAACATCATATTCACCCCTTTGTTTTTAAAATATTTGTTTTTAAAATAACAAACAGGGATTTAACTGACGGTTTTTACAACCACCATATAACAGTTTTACATATTTAAGTGGCCACTTTGCAGTGGAAACAAAACTGCATCATCTTTGTTGAAACGCGCTAACATGATGCACAAAATTGAGCATATCGTTAGTTCAGGTAGGAGGTGAAGCAGTCGGACACATCATGAACAGATCAGGTGGAGGAGGGTTGCAAAGTGGCTTGCAGAGACACAGCAGCTGTGGGCCGGCTAATATAGCAGGCCAAAGATTCACCAGTTGGATGAGCTGTGGTTTGATGATCAGCTGATCTGGGACTATAGCTGCACAACTAGTGATAGCATAATGAACTCACAGGGCAATGTGAGTGTGTGTCATCTTGTACTGGTTGTACGTAAACACAACGTCTGCACTGATTTTGAGACTAAATAAAGTACAGATCCAGCAACATTTGTGCAAATAAAGTCCCAATAGAATAAAGTAGACAAACTGTGGGCTGATTAAAAAGATCGGAGTACTTCAGCTTCTACTGTGCGTGTGCATGTGGCGGCCGTCTGAGCTGTTTTGACATAGAAGTGATAATATTCAGGCACGTGTGCACGCTGCCAGAGGTCACAGTAATGCAGGGAGGCTGGGGTCTCAGGTTACTGCTGCCCTGTCTCTGCACATGTGGGCCCCCTCAAATACATCTCAGCGTCACTGCACAGTGCAGCCTCAGTTCTTTTCATCCATTCGCCCACCATCGATTAAGGGCGACCCTCCCCTGCTCGCCGATTGGCCGTGGCGCCCTCCTCCCTCCCCCTCTATGCTCGGTCTTATATAATGAATCGCAGTGTTTCCCACAGTGTAAACATGGCAGACGTCTTGAGTGATATGGGCTCATATACTGTAGAAGCACGCATGGCTCTGACACAATGATAAACAGCTTCATCCAGTCTGTTTATGTCTCAGAGAAAGAAGGGTGAATGCTGAACTGGAGTTTCAGGAAATCACGAATGATGCGGCCAAGAGTCTGCGTGGAAAAGGAAAATTTCTGCAGCATTGTTCTGCATCATGCATCGTTCCACAAAGAGCTTATTGTGGTCTCATTCATCGGTGGTATGTCTGCATTTTTAAACCTTTATCATCCCATGTCCCAGGTCTTATTCCACAGTGCCTGACACAGTAATTCATATATACATTTTCAAGATCATTTCAAGACCTCCAGGGAGTTATTTTAGCTTTGAAGGCTCTTTATTATTAGTCAGAAGAGTTTTATGACCTTTATTCCAGTCGTCACAATCACCAGAAAAACCCAAAAAGTTAGCACCAACAATAAGGTTTAAATCACACATAGACACTGAATAAAGATGGACGTAGGAAACACCATCGAAATGTTTGCTGATACTTGCTTCTGCAGCATGAAGCTGAGCAGATGACCTGAGCAAAGTGTGGATCTGACTGAGAACCCTGCAGGCCGATACAGTAGTGCAAAAACACGTGGGAATAATAACGCACCATAATTCACAAAATAAAGATAAAGCTGTGTTAAACACATTTTGTAGTCCATGTTCTGGGTGTTGTAGTTTCTGTATGGCAGACAATAATCCCTGTGCACAGTACTCATCATTTCTCCTTCGCTCCTTTCCTTCGCCTCGTGATGTTTTCCGTCGAGGTCGAGGAAAAGTGGTTAGGAAAAGCAGGTAGGCGGTCCTTTTTTGGACTGTTCTCTTTACACTGTTGTCAGTTTTACTTCTTGTCTTTCTTCGTGACCCCTTCTTGGTAATTGTTTGTTTCTAATAAGTGTCCTCAGGACATAAACCTCCTGCCGCACAATTCCTCGTGTTCTCAGTATTTTTCCTTGTGTTTGTAGTTATTTCCTTCTGTGTGACCTGTTGCCTGGATTGTTTGGCCTCCCTGACTGCCCTTTGGTATATGAACATGGCTTGTTTTTAGGATTTTACACAGCCTCAGCTTACCTGTCAACTGTCCTGCATTTGACTCCTCTTCCTCTGTTCGTATGTGAAGATTTATCTATCTTCCTGCTCGCCCTTCTCTTTGAATCAGTTTTATAATTAATGCTGAGATGAATATGAGAGGATACGACCCACATAAAAGTAGCTCATGAACAAAAAACTTTCAGATGCTTGGTAAGCACAATTATAACTCAAGCTGAATGAGTATTTGTTTGTTCTCTGGGTCTCTTCCCTGTGGTCAGACGGCTTAAACCGCTGCTTTTTCTCCATAATAAACCACAAGTCCAGGCTCAGGAGATGTGTCGTCATAAAATCAGCTGCTGTATTTGAAAACGTGCTCTCACAGACTGCAGGAGAAAATATTAAAAATGAACTTCCTCCGTCTGTGATGCTGAGACGAGATGAGCTCATGGCAGTGACGGGTAATCTTCCGGCTTGTTATGTGTGGAGTTCGAGCTGACACCGTGTCGCCTCCTCCAGTGCCAGAGATGATAATGGTGATGATCCAGCTTCCTTTGTAAATTAGTATCATTACAGCTTCCTGTGACAGATGATTTGGTAACAGTGCTGGGTCACAATGACCTCTGTTTGCATTTCTATCAGCTTTGTTTTGTCCTGATGTTCCCACAAGAAGACTGTGAGGTGTAAATGATATTCTGCTGAGTAAAGGACTTGTTTAAACTTCCATCTCCAGATTTGTACTAAAGCCTGAAGGCGTATTTGAGAGAAATACATCCAGTAATTGATTTATGTTACATTTGTTAATATAACACAAATTTCCCAGAGTTGTTAAGATATTTTGGTTTACACAACAAATTTAAACCTCACCCAGTCAACAGGGTGGCAGTGTTCATCCTCCGGTTAACGTGATTTTCAGTGCAGAAAATCTAATAAAGCCTGGTGCTGAGCTCACATCAGTCAAACAGTGGCTGCTATATGATGATGTTGAGCATTATGAAAGACAGTTGGTGATATCACATGAATTTATTTTGTCCTAAACACAAAAGAGGAGGATTTTAGTTGCATTTAAAATAGTGCTGTCAGCGTTAATCTCGTTAAAATGACGTTAACGCCATAACCGCATTAATGCTGCAAATCACAGTTAGCGAGTTAGCGTGGATCACCCCGTGCGTGGGGCTGGACGGCGTCAGCGCGTTAGCGTGGGTTGCTTGTTAACGTGTTAGCGCCGTGCTCTCATAGTTCTCATAGTGGATGAGAAAGACCGGCTATGTCTTTCTCTTCCGTGCCGTGTTTCTACTTCCAGATCCTCAGTGTAACAGTTTTTGTTTATCCGCCTGTTTTGTTTTCTTTTTTTTCAGGTGGATTTTGCTAAAGTCCTTCACTACGTGGGAGCTGGGGTCGCCTTCCCCTCCAGCATGCTGTTTGTGTGCCTTCAGTCGGCTCTGACCTACAGACTGGCCAAGACCCAGGAGGAATACTGGATAGGTCACATACGAGTGGGGATGGCCCTGCTGGCCCTCATCGCCCTGGTGCTCAGTATCCTTGAAGCTTATCTGTGTTTCTTCCAGCACTACAGTACATTTTTAGTGAAACAGTTCCCTAACACATAGGTTGCTTGCATTTATTTATTTGCTTGTTTAAAACCACATTCAGTGGCATAGATACCCTGCAGGGTTGTGTCAGAGCTGGATGAGAAAGATTTATTTCGAGACATGGCACCCTCTAGTGGCTGTAGGACCTATGGCAGCGTAAGTTGTAGATTTATGGAGCCACAGAGACAGGAACAAGGAGCTCAGGGTGAATGGATGGGTCAATATAAGATTTAATAACTATAGTTTTTCTTTCTCTTTCATGATGGTTAAATGAGCCAAAAAAAGGTTATGTATTACTGCACATTATTTGTTACTTTTCTTAAAAGTAATGAAAGTGACTTGTTACAGTACTGATTACATGACTTTTGCATTAAGAAGAGAATTTAAGACCTTTTTTTAACATATTTAATGACATAATTGTAAGTGTGGTAGCACTTTAGTAGTTACTTTATGATCCATTATACATAACACAGTTTGTTCCCCTAAATTTACTAAAAGATGCATTTGTAGCTAATCAAACCTTTAAAACAGCATGAATGGGTTGCAGGGATATATTAGGGAGAAAAGGGTCATTTTGCTTCACAATAACTGGCTTTGTTTGTGCATAAATCCTGAGAAACTCAGCTTTTTGCAATAAATCAGCACATTAGTATAAAACTAATTTCTTGTCTGTCTGCACACGTGACTGTCGCTCTTTATAGTGTTTACAATCCAGCACATTTATAATGTATGGTATGTTGCATTGCCCCCCTGCTGGAGAGCACACAGCCTTACAGCCTTACGGGCGATCGTGGCTCAAGAGTTGGGAGTTCGCCTTGTAATCGGAAGGTTGCCGGTTCGAGCCCCGGCTTGGACAGTCTCGGTCGTTGTGTCCTTGGGCAAGACACTTCACCCGTTGCCTACTGGTGGTGGTCAGAGGGCCCGGTGGCGCCAGTGTCCGGCAGCCTCGCCTCTGTCAGTGCACCCCAGGGCAGCTGTGGCTACAATGTAGCTTGCCATCACCAGTGTGTGAATGGGTGGATGACTGGATATGTAAAGCGCTTTGGGGTCCTTAGGGACTAGTAAAGCGCTATATAAATACAGGCCATTTACCATTTACAAACATGACTGAAACCAAATGCTCACTTGGAGTTTTTGGTCATGAAGATTATGTGTCTGATGAGTTTATTGCTGTCAAGTCTGTAAGGAAACATTTAGGGATAAAACATCTGCAATGCACCTTTAAAAGGCAGGTCATCAATGTATGGATGGTATTGATTGGAGTCTATGTGAGGCTTGCATTCAGACACAGGAAACCTTTTACTGGCTGTTAATGGTAAAGGTAAACCATCACTTTTTTTAAGGTGGGCCTTTGTGTTAGAGGGTCAGGTTTGACCACAGGTCAATGTGATGGTGAAGCCATCTTAATATTAACAGCACAGGACCGAATTCAAAGTAGCGACCAGTACATCTCAGTACGTGAGCAATAAAAACAATGTCAAACTGAACCACTGTGCAGCCGTTGCTCGCCTTAACCCTCTGATCACCAGGTGGGGTTTTTTTCTGCCAGGAGAGCTATGCCCTGCAGCACGCCTCCGCCATCTTTGAGTGGATCTACTGCTCGATCATCATGTTCTTCTACGGGACTTTTGCCTTTGAGTTTGGGGGCATGTCGGGGGACACCCTGATGGTGCTCTCCAAAGGCGGGGCGATGCAGAGCTTTTCCACCTCTGACCACAAGACAGAGGTCGGCGGAGCCGGCCACCACCAGCCAGAGAGCTTATCGATCCTGTGACTTAACTACGGTGTGTTTGAGAAAAACTGGAGGTGAAAGAGTAACAGAGTCTAGAGCCTGGATGCTGCACCCTGCATATCACCACACTCACTACTACAAAGTGCCAAAGCTGCTCTCCTCAGCAGTGACCAAAGACTGACAGACTTCTGTCCTGCAAAGCGTTGCACAAAACCAACAATGCCTGTGCGAACACAAACACCAACAAAGAAACACACACGAGCACACCCACAGTCCTTAATGTTTGGTTTAATTGTCTCAGAGTAACAATCGGTCTCTGAAAGTGCCTCAGATGTCGCTCCTCGCTGCGCGCCGTCAGTCCTGGAGCCTTGCATTGTTTCTACTCAGGAAGTTTTGTTACACAATCAGGTTTCTCTCCATACCTCCGCCGCAAGATGAGGGTTTCCACAAACATCAGACAGCAGGTGGGCTTCATGTGCGACAACTAGCCTCTCCTATCAAAGTAGCTTAAAGATGTAAATGTTATTCTAAGCTGAATTTCAACACTTGGTGCAACTGTTTAAGGCAACATTGCCCATGTAGCTCTCTCATATTTCCCAGATAAGCTCAGTTTTGTTTTGTCTTTTGTTGTTTCTCATTTCAGCTCATTGCCCAAAAAAATGCTGTATAATTTCTCTTTAATGGGACCAAACTATGAAGGTGAAACATTGATATGTTTAACATCTTTAATTTCATCATACGCGGAAATACTTTATTCAAATTGTATTTCTTAGAATGTACACTGAAAGTAAAACAATAAAACAGTTAATATGAAATGATGCAGTGTGTGCACACATAACGGGTTGTGGTTAGCTTTAGATATACAGGAATCCACTGACTCAGGTTTATTGAGCTTTAAACTGTAAAGATCCTCGAGGTCTGTTTAGAGGAAAGCTTCACTGCAAATCAGTACAAAGTTGTTCTGATTGAATAAACATTTCCATCCTGATGAAACTGAAAAGGCTCCCATGCAGAAGACATATTGGTTTGATGAGATGAATACCAGAAATTGTGAAATTTTGTATCAACGCATATTAAAAGACCAAAATGATGACTGGCATTTAGAAGAACTGTTCCATCCCTCCTGCAGAGTTCTGAAGCAAAACCAACGCGCATCGGAGCTCCTTTGGCGCCACACGGTGGCCAAAGTAACTTAGTGTTTTGTTTCTTTTCCCTAATTTGTACCCATCTGTATCTAACAGAAAAACAAACGAACAAAAAAATTCTACACTGATAGTAAAAAATATATATTCTGGTAAGCATGCAGGAAGAAAAATCTTAACTTTAAACTTTAATAAATGCTAACCTATGAAGCCTCTCTGGGACATTTGGATTTCATCTTTGGTCGTCTGCATCTCATTAAAAACCTCACGTTATCGTACTAAACTGCATGAAGCCTGAGGAAAAGTTTATACACCTGCAGAAAAGTTTTAAGATTATTCAGCTTTTGTTCTTTTAACCTCAAACTCTCATCAAAATCATTTTGGTGTTTTCCATGCAATGTAACAGGAGCAGGATGCCACATCCAAGCCATGTAGGGGAAAGTTGGCTAAACCTTGGGAAGTTCCAAGAGCAGCAGATACTAGTACACCTTCCCACCCCTGATAGCAAGTTGATTAAAAAAAATTGTTTTTATGTATGGTTTAAAGACGCTTCGGAGTCATTTTGACTTCTAAAGTTGTCTTTTAAAAACAAAAATCAGCTGATGTGAGGGTGTCATCAGCTGATGCAGTTCAGACTGTCTACTTCCATGTCCTCTGACGTCATCCGTCTTTGGTAGATGTGTGTTGTTGTTCATGTTAAATAAATTCCTTTACAGGGGAGCACGGTGGCCTCACAGCCCGAATGTCTTGAGTTAAATCCACCATCTGGCTGTTTCACGTTCTCCCTGTGTCTGCGTGGGTTCTCTCTGCATACTGCGGCGTTCTCCCACAGTCCAAAGACATGCAGGTAGTAGAGTTGGGTTACGTGGTGACTCTAAATTGTCTATAGATGTGAATGTGAGTTCAATGTGTTGTCCGTGCTTCTCGCCCTATAGTAGCTGGAAAAGGCTCCAGCCCCCCAGTGACCCTTAATTGGGTGGATGGAAGTTCATTTTTATCCAGGCAAAACTGAGACGCTTGTGATAAAAATTATTCAAAGAGGTTTAGCTGACTGTCAGAGTTTGTCACTGAAATAGTCATAAACGAGCGCGAGAAAACCTCAAACATGTGCAGAATCCCCACAGGCTCTTCAAAAACTCACTGAAACGCTTAAGACATGACCCATGCACGGTTTTTCTCCTTTAAAATTTGGTCATCCACTCAGTTTATTTTTTTCTTTAACAGTTTAGATTTAAAGTGTAAATATCTCTCATGCTTCAGAGTTGTCATTTAGGGACTTTGTCACCTACAGCTGGAACACCTCTGACCCACCCACACCTCAGACTCAGACCAATGAACAAAGGCCATATGGACTCCACCACAC
Source organism: Aulonocara stuartgranti (assembly GCF_965226115.1). Taxonomy (NCBI): domain Eukaryota; kingdom Metazoa; phylum Chordata; class Actinopteri; order Cichliformes; family Cichlidae; genus Aulonocara; species Aulonocara stuartgranti. Next base: position 4,482,736 of record NC_138959.1, on the reverse strand, counting down.
ACACACACACACACACACACACACACACTAGAAGTTGAGGTTCTTCGGGACCTCCCAGGGAAACTCCTTCCTGCCAAAGTGTCCGTAGCATGCAGTCTTCTGGTAGATTGGTCTCTTTAGGTCCAGGTCTCTGCAGCAGCAAGCAGTCGAGATAGATTCAGTACAGTCTAACAGATTTGGACAGAGATTATAAAACACTGAGGCGGTGGTGTGGGTGCAACCCTGACCTGACTATGACTCCAGGTCTGAGGTCAAAGTTTTTATTGACGATCTGCAGAAGCTCCTTCTCGCTCTTTGGAGAGGAGCCGTAGGTGAACAGGGAGATGGAGAGCGGGTGGGCCACTCCAATCGCATACGCCACCTGGAAAAACACAGCATGTGATTAATGAACATGTTGTTTTATCACCACCGTGATGATGGTGATACCACTGGTGATAGTGCCACGTACTGCTGGGTTTTCCACAATTATTTTATTATTATTTATTTATAAAGTCCAAAAAAAGGAGAAACTAACTCCTTGATTCACAGTTTAAAACCATTCTAATTTACTTTTAATTGGACCTTGGTGCACCACCATCCCTCTCTATTTAAGCCTTTTGATTGTTTCCCCTCACAAGCAGAAGGTTTGAACCGCAAAGTAATGACAAGCATAACAGCTTCCACCTTAAATATGTAGAAAAATGAGTCCCACAAAAATCCAAAAGAATGATTTACATAAAAGGACTCAGAAAACAGACTTCTGAGCCTTTTCATCCTGCACACATCTCAGAAACCTTTTGGAGAAGATTAAACTGGAACGAGGTCTCACCTGCACCAGTACCCGCCTGCACAGCTGGGCCTTCACCAGAGATTTTGCCACCCAGCGTGCAGCGTAGGCGGCCGAGCGGTCCACCTTGGTGTAGTCCTTTCCAGAGAAAGCTCCGCCCCCGTGGGCCCCCCAACCACCGTACGTGTCCACAATGACTTTCCTGCCCGTCACTCCTGCATCACCCTGAGAGAAATCACAAAGATTTATATCCACACAGCACACAAGCAAGCAAGATCTTCACTACATTATTTGTTTTTAAACTTTGAAACTATGAAATTAGATTTGAACCCCATCATATTTGAGCTGTGCACTAAAAGCCACTGCCAGCATCCTCATGCTGCGTGACATCAACGTAAACAGTATTCGGGGACTTCGAATGTTCTCGGCTCTTTACCTGCGGCCCTCCAATCACAAAGCGTCCGCTGGGCTGCAGGTGATAGATGGTGTCCTCGTCCAGGTAGCGTGAAGGCACCACGGCTTTGATGACCTTTTCCTTCAGCACCTTCTTCTGCTCCTCCACACACACGTTATCATCGTGCTGCACGGAGATCACCACAGTGTGCACTCTTTTGGGGATCACAGCGCCATTTTCCTGGGCGTAATGAACTGTTACCTACGGAAAGGTGAACATTATGTTAATGTTATTGTAGCAAAACAATATGCATTGCCACTTTTAGTCCTTTTACTTTGATTTAACGAGACTCGGGTGTGTCACACGAGGGAGCTACTTCTACTGAATCTACTTCACAAATAACACTGTTAAAGCAGAGCCCAACAAAGCTGACATGAAGAGTTGAATGAAGGCTGCTGGACCTCATTCGTGGGGATTCATGGAAGCATCTTCAGCTTTCTTCTCCACAACAAACATGCCATTAAGTATGCCACCCTGGCTGCCTCACACTGCAGGTTCAGGCATGTCTACACAGTTTTCTACTCTGACCTCACCTGTGTCTTTGAGTCTGGGCGGAGCCAGGGGACCGTCCCATTTCGTCTCAGCTCGGCCATCTTAGCGTTGAGTTTGTGGGCGAGGACTATGGTGAGGGGCATGCACTCCTCTGTCTCATCTGTGGCGTATCCAAACATCAGACCCTGTCCACGCAGCACGAGTACAGTCAAAGAGCAGCACTTTATATTCTGAAGAAGAAAAAACTGGTGTTTCAGTCCAGAATTGAAATGTAAGCGCTCAGATGACCTGGTCTCCAGCTCCGATTTCGCTCTCCGTGCGATCGATATGAACTCCCTGAGCGATGTCAGGTGACTGCTGCTCCAGGGCTACCAGCACGTTACAGGTCTTATAGTCAAATCCTTGGAAAAACAGAGGAAAAAGAAGTAAAGGGATGTTTTCGTTTGAAAGCATTTCTCCTCCCTGGAATCCCAGTGTAGATGAAGTTACAGCCAAAACGTTAAAAACTTCACTCACCTTTCTGCGAGTCATCGTAACCAATATGCTGGATGACTTCTCTCACCACTCTCTGGTAGTCCACGTTGGCTCGAGACGTGATCTCCCCACAGAGCAGCACCATGCCCGTCTTACACACCGTCTCTGTTTCATCCACACACAGGACATCACACTGCATATGTGTATTCATGCCATCAGATGTGAATGTCCTTCCTGACTATTGATGTAATACTGCTGGTGTCCTGGATTAAAGTGAATTGAATTGCTTGGGAAGTGATGTTCTTTTGTCAGGATCACTGCTGTTAATGAATATTTCACGGAGTTTTCCTGCAGCAGAACCAGCGATATCGTCTTTTTCATTCCATAAACTAAAAATAGACATATAATTTAAAGAAATACAAACAAAAGATGCTGAGGTGTGGGAAGCTTTATCTTATCACACCTGCATTTATTACATGACATATTCTGATGGGCGATTTTTTTCCCACTACAGTCAAAAGAAAATGCAAGCCTGTTTGCAACCCACCCTCCTTTTTTAATGTCTCACTTAACCAATGTCATGGACACTATTACCATTTGCATCCATCTTAAATGTCCCTCTTCCCTGTGTGTTGCTTCCCTCTGGTGGACAAAAACTCAAACTCACCACAAGCCACCTTAGCATCAGGGTCTTGCCTCAGGTGAGCGTCCAGCACAGCATCACTGATCTGGTCACATATCTTATCTGGAAAAAATAGAATAAGGAGAAGTCTAAAAGGCATAAATATCTGCATGTGTGCTGGTTCGGTCTGTCGTGCGATCGTTTTACTGCACATGCCAGATTCCTGATCTGGGCAGAGCCTGAAAATATCACCCCGTTCCCTCTGGCAGTTACAGGACTATGAATAGCCTTGATTTGGTGAATACACGCCAGCGTGACACGGTACACTCTAACTCCATCATCAAAGCACTCCCAAACTGTATCAGCACTACGGCACTGAAGCTTCTGTAACTTCAATTTACTCTCCTGCTTTATGATGAACATTTTTTACACCACCCTTAAAAATGTAGAAATATTATATTATCGGCTTATTGTTGGTGAAACTTTCATGTTTGTTTGTTTTTTTTAAATTACAAACATGGATTTTCCCCATCTGTAATGTTTGGTTTGCTGCTGTTTTAACTACACATTTACATTTAAAGCACATGTTTATGTGTAATTTTAAATGAATTATATTTGCTGACACTTTCACTGCACACGTCTTCAAAACTCACCTGATATAAGGGATTATCTGTGAACCAGCACCATTTTTACACATCAGCAAAGATGTTATAAAATCTAGCTGTTATCCTGATTATTTTACATGATGCTCACATGTTGCGTTCTGCAGAATTGTAAAAATGCAAAGTGTGATGAGGTTAAATCTGCTCTTCAACCACTTCCTGGTGGGATTAAGCTAAACATCTGCAGTGCATTAAACATGCACTTGTTAGAAAATTAAAGAAAAGATGCAAAGCTGCACTATTTACTTTATAAATGACATAATTTATATTATGCCGAAGACACATTTTTCCTAACAGAACATACGTCACATGTCTGCACCACAAAAATGGCTCCAGCAGCAGCTGCAGATGTAAAAATTATTCATGACAAAAAAGTGACTCATCAGATGTTCAGCTTAAAACACAAGTTCTGCTTATATTGGAACTAAAGTGGAAGTTTTCTCAGTCCAGGATTCCTCCTCTGCAAATCAGCACCGTGTGGCTCCACGAAAGTAAGATAAGATAAGATAAGATAGAACTTTATTAATCCCTCGGGTGGGTTCCTCTGGGAAATTCGACTTCCAAAAAAAGCACAGCAACGACCAAAGTTACAGTTACAGAACTGTTATATATATATATATATACACACACACACACACACACACACACACACACACACACACACATATATAAATACAGAGACAAATATAAATAAAATATACAAAGGGGATAAATAGAATAAATAGGAATAAAAAATAAAAATACAAGTGAATTGCACATTTCAAGTATTGAGTCTATTGCACTGTAGACTTTATGCAGCACCGATCAGGCTTCTGCGCATTCCTCAAAACCATCAATGATCACTGAAGCGCTCAAAGCAGTTTCTCACATGATGAGCAGCACTCCTCTACTCACCAGGATGTCCCTCTCCCACAGATTCGGACGTAAACATGAAGTCATGAGCAGTATGCTCATCGCTCACATTCACTGTGGAATTCATTCTGAGGGCTGTGCAGACTGAAGGAGTGAAGTCTTTCTGATGAAAGCTGTTCCAGAAACACGCACAGGCCGGGTGCCATCCAACACCAGAGTCCTACGGCCGTGCAGCCGGATAACTCTGCGCTATAATAGGAAAAGACAACATACACATGGGGGGAGGGCACTCTGTGAACCATGTGGGTTAGGCCATTCAGACAGGAAGACGGGGAGGGTGGGAATGCTTTTTTCAACATGGAGACCTTTTTTAAACCCTCCCTGTGTTGAATGGTCTCACTTTATCACACTCATCAAACTCGGGTTCAGAGAGCAGAGGAGGAATTCATTTCATCAGAGGGTTACTGTGTGGCTCCTCCACCTATCCATTCATGCCTGCCCTTTGTTTCTTTGTACCTGGGGGCCCCTGAGGTCTCTGATGGGGCGTCCGTGCCTGTGTACACATGAAGCAGTTGCTAATGAGACCTTTTCACTTCGCCGACTCCGAGTTCAGACAAACAGAGATGATGAAAAGAATGAAAATATGAATGAACTAGACTGCTAGCCCCCCCAAGAATAAAAATATACAAAGTTGCTATAAAACACACGATACTCATTAGTCTTTCTTTGCGTTTATGCAATCAATAGAGTGTCATGTTTTTTATTGCTGATCATTTGACAAATCTTGATGTTGTGAAGATGCATTTTTGCAAAAAACAAAGTTACCTCTCGATTTAGAAATCAGTACAACACTCCAGTAAAACCCAGAGACAACATGAAAAATGTAAATAGCTGACAACATATTTTAGGACTTTTTGGGTCGTTACCTGGAAGGAGCTTAAAACTAACTCCAGGTAGAGTCAAGGACCCATGGTGACGTGCTGAACACAACATGGTGAAGCCAAACAGGGATAAGGAGGCGAGTAGAGTGGACGAGTCTCCTACAGAGGGCAGCAGATCAGCAGGAGACAGATATAAAACACTCATGTTGGGGGGGGGGGCTACAAAACAGATGTTAAGATAATCAATAACCCCATGTAACATGTACACACATATCTCACTTTGGTTCACGTGGGTGCTCTTCATCTTCTGAAAACTGATGCTGCTGATGTTCAGGAAGATCACAAAGTTTATCTGTGGTCCATAAAACAAAAGAAAGATAATCTGAACACTCGTGATTTTGGTCACGAGATTCAGGAACTTCATTTTAAGCTTGAACATAATCAGCACTTTAATGCTTTAATGCTGATCATAGTATGATTAATAATATTTGTGGTTGTTTACTCTTTAATCTTGTGTCTGACAAAGAAATTATTTAAAATGACCAAAATGACCCCAGCCAACATCCACAGCAGCTTCCTGGTTTGAATGAAGTTGAAGAGCAGCACAGTGTGCAGATACAGGCCCTTCACCAGCAACCAGGAAAAGTTAGACAACAGAAGTGAAGAAGTGAAGCAGGTCACTGCTGCTTTGTACTGCAGCTGAAACACCTGGGAGACAGTGTAACCCAGGAAGGATTTTATAGACAGCTATAACGTTATTGTTTTGAGAAGAGGGCCGCTATAAGGGCACATTTTGAGCATGCTCAGACTATTTTTGCCCATAATGAGCAGGATGTGGGTTGCAGCCTTTGCTATGAACCTCTGCTCATCCAAACAACATGAGTCAATTAACCAAAGTCAATTATCAACAAGCATTAGCTTAAGTGTTTTTGTTTGTTTGTTTTTTAATAGCTAACGCAAATGCCAAAAAACTGCAGTTCCTCTAGTTGCCACTTGAAGCTGCCTCCAAAAGTGAGTCAATTCTCATACAGCTCTGTTTAAAACTCCAAATTTACAGCAGAAATAAAGTAAATATATATATATTACAATTACACTAACATGGAAACTCTCACAAGCATATTTAATGTTTTATTCTGACATTTCAATGTGGTCGTTTTCAGCCTTTAATGAAAAGGTTTCTGGTGTCAAAACCAACCTGAAACAGCAGAAAACCACAACAGCAATGAGGAGAGCAGTAAGAGATGCTCCATATCCAACACTCCACATCAACCTCAGAGTATCAAAGTAGTTTTTCTGGAGCAAGGCATGAAAGATTTATCACACGCAGGCACAAAGAAGTAAGTCTGCTTCTCCCTGCTGGCTAAATATATTTAAATTAGTGGAAACCCTTTGATGGAACTGAGCCGCTACAGTAAACCTGCATGCAGCCGTACCTCCTTCCCCAAATCTTCATCCTGCTCGTGAGCTTGATCAAAACAGGTTTTGTAATATTGCAGGTTTGTTTGGCTCCAGCCTCAGACTGTAGATCTACCAGTGATGAAAGCTATGGAGAAAGTGTTTTTTAAACACTTTAAACACAGCTTAAAGTTTTTAAACTGCAGCTCTGCAGAGGAGTCCAGAGCAACACAGATTTTTCTTTCTTTTATTCTCATCATTTTGTTAGACATGGCACAGTTGAAGAAAAAAAGAAGACCACTCTAATTTGTCATGTGTTGTCATATTTTGATGAGAAGTACTTTTTGTTGGGTATAAAATCACCTGGCGTTAGTGATGGTGTTACTACTTTTAGCGATAGTATTCTAGGGTTAATGGTGAAATGACCAAGATTCCTCTGGAGGTGGCAAGGATCGGGTAGACCCGATTTGTATGGTCAGAATTTTCACATGCGCAGTAAGGATCAGGGAGTCCTGATCCGTAACTATCTTTTTAGTTTTAGTTTTTGTCTACATTATATTGAAATGTTTCATTATTGGAAACATTTTAAGAGATACTTATTATTCTTAACATCTTAACAGATACTCTGTTCTATCGTAAAACGCTTCGACCAGAAGTAGACACCTTTTAGCGCATGCGGGGTACCGATCGGGTTTCCGGTACAGATCGGGTAGTGACAGGATCTCAGAACTGGATTATAGATGGCAGAGAGTTGGTGTCGTAAACCACCGCCTCTGTTCAAAGATGGTCGCTCACAGTGGACATAGATGCTTCTTTCACTCCTCTTTCAAACCATCTGTCCTCTCTGTCCAAAATGTGAACACTGGCATCCTCAAAGAGTGACCTTTATCCTTAAGATGCAGATGGACTTCTGAGTCTTGTCCTGTGGAGGTGGCTCTTCTGTGTTGTGCCATGCGCTTGTGAAGTGGCTGTTTGGTCTCTCCAATGTAGAGGTCTGGGCATTCCTCGCTGCACTGTACAGCATACACCACATTGTTAAGTTTGTGTTTAGGAGTTTTGTCTTTCGGGTGAACCAGTTTCTGTCTGAGCGTGTTGCTGGGTCTGAAATGCACCGGGATGTCATGCTTGGAGAAAACTCTCCTGAGTTTCTCTGATACACCGGCTACATAGGGGATGACAATGTTGTTGCGTCTGTCCTTCTTATCCTCCCTCGCTGGTGTCTGGTCTTCTTTTCTGTGCCTCTTTGCTGACTTTAAGAACGCCCAGTTAGGATAACCACATGTTTTTAGTGCTTCCTTTACATGTGTGTGTTCCTTCTTTTTCCCTTCAGGCTTAGAGGGAACATGTTCTGCCCGGTGGTGTAGGGTCCTAATGACTCCAAGTTTGTGTTCCAGAGGATGATGGGAGTCAAAGAGGAGGTACTAGTCCGTGTGTGTGGGCTTCCGGTAAACTTCAATGTTGAGGTTGCCGTTCTCTTCAATGTGCACAGCGCAGTCCAGGAAAGGCAAGCAGTCGTCCTTTGTGTCTTCCCTGGTGAACTTGATGTTTTTATCCACAGCGTTAATGTGCGCAGTGAAGGATTCCACTTCTTGTGTTTTGATTTTGACCCAGATGTCGTCTACATATCTGTACCAGTGGCTGGGTACTCTCCCTTTAGCCAAGAGCCTTTCTTTCCACTTCTTCCATGTAAAGGTTGGCTACAATAGGTGACACCGGGGAGCCCATGGCACAGCCATGTTTTTGTCTAGAAACCCTCGTTGTATTTGAAATATGTAGTGGTAAGGCAGACAGACAACACTGAAGTGACTATTTTTTGATTTATAGTAAATAATCATCTGTAGACATGTATATTTTTTTTTGCAGCTGCTTTCAGAAAGAAGACCAGTAAATAAAAATCAAGCAGTGATGGAACACAAGAACTACACAATAAAAAGAGCAGGGCATCAAGCTCACAGGAGGACTCCAACAACTCCATCTATGAGACCGATGCCCGGCGTGGATTTTTCCATTTTATCACAGGATTGGTAAGAGATTGTTAAAATCTGCAACGAGAGAGCCCCTTCTACACTGTAAAAAAAAATCTGTCAAATTTACGGTAAAATACCGGCAGCTGTGGTTGCCAGGAATATACCGTGTAAAAAATGTGGAATCTGTAAAAGACAATACGGTATACTGGTTTTGTAACCCTAATTTTTAAGGTAGACAACGTATTATTTTACCAAAATCATGATAGAAAAAACCAAATACATTTGTCAATTATACAGCAATTTAATGTAAAAAATGCAACTTTCCATAGCTTTTTACGGATATTTGCAGTAAAAAAAAAGTAATAATATAATAATATTTACAGTAATTTGTTGTTAATTTAACAGTAATAGGATAGACCCTATTATTGTAAATAACTGTAAAAATAACAGAAATATGTTAAACCTTATTAAAACCTTTGACAGTAAAAAACACAGTGAAATTGTATAACAAATTACAGCATTTTATTTTGACCAGATACATTTTACGGTAAATTCCTGGCAACCACAGCTGCCGGTATTTTACCGCTAAAAATACAGTACAATATGAGGAACATAAATGGTTTACCGTACATTTTACATTTGCAACCGCTAAATATAGAAAAATCTAAAGATGCTCATATACAACCAAGGTAGAGAATATTACTGAAACAATGAGAAAATTTGACATACCATTTGAAAACAGACTAAACATATTATTTTCTCTATTCCTACAAAACAGCATAGATCTTGAGAATACAGCATGTGTCCATATATATGGCTGGTAATCCATGGAGGAATGACTAAACATGAAACAAAATATTACCTGCCCCTGACCTATCAACAGTAATGAGTCACTGGGTCCTGCCTTGGTGAAGGAAAGGACTCGGTGGAGTTTCTAATGCGCATGGTGTTGAAGATACAAGCTCTGCAGGAGTACTTCAATGTCAATCAGGAGTTCACTTTGGACTGGCAGGATCCCCTCTGCAGCAAAAAAAATGGACAAAGTTTGATCAGTGCTTGAGCAAAATGCACAGAAATGAACAAAACGTGCTGCCAAAACCAGATCTAATGATAAATGATTTCTTAAGTGTAAAATATACAGTTCTTAAAGGATAGCTATTGTCAAAATGCAACCTGGGCTGTTTTTTTCAGTTTTTTTTTTTTTTACTGTAAACGAGACAAACATATATCTAAAAGCATAATTACGACAAACAAGCCGTTTTTGAGATTGACCGTGATTTTGTTTTGTGGTCAATAGCCAGTGAATGGGAATACTAGGGGGCCGGGGCATAAATTTGAGCACATCAAAATCGATACAGTAAAAAAAACAAAAAAAAAAAAACAGCCCAGGTTGCGTTTTGGCAATAGTTATACTTTAAATCTACTTATGTAAAAGTTATACATAGACAACGCAGCCCTAATCACAATCATAATTTGTTGGAAAACGTATTTAAGTTTCGTATTGATTTATCATAGAACTTGAAGTTAATGGCTGAATGCATGGTGATGAGACCTATCATTCAATCTACATTTTATAGCGTATGAAACTGCTCACCTGGACATGAACCTGAGCTCGGCTGATTAAGATTAGTGTCTCCTGTCCATCTTTCTTTAGCAAAACTTGAATAATACCACTGCTTACCTCTTATTGAATCTTTGGGTGCAAACTTAATTGAAGAGCCTCGTATAAACAGGCAGGGTGTGATGTTTAGGGAAACCAAAGAATACAGCCGCCATCATTTCTGCCAGAAGACTCATGGGGTGCAACGAAGCGTTCATTGTGGACTGGCTAGATACCTTCTGCATTCAGAAGGAAAACAAGAAGGGCATACACCATAAACAATAATAACTGACAAAAATAATGAGACAAGAAATTAAAGTAACAAAATAAGTGCAAATCAAGTTTCCCTGTGTTACAGTGTAGCTGAATGTTTTTCAACAATTTGATTTACGGTAAAACACATACCAAATATTTCCAGCCAAGGTTTGTTTCAATCTTCAGCATTTTTTTCCTGCCATTGTCTTGAAACTGTTTCATCTGTCTCTCTCATTTGATGCTGTTTACAAAAACAAAACAGCAATATTGTAAAGGGAAAAAGGAAAATTAATTTAATGGAAAAAAAAAAGATTATGACCTGAAATCTCACCATTTCCTGAGAGTCACAGGTCCTTTGAGTATCCTTATGGTTTCTGCTCAAATTCAGTGTCTGAAAAGGGCAGGAACAAAACAAACCTTTTTAATCATAATAAAGACAAAATAAGATTTAGAGACAGACGACAAAGAAATGTGTAAAATATCTTCTTGAATCTGTTTACTTTACTAACCTTGAAAGAGACTCTTGGGTCTTAGCTGTGCCACCACCCTTAAACCTTAAAACAGATGGAGACGATATGCTGGCCTGGCTTGAAATTTCCATATTTGGTGCTGTAAAACAATATCACAAACAATAGATTAATTGTACTTTTTGGACCTTGGCCAAAGCATAATAGAAAAAACAGAAAGTCCTTCATGGCTATTGTGCAATGAAATCATAATACTTACTGGTTTGTTTCTCAGATGTCTCCACTCCTAATGATTGTAGTGCCTCCAGTACAATTTCAAGGATTGAGGCAGACAGGTCCGGCAGCACCTTAGTAATGGAACTCCTTATGCTGCCCCCCATTTCCAAGATGTCTGATAAAAGAATGTGAATAAAGGTCAATTTACACCAAGTGGTACCTTTGGTCTTAAAATGTGAAGCTGATCTTGCCTGATACTACACTTTTATACAGTGTTTCGTAAGTACCAAACTAACAGCACCATTATTGTGACAGCACACTGTGTTTCAGTGGAACCATTTGGTACCCATACTTCATGTAAGATGTTAATGGATAGAAATCAATTAAGTCAATGGGTTTTGACCAAAAAAATCATTTTATTTAAAACAGCTTACTATCACTTATGTCACACAGAACATCAGCAGGAGGCTCAGTAGAGGGCTCTTCTGATTTCTGCCACAGATCAGACTCTAGCAGACATCTCAAAGTCTCTCTTAAAGGCACATAATAGGCAAACCTATCTTTTCTGTTTTCATCTCTCCCTAAAAATATTTTCTTTGGTTCCGCATAGTTGAAGGCTTTTTTAAAGATCTGAGCTCTGGAGTGCACTGTCCTCAATGGCCCGGTATGACATGCAGAAAAAAGATCATAGCTTTTGACAGACTCGCAGACTTTATTGATGTCCTCCTCTGATAATGATGTGTCATCTTTTAACAGTGATGCAAGTTTACCCAAACTGTATGTCTGTCCCAACTCATGCATGTTCTGCATTTCCTCTACAATGTTCTGTATGGTTGAAGCAGGCAGTAGAAACTGACCCTGCAATTTTAAGTAGAATAGTGAAACGTTTCTCAGAAAAAGATCACAGAATTCAGGGGGCATTTCCATGTTATCTTCATGTGTAATAGACTGTGCAGCAGGCTCGGAAATCAAGGGTACAAAGTCATCTGATGTGGTTGGAACAGATGATTGACATGCAGACTCTCTATATAAATCACCAATGCTGCTGTCTGAAAACTCTGTGTTTACGTGACATGTGAGCAGTAAAAGATGATTTAACTCTAAAGGTATTTGTGCATCCTCTTACTGGACAAGTGACCACGTGTCCTTCCACAATATGGCTCTTCAGATGAGCTATTAACTCTTTAGAGTTCTGACACTGACGTTCACACATCGCCATTGCACATGTAAACGAAGAAACCACCGCCACACCAGTGACATGGGTGGGGGCAGAGTGTCTTCGGTAAAAATGAGCCTTAAACGCGCCATACCTGGTGTATGTCTGCTTGCAGCCTGCTTCAATACACCGAAAGAAACAACGTGGCTCATTCCGATGCAGTTTACAATGAAGCACGTAGCCCCTTGATGACTGAACTACCTTACCACAGAAATTACACGTTAACATAACTCCAAGTACTTTGGTAATTCCTCCCTAGCGAATTAAGCACGCCAAATACAGAAACTAATCCAGAGCAATGCTTCCCTCGCAACAGTAATGCTAACTCAACTCACAAATGCTAACTAAATTCACAACCTCACTCATAAAAAACGAACTGCTAAAATTATCTATAAACGCTGGGCTGGTGGATTTTTATAACAGAGATAACTTGAAGTTGCATGTACTCACCTCACCGATGTCTACAAATTCCGAAGATGCTGTGGTCCAAGCAGCAATAAATGGCGCTAATATACGAGTTCAAAACTGTGTCCGTTAGCGAAGCCAACTTGAGTCTCCTGCATGAAAAAAAGAGCGGTTGGCACACAGCTCAGCAGCGCGCCGCGCTATTGGTCATTTTCAGGTGACGTCATCCCGCAATGTAACGTCGCTCTTTGTTTCTTTAGGAGGTTCGGAAGTCACGTCTGCAGACCGCTGCAGCCACGTCTTGCCTTGCTTCCCCTTTTTTTGGTGAAATGGTTCGCTCATACTGCACAATGTTGCTACCAGATTTTTTTTCTCTGCAATTCGAACGTAAAACGTCTGTACACAGTTTACCAGCAGTTTAGCTACCAATCAACAGCGATCACACAAATTCAAAATTTAAGGCGGACCCACTTAAGGTGGTCTGATAATATGGCGTGAAACACAACAACATAAAGTTGTTTTAAAATAATAATTAAAAAAGATTATTGAAATCAATTTTATTCACAATCATAAACTTTATTTTTAACATCTTCTTTTGCTGTTGATTTTTTTATCAGAAGGTTAACAATGATATACTGCAGGCCTAACTTTTAATCTGTATATCAGTATCTGAATTTTAAAATAAAAAAATACTATCAGTTTTATTGTCTTTCACTGCTGATATTTGCTTTTTTTTAATGGTATGTACTGGTTGTATTATTACGGTGGACCCTATTTTTTAACATCTTGTTTCTGTAAAAATGAATGTTTTTGTTTGCTTAAAAATCTACAGCTTTATACTGTGAATTCCAATGTGCACAACCCCAAAAGATGTAGTTTTACTCAAATAATACCGTAAAATCTAAGTTTTTCAGACATTTTCAACATTACAATATGTAATTGTAAAATGTATGCATATTTATTTGTTTTCACAGAAAATATTTATAATTTCAACATTTTATTACAGTAAAAAACAAAGTTTTATCCAGTCTCACAATTAACGGTTATTCAATCTATTTAATACAGTAAAAGGAAGTTTTTGGTTTTACGTTCCATTACCGTTGGAATTTGACGGTGTTTTGCTGTATATTTTACTGACTTTTTTTACAGTGTAAGCTAAGACAATGTCAGCTTTACTAATCACGACCCCGTGTTTGTTTTGTCTCTCTGCAGAAGACTTTGAATAAAAATATGAAGGGGTGGATGCAGCAAGGTTTTGGCCTATCTTTAGAAAACGCAAGTATGGCTTCTTATTTGTTCACTTTACAGTTCTTCTAGTTCATCGATTTTGTACATGATTTTTCTAAAATACATTTTCTCTATAATGCAGGAGGTTGTTAAACATGTTACTCAGCAGTCGACTGCCTACCAATGATGAGATTTGTCTTTTCCTGTTGTTTTTCCTGTAACATGTACATGTAATGTTTGAACACTGACCAGAATGGTCTTAATGGGAAAAATGACCAACATTCCCCTGGTGGCAGGATTAAAAAAAAATGCAGTCAGTATGGAAAAGATATATATAAATCTTCTAAGGTTTGTATCTGTCTTGTGTGAAACTTGTATGAAAAGCATACAAGAGTGAAAACAGATGTAAGATCCCTTGAACATTTATATAAATGAAACTTGTATGTTTTGGATACTTACTAAAACAATATATGAAAGTAATGAGAAAGTGGCCACTTTCATGAGTAAATCATCCATCCATTCACTTCCGCTTATCCTTTTCAGGGTCGCGGGGGGCGCTGGAGCCTATCCCAGCTGTCATGGGGCAAGAGGCAGGGTACACCCTGGACAGGTCGCCAGTCTGTCGCAAGGCTAACACACAGGGACAGACAACCATTCGCACTCACATTCATACCTAGTGACAATTTGGGTTATCCAATTAACCTATCCCCACAAGCTGCATGTCTTTGGACGGTGGGAGGAAGCCGGAGTACCCGGAGAGAACCCACGCAAACACGGGGAGAACATGCAAACTCCACACAGAAAGACCCCGGCCTGATGTTGGAATTGAACTCAGGACCTTCTTGCTGTGCGGCAACAGTGCTAACCACCATGCCACCGTGCTGCCCCATGAGTAAATCATATTAAGCCTTATATGATTCACTAGCAAGCTAAAGCTGACGCAAGTCTTTTATAAGTTTTTTCTATTTCTTTGCCATATGGGTAGTTTTAATAGTTTGGGAAAAGGTTTACCCTAGAAATGCTAATTATTGGTGATTGGCACAAAAAGGATGATTGTTACTAGCATCGGGACGTTAGTTAATGCTAATTACTAGCTTAAGGATAACAGTTAGTAGCTATGGGATACTAATTACCAAAAATATGCTTTCGTGACATTATTGTGCGTTGGGTGTTGGTCAGGGCTATCCAGAATGACAAGTGGGACACTGAATGACCAAATTTAAAAATGTGTGCAGTGATTTGTGTGTAATCTTGGAGGACTCAAAAACGCGTGCTTCAGTCCACGCACAAATACGAAGCAATTTAACCACATGTATAACAATTTTACAAATGCATATATCCAAACCTAAATAAATTGTGCATAAATAATCACTATTTATTAAGCTCAGCTCCACGAATTGGATAAGCTTCTCGTTCAAAAACCTTTCTGTGCGTAGAAATGTCTAAAACTTCATGTAACATCTCTCTCGCTGGTTTGAAGAACCTTACATGTATGTGCTTCACCTCATACACACAGATAGCATGGTGAGCTTTTGAGACAAATTTCTCACTGTCAACTTCCCTGAGCTGCTTTCATGTCCCATTGCAAAACTTGGACATCTGGGCTTTGTCTCTATTCCTGCATTCTTTTATTTTTATATTTATTGGTTTTCTTTTAATAAAGCAGGCGTTAATTTTTCTAAATGAACAGAATAGCTCACTTCACTTCTGTATGCTGACAAACATGTGACCTATACTGTAAGACTGCTCCTGCTTGTTACTCCTTTGTTGTGATTTAATTTGATGTTGTGTAGCCACGCAGAGACAGTTTGCATATATTAGAATGTTAAGTTCCGTGATGTCATCAAAACAGTTTTAAAAAGGGACCTTTCAAAGTTCCAACTACATACAAAATCAAATAGTTAAAAGTGAGTTTAGTCCAGGGAGAACAATTTTGAACCAGTTTCCGATATGTCGTCAAAATCTTGGCCGACCTTTGCTACGCCACGTGCTGTGGGTGTAAGTAAATATCTAGGTGAGTGAAGTCTCCTTTACCTGTCAATTCATCTTAAATTACAGGCTTTTACTTCAGGTGCTTTGATTCAGCAGTAACAAACAGATTTTTTTACAAACTGCAGAACGCCACACTGAGCCCTGGTCCTTCAGGATAGAGGACAGGACGTCAGATGGGCGAATCAAGAGCTCCAAAAGAAAAGATGGTTCCACAGAGAGATTGGAAAAAGCTTCCAAAACACGAAAGGACAGCGAAAGTCCAACCCCAGGCCCCAGCCATGTTTTCTTTGAGAAGTGTAAGTGAGACATTCACAGAGATTATTTTTTGTTTTATAGTTTCTGATCATCTGTAGGCCTGTGTGGAGTTCAGAGGTCTAATTGATTTTTGTTTATGCAGCTGCTTCCAGAAAGAAGAGCAGCAAACAAAAGAGCAGCGATGGAACAAAAGAACCACGCAGTAAAAAGAGGAGGACATCAAGCTCACAGGAGGAGTCTAACAACTCCATCTATGAAACAGATGATCCTTTACCTAGCACATACAACGGTCACACTACAGGTAAGAAAAAGTTCAAATCACACCTTAAACGAGAGCCCCTTCCCAAGCTCTCAGAATTTAGCTGGCATCCATCTGGTAATCACTAGGAAGCTTCCAACAGAGCCTGTACGAATGTGTAAAATGAGACGATGTCAGCTTTCCTACATGCAACTAATCACAACCCCGTGTTTGTTTTGTCTCTCTGTAGAGGACTTTGAAGAAAAATATGACGAGCAGGATATGCTGGGTGAAGGACAGTATGGGGAAGTGTTCTTTGGAAAACGTAGAGAAGACAACTTCCCAGTATGGCTTCTTATGTGTGCACTTTACGCATGTTTTCTTGTAGTTCATCCTGTTCTCTACGTGCTTTTTCTCAAACACATTTTCTCTTTAATGCAGGTGGTAATAAAACATGTTCCTCAGAAGTCGCTCTACCGCCAGCCAATGGTATGAGATGTTTGTCTTTTTCGGTTGTTTTTCGGGCAGCATGTACCTCAAACAGCCTAATGTTTGACAACTGACCCGGATGTTCTGTTTCTAAAGCTTCTTAATGGTAGAATGACCAAGATTCCTCTGGAGGTGGCATTGCTGATAAAAGTGGGGGCAGGACCAGAGGCTACAAGCAGCAATGTGACCCCAGTTTTACTCGACTGGTATGACTTAGAAAAAGAACTTATTATGGTCTTTGAAGGGGGCAAAAACGGCATAGACTTGGACGTTTACCTGTCAAACAGAAGAGAAAGGATTTGTGAGAGCGACATTAAGGTCAGTGAGTAGCAAGAATAAAATATTTGTCTTTTATGAATAATTTAGATCTTATGGTTTTAATGTATCTTTCGTTTGTCTGTCAGGTCATAATGAGACAGTTGGTAGATGCAGCCACTGAAATGCACTCCAAGGGTGTTTTCCATCAAGACATTAAGACAGACAATATTATAATTGAAAACTCAGCTGAACGTTTAGCACGTCCGCGTGTCAAATACATTGATTTTGGCTGTGGAGTCTTTTTTACACCAGAAGCAGTCACTCGAAGAAATGGTAGGTCATCAGCCTCATTGTTTACATGTTCTTGCCTGCCCACACGCCTTGTGTCCACATTCATTTCTTACCATTAATAATTTCTCTTTGGATTTTAGGGAGAAAATCACCGGCTCTAAACTTGCTGTTTAACGCCACCAAAGCCGATTGCATCACAGTTTTGCAGCTGGGCAGAGTGATGGATAGGCTGTTACACAACATCACCTCTTCCAAGAACATGTATTCGAAGCGTACTGATATTTCAGAAAGTAAGCCAGATGTTAATTCGTTAACCTGTCGTGATTTGCGTTACAAAACAGAAAATTCTGTTTAATGTGTTATCTGTATCGGTAACGCACATATCGATTTTTGTATGACAAACGTGAACCCCACCCTCTATTATATTTCCAAACAGACTGCGAGAGTTTTCTGTTAGGTTGCCTGGCAGCCAAAAATGAAGACCGCCTCACCCTAGAGGAACTTCGAAATCATCCCTGGTTCAAATGACTTATCGACTCCAAGCACAACAGGGTTACAGAGCATAAGCTCTAACAGAGAAGTATTTGGTCAAATTCTGAAGCCATGTCACATATCTGTGTATGTTTTTAACAATTATGTCATTTTTACAGTCCTGCCCCTGTAGAGGCACCCCACAAAAACCACGAGATCGAAGTGGAACTTCCATGTATTGTCTTTTCCATACATGGTTTCTGTCCATAAATGGAAAATACCCCACCCACCCCCAGCAATCCGTGGTAAGGGGATCTCTCTTTGAATTGCCTTTCCCGAGGTTTCTTCTCAAGTTTTTGAGGAGTTTTTCCTCGTCTTCTTAGAGAGCTTGTGCTGGGTTAAAAAGAGTTGCTACTATGAACCTGAGTTATAAATACAGGTGCATAGTAGCAACCTGTATTGCTGCACTGATCAATAATTAATTGATCAGTGATCAATTAATTATTCATGAATCAATTTAACCAAAAAATTTGACAAATCTAAAGAAATGTATTAATCAGGGAATTAGCAGCAACAGTAATTGGACAATCTAAATTTATCAGTTAATTAATAAATAAATCTGAATAATTCATCCTGCATCGCCTGTCTGCTTATATCACATAAACCTTTCACTGAAATTGATTTAATTTGTTATAATTATAATAATTATTTGTTTGTACTAATGCATCAC
Organism: Aulonocara stuartgranti; assembly: GCF_965226115.1. NCBI lineage: Eukaryota > Metazoa > Chordata > Actinopteri > Cichliformes > Cichlidae > Aulonocara > Aulonocara stuartgranti. The sequence continues at coordinate 4,464,061 of NC_138959.1, read as the reverse complement.
AATTTCTTTGAAAGTTAAAGTGTGTGAATTTCCCGTCTTAAACACGTCAGTGTGATCATCCTGTCCTGTCATGCTAAGAAATGCAGTTGTGAGTTTTCATTGCTTCACTTGGACGAAACGCCCAAACACAAAAATGGTCCAGTGCTGTTTCTGACCGGAACACTGCAGGTTTAATGTCTTATAAAACATAAATCTATGTAATCCACACATACAATTCACCATGATGGGAGGACAACGTACCTCACCGTCCTTATCTCAAAAGTTGACCCTAATGTGACCGCTAAGCAACTTGTGAACTCTGCAGTCTGCATTGAAGGTCATGCTCTGGTTCATCTCTCTACCATCAGGTCTTGGAGTGTCTCATTTTACTGCATTAGCTCAAGTTCAATCGTGACAGCAACAACTGCTGTGAGTGCCTTCTGAAGTCTGCGAACTGGTTCACTTGACAATGTTTGTGCGTTTTTTGCTCTTTACAGCATTTTAGTGCAATTATCTAACAAATGAAATGGATTTATGTTTAATCGACGAGACCATCCAAGAAGGTTTTGTTTCAGCTGATGTGTAAAATTCTATTATATTACATGTGTATGCTACATACCACAGGTTATACACAAAGCCTGTCCTTTGTTTAGCTTTAGAATGGCTACACAAGACAAAAACATTAAATGCACTCATCTGCAATCTTTGCTATTTGCCACTCAGTGTCCAAGCAAGGTGTCAATTAGGGATGTGCTGATCATGTTTTTTTGCCCTCGAGTCTGAGTCATTTGATTTTGAGTATCTACCGATACCGAGTCCCGATCCAATACTTCAATAATACATAAAAAAAGAATGAAGCAGAACGAAGAAACAGATCCTGGATGTTCCTCATTTTTTTTATTTAATTCACTTTATTTTAACGTTCAACAACTCTGTTAACAAACAAAGCACTTTTGTGAGGTAGCTTGAACAATCAAGTAATAAATAACATAAATTCTTCACTTATGGACTTTAGTGCAACAGTAAATATAAAAAAAGACTAATATAACAACAAATAGCACCTCAACTTAAATATCCGGCAGGCATGTAAACAAATAAAAAAATAAAAGTGCCACAGTGTTTGCAAAGCTAGTAATGTGGTTTTAGAAACTGCACTCCTAACTCTTACTGTCATCATAGCAGTAAGTTTCACAGAAGGAAATGTGTGTTTTCTCTTAATGAAAACTAACATCTCTACCTTGTCAGGTTTGAGCCTGTTTCTGTTCTCATCAAGGACGTTTGCAACGGCACTAAAGTCTCTCACTGTCCACAGAGCTACAGGGGGCACTGAGATATTGGGTTGCAGCCATAGAGGGAAACTGGTTAGCATGTTCTTTCCAGTACTGAAGTGGGTCGCTTTCCCAAGTTTACATATCTCACAGTTTGCTATGGCAATGTTGTTATCATCAACTTTATAATACCTCCAGACTGCAGATGAAAAATGTTGGAACACTGAGCTACTAGTTGTTTCGCCGTCATTGTGGATGTTGGATATCGAAGAATCCATAGGTCTCTCATCCTATTCATGTAGGCCCTTCCGCCAGGGTTACTTGCGTAGTAGCATTCCAACAACGCCCTGTTTTCGTCTCTTGCCCACCGATGCCTTCTTGTTCCAGTAGCCCACTTCTCGTCAGGGTGCCCTGGTTCCTCAACACCTGATGCGGACCTTGTTGACCGAGCCGGTGTTGTGCCAAAAAGTGATTGTCTGCCAAAAACTGATTTCCAATGTTTCTGTGTATTTTTTATGTGTAATATCTTTACGTATGTTTGTAAATAGACTTCGGTGAACAGGGTTTATAAAGGGGTTATATAGAGAATTAAAACAATATCTGTTTTTCAAGTATCTTTACAACTCTCTGCTATTGTACTTACAGTATAACCAATCCGGTCCTTTATCCCCACTTAAAATATTTTTACAGAAATATTGTAATATTTGCTGCCATGTCTGCTGTCCTCTTGGCCAACTTACCTCTTACAAAAGACATTTTTAATGTTAATGAGATTTTTTTAACTGCATAAATAAAGGTTATATAAAAGTCACTGCCAAAAACTGATTGCGGCTTCTACCTTGTTACACGAATGTTGTTTGTGGCTCAAGATGACTTTATGTCATCCATGAGGGATGCATTTGACATATGTTTCACATATTATAGCCCAACAAGTTACTTATAGCAGTTTAAATACGAGCAATCAGTTTTTGGCAAATACCGGAAATCAGTTTTTGGCAGACAATCACTTTTTGGCACAACACCGGCATGCCTTCATATTTATCTGTCTCGTTCATGTCTGCGGTAGGCTTGCTTAGCATAGGGGGTCTATAGTTTTTTGGGTTTGGATATACCTATTTGTTAAATAGTTTTACATGTGGTCAGACTGCTTTGTGTTTGTGTGGATTGGACCATGCTTTTGTGAGTCCTCAAAAATGACGCACAAGTAAATGTACACGTTTCTAAATCTTAGTTTACGCTTTTGGATCATATTGTATGCATTTGAAACACTTTTGAGTATTGAGACACATTTCTCTTCATGCAGCTATAACACCTTCTAGTTAGTTGTAGTGAATTACATGGCTGACTGAATGGGTAATGTAAGTTACTGGAAAGTAATCTAAAGGAATTATCACAGCTTGCGGGTCTGATTTGGGTAAACCCGTTACACAACCTTTTTCCCTCAGAGTGATGGAGGCAGATGGTCTTCATGGATTTAAGATTTTTCCAGACAGTCCTGAGGACAACCCAAACACTCTTTGAAGGGTAAACTCTGGTCTAAATGCACTGACACAGTCAGCGCTGAAATATTTCAGCAATCTAATGTTGTTCCATTATTTTTCCTCTGCTTTGAAAAGCAGACCACAGCCTCTGTTGGCGTCTGCTGTGACTGCCATGGTCAAAGACGTGATTACATAAGGTACAAAATGTTTTCCTGCAAGAGTCTAAACATAAACAAATATGGAGGAACTCTGACAAAATTCAATTGTGATGCCAAAACAGGCCAGTAAATACGCCAGTCAGTTACAAATAATGTGGTGAATAACATGTGTTCACTTCACGTATAGAAAGTGAGGACAGTGGCTGGAAAATAGTGGCTGCAGCTATAGTTGATTTAAGGACCACATACGTCATTTTTCATATTTAGGCAAAGCATTAAGCGCAGTGTTATTTTTCTTAATCATTGTCTTTATTTTATTTTAAAATTTAATTTCTATCTAGAAAAAACAAACAAACATTCTTTCTGTTTTCAGTTCTACTCGTCATATGGATGTTACCTTTTTTCTTATTTTTTGTTACATATATTAAAATGAACATATGTGGACCAAATGTTCAGGCTTCACAATGGTCTAATATTTACTTTTCTGAATGATCAGTACAGTTCAAAAACGCTCAGTGCTGCCCCTCAGTAAACTTCCAGAAGTCTGCTAATCATAAAACAGAGGACTTTTAAGGAGGGGGGTCTTAAAGAGACAAGAGCTGAAAGGTCTTGTTTAAGAAGGATGATGAGCTAAAAGACTACAAAAATGGATCGTATAAGATAAATATACAAAAGGTCATGCAAAGCTACTGTGGAGTCCCAGAACTGAAACATAAAGAAATTAGTGTAATATGCAAGAAACTGTATACCTCTACTATTTTTACAGAATCAAATTCATAGTGTCTTTCCACATTACTTTTATCTACAGAATATATGTGTAAAAATGTGCTTTTACTTCCTTTTTAAGCTTTGCATGCTGACAAAAATCTATACCTTATTATTGGCGGATAAGCAACTTGTGAAACTGATGTAAATCAAAGTGTTTTGGAAGAAAAAAATTGGAAATTGTGTATTTTCTGTATAGAAAATACAGAAAATATAATTCCAAGGTTTCTTGGAATTATCTTAATTTATTATGGAAATATTTCTTAATTAAAGAGAACTTGTACTTCTCTTTGACCATTGTTGTGTAGGTAGGGTTGCCAACTGCCCGTTTTAGCTGGGACATCCTGTATAATCAGCAAAAATGGTTCGTCTCTTATTCTACCTCAGATGTCCTGTATATATTGACCATTACCTGTAATGCCACTTAAATCTGATTTGACTGCAGTTGTATCAGATGATTGTTTCTGCCCAGTCACAACATTCAGTGACGGCCCATTATGCACATTAGATGTGAAGAGTAATACGTGATTTGTAAAAATAAGGTGATGTTTTGTCTGTGTAGCATAATAAACTGGGTGATTGAAGTCCCTATTTACAGTATTTTATTTGAATATTTTTTTTCTTATTACACTATGCCCAGCTGGCTGTGCACTGCGCTTCTGGTACACCAGAGTGCCCCTTATTTTATAGTTAAAAAGTTGAAAACCCTATGGGCAGCTTATCTTAGTTCTGCTAGTTTCTAGCTTAGACATACTCGCTTAGAAATATAGGCCTGGTTCTATTAATTAATGCTCGCTTTTAGTTTAATATTGTCACTCATTTGCCTAGGAGTGTTAATTGGGAGCTTAAGGGATGATAACTTAGTGATGCTAGGTAGTAACCTAGCAATGCTAGTTACTAGTGCAGGGATGCTAGTTAATAATAGTCACCAACTTAGGGATCCTATTTATCATTCTAGGAATGTTAGTCAGTATTATAAGGATGTGAGGTAATAATAATTACTAGCTTAAACATGCTAGTTGCTGGCCTAGAAATTCTAGTCAGTAGTGTAGGTTGGTTGTTAATAGTAGCTATCTTAGGAATGCTAGTTGCTAGCCTAGGAAGGCAAGTTTGTAGGCTGGGTATGCTAGTTAATGCTAATGCTAGAAACTATTATATTAACTTGTTAACATATTAACTAATTAATGCTAGTTCCCAGCTGAGGATAATGAATCCCTTTCATAGGAACGCTTGTAAATACTCCAGGGATGCTAGTTATTAAGAGCTGCTAGCTTACTGATGATTGTTGCTAGTAAGTTGATGCAAAAGGAGAAATCTTACTTTTTTTCCCAGAGTACCGGAGAAAGTTATAAGCTTTAGTCGGAATACCTGATTAATCTGGATGCCTGAAGTTAGCATCATGTTTTTTAAAGTATGGAAAGAATGATTATACGGCCAATCAGTAAAAGTTATCCCCCAGCTTAATATTAAAATCATCTTTTATCTGAGATAAAAACCTGTAACTTCAAATATTTGTCTTACACCATTTCTTTATTTGAACTGTATTTATTTGGAATGCTTGGAAAGAAAAGGGAAAGTCCCTGAGCCTGTGAAGCAGCTCCTTCAGGCCGGTGCCCACATGGTAGGGAAGGGTCTTGTGCACCTGGCTCACAGAGAACTCCTACCACAGGATAATAACCAAATCATCTTAACCCACACAGCTAGTGCCAGCTGTTGCACTGGGCACAATTCCAGAAAGGCAAAACAGAGAGGCGGAGAGGAAAAAGAAAGAAAGCACTTGTCTTGCCAACACATCATGGCCCCAGCATGAATTCGAACGTCAATAATTCCACTGCTGGTTTTTCGACTCAGTGTAAAAGTTGGCACTCAGTGTGTGATACCGAGGGGCCACAGGGAGGGCAGTGAAAGAGGAGTGACACAAGGGTGCACTGTTTAGTCTGGCAGGTCTCAGCTGCTTTATGAGCCAACACTCGACCTTTGTGAGCCCACCGCATCCATCTGTTCCTGTAGCTACTGTCCAGTCTGGAAGCCCCTCTCACAAATGGATAAAAACAAAAAAATCAATTTATAACTTTCCTTTTGTAGACTCGTAAAATTCCACCTTTCTACCTTCATTAAAACTTTATTATAGTTACAGTCAGTAACATATTCAAACCTGAAAATGTGTCCTTATTGCTGCGCTATTCTGTCAAGTTTTTTTTACTTAATTTACTCTGACCACAGTTGTTATCCAGATATATCCAGTTACGAAATGCATGCTTAAGCTCTACTGCAACTTCCAATGAAAATGAAAATCCAGAGAATGATAATGGAGTTAAGTGCAGCAGTGCTATCAGGAGCCTGTTTGCTTTGTGTAAGATACCAGTAGCACGTTGTTCTGGACTGAGTGGTGTAGCTTGAATACAAGTTCACAGTTACTGATGTGTTACTGAAGATCTTGCCACTCCTGCATCTCACTTTTATTAGGAGGCTGATATAAAAAGTGCTAAAAATGAATGGAGAAAGGTTATTTAAAGAGCATCAGATGAGAATTTATTGTAACTATATTTGGATTGAAATATATTTTTTATTTTTACAACTCATAGAAAATTATTGATTCTTCAGAATTTAATTGAGTTTGAAATATGTAAGCAAAATAAAAAGCAGTGAAAGGGGAGGATTTTTAGAAATATTTGACTTAACTAACGTATATGTGCTCACTCCTTTATATAATATTGGCAAAACATCTACAACAAAGCTAGATATAGTGACTGTAAAGACTATTGACTGTCTGAGCCTGATTGGCAGAGGGTAATTTAATTAACTTTAAGCCATTTAAAACAACTTCAAGTTCTAATTTGACCTGTCCCCATGACCCACAGTCCGTATATCAGCCTGCTGCTTCTTAAAGGACCTAATCAATTCACACAAAACTGATCTATGTTAATAAAATGATCAAAGACCTTTTTATACACGTAAAATACACAAATGCATAAATCCTAATTTAAACAACTATATATTGTAAAAATAACATATTCACAGAATAACAAAGTATTTAGGGAGGTTATACTGAAAACTGTACAAAGGCTTACAAAGAAAACAATGATCCACGCACATTTGAACTTATATGAACAAAAGTATGCTGCTGTTGATAATATGGAAAATAATAATGTTTAATGTTACAGACTGACTCGATATATTTGATATTTCGGCAAATATACTAATAATATAGTATTGTACTAACATAACATGTATCATATGTCATAACATATGTCCACAAGTATGTGGACAGCTAAGCATTTTGCCCATATCCCTTCAACGCCTAGTGTACCATATGTGATACATGAGGTTTTTTGGAGTTTTTGAGCCTTCAACATCATCTGTGTGTTTTTTTGACTCCTGAAAAAATCGAAATATATTACACAATACATTTTTAAGCATTTTTTTTATCCCAGATGTAGCAAATATGAAATGTAATGCAATTATTTTTTTAAGCACATTTGTCAGATGGTTCAGTAAAATCTTCATCTTAAAAATGGCTTTTTAAAATTTCTTAGTTGAGGATTTAAAGAGATATTTGTGTAACAGCTTCTGTTTTTCTGGTTTCAGCCTTTTTAACAGGTGTTGAACCTCCTGCGACTATTTGCTCTGATTTAACAACAGTAAGGTCCAGGGGTATGTCAGATGGTGTTTAAAATTCTTCTTTTTTCTGAAATTGTCTTGAAAATATCTATAATTTTTTAAACTGCTTATCCAGTTTGGGGTCATATCCATGGGGTCTATCCATCTGTCATGGCTAACACACAGGAGGTGGTTTATCTAGGCTCGCATTAATAGGGTGAGTTTAGAATCACCAATTCTTGTCTTTGGACTGTGGGGGGAAGAAAGACAGAAAGACCCCAGCTGGTAGATTCAAACTCAGGACCTTCTTTCTATGAGGCTGCAAAAGATCAAATGATGTCCTCAGTAGTGATTGGATACTGTGCAGATGTTACTGGCCTGGAAGTGGTCACACGTGGACGCACAACTGGCAACTGCCCTTCCACGAGCCTGGTCCTCCATGCTTGATGAAAGGGAGTTTTTTGATTGTTGGAGTTTTTCTGTATTATTGTAGGATCATTACCTTAACCTCCTAGGACCTGGTGTCCACATATGTGGACATCACATTTTGGGTTATTTACACCAAAATACTCAATTTTGCTCTACAAGGGCCTGATATCCACTTACGAGGACATTATAGGCTACTGCTACTGTTCAAAATTTTAAACAAATATGCTCATATGTGGCTCTCATGTTTCTTAAAAACAAAAATAAGGTAAAAAAATAAAATCAAATCTGGTAATTCTTTGTTTTTACATTCATCGGGCCCCAATATGTCCAAATATCAAAGAGGAATTAAAAATGCATGCCGTGGAAGAGTTCGGGTCTTAGGAGGTTAAAATATAAAGCACCTTGAGGCAACTGTTTGACAGTTGAATTGCCAAAGATTAAAAAAAAGGATCCTATGATTTTTTTTGCAGTTACAGTTACTATTTACCAGTCAGTTAGTTTGACTGAGACATTTTAAAACCTTCAAATTCCTTTTAAAATGTCCTTATTTGTGTGTGTAGATAGCTGTCTATATAACTGTGCAGGGCTGTTTCTGCATAAACAGAAGAACTGAGAGCAAAACATCCGTCTTTGCACCTCTTTGTTTACACCCTAGATGAAAGCAAATGGGCTGGAGGCTGCTGCGCGCAGACAGGTTGCATTTCATGACATGCAGTCATCGCCGCTCCACAGCGCCCCGCTCCGGCCTGCGCCTGCACTGCGACGAGAAGCCGTGCGCGCCCGGTGAGCGACTGCCGCTGAAGAGACGAGACCGCTGTCTGCACTCAGGTAAGAAAACCCAGACATATTTGTTTTATTTAACCGATCCGGTGTGGCTGCAATCACACCGAAACATCAGGAGAGCGGGCGACGTGCGGCTCAAACCCCGCGTCGTAATTCTGCGTCGGCATTCGGCCTGTCACTTGATATTTTATTTGCATGAGGTGGGAGAGGTTGGGCCTGTGCGCGTTTTACGTATAGAAATTTCGTGCACTTGAACACGAGGCGTATTTTTTTCTCTTATATCTCATGACAGCACAGATTCTCCTGCAGCAGCTTCATTTTGCGTGTTTTCGGGGCTCACGCTTTTCATTGTGCGCGATCTGCTCCTCCATCGACCTACAATAAACAGAGAAACGTGTTTTTGTTGCAGCCATCATCGCACCAGCCCTGGAGGTGCAGTCACCTCCCTACAAACACGATACATTCAGCGTTTTTCTTCCTCCTCAAGAGGAAAAAAAATGTCTCCATCATCCTCCGGAGCAGGTCCTGTTTTCGTTACTGCCACTCTGCTGCTGGCGCGCAGTAACGAGACTAATCCTCCAGAGTATTTATAATCTCATTAATAAAGAATCCCATGGGGGCAACAAAGCGGTGTTATTTCTCTAAGATTTACTGTAATTTAATAACACTTGTGTTCTTTGTGTCGTCGGCTTTGAGTGTGAATTTATGGCTGTATGCACCCCCCTCCCCTCCCGATATTCTGGATCTTTCGCTTCTTTCTTGCATCTGAGGCCTAAATGCTTTCCAGACTAGCTGCCTCACAAACCAGCTCCTTTGATTTTAATATGTGAGATTCTGACATGTAAATAGACGCAAAAACGAGAAGCCCCTGGTGTATTTAATTGATTTCCCTGCGTCTCTGTATTGTTTCGAGAGCGGATGGTGTTGGAAATCGGGATGAAGCAGTGCTTGTGCGCAAATGCCAAGCCCATTTTTTTTCGCCTTTTTTTCATATTATAAACAGAGGAGAGCGCCCATGTCTCCGTGTGCTGTCACACGGCCAGTGCAGTGAACCAGGCTGCTTATCTGACACATATGGGCTCTTGGGTAATCCTCCCAGGGTCAGCGGACGCGATCTGACCCACAGTAGGTGCATGAAAGCCTTTTAACGCGAACCCTTTGTGCCCGCCACATGAACAATATGTCATTTTTTCCTCTTTGGTTTGGTGGAGGGATGTTGGAGTGAGAATCTCTCGTCTCATTCCACGGACACACCTCTCTCCCACCCTCACTGGTTCTCACTCATTGCATCGATTTCTGTAACAATTACAGTGAAGAGGAGCGGGCATGTTGTAGTCAGTAACCGCAGCTGGGAGCCATTCCAACTGATGCGCAGAAAGCAGTGAAACACATCTCAGTGCCATCTTTTTGTTTTTTTGATAAACTCAGACATCCTTCTGCAAGTTTCTGCAGCACTTGGGCACGACTGGAGAGACACGCTGGTATGTGCACAGGGAGGTCTGAGAGGGGCTCCTCCCCCCAAAAAACACTGCTGGACATGTTCAGATCAGCCTTGAGGCATCTATCCTCTAAAACCTTTAGACTGTAGCTGATTCTCTGCTTTCGATTTGGGCATCCAAACCTGTCTAGTTGGATTAGCAGCACAACAAAGCTGGCAACTGAGTGCACACATCTCCAGCCAGGGGTCCCAGGTCCACTTCTTACTGTATGCATAATTAATTGAATGCTGGCAATATGAAGCACAATTTCAACTGCAGACAAGCCAGACGACGGTGCAGAGTTGTTGAAAAATGTCAATAAAAATAGGAAAGTTTCATATTTCCATTATAGCAGAACTTAAAAGACATTGTCAGTGTGTTGTTATATTTGAAAAATCACTGTGCAGCATATTTGGTACGATTGCTTTTATGCATGTAGATGAAATAATGTTTGATATCAGTTAAGTTGCCACCTGGTTTGTCAGGGACCAGAAATATGTTGGGTCCAGATTTTAGCTTTGAGATATGTGATTATAAGCTTGATAATTCTACATGATATATTTTTGGGAAGGTTATTTTTACATACTGACGCATGTACACTGGCTGTATTTTGGGTTTCTGGAGCACAGCACACAAAGTTTGTGAGCATCAAAATCAACATAGAAGAAGTCGAGACATCCCTACTTTTAGTCGCTTAACATGTCAAGCTTTTTACTCTGGAACATGTATTACTCTGACATTTTTCCACAAAAAAGACCAGCTTGCCCAGCCTGTGTCTCACCATAGTTGTGGTTTCTTGTTTTCACCAAAGAGACATTTCTGCTCCAGACCACTCAGATGTTTTCATTTAAGTAGCTGTTTGAGGAACAAAGAAGTAAAATCATCCGAGGCTTCGTAAGACAGGGAACTATATGCAGATTTGTTCAGAAGCACTCACTCATCAATCATCCGACCACCTCTGAGACTTATTCTGTGATCCTTTACATTCTGATTTTGACTGTATTTTTACCTGTTATGATGTATTTTTACATTGCTCTATTAGCAGTTTATAAGTGAAAAAAGGTGTGGTTAAAAAGCCAAAGGTCTCAAACTGACCCAACCTCCTTTTTGGGAATCATCAGCGGCGATGAGACCAAACAGCCTGAAAGCGATGCATCAGGTCAGGAGTGTAGCTAGGAGCAGTCCTATCATTTAACAAAGAATGAGGTCGTACAGGATTATTACAGTCCCAAGCATTAGACACGTCATCACTTGGCTAGAAAACGTCAAGCCTGAACTGTCAAGTCAGAATTGGATGTCCACCTAAAACAGTAGCAGCAGTGCATAAGGAGAAGATCCCGAAGGGGAGATTGGCTAAATGCGGTTTGAGTCCAGAACTTTATGATGGCACTTTTACTTTTAAAGCCTTTTCCTTCTACACACGACACTTGTTCTGGTATGCGGGTGTGTATGCTGTACAAACGGAGCAAATCCAAAAGAACTGGCGACGAAGCTGAAAGAAAACCTAAAGAACTGAAAACGCAGACGTGTGTAATGTAGTTAAAGATGCAGGCTGATGTGAGCAGTGCAGCTCTTTTGAAATAAATCAGTCACTCTCCTTAATGTGACTGCTGACTCCATCATGGCCTCAAGCGTCGGGCATTATGAAATGAGTCCGCACTGAAGTGCTCCATTTAGCAAAGACTGACAGCCTGTTGGCCCCTGTTGGCTCGAGTCCAAAGGCGACCGCATCCAGCCGGCCGGCTTCAGTTTGGACGGACCCGCCTGCAGAGCTTAGGCTGGCAGAATAAACAGCACCACAGCAATTAAGTCTCCAGAGTGGAGCTTTTCTAAAAGTTACTCAGATTTATTTGGCTTCAGAGCTCAAACAGGCAGCTGAGCTACTGATTTAAGGAAATATTCTTTTAAGTTACTTTATTATTTTTAAAAAGGCTCAAACTCCTCAAAAATGTCCGTGTGCTGCTCTTTCCCTGTTTTAAATTATTTGAACATTGCAAGAAGTTTGAGCATGTCATCAAGAGAGTTTGAAAGTTGTAACCCACATTTATATACCACTCTTGATTTAAAAGATATCTTTTTGATATCACTTTATGCATTGATTCTAGTTTACTGAACACATAAAGGACAAGATAAACCTCACAGTTTCACAAAACAAGCCTTTTTCTGGATGCGTTGCCTCATTAAATAGAAGAAGAAATGCCACAGCGGGATTTCAGCTGCATTCTTGTACACACTTAATTGGCACCATGCTGACTGAGGACTGGCTCATTGCATTGGGAAACCTGTGTGTGTGTGTTCATTGTGAACATACAGCAGCAGCTGGAGTCCCTGATTATTTAACAGTCTGCGCCGTGCAAACATGAGAAGAATTCCTCATATCTTGAATTCCATAATGCAACATTGTGGCCTCAGAAATGTCGCGGTTTGTCTTTTACTTCTTTGGAACCTAGAAGTACAAGTCTGGCATTGATTATGTGCCAGTTATTTGAATGTGAACTGAAAGGAGGATGCGTGTGAAGATAGCAGAGCAGGGCGTGGCTGAAATCCTGAAGGTGAAATATTGCAAACATTAGCTGCTTGTAGATGCGGGACGTCGGGGTGGTGCCGTGTGCAGACCGGCCCTGCAAGATGTTTCCCCTCCAGCGCTTAGATGGAGGGGAAAATGGAAACGGGCTCCACCTTCAGCTCCTCCGCTGCAGGGCCGGGCCCACATTAGGAAGGTAGAGTCAGAGTGTGCTGGCTGCCGGAGGCTGGGCCAGAGCACAGAGAGAGGGAGAGAGCGAGTGGTGAGCAAAGTAGGTCAGAGATACAGAGGCAATCAAGCATGAGAGCAGCATCCTCGTCTCTCAGCTGAGCTACACGCAGGGCTGGTGAGGCGGCAGGCCCGTACACGGCATCAGACGAATGCCTTTGTTTCTCAGTGTGAGCCATTTTACCTCTAAAACTGTCACACACTCAATGAATTGGTCAATAACATTAGATTGGTTGAGAGTTGTTGGGATTTGTCGAGTATAAATGCTAAATATAATCTGGTTTCAGCTTCTCAGATGTGAAGTTGCTGCTTGTTTTTACTTTTATGTCAGTGTAAATGAAATATCTTTGTTTTTGCACACTAAAAACAGAAAATCTGCCCAGGTTTCTTCTGTAATACATAGCAGCTGAGACCATGACTCGATCAATCCGTAGATAAAACTTAATTAATCTGTAAAAATGCTAAGGACTGAACTGGATTTGTCTTATTATGGTTTCAAAATAAGCCTTAGACTGTATATAAAAGATGGACATAGCCTGGTTTGTGAAGTTCTGTTATGAAGACCATATTTGGACAAGAAGATGGAGTGCTAATATAAAAGCTAACGCTGGCAAACGCTGCTCAAAAGCTGTATCTGTGCATCATACTGAAAGAGATAGTGTTAATTAGTGCAAAGTAACATACAAAAAGAGAAGAAAGTCATTAAAACTGGAGCAAAGACTTCTGATAAGTCCACTAAAACAGCGGTCCCCAACCCCCGGGCCTCGGACCGGTACCGGTCCGTGAGTCGTTTGGTACCGGGCCGCGAGAGTTGAGGCTCAGGTGTGAAATGTATGGATTTCAGGGTTTTTATCGGTTTTCAGCGTTATTTTGTCATCGTTTTTATCGTTTACTCGGTTTTCCTGGGTCTTTTCACGTGTGTTATGAATAAATCTTCTTTTTTTCGGTACCGGTACTAGTTTTATTTTGTTGTATTTATCCGCGACACCTTAAAGGCCGGTCTGTGAAAATATTGTCGGGCATAAACCGGTCCGTGGCGCAAAAAAGGTTGGGGACCGCTGCACTAAAATGCTCCAGAAAGCACAAACACAGTTAAGAGGCACAGCTCAGTTACTCAAATTAGCAGAGATGATCCGTAACGGGCAGCTAAGGACCCGTGCTGGCACTCATCCACTTATACAGACAGTAACCCTCATTATTATTTGTCAATAAAGGATAATTAGCAACTAAAACCTTTTATATTTTTCTGTTTTTTGGGCCGGCTTTAAGAATAATGCAATTTCATAATTTTCATTATTCAAGTGTCCCCAGATTGCTGCATATTTGTAATTCTACATGTTCAGATTATAAAGGAAGCTGCACAAACTGTTTGTAAAGTCAAATCTGAGTCCACTTAACTCTGGATCATTATGACTTGCAGGTTTGGAGTTCTTCTAGTAGCCAACTTTATATCAGAAATAAACATTTGCAGCCTGTTACAGATATAACAGCTGACAGGGTAACCTTTTTATAACTCGTCTCTCTGGATTCTGCAGTTATGGGCGTGGTTTCTTTGATTGGCAGGTGTCCTCACCACTCGATTGTGTTTAAGCTGTTGGTGCTGCTAAAGTGTTTAATGGGAAATAATACATGGCACAGCACATCTAAGTAGTTTGTGTTTCACTTTTGATTAATGAAATTCTTCAGTTTTACTGTTTGGTTAGTTGGAAGCACTTAACAGATACCTGTGTCTACTGCTAGCTGCTGACTTAGCAACCCATTAACATTTAAATATGGTCCCTTCTTGGCCCTAAAAGCCAACATGACAGTGGCCAAAGTGCGGCTGCAGCTTTATATACAATTTATGGTTAATCTTTATGAGCAACATATCAGGAATTCTGCAGGGATTCAAACTTATCTTAATTGTCGCACTAGGGGAAACAGCAGAAACACAGGAAATAAAGTGCATCTTGCTCTAAATTTGAGCTAAATGCACACACACACACACACACACACACACACACACACACACACACACACACACACACACACACACACACACACCTAATTTCAGACTGCTTGTCTCACTGAGTGCTCAGAGCTCTTGGAGCTGTGTCAACATCCCTGTTGACCGAGCTCCTTGCAGAGGCACGGTCTGTGCCAAGATCACATTTTCACACGCCCCTGAGAGGAACAAGCTGCATCAGCAGCCCTCTGAGGCTTTTCCCCCTCATGAAGCTGCGACAAAGACTGCTGTCACGTTCCCTTTCTGCAGCAGGTGAAATGTGTGTGTGTGTTTTTGTCCCAGTTCAAATCATTAAGGAGGTGCTGGTCCCGTCTAAAGTGTTTCTGTTGTAAAGTTTGCAGAGGACCGAAATTAGTGAAATGCTCTTGGGAAGGAGAGTTTACAGGACTGCTTCCGCCCGAGCATTTCTGATAACGGGCTTAAGATCGCCTCTATTTTTAAAATTAGATGTGGTGAATCTGTTATGTATTTGAGCTATAGATTCTTTATTTTGGCCTTACTGTCTCAGGCAGAGGATATGATTCACACTAACGTACAGTGCTCGTGTACACATGATTATCTGAAGGATCTGCTCCTTATCAGACTCGAGTTTGTTTGCTCTCCAACCGTCTGAGTTCCCGGATGCAGAGTGAACGACCTCTCGGAGGGATTGTCTTTGCTGGCACGAGTGCTGCCTTCTCCTTGTTGTTTGGATTCTGTCATGTGTAACGCTACAATGAAGGGTTTTGTTGGGGAACTGTGTGTGAGGACCGGGAGAGTGCACTATTCATTAGAGCTCCTATGGGATACACACTTATATAATGTATTAGGACCTCCTCCTATGTTAATGAGTTTTTTTGTCAGAATAAAACTGCTTTTAATCCATGTAGTTGTTGTTTAATCCATGTAGTTGTTGTTTAATCCATGTAGTTGTTGTTTAATCCATGTAGTTGTTGTTATCATTAAAGTACAAATAAACAGGCTGGCGCTTTTCTATTCAATTTGACTACTCAAAGTAGCTGTAGCTGAGAAACCAGCTTATCCACTGTACAGCTGAGTGAAATGGCAACAACTTGGCTAATGTTGACATGAAAAATTAAGGTGTGCTTCTCCAGACAGTGTGCGAGTCTGTGTTTAATGCTGAGACAGGTGGAGTCCTGTGATTGGCCCATTAGAGTTTGCCCTCTTTGGATTGGGCCTTTGGATGGCTCCAGCTGACATCCACCTTTTCTCGCTCCTGGCAGTGAGCTACAACAGTTTAAGTAGCCCTTCACTGTTAAACTGTAAACACCAAGCATACTGTGTGTACATCACACACATTAGTGACTCTTTTTGTTGAACCATCTCTCCTGTTTTTGTCCTATAACAAGGTTTATCCTAGTCATTCGGTAATGAACATAACAGCTACGTCGTGGGTGTATAAATGACTTATCTGGGTATCTCAGCTCCACATGGCCGAGTTTTTAATAACTTAAAGAAAGCCCAAGCTTCTTCAGTTCTAAGAGCAAATGTGGAGAGTCCCAGATTTTAAGCCCTATGGGAGTGTCCCCAAGAGGGTCATGGACCCCGTATTGATCCTCTGTCTAATCACATGAGCCAAGGAGTGAAAACTGGTGTGGGTGAACCTGTGTGAAACCTAGCCCCACTCTATCATGTGATTTACTAAGGTCAAATGGCCCAGGATTGACCTCAGTAAATTGTGACCCGTGCCTGTTTTCACACCTTGGGCTTAAAATTGGGGACTCTTAGAATTGAAGAAGCTTCCCGGTTGAGAGGTGAAACGTCTACAAGAAACTTAAAGAAGTTCAGATGCTTTTCTTTCCAAGCTCCTTAGACCTGCTAGATCTTATTCCTCTATAGAAGTGAGTGCCACACTTTATTTTGCCTCACTTCTTCTGCTGGAAATACTCACTATTCACAAGTAACTACGATGACCTGGATGACTGAGAACCTTTACAGACAATATCTATCAGGCTTTGACGAACTCACAGCAGGTGATTGGATGAATTCTCTGTGTAATTGAACTATGAGGAGAATCGAGCTTCTTTGTGAAAACGAGCCTCTCTGTGGTGCTTAAGCCTGATCTTGTTTCCACCTTGTCCCTTTTCTGTCATCTGTGCTGAATGTGGAGCGCTGTTTAAACACCCAAGGTCAGGAGACATGAAGGTACACAGAGGGAAGGTCGCATAGCTGGGCTGAGCGTGCCTTTAGGGTGGGTTTTATAGGGTGGGTAACTATAGCAACAGTTCAGGCGCTGCTGCTCTTAAGACGACGTTTGCATCAGGTGGCGTCACAGGAATTCGTGAGATTTGTTTTCAGTAAAAGCAGAGAGTTCAGGTGTTTCCGTATGCGGCTGGCATGCTCCTGAACAACTCTTGGGTGATGTGTTTAGATGAGGAGGAGGCCCAGCAGCAGATCCAGGACATAGAGACACTCTGTCTCTCAGCTAACTTACATCTGTGGGCAGAACCTCCCAGAAAGAAGTGGGGGAGGTGGTTAGTGTGAGCGAGGTCTGGACATTTCGGTAGCATCGAGCTAAAGTAAGGGCAGCAGAAGATGGAGCAGGTTTTTCTTTTTTAATAAGCGTTCATGAGGTTATTACGATTTTATAAGCTGCTCATAGTATTTTCATGTATAAATCTTAATCTGTAAAGTAACGAGTAACTGTATCGGCTGAATAAATGCAGTAACAGAGAAAAGCCCAGAAGGATAAAGCATTAAATGGGCCAAACTTTCACTTTCATTCTTGAGGAAATCCACTTTCCCTCGCTGAGTTAGAAGCAGCAGTTTTTGCACTTGCTGTTTTATTTCCGTGACTACTTTGACAATTTTATGTGCTACTATAATAGCCGCTTTAAGCTGTATTGTACATCTCAGAGATTAAAGTGTCATGTTTATGTGCCAAAGTAGACATGAGGGCGAAACCGAAGGCCAGAAGCTGCCAAATCTGCATCACCAAACAAACTCGGGGCATGCAGTTTGGATGCACAGACTGATTACGGCATAAGCTGTCCACACTGTCCGCGTGTGTGTGTTTGTGTCAGAGGAGAGGGAAAAAATATGATTCAAGCTGAAAAGCGCTGATGTAACCAGAGGCTCGGGTTTAATCTGACATGTAATCCTCTTTTTATGAGATTGGACGCAATTCACATCTCGGCGGTTGAAGGAGCGTCAGTGTTGTGTTGTACAGTGGGGAGCGTTTGCATCCTGATGACCTGCCTGCCACGGCTGAGACGTGGCTGCACTTGTTGTTGCAGTTAGTCAGTGGGTGTTTAGGAAGTGCAGCCCTGTCACAGCGAGGACAGCGTGCACATGGGCAGAGGGCACTATTTTTGTCTGTGAGGCTGTAACCTGAAGCGCTGACCCCACGTCAGGATGTATAAATAACAAGGTTTTCACAGGCACAGTGTCTGTTTACATTCTGTGGTGACGGGCTTGTTCTGCAGGCCGGAAGACAAAGTGTCTGTTAAGTGCGCCATCATTACAGCCATTTTCTTGCTTGTCAGCTACTTTCAGCTGACATGTGTAACGTGACACACCCTGGACCTTCAGTACTTCATTAATTTGCTTTTTTCTTCCTGCAGCCCGACCCGCGACTGGCAATGGAGTACGTGAACAACGCGAACAGCTACAGTTCTGGAGACACCATGAGCAGCTCCTTAGCCAACATGACCATCAAGGATCAGCACCACCAGGAGAACGGAGTCAAAATGAAAGGTCAGACATTAGAAATACAGTCTGGAAGCAAAATAGGACCCAACACACAAATGCAAACTCACTAAAAATGACAAGAAAGTGTCTTTAATGAGATCTTTTTCCAGCTTCAGCTCAACTTGTGAATCCTCTGAGCTCCACTGGTGGGTCTGAAATCAGTCTGATGACAGAGAGCTGTGAGATGTTGCTGCACTTTGGTTGGCAGATGATTTGGATTAAACAATGAGCAGCTTTCTTTTCTTCTGTCTGCAAACCATTATTTCTCACAGCACGAGTAGAGATGATGCTATTTTTGTGCTGTTAGACCTACGCATGTTCAGTTTCCAAGGATACAAAAGATTATCTGATGGTGCACGTCCAAAGAATCTGTCAATTCCACGCTTCTCATTGATCGTAGCTAGCCGCCCCTCTAGTAGAGGGAAGACAGGAAATTACATGACCCCACTCTTCATCAGTATAAAAGCATAGAGCGGGTTTATGCAATCAGGGGGATCCAATGTGATACAACACCTCTGGAAACTCTTGGAAAAGTATTATTTTTAAGGAAAAAATTGAGACAACAATGTGGTTTTTGTAGTATGAGGAAAAACTGTGCAAGTGAGCCATCGCGTTGGTTTTGGTTTAATATCCGGGATCAGCTCGTGTGAGGGCTTTATATGTTCAGCTCAGACTGTAGGAACAGGAGAGGCCTATCGATGATCTATCACCTCCTTTTTATCACTTACTTTTATTACCACAAATAATTAACTGTAAAAACTTAGCTAAGTTGAACTTTAAGTAAAAATCAGTGTAATATGAATCATTTTAATATCATTCCATATTTTCCCTCCGTTGTCCACCTACACTGAGGCTCACAGTCGAGTGTCCAGTGCTGGTGTGTACCACACGTTCTCTGACAGCCCGTTCTCACTCCCGAGGCGTAACATGCCGACGTTTTGTCACAACGTTTTGACCTTCGGCGTTCTTATGGTACGCGGCAGGTTATGGCCGAAATCCAGTGCAATGACGCTCCCACAGTAATAGACGTTCCAGCCCTGTATTCCAGCCCTAAACCTAACCTTTTTCCTGACCTTAACCAGGACTTTAATGATGTTAAATAGCGTGTTTCTAAGCGATTTGAAGAAAAAGAGCGAACATGTGTAGATTGAGTCCATACGGTTCTCATATTTAGGAACGTGGTGGGTAGCCGAAAACGTAATATGTTGACGATTTGTCACCTAGCGTAAAATGTTACGCTTTTGGAGTGAGAACGTGTTGTCTCTGAATATACCCGAAGACTTATATATTATTAGTCTGATGAAAACTGACCTACAGAAGTACAAACTCATTTTGTACACCAGCAACAAAAATCCGTCTGATTATGAAATGTGAAAAATGCTAAATTCGTACTTGTTGTCAACCGCTCTTCATCTGCAGTTAAGCTCTAAAGGTTTGTGAGGTGCCCACAACAATAAAACCTCTGAGGTATTATCTTCCTTGTGTTAATAACAGCTTCCTGAAAAGGGATCAACGATGGACGTAGCCACCATGATCCCACCCGGTAATAAAACTGACTGATTGATCACTGCGTCACTGCTAACACTGAGGCTAAATGTTACATGTGGATAAATAGGAGGAGAGCCGTTAGCAGGCTGTAATCAAACTCTATGATCACATCACATAGACTGAGCTAGCTGCTAATTATAGCGAACTGTAAAAATGTCTCTGAAATTACAGCATGTTTGAGTGGAAGTTATGTAAAATGTTTTAATATTTAAATATAAATGAAACTTTGTGCTAAAGAATAAACAGCTTTGCTCTTTTGTGCAATAAACACTTTTATTATTAAGTTTCTTACCTATTTAGCATTTATAAGCATATAAAAGCCTGGAGTAAATGATTTGTCGTTTTCCTTTGTAGCACTGATGGAAAGAGGCTGTTATGTAAACAGATTATGACATCTTAATTAAACACAGTTGCCAAATTGTAAAATCCAGTTTGTCTTCATTAGAGGATTTAAATGCTTTATATTAATTATTATATTAAACTACAATTTAATGTGTTTTAACAACGTATGAAATGCATGTATTAGCTGTGTGTGGGGCTCACAGGTAAAGGGTTTCTAATTAAAGCTTTAATCCTAGAATAGACATCAAAGAATGTCAAAGAGAAGAATTTAAAAGTAGAGTTAAACCAAATTTCACTGTCGTCTGGGTGGAGGCCGAGCTCCTGAGTTTCTACAGAGCTTTGTTTTAATCTCTTACATAATGGATAGAAGACATGCTCGACTGCAGCTGCACTGTGTTCTGTAATCCGGGCATCTGGGTCAGACCCCTGAGAAAGAGCCCCGTCTCCATCCAGCTCCACTGTTCGCTCGCAATTCAGTCCATAAACAATCGGGCCTTTAACGCAGCACAGAAAGCATTTTCAGAAAGCTCCATTTGATGCCTGAAACGTAAACGAAGAGCAGATAAATGGCTAAAGATGCATCGTGTTTGCTTCACTGTGTTTGGACAGATTTATTCGTCACAGAGCGAATAATCAGTGTCAGACCTCTCAGCAATGTGTTCTCCCCTTTTTTTCTAATCTACCCAAATCAACCACATGGCTAATTAGTACGTAGCCTAGCTTTCCCCAGTTTACAGCCCTCACTAGTGCATTCGTTCTCCCCGTTTCCATTTCCCATCATCTTATGTGCTAACAGGAAGCAGCGCACAGAGTCAGGTCCATCTGCAGGGGTAAACAACACATGTATCAGCAGTGAAACACAAAGTGAGTATCCCTTTAAGCAGCAGATGTGGTGTGTGGAAAGTGACGTATTTGTAAAGTGAGATTAGTTCGTTTAGGATATTTAGAGCTTTTAGCCATCTGATGCTTTAGAGGTGCTTTGCTTAGTTCTTTGGAGTGATGCATACAAAATTGGAGCTTTCAAAACTGTATCTATTGATCTGCAAGGAAGTGCGATACAAACAAGAGATAATTTAGTGTTTTAATTTTGTTTTCAACTGTAATCTCATAGTTATGGGTTTAAAATGTCATAATTAAGAGAGTTAGAGACTTTCCTGATCTAATGCCTCATAAATATTATTGTAATAACAATTCTAAAATTAGATAATTAAGAGATTATAAACAGAGCTTCATAATTAATCCCATAATGTTGATTTATTACAGAATTACAGAATTACACCGTCCGAGTCCATAACGGGACAGATTTTAACATTTTGGCGGTGTCATCAAAGACGTGGTACGCCTCCAGGCGTTTTTTGGTTGCCTTGGTGACACATCCCCACTGTGTCTGGATGCTGCAGACATGAAACAACCTTCCCGTTAAAATTTGTTAGTGTCAAAATCTGAAAAACATAATTATCTAATTAAATTATCTAATTAATTTAAGATAGTCTGATATCCTGTAAGTGGTGTACAGCAAAACAAGGGCACCAAATACGACCTAAACTGACTGCCAGACTTTTATTTATTATAAATAATTCATTAATAAAACACAAACATTTTAGGCTATTGTTTTTATCTACTCTCCCAACACTGCTGATACTTGTGACTAACAAAATGGGGTAAACGTCTAGGCTGTCTGGATTTTTGGTGATTTGCTGAAGTCTTTACATGAAGCAGATTGTATGTGAGGATGACCTGATGAACACACAACAGTATAATCCAGGAAATATATGTCTAGTTTTCTAAACCGGACCTTAACATAATCCAAATCTGCCATGTAGCCCTCAGTCAAGCTGAGGCTGGCGATGCTGTCTGAATGCATCGTTCCAGAAATAGTCTTCCTTTTTGGAAAATCGAGGCAGTAGCTCTGCTGTAGTTCAGTATTTATTGTTTTAAGGTGAGTAGACTGTGAATAAATGTGTTACCTCCTTAAACAGAGCCGACTGAAGACTTTTCATGGTTCTGGGTTTAAATGTCAGACTGCCGCTGATGCCTTTTAACCATTTTGAATTCTGCTTCACAGTTGACCTCTAAGCAGCATGTGTGGTTGGTTTTTTCCAAGTTTCTGTCACGATTACCTCGGCTTTGACCTCCAGTTTACCTTTGATTTGCAGAGGATGAAGCAGCACTCAGTGAGAATGGGGTGAATTCTGTGTCTGAGCTCTCTCAGCCAGACAGCAGCCACTGTGATGACGAGGCGCAGCCCGGTACGCCCGCCTGCACTTCTGACATGAAGCCTGAGCTGCAGCTTAACCCGTGTTTTAGCTCTTATTTAGCATGGTTCAGTTTGTGTGAAAATCATCACTTGATTTATCTTCTTCATTTAGAGCTCTATTGAGAGAAACGCTCGTCTTGGTTTGCTGGTTTTCTTTTGCTCCCTAACTCTAAACTTTTATGATTCAAGTTTGAGTTTTCTTGCTAAAACCTTTTGATTTGCCTGATTCTACAGCGAGTTGTGTTGTTACCACACAGAGTGCAATAAGAGCCAGCGAACATGAACAGATCAGTGACTAACATGGAAAACAATGCCCCTCTGTGCCTGTACGATGTGGCCACAGTAGCGTCACTCCAGCCCGGGTCGAGCAGGCTTTGATCATAAATACTGAGACTGACAGCTTTTTCAAAGCGAAGCGAGGTGGGAAGTCATCGGGCTGAAAAACCTCCTTGATCTCTTTAACAGCTTCTGAAGCTGCTGACGTGTGGTAGTAAACACAACATTAGCCTGAGCTGTGTGAACCTGATGAAGTGTCAGATTAGACTTTAACAATTCCTGTTGATGTTTGACTGAGATCCATTTATCCAACAGCAGAGGCGCCTGCAGAGAAAGCAGGAGCTGAAGATACAGAGAGCACCGTGAGCAAAGACGAGGGGCAACTCGGTACGCCTCCAGACGCTGAGCTGCTGCCTCTTTTCTGCTGCTCGTGCTTCCTTTTGTTTCCCCAGCATCGTTAAAAGAATAGCAGGACATTTTGAGAAATACACTTACTCGATGAGATGTGCAGCTACAGCTGTTAGTTTAGCTTAGCTTAGCATGAGACTCCACTTGTTTACGTGGGTTATGTATGTAGTGGAAGCAGGAGGCCCCCTGACAAGTCCTGTAACACTCAGTTATTTATTAAAAGAAGGTTTTCTCATGTGAACTACAATTCAATTCAGTTTTATTTATATAGCACCAAATCACAACAACAGTTGCCTCAAGGTGCTTTATATTGTAAGGTAGACCCTAAAATAATACATACAGAGACCCCCTATGACAAGCACTTTGGTGACAGTGGGAAGGAAAAACTCCCTTTTAACAGGAAGAAACCTCCGGCTGAACCAGGCTCAGGGAGGGGCGGGGCCATCTGCCGGTTGAGACTACAGAAGAGGTCGACTTCATTCACATTTGAAATGCTCACAAAATTTGAGGTTGAGTGCATGCAGGAGACCAAAGTTGGTATCCCATTTTGGGAAGAGGAAGAAAAAGGAAAATTCCATCGGAAATAGATACCAAATTGAAAATTCGGGGAGTTCTAATGAATTTATTAGTGGACTGACCTTCTGTCTCCACAGATATGCATTAAGAGACACGGCAGTAAAGCAAAGTTAAAATTATATGATTTTGCACCTATAACTATCATGTCAGCTAGTTGTCTCTGTTACCCATTATAACATAGCTCATTATATGCTAAGCTGGTTGACTGTAGCTAATATTGTCTTTATTTTGCGTGTACAGACGTGAGAACAGTGTTAGTGTTTCAGCACGTTCTTCCCAGACCATTAAACACTCTGGTTATTCTCAGAAATTCCTCCAATGTTGTTAAGATTGTTGCAAGCTTCACTTTTTTCTGTGGATTTTGTTGTTCATATCCATTTTCTTTCGCTTTCACACATTGTTTGGTTAGTTGGTTAGTTTTAGGTAGAGATGGCACGATACCACTTTTTTATGTCCGATACCGATACCGATATCATAAATTTGGATATCTGCCGATACCGATATGAATCCGATATAGTGTTTTTTAATCAACAAAACTGTTTTTTAAAATATCTTGCTGCATTTTGCAAGTCTGCAAGTTCATACTCAAGTTTAAAACAACAACTACACTAAAGCTATTCTGTTATACCTGTATACAAAAAAATATTTCATAGTTCAGCAATACTGATCAATCTAATAAACTTAAACCTACACCATCCTCACTATTCTGGTATTTTAAAGAGTACTTAGCGTAAATATTAAGAAACCTAACTAATAGGGTTCCAACTCCCAGCAACAACAAAAATAAAAAAATAAAAAATAGGGAACCACCCCTCACGCTCCACCTCATGATGCTTAATCGACGTAATCAACCTTAATTTGATGCAGTGTGAAAAAAAAAATGCACAGAAATCAATTATTTTTCAAGAAATATTAAATAGATTCAACATCTTTCTTCAACAAAATTGCAGACTGCACAGATGGTACCTTCCCAAAGGAAAAAGTACTATAGCTTACTAGGGTGTATATATTAGACTTAATAGTCACTATATACAGTAATTGACTTTATTCATTTTACATCAAATTAAAACTTTGGGTGTCAGATAATTATTTATTAAAAGCTAGACATTTTAAATGAGAATAAGAAAGAAAAGTATGTCTTTGTGCCCCCTTTTCCCTGTTAATGCCCTATCGGCCCCCCTGGCTAAACTTTGCTAGATCCGCCCCTGCACAGTTACCAGCGTCAGCTACGTAGAAAAAGATCCTCGAGTAGAAAGTAATATTAAATAAATTCTAACAACAGCTTATCAAGCTTAAATGTGCTGCTGTTGTTCAGCCGCTGGTTTCCTCTTTCTGGTGCAAAGTGGGCCAAAAACAAACAAGAGACACGGACTCGCGACAGAAAAGCCGATCAGCTGATCATTAAGCAGTTTCATGATTGAAGTAGCAGCCGGAGAGCGAGAGGCAGTCGCTCGTTAAGCTTAACGCAGGAATGCTTTACAAACATTCAGAGATGGACTTACACACTTGCTTTACTTCTCTCGGGGATAACTTTGTCGGAGATGAAATGCCAGGTTGCTAGCGAAGCTCCAAATGCTATCCAGACCACCGACAGGTCCCGCATGCCACAGTGGCTCTATCACGTGATGCATACTGCTCCGACGTGCTAACGTTCTGAGGTGAGTTACGGCGTGTTGCAAGTTTTGTGAGGTGCTTTCGTGATATTTAATGGATCGGATTACATTTTTTATTTTTCTCCGATATCCGATCCAGTAATTTAGGTCAGTATCGGACCGATACCGATACGTAATATCGGATCGGTCCATCTCTAGTTTTAGGCACAAAAACTACTTGGTGAGGTTTAGAGAAGGGTAATGATTTTGGTTAAAAGTCGCCCTGCTCAACCTTGCACGCTGTAAAATGACATAAAAGCTGATGGTGAGTCGTCACTGATGCCAGAGGAACCTTTATGACTTCTTATTCTTAGATAACTCTCACAGAAGAAAGTTGATAAGTGTATTTTTCAAAGTGACCAAAGCTTCCTGCTGCTGCTCTGTATGTTTGTGCGTTTCTTTCAGTATCTTCACTGGAAAACAGAGTTTCTGGGTTTCTGTTTTGGCTTTGCTTTTTTCTTCCAATGCTTACTTTCAGACGGTTATATATGCGGCCCCTTCCAGAACTGCAACATGATCGTAAGAAGGCTCGAGAGGCAAACATGTCCCCCTTTTTTTAAACAAAAAGATGGTTACATCCTGGCTATTTCAGAATGAAAGGAACGTCCAGACCACAGGCAGATTTAAGAGTCCTGTGATCTGTTAAACAGATGCACGGTTGCGGGGAAAGCCAGGGTAATGTTTAAAACAGCTCAAGTACCACACAGAGCAGCGTTCAGTGTGGTACTGCTGCACGAGGCAAGAAAATAAAAGCCTGCTTATCCATCTTTATGATTTTGAATGATGTCTTTATCTAACCTGTATTTGCTGTGGGCTTTCTGCTTTGACTGAAGACATGCTGTATGCAAGCTTTTATTGATTCGTTTGCACCGGGTGGGTGTATTAATCACACACGAGTGACAGAGAGCCATTACTGACTGAGCTCTCTATCTTTTCCATCTGTCTCATTATGTTCCATCAGCAGCAGGAGCGTCTTCAACAGGTAGGCTGTTGTATGTTTTATTGATTGCACGTAGACAGTATTTATTTACTGCAGGAGATAGATATGAATGAGCCTAGGTGCAATGAAAGCAACCTCAGAGAGGAAGCAGCTGATCACTCTGTTGTGTTTTAGTATGTTCCATATAGTGTTAAATTAAATGGATCCTCTATTCTCTACAGTTGTTGTCAGAAGTTTACAGACACGCATGAATATTGTGGTAATTTTGGGCTTTTAATGATTTCTTCAAACTGTTTTTTCTCCAGGGTTCAATGATTGTGCAACATACATCTTTGTTGACTTTAAAAAACAAAAACAAATAAAGTTTTTTTGATTTTCTCTAAGCCACACATGGTCAAAATGATAGGTTCACTCCCACTAATATCAGTTTAAATGTCCCTTAGCAAGTTGCAACTCGGCCGGATGTTTTTTGTATCCATCAACAAGCCTGTTGGCATAATTCTGTCTGGACATTTGCCCGCTGTTCATGGCAGAATCAGTGGAATTAATTTAAAGTGGTTGGTTTCCTGGCACATACTCGACTTTTAATCGTAATCCACAAATTTTCAAATCAAAGCGTAGAGGTCGGTGCTTTGGGGAGGCCATTAGTTTATACATGTATAGTCTTTATTGTAGGGTTTTTACCTTACAGTATAAATCACCTTGAGACAGCCTTGTTTGTGATTTGGTGCTATATAAATACAATTGAATTGAATAGTCCTTCTTCTTCATTATTCCATCCACTTTGTTTGATGGCACCACCACCATGACAGACCTGACCCACATCACTCACCTGTGCTCCAAACATCATGGTGACCAAACAATCTTTGTCTCGCCTGGTCATCAGGCTTTTCTCCAGAAGGCATTTGGCTTGTCCGTAAAGGGGAAGTCTCAAATTTCAGTCAAGCTTGAAGGTGTTGGTGTTGGAGCATTGGATTTTGGATTTTTGGAGGGCTTTCTTGTTTTGGCATCTTCTCAATCCCTGAAGATGTAAACCTTGCTTCACTGTGATCAGCCATGCTGGTGTTCAGGCAGTTTCATGGTAGGCTTGAGCCTTGGTGGTTGTTCCTGAACATCCTAACCAGTTTACTCTCATCTGACGATGACAGTTTGGGTCTTCCTCAGCAAAGCAGTGACAGAATAACTTTTACTTTCATGCAGTTGTTCAAACTGCTGATCTTAAAACTGCAGTTTTTTAGAAATGGCTCCAAGAACCTTTCTAACTTCCAAATGCTGCAAAGAAGAACTACCAGCTCTAATCAATCACAGTCACTAATGAGAAGTTAATAGACCTCTGCTTTGTCAAGTTAGAACCTTCAACACCATTAATTCAAAGATTTAAGTGGATGTATGTATATATCTGAGCCTGTGTCTACAATTTCATATTTTTAATATATTCAAACTCGTGTTACCCAAGTCCTTAAACATGTATGTTGTACAATCATTCCACCTCTGGAAAAAAAACTGTTCAAGGAAATAATTATAAGGCTGAAATCACCACAGCATCCATGTCTGCATATGTAAACCTCTGACCACAGTTTCTGATTTTCCTGCTACTATATTAAAGAGTCTGGAGTGTTCCACCTGAATTCAGATGTAATCAGTCACTTCAGTTTATTTAAATGGTAAAACACGCACATCTTTAAAATTTCTGCATCAGTTTCCTTTAATGATGCGTTTATGGATTAAAGGTTAAAAACACCACCTTCTCCTCTCGGCTGATTCCTGTAAGGGTCGGCAGATCATCCGCCTCCATCTAAACATTACACCAAGCATCATTTAAAAGTTCAAAACAACAAACTTGCGCAATATGTAAATATAATAATTTAGCACAAGTTATTATTTTTTCATTATTTTATTTTTAGAGTATTTCTATAGTTTTAAAACGGCACTAACCCTCACCCATTACGGTAACAATAAGAAACAATAAAGCACTTTTTTATAATTATTATTCAGTCTTTACATTTTTTTCTATTTTCTATTTTGTTTTGTTTTTAGATTTGAGCATCTGCAGTTTTCAATTCGAGATTCCTGGAATTGAACATTATTTTCAGTTTAAAGGGAAAATGTGTTATAATGAATAGTTTTTCTGATATTGACCGTTTGACCAGATACTGTAAACGTAGTCCTGACACGTCGGTGTACATGGATAGCCTCCGTATTGTATCAAAGTCGAAGGAATTTATGACGTTTTTGGCTAATTCAGCTGAAGAACTGATGACCTTGTGCCACGGCAAGGTGTCCAAATTTGCAAATGTTTCTTCTAGGCTCAGAGTATTCATCACGAAACTTGCACACAGTGATCGCCTAGTGCGTCTTCCCTCAAACTGTCCTCGGGCTCAAGGTCACTGTGAAGGTTGACCGACTGGTGGAGGCAGAAATAAATATTTATTCCTTTCTTCACAACCGTGGCTCAGTGTGTTGGATGCAGTGCAGCCAACTAAAGAAAAATCAAACTGGAAAAAGAAAAATGACAAATCTTCAACTTAAACATGATCCTGTAAATGAAACTGAATAGAAACAGCTCTGCACTGGGCTAAACCTGCTTTAACAACGGTCCCTGATAATAAAGACTCTGTGGTCCGCTCTGCATCATGACCTGGCATCCCTGAATCCAGTGGCTCATACTACTACTTAAAATAACAATTAAATACAAATCAAATAAGTTAATGGATAATTCTATATGTTTAAGGAAAAATAAATGTATTGATTAATAATACATGTATTTAACTACATAACTGTTTAAGGTTTTTATCATTTAATGTCAGAATGTGGAAATTTGCTTCTTTGTGTGATCATTTAATTATTCGTTTTTGCATAACTGTACGATATTAATGTCCAAATTCATTCTTGTGAAACACTCCAGACTCGTGTGTGTACTTAGAGGTCCGTTGTGGGGTGGGATACGTTATTTTTGCACTGCTAGAGTCGGCTCAGAAAGGCTTTACATCACATTTTAATCACGTATTCTGTAACAGCATAAATCACTGGTCTGTGTGTTGTGTTCACTGGAATGCATCATCTCTCCGTCTGACACCCAACTGTGATGCATTATTTTTTATTTTGTTTTCATGTGAACTCACACTTTTCCACCTTTAATCACTTCTGGGTTTGTTGTGTTGCATCATCACCGCTCACAGCTCTCTGAGTGTCTGGTGTTTGTTCTGGGTAATCAAACAGTCTTTTGTTTTCCTTCATCACTTCTCCACTTTCTTTTTTTTTTTTGTTTCATTGGGGAGATGGATAACAAGTGCTGCTGTGAATGTCACCATTAATCTGCTTTCCAAACAAATTAGCGAGGCCTGGTTCTGGAGTCCGTGGTGAGTTTGGATTTGCAGAGTCCGATCTGCACGGAGACGCTGGGAAGGGCGTTGACTTCATGGGAGCTTCCTGCTCTCTGGACCCAGGAAGCAAAGCAGTGGGAGAGTGTGGGAAGAGGCTAAGTGAGTCTTCGTGGGTCTCTGAAGACCTCAGCTGCGGGGCAGAGATTAAACGGGACATGCAGGCCAGCAGGGGGAGCCCTGAGTGGGCAGGAGCTGCAGATCCTCAGAGGGCCATCAGTCTCGACGCCTCCGAGTGCCTCAGTGAAATGAGCAACCTCTCTGGAATGTCTTTAGTCCGCAGCACGGCTTTGGAGGACTTGACATCCATTGGGGACAGAAACTTGTGTGTTCCTCAGGGCGAGGAGCTCATTTCTGAAGAAACAAACGATGGACTGACTGCTGAAGGAGCAGCTCCGAAGCCCCTCGGTGACTCCGGAAGCAAAAATATCACGTCAGAAACACCCCGGGCTCCTCATACGCAAAGTGCGCTCCAGTCTAGCTCCGATTCTCATTGTGAAGACCTTTCCAAGAAGCAGCGCCTTTTTAACAAATTGCCATCTGACACGGCAGCTGAAAACAGCGGTGACTCATCGTTACATACAGCCAGCTATTCAAAGCCTGACATTTCTAATGACTCAGAGATGAGGAGCGGTGTGGCTCAGACCACCGGCACCGCCGAGCTCCAGAAAACGCCCCCCCAAAGCACCCGAGCCAGAAAGTCTTTGGTGCCGGTCGCTGTTTTCAAAGGTCTGTGTGCTGTCATGTTCACCAGTTCAGAACCAGTCCTCTTCAGTTCACTCCTTCCACTCCTTTGATTTCCAACGCAGCTTCTGCTCTGTGTTATGCAGCACTCTCCCTCCGAAGTGTTTCTATGGACGTTAACTTTGACCCGAGGAGAAGCTTGTCGTCCTCCCTCCCCCCACTTTAGCTTTTTTCTTTCATCTCTCCATCTCTGCTCACTTTGCTGGTTATGCAGCCCTAAAAAAAGCCACCTTTTTGTTTTATGTGTTTTCTTGCATGCTGCATACCCAACATCACTCATTTCACTTTCCATGAGAATGCATTCTGGCACGCTCATGGAAGCAAAAGTCTTAACTTATTGCACTTGGGTGGATATGAAAATATAATATAGATATTAAGCTTTTAAAAAAAGGTGCCAAAAGCTAAAGTTTGCTTCTATTTCTTTTCTATAGCTCAAGGAGTGATGGATAACGGAGATAAGGTACGTCACCAACGGCATTTTTTAGGTTCAGTCGCTCATTTCTTTATGCCTTTTAGTTGTTGTGAAATATTCTGGTTTATTAAAACCTTTGGTTTTATTTTCTTTAGTTAACAAACACGACGTATTATTACCCATGTCTATCACATATATTCAACATTTAACTGAACTCCTTCCAGCGACAGTGTTGAGCTCTCAGTAACTACTGTTTTATTATCAGACTAAGAAAATACTGCAGTTTAACTCAAACTGGAGCACAAACACTGCAAACTATAATATTTATATATTATATAATCCCATCAAAATGCTGCAAAAGCACCAATATCAAAAACCTGCTGGACTCCAATTAGTGGAGGTGATTCATAATAAGCAGCTAGCAGCTACACCTGCCTGTGTTGGACATTTTAACATGCAAGTCTACGGAGATTCACTCACATTTGGAGCAAGTCTCAAGTGGCCACAGGAGGAATTGCAGTTTTTAGGCACTGGCCTCATTTCCCAGGATGATGCCTCTCGACTTGAACCAACGACTCTATAAAAGCTGGTTCATGCACCTGCCTGATTTGCCCAATAGCACACCCCCTTGAAGTATAATAATAAGAATAAATTGGATTGGACGCCCTATCTAAACAGCAGGGAGGTGGGGCTTCTGTGCCTGAGATGACCATATTAGGACTATCCCCTCTCTTGGCACTACATTTGTTTGTGTAAAAACAAGATCCAAGTTATAATAAACCAGAACATTTTATTCATGTCATAAAAAAATCCTTTATTTTTATCATCTTTCAGTTATTTTTAATCATTCTTTTGTTTTGTGGTCATTGTCATTGGACCTTTTGTTTTTCATTCATTTCTTCCTCTTCATGAAAAAGACTCAAACTGCCACCACACCGACCTCTTCCCCTCAAAGACCGTCCATAACCGCCAAGGGCGCCAAATCACCTGCATCCTCCCGAAATGGCCACAGCTCGATCCCCATTAAAGTCAGCAGCACAGGGCCCAGGCAGCCTGGAGTAAGTACAGGTCTGAATGCAGCTTAGAGCTCAGACGTGAGCCGACTGACTCGCTCAGTTTTCTTCACACTCGCTGACTGAATCTTGTTTGAAACGGTCAAAGAAAAACATGGACTGGAACCTGATTCCTCCCTCTATTATCACCAAACATTATATGAAGAAACAACTCATCAATTCCCCACTGATTAGTGTGCAATGTTACTGCATTCAACCATCTCCAAGACGTCTCTTTGCTGGAAACTAAAATAGTGTTGTGGTGACTTTCAGAGCGGTGCAAAGTCTCAGACTCCAGGGGCCAAAACTTCTGCCAGAACTGCAGCTCAACCAGGTACGAGCCGAGGACTTTGTGCTAAACTCAACTTTTATTTTACTGATTTTAGTATGGAAGCCTAAAGCGGACTGTATTAGCCATATCATTTAAACCTGAAACACGCTCATTTTTACAGCAAATGGGTTTGGCTGTAAATTTACTTTTAGTTTGCAGACTGTGATTGCCCTTTTCAGTTAAATATTTCGGTAATTTCTTTATGCAGAGAGTCAATATTCACAGTGTTGACCCTTCTTATTCACACCTTCTGTAATTCTCTGCTGGATATCAGCTTCTGGGCCAAATCCTGATTGATCGAGATCCATCCATCTGGAAAATATGTGTTCGCCGGCTGGGAGTGGTTGTTAGAGGTTCCTAGTGGTAGTTGCTTTGGTTGCTTGCAGGTTGCTGCAGTCACTTGTAGTCCCTGATAGACACCAAGCTGTCTGCAACGCAGGCCGTGCTGTAGTGCTTGTGCCTCACCATCTCAGAAGGTACAAGCAATTTTTTTTTCTCCCCCCCTTTCTCACTGTCCCTCTCCCCTTCTGTTTTTCCTTTCCTTCCTCTTTCTTTCTCCCTTTCCTATCTCTCACTCATGTCTGTCCCGTCTGTAACATCTGAAAATAAAATATAATAAATAATAAAAACAAAGATCGACCAAATGGACCAATACGGCAATGCCACGATGATCCATTTGGCAAAGTAAATCCATTGGGTATCCTTGTTGGTCTTCAGACAACAATTCTGATGGCTAAAGAACCAAATGGGACAGGCGGAGAAAAAAAAAAAAAAAAGAAGGTACAAGCAGGTTGTAAGTACCTCACAACTCCCTGCAACCTCCAGCAACCACATGCAAACCAGCTGGTAGAGGTCGCTGACCAGTCTCTGTGTGACTGGATCTGTGGTTAGGAAACTGCCCACATCTAACCAAGAATCAGTGGACTCTTTGCATAAATGTGATTTATGTACCAGTAGAAATGTTATTATTCTTTACTAAATCACAGAAACAGGCATGAAATAATCTCCCCCCAAAATCCAAAAGCAACAAAGTGAATGGAAAACAGAAATTGTGTCGGTGGCTAAACAGCTGTGCAGAGAAACTCTTCAAAGAAAAAATGGCACCTAACGGGTAAAATAATTATTTAGTCTGCTCTTAAAGCTCGATGTGGCTCAGGGGGTTGGGAAGCGTATCTGTAACTGGAAGGTCGCCGGTTCGATTCCCGTGCTCTCTGTCCTTGTCGTTGTGTCCTTGGGCAAGACACTTTTCCATACCGCCTGCTGGTGTTGGCCAGAGGGGCCGGTGGCGCAATATGGCAGCCTCGCTTCTGTCAGTCTGCCCCAGGGCAGCTGTGG
Organism: Aulonocara stuartgranti; assembly: GCF_965226115.1. Classification (NCBI taxonomy): domain Eukaryota; kingdom Metazoa; phylum Chordata; class Actinopteri; order Cichliformes; family Cichlidae; genus Aulonocara; species Aulonocara stuartgranti. The sequence goes on along the minus strand of NC_138959.1, from coordinate 4,430,420 downwards.
CTACAACCGTAGCTGCCTCCACCAGTGTGTGAATGTGAGAGTGAATGAATAGTGGCATTGTAAAGCGCTTTGGGTGCCTTGAAAAGCGCTATATAAATCCACTCCATTATTATTTTTAATATAGGCTTCCGTATTTTTGGAGTACGCGGTAATGATGTGTTATATTTTCTGTGATCTAGCTCGTGCCAACAAATCCCTCACTCCAAAAAATGAAAAAGGTAAAAAAATCAAATCAAATAAAGGAAATGATTAGAAATCGCTTCCAGCCTTGCATGGCCACAATAACACGGTCTGATCTGCTGTTTCTGGATCAAACTCGGTCAGCTTTTAGCCAGTAGAGCTCCTAGTATGCTTTATTTTTTATTATTTTTTAATGATTTCTTCTACACTCATCACACTCCTCCTAACTTATAATTTCTCTGGATCCTCTAGATGCCAGGAGTGGACAGAGCAGCCCCGGCACTCCCAAATCCCCCGGTAGCCAATCAAATTCTGCAAAGTCAGGGGCCGATGCCAACAAAGTGAAGAAGGTGGCTGTGGTTCGCTCCACCCCCAAATCCCCGGGCTCGCTGAAGAGCCGTCCACCGGCTCCTCTGGCTGCCGCGGCGCCGCTGCCAGACCTGAAGAACGTGAGGTCCAAGATCGGCTCCACAGAAAACATCAAGCATCAGCCCGGAGGGGGAAAGGTAACCCAGGAAATACTCTGAATACACCCCCTCACAGAACACTGCCCACTGAGTTTGCAGATCAGAGTTTTAACATTCACGTGACCGAGTGGAGTCGTCTATGATCCAGGCGTATATTTCTATGTGCCATTGTGGGTTTTTAATCATAAAACCTTTTCCTGCCACAAATGTGTCCCTCTGTTTCTGCAGCGTTTCATTTTGGCCTATTGGTGTATCATGGATAGCCTCAAAGCTGTTTTTAACATCATTTCTTCCTCTTTTAATCGCTGCATTGTGATTAAACGTGATGTTTTGCAGTGAACCGTGGCTAACAGACCGAGAGCCTCGAGAGTCGTTCCAGTTATAAAAACGATCAAATCTGAGACAAAGTTCCTCAGAATCAGCTGATATTTCTGCACAATAACGTGATGAGACCAGGCAGGAAGTTCAGGTTTTGTCCAGGTTTCAGGTCTGAGAAGCACCTCTTAAAAACTGCAAATCAGTTTTGTGTAACATCTGATGACCCCACTCGGTCATTTTACATGCTTGAGTTTTAATACCAACACAGAAGGCCCTGAACCCTTTGTTGTTCCTTCCACCTACCATTTCCCTGTCATGTCTGTTTCCAGAGTGGATTTGCTCATTTAGTTTTTTACTTGCTCCATTGTTACTTTTATTATTACATATAGGGCATTATTTCAGGGGCCAGCAGCTATGAAGAGAATGAAGAGCACACAGATTAACTAGTTAGTTTAACTTGAAGAGAAGAGCACAGACAGGTGAGGGAGACAGGTGTAACAGTGAAGATGTAAGGAGGATGTAGTGAAGGTAAGTGGGAAAAGAGGATGCTGGGATGTGTGGTGACCCTAAAAAGAGGAACCGAAAGAAGAAGACTAGATGATGACGATTTGTCAGGGTGAGATTTCAGAAGTTCAGGTGTTACTATACAAACACAAGTCAGGCAGCTGACTCACAATAATCCGCACACCTCAGGTCTCAACAGACAAATACACTAAAGATTATTTTAATCAAGTTAGTTTTGATAAGGACACAATGTAACTTTTTAAAAAAAAGATATTTTATTATTATTGTTATTTTTTTAATTTCAATATTATTTAGCTCTAATCTTCCCGGGGCAGCCGTGTCTCTAAGAAATGTTTGTGGAAGTAAAACTCCAGTCTGCAGCTCAGTGTGTCGAGTGTAGTCTGCAGTGTGATGTCGGTGTGTGTGTGTGTGTGTGTGAGACGCTAGAGGTTTATTTTAGCTAAAGCCATGCAGGTCGTTGGTCTAATTTTATTCAGGGTGCAGTCACGTGTCCGATGTTTTACTGATGAAACTCAAAAGTATCACGTGTTGTGATATTTATGGACCAAAATAAATAATTCAGCTCCATTCAGAGTTCAAACTAGAAAGTTTTTATTCTGGTAGATGATAGAAGAGCTGAAAAATCAGTCTTTGGTTCCTGCCAGTGTTGGACAAGTAAAGAAATGAGAAGAAGTGAAGACCAATGCACACTTTGAATTATCGACTCTCACCAACCCCGCATGCGGTCACACTCCCGCACGAGTTTCTTCCCACTTCTTTAATCAAATCAAGCCATCGTCTAAACTCTAAATCTAAAAGCTGACATTTTCACTTTTCCAGGTACAAATCCTTGATCAGAAGTTGGACTTTAGTAATGTGCTGTCTAAGTGTGGCTCCAAAGACAATATCAAACATGTACCCGGTGGCGGCAATGTGAGTAACTGGGGGATGAACTCAACTCCAGACTCTTGAGTATCTCTGCAGTTATGACCATCAGAAACTAACTCCTGGTAAAAGCAAAGTGCTCTCCTCTAATGATCCGATCAGAAGGTGGACTGGATGTGGAAACACAATCTGCTCAATAATCCGTAATTGGCATGGACTGCATATAAAAGATGGATGTAGCCACTGTGGCATCACTCACCCTGGTAGGCTGAGTCCCGTTTAACAGCTTCCAGCTGTTTGTTTTGGTCTTTGACGCCTTAGTTTTGGCTGAGAAACTGAGGTATGCAACGCAGCAGCGTCTTCCAGATCACAGGGAAGGACAGCCCTAGACGTAGCCACCAGTATAATCACGAGCTTTCTCTTCCAGTAACCGCTACTGGACTTGGTTGACAGTCCCAGAGGTATATGGTGCTGCACTGGAAACCACCTTTTTATTGCTTCGGCCATTAACAGATTGTCACCCATAGTTAGCACGAAAGACGGCAACTTGTCTGCACCAACCAGAAATGTTTTACCTTCAGAGTAAAAGTTGTCCTGCTGCTGCAACCAGCGTGTTTCAAAAGGCACAACTTTTATTTTGAAACGGTTTGTGATGCAATTTTTCAAGTTTAGCGACGGCTCCACAAACAGACAAGTCGGCTTCTACTGTGCAAACTGTGGGTGACTACGGCGGTCTGCTAGCAACTAAAGCAATAACAAGGAGGTTGTGGGTGCAGAACCTTTTTTGCATCAGCCAGGAACCAGTTGGTGAATACACAGTTTTCTGTAACAACCAGGTGGTTGCCGGGTGGTTGCCAACTAGTCTCTACGCCTGTAAGACAGACCTAACAGACCAATCAGACTGTATTAGCAGACTGACGATGCTTTATGGCAAAATAAGCTCAAATCTAAGAAAACAAATAAATAAAAAAAAAAAAACGAAAAATAGCTGTTGAGTCCATTCAGTCGTAAGAATTGAGTTGCTACCACGTGATTGGCTAATTAGTTATTGCATTATGAGCAGAAGGACAGGTGTACCTAACAAAAACTGCTTTTGGCTACTACAGGAGTCGCCCTCTGCTGGACACAGAAAGAATGCAGGTTTAATTCAGCTCACTGTTCAGACCCAGAAGCTACGTCCATCATTTATATGCAGTCTATGCACATAAGACTGAAGTTTTTATATGATTTTAATTCTTTCACTGAAAACTGGTGATGTACTGAGCTAAAGCTGGCATCTTTAACATTAAACTGATTATTGATTTGCTTTTAACACAGAAAAAAAAACACTGTTATATAGTTCTGATATTTAACAAATAGCTCTGTCTGTCCCAGTTAACATTAACACAGCCTCCTCGAGTTGGTTATGTTGACAAATTTGAGCAATTTTTAAAAAAAAATTAATACAATTTTTAGTATTTCTTTTTCATTTAAGTAATTTTGTGAGTGCAGCGTATTTCCTTAGTTGCTTTTTGTTTTTTATTCATGTTTCTGTTTCTAAAGACATTTTTTTTTACACTTAATTAAGTTTTAATTAACTTTAATATCCTTGCTAAAACATCTGTTTGAAACTCTGCAGCTGCATTAAAACATCGCTATTTTTGCAATCTGCTCCACTAAAGTCGTCAGAAAACTGACGACTTCCTCGAAACGTGACAATTATGCAGAGTTACAGATGGCAGCTTTAATGCCGAGATCTCTTTCACCATCTCACTTCCTCCTTTCGGGCTGATTCTCTCCCCCCAGCTGTTCTCCTTTTATTTCCTGAAGAATTTACTTGTTTTCTGTCTTGTTGCAGGTCAAAATCCTCGAGAAGAAGCTGGACTTAAGTAACGTCCAATCTCGCTGCGGTTCTAAAGACAACCTAAAGCACACGCCTGGTGGAGGCAAGGTGAGAGAGACTGTAGCTTTAAAAGAAGTCCCACTAATTCCACAAAGGCACAAGCAAAGGGATTATTCACAAAGCCTGTTGCATCATTTACAAGTGCAGTTCAGCTTGTTTTACAAAAAAAAGCAACTTCCTGTCATTACAGTAGCGCCATTCTATGAAAATCAGCAGGTACCTCACACCTGACCTCATCAGAATCAACTGATTATGCACTGAAAATGTCACATGGACCCAAATACGCCAGGCTCCCCCTGCAGCCTCGCTGCTCTGTGACTCAAAGGGTTAACAGTCTCCCCCTCACCTGTGCACTTCTCCATCCAGACTGAAGGATTTCAGAGGTTTTCAGAGTCTGACGTGACTAAATCTACAACTTTATCAGTTCAAGTTCAAATTCAAGCACATCCTCTCAATAAAAAGAGGAAATGTTGAATCCATTTTTACAAATTCTGTAAAAAGAGCTGTCGTGGTAAATAATCTCGATCTTTTCCAAAGTACCTGTGATTATGATGCCAGAGATGGTGAGCAACATCCTCCACAGCGTTACACCACCTCGTCCATCCTCAACCGTTCATGAGAGGCAGGATGGATCCGTGCTTTCGTGGGGTTTATGCCACATTCTGACCCCACCATCTGAATGTCGCAGCAGAGACTTCGGTCTTCTCTTGTCTAATTACTGTGCATCTGCCTCAAGGTTCGACGTGTTGTGCATTTAGAGTTCTCTGTGAACCCACAGATGGATGTGTGGGGAAAAGATGAACAGATTCTCAAATACTCCGCTAGCACCAACAACCACACCATGTTCAAAGTCCCTTAAATCACCTTTATTCCCCCCAGTCTGATGGCCTTTAGCGGGTCTTTCACCATGTCTACATGCCTCAATGCATCAGGTTGCTGTCATGTGATTGGTTTTACTTCCTCCCTGTCTCGTTATGTCGGATTAGTCCCAGCTGTGTTTCCCTCCTGTTTCCCATTCCCTTGTTACTCCCTTGTGTATTTAAGCCCTGTGTTGTCCTCTCTTTGCTGTGTGTTTCCTCCGTGCTCCTGGTTTTCTAGCCTCCCAATGTTGACGTCTTAGTTTCCAGTTTCTATCTTCAAGTTTGGGTTTGTTTTCCATTTATTTTATGGATTATTTTTCCCAGAAAATAAAGCTGCTGCTTTGAGTCCGGTTTTCCGTCTGAGAGCCGTTTGGTTCTAACCGAGCCTGCCACTCAGCATCAAACCATGACGGATACCTGCAGTGAGGAGCAGTTGAAGAAGATTTATCTAAAAAAGTATCTGATGAGTGTTTAATGTCATATTCTTGCATTTATAACTGGTGCTGTCATCTCTCTGTGTATTTATCGATCTCTAATGAAAAGTCTCAACCCTGTACGGTCAAAGTCATCACAGGATTACCTTCAACTTTTTTCTGATTGTTTCATTTTTTCCCCGATTGTCAAAAATGTGGAAAACAGTTAAGTGAAAATAAAATTAAAACCAGTTTTACTGCAGGTTAGAGTTGGAGTCATCTCCGATGATGACTTGGCCCTCAGAGGTCTAACTTGATGGTTGCCCCTGTACAGTTTGAAAACCTCTGAAATGCTTCACCTGATTGTAATGGCTTCAAAGCACCAGTGCGGCGATGTGGGGACATCTCCTCACGAGTGTTTCGGTCAGCTCTCACTCCCCCGAGCCTCAAACTTGTCCCTCCAACATCTAATCTTCCTCTCCAGTAATCGTCTTCATTCGCAGCTCTTTGCTTTCGCCGCCATAACTGTGTTTTTTCACCCCCATGTATCAACTTTCCAGGTGCAAATTCTCGATAAGAAGTTGGACTTGAGCAGTGTGCAGTCCCGGTGTGGCTCCAAAGATAATATAAAACATGTACCTGGTGGTGGCAATGTGAGTAGAGGTGTGCTTCCACTGAACGCATCCTCAGAAAGGAGCACAGATCCTCCCGTCTGTGTCCAGCCCTTCTGACCTCCCAAACGCTGACCTGTCAACTTCTCCCATTAACAGTTTTACTGAACTCGTGAACAGATCTGAGCGTTTCATACTAGAACAGCACTAAACCGCCCTCCCAGTGCTTTTCTTTCACTGGTTTAGATGCTCTGTAGTTTCTAAATCAGAGTCTTCTTAGTTTAGTGGATCTACCGTGTTATGCAATGCTCTGCGTCTCACGTAAGCCCGATAACTCTGTTGAGTCTTTGCCCTCAAATCTGTCCCTGAAGCCACACGCATGAATCCTGTTTGTGGACATTTTTATTTCCTAAAACCTTGATGTGAAGTGAACTAATTGTCCCCTCAAAGTGTCCCGATCGGGTAACAAAGAGCCCCGCTGTCCTCGGCTTCTCCACCAAACAGTGCCTGTTGTCCTCCACGCTGAGGTGACCTCAGCTCGCAGAGAGACTGAGCGCTCTGTGTTTGCAGACAAACAGCCAAGAGTGACATCATCTATCCATGCATGGTGATGCATGGCTGCTGAAATCTGGCTTTTATCAGTTAGTGCAGAAGATGGTCACTCGTTTTTCTGCACTGGGGTAAGGTCGCACCGCTCAGATTAAAACTTTAAGTGTTAATCCAGTGTGTTAGTCGGTGCTGTTAATCTGTTTCCTTCCATAACCCGGTTCCAGAAAGCAGGTTTTTATAGTCAAGTCTGTCGTAAATGTAAGGAGAAAGATGGAAATCACAGATTTATTATTAATACATATTTAAAAAATGATTGGTCATCGTGCAACAAGTGAAACCTTAAATTTAAAGACTCCACACAATCCCCCATAAATCATCATCTGATTTCATTGACTGACTGAGTCGCTCTTATCTAAAAACAAAGGTGTTGATTCACTAAAAGCTCCCACGTTTAGAGACAGCTCCAACGCGACTTTAAAGTACGACTCAGAGACCGTTAAACCTGCTTTCAGGAACAGTTTCACTAACAGGCCGGTTTTATAGGATCAGTTCCTCTGTGGCTGCATGCAGGGCGACTTCAGAGCTGCTGACTCTGCTGGTCTGCATTCAAACTCTGTTTGTGCTGTTTTTTTCCTCTCAGATTCAAATCGTGCACAAAAAGATCGATCTGAGCAACGTTACATCTAAGTGTGGCTCGAAGGACAACATTCGTCACAAGCCGGGTAAAACATTATTCCAACTTTCTGCTTAATTTTAGGTGACGAGCTTTTGTGAACAGAGTACATAACGACAATATAATTAGTAGCAGAAGTCTCCTCCACCTTCAGTGTAAATGCAATACCACACGTAGTAATTTATGTTCATGCCTCTGCTCTGAATACCATGAAAAGCATTAACCTAAGAAGCTGGGGTGGAGGTGGGTTGCAAAGCGGCTTGGAGAGCCGAACGGCAAACACTCAGTCTGCCTTTTTTATTTTCGGATGGGTGGGAACAGTCAGCTGGTCCCTGCTTGAAGGTCTCAGGCAGCTGTGATTATTTCAGTAAAACATTTTTTAATGATGGTTTTCTTAATATTAACAAAAACTGGTTAAACTTGTGTAGCTCTGATTGTTTGATTTTAAAAGCAGGAAATGTACTGATGCTGGTTCTTACACTAAGTACCAGTACAAGTTCTTCCACTTCTGTAATAATGGTGCTGCACTCAGATTATAATTTTTTTTTTAGGTGGTGGAAACATTGAGATCAAAAACGAGAAGCTGGAGTTTAAAGTTCAGTCCAAAGTGGGCTCTCTGGGCAACATCAGCCACATTCCTGGAGGCGGGCAGAAGAAGGTGAAGTAAAAATCCACCGATGCGCTCTCTGCAGGCTAAAAGCAAAACGCTCAGGGCACCGTGGCGCTTCGTCACAGTTCTGTATGGAGACCAATCCGTGCCAAGAAAAAAATCGGAAAACAAACATTTTGATCTTCACTACATTCAAATTTCTACAAGCTTTTCCTCTTATTCCTCTTAAAAGTTAAACATCAGATTTTTTGTATTTATTTGTTTACTGCTAATGCAGTTTAAGAGTAAGATAAAAAAAAAAACGAGACAAAATTTGCAGCTAAAAACTTCAAAAGCATCATATTTACTAATGAAAAAATAAATAAATAAAAATTCTAGAACTGAAAGTACATAGACAATATACACATATAATTAAAATTCAATTTAAATTAACTAAAGTTTGGCACCATTTGGCCTCAAGCATGTTTCAGTGCTCGGCTCTCTTCTTCGGAAAACCAGCTTTCAGCTCTTCTGCGTCTCTGTGGGTGAAACACACTCAGCAACACAGAAACAGCAAAACTAAAACCAGCGAGAACATTTCAGCTGATCTCTAACAGCCACGCTGACGTTCGTGAGGGTGTCACACACACAGCAGCTTTTAGAGCTTTTTTTTTGTCTTGGTTTTTCTGCTTTTTCCCTCCTTTGTTCAAGCTTCCATTTTCTTCATCCTGCTGATTTTCCCTTCATTTTAAAGTTTTCACTGTCGTTCTTGTCAAATTTCACTGTTGTGACAGCGTTTCGGGGTCACTGGAACTAAAAGTTTACAGGGGAAAAAAGGCAATTTAAAGAGATAAAGTTAGCAAAATTTATGTGAAAAAACTGGCAATGTATGAGAAAAACAGTGAATAATTTAATAATAATAAATTGGTTTGTTTCTTTCTTGTAATTTTATCACAATTTTCTCATATATTCATCAGATTTTTCTAATAAATTTCAGTTTTTCTAATTTTACCAATTTTCTCCTTTAAAATGTCTTTTTTAATCTCAGAAATTTTGTCTTTTTCTTGTAAAATAATTTTAAATTCTTCAAACTTTAAAATTCTGATTATATTCTCTGAATTTGACTCCTCCCCCAAGCTCCTCACATTTTTTTATTTGTATTTTTTTTTTTTACCTTCAGCGGCCCTGAGACGCTGTGCTGCATTTTCTCATCAATTGTTTTGCTTTATTTTATTTATTTTTCATTTCTGTTGAAACCATCACGTGTATTTTTGTTGCATGCCTTTTTATTTCCTTGCTGGGGCTCCTCTGTAGAGGGAGAAGGGGAAAGACGGAGAGGGGAGCACCTCAGACAGCCCCTCGGTCCTCTCCCCCGCTGTCACCCCCCCTCAGTCACCTCCGACTGTCCCTTCAGCACCCATCACACCCATCCTGACGAACCCTCTCATAAAGATTGAGGACTCTTGTAAGTACCTACAAGCTGCTTCATCTCAGACTCTCAGACATGAGACATGACGTGGATAGTGCTGATTATGAGTTTTCAGGATCTGAGGCCTGTGCTGTGAAGCTAACCTAACATATCAGTCAGGCCAAGAGGTCATTCACACAGCCAGAAACCTCCTGCAACCGCTCTGCAACCATCAACCGGAGGTGGCTCGCTGGTTGCTGACCGGTTTCCTTTAACATTTAAAGAAATGTTATGAACATGGAAGCTGTAAACGTCTTTATTTCTGTTGCATGCATGCAAACAGTACCTCATGTGCACACACTTTTGAGTAAACAGCTGAGGGCGAATCATAACGCAGGAAATTAAAAGATTACGTAGTGCAGGACTATCATTAGTCCTTAAAAATCAGAAAAATCCAGGCCATGGCTGATCTGATGTCTGACCTTCACCTCCGATCTCGCCACAGATTGAGAGCCACAAACTGAACTTCCGCGAGACAGCCAAGGCCCGCACTGACCACGGCGCCGAGATCGTCTCCTTGGAAGACTCCCCTCACCAGCTCAGCACCGTGTCCTCCTCTGGCAGCATCAACATGACCGACTCTCCACAGCTCTCCACGCTGGCTGACCAGGTGTCCGCCTCCCTGGCCAAACAAGGCTTGTGAACGCGCTCGCCGCACTCCCCGCCTCGACCGCACGACCACGTAGAGGAGTTGTGATGCCTTCCTCGTTACTTTCACAGGACTTTTATTTGATTTTTTTAGCTGCCCGTCACTGTTTATCCTCCACTAACCTTTGAATCTCGTCGAGGCGTTGCTATTAGAGGTCTTAAAAAAGAAAACAGATTAACCAGTAGGCCAACATGTATTGAATATCTCTCTGTGGTCTTTGATCTCTACACTTAATTTGAACCTTTTGTAAGTGTCCCTTTAAGAGTTAAAGCACCCCAGCAGAGCGAAATCCTCCCTCTGAGGATCTCCGTACATATCCCGCTAAATCGTCTAAGACTCGGTTTCCCGTCACATTGACTGTGAACCCTTTTAGAAGTGTATCTTATCAGCGTCACCTTTGACGGGTGTCCCCTGATTCTTTTTTTTATTTATTTATTTTTTGATAAAAAAAACAGAACCTTGAAGATGGAGGTTAATGCAGACTGTTTGTGGGACGGGGGTGGGGGTCCGTTTGCGCTAAAGCAGAGGGATCAGATACAGGGTCCGGTGAAGTGGGCGGAGGAACAGTTAGAAGGAAAAAGTAGCAAATATTTCTCGTCAAGGCAGAAAAGAAAAAGCTTTCAGACCTCACTGCTGTCTTTGCTTTGTGTAGTCCTGACATGTGCTGCACCTCGAGCTACTGCAGGAGACTGCGGGGTGGGAGGGGGCAGAAGTGAGACCGCAGAGACAACAGCGACTGATCGCGTCGCCTTCACGCGACTTTTTACGGGACGCGCCGAGCTCAGATGTTCGTTCAGAGCCGCGAGATCGAGAAGAAAGAGAGAAATTACACTTAACGGAGGGTTGAGAGAGGCCTTTACCAACGGCAGCTGTGCTGTTTAACTCTTCCCTGCTTAATAGGAGAAACATGGCCGAGTGAGGGTGATCTTGTTCTAACGGCCATTGAAACATTTGTTAACCGATAAATACACTGAAGCATCAGGATTTTGTAGTTTCTTATAAAGTAGCTGGCTCGTTGTTGTGGCGACGATACGGTAAAGCTGTGCTGTCTGCTGCGACCCGCAGCTGCTGAGACCTCGTTACAGCCTGGTGGCACTTTCACGGGTTCAAACTTCCACTGCAGACGTGAGCAGCACGCTGGGGAATATTTCACCTTAAATATGGAAGTTAAAGGGCCCGGTCACGTGTTGTAAGAACACTAAAGCTAAATAAGGAAAAATTTAAAAAACAAAATGTCAACATTTCTTCTTCGGTTTTTATTTGACTTATTTAAGCTGGTTTTTGTTCCCCGCTGTTTCCTGTTCTCTGTGTGAGTCGTTCGGCTCAGAATGATCAATTATCTGAGCTCGGTGACGAAGCGAGGGGCTGCTGCCTCTCCGCGGTCTCATTTCTGACGCTCTCCCTGCGTCGTAGGTGAGGGAGGGGCAGGGGAGCGTTACCTGGATTTAAAAAATACAGAAAAAAGACGAAGTGAAGAGCTAGAGTAGAGACTTTGTGTTGGGCACAGTTTTATAATCGTACTCTGTGGATATATGACATGTATTTGATATGAAGAAACATTTGTATCGTGCCTGCTACTGTCAGTGTTCTTTTTTTTACTGCTTTGTGTAAATGCGCTACAGCTTGAGGAGGGAAAATTAACCTTAAAGTGACATTTTCATAGCTAAACTGCGAGGAGGAGGCTGAGAACAGTATTTATGCACGTACAGGTAGACTAAAGTTTTCACAGCGGTGACACAAACACTGAAAACGGCTGTTTTACTGTTAATGGATCGTTTGTACGGAGAAGATTGTGAGTGTTGCACGGCAGGCGGACGGTGAAGACCTCCTTAGGCAGTCTGTATCCAACACACATGCACCTGAAACACAGGACTGATCAGATGGCCGTGTTTCTCGCTCCCTGCAAAGTAGTAAAAGTGCACTTCGTGGCAAAAGTTTGTGGACGCATGAGAGCTTATCTGCTGCAGATTTTTAGCAGTAGTCCAAAAGTCACGAGTGAGGCTTGATGAGCGTCACAGGAAGTGTTTGGTGGGCCAGAGGAGACCTGAACGCCACAGCACACAGTGGTCCCAGATAACAAAAAGAAACCTCACACTTGGGCCGGATATTACTTGCCATTTGGGTTTTGGTACTTTCTCGGATTCATTTGATGAGCCGTTACATTTAACTATGACTCAGTGTTTAATTAACTTTTAGAAAATGTGTCTAAATTCTCAGTAAATTCTGACCAAAGGCCAGAACAGGAATATTTAGAGGAGGTGATTATTTCACTGCCTTCATGGTGCTTTAGCCACAGGTGCATCATTTGGCCCTAACAACCAACACTTATTTCCACTGTGAGGTTGTTGTTTGAACATGGAGGCAGCCTCAAGTGGCCATCAGAGGAACTGCAGTTTTTGGCACTGGGAAAAAACCCGTCAAAGTTAAAGGATAGATAGACCTTCCTTTAAGCAGCAAAAGTGCCCGAGTATCAGATTAAAATATGATCCCTTTTAAATGGTTGAGCCAGACAGGTGCGTCCACTTACTTTTGTCCACGCGGTGCATATGTGGTCACGTTTTTGTTGTGTTCTCCAGCTGGAGCCAGGTTAAGACGTTCCCCTGCAAACAAACCCAGTTCATGTGCTCAGAGACGTCCCGATGTGGCCCCCCCCGCTGATTCATTACTCGCATTAAAATGAGTGAAACAGCTTCTTGCATGCAGCTCATGTAAGAGACAGCCGTCTGCTTGTTGCCCCCCTTTCACAAAGCGATCTCTCTGTATATCCTGTTTATATTTGCTCTGGAACTGGACGGATGTACCAATTCTTTTTTTTTTTGTATAAAAAAATGTGCAATTAAGGGTCAAAAGGTCACCGACTTTGCTGTAAGGTTTCCTAAACGAGCAAGCACACGAAAAGCTTGCAACATTATCTGCATGCTAAACCCTCTTTAGTTCCAGTTCCACGCTCGTCTCTGCGTGCAGGACGGACGCGAGCACCCAGGGACGGGAGCCGATCTCAGAGAGGTTTCCACAGTAACAAAACTCGTCACCTTCTTTCGTTTTTGTTTTCCTCTCTTCGGGGTTACTTCTGACGCTGTACAGTTGTGGAAATGTGATTGTTCTCGTTATTGTGCATTTTCTCAATAACTGGTTTATGATGATTCTTGTTGCTGTATATGTGTATTTGAAAATAAATGCTATGAAGTCACCGTGGTGGTGAAGGAGTGCAAAAAAATCACTCCCAGATCAGACGGGACTCATTCATCTGTTTCCAGCGGAATTCAAATATTTATGTTATTTGGTGCTTTACATTTTCTTTACAGTAACGATGTGTTTTACTGCATTTATGAAATATAAAACATAAGAGAAACTTTTTCCTTTTTATTTATACGAGCAAAATGCAACAGCTGTGAAAAAGAGGGGGAAAATTTATTAGTGTGTAAAAGCTGAAACGGTCACTGTAATAAAAAAAAAATCACTTTTAATTTAAAGAATAAAAATGATTAAGCTAATAATTTAGAAATTACTTTTAAAAGGCCTGTTTCAGTCTTATTTTATCCAGAGTTCAGTATGAGGTCGTCCTCTTAGTGCAGCTGCACAACAATCAACCCTGGGACCTGCAGACAACAATTATATCGATATTCACTAATAAACGTAAAAGTCACAATCTGTCCAAATTATTCTGTTCTTTAATATTATCAGCAAAGCAGCAGGGAGCCCTCAGCAGTCACTGGAGGCCAACACTGGCACTTAAACAGTGAATAAAGGTAAAACCTGCTTTGATTTTATTTCTGAAGCAGCTGTATACTTTGATGTAATACCACTTTGCACCACAAGATGGAGCACTGTGTGTGAACTTTCTCAGGCTCTAGAAGGTGGTTTTTTTTTTAAATTATGATTAATTGTTTTTAAAATTGCAGGCTTACGTTTTTTAAATAAGGTAAGTGATCTACTTTAAAATGTCAGCCTGGTGAACGATTAGACTTTAGAGGACGCGAGCAGCAGCAAACATCTGGAAACATTAAAATGCACCTACTGGTGAAATGCTGCCCTCTGGTGGTGAATGTTTTCATTCACACGTTGAAACAAAAAGCACCTTTAAGTTGTCAGCGATAAGAAAATAGCAGTGCTATAGCTATAGGTTTATGCTTTTTTCTTTAGTGTTCGCTTTATTTTTAATTTCTTTCAGTTCAAAGTTCACAGCAGGCATCATAAAAACAGCCAAGTTTGAATAAACAGCCACAAGTTCTGTTAACAATTTCATCAAGTAAGGTTTTGTTTTTAAAGCCCAAAATACTTTTATAAATGTTTTAGCCAACCAAAAAGTTTTCACACTCAGTTTTAAACTGTAGTAACAGGTCAAAGGTCACCCATGTCAAAACAATGTTACTTAGTGCCAGGTTAGCACACTTATGGACATCATTCAGCTGAAATGAAGCTTTCTGAGCCGGCAGTCTGAGGATTGGTGCAGCGGTCACAACAGGAAGGTCGCTCTCGTCTCAGAGCCGCCAGGTGGCGTTTCAGTTTCGTCCCACAATCCAGGTCTAACTGCAGATTGTAGGTGTGTGTACAAACAAGACTTCTAGTTGTACTTTTAAAGCAGCAGCTTTCTCCTCAGGCTGCTGACAGCAGGTCAGTCCTCATGTTTTATTCTCTTCCTGACATAATCCCAGAGGATAACTGGGTCTTCTTCTGGGAGTCAACTGGAGCTTTCTCTGGTGAGGCAGACACATTAACCAGTAAACTGTTTAAACCAGTCACCTCTCCACTGAAAGAAGTTGTGGCATTGAAACTCCTTTCAGCTGTTTAATCTAGAGTTTCACACCCTGAAAGAAGAGTCGCTCCATTTCCTGTTAACCTGCTCAAAGCGCTGCTGATTTTTCCAGCAGATGCCTCAACTCCCCATTTAATCACTGTCTGGGTGCCCGTGAGCCCGGGCGTAGTTCAACCCCAGCTGTGAACCTTTCACACCTCTGACAAAGTAAGTCAGAATTAAAACTCCTCGCTTCATAGTAAGAAAATCTTACTTTCTACATAAACCATTCATGTTACTGCGTTCTGATTGGTCGGTTATGGATTTAAAACAGGACACTTCAGTGAGGATGACACTTCCAGACGCAGCAGGTGGAGGTGGTGGTGTAATCAGGACGCTGATCACAGTTGTTTCACTTCATCAAATCTGACAGTAAAAATGTAGATTTCTGGCTCGTTCAGGACCACCTATGAAAAGTCTGCATTCAAACACCCGGAGCCAGAGGACAAACGCAGCGCTACACCTGCGAGAGGCGAGCAGTGACATCACACAGGTTAAAATGAGCTGAGAGCAGGACCACGGCACCAAGTTAAACATAAATGTTTTAATGGTACTATTTACAAAAAAAGAAAAAACAATTCAGCTTTTTGATTAGGTTATAACTGCTGCAACAATCAAACAGGTACATCGACATCTCGCTTAACTACAAAAAAAGAAAAAAAACAAACAGTGACTGAATGGCTGCGGGATAAAAAGGTGTAAAATGAAAAACCATAGATTTTTTTTGCATAGCAATTAGTTACTTTAAGGTGGAGGGAGGAGGAGTGTGTGAGGTTATATGGAGGATGTGGTGAAAATAAAATCCGGTCTGAGTGTGACGTTCGATCGATCGATCGGTCGGAGGGGGCAGCAGAAGATTTTTTCCCTTGGAGAACCTGAGCTCAGGGCGGCTTCAGCTGAGAGCTGCTACATGTGAAATGTGAGAGGAGGGAGGGCGGGGTTTGTTTGCCGCGCTGCGATTTGACGTTTCCATTTCCTCTTTTCTTTTTTTAAATTAAGTGGACGCCTTTGTGCCGTCGGGATCGGACGCAAGCGTGTTTGCTGACATGCAGCGGCGGCGCTTTGAGGGGTAAGTGCTTTAAAAAGAAAAAGAAAAAAAACACTAATAAAAAACAAACTTAACGCCGCGTCTGTTTGTGCTGCCCTGTGAAGCTGAACTGAAAACAGAGGCAGCGGCGGGAGATCAAAAAAGGAATGATTTACTATTAAAAGGAACGCACAAAAAAGAAGAGGATGAGTCAGAACAGAACGAGAGAAAAACTAACAAAAAACACGTCAGGAATGAAAAAACAAACATAATGAAGCAAACCAGACTTGGCAGTTTAAAGAAGTGCTCTGGTGAGTTCAGGCGACCTCTAGTGGAAGGAGGGGGAACCACATCTCAAATGTATCAGTTTTATTTGGATGAGGAAGGTCTGAGGGGGCGGAGGAAGAGGAAGGGCTGATTTTTTTTCTCCTTTTTTTATTGTTTTATTTGTCACTCCACTAAAAATGTACATGGGAATTACAAGCAAACTAGTCAATAAAAACAAAAACAAAAAAAACCCTTTGGCCATATTTTTGAGGAGTCCGCTACATAGTGCGCTACGAGTGTACACGCGACGTATGAAACACCACTAAGCCCCCATGTACATTGTTTAGCCTACTACAGAAATTTTTTTGTAACGTGTTGTTTTTATACTTTTTTTTTTTTAAACATTTATCTTTTTTTTTTTTTTCTTTCGTGTGACAAAAAACAAGTGTCGGGAAAGGCTTCTATCTCCGTAATGTTCACTAAAAACTGTGAAAGTATTAGACTGATGTTTGAATATCAAACAACAGGAACCCATTTAATGTTATTCTGCGCTGAGGTTCTGCTTGTTAATGCCAGAGAGGAGCTGTGTGGGTGTGTGGGGGGGGCCCTCATTCATCGGTGGGTGGAGGACTTGTGTTTTAGGGCGCCGCCACTGTTCTCGTCGTCAAGGGGCGGCTCTGCGTCATCCGAATCGAGGCGTCCGTAGGCCATCGCTCGGCAACCTGAGATGCTGCGCATCCTGGGCCTGACTTGGTGGTCGCTCTCAGACTCGGGCTCTGGGGCCGGGTCTTCGGGCAGGGGGAAGCACCGGCGTTCCCACGGCGCCACCGTCTGGGGGGGGGGGAAAAATGCGGGTGTTAAAAACGAATGAAAGTTTCAGACGCTTCACAGGCTGACTGATCCTCAGGGGTGGAGCTACGTACCCGCTCTTCGAAGGTGAAGTCTGGCGTGGAGCACCGCGTGTCCTCACTGGACAGGAGCCGGTGGGAGTCCCTCGAGCAGGGCGTGTGGGGGTTGGAGGCGGTGTCGGGGCTGGCGGGACTCATGGGCGACGGCACGTAGCTGTAGTCATGCAGCATTGGGCAGTGGCCCGGGTCGGGGGACGCGGGCTGAGGGGTGGGCGGGTTGGTCCCGCACAGCAGAGGTGTGGTGCGCCCGTCCACGGACTTGTACGACCTGAGGAAGAAACGGAGGAGTTGTCAATGTCACGGCTGCCGCGTGACAACAAACGCGAGGCGCTTACTGAGGCGTATGATGCTGCTCTTACCTGCTGCCCCGCCTCTTAGCAGGAGCCAGGGCCCTCCAAGTCCAGCGAGTGCGCTCCTGGTCCTCATAGGCCTGATGGAGCTGAATGAAAGCTGCGTCTGACAGGTCCTCCACCTGCAGAAACATCGCATGTCATCAGGACCCCCAAAACTCGTTTGCTTCAGTTTAATCATCAAACACTCTGAGAGAAAGCAGTTTGACCATCTGAGCTCGAACAACGACGCTGAGATGTTTTTATAACTTTTAATGTCACGCTAAGAATTTGAAAGAAGAGTTTTTAGGTTTTCAAAGCCTTCATGATTGCTTCACAGGTTAAAATGTACGAGTCAGATCCGACCACCAGGTGTCACTGTTCGCTCAGCAGCTCAGGATCTCCTGAACGGATCCTAACATCCCAGCTTAACACGTGAAATCTGATAAATACCACAGATGAGGTGGTTCTCTCACCTCGCGTTCGTTCTCCTCCTCGGTTATGGGCTGCGAGAAGGCGTCCACACACCGCCAGCTTTAGAAAACAAGACAAAAACGTGTGAGTGCAGGGAACCAGCAGCCACAGCAGAGTGGTATTTTTCCATGCAGGTATCGGTTTACCTGGGCGTGAGAATCTCTTTGTACTGAAGCTTCTCCACGCGGGTGGTGGCAGCCACAGACATGGGGATTACTATGTTGTTGATGTCGAAGGAGCTTTCACCTCGCCTCCTCTTGATTGGCTGCTGCTGGAGAACAAAGGAGGAGTGTAAACAAGCGAGACTTTACACAGAAGTCTGCAAACAATAACGACTCGACCGGCTCCGACACACTTTCAGCTCAAACGCTCTCACAGCCTGCAGGGAGGATGACACGTGTCATCATGTTAATCCAAAAGATGAAGGTTAATAGAAACTGAGGTCATCATGAGCTCACTTCACAAACACATTTGGATATTTAAAATTTACAGGTTTCCTCCTTAATCCAAGGAGACTTTGTTTAATAAATGTTGTCCATGTTGGTGTAAAAGACCAGCAGGCAACAATTACACGCTCATGTTTTAGGGTGAGTGTGCAAATGAGCTGAAGATGCCCTGCAGGTCACAATCAGTTGGTCGAGTCTGCAGCATTTAACCATTTCTAGGTCCAAATACTCCTTCAGCTCCCGAAAAACAAACCGAGGCAAAACAGAGCGCTCCAGATTTATCCAGCTCCAAGAAAATCACCAGATGAACTTTAATATCCGTGAAAAAGAGGCTTTACGAGGTTTAGAGACTCAACTTTGGATGTAAATGAAGACAAAACATCATTGACTTGTAACAAGTTTGTGAAGATGAGTACATGCAATTCAATACAAGCACAAAAAAGACGTAGGACGAGTTAAATTGCTTCCAAAAGTTCACACGGCAGGAAGAAGACGCTGAAAGCAGACTGAACTTCAGCCGTGAGAACCTCTGGAGTGAGCCCATCCACAGCAGCAGGTTAATCAGTAAAATGCTGCTTCATGGTTTCAGATTACTCGCTAAGAAGTCCTGAAGCTAAGCTAAGCATCCACACAGACAGCCTGATTCTGAAGTGTGAAAATAATGAATTAAAATAAAGTAAAATTATTAAAATAATAATGATGAAAATGAGAGAAAAAAGCAAAAACAAAAACAAGCCCAGACAGCGCAGCACGTTAAAGCGCTCCGACCACGAACGGGGTCACAGATCACAAGTTACAGAGCGGATACGGCAGCAGCTGGCGCAACGAGTCTGCCGAGTGTTTTTGTTTCCTGCTGCTTTTTCTGCTCCAGCAACCACAAAAAAGTTTCAGCTCGAGTTTAACGTCTGAACCTCCACCCAGCGACAAACACTGTGTGATGAGTGTTTATCGAGGGAGTGTTCTTCTCACACCGAGCCTCAACTTTTACTTTTGTTCGCATTAATGGCGCCAAAAACGCATCAGACAGTGACGCTCGCAGCTTGTTTGCATGCTGCCGCCGCAGAAGTCTCAGTTTGTTTCCCGTCTTCCTCACTACAGCACAGCTTTCCCACACACACCCCGTCTAAGACTTTCCCTGGAACACATTTTTTTAATGCTGTGCTTGTCATCTTGTGTCATGTGAAACCATCAGATTTCCACGCAGCTACTGAAATAAATGAATGTCATTAATAAAATATATGACTGCAGTAAAGCCTGCTTAAAAAAAACACAGCAAGCATTTTTAAAAACCCCGGACTGATGATTTGAATCATCCAAATAAGGTGTGAGATCTGGGGTGGCGTCCTTACAGGCGTGCTCGGGACACTCTGGCTGCTCAGGCCCAGCGGCACAGAGTTCTCTGAAGATGTGGACAGCTGGCGTGTTAGGGGGCTGTGCAGGGACGAGTGCATGTTGGCTAGAGTCGTGCAGGGGGTGCTCGAGTCCATGAAGAGCTTGGGGGAGGCTGGAAGAAAGAAAGAAAGAAAGAAAGAAAGAAAGAGAGAAAGAGAGAAAGAAAGAAAGGAAAAGTCAGGCGGGTTCACTGATGGGACCTCAGATTAAAGCAGTCCCTGCTGCAGACGTGTAACTCACAGTCCGCTCTCTCCAGCGAGTGCTCCCTTATTCTCTTGCGGCTGTAGTTCTTGTCGTACGGCCCTAACGGGGTCGAGATGGCCTGCAGCCGCTCTGTCTTGCACACAGCCTGGCCCTCCAGCCTGGCCGCGTTCATCACGCCGCTGCTGCCGCCGCCGCCTCCGCCAACGCTGCTGTCAACTGTCCTCGACTTCTCAGCGCTTCTCTTGTGGCCCAATCCTGCAACACCAGGAGTACATCAGGTTACTGTCATATATGTCACAGGTTAGGACAACTGACGGCGCTTCCACAGTCATGGACGTTTACATTACACATTAAAACAAACATGTTCAGATAATAAAAATTTACTCCAAGACTTTTGTTGAGTTTAAAAATCCACTGCCTGAAGTTTTTAGTTGGCTTATGTTCATATGTCAGATATTAAATCTTCACGTGTGAGATGGTGGAATTAGTAAATGCGTATTTTCTCCTCTAGGATAACAACCAATCAACAGCTGCTCTGTTCTCAGCTGAGTGGATATGACATCGAGATCGGGCCTTCTCAGAAGGCAGATTCTTTTCTGAGAAGCGTCTCATTGCGTGAAATTAGGAAATACGGCAGCTACCAGGACAGAGTGAACTGTGAAACCTACACAGCTGGAATTAAGCAGAAACCTGACCTGAACAACAATCACACTGTGTCCCAATAATGTGCTGACTTTAAAAATGACATTTCGTAACATCGTACATTTGTACACATTTGTCTGTTTCTTCACGTCTTATATTTATTTTGAATGTGAGAGGTCGTATTTAAGTCTGGGTGATGTGATCTCAGAGGCGTCGCTGTGCTCGTGTGCTGCCGTCAAATGGCAGAAAGCTGCCGCTCGGACAGCTCCCATACTTACTGACTGCCATGAGCGAGTTGGTGAACTTGTGCTTCTCTTTGGATGAGGAGAGCTTGTGTTTGAGGGAGAGCTTCTTCAGTGGTTTGCTCCTCTCCAGTGACTTGGTCTGCCACTGGCTCTTCATCACCTGCTGCAGGCGCAGACCTATACAAACGTCTGAGGAAGACAGCGGCAGAGGAAATGAGACTCAGAAAAATCAACTTCCTGAAGAAAATTTTATGCTTTCCCTCATATTCTGTCAAATACGTTCTTGTTATGGTGACGGAGGTTCACGTTAAACACGGTGAAACTTTCAAATTAACGAGGTCAGCATACGAGATAAATGCTGACTCAGTCTCGGGCAGTTTTTTTCTACACTTGGCTCTTCTCAGGCACACATCTCGACCTTCCAGATGTTTCCAAGGGGCAGCCAATCAGGAGCTTACTTTTTTCACACAGGAGGACAAACTGAGGGCACTTCTGTAACTACACTCACATTACCCCCACCAGGGGGCAAAGTTTTCCGTGGATGTGTTAAAACTCAAATGTAATGAGGGTTAAGTGTTGAGCGTTTTTAGGCAAATTGAGGTTCAGATGAGCACATAGTAGCATAAACTGATATTACATCACAGTGCAGCCCAACTTCAGCTAATAAATATATTCCCTCAGGGTTTTTTTTGTTTGTTTTTTTAACCCCAGAGGGAATATCCACTACTGAAGCACTACTACTAGAACAAGAACGCAGCAGTAACGCACATACAGGCTGCCAGACACCATTAAGCAACAAGAACAGGAGAAGAAAGCGCTGTAGCTACCAGGGATCAGACTGGTAAGGTCTGTATGGAGCTGTGACATTGCATGCTGCTGTACTCACAGGAGAAAAAACACAAATATCTGCCACAAATATAGCATTTCAAGTAGTCTGGGGTGGAGGGTGGGTGAAATTATCATCCTTAATATGAATCATGCCAAGTCCAAGAATACAAAAGACATATTCCTAAAATTAGTGCTATAAACTCTTGAAGAGTTTTCTGCAGTTTAGTGATTCACATGAAACAAGCCTCAGAGCAGCGGTCCAAATGTTCACTAATAACCTTTAAAGTCACCTCCAAAATGTTCCCCCTTTGTTTTAGTGTAAACAAATTTAGGTGCCCAGTGAAAATTACATCCATGAGACACCCTGAAATAGCTTAAGAAAAAACAAAATGATTAAACAGTGAAAAGAACACACGACATCACATCTCCTCTGGGCTCAGAGTTTCAGAAATAACCCAGTTAAATTACAGGAAAACAGACGAGCAGCCCACAACCCAGACTTAAGACAATTACACTTTTCCCCCCTGTATAATTAAAAAATAAAACTTATTTCCTGTCATTTATTGGTTTGTTGGTTACACATTTTATTTATCGTTAAGAGCAAAAATAGAACACTAAACTGCCTGAAAAGTTTTGCCCTCCCTCTGGGAGCAAATCAGACGTCCTGATAGGCTGAATCTGGCACCAGGCTGTGTGCTTTACACTGCAACCTTAGATAATCTATTCTGTGAGCTTCAGCCAAACCTACTGCTTCATTTGTCCGTGTCGTGTAAAACTGTTCATGTTTTGATTTGCAGTAAAGTCAGAAATTCCTGTCTTCATTTATGTGAGTTCCTTGCTGCGCAGAGAGAGAGAAGACTCTAAATGACTAAATATGTTCAGCAGAACTTCCTGCTGAGCTCACAGCCACGCCTTGTTTGTCTTCCCCTCTGAATGTAAAGGAGGAAATGGCTGCGTAAACTCAAGCTCCGCTCTGAGACCAGCACTGACCGTCGGGGAAGGAGAGGATGGGGTGGACGCCAAGATCCAGCCTTGACAGGCGCTCCAGGGTGGGCAGCTCGTACTGAGGGTCCTCTCTGGGGGTGGGCCAGCCACCGCACATCACACAGGTGGGGTTAACCCTGCAGTTACACTGGATGCAGCTGCTCCTCGGGGCCTGCCAGGAGGACAAACGAGAGCGGTTGCAAATCATTCACAGCCAAGCTGTGATTATTAATAATTCAGCGGCTTCACTGACACGGCCGTTAAACACTTATTGAGTGAGTCATGCCAGAAAATGTTCTGCTCTTTAGAGCCGCTGACGTCATGCTCCGTGTGCCTGCTTTATGTCTATTCCCCCCATTTTTAAAATTACTCTATTATTAGTTCTGCTGGTACTTTACTGAAACTTTCTCTTTTAATAGATACAAAAACAGAACAGACTGCACCCGCTCCTTAAGCTCCTTGTTGAATTTTATCTAGATTTTCTTCTTTTCCATTGACCTTTTGTATTTTATTCTATTTTTTTCCTATTTAGCTGTGCCATTTTTTTTTCATACCGAGCCATTTCAGTTTGTGTTCCACTCTATTTAAGCCATGTTGTGTTTAATGAGTTTGGTCCTCCTACTAGAACCCCCCCCCAATATAATCAGACAATACCTATTAGAATTTGTAAATCACTGGTGTTCAAAAGTTCCTCTGCAGAAAATGTCCTCCATCTCATCTGAGATATCAGCTCCTATTTTGATTATGTTTTGCTAGATGAACGCGCGTGGACGTATCTGACACCGGTTTAGTTCGCTGTACTTCGTCCCACAGAAATAATCAGTGTTTCCTCCTCACTACTGAAACCAACCATATTATTACACACTAATATAGTACATTTAAATCTCTTTCAGCACACTCTTTAAAGAAGCTGTGGTAGTGCCTCAAGTTTCTATGCTATGATTTAGGGAGTTTCCTGGTGTAAAATCAGGTGGTCTCTGAGCCACTTGGTTTCACTTTTGCCTTGTGATGTGCTCCATGATGAACAGATCATCACCAAACTATCCTGAATCAGTGGAAGACGATGAGTCCACAAAGTGATCAACCTGGGGCTTCGATAAGGAGGGAACATAAACCAATCAGGTCAACACTGTAAATACTGACACTCTGTAAACATAAAAGTGGGGTTATTTATAACTAATCATGAAATGATTAAGATTATTTTTCACTACATCATAAAAACATGTTAAAAAAGAGAAGCTGTTTTAGAGGCACAGCATTTTAAAACGACAGCTGTGAACGATTTGGATTTTATAATGTAAATAGTTGTTTAATGTAAAAGATGCATTAAGCTTCTTATGTCCTGCTGAACTGATAGGATTTTCTCTCTTTCTGAATCATGTGGCTCACCATGCTTTGATTTGAAGGACCTTTTTGTTGTTTCTTTGAAAGTCTGTTTTTTTTCCTTTTTAAAAATATTGTTTATAAAAACAAGCAGGAGAAATATGACTGCATAATTGTAGTAGTAGTAGTATTTTTCAGTTTAAAAGCCTCAACACATTTAGAGACTTAAAGTCACACTCAGTCTCCCAGAGAGTGGGAAGGGGTGTAAACAATTAGAGAAACGTTTCTATTCCCCCCTCAACTAAAACTTGTGAGTCGTCACATGGGGCCATTACTACCCTTTGTTGTTCGACTCTGAATAAAGATGCCCTACTTTCCCCATCTCTCGTTTACTCAGTTATTAGGTCACGCACCAGCCGAAGAGTGAAGCCTAAAACACTAGGCGCTGTCTAACAAAAAGCCCTTTCACTGCTCTTAAATGTGCGAAACTGAACATTCAGCATGTTCGCGCCGTTTCCACAAAGACTCCTTCACACGCGTGTGCCCTTGCAGCTTCTTTCAAGTGAAACTCAAGAATAATCACACAGAGCAGAAAACTCACCTTGCCGTTAAGGTTGGGCACAGTGTTGGGCTGAATGAGTCGCCGCCGGCGGCAGCTGATTAGCGGCCGCGTACGTGCAGCCACGCATGTGCTGTCGTAGGCCGACGGCTGCTGATGCTTGGCGTCTGTGCTCTCTGCCATCCTACAACACGGAGAGAAGATTTAGCACCTGTTAAAAGCTGGCGTACTCGTAGCTGTGAGTGCATCTCATTAGCTTAAAACTCATCAATGTGACTTTAGCTGCCAGATGTGCTACACCTCAGAGATAGCAGACTGTACTAGCAGCTGTACAGTCTGTATGATACAGTGCCCAAAGTATTATAAACTTTGCAAAACAAAAAACTGCAAATATTTAAAAAAAAAATTAAAAAAATCGAAATCACTGAGCACATCAAGCATCCTAAACTCTGGATTCAGGCTTCAAGATAATAACAAGACATGTGAGCTGACCCTATGTGACAGGATTACAAATAACCATCTGTGAGGACATTTTCACACTCTTTCTTGTGTTTGGAACAATACTTAATCTAATGTATTATAGAGTCTGAATATTTCAGGATGTAACTTCAACAGTTTCCACACACAAACATTGGACACACAATTCAATACATTGTCCTATGACACCTTTTTATTATAATTAATTAAAGTCAACTGGTGCCCCTTCAGAAACCTTAGCATAAACCTACACAATAAAAATTTACCTTGGGATGCGGTTGTAGCACCATACGAGTGGGTTGAAATTTGGTGCATTTTCAGAGCAAATCAATTCTACACCCACTCCAAGTGACTCTAACCCACAGGTTCAGGAGCAAAACTGCACCAATTTTAATGTCTATGATGTAGAGGCACATAAACAAGCGTTCGCTACAGAAAACTTTATCCAAAATACACTTTTCACAGGTCAGTATGTGATAGGAGATTTCTTTTGTGTTAACAGAGCTTAAATGTAATTTTCAGGGCTGACAATTTCTTGTAAATATCACATTTACTTGAAAAAGAGGAAACTCCGATTCACCCATCGACGTTTAAAGAGCCTGTATTTAGCAAATTATTCACAGCATGAAGGTAAAATTCTGTACTGCTTCATTAAAATCCACTGAAGTCATTACTGAAAGTAAAGCCGATTCTGTCAGGTGGCTTCCTATTTGGTTACCGTAATTTTAAAAAGAATGACTTATTCTCATATGGCACTAACAACAGGAGATGGCCTGCTTTAGAAACCTTCATCAGCAATGAGGAAGCTGCCTGAGCACAGCGTGTAGGAGGCTGAGCTCACACGATTATTACTCACTTCATTCTCACAGAGGTCATTACAGTTAATTAAAATGAAACTAAAACCAAAACCAGGTGAAAAACAACCTATGCACACTTACAAAAACAAATGTTATGTAGATTTTTGTACAGAAGTTCACTGACACATATCTACAGGACTGTGTCCACTGACTGCGTGAAATGAAAAAAAAATAACTGAAACTAATAATCAAAACAAAACCGAAACGGAGAAAATCATCCTGAAAACTAAACACAACAGAAACAAAAATAAACTAAATAAAAATCCCTGATTCAAACACGGGTGCAGTTCAACAAACTTTGCACTATTGAGCTGGAGGTTAAAGACTGTTTCATGTCTCATCAGGCGGCATCTAGCAGCTACACTTTCACATTTGCTAAGAAAAAAATGAGTTCAGGGAAGCTGATGTTTAGAAGATGTGCCAGTTTTTTTTTTTTAAAATGCAGTATTAAGACTACAAAAAACAAAAGTCACAGACAAAGCTTTGTCCATAGTGGATATTGTGATTGCGTGAAAAGCACATGAGACAAATATTATAGTTGGGTCCATTTATTACCACAGCAAAACACCACTATGCAAAGATGACTAACGTGGATGTTTTTCCAGCTGAAATGTCTGCTGTGAAAAAGGTTAATTACTTTTCTACTAATCACTCCAGCTAAAATCAGCATCTCTCTAACTGCAAATCCAAACGAAGGACTCCCCTCTCGCGTTTCCTGGAAAGGCAGCGAGCCTTTCCGAGAACTCAAAATGAGGTAATCATTAGCAGCTGTACCTGCTGAGGACGCCGTTGACTGGCTGCCCGTTTTGACCTTTCCAAGGGCCCGGCTCTGTGCTGCTGATATGGGCGGTGCCCGTGTGCTCCAGACGTTCTGAACCGGCGTCCTGCATCGACAGATAAGACCAAAACCAGTTAGACTACACCTCGTGTTAACTGGCAGGCTGACCACGCTGAACACTCAGGCAGCCGGCGGTATTTCAGGAAACTGCATTAGAGACAAACTAAATCATCTTGGTCCTGTGGCCTTGAATTATTCAGTCCAGATTTGGGCTAAGGCCTTCACTCTCCCAAGGCTTAAACCATCAAGATAAAAAACCTGAAGCACTTTTTCCGCAAGCTTTTACACAAGTGAACAGTTTCATGATTCCAGTCAACCTTGTCTCATTTCACAAACATCTGCTCCACATTTCTCTATCATTTCAACTCAATAGCTGAGCGTGTGTTAATTTGTACTTTACGTCTTTGCAACATTTTGATATTTTTATTTTAAACAGTTTTTTAAAAGCTTGTGTTAAATATGTCAAGTATAATGAAACGTGCTACTATAAACAACTGCCATTTATATAGCAGCTTTGCTATCAAATCGGATTACCTTAAAGACAGAAAAACATTTAATTTAATGAGGTTCAACATGCAGTAGAGCAAATGTACACCGCTGCAATGGGAGGCTGCACAGCTGCAGCTGAACAGACATAAACAATTTAAACACCCAGACAGGCCGACTCATCAAGAGAAATTATTTGGATCTGAGGGTTAGGGAGCTTTTTTTCCTTTCTAAACTGCTTTGATTCGGTCAGACCTGAGGAACAGATAAGAACACAATTTCCCGTGAACACTTACCATTTCATTTCCACCTGTGTGAAAACAAACAAGCTCAATATTTCAGTCATTCTCAGGGATAGACTAAAGCAGAGCTGCTTATATTTACCCACTAACACAGCATCCGAAGATCAAAGTGCTGAATAAAGGCTACAACTAATATTCATTCATTAATATTTATTTATCTTTACATTATACACTTGAGCCAAGAATGAATGGGGTTATTTATAAGAATTGATGAAGGCTAAAGATTTTATCTTGCACCATTTTCTATTTGTTGGAAGAACAAGAAGAAAATTTTGTAACCTTACTGCTGTCTAATTTTGTTTTTGTATTCTTCCCTTTGTATTCACAAAAACTGATCTGAGGCTCGCCTCTTACATAAATCTTTAAACTCATCTTCATTCAAAAATAATCCCTTTGTTAAGCTTTCAGTTCATCTCGGTTCATCCTCCGTCGTAAACAGTTTCAACTTATTCTGATTAGTTGTGCATCTCAAAAATAAGGTTTGGACAGTTGGTGGAGCTTGTGCAACTTGCAGCCAGAGCTGTGTACCTGAGATGATGGGATCAGCCTTGCTAAGTAAGAAAAGGGGGGCTATGAAAACCGTGTCAGCGGTTGTATTTTAATGCAGGCAAAATGTTTTTCTAAATCAAAAGAATATAAAAATAGTAAAAATTGCCATTTTAACTGATAACAGTCTGTCTAATCTATCCAAGATAGCGGCTGGGTTGATTAAAGACAACCTCTGTCTTGAACTGTTTACTGCTTTATGAGACTGACTCACAGGGATTACTCGTGCATACAGTGACCTCATTTTTTTAAATGTTTGTCCTATTTCATGTGACCATGTACAAATGCAACAATACATGTGACAGAAATTATGTAAAAACAATAAAAAGGTCAACAAAAAGAATAAAAACAATGGTTTTAAGCCACTAGCAGCTACTGTTCTATTAAAAAGACAATTTTTAAAGAAACAAATCTGTTTACCTGAGTGTTTACAGGCTCTGCTTTTACTTCTGTCCCACCTGCAAGCACCCCACTTGGCGAAACACCTCCCAGCTCTACTGAGCCCTGAGAAATCGAGAGATGAGAGTTATACTTTCAATTCAAAGATAAAGAAATTAATACAAGTTAAAATGCATCACAGAGCTTCTTCATCCTACAGTGTCAGTGGAAATACACATAAAAGGACTCTTTTCTGATTTTATTACACTTGATGGAAGATTTTTCTGCACATCAGAGAAAAAAAAACTAAAATGCACAGACGTGTCTAATAAATGGAAGGACCGACCTTGCTGGCGCGGATCTGTCTGTAAATGTCCGTCTGCTGCCGGATGCGGTACTCCAAGTCCGAGATGTGGGCCTGGAGCCAGTTCCAGTGGCTGATGATGGCAGCTCTCTCCACGGTGTAGCGGCTCTCTGCTCGCTTCCATCTGCAGGGGGGGGATGACACGAGTGTTTAAGTTATGGTCAACAGAAGATACTCTGGGTGATAGTGATTTATGTCACGTGTGTCCAGATCAAATCTACTCTTCACTACTTTAGGTTCTATTTATTTGAGCCAAACCAGCTGTAGCAATGGTTTGAATTCCACAGACACATTGAACTAGACAGACAGGCACACCTAAAAAAAAAAGCCAACGGGCTAATACAGAATACAACAAAAAGGAAGGTTTATGCTGCAGGCAGACAATCTGAACTGAGGCATCAGGACCTCTGATGGATTTCGATCCACCAGTCTGAGGAGATGAGCCAGGCAAAAAAAAACCCAGTGAAATCTAAAACCACGTTCTTATAAGCTTCCTTTTATGTGATGCTGTATCTCTCACCATTTTTTCATCTCCCTTTTAGGACTCTATCATATAAATAAAGTTCTTATTTACTACCACATCTTTACTGCGAGTAAATGCCCTGTGTTAGCCATGTGTCTTAAATGTGCTGTTATTTTGGTGTTTAAATTCACACATATGCACAAAGATAAGGAACAACCAATAGCAAGGAAGAGTCTCGAAGCTGATGCACTGAAAAGAGTCAAATCAAAGTACGGAGGAGCTGAGGGGGGTTTCAAAAGGCTGCAATGTACAAGTAGTTTTTTTTTGTTTTTTTTAAGTACTTTGTTTTTAATGAAACTTTCTACACACCTTGTTAAGCCTTACAAACATATGTGCAAGATCAAAGTTAAAGATTAATCATTGTGCTTTGATTGCAAGGTCTAATTCAGGCTTGTGAAACAAGCGAGTTGCTTTCATGGTCTTATCTTGTTCAATTGTCCTTAGGTTGGACTGGGGTGGGGGACAAAAACAAACTAATTTCTTTTCACAAAGGTCAAATTAAATAGAAACACCAATGAAAAACAACTTTATATCCAAGGCTGTAATTTTAAATAAAAAGGACTAAACAGCCTATGAAGTGAAACAACATATTTATCTCACTGAGATTAATTACTCATCCTGTCCACTCAACTGAATTGTGGTGAACTTCAAACTCACATAATCTTTATTTATTGAGCTTTCTCATGTAAAAATCCCCCAACCTCACACCAGGAAACAACTTGATAAGCAGCATGTTTTATTATTGCAGTTTGATGTTCATAGGTCACATGTAGGTTTTAACACAGCCAGCTGATGAAGGCTCAAAACATATCAACAGACTATTGTGTGAAAAAGAAAACACACCTAATTTACTGAAACTGTGGGACAGTATTATTTTCTTTTATAAAGGATGTTTCAGTGTACACTCTGCTACTAAAGGAGGTAATAAAGGAAGCACTGAAGCACCCTTCCTTAGCATTTAAGGAATTCAAACAGCTTTTATTGTGTCTGCCACACAGACACCTCCAGGTCATTTCAATCAGCAACCTTCATAAGAAAAAACGACCAGTCGGCATCAGCCCTCATCTCGCTGGGACCCAGTGTGGACTTTAGTGAAGCTCCACTTATTTATGCAACTGGTCTTCAACTACAGTTATTAGTCTGTTCCCAGTTTATATAAGTACTTTCCGGTGTTTTACTGAACTATTATTAAACACTAAAATTGATTATTTGGAGCATTTCCGCTGTCAGACTGCAGAGGTCAGTGAATCAGCGTTATAGCAGAGCTCCCAGCAGTGGCAGCTGCAGGCAGCCTGGAAAAGCATTAGAGTCAAAAAATAACATGATTAGGCATGCATTATAAATATGTGGAGAAATTAAAAATTAAAGAAAAAAAGAACTGGGGGTTTCCACTGCAGGGGTATGCTCTGTGAGAAAGGAACGAGTGCCAGCTGAGAGCAGGGTACTCCATTTTACCAGTATGACACACAGAATGGCCATTTCAAAGGCAGACATGAGAGGAAAATGTCTGCTCCTGCACAGTGCGGAAGCAACCACAGAGGGCGCCATTTCTTCCAAAGACAGGGCCGCAGAGGCTGTGGATGAACAATGAAGGTAATGACTCAGATAGCAGACAAAGATAGACCTTGCACTGCCTCTTTTTCCTCTCTTCCCCACACACCCTAACCTGTTTTCAATTTCCAGAGCCTCCACCAGGGCAGAGGTAGATGGGAGAGAAAGACAAGGGAGATGGGAAGGGTCGCTCTGGCAGTCTGGAGAGGAACAGACAGGCCTTAAAAGCAAATCTACAGGGCACAGGGTGCAGGAGGGGGGTGGGGCTGGGTGCAGACGCTGGAATAACCAATAATCCAACCAAGAATCTCGCCTTACTGAGGTGCTGAGCAGAAACAGAGCTCCTCTGGCAGATGACGTCCATCACGGAGCCGATCAGTGCAATCAGAGACATTCCGATTTCTTCCTTGACACATCTGCTAGTCTTATGTCCCCGTTCACTACGACATAGTATGGAGGACAATGCTGTAAATACAGCTGCAGTGTTTCCTGCTGGCACTACTTCCTGTTGCTGTTCCTTACACACACACACACACACACACACACACACACACACACACACACACACACACACACACACGATCAGTTCCATTTAGTCCCTTTGAATTAGAAGTATCAAACATGAGACCCAGGACCTAAAGCCAGCTCACCAAAGGGTCCAAATTCAGCCTACTTGATGTCCAACTGCAGTAAAGGTACTGACTGACATTCTGGAGAGTCTTGCACGCAAGTACAATTGGTCCTCTTATAATCATTAAAATAATTTGTCTGTCTTGCTTTACTTAGCACAAGCATCAAGTTATATGCACTTAAGGTAAAGAGGGGTGTGTCAAACTGCCACGTCATTTCCTACGGTATTTCTGAGCCACGTGAAAGTTCAGCAACTATTACACAACATAACAATCTGTTAGAAACTGCAACCAAATAAATTTTAAACATTCTCCAACTGTGACAATCTAAAGTCAAAATCTTGTTTTTAAGCTCTGAGCAAAGGACATCACAGCTAGTAGATGAGCCTGATATGTAATGTATGTAAAAGAGAGGCCTCTCACATACAGTTTTTAAACAGCCCTAATAAAAGAACATTTCCTCCAGATATTTTCTGTACTCAAGAATTCAAGAGGGCACACAAGCGCTGTTAAATATAATAATGATAATAATAATAATAATAATAATGATGGGTGACTTATCCAACCCTTTATTCTTCTAGTGTCTGTAACTTTGAAAATATTGATAGCATGAAAGTAAAATTTGGTATGTGTTCATTAAATATGGTTATTATACAAAGATCAGCAGTCACATAAAGACAGCCAAACCACCAAGGCGAGTGAGGATACATCAGCTCCTTAAAAGCAGAAGCAAAACATCACAGACATGATAAGGAAAGGCTGAACGGGAATGAAGAGCTTCAGTCCTTAGGACACCTCATCAGCACTGACAGACAATATCCCAGGTAAGTTAAAATAATCCACTCTGAAAGTGCAGAACAACCTAAAATCAGATAACAGAAGAGAAGCAGCAAGAGCTTCAGCTGCAGTTTACAAAAGCACAAACAGAGCGATCATTACAAGTCCAATGACCTCAATCACCAGGGTGACTGAGGAGGTTGAGAAAGAGGAGGGGTCAGTTAGAAAGAACCCACTACTATCACCCATTCTTTCTCCCAACGAGGAGCTCCTCCCCTCCTCTCTAATCAGGACAAATTTTCCTCCCCCCTCAACTCCCACATACACACACAAAGTGCCAGCAGCAGCCGGTTCGGTGGCCGTTTTCTGGCTGTCAGCAGATTCTCCATTGTGGTGCTTCTCTGGATGCAGCACATATGTCGTCTATAACATAGTGACCCCTTCAAAAACCACCATAATCGCTCAGTAACGCTGCCTCGCAGTAAAGCTCTCTCTCAAAAACCAGCAGGTCCTGATATCCCATCCGCTGGACACATGACGCTGCCTCATGTGAAAACAACCAGTTTTCCTATTGATGTTAATCAGGGGTGCAACAACCCGACATGTGGACCAGACAATGGTCCAATCTTTACTCAAAAAGGCTAGACCTGATATTCAGATTTGGTGTGCAGTAGTTTGGTAACAAAACGATGAGCAGTGCATAGGGATTTCTCACCTGCTAGTAAGGATGAACCAACCTGATATCTTAATCAGATGTTAGTATCCTGATCAGATATTGGTGAACTCAACATACTGACCTAATGGCTGATCTGTTTAATTCCTTTCCACAATGCACTTTTATCTCATCATGAGGTAAGAGCAGCTAGCACAAGCGTTGCATAGAGGATGCCAACAAATGGGAGAGGAAAAAAATGCTTATCATACATGATGTGGTATAAATTGCTTAAGTCACCAATTTATTTCTTGACTATATTGCATTATGCTTAACTGCTGTGTGTGTGTGTGTGTGTGTGTGTGTGTGTGTGTGTGTGTGTGTGTGTAGGGCTGTTCGATATAACGATATATATCGAATAACGATATAAAAACGTCTATCGTTTCATTTTACGCTATCGTTTGTTTCGTGGTGTCGCAAAATAAACTATTTACAGCAATATTTTTTCATCGTTTTGATGGTCACTGTAGTGGCTATATTAATTTCTTAAAGTTCTCCCTTTCTCTTATATTTAATATAACCACACTACAGACAGGCAAGCGCTTGTTTTTATGCGTTGTTGTTAGCAACAACGACGGTTAAACCACAACGTTTCCGCTAGTTTATTTTCCACATAAACCTTTCACAATAAAGCTCAAGATCCTGTTGAGACTTTTCAAAATAAACTGAATCACGTGAAAGATGCAGAGTATTTACGGATAAGAAGCAAAAAAGAGCCGCCAGGTGCTAAAAAAATAAACCTTAGACTCAAACGTTAGAACAGGCTTTTCCCCGCAGCACGCCGTGTAATAAATACTCACAAAGAAAACGGTGGCCGTTACAACCTGTCTAAAAATGTATAGTTTCATGCATCAGTTAAAACACTCGACTCTAGGTCCATGACGCCCAGCTGGAAACACTTCACGCAAGTCGAGCTGCCCGAGATTCACAGAATTTACAGAAAATGTTACATTTTTGTGATTTATATCGTTATCGGACGATAGATGTCTTAATATCGGGATATGAGATTTTGGTCATATCGCACAGCCCTGTGTGTGAGAACACAGATGACTCACCTGCTACAGACCAAATCTACCCAGACGTACAAATGAAGTAACCCAAAGATAATGTGTTCTCACCGAACATGAATAAACTTTTGTCCTGCATCACACAGTCTACCACTCAAAAGCCACCAGATGAGGAAGAGTACAACTGATGGATGAAATCTAGTTAATGCAACATACTGCCATGAAGTGCTTTCCCTGTACAGCAGCGAAGGGTTTTTGCGATGCAGAATGAAGCAAATTCTTTGCTGAAAATCTCACACTATGAGCGAGACATTTTTGTCTGCGGCTCACTTGTTTACTTTCAGGCCTGTACACAAGGCAGGAGGTAGAAAGACAATTTGGTGGAGCAATTGCTGGGAAGCTATTATTGCAATAATATGCCAATATAATGAATTACATTTTATGTGCAGAGTAAGTAAAGCAATCTTTAAGCTGAACTAGGGCTGCTCAATTAATCGAATTTTAATCACGATTACGATCTGGGCTTTCAACGATCATTAAAAATGACTGAGCCGATTATTAGCCCCTCCCTAATTTATCCGCGACACCTTAAAGGCCGTTCCGTGAAAATATTGTCGGGCATAAACCGGTCCGTGGCGCAAAAAAGGTTGGAGACCGCTGATTAAGAGGACCCGAGGGAAGCTCGGAAAGCTAAGCAGAAGTTATTTGGAGAGTGACTGCCGTTGGTTGAAAAGAGAGTTTAAAAAAAAAAAAACTTCAGTGGTGTTGCACACTATTTTATATTATTTTTTTAAAGTCATTGTTAACCCTTTAAAGCCGGTCAGAGCAGTACGCTCCGTTTTGCATAACTATTTTTAAATCCCTGTAGAACCTGAACCGTGTAAGCTAGCGCAATAATTTGTTTTGCATATGAAACCGGAGGAGTTGTACTTACATCTTATGCCATCAGCTTGTCCTCGGTCACGGTTGCGTTCCACATATAGCTTTGCAAAAATTGCATAAAAAGCGCTTGCAGGAACAAAAACATAATATTCCAGAAACACGCTTTGCCGTTCCTATCAGCTGTTCGTAACACTTCCCACAGTAAAATGATGCACATGCTGTTTTCTTTGCAAATTTGCATCATAGGATTGTTTTTTGTTTTTCCTGCAGTATATAAAAATTGCTGTATCTCCAAAATAAAACTATGAAGACACTCAAAATAAATTTCCTGTTGTTGTAAACTATTTTTTGCAACTTTATTGTATTTAAAGTTTTGAGGGATAAACCTCTTAAATTTCTCCAAGTAGAAATATATGTAAACAAAACAAAAGCGATTTTCAATTTTCTTTGTAGTTTATTGCACTTTTTTGCAATTTATGTAATTACTATGGACTTAATGCATACATATTATTAAAATATGGGCTATAACAGTTGTATTGATGTATAGCAACTTGAAATGCTCCCACAAATGGCACTACAGCATGTAAAAAAAATAATATAAGCTCTGGTGGACTTGGTTCTATAGTAGGTCTTAAAGGGTTAAATAAATATCGTCAAATAATCGTGATCTCAATTTCAGTGAAAATAATCGTGATTATCATTTTTGCCATAATCGAGCAGCCCTAAGCTGAACTCAATATTGTCTTACGTATAAGTAATGATTCCCAGTGTCCTCCTCAGAATAGGGCTCTGCAGTTAATCTGATTTCATAATCATTTAAAACACGATTATCAGGATAAAAGCGTGTTCTGTTTTTGTCCTTTACTTTTGCCTCTCAGGAAACTCCCCACCAGGCTGTGGTGGGTTTAGTTCAATACACATTAACTTTGTTAGTTTATTCAATAAGATGGTAATCACAGTTCATCTGATTGTTTTTATAATTGTGACTAAGGGAAAATAAAAAATTATTATGCTCTCACTACTGACCCGTTACTTGTGCCATAACCCCACAGTGAGGAATACAGAAACGCTGGTGGTGGATTAGAACAGAAGACACCTGAAGCCAAAGGTTTAAAAAATATATATGAGTGCATCCTCAACAACTATAATCATCTTTCTGACCACTAGCGCCACAGAGACCGTTTACTTCCATTCCAAATAGAAACACAATTTGGTGAATTAACTGCATGTGGTTGTGTAACAGTTGGCAATTCTAATAACATGTAATCCGAGCCACCATGTTTTGGTTTATCATTTCGTCATTAAAAGCACATGTTGATTACAGTGTGTACTAGGGCTGCTCAATTAATCGAATTTTAATCACGATTACGATCTGGGCTTTCAACGATCATTAAAAATGACTGAGCCGATTATTAGCCCCTCCCTCATTTATCCGCGACACCTTAAAGGCCGGTCCGTGAAAATATTGTCGGGCATAAACCGGTCCGTGGCGCAAAAAAGGTTGGAGACCGCTGATTAAGAGGACCCGAGGGAAGCTCGGAAAGCTAAGCAGAGGTTATTTAGAGAGTGACTGCCGTTGGTTGAAAAGAGAGTTTAAAAAAAAAAAAAAAAAAACTTCAGTGGTGTTGCACACCATTTTATATTATTTTTTAAAGTCATTGTTAACCCTTTAAAGCCGGTCAGAGCAGCACGCTCCGTTTTGCGTAACTATTTTTAAATCCCTGTAGAACCTGAACCGCGTAAGCTAGCGCAATAATTTGTTTTGCATATGAAACCGGAGGAGTTGTACTTACATCTTATGCCATCAGCTTGTCCTCGGTCACGGTTTCGTTCCACATATAGCTTTGCAAAAATTGCATAAAAAGCGCTTGCAGGAACAAAAACATAATATTCCAGAAACACGCTTTGCCGTTCCTATCAGCTGTTCGTAACACTTCCCACAGTGAAATGATGCACATGCTGTTTTCTTTGCAAATTTGCATCATAGGATTGTTTTTTGTTTTTCCTGCAGTATATAAAAATTGCTGTATCTCCAAAATAAAACTATGAAGACACTCAAAATAAATTTCCTGTGGTGGGAAACTATTTTTTGCAACTTTATTGTATTTAAAGTTTTGAGGGATAAACCTCTTAAATTTCTCCAAGTAGAAATATATGTAAACAAAACAAAAGCGATTTTCAATTTTTTTTGTAGTTTATTGCACTTTTTTGCAATTTATGTAATTACTATGGACTTAATGCATACATATTATTAAAATATGGGCTATAACAGTTGTATTGATGTATAGCAACTTGAAATGCTCCCACAAATGGCACTACAGCATGTAAAAAAAAATAATATAAGCTCTGGTGGACTTGGTTCTATAGTAGGTCTTAAAGGGTTAAATAAATATCGTCAAATAATCGTGATCTCAATTTCAGTGAAAATAATCGTGATTATCATTTTTGCCATAATCGAGCAGCCCTAGTGTGTACAGGCATGTCTGCGGTATGAGAGGGGCTTCGACTGTATCACACTGGACTGCTGGGCATTTTTTTTTAGAAATGAAGCTCACTAATTAATTCTCTTTTTAAACCCACAGGGGGGAAAAAGGTGCCACAAAGGACAGCAAAAATGTGTTTCCACCAACCACAGCCATGAATTCACCTGTGAAGCATAACAGCAAATTAAAAGCAGTATGAGAGGGTACTGAATGAATGTTTTACAAGATTCATCCCAAATAGCCTCATTTTTCCTCAAAAAGGTTGAAAACAGAAAAGCAGTGAAGATGACGCTGCTGTCATTCATGCTGTACTTCGAGAAGCACCTGATCAGGAAATGTAAAAGGTGATGAAAATTGTCCTTTCTTATGCTTCCTTTTATCACCACTATGTTTTAAAAGTTACACAAGCATTTAAAAATAAAAGCTGTCTGTATTTATGCTAAGCTGAAAACTGACAGCAGTCATCCCACCTGAAGCATGCTGAAGGGAACACAAATAGAGAGGTTTCAAAACTAGAAACACATTTACTTCTTTGAAAAGTTAATAGAAAATATGAATTTGTGTTTGTTTTTTGTGGGGATAAGTGAAACTCGACAGTCTTAATACAACTGTAGTACGCATTGTTAGGTTTGTTTTTTCACTTTATCACTCTTACACAACAATACTTAAAATTAGTATAGGACAGACATTAACACAGACTAGGGATTTGTGATTACAGCAAGATTAATATGATTACACGCAGGAAAAACAGCAGCTTCAACTTAGAAGAATTAAGTGGATTTCCATGCACTTTAAATATAATTGAATTACATAAAGAAATATGAACTGAAGTAAAACTGCCACAAGCCTGGCTAAGTGTCATTTTGGACTATTAGTAAAGAAAAAAGGCAGATGATTATCTTAA
Source organism: Aulonocara stuartgranti (assembly GCF_965226115.1). NCBI lineage: Eukaryota > Metazoa > Chordata > Actinopteri > Cichliformes > Cichlidae > Aulonocara > Aulonocara stuartgranti. The sequence goes on along the minus strand of NC_138959.1, from coordinate 4,392,233 downwards.
TCATCTTGTTTAATATAAAATTTGATTAACTGCACAGCCAAAGGCAGATGATTATCTTAATCATCTTGTTTAATATAAAATTTGATTAACTGCACAGCCAAAGCACAGACAGAACTATTGTGCATGTAAATAAAAGTCATGTCCACCCACGTCACCTGTGATCAGCTGCTTTCTGTGGCACTGATGCACAAATACAGTGAGTGCTAGTTTAAAAGTGTAGGTTTTATCTCAACTTTCTCCCTCCTCTTAACCCATATTTATGATCCGGGTCCAAACTGCATATTGCCATATTATTTAACAGCATCAGCGTCACACACACCCTTGACAGAGCGCCTCCCATAATCTGTAACTTTCCGTAAACTTATGATCTGACATGTGCTCCTGGCTCGCAGCCTGATTGGCAAGCTGTGTGTGGAGGTCAGAGAGGAGCTGGGTCATTGTACTTTTCTCTCTTTCATGCGAACAGCTAAATGTAGCACTATCAATATCTTCCAGGAGAGAGACAGTTTAAAAATGTGCACCCACACCCATTCCAACTTGCAGTGATGGCTCGTTTTTTACCTCCACCTTCCTCTCAAGCAGTCTTCAGCAAATGCACACATTTGATACTCAACAGATGTGCCACAAATCCAAAGAGCAGTCATTGAATGTTCATATTTTACTCAGGCTGGCAATAAAGAGAGTGGGCAAGTTAGAGCTGAACTGGAAGAAGACTTCTTCCAGTTCAGGTCAGGAGTGTCAAATCTGACCCAGCGGGTCAAAAAATTCATTAAATGTACTGCTGTTATACTTGGATCACTATTATTCAACCTTAACCCAAAAAATACCTCTGCAAATGTTTCTCTATCATTAAATAAGTACATTATGGAGAACATTTACCAGGTCCATAAGACCAACTGAAAGATCTGCCTCAATTCACTTCCTTAAAAAATTAAAATAAAATGTGCCAGGCAACTGAAGGCATGACAGGAAAGTGCAATTTTAAACATTTCTGTCATTCCTTGAGTCTAAAGATCAGGCTGAAAGGTTACAAAAACTTCCCATGTAATTGTTGTTGTAACTAAACAATAATAGTAACTTCTTTATGAGTGAAAGAATCTATGTAGGAGGTACAAATACTTTTAACTTTCCATATACTTCTAAATCCAGTGGAGTAACACTGAAATCCCTAACCTAACCTTATTTTTAAAAATCTAATTATTAACTTCACTTAGAGCTGGGCGATAGAACGATAACGATATGTATCGCGATATAACTTTTACTCGATAGAGAAATTAAGCTATCGCGATAGACCTCGCCGCTCTTGTCCTCTTAAAATTAAAATAAAAAAATTAAAAAAAAAGGTCAGCCAATCCAAACTAAGTAGCGCAGAGCCGAACCAATCACAGCCGCAGCGTCACGTCGCGTGACTTGTTACGTACAGCACAAGTGCCAAGCCGCACGTGTGTTTGTTTGGGAAGCAGCCAGCGGGTAATGGAGGAAATGAGTGTGCCGACTAGAAAAATCAACCGAGCGTGACCGAAGAGAAAACAGATGATGGTTCCAATGCCGGAGAGATTGTCGAACGGAAGAGCCATAGAAGTTCCGTAGGGTGAAGGTATTTCGGCTATTTCAAGTCTGACAAAAAACAGAGTAGCGTGCACTGTAAATTGTGCCGAAAGCAAGTCTGGAAATACAATAAACTGGTGCATACGTCACACTCTGCGCCACGTTATTGTTTCGGTGAAATGAATTTCTACAATACTGTTACTGTTAATTCTACTCTCTGCAGTGTTTAAATGCTTACATATACACACAGTTACTGTCCGTCCACACATACGACTCGGTTCTGCTTCTATGCCGCAGCTTTGTTTACTTTTTCCCACCGAGGCTTCTAGACTTCTGATTGGCCAACATTTCTGCACGGTTAGGAATCTAGCGCCACCTGCTGCTTTGGCATGTTCATAGCAGCGTTTTCCTTCATTTCTGCCTTTATGTGTGGACCAGTAATCATCCCACAGATGTAATATTATCTACAGCTACTCTTAGTACCATTGATGTTAAGTTAGACTCTTTTTCTCCAATTGATCTTTCTGAGTTAACTTCAATAATTACTTCCTCCAAACCTTCAACGTGTCTTTTAGACCCCATTCCTACAAAACTGCTCAAAGAAGTCCTGCCATTAATTAATTCTTCGATCTTAAATATGATCAACCTATCTCTAATAATCGGCTATGTACCACAGGCCTTCAAGCTGGCTGTAGTTAAACCTTTACTCAAAAAGCCATCTCTAGACCCAGCAGTCTTAGCTAATTATAGGCCAATCTCCTACCTTCCTTTCATATCAAAAATCCTTGAAAGAGTAGTTGTCAAACAGCTAACAGATCATCTGCAGAGGAATGGCTTATTTGAAGAGTTTCAGTCAGGTTTCAGAGCTCATCACAGTACAGAAACAGCTTTAGTGAAGGTTACAAATGATCTTCTTATGGCCTCTGACAGTGGACTCATCTCTGTGCTTGTCCTGCTAGACCTCAGTGCAGCATTCGATACTGTTGACCATAATATCCTATTAGAGCGATTAGAACATGCTGTAGGTATTACAGGTACTGCACTGCAGTGGTTTGTATCATATCTATCTAATAGACTCCAATTTGTGCATGTAAATGGAGAGTCCTCTTCACACACTGAGGTTAATTATGGAGTTCCACAGGGTTCAGTGCTAGGACCAATTCTGTTTACATTATACATGCTTCCCTTAGGCAGCATCATTAGAAGACATAGCATACATTTTCACTGTTATGCCGATGACACCCAGCTCTATCTGTCCATGAAGCCAGATAGCACACACCAATTAGTTAGACTGCAGGAATGTCTTAAAGACATAAAGACCTGGATGGCCGCTAACTTTCTGCTTCTTAATTCAGATAAAACTGAGGTTATTGTACTCGGCCCTGAAAATCTTAGAAATATGGTATCTAACCAGATTCTTACTCTGGATGGCATTACCTTGGCCTCCAGTAACACTGTGAGGAACCTTGGAGTCATTTTTGACCAGGACATGTCCTTCAACGCACATATTAAACAAATATGTAAGACTGCTTTCTTCCATTTGCGCAACATCTCTAAAATTAGAAATATCCTGTCTCAGAGTGACGCTGAAAAACTAGTTCATGCATTTATTACTTCCAGGCTGGACTACTGTAACTCATTATTATCAGGATGTCCAAAAAACTCGCTGAAAAGCCTTCAACTAATCCAAAATGCTGCAGCAAGAGTCCTGACAGGGACTAGAAAGAGAGAGCATATTTCTCCTGTTTTGGCTTCCCTTCATTGGCTTCCTGTTAAATCCAGAATTGAATTCAAAATCCTGCTCCTCACATACAAGGTCTTAAATAATCAGGCCCCATCTTATCTTGATGACCTTGTAGTACCATATCACCCTATTAGAGCACTTCGCTCTCGCTCTGCAGGCCTACTTGTTGTTCCTAGAGTATTTAAAAGTAGAATGGGAGGGAGAGCCTTCAGTTTTCAGGCCCCTCTTCTGTGGAACCAGCTTCCAGTTTGGATTTGGGAGACAGACACTATCTCTACTTTCAAGATTAGGCTTAAAACTTTCCTTTTTGCTAAAGCATATAGTTAGGGCTGGACCAGGTGATCCTGAATCCTCCCTTAGTTATGCTGCAATAGACTTAGGCTGCCGGGGGATTCCCATGATGCATTGAGTTTTTCCTTTCCAGTCACCTTTCTCACTCACTATGTATTAATAGACCTCTCTGCATTGAATCATATCTGTTATTAACCTCTGTCTCTCTTCCACAGCATGTCTTTTATCCTGTCTTCCTTCTCTCACCCCAACCGGTCGCAGCAGATGGCCGCCCCTCCCTGAGCCTGGTTCTGCCGGAGGTTTCTTCCTGTTAAAAGGGAGTTTTTCCTTCCCACTGTCGCCAAAGTGCTTGCTCATAGGGGGTCATATGATTGTTGGGTTTTTCTCTGTATCTATGAAGCGCCTTGAGGCGACTTTTGTTGTGATTTGGCGCTATATAAATAAAATTGAATTGAATTGAATTGAATTAGACGGGATTATTTTTTAAAACGAAAACGGAAAATCTCAGTTTTCAAAAATACCCGTGTACGTGTGGACGTAGCCTCAGTCTCTGACTGGAAGCGCTAATTCGTCATTCGGCTTTTGTCAGACTAAAGTAACTGTTAAAACTGTATGAAAAGCTCAGCTATACAACAAGGAGAGATTGAGAATTTCCTTATAGTTCTCAGTTTATTTGATATTGACAAAAGTTAGTCAGTTTTGTCTGTTATTCTGTAAAACAAACTAAGATTTATTTTTAGAATTAATATTTTGTTTCTAAGTGGAATTGACAATTTAGTCTGTTTCGTTTGTTCTATTTTGAAACTTAAACGCTTTAGCGGCTGCCTTTTGTGTAGTTTGCAATATTTGCCTTTATTTATCTGAAAAAGTCTCATGTTCCTTAAGTACATCTACCCTGTTGAACTTAGCAATTTCCTAATGTTGTAAACCTCAACATCTGGCAATAAACCCATTCTGATTCTGATTCTGATTATTATGGGAAATAAATATTTAAATAAAAACAAGCTGCTGATTATTTCACATTTTACTTGTGAGCAACGGCACATTTAAATCTTACAAATATAGTTATTTGGCTTATATCGTGATAGATATCGTTATCGCCTGAAATGAAAAAAACATATCATGATATGAAAAAATCTCATATCGCCCAGCTCTAACTTCACTGCAGTTAAATTGTTTGGCACCACTGATTAAAAACAAGTACTTAATAACTGGAAATGTCAGAGTTTGTTATAATTAAAAAAAGAGAAAAATTTGTTTTTAATTAAGAGGATTATTTTAAACTTTAAATAGAATTCACTGGTTAATTTATGCAAAAGTAAAACACTTACTTCCAAAGTCTAAAATGACAGGAAAATACACAGATTTTTGGATAAGTGAGATTACTTTAACTTTAGTGACCTATGTTCAAGTAGAGCAAGGCTGAGCTTAACACTAAAAACTCTTTAACGTGAGTGTGCTCTAGTGTCTGAAGAAATAGATTTTATATATGCAACCCAACTAGCAATGCAGAAGGAAGCTGTGTAGTACAAGTACGAGTTGCACTGTCACAAGAATTTGCATGAATATGTTTTCACGCTGGGACTCATCTGTTGCCAAGTATGTTTTACACTGCAGGAACTGCAGCTGACAGAACAGGGATTATAAAATTGATATGTATTTAAAACCAAGAGGTTTAAATCAGTCAAATTCATTTCACTTTGATCCATCCACAAATGTAAGTGATTTCCACATCTGTCATTGATCTAAGGGACAGAGTCAGTCCTGAACACAGGAACTATTTAAATGACACAGATTTTCAGGTACATTCACTTTTGTCTATGTGCAACTCCCTCATGTCAGGAGTGGAAATACAGTGTACAGGTCTAGGGCAGTGACCTGGGTGGGAATGAATTGGATTATTTTGCAGGGATTATGTTATCTGGGGAAATATTACTATTATAATACTTATGTTTATATTTCTTTATTTAGCTTTCTTTTCCTTTTATATTTCACAGCCTTAAGTGTACAGGCTAATTACCCCGAATGTACAGATAATCTGTAATCCTTTTCTTCTCTTTTTGTTTATATGTATAAAGGAAAAACTCTTAATAAAAAGACAGTTTAAATGACACATGTTTCAAGTTTCAGAGCTCTAATGTACAAATTACAAATAAACTACATTGCTGAGAGGTAAAATAAATTAATATTTAATTTGTGAAAGCACAAAAATAAATACCTTCCTGCAGAAATACTCCACAATTACATTTCTCTGTTTATATCCTTTCTAGATCATTATCACACATTCCTCTGATAATAACTGATGTAGATGGAAGTCAAATTATTTATTTTGTGCGAAACAGAAGTGAAACAACACATCAAACACACCGTGCACTTACAGCCTGAAGCAGTAACCCCAAGTTAACACTGAAAGCTGCGAACCACCATCGCAATGCCCATGGGGACTGGGGTTTTTAGTTTTGTCAAGACAGGTAACTACTACAAAGAAAGCCAGTACAAAGCTTCATTTGTACTTCAAAAGCTCAGATTTAGGTTGGACCCTCCAAAACATCTCTGCAGGACTATACAAGGTGGTTAAAGCTGCAGTACCAGCCCTGTGTCAAATGCAGTTTAGGTTAGCTATCATCTAAATGTGAACAGACCAGTTCAGGCATCCTACAGCTCAAAGCAGGAAAGATTTAAGACTCTGCTACTCAATCTTTTTAACTCTCTTTGGAATTAAAGGGATGGTGAATTATTATTTTGTTTTAATCATTAGCATTTTTAAGACTTGCAGTATTTGTGTAAGTATGCAAACTATGAGGGAAAATGAATCCAACCAACCAAACTACACTACTAAAACTCCCATAACTTCCACTCTCTACCATACTTATATTGATACTTTGAAGTGTGACCTCTGAATCGCTTTTTTCAATTATGCTTCACAACCAGCAAGCCATCATTCATACTATGTAACAAGAACAGAGAAATTAAAGTTAGCAGCTGTCATTTTAGTTCTTTGTCCTCCTGTGCGAAGGGTTTTCAAACACATTAAATAATAAAAAGAGCTGAAAACTATCCTAACATTGACATTATTTTCTTCAGATATAATTGATGTGCCAGGGGTGAGCTAGCAGCTGGTCAGGCTCATCTTTTCATAGGAAGAAAACTGAACAAGGCAGGCCGAGGCAGGGTGTGGGGCAGGAGAAACTAGAGAGGGCAAATTCAACCAGAGAGCTGCAGCAGCAGCAGCAAGTCATTACATAAAAGAGGAGGGTTATGTAACGACTGTGGGTTCGTGTTCAGGAACTCAGCTCGAGCTAAACGCATCCAGATGTGTCAGAGCAGGACAGGAACGTACACAGGGGCTCGCATACATCCGTAAATACACAGACATGGAGGAATGAGTATGGGGACAAGGTAGCTGAGCAGCTGAGACTGCAGAGTAATGCTGAGCCATAAGCATGAAGGGCACGCTGTGGTCCCGGCCAAACTAGTCACCCTGATTCACAAGCAGAAGCAAGGTGGGCAGACAGTCATTTAACTGTCCCGATGCATTAGTATCATATGAGCAACATGTACTCCATCACTGAAGCACAGTTTGATCAACTAAAACATGCAAAGCCCCCAAACCTGAGTGCAAATACGCAGACGTTTTCATTGTTCTGTCTACGAGGCATTATGTAACATCTGAGATTTCCTGATGAGCGTTTATTGTTGCCTCAGAAACTAAAAGAAAAAAAAAGTACCCACTCATTTCTCAATGCAGTGTAACAGGCCTAATCTAATGCATCCAAGTGATCCTGCAAATAGTTTATAAAGGAAAGCGGCATGGACAGACGTCACATTGACAGCCTGCACCAGATGCTGGCCAGTTGGCTGGCCCCCCAATCCTCTGAGATACGAGAAACCACGTCTACAGTAAAGACAGCGATGATGGGATTAGCTGTAAGTAATGCAACGCATCCAAATAGGTTATTTTACACAACGCTGTCAACTCGGCTGACATTAAATAATTGAGGTGCTGCTGGCCTGAAGAAGACAACATTACATTGTGAGTGTAGTGTTGAGTGGTACCAAGCTGTAAGCCAGTAATTGGTAACTGAGACAAAGTGCCAGTTGTGAAAATGTGGCTTCATGGTTATATGTACATAAACACACACACCTTATTTCCAGGAAGACGAACATGTTCACAAAGGGAGCTAAGGTTTCAGAGCCGCAGGGCTGGGAGCTAAGAAACCAGTTTTTTGGGGTTTTTTATTTTTTAAATATACTGAATGAACAGCTACACAATGTCCGTGTTCTTCCTTGATTACAGAAGAGGTTTTGGCCTTCTATCCCAAGGAAAATCACCAGGCATGTTATATATATATATATATTTTTTTTTTTTTAAAAAGAAGTTTGACTTTATGTGGTTTTATTTTACTCACAATCAATGTGACAAAAAAACAAAACAAAACAAAAAACAGGAAAATGCACAGATGACTTAGGAAAACACCGACTTACTGCAAACCAATTACATTGCATACACCTGTAGTCGCCCTCCAAAGTTTTATATTGCATTTTTTCTTAGCAGGTATCACCATGAACAAAAAAATACAGAATTTTCCTCTGCTTTGAAAATGAAAAACTTGTCATGTGTAATGTCTTCAAATTACCAGCTGTATATTTTAGGGGCTTTTCCAAGATCAAAATTTGTCTTTGGCCGGTGAGCATAAGCATGTTTAGAGTCCACACTAGGCCTAACGATTGCTCCAGCTAAGTGATATCAGTCTACTCTCACATTTTACACCAAACTAGTGCAGACCCACACTACTTTGTGGGGGTGTAATTCCTCTTACTTCGGTTGTTTGCCTGTCTGGCTAATGGTGGGTGGCTGCATAGCACCTTAGAGCCAGCAGCTAACTGGTGTTGGACATTAATAAAACACTAATATTCAGTGTAAACCCACTATTATGTGCATTGCTGACTACAAATATATAACAGTATTTAAACACCTGTTTACTGTGAAGTTACAGCCACTCATCTGCATTCAAGAGAGGCACTTCTGTCTGTCAGGGAAGAAGCTAACTACTATCAATTAAAACAAATAGTTTAACCAACTAGCATTTTGAATAGTGAGAGCAGCAACCCTTAGTCATGTAGTCCACTGGTTTGTGCACGCACAAATGGCAAAACCAAAACTTCAAGGCACACCTGTACTCTTATCTGCTGTTCATTCTTTTTTGATATTGTAATGCGGCTTCTGACAGCCCAACCTGTACCTCAACTCCATCCCTGCTTCTGATACTTTAACCCAACCCAACTGTCTTGTGCCTTCTGGTTCAAATTCAACACTCTTTAACTGGCAGATATTTCGTTTCCAAATGCCTCGTCAGCTAGCTTGACATCATGGTGGCATTAACCAACACCTCACTACAGATGCCACACGTCAGTTGAGCCCTGTTGATATCCCCTCTCACTAAAGTCGCAAGACAGGTAGCTTTCATGTACTGATGCAACAAATGAATTAATACTTAATTGTTGTATATCACAGCAACATATGGTTGTCACAAATCCTGTAGCACACTCATACTTACCTAGAACACACTACTTGGGAACCACAGGTGTTAACGTTTCTTGAGTTCAATTAATCTATTTATATTTCCACAATCTGTTAAATAATCATGATTTATCTAAAAGAACTGAAATTTGAATGTTTATCTATAATCAATCCAAGGTGAAACCAATTCTTTGTTAAGTTGAAACTTGATAAAATTTCAAGTAATTCAGGCTAAGAGCACTCTGCTGCCCTCAAACACAAAGCTTAACTAGTTGCTCTCAGGTTAAGGTCACATACATGAGTGGAAAAACGACACTTGTTTGCTTAACACATCTCCTGACCTGTAGGCCCTAAGCTTGCTTCAGTAGGGTTAACATTGTTAGCCAATGATTGATTAGTGATCTTCTCTGAGCAAAACAACATTTAGAAACGGTCATACACTCACAAGTTCTGATGCGTCATTTACCATACAGGTTAAAATCCAGCGTTTCACAGAGTGGAGGGGGAAAAAAACTGTAAATACGTGTACAGTTTTCCACAGAGACGTGCTTGAATTCACTGAAGAGTTAGTGCTTGTTAAGAGTGACTAAGGCTCCAAGAAGCCGTTGCTGCTTCACAATAAAAGCCTTGTGATGGCTGGTGGCTGGAAAGCTTTCATGGTAAAGCAGCAACAAGACATATCATGTTGGCTATAACAGAAGATTAACTGAAGCAGATGAAGAAAAGATGAAGCCACTGTTGGGAATTTCAGCTGATTATTACATGATGATTGGTCCCCTTTAGAGAAAGAAATCACTGAATGTAATGAGCTCAGTATGAGTCATTTATATCATGTCTAAAGAGCTAACTGAGCCCAACATGTAAACTCAAATAATACCTCGAAGTACTTCAGGTGCTTGGTGAAAAGTGCTTTTGATCATCATTACTTGGGGAAATTCAAGAGATGCCTACATTATAATGGGCTGAGTTAGAGCTAAAAGAAAGGGTTAAGTTGATCCACCAATTTGCCTTGACGGCCTCTAATTAAACCAACCTTTCCATACTGTTTCCTCTGCCTGGCATTTTCACTGACAAGATGCAACTCTCAGCTATGAGTTCACAAATAATACAGCCATCTAAAATGTCACAACTTCCCATTTCTATCACCATGACCCTGATGACCTCCTGGCAAACCGTATCCACTACTGAAAACAAAGGAGACTGAATTAAAAAACAACAACAAAAAAACAAAACCCTGTCGTAGTATTTTTAAGAACATAACTTTGGGAACCCCCTGCAGACATGACAGCTTTCACTTTCATTACAAACATGCAACTCTGAACTGCCATATTCACCCTTATTACCTAAATGACTACTACTAGTACTACTACTGTATACAGGCATTTTAAAAGGCATTAGAGAACTTCTTATCCTGGGTTTTAACATATCTTATTTAATTTTCAATTTTGCTTAATGTTACTTTCCCCAATTTTCTACCTTATTTTTTTAACACTTTTATTTGTCTTGTTTTATTTTCTCTGGCATTCTATTTTATTTGATCTACATTTTTAGTTATTCTCTCTATAGTTGAATCAATTATTTTATTTACATTTATTTTCCCCTTTAATTTTTTAACTTATGTTTTATTTATCTTGCGTATCATATTTATTTAGTTTTCTTAATTGGTTTGCTTCTTTTCGTGTTTGAACAAGACAGAAATTGTATAAAGTATAACTTAATCAACATATTCTCGCCCCCATTGAGCTCCACAGAAAACATTCAAAAACCATTTGCTCCAAAACTGAACCCCTCAGTCATGTATGCTAAGGACACAAGTTTCTTGTTACGTTATGGAGTTATTTAGGTCAAAGGTCTAAAGTCAACACTGGAAAGGATAATAAAAATCAGTGATCTTAACTGCTTTGTTAATAATCTACCCAATCTTCAACAGGCCAGTAACTCCATTAATGCTGCTAACACCACCTGCTCTACCCCCCCCCCCCACACACACACACTTTCCCCAAATCTAATGACACAGAAACACGTTCTCTGATGTGAACTTCCCATGAAGTACATGCACAGGCCACCCTCCTGGCTGAGGGAAACCTGACGTCACAACAGGCAGCATGTTAAAATATAAAACTCACACCTTCTGCAAAAACCACCACCACCCCTGCAGTTCTACGTTCCTACTAGGTTTCAGTTTTAAACCAAAACAGTGACGTGCTCTGTGGGTGCTCACTTTTTCGCCCTGCAAATAAATACAACGCTTGATTTCAGCTCAGGCCCTCTCAGGAGGCAGCAAGTCCATTCGAGCCGGTTCGTTCTCCACAGGATAGCACCCACACAACTACACACGCTCTCTCTCTGGGTGAATCGTACCTCTTACCCCTTCCTGGGGTTTTACCCAACAACTACTGAGGCAGGCTATGTGGTTACAATTGTCACTAGCACCTGGAATGGCATAACAGAAAAACTGCAGCAAGAAACTTTCCCTGGAAATATAGGGACTGAACAACTCCCAGCACCATGAAATGTCAGAGTACTGTGGCGTTACCAAACAGTGCAGCCAAATTTTGAATGAATCCTTCTGTGGAGCTTCTGTATAAAACCTCTTTCCAACATAAGACGTCTTTCCCTCAGTGTTCACCTCCAGTCTTTGAAGGCTCTAACCAGCTGTGTGCTTGTGTACAAACTCCCTAATAGCCTGACGTTTCAGAGGGTGACTTACATTTTGACATGCCGCTGCTCAATGTCCACTCGGGACAGCTCCTCCTCCTCCAGGTCAGAGTCCCCTCCAGAGCTACTCTCTGTTACATCAGAGTCAAAGGCGCTTTCTGCTGAATGAAGGTTGGCTGAGCCACTCAAATACAACCTCTCCAGCTCCAAGGGCATCGAGCCACTTTTCAGGAAACGACTCAGACCGTCCCGGTTGTTTGACGAGTGGCGCCCGGTCCTCCATGAAGCTGTGGGGGTTGCAGTCTCTGATTTCCGGTTGCTGCCTAGTAGCCGATTCAAGGCCGTGTCCAAGAAGCCACCCAGCTGCTGCTGAATGTGCCGCTCAACCTGCTTTGCCTGTACCACCTGAAGACGTTTGTGCAAACGTCGCAGTCGGCTCTCGAGCTCAGCCTGGCGGCTGCTATTGATGAGAGTGCGTTCTCTTACATGAACGTCGAGGCTATCTGAGGAGGAACTGCAGGGTATGGGAGGTGCAGGCGTACATGGCGGTGAGCCCTGCTGACTGCTGCCTGGCCGCTCTCCATCAAAACCCTGTGGCTGACTCGTATGGGTATCTGGATCTGCTTCCTCCAAATTCGCCTGTTCAACTGGGTTAGGGTTGCCGCTGGTAAAGGGAGAAAGTGCAGCTGACTGAAGCACTGGTGGTTCGACATTTTGTCCATCTGTGTTTTGAGAAACCCCAGAGGAATGCCTCCGTTTGAGAGCTCCTTTCAAAGGGATGTGCCCTGTTAAGGTCGCCGTCAAGGTCTCAGAGTCAAAGGGCAGGTTCTGGGGCTGAGAGTCGGTGGCGGCGGGAGGCTTGTCGCCATTCACCGCGACCACACAGCCAGAGCTGGACATGGTGGCCAGCTTCTTGGCCAGGCCGTTGACGGGTGCCATGGGCTGGCCGCTTCCGTTGGTGCCGCCACTCATGAGACTTTTGAGCTGGCCGCCCGACAGTTCAATCGCCTGCCTCTTCCTGAGGAAGTCTCCGCTGCCGTTGAGCAGAGAGTTGGGCAGTATTCTGTGGCTTTTCAGCACAGACTGTTTAATGAGGACTCCTTGCAGCTTAATTGACTCCTTAGTTGAAGGGACAGGTGTCACATCCGGGTAAAGATAAGAAGCCACAAGTGGCTGGAGTTTGCCCAGGGCAGAGGCCTGGGACACAGAGTCAGATTGGGCCTGTGGCTGCTGCTGTTCCTGGTTACCGCCTCCGCCACAATAGTCGAGGGGACACTCTTCGGAGGTGGCCTTGCACTTGGCGGGGCCGCTGCTGTGGATGAGGATGTTGCTGGCGTTACCGTTGTTCTCTGCACTGGCTGGTGAGAGACTCGAGGATGGGGCAGCCAGTTTGAAGCGGATGTGGTGAGCTTCGGCTGGGGCGTCGGTGAGAGCGGGCGCCATCGCAGCCATGCAGTGCAGAGGGACGGGCACCGCGGCCTGCTCCACTCCACCCGCTTACTGCCCCACCTGAGGACAGCCTGCAGGGACAAAAAAAACCACAGAAAAGAAATAAAAGTTAAGACTCACCTTATGACCAAAAACCACCCATCATCAAATTCTGATACTATTTCACATGAGGGAGTTGTGTGGTAAATTTCCCATCAGCGCTTAAGAGATAACATTAGTAACCTTATACAGGGATGTGCCTCATAACAAGGTGTAAACAAACATACAGATACTACCTACCTATGTTCATTTAAAACTGAAACCAGCAGCTCCATAAGTGTCATTTATATTCATTCATTCAAAATTACTCAGGTGAGGGAACCATAAGACCTGTTCTTGAAATATGAGAAACCATATTTGATGCAATAAATGCAGTATTTTAGTGACTGTGTTCAGCAACCAAGTATACACAAAAACATGCTTTATTCAAACCACTGCTTGCACAGTGAAATTTCTGTTGTCCACACTTCTTCTTCTATTATGATTATTATTATTGTTATAATAATGATATGAATACAATAATATTATTATTGCAACAATATAACAATAAAAACAACAGTAAGAAGAAGAAGAGGGAGAAAAAGACAAACAGTAATATTTTAAATACTAAGACTTTTGTATTCTTTTTTTTATTACAAAATTACTACAACTGTGTCATACATCAGCCATGATACATCATATATCCAGGGATCATCATACCAGCATAAATTTGTATGGTGACATAATAATGTCATCACAATATCATTACTGTAAAACAATATGCTTTTATGTGCAACAAGCCCAGGCATGTCTGAGAGCGATGAAGATTTGGTGCCTAAAAGGGAAATATTTCAACAATCTCCAATAAAGTGCGGTACCTTACAAAAAAAACGTACAAGAAAATTGTTCTACTCTAAAGGTGGAAACAAACGTGTGTCACCACTTCAGGAAAAAATTATAATTAAAATAAATAAACTTTAAAAACAAAAACAAAGAAGGCTATGGAGGAGGGGATACTAGTAGCTCCCAAATGTAAACAAGGGTGGATGGAAATTACTGATCCGGTTACATAGTAGTGAAGGAGGACTTTCAGCAACTGATTAAAAAAGCTCAACCAAAGTTACAAGTTATTAAATATTTTTCAGTTTCATCATGTGATAATATTGTGCAGCTACTGAACTGTTACAGGGTTAAGTTGGTTTAGCTATTGTTAAACAGCAATTTTATACTTAAAATGTCCTGGGGAAAAAGCAAACAAGGCCACATTTGTCTTTTGCTGTGTCACTGGATATAATGCTGTGTCACTACTACACTATTGCTGCTGTTGACACTTTATTTCAATAGATTCACACTTCAAATTAGCAATTTCTCATCAATGATATTAGCTCATTAGAAAAGGAGGATGGGCCATGCCCTTCATTTACGTGTACCCACAAGCTTCAAGAATCAAACATGAATAAAGAATTCAGTATTTTCAAGATTATCAAGATTTAATGCTGAGGTTATATCAACCACCCCTAATATGTACAATGGTTTTCTTCACAAGATAGTTAGAAATACTGGGAGAATTTGTATTTGTTTGTTTTTTTGTCAAACAAGGCAACAGGAAAAAGCAGGAACTCCTTGTGTTTACTGTACACCGACTAATCTTGCTGATGTTGGTAGTGTCCCACCCCCTCACCCAGCCCCTCTGTTAGCCAGGAAAAATCCATGTTTCATCCATATACTTAAAATATATTCTCCATAATAATTGTATATCATGATGGGAAAAACATGAATGCAGACTGTGCCTGTATACAACAAAACATTAAACAGAAATACTTGCTGTACAGGTTCTGTAAGACTGTACAATGAGTGGAAAATTACTACCACCACCCCAAAAGAAAGTTTCTTGCCTTAAATGTTTATTAAAATATGTTCAATATAAATGTACTAATACTAATGGAAACTCCATGACATTGACTCTTTGACATGCTGCTGACCTGTGAACTGCTAAAGAATAAAACACAAGCAAAGTTGAAGGGTAAGAAAATCCCGGGCAAAAGTGTTTTCAGTCTCTTAAAATACAATCGTTCACTCCAGAACCATTCTTTGGCTGTCACTGAAATCAACAATAATTTGTCAACAGAGGGACCCACAACATCTGGTAAGTACAAAGAAATTAAAATGCACACACTGACCTTGGGGCTGGTGATGCTAAAGACAAAGATGGAATAAACAGACAACTGAGCTAAATCCCAGGCTAATAAATTATTATTCCCACTCCACCCATGCCTGTGTGAACAAGCCCTCATTGTCTTTAACTTAACAAAGCTGCTCTTTAAAGAATACGCTTTGGAAGACATCTTTTTATGAGAGAGGAACAGGAAAAGCCAATGCAAATTACCCCAAACCCCACTGCCCTACATGTGCCCTGGTAAGTCAGTATGCAGCAGGGTTTCTTACAGTAAGTAGGTGGATTTAGGCCCCAGCATTAGCCCAAAGCACATGATGTCATCCTGACTGGATTCTTGTTTAATTTTCAGCTATTACACCTTTCCCTAAATTATTATCCAATTACATCTGTCAGTAAATTATTCAAATTTAAAGAAAACCTTAAGGACGTCAAACGTGCCAAGTATCTCTTGTATCTATGTTAAACTTTTAGATAAAAAGCCTCCCTTCTCACAATTCAGCAGATAAAAAGCGAGCTGCATGTACGCTGTAGCGTCTGCAGGGCGAGATGAATGGAGGCGGCTCTCAGTATTTTCACCGCAGTTTCTAGTCAGCGCGCACTACGCCATGTTGGTATTTCCGAAGCAGATTATGCAATGCAATTCATCCACCTTAAAAAAAAAAAAAAAAAAAAAAACGCCCATTCCGCTTTAAACACACTGAGCGAGTTCATGCAACACGCTGAGCATAGAACGGGGGGTAATTTAAATAACCAACCCTACGGACCGACTGCACCATTAGTGAGCCTCTGTAGAGATGCGACAAAAATAATATCCACATCCAACGTTTAGCAAAGCATAACGCAATCACCAAAATGTCTTCCTGATGTTTACAAAAGCGTTTTGAGAGCACACGGCTATAATAGTCTATTCATAGCCTTGAAGCCACCGAA
Source organism: Aulonocara stuartgranti (assembly GCF_965226115.1). NCBI lineage: Eukaryota > Metazoa > Chordata > Actinopteri > Cichliformes > Cichlidae > Aulonocara > Aulonocara stuartgranti. The sequence continues at coordinate 4,375,898 of NC_138959.1, read as the reverse complement.
GAGCAGAGCGATTGTAGCATCGAGACGTGGCTGAATATCTTAAGAAAACATACACGCGAGCAGGAGATCACGCAGCAGGGAAACTCGGCAGATAAATATCTCCTCCGTGGAGCCTGTCACTTCAGACACACTGTGTGCAAATTAACGCTGCTGATGCAAGAAACACAACCTGCCCGCAAGCTTAGCCTCCAGCTGCAGTGAAAAGCTGCCCATCCGCGACACATTAGATCTTTTATTTTGAAGCTCTCCCTTCAATATCTCGGCCGTAAACTTTGAGCTAACCCAGTTAGGCACGTAAACATTTCCAGCCTGCGTAACCTGTGCGCACCGCCCGGGCTGATAGTTTGAGGCGCATAAACGCCCAGCACTGACATGTATTATGAGAGCATAAATAACGAAACGGAGAATTAGCGTGAGAATGAATCCTGGCCTCTTGTTAGCATCTGGCCATCCCCAGAACTTATTTTAAAACGCGCTGGGAGCTAAATGCAGGGTGCAGACATGGTTTGCATTGTAATTAGACCTACAGGAACACATGCGAGGCAGCCCTGTTGTTTTTACATTTAAATCTACAGCGGTCCTCATTCAGTTCGCCAAACAAATGGGGCTCAAATGTGTCAAAAGCGGAGAAGTTGGGGGTAGACCCAGCCAAGTCTAGCTAGCTCGCTAACAAAGAAAAAGGAGGAACCTACCACGTGACGAGGTTGCACTATCCGAGGGAATTTCGGCAACAATCCCCTGCAGTTTCTGGTGGAAAAAAATCCAAGGGTGCTAACACGCACGCACACGCACAAAATGTGGCGCGTTGACTCGATCACTCAGCCATCAATTAATATCCATAAAATAATAAATGCAACCAGAGAGCGGAGGAAAAGGGGCCCGGGTCCACAGCGCAGAGCCGCTCGGGTTCGTTCCGGATACAGCAATGGGCGAATCAACGAGCTACACCTTACTCGCCAGCTAGCCTCGCCGAATATAAGGGCAAGGCCGCGAAACCGTCCTTTCTACTCCAAATTACTTCAAACGTAGGCGATTTCACGGCAATCCTTTACCGAAAAGTCCGATTCCCGGTGAGGAAGAGGTAATCCAGACGGCAGTTTGCCGCGAGCCGTTTTCTCTCGTTTTAGGGAGAGACGCTTAGAAAATGGCGGCTAGCTCCTCTCCCTCGGATTTGACTCTGACAAACATAGAAGTGCTGCGCGCGCGCGTGAGTGTGTGCGTATGTGCTAGAGCTGGTAGGCGGGAGACGTTTCTCATAGTCACCACTAGAGTAAAGGGCAGATAAGAAACGACATAAAAGCTCAAAAGAAGATCCCACAGGAGGGCATTGTCTTCCAAAAAAGATACCAGCGGACACACACTTTTATTTTCTTGCTGTACTGGTTCCGCGACCGCTGCTGTTTCTGGTTAAACACGCCATATCTATGCTCCTACTCCAACGGTACACACAGAAAATACCCCTTATGCTTCAAAGACCACCTGTGCGCTAAATATTTACGCGGAAAATCAACAATAACTAACAGGAACGAGGACTACAGCCGGGATCTGCTCCCCTAAGCAGCTATTTTTTGGAAGAATTTGTGCAAACAGAGCCTGCGCCTCTTGTCACTTTTTAACAGGAACAGGATCGCCCACAAACACCACACTACACTACACACAACAAGCTTCATGACGAGGTGCAGCCAGCGGCCACATGAAGGAGCTCTTCTCCACAGTGCTGCGTGTAATAAAATAATAAAAGCCTCACGCTGTGCCCAAACATAGCGCCAACTACCTCCAAACAAGAACAAACTAAGCTAAAACTATAAGGGAATCAATTTAACTCATCAGTCTTAAATGTTTATGTTTAGTGTCAAGTGTTACTGGCCGCATGAAGGAGATCTTCCCCACAGAGCCGCGTGTGAACCTTCATATTGTGCAAAAAACAGCGCCAACTATGTCCGAACAGGCATAAATGAAACAAAACTCAGTTAATGAATATGTCATTCTTAGCAAAATGTTAGGTCAACAAGAAATAAAGTTTCTAAAAAGTTTGTGTATTTTAACCCTATTTATTATAATTTTATTATTTATTAATATATTTATTATAAATATCTACAGTGCTAATTAGATTATTATTACTATGCATTATAATGATTTATTATAATGCATTCTAGTGGCAGATATTTTATTTTTCACCATCTAATTTGAGCAATTTATGACCAGAAAGTTCTGTACTGAGCCACAATACATATTTAATCCTTATAATGAAGGCGACACAGCCTGTTAAGTATCAATTAGTCTGACAACATTATAAAAACGTACTTTCTATGGCATGTTTTAAAACACTTACTTACAGCATTTTCTTTAGAACGGTCTCATGTTTTTGTTGCATTTATACTGCTATCTTTTTTTATTAGCCGCAAAACAAAACTGCAGGATAAAATATATACAAGCATGTTTAAGGCTAAAAAAGTTGCTATAATATACTCTGACTCCTACCTGTGTTTCTGTGAAATTTTTCAATTGTTGCCTAATAGATTTAAAAAAAAGAGACCTTTTATTAAAAGTTTTTAATAAAAAGTGACGTTTTCATTTTATTTTGACTGATGTCCAGATGCAGATGAAGCATTTGGGAGGGCCTGGATCACAGGAAGTCTTTGTTATTATAGACAAACCTCTTATTACTTTGTATTATGGAAAACCGATTCTGAGGGGATCAGACCAAAAAAAATGTTCACATCTGACTGATTTTTAATGAAAAGATCATCATGTGGATGGGTGACAAATTAAAGGAAAAATGCAAATCCCTGACCTCAGTAATGAGGGGGGATGTGGTTGCTGGGAAGTTGTAAAGGGGAGTGGGGACTAACAGAGTTATCATCTTATTGTAAGATAAAGTCAGTCTTATCAGTGTTTTGTATCCATGCAATGCTTTAAGTTCAAATGCTATGAGTTATTTTTTAGGCCTCAAAATTGGCCTTTGGAGGGCGACCTCACATGCAAGCATGACTGGCCCACATTTAGTAGGAATTTTCCTACAAATAACAAAATACTGACACCCACCAAAGAGCTTCTGTTTCTTAAAGAAGATTTTTGCAGAGGTTTAATGAACTCGAGCTTGTTTCTTAAATGGCCATACATAACATAACAAAGACTACTTCCCTTAGCTAAATGTGCATCAGTCATGCTTACGGGTGTAGTCAAACCCAACAGAGGCCCCTTCTGAACTAGGAAAAACCCTCTGCATTACCTTAATTAGTGATACTCAAGCCCCCCTTTTTAAAATAGTATTTTTATTGTATTTTATTTTTTTATTATTTTGCCTTTAAAAATTGTTTTTTTAAAAATTGGATAGTGAAGAAAGACGTGTCAGCAGTTTGGACTCGAACCCAGGCCACTGTTTTCTGCTTTCAAAAGCTTTTGCAATTTAAGGTAAGATTTAAACAGGTATATACCTGATCAAATAAGTAAACAAATTTCCCCACCTGTGGGACTAAACGTTTATCTTATCTCATCTAACAAATTGTACTTCCTTCTTCTTGACCTAATTTTGCATATTGCACAATTTCTTTTCATTTTTATTTTTAAGAGATGAAGTAGCAGCTGGGTTGAAGGCTAGCTTATTGGCTACTATTTGCAGCGATGCTGACTGACATCCACATCAATGGAAAAATAAACAATTAATATTTGCCACTGAACAGCTTGTTTCTAAACATTTACATTGTCATTTTGATTTTTTTCCCAGGCTTAATTGTGTCTAAATTGTATTGAGGCTACACACTGAGATATCATTTATCTATTTTTGAATGATAAACCTGAACATCATGTAGCTTCAAATTAATTGAATTTTTGTTTATCATATGAAGGTATTTTAAGCACGGCTCTAGCACAGTGAGTATGTTAACCTAATTTTCTTGGATGGACTTCAAGTTACATTAGGCACAACTTTAATTGAAAAATATGCCCTGTGTTTTGTTGAAATTGTTTAAAAAGTAATATCAGATTCAAGTTTCTCTTTCAAACACTATTTATGGGTTTTATTTTTTATTTTTTGCTAAGGGAGGCTACTTTTCTGCAGCTACTCGCCCATCACTAGATGATCATACTGTTACTCCAGTGTCTCTTGCTTGTCTGGTTTATCTTCTTTGACATTTAAATAAACAACTTTTAATAACATCCTGTGCACTAGAAGATAATCCTATAAACGACTCGTTGCACACTGACAGCCATTTTCCCACACTAAAAGAGAAATTCAACGTAGTTCTCTACTGAGAAGTGTTTTCGTCTACAAACCCGAGCTGAGATGTTTACAAAGTTACATTATATCCTCTCTTGTCTCACTACCATTTAAGCCCACTATTAAATGAAAATGGAAAAAAATATGTGATTTTAGATTGTTTCAGTACCTCTGATCTCCTGATGCTTGTTAAGTATTAAAAATTCTATTCTAACAGGTCTTGCATGGCCTCTGAGCATAATCAGACTACCAGAAAGGACATGCATTATAAACACTTCATTATCTGTGTGTGTGGAAATCAGAGGGAGGAAGAAAGCGCTTTACACAACCTGTCATCCACACACTGGTGATGGCAGCTACATTGCAGCCACAGCCACCCTGGGGCGCACTGACAGAGGCGAGGCTGCCGGACAGCTGCCGGACAGCTGCCCTCTGACCACCACCACCACCAGTAGGCAACGGGTGAAGTGTCTTGCCCAAGGACACAACGACCGAGACTGTCCAAGCCGGGGCTCGAACCGGCAACCTTCCGATTACAAGGCAAAGTCCCAACTCTTGAGCCACTCCCAACTCTTGTACAGTGAAGCAGGGGTATACTTCCATTTAACTCTTGCAAATTACTTTAATAAAATAAAGAAATATACCTTGTCATTTCTTAAGAGAAAAAAACGTTGTTGGCTTCAATCTCTGATCATTTCTGGATTTTCTTTTCTTTTATATTAAAGACTATCATTTTCAAAAATGTTTGTTGTTTTTATAAGAATATTACACTTTTTACAAACATAACTTTTTCAGTGAACCAGTCTTGTCGCTAGTTTCATTTCTGAGAATTTCTGCATTTTTTTTCTTGAAAATTTGATTGCCATTTCTTATTGATTTACCACAGTAACTTTTAAAAGTGTGATTTTCATCTCCTAATATTACTTCTTTCCTTTTGTTGTTGCTTTGTATTAACCTAAAATGACCCCCGCAGGTCTTCATGGGACGTGAACGAAAAACATCACAGAAACAAAACAAACCGATTTGTGACTGTTATAACTGGCAAATACCCATCCATCCATTTGCTCTTGCTCCAGGTTACAGCTGATGCAAAGATGTCTCAACTTCCTTGTGCTCCTCCTAGGTGATCCCTTCAGACTTCAAGGATATGTAATCCATCCCACTTGACCAAAATACATCCACAGGGACATGTCCACAGAGTATGCTAATCAGTTGCTCTTCACACGGGTGCTCAAAATCCAGACTACTTATATCCCTGATGTGATCTTTTCTCCAAGGCCATTGGGTGGCTGCAGCACCCCCTGGCTTTAAAATAAAGGTAAATGCATATAACAATTATACCTTTAACTCCATTGTCGGTGAACTCCAATCAATAATCCATGGGATCATTTTCCCAGTTTCCACACATGAAAATATGACACCTAAAATGAAACAAATAAAATAAAAAATAAGATTACTTGAATCATATTTAAAATTTTCAGACAATACATTTAACTATGATGGCGTAGTAGGAAAAGATAGAGGGTTAGGTGATGCGCAAGCTGTAACTCTTGTGGAATTTTTTGTTTGTACATGTTGCAAGTTACAGATATATAAGCTACTATCAGCTGCTCCCTTAATTCACAAGGCCCTTGTTGGACCATGTTGTTGATTTGGCAGATTTTACTTTTTATTTTACTTCAGTTCTTATGCTGATTGCCAATCCTGATGCTATAGAGAAAGAAAATTCGAACGGGCAAAAACAATTACATGAGTAAATCGATATCAGCACATTACACTAACTAAAAAAATTGTAAATTTACAAGAAAAAAAAGGGGGGGCAAATTTTTGAGGAAAAAAATAGCAAACTTTGGAAAATTGCCCAGTGGAAAATGGAAAGAACAACCCTTGAATTTAGGGGCAACTTAACATAAAGAACAGCTAATTTACATGACAAACGTGTGGCTAATTTCTGAGAAAACGAATGCAAATTAAAGAAGGGAAAAAGGAATATATACAAATAAAATTTATAGCAAATTTAAGTGGAAAAAAACGCAAAATTAGGGTTAATTGCAAATCTGGCACAATTAAAAAATGTAACAAACAAACAAAACTGAAAAATAAAAACAATGCCAGGGTTATATGAAAAACGAGGCGCAGTGTACGTAAAAAATAAATAAATATAAAATTGGCACTGTATGAGAGCGAAGCGGGACGTCAGTATACATGACGTTTTTCCAGTGCTGTACACTGTTGAGGGTCCGTGCACTCCTCCCACCGCTTGCTGCACGTAGACCTGCGCTGCAGCGTAGTGAAAATGAGTTTGTCGCTTGTTGTCTGCCTTAACAACATACTTGGAAAGAGGTGTTGTTGGTCTTTTATTACAAGGAGTTCACATTTCTGATTTTCTTTCAAACTTAATGTTCAAAAGTGAAGCAAAGTCACTCATTGGCTACAAATAAACACCATTTCTCCTATTTTTCTCGTTAATGCGCGACTTTAATCTCGGAATTTGAGCGTTTTTTCTGAATTATACCCTCTTCGCCCGCCCCACTATTTTTTTCTAGGACTCAGTCTTGAGTATCGTCTCCCCAGCTGTTTATTTATTATTTATTATTTATTTATTCATCTGAATGTCCTGCTGCCACGCTAACGCTAGCTAAAGCTAACATCCACTAACGTTATCGTTGCAAATTTTTATAATGAAAAAGTTTTAAATGTCGCTTAATGTCAGCACCACGGTGTAGAAATTAAAATGTAAGTTTACAAAAAGCGGCTCCTTCACTGAACGCTGTGTGAAGGAATGCGCCACTGGAGATTTATGCTATAATCAAACAGTAGTTTCTCCAGTTGCGGAGCTAACAGGCTAATGTTTGGAACTCCCAGGCTGCCAGATAGCAGCCAGCTGAGCTAGCAAGAGATGCTAACGCTCGCTAGCTTGTTTGCTTCCCGATCCCACTCTGACTTCTCAATGACTGCTGCACGTTTAGCAGAAAAGTGCGCTTAAAAACTCCGCCAGCTCAAGCCAAACAACCGGGGGCTTAACGTAATGTGTGTTTTTTTCCTGCCAAGCGGAGCGTTCATTTATTTTAAGAAAATAACAAGACAAAATCTTACTTACCTGCTTGTCCTGTTACTAACCGTTTACGACTCCATAACACCAGCCCCCCCTGCGCTGCTATTGGTCGAGAGACCAGTTCGAGGCTTTCTATTGGCTGCTGCAGATGTCAATCTTTGCAAATGCCCGTACAGCGGAAATGTGGACGAAAGTTCATAGCATGAAACTTCATTATCCCAAAATATATTGTTTTTATTTGAAAATGTTTCACAACTTACCCGTTATTTATGAAGCACACCTTTTACTGCCCCATTACGCGACTGTTCTCACTCAAAGTAACTACACTGTCTCCCATTTTGATGCTTTGCTTTTGGGGACTACTGCTTAGAAATGAGCCACTGGTTTTCACTGCACAATAAAAAAAACGCAAACATAAAGCTAATGGCAGCGCGTGAGTTTGTTTACTATATTCTGTTGCATCGTATTTCTAAGCAGATAAGAGCTGGCGGGGTGATATTTCACCGGTGAAAGGCACAATAGCGGGTAAACCCCTTACAAGAATGGAGATTCACTTGAAGCTGCTGATGCTTACTTACAGGCAACGGAGACAGGATGGGTGGATATATAAGTCAGTGAGGCAGCATTGTGCTGGCTGCATGAATATCCAGCGGTTAGCATCGCAGAGGGGCAAACTGTGGGGCTGTGTCAGTAAAGCTTAAGTCTGACCTTTCTCAGGTACGTGCAGGGGGAGTGAAAATGACTTAGGAGCAGAGGCCTGGCCGAGGGTGAAGCCTTTTCAACATTTAGAGCAGGGGTGTCAAACTCATCTTAGCCCAGCAGCCACATGCAGCCCAGTTTGATCTTAGGCGAGCCAGGCCAGTAAAACCACTGACAAATTTCCCCTTTCTTTAAGTGTGAAGAAGCAGATTTTGGGCTGGGCACCTGGGCTGTGCGCAAGATTTTAAAAAGCTGAAACCATAAGAGTTAAGCAGGTCTCCATACCCCACTCTGTTAAAAACAACCACAAAAGGTAATATTTAAAAAATAAATGCAAAAATAAAAATATATCCAAGTTATTCCACAGTCATTGAGTACAGTGTAATTACATGTGCGTTACAGTTTGCAAATCACCTTGGAAAAAACCTTCACATCTGGAGTTTTTGTAAGTATACAGCTTCAGTATTTTAGATATTTGTGGTTCAAACAATTTGAAAAACTTACCTTTTCATGCATTTTCATTTCTGTGTAGTCAGGCGAACATCACCACATTTTACTGAAAAACTACAGTTGTTAATGGATTCAGAGTGGGACCAGTGGGATCATTTGGCAGCTGGTTCTGGCTCTTGGGCCACATGTTTAACCACTGCACTGTATGAACTTTGTAAGCATCCCTTTCCCCTCTTTTTTTATTCAAATGTCACCATTTACATGTAAAAAAATGCATCTTTTGAGGAGGTATTTGAGATTTTTCGCATTGCCTTTTCATTCTTCAGCTGCTGAATTGATATATCTTCTACGCCTCTTACATGGCACTGAATTTAAATATGAATTTCTATTCAAGCCAGTAAATTAATAATCTGGCTCCGAATGTGAGGCAGACCTTAGCCAACATCAGTGGTCAACCTCACTGTTGTTGGTGAAAGAGAAATATTTGGAATATTGTGTGCTCGTTGATGGTCATGTGGTCAAAACTTCAGGGACACACATGTTTCACTTATCTACACACCTATGAGATGCGTCTGTTATTCTGAAATCAAATACTTCTACTGCATGAGGGTGAAAATTAACTCCCTAAAGACCAAAACTATGGGCCTGGCCCAGAAAATCCTTTAATAAAAAAAATGCACCTGCAAATTTAATTTAAAAAAAGAAGCTGGAATCCTGAGCCAGAGAGCAAGACCTCCTTTAACCTTCTCCCTTGAAAATTTGACATAATATCACCAGGCATCTTTTTCTTGTTACGTTTTTCTCTTCTTGTAACAAATGAAAAGGTGCAATTTCAGCTGAGCATTCACTGAGTTTGCTGTCATCACATGGAGACATATATTAAACTTTAGAATGAATACAGCAGTACTTGATGTCTTTATGACTCAAAAAACCTTTCTACATCTAGAAACTTTCCATAGATTTTGACTCTTAAGTAATAGTGGAAAGCCATTCAGTGGTCCAATTTTGGCAGGTATGAAAAGGATGAAGAGTGGAAAGGTGGCTGTTCCAGATGACATAACTGTGTGGGTATGGGGATGTCTAGGAGAGAGGGCAGTAGACATTTTAACCAGGAATTTTTACAACACGGTAGCGAGACAGGCAGCGATGGATACCGTAGTTTGGAGACGGTGGCACTGGCAAAAAGACTGGAGGCCGAGCAGATGTTAAGATTTTCTTTGGGAGAGAGTAGGATGGACAAGATTCAGGTCGAGCAGTTTGGAGACAACGTTAGAGAGCCAAGGCTGAGAAGGGCTGGACATGTGCAGAGGATGGAGAGTGGATATAGTGGAGAAAGGATGTTGAAGATGGAGCTGCCAGGCAGGAGGAGAAGAGCAAGACCTCAAGGGAAGTTAATGGATGTTGTGAAGGAAGACATGAAGAAAGGTCACAGAAAACGATGGTAGGGATAGGGTGGGATGTAAGCAGAGGATCTGCTGTGGTGATTCCTAAAGGAAGTACCTGGAAGAAGAAGAAGAAGAAGAAGAAGAAGAAGAAGAAGAAGAAGAAGTCCTGTTCTGAGACCGTGTTGGATGTGTGACAGCCTGGATACATTACTGGCCAGTCAAATTTCTTGAAATCATCCACCAAATTTTAAACAGGACCTTACATGGACTTCACTGCACTATGAAACACTTTATTATTCACATGACATGCTCACATTTTCCAGCTGCATTATCATTGTTTTTGTCTTTTTCACCTTTTCAGTTTTCTCAATTCTTCCTTTTCTTTGTCTTTTCTGCAACCTTTCCACCTTCATTTCAGCTCATCCTTCCACCCAGCCTCACATACACACATTTAGATTATGTACAGTGGCACAAGAAGTTCATGTTTTATTTATTATTATTTGTCACATCCTTTATTTGTGCAGGAGATTTTTCTAAAGATATGCCAACAAGAGGGCAGCAGAGATTGTAACAACTCTAAACTTAAACAATCAGATAAATACAGTGTTAACATCATTTCAACAGGGTTAAAACAGATAAACAAATAAAAAAAACTTCAGCGAAACTTTATGATCAGATCAATAAATAAACTCGTATGTGTGAGTGCTGTACTGATTCTAAATCAGTCTAAGGTTTACATAGACGTACAGGAATGACCGTTTAGCTGCATACAGAGAACAGTGGTGGTCTACCAGAGTGCTATAGCAAGTAATAAAACATACAAGTGCATAAAGTCCAGTTTGATTTAAATGGGTCACATAAATAAACCAGTTTAATAAAAATATGTTCCTCAAAATAATGCATTAGTAAGTGGGCTGGTTCTTGTAGAGCAATTTTCTACTCGGGTTCTCAAAGTGATTTATACAACTGACCACATTCACCCATTAACACAAGCTTTTCTCATTTACATTCACACTCAGGGGTTCACTTGCATCAGTATTACATTCAAGGATACTTCAGTACAGGGATACAGGAATCAAACCATGAGCTCTATGTCCTGAGCTACAGCCACCCACCAAAAAACCCCCCTAATTTTCATAAAATGCAAGTTACAGTAATTCAACAAAGTAAGAACAGCTGACGAAATCGAGTTTTTCTTCATGCGGTGATAGAAACAGGAAACCTAATAGGAGGCTGTCACAAAATCTTTTTGTTTTGACATTTAAATGGTTTGGGGCTCTGTCTATCTGCATTTAACACCAACTTAGGGAGAGTTAACTGAGAATTAACACCATTAGTCTTCAGGATACTGTCATCATAATGCTCTGATGCTGAGGAGGATGTTTCACTTAATCCTCTGGAAAGTTCACCTTCTTTACCTCATTTTAAACATCGGTGGTTCATCTGATAGCAACATGTAAATGTAGTTATATGGAAATAACACTAGATGGAGCTGAGACATAACACATCACCGGACTGAAGCTAGAACCTGTAAAATGGTCACTCAGATATTCACTATGCACAAATGTGCTACTTTTAATTTGCTTTTATAATCAGCATCCAAGCATATAATGCCCTACTGCATGCATGGCAAGTCTTAAACATGTGTAGGGGGATGAAATTCAGTTCTGTTACCTTTTTATGCCATTAAAACTGCATCTACATTTACTTACAGCAGTTTGCAGTTACAGTTAACCACAGGAAAAATTATAAGTGCATTCAGCTACAAAACAGTGTGATATAATCCTTTACTTAAATCTGTTTCTAAGTATTTATTGAGCTAAAATATATTAAATTCCCACATTTTTCTCCCTTAAACGCCTCTTTAGGTAGATTTAACTCTGTATAATCACTTTTCTCAGACCGCTCTGCAGCATATTCTTCATTAAAAGGATATTTTCATCTATAATACTAATGAACAGAAAAATGCTCATTAAAATCCATCTCACACCCAGAAGAGCAGTCAAAGACTCCTCACAGAAAGTCCAATTTCATCAGCAGTACTCTTTTTTTCTGCTGAATTTTAATTTGTAAATTGTAATTAGATCCTTTTCAATTTAATTTTAGAACAGCTTCCACAATTTTTTCCAGCAGTTACAGAGACGTTTCCCTTTGGGGGAAGATATGAAAGTTTTTCTTGTTCTTATTCTCAACGATATTTTTAGATTTGTCAGAGTCTGTGGATTCAGTCTGAAGGTAATACAGGTATGAGACAGCAGACCGCTCCATCTGTGCAAAGATGAACATTATGCAAATGCTCATCTCAATACCGATAACACATCCATTCCTAAAAAAGTCACAAAAGAGTAGGAAAAATGCTAAAACTTTACTTGGAGATGCAACACTATATTTGATGACGATGGGTCTCTTTTACTTTATTTAATATGAATTATGAGTTTGCTGAACAACTTCAGTGTTTAGTGTCGACTGTACATAAAAGATGGAGATAGCTTGCTTGACTTAAAATAACTGAAGTGTTTACAACACACCAGACTCCATTATTTTATCAGATAATTCAATTAAAATGCTCAGATATGGTCACCATGGTCACCAACAGCATAAGCACAGTCAAAAGTTCCAGTTTGGGGGCTACAGTTAGCGTAGGTTGGGCTTAGAAAGCACAGATCAGCTACAGCTAACTGCTAATGAAAGCAACCACATTCCCAACTTTAAGCCTTACCATTATCCATGTGGGTGAGTTAACAAAAAACCCTTACAGCTATAAAGTATTTATGAGGGTGAAAACTATCCATGGAGGCCAAAAATGCTTTTTGCACAAGGCTGTAAACATGTTTATTTCTGCTGTAAATTTGGACATTTTAACACAGGAGTCTATGGGGACTGACTCACTTTTATAGCAAGCCTCAAGAGGCCATTAGAGGAACTGCAGTTTTTGGCACCTGTACCTTGGCTTAGGTTTTATAGGCTCTCAAAGGTTGAATTTACATCACACTGGAGTTGTTTTTAAATGCACACACAGAACCAATCAAAAGCCATTCTTAATTAAATTATAATGAGCTCATACATGACCTCCTTCAGTAATTTCAGTCACTAAAACAACTTGGTCACATGATGGTTAAAGAAATGAACTTATACATCGGTGTAAGTGTGGTCCATATTTTTGACTTATTAACAGGCGAAGTCCAAAAGCATCAGGAGTAAGGTGATTAAACACAACAGGAAGCATTTTAATATTGGTCTAAGCTGAAGTCATTCACTGGAAAATGAGCTTAACAAAGTTATATTGTTTACATCTGGACTGCGGGTGCTTTTCCTAACTGTGTTATGAACTTACCTCTCATGCATATAAATGCACCCCCGAGAGCCAGCTGTCATGACAGCTGGCTCTAATGGGACAAAGCTCCCAGGGTCATCTAGGTAATGTACACTTTTGTTTTCCTTTAAGATGCAAGATGACTAAACTCTTCACATTCCAATACGGCAAACAGTGTCTGACATCATTTATCCAGCCTTTCACTGGAGCCATATGTGATATGATTTCACACAAATCCCAACATCTATGGAGACTTTCGAGACTCCATTTCAATTGGTATTAAACTTCTCAAAGTCTGATTGATTTCTGGCTGCACAGAATTACCTATTGACCCACAATGTGATTGGCACGGTTTTAAATACAGAAAGTGGCAGACATGCAGAGTTATCGATTGTCCTCCAGTTCTTTTGTTGTGAAAGGTTGAGACAGATTCCCACTTGTGCTTATTTGAAAGTGTAGGAATTGAATATGTGAGATTATAATAAGCAAAGGTATAAATCATAGTTTTGTTTCAGGAGAAATGAAAAAAATAACAAGAATAAAAGAATTTTGGGGTAAATTGTGGAACGATACATTTAAGGAGGCTTCAAGTTTCAAGTGTATCAACTGCCGTGGCTGCCTCTACAAAATGTCCCGTGTAGATGAGTTAGTGAAGCAAACTGATCAGCTGCCTTATCGTGTCTTGTGATACAACATACACCCTCTTTATTGCACAAGAGTGCAACCGTCTCTATCCTTGCATCTGTCCACTGGCAGCCATTTCATTTTGTATCAATCCAGGCAGCTGTTTCAAGTTTGTGAGGGTTTTTATTTCAGCGTTCTCATACTTACCACTGTGTTCATGTGCTTAAGGAAAAATAATTTCCTTTCTTGTTACTGATCCTGAAGTACGATTTCACCACCTCATCTACCCAAGACAATTTGATACAATAACTTTAATCTCAGGGCAGCACGGTGGCATGGTGGTTAGCACTGTTGCTGCACAGCAAGAAGGTCCTGAGTTCAATTCCACCATCAGGCCGGGGTCTTTCTGTGTGGAGTTTGCATGTTCTCCCCGTGTTTGCGTGGGTTCTCTCCGGGTACTCCGGCTTCCTCCCACCGTCCAAAGACATGCAGTTTGTGGGGATAGGTTAATTGGATAATCCAAATTGCCACTAGGTGTGAATGGTTGTCTGTCCTTGTGTGTTAGCCCTGCGACAGACTGGCGACCTGTCCAGGGTGTACCCCGCCTCTCGCCCTATGACAGCTGGGATTGGCTCCCGCGACCCTGAAAAGGATAAGCGGTAGCGAATGGATGGATGGAACTTTAATCTCCACATTTCAACTTTATTCTCAACGTGATCAATAATATATTTATTTTCTTAACGTGGCCCTAATACTCCTTTGTAATTATCGGTTTACCTCTTTCTGCCTCTCAGAAAGACAAAGCTGAAACCGAAAGTCTCTGCTCTGATGTTCTGTCTATGTGCTTTCTGGTCCCAGCAGTTCGCTCCTCTCCTCCGTGAAGGACTGATTCACACAGTTTTCTGATGTTGAGCTCTGGGGAGCATTTGACGAGGGCTCTCATTTGAAGTGTTATTAACTGCTGATTTCTGTAACTGTGCTGAACTGTTGGTCCTCTTTTCCTGAAGCAGTCCTCGTGAGAATCACAGAGTTTGATGCCGTTTTGTACTTGAAGAAATTATCGCATTCAATTTTCTGGATGGACCTACCCTGAAGTCTTTCAGTAACGATGCACTGGTGCGTGTCTTTATTTTGCTGAGTGGCTCTTGCCATAACATTGATTACTTTAGAAGTAGAACAGGGCTCTTTGCTGACTAATGGTCTAATTAAGAAGTCAAGAAATCCTGCCAGCTAATTTTTGACAAGGCTCACTTGTTAGATGGAAATATTCCAGGTGATGGATGATCTTGTGAGCCTTAAGTCAAAGGCTCACAAAACCTCATCAAGTAAAACAGGGTAAACATTGGTTTGCTGAACACTTTTATGCTTCCAGATCCAAAGAGTTCTTCCAGGTATGATGTTTTAATTTTATTTAAAAACGGGAAAATCCACACACAAGTTTGCCCAAACTCATCTTGTTTTCTTTGCAGTCAAAATATGCAGCAGCTTTTACGTCCTTTTGAACCGGCTTAATGGATGTTTGCCTTTTTATGCTCCTCAGCTGGTTTGCCGTGCATGCTGTCTACCTGACCACAGTGCATGACCACCATTTTTTGGAATGAGGATTTGGCTTTTTGGACTTTTTCCTGTGTCTGTTTGGAGTCTTCCTACTATGAAAGCTTTAGGCTGTATTTTTAATTTAAAAAAAAGTTATATAATTTTAGTACAAATATGCACACTGTTGTATAGAGATTGAAAATGTGACCTCATTCAGGGCTAAAACCGCAAAGGATTCTGGGAACTCGTGGCAAGAGGTACTAGCGCACGCAGGCTTTCAATTGAAATCAGTTACACAGCAATAAAAAGAAACACAAAAAATGGCAAGAAGCTGTTGTATTATTAACTGCAATAGCCGGTCGCATGACAGCCACGGGAAGCCGACGGGTAAAGAGATCGGTTGTTATCGGATTACGTCGTTGAAGAGAAATTGTTCGAGCCATGTTTCCGAAGTAACAAAGAGCCGACGGATGGCCTGGATTGCAGCCATTCAAAGACCAAATATAACGTCTCAGAACACTCCAGCTCACAGGTTAGTCTGCTCCAAGCATTTACACAAAGGTCAGTCTGCTGTGGTAGTTAATGCGTCATTTTTCTTAACATAATTGGTGATACAATTACAAGCAAGTCTGGCGCTGAACAGAAATTGTCGCGCTATGCTCCTTTGTTTATTGTGCATAAATAGTGAATTGACCTGACACAATATTGCGTTTCGCTTCTGTTATTATGGTACATTGACAAAAACATATACTTTTATTCACAGGGTAAAACAGGTTTTTTGTATCACTAATTGTCCAGTGCGATTACAGCATACAGTATTATTGTCACTGCTACATTTCTGTGATGCGAACCAGAAATTATTTCCACTACTAATTAATTACCGTTGAGCTTAAAGGTCCTATTAATAAACGGTTAACGAATGTGTATTTATGAAGACGATTTGTGAGACTGGTAAACTTATGATACGTACGATGGTCTTTCGTTCTACACGGTGCATTTCAAGGTCCTGCACCCATCCGGCGGTAAACTGTACCTGGGCTTGTTGCAGTCACCTGAAGTTACTAAACTTCATGAGTGTATGCACTCACTCCAAGAACCGTATGATTACAAATCTGAGCGTGGTGAAAGTTGGGCAGCACGCTAACGTCTTTTGTCCACTCTGTGTGCTCGTAAGGGTCTGACCCTTTCACTCCTTTGATTTTTCCCCCGTATCTTTTCTTTGCCTTTTCGTCGAGTCTGTCTTTGTACGGACCGGCATTGTTCTCCTTCGTTTTCTACATAACTTTTTTGGGGGGCAAAGAAAAACCAAGAAGGTATTGGAACTGGAGAATGAATGTTTTGCGGTGCTGCAAATGCTTGCGTTTGATGCGGTACTTGTATTTTTTTGCCACGAGTTCCCGGCATGCAATGTGCGAAAGTCACGTGGTCTGTCAATCTCTATAGGGCTTTGGAGTTGACGTCACGCCGCAATGCATTGTGGGAGCGCAGCTCCATTTTCGGGGTCTACGAATCAAAACAAACACACTGTGTTGGAACGACGACGACAAGAAAGATGCTTAAAAGCAGCTCAAAAGAAAACGGACGGTATAGAGACCGATTGCGTCCAGAGGCGAAGCAGCGGTACTTGAAAAAAAATAGAGTGCATCGCAAATCTGGACCCATTTGAAATACGGCAGTGGAGTAAAGACCCAGACGACTTACCGCCACTGTCCTACCCCGATATCTTCACGTATCTTGTTTGTGGAGTAAGCGCTTACACAGCGAACCAGTTTCGTAATTACAAGCCACTGGAGGCGCACATCCAATTTACAAATGGCATACATATAACGTGCGGAGGGCGGTGAAAGAGGCGAAGCAGCGCTACGGGAGGAAACTAGAGTCACAACTCCAACAGAGTGACTCTAGGAGCCTGTGGTGGGGACTAAGGACAATAACAGACTATAAAGCACCAACAACCGGTATGATGAACGCGGCCGTGACTCTGGCAGACGAGCTGAACACTTTCTATGCTCGCTTCGAGGCTGCAGCTAAGGTCTCCAACAATGCTAGTGTTAGCGGCGCTAACGGCTGCAGACAGGAAGATACTGCCAGCACCGGAAACGTGCTCGTCATCTCCGAGCATGAAGTAAGGAGAGCCTTCAAAAGAGTGAACACCAGGAAAGCAGCAGGACCAGACGGCATCCCAGGTCGTATCCTAAGAGACTGCGCATACCAGCTAGCTCCTGTGTTCACTGAGATATTCAACATCTCTTTATCTCAGTCGGTGATCCCCACATGCTTCAAAGAGTCCATCATTGTTCCTGTCCCGAAGAAACCCCACCCTGCTTCTCTCAATGACTATCGCCCTGTAGCCCTCACCTCAGTAGTGATGAAGTGCTTTGAACGCCTGGTCAGAGACTTCATCATTTCTTCACTACCAGACACACTGGACCCACTACAGTTCGCTTACCGTCCAAATCGTTCCACAGACGATGCCATCTCTCATCTCCTCCACACATCACTCACTCACTTGGACACTAGAAGGGGGAATTATGTTAAAATGCTCTTCATAGACTACAGCTCTGCATTTAACACCATAATTCCCTCCACACTCACCACCAAGCTGGAGCATCTGGGACTCAGCTCATCTATGTGTCAGTGGATCTCCAACTTCCTAACTGGCAGACCACAGGCAGTAAGGATGGGCGGACATGTCTCAGCCTCCACCACTCTCAGCACTGGAGCCCCCCAGGGGTGTGTTCTGAGCCCCCTGCTGTACTCTTTGTACACATATGACTGTGTGGCCACTACCAGCTCCACCACCATCATCAAGTTTGCTGACGACACCGTCGTGGTGGGCCTGATCTCTGATAACAACGAGACGGCCTACCTGAAGGAGATTAGGAATCTGGAGAACTGGTGCCAGAGGAACAACCTCCTTCTAAACGTCAGTAAGACAAAGGAGCTGATAGTGGACTTCAGCACTAAGCAGGAGAGGAACTACCAGACCCCCGTCATCAACGAGTGCCCAGTGGAGAGAGTGGACAGCTTCAAATACCTCGGAGTTCACATCACGCATGGTCCTGTCACATCAACACCGTGGTGAAAAAGGCCCGTCAGCGTCTCTACCACCTCAGACGCTTGAGAGACTTCCAACTGCCCTCCAAGGTGCTCAGGAACTTTTACTCGTGCACCATAGAGAGCATCCTGGCGGGAAACATCTTAACCTGGTTCGGGAACAGCACCATGCAGGACAGACGAGCTCTACAGAGGGTTGTGCGGTCAGCTGAGCGCACCATCCGCTCCGAGCTCCCTGACCTGCACTCAATCTACAGCAGGCGGTGCCGGACCAAGGCCAGGAAGATCGTGAAGGACCTCAGCCATCCCAACAACAGACTGTTCTCTCTGCTGAGGTCAGGAAAGCGATTCTGCTCCCTGAAGACCAACACAGAGAGACTGAGGAGGAGCTTCTTCCCGCAGGCGATACGGTCTCTCAATCACACCACCACACAGTACTGACCCACACATATGGTTCTCACACACACACTGGACTTTCTGGACATTGTTTTTTTGCACAACACTGGTCACTATATTCTTCATTTCCGGTTAATACTTGTACAGCTGCTGTTATTGTGTATATATTTATTTATATTTAGATTTCTTCATACATTCTTATATAGTTCTATATTGTGTATTGTGTATTTTGTTGTACAGTTATTTTATTTTCAACTTTAATTTATATATTTTATCTTATTCCTTCCCAGTTAAATTTACCCTTCATTCTAATTTGTGTTGTACAGTTATTTCATTTTTAACCTTAATTTATATTTTATTCCTTCCTAGTTAAATTTACCCTTTTTAATTTTTCATATTTATTTCCTATCTTATTCATAGCCTTTTCCTTTTTTGTTTTCTTTAGGTCACGAGCAGTTGTCCAAGCATTTCACTACATATCGTACTGTGTATGACTGTGTACGTGACAAATAAAATTTGAATTTGAATTTGGCTGGGTGTAAGATTTGGCTATTTTCAAGCCGCCAAACTCTGAGTACGTCGTCAAAGTAAGTCAGCTGGAGTGCATCGAGTGAAATAGCCATTTTCCACCCCCCACCATAATTAATGTTACACATTTATCATTTAACTGCTAAAATATCGTTATCATATTATATGCCCATACTTGTAAAGTACATGCAAGTTAACACATTGATAATCGGGTAAATTATCAGAATCAGAATCAGAATCAGAATACTTTATTCATCCCGAGGGAAATTAGGGGTTACAGCAGGCAGCACGCTAATGGCGCATGCGCACTCACAAAGGAACCTTCTGACCAACTTTACACAAACATCACATTGGGCAGACATGTCAGAAGGTAGGCTGATAGGAAAAAAACAACGAAAATACACTACATGAGGTAAGAGGAGGAGAAAAAAAACTCCACTCAGACTGAGCTCCTAGTGGGAGAACAGTTTGATAAAAGAAAAAACACCTCAGCACAAAAGCACATGACTATCAATACACCATAGAAACACGATACAAGCAACAGGGCGGGTAAAGGGTAAGAGAGAGCCGGCGTAGACAGCGCATCCGGTCCTGCAGCATCTGTGCTGGTCCAGTTGACTGCTATCATCCCCGGTAGGGCACAAGCATCGAAGGCGTTGGAAAGGGAGGGGGATGAGTGAGTGCTTATCAGTGTAAGTGTGTGTGTGTGCGTGTCCATAGTTTAGCTGAGACAGTGTCCTTCGGCCTATCAGGCTAAGTAAACAGTCCTCCAGCCAATCCAGGTGTCCTTCATGGGGCGGGAAGAATAGTTATCGCCAATTTGTGTCCTTCCTGTCTCATTTCATTTATTGTCTTTACATCAACCAATCAAGTCACTCCATTCGATGTTTGATCACAATTTCTATAACTTCCGAGACCACCAACGATAATATTATTCAGCTATAAAGTGTGATGTGAACATATTTAGAACTTACCGGAATGAAAATGTCTTGAGCACACCAACTGATATCTGGAGACGTAACAGAACTTGATATCAGCTCGTCTCACGGCTGCTATCCAGGCTCGGCGCCTTCGTTTGGTAATATCCGATACATGAGCTCCTTCATGTTGCTTCCAGGTTGGGAAAGCATAAAAAGACAATCGAAACTTATTCCCGTGCCGGTCGTAAGATCGAACATTGCAGCCGACCACACAGCAAGTACGAACCATGGCTATGCTTTCGCTCCTTACTTAGACCCCCAAAATGGCGGATCGGGCCAAAATCCTTTCCACGCCCACCCCCGTGACATCACGCTCCAAAGCCCTATAGAAATACCTAAAGAAAAACTCCAATAACCACTTGAGGCTGTCTCCATAAGCCTGCCAATCCCCATAGACTACCATGTTAGAATGTCAAACTTTACAGCACAAATAAACTCTCAGGCACCAAGTATCCTGCGTGTGCAGGATACTTGGTGCCATTGTGCACCAAGGATACCATTGTGCAGGATACCATTTGCAAAATGGACTTAACAGACTTGAAGTCAGAAAGCTGTTTTCGCAAAGACTTCCACTTGTATTGTTTGCTTCAAAAAACCAACATGAGAGGAAATAAGAATACTGGGTGGCTGTAGCTCAGGTGGCAGAGCAGGTCAGCCACTAATCAGAAGGTCGGTGGTTCGATCCCAGGCTGCCTCCTCGCTGCATGCCAAATATCCTTGGGCAAGATACTAACCCCGTGTTTGCCTACTGGTGGTGGTCAGAGGGCCCGGTGGCGCCAGTGTCCGGCAGCTACAATGTAGCTTGCCATCGCCAGTGTGTGAATGTGTGTGTGAATGGGTGAATGACTGAATGTAGTGTAAAGCGCTTTGGGGTCCTTAGGGACTAGAAAAGCGCTATACAAATGCAGGCCATTTACCATTTACTAAAACATGCAGACAAAAATAGTGTGAATAATAAACTGACTGTGTGGTGTCCCTAATTCTACCAACTGTCCAAAAGGTCTATTACTCCAATATAAGTGAGTTAAATTATATTATTTTTGTTGTAATGGTACTAGCTAGCAAGCACCGCTGTGTGTGTGATGTTCTTTCTTTAGCCTATATTGCTAACCTTACTAGCATTAGTTAATAATTTAGTACTCCACCCTCCAGAAGTAACAACCTGCTATTAAGCAAAATCCTAAAGTCAAGGTTTGAAAACAGGATTTCAGAAACCAATGTATGACGTCACAGTGGCCACGTCCATCTTTTGTATACAGTCTATAATGTACTCATGTCTCATATTTCACAGAATTTCATTTGTTTTCCAGTGTTTATGCCATAAACTGTAAATTTGTGCACATGTAAGAAAAAGGCCAAAACTTGTTTACTACAGCACTTTGATGCTTCTCCACATAAACAGTCATTATGTAATCATGACAAGAAGTAATGAGAATAGGAAATTGAATCATGCTGACTGTAGTTTTATCTGGAACTGCGAATATGAGTAACTCTCCCAAAGCTAGAAGCCCTGAGTGGAAGAGTGAATCCATGAGATGACAGAGTAATCGTCCCCCCAAAAGCCGCTCCGCAGGCAACGACTAACCTTCCTGTTCTCTTTAAGTGTTTGCATTCAATTAAGCAATAGTGCATCATGGTGAATACTGTTAAAGTCGACTTCTGTGGTCCTTTCTTTGTGTTTTAGTGCACACACAAAGACCCCTCCCTTCTCATACCCAGAAAATGGTGAATGTTCACTTGGGCAGAAGGATCTTATTTAAAAGCCAGATTTGGGCTGTGCTCCCCTTCGAGACTCACACACAAAGCTTAAGAGGATCACACGATACTCAGGATGTGTTTTCTTTCTTTGCTTTCGTCTCGGGGGACTGTGGAGACAAATGGCTGTGTGATCCGGAGTCTCCATCGCGGGTAATGGTGTCTTTTTTTTTTTTACAGGCTTGTTTTCAGAAAAACTGGTCTATAAATAAATCTCTTCAATTTTTCATTCAGTCAAATGCAACACACAGTTTATTATCGCTTGACATTTTCTTTCAAGTATGAAAATAACAATATTGAAAATAAATAACAATAAATAATAATTTGAATGACATTGTGATTTTTCATTGACCACCGTATACGTACCACAAAACGATGAAGATTCTCTTTGCATGGTTTCTATATTTCTTATTCTTGCTGATGTAAAACTTTTATTTTGAAAATTCCTAGCACAATTGCATGACGACTACACGTTTCTTTCGTTTAATTTGAATTTTCTCCACCACAAAAGGCTGGAATCAAGCTGAAAGCAGCTGCTCTGTTACAAGTGATGATCAGCATCATGTAAAACTCAATGACTTAAAATTATTTGACTTTTTTTTTTATCACAACCAGAGCTCACACATCACTTACAAGGGGTAAAAAAATTATAATAATAGGGTGACAAAAAGAAAAGGTTCATATACAATTTTCTCATAAAAATGCACAGGTGCTAGGCATACTGGTATCATAGGAATGTGGACTGTGAATTGCTGATCACATGGAAAATGTGCCCATATGATTTACAGTGTGTGGTTTGTGTTTTTGGTTTCTATTCGTGGATTTTAAAGCCCCCTCCCATCACACTCACCTCTGATATTTATATATTTACAGGTCATCAGTAAATACAGTTACTGCAAGTGTTCAAGTCAATCAAACGCCACAGAAAGGTGTGAATGAGTATAAACACCACCCTGAATGGAGGAACCCTTTGCTTGCTGGTCGAGTCGATCTATTAAGTCTCTTTGATCAGCTGAAGAGTTTTGTTCCACAAAGACCATCGGAGGCGGCGGTGGTCTGACTAAAACTTGTAAAACTTGATCATTTCATTTGCTTTCTATAAAGATTATTCCTTTTTTTAAAACTAAATTCTGACTGATAATTTTAACTTGGTTTGCTTTCAAATGGGTGACACTTTGAGCATAGCACTTTGGACATGTAAAAGCTGCTTTACAACCCACCTTCTCTCCCAGCTTTCTTGTTATTTTCGACTCAGTTGAAATCATATCTGTGGTCATTTATACCTGTTGCTGCCACTGCCGAGCACAACACTGCGTACTTCCTGTCCCAAGCCCAGATAAATGTGAAGGGTTGCGTCAGAAAGGGCAGTCAAATCAAACACGTGACTCATAATGAGTCAGGGTCCGGGGTGGATAAATGACCACCCCTGATGCGGTGGAAACTGTACTTATCATTAGAAGAATCCAGCATGAAAAGGATTAGAAATAAGTACATCAGATTGAGGTGTTTGGATGGGAACTTAGTGAGGCAATGCCGAGACAGTCCGGACAGGGCAGCTGCCAGGCAGGACGAACAGCACAGACTGCAGTGAAGATTCATGGGTGTTGTGAGGGGGGTCATGTGACAGAGGTGGATGCTACAGAAAGAGTGAAATGGAAGCAGATGATCCACTAAAGAAGAAGAAGCTTGTACATTTGATTATCTTGTAGTTCTTATCTGCATTTGTAGTATAGGCTTGTTTAATATTGTATTTATTTAAAGTGCTTGTAGCTAAATCCAGTATAAGGCATCTTTTCTCATATGAGTTCAATCCTTTTGTGCCTGGTCCCTGACAAGTAAAAAATATAACAACTAACTAACTTACAAGCAATAAAGGAACTGCTGAACACGTGGTCCACTCATTCTCACTGCACAGTTTTTATACTTTGTGAAAGTCTCTGCACTAAAAGGACCACTAATGCAGAATCTTTCCATGACATGACTGGTTGCAAAGTGGCTTGCAGATTCACAGCAACTACATGCAGGCTGAAAGAGTGAAACTGTGGGCTCTGAGAGGTTTAACCAACAGGATGTGTAAAAGAAAACCATGCGGGATGCCGCAGAGACTTTAATCACTTCGTGACCTGAACTAACACGACGCTTAATTTGATTTAAAGTGCCACAAAATTAAATGTATTGTGTGTCCAAGTAATGTGAAACATGCTGTCACTCACACTGGTCCTGTGGTTACATCTCTAAAAATCTCTTTTTGAGGAACTTTCAGGTCATAGTTTTGGGTTTTAAATATTCTGATTCTTTTGGTTTTTCTGTTTCTTTTGTTTCTTTCAGATGTAAACAAACAGAGTTGGTGAACACAGTGAAGCATTTAGTAGCTGCTTCTCTTATGCTTAGACTTATGTTTTTCTAGAGGTAAGTGCCAGAGAGAAAATATAAATAGTTTCACAGGTATTATACTAATTATTTCTAAATTAAATAATTAAACATTTGATCTTTTGAAAGTGGGTTAATTTTAAAAAAAGTCTTTCTTATATCTAGAATTGAATGTATGTTGCCACATTAACTTTCTAATGTTAATATTGTTTTTCTGCCCACAAAGGTTTATTCTTTCTAGGTAAATTTAGTTTGGATAAGATGATGAGAATATGTGAGATACATGCATGGTTACTGTGTGCGTGTGTGTGTATAGAAAACAAAATATGCCATGTGTGCACTTTCCGAGTACACATGTATCCAAACTGGTCTGGCTTCAAAATGGTCCAGAACCAGTGTGCCAGGAGTAAAATCACAGCCAAAGAGACACCCAAGAGTCCCAATGAGTCTGAAGCTGAACCAGATCTACATCTTAGCCAAATTCAGGTCATCACACGTGATTCAGAGATGGTCTGAATGCAGCCAACCTCTCAGGCCAAAGTAGGTCAAATCGGCACAAAAAACCCTCTACCAATTATTACTGAGGCAGATCTGCAGGCGCAGAGACGGGCACCATAAATGATCAGTAAGATAAATTAGAAGAAAGGCTACACGTCTCTGTAGCTGAATAGAAACCATTGTTACAGGTTACAATAAAAGAAAATTCCAACTAAATGTTGTGTCAGCATTTGATAACCACACACAGTCATAGCAGACAATCACCTTGAGATGTTTGAGTGCTGATTCTTATTCAATTTTCCTCTGTTTGGGGTCAGATTGAAATGGTCTGTAGGGACGTTCTGACCATATTTTGCCCCAATGTGAGCTAAAGCCAGGAAGTGATTAGCCTTACTTGGCACAGCAGCTGTAGTCAAAGGGGCAAAGGCTAGCTATATATAGAAATATGCACTTATGAAGCTGAATGGAATTCGCTTATCCAGCAGATTTTTATCACATGCCATTTCAGTCCAGGGTTTTATTATAGGGGGAGCTGAAGACTGGACAGCTAACCCTGCAATTACTTCAGTTAGATTAAATCCTACATATATAGCGCCAATTCACAGAAACAGTCGTCTCAAGGTTCTTTTCACTGAGTGTGAAGTGCTCTATTGGGATAATGCGGTGCTCAGAGGACTTTAAGATATGATGGGGCCTGATCATCCAGGACTTTGTATGTGAGGAGGAGGTTTTTAAATTCAATTAGTGGACATACCTCCATCATCTCAACCACAGCCACCCTACGCCGCCCTAATTATCGTGTATCGACCCGCCTGTTTAATCTGTACATCAATAGAAACATACACATCATAGCTTGTGCTTTAAGCGAGAGTTAAGCCATGTAATTATTCTGCAGTAAAAGGCTATTTCCTCCACTTTCACTCTTTGTGCTCGACTAAGAAGTCACCTGAGCTCAGAAAGGAGATGAATGATGTGAGACTAACTGACAGTAACCTTAAACCTCAGGTAGCTGAGCTACTATAGCCACTAAAGTGACTGAGTAGGGTCATTTATGACCCCATTAGATTCTATACTGGAATAAATTGTTTTAAAGGCTAGATTATATCTTTATAACATCATACTATGTTTCCTTTCTCTATGACCAATATTCTAAAGTGTTAAGAGGTAAGAAATTATGGGAGTTAACCTGAATTTTTTCCATCAGCTGAGCTGTTTTCATTGCATTATTGGGCTTCTGCAGCACTAAATCACGCTGTTCTTAGTCTGTTACTGTCACAATGCAGCGATAAAAGGTGGAAAATGTAAATAGAAGACAAACACTGCCATCCCAATGGGCCACTTCTTACAGAAAACAATTAAAGTTGTCACAGAAATATACACGTAGGGTCATAAATGTCCCCAGAGGGTCACTTGGAGGTTACTCAAAGCTGTAAAAGCTGTAAATGTGTCTGTTTTTTCTGGAACAAAACTCTTCAGGTAGGAATTATGGAATGTGTTTAACCTTCCTGGAAAGTCGATGAAAGCAGCACGAGCGCACCGAGCTGAGAACAGAGGAAGAAAGCACAACATCAAATAAACAAACACCAGAAGCAGACAGCTGCTTGAGAGAAAAATAAAAACTTAAAATAAAATCTCAGGATAAGTAACGACTTAGTCACTGGCCCCTGCTAGCACATGACTCCGCTGAGATGGAATCCAGCTCGGTGCAGTCCAGGAGCATAAATCCTCAATCGTGATGGCGATGTTAGCAAAAACAAAGTGCCAGCGGGGAAACGACAGACAATTAAACAAGTGCTGTACATTCAAACTCCAGTACACACTCATCAGCTTGGTCACGTGCATCTTTTTGATCCACTAACCTCCCATTTTCACAAACATTGCAATGTCCTCTCCCGCCTGTACCCATCCATTTTCTCCTGAAAGTCTGTGTAATGTCCCTCCTGAGGTTTAGGAGACTGATGCAGCCTCTCTCTAGATCTCTAGCCGCAGAAAGTGTTTTAGTGTTACTCCAGTGATGTGGCAGAAAAGGATGACAACGACAGCTGGAGGTTTCTCCCAAAGCGCGAGCATGTAGGACAAAGCTGGTTTCCTCTTTCATAGCGACGTGGACTGCTTGATGCTGTGAAAGCTGACCCGTGAAGGTGAAGTGGGGATGGACATGGCCTGGGTCATCCTGGCTCGGATCGAGTGCTGCTCCTGCCATCGGTGGAAGCGCTTCCTCACGGCTGAGCGCACCTGTCAACAACAACACCGACAACAATAAGCTCGAGGAATTAAAGAAAACAAAGAATGATTATCTGTCAGCCGACTGGTCGTTCAGCTGAGCCGATTTAATTCTTTTACGCTCACGCTGTTTACTGAGACGCTGCCTCGTGGGTCGCTCCACCTGACTGCTGCAGAATCAGCTGACTTTATTTTTATTTACCTTCATACTCAAGTTCAAGTTCAAGTTCAACTTTATTGTCACTTCAACCATATACAGTTTAAAAATACACAGTGAGGCGAAACAACGTTCCTCCAGGAACCAAGGTGCTACAAGACAAGTTCGTGCAAAAAAAAAAAAAAATATATAATATATCTAGTAATAATATTGTGCAAAAGAGCATTTACAGGTTGGTGTGTGCGATGGTTTGGTGGTGTAGGTCAGTGTGTTTGTGCTTGTGTTGGTTAGTCAGTCCAGTCTCAATGTTTTGAGGTATTTGAGTTAAGCTGAGTGATAATGTTAGTGTATGTGTGTGTGTGCGCGCGTGTTTATCAGTCAGTCCCTTTTTGCTGAGGAGACGGATGGCTTGTGGAAAAAAGCTGTTGCACAGTCTGGATGTGCGTGCCCGAATGCTTCGGTACCTTTTTCCAGATGGCAGGAGTGTAAAGAGTGTGTGAGAGGGGTGTGTCCGATCAGCCACAATGCTGGTGGCTTTGCGAATGCAGCGTGTGGTGTAGATGTCCTCAATAGAGGGTAGAGAGACCCCGATGATCTTCTCTGCTGTTCCCACTATCCGCTGTAGGGTCTTGCGGTCTGATATGGCACAGCTCCCAAACCAGACAGTGATGCAGCCGCTCAGGATGCTCTCAATAGTTCCTCTACAGAAGGTGGTCAGGATCGGTGGTGGAAGCCGGGCCTTTCTCAGTCTTCTCAGAAAGAAGAGACGCTGTTGGGCTTTCTTGTGCAGGGAGCTGGTGTTGAGGGACCAGCCGAGGTCCTTCTCCAGGTGTACGCCCAGGAATTTGGTGCTGTCAACGATCTCCACAGAGGAGCCGTTGATGCTCAGCGGTGAGTGGTCGCCTCGTGTCCTCCTAAAGTCAACAACCATCTCTTTTGTCTTGTCAACATTCAGAGACAGGTTGTTGTCCTTACACCAGTCCGTTAGTCTCTGCACTTCCTCTCTGTACGCTGACTCGTCGTTCTTGCTAATGAGACCCACCACGGTCGTGTCATCAGCGAATTTAATGATGTGATTTGAACTGTGTGTTGCTACACAGTCATGAGTCAGCAGTGTGAACAGCAGAGGACTGAGCACACAGCCTTGTGGGGCCCCAGTGCTCAGTGTGGTGGTGCTGGAGGTGCAGTTCCCGATCCGTACTGACTGAGGCCTTCCGGTCAGAAAGTCCAGGATCCAGTTGCAGAGGGAGGTGTTCAGGCCTAACAGGCTCAGCTTTCCGATCAGTTGTTGGGGGATGATCGTGTTAAATGCTGAGCTGAAATCTATGTACAGCATTCGGACGTGTGAGTCCTTCTTGTCCAAGTGTGTCAGGGCAAGATGGAGTGCAGTGGAGATGGCGTCGTCCGTTGAGCGGTTATGGCGGTATGCAAATTGCATTGGGTCCAGTGAGGGGGGCAGCAGGGTCTTGATGTGTCTCATGACGAGCCGTTCGAAGCACTTCATGATGGTGGGTGTAAGTGCGATAGGGCGGTAGTCATTGAGACAGGACACAGAAGACTTCTTGGGCACGGGGACGATGGTGGTGGCCTTGAAGCACGTGGGGACAACGGCAGTGCTCAGAGAGATGTTGAAGATGTCGGTGAGAACATTTGCCAGCTGATCAGCACATTCTCTGAGCACTCTGCCTGGGATGTTGTCTGGTCCAGCAGCTTTACGTGGATTGACTCTGCGTAGAGTTTTCCTCACCTCAGCTGTAGTGAGACACAGGACCTGGTCGTTCGGAGGAGGGGTGGTCTTCCTCGCCGCCACGTCGTTCTGCCTGTCGAACCGAGCATAGAAGTTGTTAAGCACATCTGGGAGGGAGCCGTCACTGTCACAGGCAGGTGGTGTCGTCCTGTAGTTAGCGATGGCTTGTAAGCCCTGCCACATGCGTCGTGTGTCGCCGCTGTCCTTGAAGTGGTTGTGGATTCTCTGGGCGTGTGCGCGCTTCGCCTCTCTGATGGCCCGAGAAAGTTCAGCCCTCGCTCTTCTAAGCGCCACCTTATCTCCCTCTTTGAAGGCAGAGTCTCGGGTCCTTAGAAGTGCACGCACTTCCGCAGTAATCCACGGTTTCTGGTTGGGTCGTGAGATGATGATCTTGGAGACAAGGACGTCATCGGTGCACTTGTTGATATAGCTGGACACTGATGATGTGTACTCCTCCAAGTCAGTGAAGTCGCCGTAAGTTGCAGCCTCTCTAAACATGTTCCAGTCAGTGCTCTCAAAACAGTCCTGAAGAGCAGAGATGGCTCCTGCTGGCCAGGTTTTCACCTGCTTCAGAACCAGTTTGATCGCCTGACGAGTGGTCTGTATGCTGGAATTAGCATAACAGAGATGTGAATATTTTCAGAGTGATAGGCTATTTTTCTACCTTTTAATTCACCCTTAACTTTTTTCACAGACTTGACAGAAAGACCGACGTTCAGGAAGTGAAATGAGTCAAACTGCAGTGATTTGTAGTTTCAGGATTCAGTGTTATGCAATGGGACTGCAGCATTTTAACAAGGTAACCGACCTCTTTGGGAGGAGTCTAAATACATGCACACACAGTACTGTGCAAAAGTCTTCAGCTACCCCCTGTTTCTTTATTGTTTCTTTATATTTTGTTTGCTGTTTTGTTTTTCTTTTTCACTCATTTCCAGTCTATGTACCTGACCTTTTTCACAGGAATGTCTTTATGTTTGTTAAGCCACTTAAATTTGATATAAATTATTTAAGGATAAAAAGCACCACTGTTGTGTCTGCAAATAACAGACAACTTAGCATAGAACCATTTTAAAATTGTCAAGAGAAAGAAGTGGAGGAGAAAAGAAAAAGAAGACGTGACCTAAGAAAAAAACAAGAGACTATCCACAGCAGACGAACAGTATCTAAGTCAGATCCTTAAGAAATATGAAAAAGACCTGATAAGATCTGGACTGAAAATCAGTGGTGACAGAAATTATTGAGGGAGATTTTTGGCTAAAATCACAGCCAGTAAATACAGACGAGATCAGGAGAGAGCTGCAACAACAGAGGTACGGCTGAGTGTCTACAGCCATCTGTAAAACACAGTGGAGACTTTATCATGGTTTGGGGCTGTATTCCAGCCAGTGGTGTTGGAGATCTTCTCAAAATTGATGAAATTCTGAATGCAGAAAAATAAAATCAGATTTTGATACATCATACAACACAACATGGAAAGTTTCTGATTGGCAGCAGCTTCATTCTCCAGAAAACAACGATCACAAACATGCTGTCAACCCTTTAAAGACTAAACAA
This sequence comes from Aulonocara stuartgranti, assembly GCF_965226115.1. NCBI lineage: Eukaryota > Metazoa > Chordata > Actinopteri > Cichliformes > Cichlidae > Aulonocara > Aulonocara stuartgranti. The sequence continues at coordinate 4,345,352 of NC_138959.1, read as the reverse complement.
TGTAATAATTGCAAAATTACAAAAAAAAGAACTAATAATTTGCATATCTGAATTTACATTTGTGTATTATTTGCAACATCAGACATTTTTTTTTTGCATTTTTTGCTTAAAAATGTATCATGCAATTTATTATTTTTTTGGGGGAAAAAATAACTCAATAACTCAACAACTCAATCATATGTAGTGCACTTGGCTCTAAGAAACCAGAACATACCTGGATGAAAAAGCCCAGAGCCCAGACCTCAACATTATTAAAGCAGCGAACAGCAAACATCCAAAGAAGAGCTCAGCATGACCTTCAGACGTCCTTGAGAACCATTTCTGAAGACTACTTAAAGAAATTAGCTGACTTAGGGCGAGAGGCAGGGTACACCCTGCACAGTCTCTCGCAGGGCTAGAATAATAAAACTGTTTTTTGCCTAATATAGGCATCTATAGGCATGTGTTTCCATGTATGTTTATATATGTGTCATTGCTACACATATTTCACATTTTCCCAAAATATTAAAAAAACTGTTTGACAGTACTGTGCATATACATATAGCAGTCTCTGCACTGTACAGTCACATTTATGGCCCTCAGCTCATATGTTTCATATACTATACGGTGACAACTGGCTATAAATTATTTTAACGATGATTAAAACGGGACCATCAATCAATCAATCCAAAAATCAATCGCCCCATGTGTCCCATTTCTGTCCACCTCCACAATCACAATTCTTATCTTTCGCTAATCTAAAATGTGAACCACAGAGCATTACTTTAACACACAACTTTAGACTTTACAGGGCAGACTGTCAGATAACTGACCACCATTGTGTTTCACTTGGGTCATGTGGCCCAAAGTAGGATCATTTAATCCTCTACAGATGTTTTTGCTCCAAATGTTTTCCGTTTCTCCTGTATGTGACTGTGGGTATCCTTTGTTCATCTCTTTCATTTTTCCCCCTGCTTTTCCCTGCTACCCTCAGCCTGTAACAAAACACTAAATCAATACCCTGTGTAGGCTGCACATGCTGGTTAAGCTCCTCATTGCAGCTACAACACTGTTCATGATGAGACAGTCGTTCATCATTCAGTCGGCTATCACAGTGTGGGACGGTACCAAAGGGCAAGCAGTCAGCTGATATTACATCTACAAGCGAGTCAAGGAATAACTCGTTAGGTAATGATTGTTCTTTATGCCTAGTTTGTGGCTCAGGTGGCACGGCTATGGTCTCTTCAGCAATAAAGGTATTGATTGAGACTTTGGAGAGCATAATAGAACAGTCCATCTAAACACTGTGACGTACCAAATCATTAGCCATTTCTCAGGTGGCTTCCTGCTGTGAAGGATGAAATTCTACATGAACACAAATTTTATGAGATTTTCTAAATTTCTTTGCTATTTTGGAAGCAGGAGTAGGCTTTTTAAACTACAAACTCCGGGCTGAAAAAATAAAGCCAAAACTGCAGTTCCTCTAGCGGCCACTTGAGGCTGTCTTCAAATGAATCAGTCCCCATAGATGATTACAGTCTCATACAAAAATACACTTTGGCCTCTTTGGATAGTTTCTTCCTTAATTAAAACAACTTTAGCGCTTAAAGTGGGCATAGCCACCATTACATCACCCATTGGTTTTGAATGCTGACACTGGCATTATTATTTTTTCCAAGTGACCTTATTTACATGAAAAGGTGGCACGTGATGTATTTGCTGAATTTAGGGTGTTTTGGGAGTTCTCTTTCAAACTGCAGTCTCTTGGTTTTCAGAGAACCGCAGTTACGCTAGTAACCAAACATTCCACAGCAAACTTAATTAGCATTCATAAGCCATATGTGTGTTCATCAAAGGTCCATAGGCTGTCATGTGTCTAATCTGCATCACTGAACTCGACCTCTCCATCGGGTTTGTGCTTTTGTTGCCTTGTGGAGCCTAAAAGCAAGAAATGATCCGGCTTGATGTGTGTTAAATATAGCCCAAGAAGTCTGGGCTTCAGTTTTGGTGAGTGAAACTGAAATATTTAGTCTGTGTGTCAGTGTCACATCCATACAGTTTCAGGATGCAAATATGGTCACTTCTGTCTCCAAAAAACCCCAAAGTGCTAACACTGAGGCTTCATAATGTGGAGTCTAAACTAAACTAATGGGTGTGGACTTCCCGTCATTTTGGGGCACCAGTCACATTGTGATGATGGTCTTTGCTGTGAAAGCTATCAGTCAAATCTGATAAAAATTACACCCACACTGTCATGGCCTGGGTCTAGGGACCCAGGGCTCATGTATTTTAGTGTATGTTTATGTTTATATTTTCCATGTGGTGTTTTGGTTTTCTCTCCATGTTTTTCCGTGTGAGCTTCCAGAGGTTTTGGTGTGCTGAGGAGACTGCGAACCTGGAAGTGTTTCTGCTCTAGAGACAGCCACACCTGCCACTCGTCGTCCTCTGCCAGCTGCAGCAGATTACGCTCGTCAAGGGAGCGGCATTTAAGACTGTAGCTGAGCTGAGGCCGACACTGCATCCTTGAGTCAGAACTCGTCAGTACAGCTGTGGACTTGGTATAAACCTTTGAGAACGTAGATTCCCTGCTAACCTGTATGTGTCTATGTTACCAGGAATCTGGAGCGGAGTGTGGGAGTTTTTGGAGTCGCCACTGTTTCACCTTTCATGAACATCTGCACTGTGTGGGATTCAGGGAGAATCGCCACGGGACCACAGTGCTGGGATTTTGTATATAGTTGTGTGTTTTCCACCCCCTGTCAATAAATCCACTGTCCTTCACACAGAGTCTCGCATTTGGGCCCTACTTTCACTGCAACTCCACGGTCTTTGCCATCGCAGCCCGTGACACACACACGCATTTCACTTTTCATATTACAGGAGCTGCAAATATTTTTTTCATTAACCTGTCATTTTTTTTCTCTTGCTTTCTTAATAAATGATCATTTAGTTCACAAAATGCCAGAAAAAAAGTGTGAAGTGTTCAACCTTTTGCTTCAATAAGCAAACACGGAAATTTACAACAAAACCAGAGAAAATCTGAGTTGCTAAAAGCTGCATTCTCTGACAGAAGAGACTACAGTTTGCTTTTCAATTAACCGTAGCTCGATATTGATTACAGAAGTGAACGGCCTAAAAGCCATCTATTGAGTCCAAGGCCAGGAATTAAATCACTCAACCTGCAATCAAACAACAAGTGCTCTGCCACCTGAGCCACAGCCACCAATTTATTAATGTCTGTCAGTGCTGGTAATTTAAGGTGATCTGCTCACAGTGAGGACAAAAACAGAATGAAGTGGCCTAAAATTGTTCAGCATGACACAAAAAATATTCAGTTTCAAGTTGGGCTGAGGACACAAAGGCAAAATCAAAAGCTAATAATGCAACGCTAGCTATCCTCTCTCTCATAAAGAAGAGGAAGAGGTTGTGCCACAAACTGCTTTGAGTGTACCTAAAGATTTCAATACTTAATACTCATTTTTTGGGCAGCTCTCTTCTTACTATTTGCTTTTAAATTTTGAACTGTACACATTGTTGTTATCGCCCAGTTACTCTAGTATTCCAATAAAGAAACAAAATGCCAGGTTTAATTTTTTAAAGCAACATCTGATTGAAAACTAAATTGGTTACAAAATGGGTTTCTACTCCACATGCATAGAATAGAATTACCAAAGCCTGTTTAAAAAATAAATAAATTAAACAACACTTCTCATCAGCTGTCTTCCCCACAGACCAGTCGGCTGAGAAAGCGATCAGGATCCTTGAAGCTCGACTGAGAATGCTTTGTCTGCTCTGTTTTATTCTAGGCAATAAAATAAAACAAACAAACAAACAAACAAACAAACAAAAACCCAACAACACAAATTCCCCTTTACCAGAACAACCAACTATAATGTCGAGCCTACAATATCTCTGATTCTGTTTTTCAGACAAGACAGAGAAACTGCCAGTGGTGGTTCAATCTAAAAATGTTTTTCAGGTAATATCTACAGTTATCCACCCAACATCTCTCTCCCTCTGCAAAACTCAGCTCCATGTAGCTGCCAAAATAGTATTACAAAACCCACTGAGGTCGTCCAGAAGTCACATTAGCTCTAAAACATGCAGTAGTTCAAACACAGAAGATCTGTCAAGTTTGGGCGTGAAGCCTCGCTGTCTGCTCCTTGAACTTTGCCTCGATGTCCATGTTGGACTTTAGATTAAGAAAGTCGAGAACAAAACCCCACACGAGCAACTTAAACTGTCAGCCTCTCTCCCGAGTCTTTTACTTGCTGAGCTAACTGATCCTGACAGTAATTCAGCCACACCATGAGTTTATAATGCTGACATCGGGGCACAGGGGGCGATGTTTGTGACAGTGCACACAAGAAAGTTCGTCTGATCAAGTGCAGGTGTGCTTGAAACGTTACAGCTGTCATGATGCAATAAATAGGTACAGTCGGAGTCGTGCATGAGCTGCTGATGTTTTTCAGCAAAAAACATCCCAGACATGTTTGTAATCTACCAAACAAGGTCCACGTTGTGTAGCCATCTATTTACACCCATTTAGTAAAGACATAAAGATTTCTTCATTGCAGTGATCTGACAGATATTTGCTGCTGAACCTCTTTTGTAAATGAAAACAAGGTCAGCATCTGTCAAAACTAATATACAGCAACCAGTTTTGACCTGGGCGTTAACGTGTCTGTTTTAGGCACAGCTGCTGGGATGTTGCTGTTTGAACTACTTGCGTTTTGCTTTTTTTAAAATTTATTTAGAAACAGTATTTAGATCTATTACAGTAAATACAGCTAATCTGTACAGATGTTCTTTATTCCCATAGGAATCATCTAGCGCCCCCTTTAAGCCAGTTTCATCATCAGTTCACCTTCAAAACATCAAGCCACAGCTAGACTTTGTGTTTAACGCTCATGCCCTGAAATAAACAGTGAACATCAGCAGGTTAGCATGCTGGTGTTAGCAGTAAGGCACCACTGTGCTGATCTGCAAAGCACCACATAGCTGCTAGCAGGGCTGCACACTCTAAATATAGTCTTTCTTGATTTGACAGATCTGCATCAGCCTAAAGCTCACCGGCCTCAGCTGCAGCATCTGTTTCACTTCTGCTATCTATTTTGTTCTGCTTGTATCGTGTAAAAGAAACAGAGAAACAACTGCCAGCACGCTCGTAAGCCGCGAGGAAACATCTGCAGATGGTGCAAAGAGGCAACGAGGACTGTTCTTGTAGGAAGGAAGGAACAGGAAAGGAGCAACACTTTATACATTTGTTACTACTTACTGCTTAAAATGTGCAAAGACTTAAATGTGTTAAATGTGATTTTTTCTATGGAGCAGATACCAATTAAAATGCTAAAACTATGACTAATATTAATATTAAACAATGAGCGTATCAAACATAAAGTAGCATTCCTCCGTGCTTGCATATTAATACTGGAGTTCTATTTTCAGAGGGTTTCACCCCTGATTTCGCCATGAAACCAAATTAGGGCTGACACTGTCATAAAGTGTAGCGAGTGATGTCACTTATGTCGGCACATGACAAGTCTTAATTGTGCCCTGAATATAAGTGCTTCGAGCTTTATCACTCTGCTCCCTGCAAAAAAACACACATAGGAACATGCAGCCACCGAAACGGCGAGTGGAGCCGCCTGAAGACGGGGAGATATAAATAAGTGTCTAAAGCAAAAGGGGGTGGGGGCTTTAAAATGTTAAATCAATAAGGCGGTGTGATTCTGCTTACCTCGCTGTTTAGGAAGCAGTAAAATACTGACACAAAGAAACCCTGTGTGAGAGGAAGGGAGAGATAAAGAAAGGACAAAACATGAACAAAGAGGAAGCCATCCAAAACATCAGCGCTGTGATCCTGGATTAATCACATATACACAGCAGCTTATCACACACATTCATTTAATCATTTCCCAGTCCCATCATTACAATTACTCTTTATCTCCCCCCCCAAAAAAAGAAATCCACCCACACAAATGTCATTATACTCTGATTGTCTCTGAAAGGCTCCACTGTTTAAACAAATTGTACCTGGAAGGATTCCAAGAAGGAGTTGAAGTAGATGAAGACGATTTGAGAGATCTCATCTTCCCCTGGGTTGACAAAAAACAGCATATAGGTGATTCCCAGGAGGGGGAGAAGGACGAGCGTGGCCTTCACGGCTTTCCTGCAGGCGAAGAAACCACAGATCAGACAACCATGACGGACAGGCTCAGCTCACTGTGTGTTAAAGGCTCTTTTTGGATCCTTTTACCTGACTGAGGATTAAGTGTAAATCGTGACTAAGATCCAGGGTCTCTATGCTTCAGGTACAGCAGAGCACATTCAGTTCGTGGCTTTTTCACAATAGCATGGCTCATTTACACACAAGGTGTCCTTTACTGTCCAGTGGAATTACTGAGAAGAATAAGTCACTCTCAACTAGACATTCAGCGTGCAGGGTTTTATTGTGAAGGGGCATGTTTTAACCCAAACCATTCACTCAAACCTAGCCTTACCCAGTTTTTGCTGTCTAAACCTGACTAAATACTATTTAGTACATTAAACCAACCAGATTTTTAGTGGCTAAATATTTAGGCTTTTGCACCAAACCTAACCAAGTCAGTTTTAGTGGCAAAACCAAACCAAATCCTTCTTAGTGCCCAAACCAAGCCAAACATAATCACATTATTTTTAGTTGTTTTTCACAGCGAAAGTGAAAACAAGTGAAAAAAAAAAAAATCAAATAAATTATCAAATAAAAGAAAGCAAAGGAAAGAGACACAGATGATCCAAAAGGACATGAAAGAAGATTTCCTGAATGGAAAACCTGCAAATTAAGTCTTCAAACTTCCAACTTCCTAATGTGTCTCTAAAACTGGCTAATGTAGTTGGCAGACTTGCCAAGGAACACATTTTCTATAACAGGTAGAAGCAAAAGCAAGTGGTATAAAAAAAAAAACCACACTACAATGAGGAAGTGTTTTCACAGCAGGTAACGTTCAGTTCACCTGTACTGGATTGTCTCTGATGTCGTAGAGGCTCGCAGTTTGGTCATCAGGATTCGTACGATGTTGAAGAGGAAAATGAAATTGATCTGTGGAGAAATCAAACAAAGTAAGCATGGTACTGATTATGTAGGAAATTTTATCTGAATTTTATCTCTTTTATTCTGACTGGGTAATATGGTGTCTGGTGGGTAAATACTGGAACAAGTGTCTGTATATTTTGTGATAGTTTCATCCTTAATGTTTTTCTTTTTTTTTAATGATATGGACTAATCTCATCTGAAATAAATAAAGGTCCTGTAAATCAATGTGAACCTCTTTATGAAGGCTTTACAGTGCGTGTCAGTGTCAGAGAAAGGTTATTTTGTTTCCATCTACTCCTCATTGATGTGCTCTTCATATTGCTTAACCCCTTTCACCTTTCGTTTTCCTTTAAATGGCTTTTAAAATGATTTTAAACCTCATTTTCTGACATTATTGACTGCTGCTCACTGAGGTTCAAGGTTTCTTCATTAGCACCCAGGGCATACTTGTTGTGCAGTAGATAGTCAGAACTACAGAAGTGTTGCATTAATATAGATTAAAAAAACCACAAAGGTAATAAAGTTAAAAAAACAAAAAACAAAACCACATTAAAACCTTACATTTAAAAATTAGTCAGGTAAGGTGAACCAAAGGAATGTGAGCTGTTCTTTGCAAACACAGGACTCACCTATAAGATTATAAGCCATTTTTGTGGTGAATTTTTGTTTTGCAGAGAATATGTCCCACATGCAAATCACGTTTCCTTCAAAACATACAGTATGTGTTGTTGCAATTCACTTGTGCTTTGGCATGCTGCTCAAACTGCCAACTCTGGGGCTGACAAATGGCCATTTGAGGCTGGCTCCAAGAGCAAATCGGTCCCCATAGACTTGTGTATTAAAATGCCCAACTTTACTGCAGAAATAAACATGTTTACAGCCTGGCTTTGCCTGCTAGGCTTCACCTCAGTTAATTGGGGTCACTCAACTGGACCACTTGACTGTATTTCTGTCAAGATCAGTAGAGTCAAAATATGATTGCTATTCCATCTACGGTAATTTATATCCGGCTGTGCTGCAAGGATCACGTTCCACAAACATGTGTGGAAGGCCTAAGGCAGGGACAGCGGTGGTACAGAGCAGGCAACAATGACATCGATGAGACTGAGGTAGTCAGGCATGGTGTGAAGAGGAGGGACCTGATAGAACGTGGGTTGCAAAGCTTCTTGCAGAAGCAGCAACAGCCATATGCATGGTAAAGAAGCTTAAATATCTAGATTGATATGGGGTTTACCAAAAGGATGTGGAGAAGGGTATTAGATGTGCTAGCTGCTTAATGAGGCCCATTCCCAGTTTGTAGTACCATAATCAGTTATCTGTCCAATAATATGGCAGTTATGATCACAAGTCTGTACCTGTGTCATTACCTGTGCAGTTTATGAATACAGCTTAATAACCAAGCTCTGCTAATGCTAACATCTCATCCAAGCAAGGTCTGAAGCTGAAGCTTTAAAATGTGCAGACACCAGCGTGACACGACATGCTGTTTGTGGACTTTAGGCAGGTTTTCAATTCCTGATTAACTCATTCACTGCCATTGACGTCTATAGCCGTCAATTGCAGTGAATGAGTCAATGGGTTTAACTCATTCACTGCCAATGGCTGGCAGTGAATGAGTTAAATATTGCAGTTTGTTACATTTCACATTTAAAAGTTATACACAAACATTTAGTGCCATTGAAAGAATGGTAGCTGGGCAGGTCAGTGCATTAACACAGATTAATATGTCCAGTTGCAAATGTACTTGCATATACTTGTTGAGGTCATGTACTTTGGTACATTTTTTGATGCACCTTCACTAGTACTTTCTTTTCAGCTACTGAATATCAAGCACCGATGATGACAAAGTGCTTCTAGAAGAAAAACAAATATTTTGAAGTCCCCATCTAAGTGAATGGGGTAAAGGGGCATATGTTTAGCTTTAAAGATCACTGGGCTGTTGTAAGGATGTGGATTGTTGGACCCAAATGCAGAATGCAGGTGACAAAAAAATGAAATAAAAGATGAGTTTTAAAAGCTGAGGAGAAGTTCATGACAATAATGTCCAAAATGGAGTTTGTTATATAACCACGAGTGGCATCGAATAACCCAAGACTGCACACAAAGCTGCACAAACTAACCCTTGAACAATATAACAGTCAGCACTAAGCACTGAAAACTCACATAATAAAACAGGAACTAAAGTGTAAAGTTACTACAATGATAATGAAAACAGAACATGAATCAAACCTCACCCTCACAATAATCAGAAACTTAGAGGGCTTTAAAAGCAATAAAACTAAATCCTGTACAAACCCGAACAGAGAAATATTAAAGGATCCAATGCTTAACTCAAGAAAACTGTAGGATTATGACATGAAAGTAAAGAATCACCAATAAGAGCCAATAAAAAGCGTTTCAGAAGTTTGGCGTCTTTGCACCAAAACAAGGTTTAAAAAGGTTTTTCCCTCCTGAAAAACATACTATGCACAGGCACAGGTCAACGGCCGCCTTTGGCAGATCAGACTTCGCCCAGATTCCCAGATCTCCTTCTTATTTAATATCTCCTTATCATCCATCCATCCAATTCAATTCAATTTCAATTCAATTTTATTTATATAGCGCCAAATCACAACAAAAGTCGCCTCAAGGCGCTTCATAGATACAGAGAAAAACCCAACAATCATATGACCCCCTATGAGCAAGCTCTTTGGCGACAGTGGGAAGGAAAAACTTCCTTTTAACAGGAAGAAACCTCCGGCAGAACCAGGCTCAGGGAGGGGCGGGGCCATCTGCTGCGACCGGTTGGGGTCATCCATCCATCCATCCTCTTCTGCTTATCCACTTCAAGATCATGTGGGAAGCTGGAGTCTTGTTGGGTGATGTAGACCTTTATCATTAACACATGATACGGCTACATAATGTACCCACTAACTACATACTAATTAAACTCCATCCATCACAGCTGTGAAATGCTACACGTTAAAACACACTGACAGTTTATTTTTATTTTTATTATAGATTTTAATCACTTTTAGCTGATGATAGTTTTAGTGTTTCAATACGGGGCTTCTGCTGCTTTTACACACAAGTAAAATGATTTCTTCTTCCACCCTTTATGGCAGCAGGATGGAGATGACTCAAAATAAACAGAGTGTGCGTGTTGATGGTGTTGAAGTACACGTCAGTCAACGTTAACAGCTTCTGTACAACAAGGAGCTCTATGTCGATAAGGCACTAAGCTGTTTAAGGCTTTAGTTAAACAGGAGGCTTTACTGGCACAGAGAGAAATCTAACATAATGCCTACATTCTCCTTTAATCTTGCTTAAAAAATGTTCTTTGTGTATCTAAAGTGCTTCTTGAGATTATTTTTCCACTGTGTGACGAATGACAAAATCAATAGCTTGTGAAATAAGTGTGAAATATGTCACATGGGAGTAAAAATAGACATAGGAATACTTTCCAGGGCCGGTTTGACCCGACCTTGGCTCGAACAGATGTATGGCAGCCTCTCAGGGACCCTGCACTCTATTGGTCTAACTAAGCTCATGCAATTTTTAATAACATCCCAGATTCCTTCATTAAGGCAGGACATTACTTTATTGCTGATATTAAGAGCCGCTGGTGATGATGCCTGGAGAGTCCACCGACGCAACACCCTCAGAGAGCAGACCACGAATTTCCTGGTGACCACATGTTCACCCCGTCGGATTAAGTGCTGGGCACAGAGATAAAAGCCCGCAAGAACATGCCATTGTAAGGAAGACTGGAGAAATTTCAGGGAAAGTAGCAGAGAGATATTAGAGCAGACAGATATGTGCTCCAGGGGCGAGTAAAGCAGGAGCGAACACAGTAAAGAGCCTCTTGAAGAGATGATTTTTCCTTTTTTTTTTCAAAGAAGAGAGGATAAGGGTGTGCTGTTTTGGATGTTGGGTGGGGAGGTCACTCGACCAGTCGAGAGCCAGCAGGGACAAAAAAGTCAAAACTGAGCAAAGACGTGATCAAACAGTGACAGTGTGTGAAGACGTGGACTGTAGAGGGGGAGGAAATAATCTGATCCTTCAGTTAAACAAGACCTATTCTGCTTCTCCTAATATTATCTCATATATATCCTGTTCAAGTGGACTTTCAAATCCAACAGGGCCAAAATGTTAAGTTTCAAATACGGAGGTTTGAGAATGGACAACTCATCTCTGTGAGCTCATAGCTCAGGTTTCAGAATACTCGAAACCAAAAATGGGCAAAAAAACGACCCAAACCATCTCAGTCCGGCTTGCAGCATCCTACAAGGAATGCTAAACAACCCCACTGCCCAAAAACAACCCAGTAAAGGCAACATGATGCTTAAAGCCTGTACTTCTATTTAACTTGACTCTCGCTCATATGTGTTACGTTTTATCTTTAAACGCTACACTCTCAAGAGTTATAGATGGTGCAAAATGATTTAACCTTTAAAACATCTGCATTTGTACATAAGATCTGCTAACTTTTACTTATATATATTTAAGTGAACTGTTGTTTTTTAATTAGTAAATGTTCAGTCTACTAAATGCTTATTGTAAAGCTCTATTATGTCTTCCAAAGACAGTGTTGGGAAGGTTACTTTTAAAATGTATTCCACTACAGATTACAGATTACATGCCCCATGTATTCCGTTATGTTACTCAATGAGAGTAACATATTCTGAATACTTTGGATTACTTAATATATTACCATGCTTTTTTACAACTACATGAATGTACTATTGCTGTGTGATTTATTACCATTACTGAAGGACACTCGCCATACCAATATCAACATTTAAATCTTAATATAAATGAGTAACAGTAGGTGGACATTGGGTAAGGCTGCACTTTTTGCAGCGATCTCGTGTAGAAAACTATTCCGCGCGTATATAAATATAGCTTACTTACAACTGGGCTTGTCAGACACTCTTTTTGGCTGCAGTGGTTATTATTATATTTACATGCTTCATACATGCTATGCCATTATGCCGCAGTAGAGGTGACATGGGCCGCGAGATTGAGACACAGACATTAGAGCCTCTTAATGCGTGTTTTGTTTGGGTTTCCACTGGAGTGAAATGATCAGAAATAGAGAGGGGACAGCCTAACATATGAAACAGGAAAAGACCGCCGTGTAATCCATTAATTTCAACAAAGTAACTGTATTCTGAATACTACCTTTTTAAATGGTAACTGTTTACAATTCTTCATATTTTGCATTTTAAATACGTAACGCCGGCACATGTATTCTGTTACTACCCAACACTGACCAAGGCTCATGTTTGCCTGCCCCAACAAATTGTTGTTAAAACGTTTTGCTTCAGAGGGGCAACCAATCAGAAGAAAGCTGGCTTGGTTCAGGACTGGAATGAGTGCAGAGTTTGTTTGAACATTCGGGGCACACATTAAGTGCGAAGGGTACACTGATCCTCTCTTTTACCTGCCTGTCGACCTGGGACCTCCCCTGTTATTCATGTCCAGATAATCCCAAGTAAGACAATTTCATTCCATCACTCTCTTTGGCTCTCGGAGGAGGCGGACACACTTTTTCTCCTCTCCCTTATCTTCCCTGCTTATGTCCTTGTCTAGTCTCGTGGTTTTTTTGTATTTTCCCTGGAACACTCTCACACAGTCTGTTCTCTAAAACCTAAAAGAGGAATTATGGATTGGATCAACTGGTCCCTAAATGCAATTGACACCCCTTTCTCAACGAGAAGTTTGGGCTTGGGTGAGCCTGAGTGCTGAAGATATCTACCTATTCGGAACCATGGTAACAGGGTTCTGGCTGATCGGAGCTGGCTTGGCCCTGACTTATCGAAGAATTAAGAAAGCGGAACCGGCTGTTCAAACCCCCACAAGGCTGCCCGCTGGGATTGGAACGATGGGAGAGGCGTGAGTTTCTCAAAATGGGCTCATTGAGTCAGCACGGATAAGATCTTGGAGAAGCTACGGCTGCTGTGAATACTCAGAATAAGATCTCTGACTGCAGACTGGATACATCTTGGAAGGGCTCGCTCGGAATAACATCTCGGGGCGCAAATTGGACTGCCGTGAGTTCTCAGAAATTGGCTCCTTGAGCACAAGAAATGACAACGTCACAGAACGCAAGTATGGCGAAGCTCGCGGCTCTCCAACGGGAGATTGAGAGACCAGTGTTGGACTGTAGAACTGCTTTGAAATTCAGATGAGCTGTTCGCACTAAAGTAAAAAATACCATCCCTTATGTGGATACCCCTTTGGTGCCAGCTGCAAGGCTGGAGCTGAACAAAACACCCTGATAACGACTGTGTTTAGTCTGTTCCTTCCCATTCCTACCCCGGATCCAACGCCACCTCCAACGCTTACCTCCCCTCTGATGTGGACATCGGGTCAGTTGGAGGCGCAGTCGAAAGATTGCAGCGGTCCCAGATCAGATGTACACACTGGAACTCTTTCCCATGTTGCTTGTCTGTGCTTATTGTGCTATGGTGTGTTGATATCTGTGCATTATTATCCTTCTGTGTTACACATTTCGATGTTTTTTTTTCCTCGCTACCTAGCCTGACCTGTCTCCTCAATGTGATGTTTGTATTGTATGTACGGTCGGCAAGGTCTGTCATCTCGGTTGTGGGCAAAAGACCTGCAACTGACAAATAAAGGCTATCTCATCATCTCTCATCTCATCATCATCAGAGTACTAGATACTTCAGAGATTAACTTGGCCAGTCAAAACTCCCTCTCTCATCTTCTACAGAAGTACCGATAACCAGTTTGAGCTGGATCTGTCTTTTGAATCCGATCTCTATTCTAATATTTTGTATATTCAAATGATATCAATACATGTAGATGAAAAACAATGCATTTATATTAGGACATATCTGTAAAGGTGATTGTGGTAGAGTAAAAGTGCAACATGTTCCTCTGTGTAAAATTACAAAATAGAAAAAGCGTACTCCTCTAATTCTTACATTTAAGCACAGCACTGGATCGATTCTACTTATCTACATTGCAACAGGGGACTGAGGACAGTATTTTGGATGCTCAGACAGGAGAGGGTTAGTCCAGATGAGAGCTGAGCAAAGCTCACACGAGTCCCCAGCTATTCTGTAAAATCTCGAGGGCCTTTCACATGAGCCCCGCTGAAGGGCTCAGAATCACAAGGGACGGCTGGCAGGGCGAGGGTGAGTCACAAAAACACATATCCGAATGCTGAAGGAGAAGTCTTTCTTGGAGCTGACATACAGTTTAGAATGAAGATTAATCTCAGCTGTGATTTGACGGCAAACTGGATGCAGATGAGAGATATTTTCAGTTCAAGTGACAAGACAGATTTGCAAAAGCTGATTTGTGATGAAAGGCACCCACCCCAGGGGGTGGAAATAGCCTAGTGTAAGAGATAATTCCTTCAAGACTGAACATATATTTGGACTTTATTCATGTTTTTATGCCTGAAGTCCAAAATGAGTCCCAGAGGTTGTCAAGTTAAACGTTAATCTTGATAGAGCTAACGTCGGGCCGGCTCATTTATCATTGAAATATGTGTTCAACTTTCCAACTTTCCAACGCCTGTCAGGCATTTCCAAGACATAATGAGGACTAATTGTACCTGCAAATTATGTCGAGCAGGTTCCGAAGCACATGCTACTACTGAAGGGCAAAAAAAGAGACTCTTACCACTAAAACCAGAATCATGGGACCTTGATAGATGTAGTCGGTGTACACGCCAGCTCGCTTCCCAAACCAGCACCTGAAATGTCAGCAAAAGCAATCAGTCATGGTTTGTTCTAACGAGCAGGTCCATTTATATTGTCACTCATCTCCTCCCCTTCGGTATGTGTTGGCATTCATTTCCCAATGTGTGCTCAAGGGGTTTAAACATGTGTTTTCCAGTCAGTGATTCACCCAAAATATGAGTTATAGCCAGATTATTTTAGCCAGAGGTGGGAAATACTCTCAGGACTTTAACCCTTTAAAACAAGTAACATTTAAGGGCTTCTGCCTTAATATAAATGAAAACATCTGCCAGCCTCGTGAGAACAGAAGAAAGGATCTTATGTAATTTTCTTGAAATGAATCAAGAGGGAATAAGGCAGCTGGTGGCAGCTGGCCCCTGCGGTTTTCATCAAATCGTACTCAAACAGGATTAAACCGAGCATTTGTTGGGGACTATTTTTATCTGTGTAATAATACAAACAGCACTCTTCCACTACCTGTGCCACACCCTTGTTTGTACAGTCTCTACTCTTAATATACTGATATTCGTGCGTAAACAGGGGCTCCAGTAAGTCTGTGTTCATTGATGAATTACGAAAAATGCTCCTTGAGGACAAACTGACCCCTTAAAAATGAAAGAACCACAGAGTGACTCTGTTTCGATAATTAACCCTCTGATGTCTGAGTCCTCACTGATAATGAGTTTTAAATAAAAGTTCTCCAAATTTGTGGCATTCAAGAAAGGAAAAGCACAATAGCACACACAAATAAAAAACTGTATCCCCCACCCCTACCACGAAAAATCCCATGTCTCTATCTGAGGGATTGTGTTTCATCATCGGCAAAGATTTAGGCCTAAGAGTTAAATCAATGGTAATCTTTTTCTGGAGGATTTCAATCAGTTTGTAGAGGAATGGATTAACTTAGCGTCTTGCTGTATTTCTTTTGAATTTTGTGTGTTTGCTCTCCATCATCTCTGCAGCCTGGTTGCATTTGTTCCCTCTCTCCTCATACCGTCGACATGGTTTTGTATCTGTGTATATCACTGGCCTTCATTTGATTTGTTGTTTTCTTTTCACGGAGCACTTTCATTTGTTCACGTGTCATATTTTGCTTCCGTGTTGTCGGGGTTTGTTTAGCTGATTGCTGCCTCGTGTATCTGGGAGGTTTGCGTTCCCTCCTTCAGCTGTCAGGTCTTTGCAGCCTGGGTTCTTTTTGTTGTCATTTTGTTTGGTTGTTGCTTTCCTTGAGCTTTGCTTATTTGGATTGTGTGTTTTGCTGCTCAGCTGAGCCCTGTACTGTATGATGCAGGTTGATATACTGAGGATATCTTCAAACTGTGCATGTTAGTCTCAACCTAAAAACGGCAAAGCAGTGTAAGCGCTCACACGATGGCGTTTAACAACTATAAGACCACAAGTCACAAACTAAAAGAAGGAAAGAAAAGCTTGCAAAATGACTTTTAAAGGCTTAGAGTTAGACTTGAATTACAATGGTGACTTCCATTAAATTATGTGTTGTTTAGATCTTTTCATGGAGTATAATAGATAGTATAACTTTAGCCTTCTTCTGTAATTCTTGAGGTAAAAGGGTTGGTTCTTATATTGTATAGTACTTTTGAGTATTCAAAGTGCTTTATGCAACATGTCTCATTCACGCAAGCACTTCCTTTCTACAGCTAAGTGCTGTTTATCTAATACTCACACCTTGATGAATGCATCAAGGCCAGTTCTGGGTTCTCTGCAAGGAAACTTGCAGACTAGATTCTATTGTCTTCTATATATGCTTGTCAGAGAAATCCAAAAGGTTTAAATTCTCTCCATGCAAAATGCTTTGTTGTATCTTCTCTGAGTAGTGAGTAGTTATGCAGCATGATGCTGTAACCCAGTAAGAAGTGAACAAGCTCTGTATCCCTGAAAACTTCTGGTTAAGGTTAGAGTGAACTGTATCGTTAGCCTTTAGTTCTCTGTTTCAGTGTTTTACATTAGTTTTCTGTTTAAGGCAAGCTTGTAGAGTTTTTTGTAACCTTTCTAGTCTTGGATCTTTCTGTGTCAAGTTTATGTGTGCTTCTGTGTGAAAACACTTCCTGCTTTATCTCGGTAGTCTCTTGACCTCTGTCTTTTCGTTACCATTGATTAGCTTCACCTGTTTCTTGGTCCCCAGCTGTTTCCACTCCTCATCAGCACACAGCGCGTTCGTCTGTGTGTATATGTACCTCGTGTTTCACTTAGACCTAGTTGTAATGTGCTGTGCTGCCTGGATGTTATTACTTTGTATCTTGGACTTTGTTTTGGGTCTGTTTTGGATTCACGTTGGAGTTTTTATCATCCAAATAAACAGCTTGTCTTCTGTTTCATCAAGAGTGCCTCTGAAGTCTGCGTTCATTCTTCACAGTCAGTTTCAAGACATCAGCTAGACCGGAGACGTCAACAACCTTCAGCCTGACTGCATCATTTACTGGGAAGTGTTAAGTAACACTAATATGGTGCCAAGCAAGCTAACGAGGTCCTTGGAACCCAAATATCACTTCTGAGGGAAACACTGCTTTCTGTAAAACATAGAAATGGTGTGAATATTTGACTGTTCAATCACACCCACGGTCTTGCACTGGTCAGTGGGATAAAACTTTATTCGGTTTAAATGAGCTGTGTAAATGAGCTGTCTGTGCAGTCTTAATGTTTCGATAGACAACTCGCTGTCAGGAAAATCTCATTAATGCAGTTGCGTATACTTTTTACTTATCTTTGTGTACGTTTCCCTCTGCAGACACTTTCTCTGCTGCTGATGGGAGCTGGAACCAAATTTCTTGAATGTGTCATCAGACTTGGCCATTAAATTGATTCCGATGCATTCACTGCTCGAGCGATTTTTATATTTCTGGCAGCAGGATGGTTTGTGTGGGGGGACGGAATCAAAATAAACTACAGCGTATGCTCGTGGTAATGAAGGAATATGTCACTCACAGTTTTTAACAGTTTCTGGACCACAGCAGAGCTCAGAAGCACAGGGGAGTCAGATTTAGGACTTTGGAGAATCTGGTTTTGGCCTTTTAATTGCATTTGGTGACAATTAGAGAAATCTAGCGTATCAACCGACTTTTCCAGTTATTCAGCGCCCGTTTCTAAATTGCCGAATCAATTTTCACCTCACTAATAGGTGTGAAAAGAGAGCAAGCATTCCCAATGAAATGCTGGCAGGGCTAGAGTGTAATTAAGAATATTGTACAATGCAAATGTGATTACGGCTGATTATTAATAGACATTCATCTCCCTAATGTAACGCTTTGCCCTTGTCCTTTTATTACCCGGATAGAATAAAAAGTTCCTTGTTGAATATCTTGAAAAGAGGCTTACTTCTCATTGTCGTAGTAGAGCTTCCCGATGGCCCACGCCACGATTATCGGGAATGGTATACCTGTAAGGCAAAAAAACACAAAATGACAGGTGGTTCTTTCATCTTTCTCTGCTATTCAAATCACAAAATATCACTCCAGGGATTTCATGCTGGAATATGAAATCCTTTTCTTTTTTTTTTTAAAGCACAGCACCAGTGACTGCCAAGCTCTGTCAGGAGCAATTGTTGTCTGTGTGCCGTGATCCACAGATGCAAGCCAAGACTTGTCACCATCTGAATGTTTCTTTGTGAATGAATAAAAAGCTGGACTCTGGCTGACGATAATGCGGCGTGATCTCGTGATTTACCGACTTATAAAAGCTTAATAAAGCAGAAAAAACAGCCATCACTCACTTTTAAATGATACTAACAGGAGCGTCAAGACCCTACGAGCCAACGAGTCACACATTTAAGTCAAATCTCTGGAATATTTCCACGCTGCGGGAAATTTACTGTCATCAGCAGGAAATTCTCCCCTCACAGCTCCAGATTACTTGATAAATTACATTTTTCTTGCAGTGTTCTCCTCTTGTCCACCTCCTGACTTGTGGAAAGCAATGATGTCCTCCCGAAGCCAGTGATCCAACATATAGCGAAGCACAGAAAATCTGACCTTATTTATTTTGATGAAATGTGCTGCGGTCTGTCCTTCACACCGAGCCTTCACATCATCCCCGGAGGGAAATGTAATCCAGCTAGACAATACACCTAATCTCAACAACTCAAAGTTTAGTTTGACAATGTGAAACAGGCTGACAGTGAACTGCACACCAAGGCATTTTCCAGCTGCCGCACAAAATCCTGAGATCTCCATCAAGTCAACTGCCTCCTGCTGTTTGATAAAATAGCATCTGATGTTCAGCTACGTCTTTTGAGATGAAACTCACAGCTCTGAAGTTCATAGTTGGACTCTGAGATATCTCTTTGATAAGGTTTTAGTCACACGGGCCTACAGGCTTTTTTTCTAGTGGCCGGCAGGTTGGCGGAGTTTCGATATATTTGTAGGCCTGTGTGACTGGGCCAACACACTCCCATTAGTCAAAGTGAATCTAACCCTAAAGCATTTAGTGTCCTTAGCTTGACATTTTGGGAATTCTTTCTGAGAGATTAGTAGGAAAATTAAACCTACTTTCTTGACTTTAAGTTTTAAATTAGGACCAGAAGAGGTTAGTTTAATGCTGGAAAAACTACTTTACTGTTGCCTCACAGCAACAAGGTCCTGGGTTTGACTTTGTGTGCAGGGTACTCCACCATCCTCGAACAGTACAGACATGCAGTTATTGTGGATAGGTTAATTGGTGATTCTAACTGAATGGTTGTGTCTTTCTGTGCGTTAGCTCTGACAGTGGAAGAATAAGCTAGATGAACCTTTAGAGGTTATACAGGCTCTCAAACCAAGCTAGCCACCATCTTTTATCTGTATTGTCATGATGTCGGTGTAGCCCAGCTAGAAAAAAAGAGCAGTAGAAAGTAATTTTTGGGTGTATGATGTAAACGATTTAGTCATTTCTTTTTTTGGGTTAAAGGAAGAAGTGAACAAATCAGATGATTTGTTGCCTTTTCATTCCTGTTCATACAGTGCCATGTGCTCGGCATACTAATGTTACCGAAGCCGAATCGCTAGGAGTTGCAACGGAGTCTGCTGCAGCTTTTTTGGTTGTTCCGAATTTCACCCTGTTCAACGTCAGGTTTCTTGTTATCTGGTCAAAGGATGACTGGACAGACGAACGCAGTCTGAAGCAAACCTCCATCGAGGAGCAGTGATTCCACAGTTCCAGTTAAGTGGAACCCAAAAGTGGGTAGGATTTGCTGAGGTTTTATTGAAGGCAGAGCTTCGTTCCCATTGAAGCTTCCTTCACCGGCGTGTGGTAGGACAACAGTTAAACAAACTGAACAGCCCCAAACATCCATCAGTTATCCAACATTATTCATTCATACATTTGACTCAGAGAAAGCTGTATGCGCACACTTTTATTTAGTTTGTTATTTTTAGGGGGGAACTATTTTGTATTTTATTGTTTCAAGTACATTTATTTGCAGCTGCTGTGTCAAATATAACAAGCTGTGCACTGTTTACCTTGGTGTGGTCCTTCCTTATTGATGCTTATACCTTGGGCTCCTGTCAGTCCTAGATTATCTGATACTGGCCTAGTGGGGATTTGGTCATTCTTGTTAATAAACCATAAGTAGGGTTACATCAGGTTTCTTTTGCTGTTTTATTTTGAACTGCTACAATTTTGTTAGTTACACTTGTATTAAGCCTTTCTATCACTCTATTAAGAAGTGTTTGATGTTCCACTTAATGAGATTTATCTAAACTGCTGTTATTAAACCAGTTGGTTTGCTTTGTAAAAAATTTCGCTCCATCTTTCTCAAAGTATGCATGAGTGTGGCTTCAATCCAGTACTGATGTACTGCTAATAAAATGCCACTTGATGGTGTGTGAATGTATTAGTTCTTTCAGAGTTTCATCATATTTGCATCCTTGCGTGCGTCAGCTGGGGTCAGATATTTGTTTGTTTTTCCCTTGCTTTGTCTGTCTATACATATTTTAATATGCCTGAACTAGTAAAAAAAGCTGTTTTCATATATTTTTGTGTGCGTCAGATGACTGGAGTACGACACTGAGCCTGCAATGCAGCCCTTTAAAACTGGATTTTACACCACCATCACCTTTTAAGCCATTTACAAGCTGCTGCACCGTCCTGATTTATTGTAACTTGTTTTTAGTCAATGATGATTAGGCTTAGTTTGGTAAGTAGATAAGATTTGTTAAAAAGCTCTTAGATTTGTCATTAAGTGGTTATTTAAGCAAAGAAAAAAAGACTCTTAGTGGTCCAAAAATCTACTGAACTGATCTGGTAACTATGAGCCAATTTAATCAGAGAGAATTTTGGTAAATGTTTCCCATTTTCCCAAAATGTCCTTGTTAAATATTAACTGATAACTGTAGAAGTGTTTTGCAGATAATTCAAGATAAAAGCAGTAAGGCTGCTTACACCAGCCGATGCAGATGAACATCCACTTGCGGAGCTTGTCGGTGGAGTAGGTGAGGACGATGGCGGTGTGGAGGTAGCAGCCCTCTCCAAACATCCAAAAGAAGTTGGTGGAGTGGAAATAGTTGAAGGAGGCGGTTACAAGGCGACACCATATCTGCAAAATGAAAACAATTATCTGCATTTAAGCAGACTTAAATGTGTAGTTACTGAATTAAATTCAGCCAAGATAAACTGATAATACTTCTAAAAACTGCCATATCTACAAGCTGTTATCCATGGCTTTGTACTTGCTCTTGTTCTAGTCTTACTTTCACCTGACAAATTAAAGGCAAAAATGTAAATATTTCTACATTCTGAGAACAATTTAAACTAATCAAGCTTAAACTTATTATGGAAGACATACTTTTATACCTTAATGAATTAATTTGTTTCTTTTTTGTTATGTCCAACAAATAATTTAATTCAGTAAACAAAAATATTTCAATCTAACTGTAACATATAGACTTTATATCCATTATTTACATGGTCCAGCCTGGTTCTGCCAGAGGCTTCTTCCTGTTAAAAGGGAGTTTTTCCTTCCTGGTGTCACCAAGTGCTTGTTCACAGGGTCGTTTGATTGTTGTTGGTGGGGTTTTCTCTCTAATATCGTAGGACCTTTACCCGACAATATAACAGGTGACTGTTGTAGTGCTTGTTGTTGGTGATGTATCAGTGAGATTGGACTCAACTGAATTGAATAAAAAGAGTAAAAACATCATTTTCCTACACAGGCTGACACACAGAGGTCTACCGGCATTAGTTTCACACCTGGATTAATACATATGTTCTTCTTCCATCAGCAGGACTGTTTATGGGATTAAGTCAAACTAAGCTAGAGAGTTCTGGCGCTGAAGGAACATTTCACCCAATAAATATATTTGGCTCATCTCATTTTGTTTTTAAGGCATTAAAAATACTGTTAAAAATCTCCTTTACTTTAAAACCAAAGTTTAGGGTTTTTTTGTATTAAACCTCACATAAATGGGCTCATACCACGTTGCTCTCGTGCACCTCGGGGCTCATGGTCATTTGGACGATGAACCAGGTGGCGTTCCTCAGGATGAAGGCGGTTATGAGGTTCCAGTGGATGATGTTTCTCAGGCAGCGGATGCTCCTGTGAGAACAGAAGTAGGGAAAACTCAACTGCTGATGCTGCTTTTCCAACATTTCTCTTGTTGTTAGGTCACGAGCTTAATTTAATTCTGAGAAGAAAGATAAAAAAATATATATGTAGTTTAAAAGCAAACATGTGAAAGCTGGCAGGAAATATCTGATTTAATTATCTCCTCCTGCTGAGTTTGAGTCTATTTTTGACAGTTACAGTGTGACTCCAACATTACAAATTATAATATCGGAAACACAGAAAATGAAGCTGATAGATAAGAATAACGAGTTGATGTAGCCTCAAAAGGAACATTTCCCATCAATCCTCACTTATATAATAAGAAGTAAGACTTAATTCCCGCTCTACTCTTTTGTTTGTGTAATGCCCTGAAAGCCTGATGTTTTTTTTCTTTTTTTAAATGCGGTAAATAAATTCACTCGGGGATACAATTAAAATCTGCCCAAGTGCCTCAGAGCGGGCGCTTGAAAATAGAAACATACGACTGCACGGACTGAGCAAACCATCCTCGCTCGCTGCAGTGACGGCCACGTTCGCTGTCACCAGCTGACGGCATTATCAGCCGGCGAAGGCCGCTTCCTCTTCTGCCAAGCATGAGTGACGTGATTTATTTTTCAGCATGCATTAATTCTTAATAGGTGTCACTTTCACTGGCTTTGTGCTGACTGAGCAGATGCATGAGCAGCATTTTCCAGCAGCATTGTATTTACTTATTTATTATATTGCACGTTGTACAAATTGTATCATGTTTTTTATTTCTCTCTGAAGACGCTCTACCCCATTAGTAACATAGCAGGCTTCAAAAAGCTCGAACACCGTTTGGATTAATTACAATGTCATTTTAAATAAGGTTTTAAAAGCAGCCTTGAGATGATAAAAATCAAATAACTTTGTGTTTTTTAAATCCCGTTGTTCCACAAATGAGAAGATAATTTCCCCACATCATGTTATAATGTTGCCACCACGCCAGGAGCACAGCAAGCACCTCACTGCCCTCGGCATGCTGTCTGTGGGGGCAGTGTGGCCTGATGGGACCTAATTAAGAGAATGGCTACATGCTCCTGCAAACAAGTCTTTGTTAAAGGCACAGTAAATTTGTTTTTCTTTTCTTCTAATCTCACAAATTTTTAAAATGTTATTATTTTATATTACAATCTTACTTGATCTGGGTTTTTATTCAGGTGATACTGAACATACAGGTCCAGAATCATACGACAACCGCAGACTCAAATTTGTAGCTTTGCATCTGTACGCCACCACAATAGATTTTAAATCAAACAACCAAGATGTGATTCAAGTTCTGTTTAGAAATTACTGCCATTTTTATACACAGTCCCATATTTTAGACAGTAATGGATCAGTCGGCTGATGAGCAGCTACATGTCTGAGTCTTGTTCCCGTTGTTATTTTGTAAGAAATTAAGCAGATGAATGAGCTCGAGTTGATTCCAAGTCTTGAACCAAGTAACTCTTAGTATGAAGGACAAAAAGGTTTCCATCATTAGCCTGAGATCACAAAATAAACCTATTAGAGACAGAGCAGAAACCTTAGGACCTGCCAAATCAACAAACCTGGTGCATTCTTAAAAATGAGGAACACCGAAAGGCCCGAAAGGCCACAGACGACACCTGAAGTGCATTTAGACAGAACTATTTGACTGAACTGAGGTTTACTGAGGTTTCAGAACAAGGTGCAAACCACTGGTTACACTGAAGATCAGGAAGGTCAGATTAGACTTTGAATGGAAAACATCTAGAAGAGCCTGAAGAGTTATGGAAAAATAAATATATAAATGAAACAAGGTGAAGAATGATGGGAAAAAATGAGAAGGTGTTTCTGGACTTTTAGGTTCTCCTTCATTAAGATTTCTTTGTTCTTAGCTTGTTCTTAGCTTGATTATTACATTTATATGTATATATTTTAGCTAGTTTGATCTCTCAGTGTCTCCCTCCGTTCATTCAGTTTACTCGCATTCAGCTTTAATTTGCTAATCACATTCTCCCATTTATTGTCTCTGGTTTTACCTCCTGTCTGTTGTTTACCTTGATCATATTCAGCTGTGTTTAGTTTCCCTCCTGTTTCATGTGTATTTATAGCCTGTGTTTTTAGTTGTGTCACGCTGTGTTTCAGCCCTGTGAAGTTCCTAGGGTGTTCCCTGCTGGTTTCTTCTGTGTTTTTGGACGTCGGCCACAGTAAAGATTCACTTTTTGTTTTCTTCTAGTCTGACTCTGCAGTTTGCATTTAGGTCTCATCTCCATGCATTTCCCGACACGAGGAGAGAAACAGTTCCTAATCTGAAGCACACCACATCATGGAGGGCATCGTATGGGCGTGCACGGCTGCCAGCAGAACTGGGTCACTAGTATTTATTGATGATATGACTGCTGATAGAAGCAGTGGAATGAATTGTGAAGTACACAGGGCTGTACTCTCTGCTTAGATCAGACAACCCTTCACAGTGCAAATAGATCCAAAGCAAACTGCAAAAGCAACCCAAGGAAAAGAAATGGGACATTCTTCAACGGACACATCAGTTACCTGATCTCAGCCAAACAGAGCAGAAGGCACAGAGGGAAGAGAACCCACAAACAAGCAGCAACTGAAGGTAGCTGCAGGCAAAGCATCTCAAGGGAGGAAACAGCATTTTATCACAGGCTAGACTTCAGACAGTCAGACACTGCAAAGGATTCACATTCATGTTAGTTTGTCCAATTGATTTTGAGTATCTTAATATAAAACGCCAGTGACAGTGCTACTAATAGGAAGTTATAACCAGTCAACACTACAAAGGAATTGGCTCCTTGACCAATCACAGTGTCCTCCTTTTCTGTTGACAGGAAATGGTCTCAGAGGGTGCCAGTTTGAGTTGCTATCATGGCAGCTGTCCTAACATGATTTTTTAAAGCTTTGTTTAACGTTCTTTCTCCATTTATTGATAAAAGGATTAAATAAAACATTTATCGTACACATTTTTTGTCCCGGACATTATGTCATTGACGTTCTGTCGCTGATGTCGGCCCAATTTTCATTTTGGAACTACTTTTCCACCGAGGCTAGACGTTGAGAAAAGATGGTCATCTGGCAGGTACTCAACGTCAAAATGTTTGCCGGGTAGTTTTCCCAAATCCTGCAAACAGGGGGAGAGACTGACAGACGACAAGAACATAACCCTCTTGGCAGATGTAATAATCCATTTGACACACCAGGAAAAATAAAGATTCTCCAGAGGAAATGATGTTCAGTCTTCTGCTGAAAATAGAAATGTGGTCTCAGCTCAGATGGTGCTGGATTTATGCTCAGCATGGCCACTGTGTTCCCAGTAATTCTGCTGCAGACACTGTTTGGTATGCAGGTAAGATCACGATGACATTTTAGAAGATTTGCTGACTTTGCCGCTGCTGTGCCCCTCTCTTAAATGAGGACAGTTTCGATTTCTGGCTTTCTCTGAGAGTTTCTTCCAGATATATTTGGAGCACAAAACTTAACTTTGCTTCTCAGCGTTCACAGTTCACAGTTTTGACAGTGTGAACAGTAAGAAGATGGATCCCTGGTAATCCAAGTGGCCCGGGTGGCCTATTTTTTTTTTTTTAACCACAGTAAGCTTTTCACTGTAAGTATTATGCCATGTAGCACACTCACAGTCTGCAGTGAGGAGCTCCACTGCTGGGCTAAGATTCACTGCAGTCAGATCAACTCGAGGAGTCGGTGTTATAGATTTGTCCGCACATGTAGGGAAAACGTGCGAATCCTGAGGTGCATTTCAATAAGAAACACCCGGTTTATGATGCTGTTACATGCGCCACCAGTGACAGCTATAACTCTTAGAAACCTGATACAACATTTAGGAGGCTGAATGAGTTCCACTTTCTGATTCTGGGTCAGTTTTGGATGAATAACTGAACTGAAATGACAGTTTTTACAGCTGAGTATTTATAGGCATCAACCAAAGTGGGGCAGCAGCTGCTCAGCAGGTAGAGCTGGATGTTCACTCGTCGCAGGGATGGTTATTTACTGACTCCTCTCAAATGGTCCTTGAGCAAGACGTGTCACGTTTGTTGAGACTCACATGAACACATGCTTTTTTATATAAACAAGTCAACCGGCTAAAATCAGGGAGCTGAATGTTTTCTGTTGAAGAGGTGCCATATGCTGTGTGATAACAGGGGTTTTATTGCCAGGGATCAGTGCGTAAATGTGTCCAGGAAGGGGAGAAATGGAGGTGTTCTTTGTCACGTAAAAGGAAATGAAGTATGAGGAGGTACGACCTGCTGTAACTTCAGGATTTTGGCATCCAGCTGCTGCTTTCTGATGGAGAATCTGAAAGCCAACTTCTCTTCCTCCTGACTTTTATTGCTGGTGCAGGACTTTTA
The DNA here is from genome assembly GCF_965226115.1 of Aulonocara stuartgranti. Lineage (NCBI taxonomy): Eukaryota > Metazoa > Chordata > Actinopteri > Cichliformes > Cichlidae > Aulonocara > Aulonocara stuartgranti. The sequence goes on along the minus strand of NC_138959.1, from coordinate 4,318,697 downwards.
CTTCTTTGCCTTTGAAACATAAACACAAATTACATTTTCTATTTGCTGTTAGGTGCAAAACACAATGACTGCTTTCCTGCAGGCCTTATTATTTATTTGTTTTCCAACTCACTCCCCGGTTTTTGCTCCAGATTAAAGAACATTATGATTACAGTATAGATCTCATAAGTCTTCACTTAATAGTTAAATTTAGGTCAGATGTTCACAATAAGCAGCAACTTCAAAGGCTGTAAAATGAAGGCAACGTCAAAGTATGCAAACTGCAGTTCCTCTAATGGCCACTTGAGGCCTGCTCCAACGAGCACGTTTGCTCTTTAGTTGTGAATTATTAGGGAATGTGGTCGTTTCGACTGATAGGTCAATACCTCTGTACAACTTTACCACCTGATGGTACTACAGTGTATGAAATATTAAAATGACTGTATTTTTTTTTAACCATTTGCTCTTCATATTTTATCACATTTTTTCCAAATTAGGTGCAAAAGTGTGTTTTGTGCCACGAAATAATCCACTACAATGCTGCACTCGTCCATCTGCATAGCGATCAGCTGCACAACCTGATACTTGGATGTGCTGGTCAGCACCAAACATTTTAAAATGATGGCCAATTAAGCAGCGTTTCTTCCAATTTCCTGTCACTGCTTTGTCCCATTCATGCTGCTTGTTAAGTTTAAAGTTGGACAACCCACAGCTGCTGTTGACATTTCTGCTCGGAAAAACATCTTTAACTTCAGAAACACTCCTCAGTAACACTCGCCTCTTCCTATTTTCCAGTCACTGGAGCAGATATTTGAGAAACAGTGAGGTTATTGGACCTTTGTCTACAGAAACAACAGGAACAAATACTCCATCCACCTTAATCACAGTAACACCAACAGTACGCTCTGCAAGTTTGTAGCACAGGATAAATGATGGAAAGGAACGACTGAGTGTTTAGGAGGAAGATTACCCCAAATTTTTGCTACATGCTCTTAAGATTTATTAGACTTTGTTGTGTTTTGGCTTTTTTGTTTTGCTTGCTTTCATTTAAAATGGTTTGATTTGTGGTCTACTAAAGCTTGTGTAGCGTTACTTAAACTGCTTGTGTCTTTAATAAAAACGAGACCAGGCACTATCTGTTATCTGTTAAAGACAGAGGCCTTCGGGTGGTGGTGGTTAATTGAACACATTAATTGATACTTCTTCATGCTGCTAGCGTTCTTGTGTTAGGGTTCAAGGCGACAGACGACCTCATTTAAAACTGCAGTCAACTAATTATCCCAAGGTCCATTTGAGCGTACCTGAAGGCACCTCGCTTTCAGGTACACAGAAAAAGTGCATTCATTTTAATTGGATAGAAATATTCCATTCGTTCAGATTACTTAATGACTTCAGCCTGATCCTTGTTTGTCAGCTAAAAATAAACAAAACAAACAAACAAACAAACTGTGTATGTTTTAAGTGATTGGTGGAACTACTCAGGTAATCATAAGGCAGTAACTCAATGCATTTAGATAAGCAGACAGGGTCACGACGACCCGCTGAAGGCTAAGTTAAGCATCAGAACTGGGAATAACGGTTATTTAAGTGACCCTGAACATGGCACGGGCTGGTCTGAGCGTTCCATCATGCAACACTGCTGCAGCATTCAGATGGTAGCGTCAAAGCTTGAATTTGAATGTTGTTGGTGGTTTCTTGAACAGGACAATGGGTTTAATGTATTCAGACGGCCTCCACAATCACCAATCTCAGTGGAATGGATCATGGCTGGGCTGTGGTGGAACATGAGATTCTCATCATGGATTTGCAGCAACTGACAAAAGGGAGTCTAACCTGGTACGAACAAGGTTTAACTAATGACAAACGGATTGTTTCTCACTCACTATGTGTTAATAGACTCTCTGCATTGAATCATATCTGTTATTAATCTCTGTCTCTCTTCCACAGCATGTCTTTATCTTGTCTTCCTTCTCTCACCCCAACTGGTCGCAGCAGATGGCCCCGCCCCTCCCTGAGCCTGGTTCTGCCAGAGGTTTCTTCCTGTTAAAAGGGAGTTTTTCCTTCCCACTGTCGCCAAAGTGCTTGCTCATAGAGGGTCATATGATTGTTGGGTTTTTCTTTGTAGGTATTATTGTAGGGTCTACCTTACAATATAAAGAGCCTTGAGGTGACTGTTGCTGTGATTTGGTGCTGTATAAATAACATTGAATTGTACTGAATTGAAAATTGTTCTTAATAAATTAAATATGTAAAGTTCAGATAATCAGGCTCATCAGGTGCTCAGAGACCTGGTTCTTCTGAAAGCTCTGGGCTCAGTAACATCTACTGGAAATTGAAAGGCAGCATTATGTAAATCCTCATTTCGGGACACACAGTTTCCTGTTTGCTGTTTTTAAATTGGGATCAGTCATGAATAATGTGCAGCCTTGTTAAATGGGGCCTTATTATGCTGCAGCTTGCGTCCTGTGCTGTCCCGCTGATCTATATCTCAGCTGTGCTCTGAGATTAGTCTTTCTTAATGTGTATATTTATTCCACGGATTATGTTGCTTATTGACTCCTGTGTTGTAAAAGCTCAGCTAGGGATGGGCACTGCAGATGCTGTGGTGTGTAGCATAGTTCATGCCACATACTTGTCCCCATTAAGCAGAATAAGTAAAATTCCTTCTTTTGTCTTACCAACAGCTCAAAATCCAAAGATAATCATTTATTAACAGACATTAGTAATCAAACAGTTTACTGTGTGGATTATTACACTACACTACCCATGGCTTTCACTTAGGACTGAACAAATTCCAGAAGTCTAAAATGTCAAACAAAGCCAAATCAAATTCAGGCACTCATGGAGGGTAATGCACAGGGAGCATAACCAAACATAACAGACACTTTTGAGGAAGCCTGAAGTGGAAGATGGGATAATCAAAGAGGGCTGATTAGGGAAGGACCAGCAGGAGGGTAATGAGACAAGTGAAGAGAATGACAGGGACTAGAAGGACAGAGCATATTTCTCCCATGCTGGCTCCTCTTCATTGGCTCCCTGTTAGATTAAGAAGCTAATTTAACTCACATACAAGGTTTTAATCAGGCCCCATCTTATCTTAATGACCTCAAAGCACCACATGACAACAATAAAGCACTTTAAAGTGCTGGTTTACTTCTGGTTCTTTGGAGCCTCCAGATTTCAGGCCCCTCTTCTCTGGAACCAGCTCCCAGTTTGGATTCAGGAGACAAACACCCTGTCTTCTTTTGACATTGGGCTTAAAACCTTCCTTTTTGATAAAGCATATAGTCAGGGCTGGATCAGGTGTCCCTGAATCCTCCCTTAGTTATGTTGCTGCTGGCTGTGTTTATACAGCTCCCTGCATTTAATCATCAGGGATTATTAATCTCTGGCTCTTTTTCACAGCGTGTCTTTGGTCCGATCTTTCGGTTGTGCACATGGCCGCCCTTCCCTGAGGTTGGTTCTGCCTAAGATTCCTTCCTGTTAAAAGAGATTTTTTCCTTCCCACTGTCGCCGAGTGCCTGCTCATAGGGGGCTGTCTGATTGTTGTTGTTTTCTCTCTAATCTTGATGGGTCCTTACCTTACAATATAAAGCGCCTTGAAGCGACTGTTACTGATATTTGAGGATTTATAAATAAAACTGATGGGAGACAAACAGGAAGCAGAAATAAAAACTAGAGATGGACCGATCCGATATTACGTATCGGTCCGATACTGACCTAAATTACTGGATCGGATATCGGAGAAAAATAAAAAAATGTAATCCGATCCATTAAATATCACGAAAGCACCTCACAAAACTTGCAACACGCTGTAACTCACCTCAGAACGTTAGCACGTCGGAGCAGTATGCATCACGTGATAGAGCGGCTGTGGCATGCGGGACCTGTTGGTGGTCTGGATAGCATTTGGAGCTTCGCTACCAACCCAGCATTTCATCTCCGACAAAGTTATCCCCGAGAGAAGTAAAGCAAGTGTGTAAGTCCATCTCTGAATGTTTGTAAAGCATTCCTGCGAGCGACTGCCTCTCGCTCTCCGGCTGCTACTTCAATCATGAAACTGCTTAATGATCAGCTGATCGGCTTTTCTGTCGCGAGTCCGTGTCTCTTGTTTGTTTTTGGTCCACTTTGCACCAGAAAGAGGAAACTAGCAGCTGAACAACAGCAGCACGTTTAAGCTTGATAAGCTGTTGTTAGAATGTATTTAATATTACTTTCTACTCGAGGATCTTTTTCTACGTAGCTGACGCTGGTAACTGTGCAGGGGCGCATCTAGCAAAGTTTAGCCAGGGGGGCCGATAGGGCATTAACAGGGAAAAGGGGGCACAAAGACATACTTTTCTTTCTTATTCTCATTTAAAATGTCTCGCTTTTAATTATTTAATATTTATCTTAATCTTACACCCAAAGTTTTAATCTGATGTAAAATGTATAGAAGTCCATTACTGCATATAGTAACTGTTAAGTCTAATATATATACCCTAGTAAGCTATAGTACTTTTTCCTTTGGGAAGGTACCATCTGTGCAGTCTGCAATTTTGTTGAAGAAAGATGTTGAATCTATTTAATATTTCTTGAAAAATAATTGATTTCTGTGCATTTTTTTCACACTGCATCAAATTAAGGTTGATTACGTTGATTAAGCATCATGAGGTGGAGCGTGAGGGGTGGTTCCCTATTTTTTATTTATTTATTTTTGTTGTTGCTGGGAGTTGGAACCCTATTAGTTAGGTTGCTTAATATTTATGCTAAGTACTCTTTAAAATACCAGAATAGGGAGGATGGTGTAGGTTTAAGTTTATTAGATTGATCAGTATTGCTGAACTATGAAATATTTTTTTTTGCATACAGGTATAACAGAATAGCTTTAGTGTAGTTGTTGTTTTAAACTTGAGTATGAACTTATACAAAATGCAGCAAGATATTTAAAAAAACAGTTTTGTTGATTAAAAAACACTATATCGGATTCATATCGGTATCGGCAGATATCCAAATTTATGGTATCGGTATCGGTATCGGACATAAAAAAGTGGTATCGTGCCATCTCTAATAAAAACCCTATCAAAGTAAAACAAGAAGTAACCGAAGGTGAATGAAACAGACCTGGGTACTAACACTTAAACCAACACATGAACTGAAATACATGATCCAAAACTGAGACTGATCGCTAGAATAACCATCAAAACCTGGTGATGTCACAGGAAATGAAGCCTAAGATCAACTAAAAGAGAAAAAATCCAAACAATAACCTAAATTTCAAACCGTTGGGAATAAAAGTAAAAACTCAGCAGAAGCTCGAATTCATATTTTCACAAAGAATTCAAAACCAGCACAAACCCGAGGAATGTGCTATTCTGATAAATAACAGGAGATTATGAATGCAGCTCTTGGAAACAGTCAGAACTTATTAAACTTCATGTCCACGGCATAAATCTGCATTATTGTTAGATTAAGCGGGAGACTCGTGAGCTTCTGTGGAAAGAATCCCTTCAAACTGTCTTTTATAGTAAGAAATACGCCAAACTGCTCATTGCACTATTTTATAATGAACATTACGCCTCGCTCTACCCTGCGCTCCTCTCCTTCCTTCCAGATCCACACCAGTGCACAGGAGCCTCGGCGTTTCCCTCCATCAAACAGCTTTCCTTTAAATGGTTCTCAATTTCTTTACAAAGTCAAGAAGGTAAGTAATAAATGCCAAACTCCTTCTCCTGCCATTTTTAGCTGCCTGACACTTCTTCCTCCCCCACTCTCTATTCATGCCACTGTGGCCCACAAACACAGGTTGTGCATAAATGCTATCCTGTAGAGCTTCTACTTATTATGTCTCTCTGTGCCCTTTCACGCTTTTCTCACTCCCCGGGGGTGTCTCGGCGATCGATAACAGCCCCGGCTGTCGAGGGTGCTAAGACCTTTCTCTCGTTAATGCACGGCTTATTTCGGTTTGCCAGAGAAACCCTTTTCCGCCTCCACCGATTGTCCCGGCAGGCCTCCGTTAGACTGTTTTCTCCCGGTTTTGAGATGGGTCTATTATTCCCAATTGTGGGGTGAAATGTGCCCTAGTTTTTGCGGGCGTCTAAACCCTTTTTACATCTGCGGGATTGAGATAGGGGAGGTTTCATCCCATGACCAAATGGGTTTTTGAATAAGAACCAGAGACGCTTTGAACCTACTGGGATCTGGAAAATACTGACGTCTCTGTCACATCGGGGATTATCAGTGGACTGGTGGCAGCGAGACCAACACTTACCTCAAACACAAGAAGAGGAAGAAGGCTATGAGCAGCGCCACCATGGAGATGCAGTGACCCAGGAAGTTTATGATCACGGCTATTTGGTAGTGCATCTTGCTTTTTTTCTGCAGAAGAAGAAGAGAAACACTGGATGAGTCTTTTGATTCACAGAAATAGTTCTTATTTTCTTCTCTCTGGATAAGACAGGACACTTCAAAGGGTGACAAATCCTCTTTTATTTTTTTGATTTTTGACGGATGACTCCCGCTGTGATTTTAAACAGGAGTGGGTGTTAGCATTCCCAACAGGGCTGTCAAGGCTCAAATTAAATCTGAATGCAAAGCTGTTCATAATTAATTGTTAAACTGTCTATTTCTGGCAATAATCGAACCCCAAAAATAATGGTAAATATTCAAATATGGAATAATATCTCTAAATATCCTACAGCTGTGGATGGATTTAGACAAAAATGAGTCTAAACGAACACAAACATGTAACAGGTCTCACTGTGTTACCGCAGCAAAAATGCCACAAAAAATGAACAAAACTGCAAAGTTTATTATGCTGTTTGCATTTTTTCTTTGTGGCCTTTTTGTGCAGATATTTGTGCAGCTTTTTCTTGTCATTTTGTGTCTATAACTTTGTGGTACGTTTGCATCTTTTTGAAGTGGTTTTGTATCGATTTTGTATCTCTTTATGGCTTTTCTTTTTCACATTTCTTAAACAAACTTTTTTATGTTTGTGAGTTTTTTTGTGCAAGTTTTGCAAATCATTGTGAATTCTTGGACTCTCTTCAGCCTTTGTGCAATAACTCTTTTTTCCTATCATTTTCGTTATTGTTGTTTTGTCTCTTTTGTCTGTTTTCTGTTCATTTGCAGTCATTTTTGATCATTTTGTGGTACTTGTGGAGTATTTTTATGTAACTTTTGGATCTCTTTGTGGAAGGTTTACTCATCACTCTCAGCCCATATTTCACAACATTTGAGAATCCTTCTGCAGTCTTTCTAGTTTTCTTTGAAATTGTGCTTTTCCAATCTTAGGCACTTTGTTTGGTGGTACTTTTGTGCCAGTTTCCAATTACTTACTAAGTACTGTACATTTAGTTTTTCTTCTTCTAAAATCTTATTTTTTGATCTTGTTTTTGTCACTTTTGGCTTTTTTTGGTGTCTTTGTGGAAGTTTATAGCTGCCCTTCAGTATGTTGTTGGGTCGGTTTCCCTCCGTGGTATTATTTTCACTTCACAGTCATTTTGTGGATTTCTTTGGTGTGTTTGTGTCTCTCAGCAGTTCATTTTATCCACATTTGTGTTCATTTTGTGCCTCTCTGGCACCGGTGATCTCACTGTGGCTTTATTATTTTACACCCCTCCTTTTGGCATTTCTGCATCTCTTTGTTGTTCTGTTGTTGCTGTTTTATGTCTCCTCAGCAGTGATTGTGCATATACTTTCTGGAGCCAACTTTCCAACAGGAGATGTAAACAGAGGATGTGGTCCAGGGGCTAGTAATCCCTGAGCCTTGCAGGAGGGCCAACCAGATTTCATGGGGGCTTGTGCCGCCCCACTGGATCCACTCCTGGTTAGGAAACAGGAATACTGGGAAGCATTTGATTTTGCACACGCTCACATATGGAGAATCCACATGAGGCCTTGTGATAAGATTTCATGCAAACACAGACCCATCTTCCTGCAAATTGGTGCCTAAGCCCACTGTCTGTGCCTCAGAAATCCATTGTGATCAGATTTCCCCCACTCTACCAACAGTAATCTGTGCTGTAAGTGGATTTATGTAACCTACTGGTGTCTACGCCGAGATTAAGCGTGGGCATGTTTAATCCCTGCCTCATCCACACTGAAAAACGTCATGCGTCCCATTCACTATATTTTAGTCCAACAGCTCTAATCTTCAACTTCTAAATCTGTACTGGACAAATGTTGTTGTGACTAAAAGCGCCAGCCAGCCATCTCTCTGCTGCTTTATTGGAAATTGCTCTATTGTTTTTTGTAAGATGTTTTTCTGATAGATCCTTGGAGGGATATTTCTAGGACTGGGTGACAAGACTCATGATCCATGCGAAGAAGTCATATGAGTTCTTTTTCTGAGCGCCCACCTCTGCGGTTAAAGGTTGGCATATTTTAAGGAACAAATAAGAATTGTTTGGGAAAGCTCGAGGCTCTGGTCGCTCATGAGACAGAGACATTTAAAAGACAAATGGCTCTACTGATGCCATTTATCACACTATCAAAAGGGTTTCCTTTATCCACACTGAAAAAACTGATTCTTTGCCCTCGTGAACATGAAGCAATAATTTTGAGTAAAATGCAGATGAACTTTATAAAAAAGAAGTTTTTTTAATAATTAAGGAAAATAAGTTGGTTTAAACTAACTGTATACAAGTCAAGTAAATTTCATTTGACCAAATTCCATCAAATTTAACATTTAACATTATATTTATGCAAAGAAAGTACATGGAAAAGTCAGTTTTTTGGGATAAATATTTTTTGAGTGAGTGACATATTTTATTTCTATTTGAAGGTTTTTTAAAAATCATTTTTATGCAAAAAGGAATTAAAATAAATTCATCCAACGAGATTAATTTTTTAAAACATATTTTAGGTACTTGTGGCTGATGGCTGGTTGCTAGCAGACCTTCCAGGCTTCGGCTGCCTCGGTGTCTCTCTAATATTATTCAGCACCTTGTCATAGGTCTAAGTCAAAAGGACCGTACGCTCTTATTGGCAGTCGCTTCAATAAACCTGTCTTGAAGTTGAGGCTTTGTGTTGCCGGCGGTTACTTCACTCATTGTCACATGGATTTAATATTTTATCTGGCCGCCACATATCGGGTCCTTTATGAAGAGAAATGTTCTTTGTGCCAATAAAACTAGAAAAACTAAAAACTAGTTTCACTCATTTTCACTGCAGTCAAAGTTACACCATGAATGCCTTTGTTAGTCATTAGTTATCTCATTAGTACACACGACTACAGTCCACACACTGTGTCCTCACTACAGATCGAACCCTGCTACATTTTTTCAGTCAGATTTCTACCTTTAAACAGAAGCTGTTCATTCTCACAGATTAAACCAGGTTACAGAACTGCTGTTTCTTTGTGTGCAGCTGTTAAACAGAGTCTGAAACAATGCCATTTAAACTGAGTTACCGATTACTTCCTTTGGTAAATCTCAGTAGATATAAGGCAACAAATCCTTCATTTGTGAAGTTTAATACATTCAGCCTCATCAGATCCTAAGAAACTAAACACGGGGCAAAGATTGTGACTGTGTGGGACACTTAGGCTGAAATGCACTCCTGAGTATTTCTTTTTTAATATTCTCAAAAATGAGATTTCAGCTGCTGTTCAGTCTGTTAAGGTTTATTAGCACACCTGTTTGACTCGCGTGTTTGTTTATATAAACTAGATCCAGTCAAAATGCCGGACACTGTCTCAGTATGTGGGACAGGCGGACAAAAAGTGCAGCGATTTCGTTCCAGTTTTATTTGTATAGCTCAGTATCACATGTAAAGGCTCACAGGACTTCCAAGGGCATAAAAACATACTAAAAGCAGAACAAAATAACCAAAAATTAAGTGTCGTGAAATGCAAAAGAGCACCCAGATGCAAGAAAAAGTCAAATAAAAGTGAGCCTTTCAGTGGCTAAACTACACAAAGTCCAAAGACCTGGAAACCTGGAAATCAAAGCCTCCAAACAAAAGCAGCTGAAAATGTGAAACAAAGAGAAATCAAAAAGCAAGCGAGGCTACGAGAAAACAGGAGGCTGTGAGGAGACGACTCAGAGCTGTGGGGTGTACTGCAAAGCTAGATTTTTGTCTTTATTTTTGGTGTGATAGATCACTACAGTAAAAGTTCAACATGTCCACATCTGTGTGATTAGCCTGTGGGACTCAGAGTAACCTTTGATATTTAAATGGATCCAGTTTACTAAAGTCTAATGTGCAGCTGTCAGGTTAAAAATAAACAGCAGCCCCGAGAGCGCTCCAAGAGGGAAAAGAAAAAATATAAGATTTTGATGTTTTACTTTTCCTCTGATAATGCCTCTGACTAAAGTAGGCACCAGTCTATTTTGTGTGTGAAATGATGAATACGAGTGAAATAATGTGCAATCATGTGTAAAATTCCCCCTTTTATGCGAGCGCTCACATTAAAATGCTCACGGTGGAAGAAAACAAATGCAGCAATAATAGAAGCAGAAAAAACCTGATACGATATTGATGATGAAAACGAGCATGTGCTCTGTGTCTACCTGATTACGAACTGTGGCTGAATCAGTTAGAGTGCCTGCACAGCGCAGCAGTGCTATGAAAAGCGTCACTGCGTGCTCTAATTACAGAATGCAATGCAATTAGGAATCATTACTAATTAAAAACACCAGTTAAAATCAAATTCAAATTCAAATTTTATTTGTCACGTACACAGTCATACACAGTACGATATGTAGTGAAATGCTTGGACAACTACTCGTGACCTAAAGAAAACAAAAAAAGGAAAAGGCTATGAATAAGATAGGAAATAAATATGAAAAATTAAAAAGGGTAAATTTAACTAGGAAGGAATAAAATATAAATTAAGGTTAAAAATGAAATAACTGTACAACACAAATTAGAATGAAGGGTAAATTTAACTGGGAAGAATAAGATAAAATATATAAATTAAAGTTGAAAATAAAATAACTGTACAACAAAATACACAATACACAATATAGAACTATATAAGAATGTATGAAGAAATCTAAATATAAATAAATATATACACAATAACAGCAGCTGTACAAGTATTAACTGGAAATGAAGAATATAGTGACCAGTGTTGTGCAAAACCAAAGTCCAGAAAGTCCAGTGTGTGTGTAAGAACTATATGTGTGGGTCAGTACTGTGTGGTGGTGTGATTGAGAGACCGTATCGCCTGCGGGAAGAAGCTCCTCCTCAGTCTCTCTGTGTTGGTCTTCAGGGAGCGGAATCGCTTTCCTGACCTCAACAGAGAGAACAGTCTGTTGTTGGGATGGCTGAGGTCCTTCACGATCTTCCTGGCCTTGGTCCGGCACCGCCTGCTGTAGATTGAGTGCAGGTCAGGGAGCTCGGAGCGGATGGTGCGAGATATGTCCAAGATAAATCCAAGATATGTCAAAAATCCCTCCTTCACAGCAGGATGTCGTGCGCACCGGTTAAAGGACTGTAAACTTTTTGTTTCCCATCGTTTAAAGGGAACATTTTAAAGGTCACATGACAGAAGGAATAATGAGTAATTACCGACAGGAGCGGTTAGCGGCAAGAAAAGAGTATGTGTGGAATTTTCTGCTTTAATTATTCATAAAATGTGATCTGATCTTTATCCAAATCACAAGTAAAGACACACACACACAATTTTTGAGCATGACATTAAACATTCACAAATCTGGTGTAAAAAAAGTTGTTGAATCCTTGGATTAAATATCTTAATTTAATAACTCTGGCATCAGTTATCTCTGACAAGTGTTGCCAGTAGACCTGCACAATGTCCTGGACGAGTTTTGGACCACTTGTCCTCAGAGAACCGCTTCAGCTCAGCCAGATTCTCAGGATGTGAGCAGCTCTTTGAGGTCAGCTCATGGTATTGCTGTTGTGTTAAAGGATGATTTTGGATTATATAAGCCTATTGTGGCTTTTTGTGTACTGCCAACTTCGCACTTTCCACCTCCTTTTCAGGGAAATGACGAGGTCACAAAAAGCAAGCGTGCTAAGCACGCCGGACATCACTAATGCAGCTAATGCAACGTGTCAAATATCTGCATTTCGCTTTGGGTGCAGAGGATGTTTAAAATGATTCGTGCAAAGATCACTTTTAGGAAAGCTGCAAGGAGCTTTGCACTAATCAGAGTGTTATAAACAGATTTGTGTGATGGATCGTTTCCCCCTAAACAAAGTTTGAGAGTGCCAAGTTAGCATGACCCACAGAGACACAGCAGAAGCATCAGTGGGATGTACAGCCTTGGTTTGGTCTGGACTGCTCCAAAAGTTGGATTTTCTTTGGTAATTTTGGAGTCAGTGTAGAGTTGGGCAGTCAACTCCACACTGGTGATCCAACCATGTAATCGCTAATTACGGATGGTGTCAACACCAGGTGGAGCAGGGAATGGAGAGAATGCAAACAGTGTGATTCAAACACAACTACACTACAACAGTGCACTACATAGCCAGCTCAGCATAGCCAGGTTTTCTTTGAATTAGCTGGTTGAATAAATCCTAAATCCACAATCAGGCTCTTCAAGAGACACTGGATACATAATTTCAATGTGCTACAAAAAATGGGTCAATTTATAAGAAAGCTATAAAAAAGGCAAAAATATAATGTTGGTACTGCAAATAAAGCCAAAAAGTAATCCTGGCAAAAAAAAAATCTACTCAAATGTTCAGTATGTTCAGGTTTGACTCTGATGAAGGCGATGTGAAAATCATTTCAGTTTAAATTAATGTTACCAGTGACAGAGAGACAAATTACTGACTGTCAGTTTTCATTTTTCTAATCTGTGTTCTATTAACTACATTTCCAGCAGGATAAAACAGAGTTAGCAACAGATTAGCAACAACCACAGAAACATTTATGCATTTTCTGCATCCCCACTGAATAAAAGTCATAACTAGAGTGGGGCAAATCAATTTTAATATAAATCTAATAATATTGTAAAATAATTAAAAGCATTAAAGGTAAAACAAACTACAAATCTCCAAACTATTGGCAATAACTAACAGTCCCCAAGATCATCATCCACATTGACATTAAGTAGATGTAGTCCAGCGGTGTCATTGTTGAGAACCTGGACACTGTGTTTCAAAACAATTTGTTAAAATTTGCAAATGAATTTCACCCTCCATGAATCGGCCAAAATCCTGGTGCCACCACCGCCGTGCTTCACCATGTACATGACGAGTTCACGATGTATGAAGGACCTTCTTACACTGCGTCACGGTGCTGCGTTCTCCCCATAGAGCTCATCTCTAGCTGCACTAGCCCACATAACATCTCCCCAGGCAGCAGCGTGATAGAAGTGTTCAGACTCCAGCAGGCAGTTGTGATATTTATGTCTACAGTCACCTCATGTTAACCAGGTCCTGTGAATCATTTAAGGCTTTAGTAACTTTTAAAGTCAACTTCTATGAAGAGTAACTGCTGGACTAAATCTCTAACGGTACTTTTTGGGTTTATGCAAATCTCCTCAGAGCTCTTTTTTCAAGAAGATGCGTCAGACTGAAAAGCCCTGAGTATTTTTACAAATCAGAGGAAGCTTTAAACCACACCTCCAACGTGCTTTCATTTATCTGACTGCGGTTTGTTGACTCCAGTTAGCTTTTGTTAAAGCTGTCATCCTCGGGCTCCACGCACTATTCAATGATGCGTTCAGTGTGAATGAGCAAAATACAAAGATCTCTTCCAAAGGTCTAACCGCATATAACCAAAGAGTGCATTGATTTCTACTGCATGCAGTGTATGGACATTTGTGTATAGATATAAAAAACGTGCGTGAATCAGTTCTGCAACAGGCACTTCTGTAGAGCAGGCTAACACTTCTAGGTATAAATCAAGAAAATGGGAGGTTTTTCAAATGGATACGAGAGAACCGAGTTGAGCCTGAAAGGAGAGGAGGGGGTGGATGGCAAGAAGATAATATAAGACCCACCCACCACCACCAGTAGCCTCGGGTCTCACAAAATGTGTGGGCCATAAAACCAAACCTGACTCACTCTCCTTATAAGAAACAACAAAGACACTTATATTTGAGAAAATAACCTCGAGGAAGACCCAAAAGGAAATGAGGATTCTTCTTTTCCTCAAACAAACTTTCTAATAAGCCTTTGATCCACTCAGTTTCTTCTCCCAGTGGAACCGCTGAATATCCGGTTCAATACAGCCTGAACTTTAAAGGGAAGCTACTTCACGTCCCCCCTCTCTCCTCTGATGTCAATCACAGCGCTGCTGATACCTGGTGGAAGAAAAACTGAGACACATATTTGTAAAAGGTGAGACGCTCTATATCCATCTCCTGAAGGGATCGATGGATCAGTAAGTCCGTGGAAAAAAAAAGGCAGTAAATGAAGGGTCTCGCTCCAAACTCTGTTTTCTCATCCTCACAGATCTATAAAGTACAAATGACTAACTGCCAACCTAATTACACGAAAGCATGTCTTCACAACTCTGCTTTCAAAAAAACAAAAAGCTGTGTGTCTGCTGGTTTTATTCTGTTTTTGTGTATTTTAATAAGACGGATATTTTGTTTGAGGGTCTTCATTCATGGCAACCAAGAAAATGGGGATTTTGTGAGGCTGTATTAATTAAGAATGAACATATATTAATTATAATTATTACAATTAATACTTTTAAAAGCAAAACTTAAGGTAGTTGAGAAATGTTCACAGGTGAATATTAATCCGAGAGGTAGATTTTTCAAATCTCAACGCTTCCCGGTGACACCGAGTCCAGTCTGGGACTTTTAGACTGAAAGCTGCATTTTTGTCCTGCTTATTGGAATAAGTATCAGATTGGTGCCGAGGACGTGAGAGGCTGTACTGGTTCAAATACCTCGGAGTTCACATCACGCAGGACCTGTCATGGTCCTGTCACATCAACACCGTGGTGAAAAAGGCCCGACAGCGTCTCTACCACCTCAGACGCTTGAGAGACTTCCAACTGCCCTCCAAGGTGCTCAGGAACTTTTACTCGTGCACCATAGAGAGCATCCTGGCGGGAAACATCTTAACCTGGTTCGGGAACAGCACCATGCAGGACAGACGAGCTCTACAGAGGGTTGTGCGGTCAGCTGAGCGCACCATCCGCTCCGAGCTCCCTGACCTGCACTCAATCTACAGCAGGCGGTGCTGGACCAAGGCCAGGAAGATCGTGAAGGACCTCAGCCATCCCAACAACAGACTGTTCTCTCTGTTGAGGTCAGGAAAGCGATTCCGCTCCCTGAAGACCAACACAGAGAGACTGAGGAGGAGCTTCTTCCCGCAGGCGATACGGTCTCTCAATCACACCACCACACAGTACTGACCCACACATATAGTTCTTACACACACACTGGACATTCTGGACATTGGTTTTGCACACATTGTTTTTTTGCACAACACTGGTCACTATATTCTTCATTTCCGGTTAATACTTGTACAGCTGCTGTTATTGTGTATATATTTATTTATATTTAGATTTCTTCATACATTCTTATATAGTTCTATATTGTGTATTGTGTATTTTGTTGTACAGTTATTTTATTTTCAACTTTAATTTATATATTTTATCTTATTCTCCCAGTTAAATTTACCCTTCATTCTAATTTGTGTTGTACAGTTATTTCATTTTTAACCTTAATTTATATTTTATTCCTTCCTAGTTAAATTTACCCTTTTTAATTTTTCATATTTATTTCCTATCTTATTCATAGCCTTTTCCTTTTTTGATTTCTTTAGGTCACGAGCAGTTGTCCAAGCATTTCACTACATATCGTACTGTGTATGACTGTGTACGTGACAAATAAAATTTGAATTTGAATTTGAATTTGAATTTGGTTCATACGTAAGCTGCCATCCACACAATGAGCCTCATTTACTAACTTACAGATTTAGAGGTGCCTGCGTATGAACAAATGAAGACCTGGCTGTTTTAGTGAATTTAAACAAGTCTTTAAAATGAATACTACTATTTATTATTAGAATTATGTGAAACTCATGTAATGGGTGGACAAGATGAAAGTATTGTAATAGATATTGCCTCCCTCCCTCCATAATTTCATGTGTTTGGCCTTCTTATCATTGTTACGTTATGCATTCAGTTCTTTATTACTATTTTGACACATACTGTGCTCACTGGCAATCCAGCTAGAATATTCTGGTCAATGATGATTCCCACTGGTGGTGCTCACGCAGGCACTGAATCGGGCGGCTTTGGGGTCCTGTGTGTTTTACTGCACAGATAGCCTGCAGAGTGCAGCTACACTAAACTGAAGTGCTTGTGTTTTGTATTTGCAGTTGCAAATGAGCAAGTAAAGAGAACAATTCTGAACTCATGCACGCCTGGAAGTGTGCAACAATTATTATTGTCTTTTGGTCATTAATTTGGTTTTCTCGGATACTTTAATTCCCAAAATGGAAAGGTGTTGGCTTTAACCTTTCCATTTAAAGAATATTTATCTGACCTTCTCTTAAATGTTTTAACATCTTAAAAAACAGCTCAACTTTCTCTGATTTCCTCTTTGGACACAATCATTTCAGTTTCTTCAGTTGGACTTTCGTGCTTTAGAGGTGCAGGCTTCTCTCTTACAACATCCTCACATTTTTCTCTACGTCACCTGGGCTTCAACTATTTCCTTATATACAGAAGTAGGGATGTTATGCAGATTGCACAAGCTTATGCATGGCGGTTAGAACAAAATGTTTTATAAATCCAACGGTAATATTGCTCATGTTTCTTTTCCAGGCATGGTCTTACTTATTTACTAAATCACATTCTGCACATATTCCAAAAATAAGACAGAGCCTATGTCAGTCACAACAGCTTAAGATTCACTCTGCAAACGTTTCCAAATGCTAAAAAGGGTACATTAAAATAAGAGGTGATGCAGCGGCAAAGTAAGCGTGTCTCTGTTTCATGTGGCGCTGACAACCTGCAGAGAGTGAGGTAATATTTTAAATTTCAACAAACTAAAACTGTTTCGTTTTCATTTGAATCGTTCACACACATCGTGTTCGGCAAACAGCTCTGCTCTCGGCATTGACTTGAGGTCGGAAAGGTTGCCTCGGGGTCAAAGCAGGCACAACTTTGATGTTGAGAAAGCGCCTTTCAATCAACACTGAATCAATATTTCCAATTATTGTACCTGCTGCTAATTTTCCCAGCTCAATATTTCAGTACAGACTTTTTCACTCCCCTGAACTGTTGCCGACGTCTTTGATTCTTTCAGTGATGATAATCTTATGGCGCTCTGCTCATTAAAAGTCGTTTCCCTGGATAGAAAAACAGGCGGGTGTATTTAAGAGGAAGAATGGAGACGGTACTTTTTGCTGCTCCCTTATTTCCCGAGTGGTCACCACAGCAGATGGATCTACATGCTGACTTAGCACAGGTTTGACACCAAACGCCCTTCCTGATGCAAACCTCCCAATTAGCTGAGCTTGTGATGCACTGAAGCTGGGTTTGTGTCTGCTCCCAGTTTCAAACTGGGGACCTTTCACGTGTAAGGCGAATGTGTTAATGGAGCCCCTATTTCAGAGTAAGAATGGCATTATAGAAATCCCTCCAAGGCTAAACAAGTCCGTCTAGACGCCCTCCTCCTTGGCAACACTTCCCAGCTCCTCCTGGGTGATCCTGAGGCATTTACAGGGACGATTGCATATATAATCTCAGTGAGATGTTCAGGGTCCACCTCTGGGTCTTCTGTGAGCTAGACAAGCCTGTAAACCTCCAACTGAAGGCAGCCGGGTGGATCGTGATTAGAAGTCTGAATTACCTCGCTTTTTTAAATGCAAAGGAGCAGCGGTTCTACTATCAGCCTCTCCAGATGTCTGAGGAAAGCAAAGCCAGAAATACCTCAGAAATTAGTTCTCTACTACATCATCAAAAAACATGCAAGATTAATGCTTCAAATCTGGGCTCACTCTCACAAAACAGATCTTACTCACTCTGAGGAGTTTCACTTCTCGGTTAAATAAAGGTTAATAAATAAATAACTGCAAATTCAGAGATATTCTAAAGATATTTTGGTTTAACTTTTGTACACTGGGAGGAAAAAGTGACTTGTCGCCTGTTTCTAAATTCATTCTATTCTCCTCACCCGTTCTCTCAGGGTGAGATTGAGCAAAATAAACAATCAAATAACCACCGAATCAAGCCAACTAAATCAGGCGGGCACCTCCTGGCTGCTCTGAGCGCTCACTAGAGCAGCAGATGTATATTAATCCACAGCTGACACTATTCCCTAACATTTCATTGTGATGGAGTTATGATTTCTAAGCACTACGGCACTGATAAAAAAAAGAAGAATCATAGATTTTAAGCCAATTTAAGGTTTAAAATCTTCTGTAGTAGCAGTGGGATTGGGATTGAAAGAGTGAGATGACAGCACTGAGAGCAGAGCCGGCATTGTTTTGGTGTTTTAAAAGAGCATCGGTCTTATCCCATAATGCAGGATTAGGATTTAGACTCCAACTTTTTGTCAGTTATCAGGTTGACTGCTCTCAGCCAGACTAGCTTCTGGTTAGTTAGGACTATCAGTGCTTTTCTCTCCTGCTGCTCCGCCCGTCCTCTCTCAGAAAGATGTGATAATGGCAGAGAAGACAGAGGAGCACGCGCATAAATGCAGTAGCCACTTTCATGGTGCACTGAAACAGAAGAGGACTCACGCAATTATGCAAATAGAGTCAATAAGACATTATAAATGCTTGTTTGCGATCCCCTCCATCACATTTAAACGGACTGGGTGTTAGATTTTCACATGGAAAGCAGATGTGTCTTTCAGGTCTGAAAAGTGAAGCTAATGAATAAGTGCCTTCTTTTTAATGGCCACCAGGGGAACATTGGTGTGGCTGCAGAATGATTTCTGTGGGAAAACGATCCTCTGCTCCCTCTCTATATGACGTCAGTAATGGTTTCCTGATTTACTTCATGGACTTGATCGCTTAATAGGACAAAGGCTTATAAATCAAGTTAACGTGACAGTGGATACATCCATCTTTTGCGCTCTGTATCGTGGAAATAAAGTGAAGGCACAAAAAATAGGTATGTGAAGTAAATAAAAGCACGTGAAGCCAAACAGCGGCGAAACCCACAAACGAACAAACACAACCTTCTGTCGACTTTGGAACTAAAAGCTGAATCTTACCATCTACCTTTGCTCCAGGTGGTGTTTTAAAGCAACAATGACAATGGTCACCTAGTGTGCATTTGTCTGCCTCGCGTGTATCTGTAATTTCAGGGGGTCTAGTGCAGTACTTGACCCCCTGAAATGATACTTGAAATGTGTATTTGTTCCTGCTCGATTTGGTTCAGCATGTTCTGCATTTTTATCAGGACCATTCAGTCCTTAGGGGGGAAAAAGAGCACTTACAACACTCGAAACACTGCACGAGGACGCATCGGATACGAACAAAAAAAAAAAATGAGTAGAAAAAGTGGAAGAAAAAAAACGTGAATGATTAAAATGTAGAGCACAGCAGGACCATAACAGCAGCGTGCTGACTGGCTGTTTTCTTCTCGGCTTTCACGAGTCGCTCACATCACCGGAGGACAATGCTGTTTAGAAAAATCACTGTTGTTTCTTTTGAGGAAGTTTTCTTTTCTTTTAAATGAAACCCGTGTTTCAGAAGAGAAAAAGCTGCAGGTCGATAAGCTGATTTAAAGCTTCCACCTACATTTGAAACCAGCGACGCCTCAATAACTTGGGGCAAGGTGACATTAAAAGCACGCTGCAGTGCAAAAATCAAAACAAGTAGATTCCTTAAAGAGATGCTCTCGGGCAATCTGCCGTATTTTCAGTGATGTTTCGCTCTTTTGTCTGCAGGCAAACAAACCCCGAAGTCATATTTACTATAAATATTCCAGTAAGCCTCGAGCAAAGCGGCGTCTTCCACCACTAACCTTGCCTTTGTCTGTTTCTGATTACCATGCAGTAGGCTCCACACTTTTAGGATCCTCCCTAAAGGCCACATTAATCAAGACACGTGCAGACAGCTGACTCTTACCTCCTCGTGAAGGATGGCCTTACACATGGAGTAGTTCCCCTTCAACGCCCACGTCCCATTTGCAAGACATCGCCTATAAACATTATCTGTAAAGAGAGCAAGAGAAGAAGAAAGACCAGATGAGGAGACTCTGTTTCATTTATCACATTTTTTTTGCCTTTTCCTTTTTGGCCTCGTGTCCCTAGATGGGAATTTGTGCTCGATTCGTAGTGGCACTGTGACCTTTTTCTGCTTTGAGACTAATAAGGAGAGATATCATTAGAGAAAGTCTCACAAGCTGTGATTTTTCACACGTTTGCTGTTGGAACAGTCTACCACCCTTCTGCCTAAGCACTGTCATTATTCTTTAAATTGAGACCCACGATTTAGCCGCAAATGACGTACGCTTCACGTCCATCCTGTTGTTTCAGACGCTGGAGCTGAGGACAGAACTGTACTCCTGAATTACAGTTTTATTACTATTTAAAACTTTAAAATAGGTAAAAACGGAGATGCAGCTTCTGGAAAATCACTTATTGAAATACGGATTCATGCAGAAAAAATAGACACAAACCACTCCCCGGGGGGTAAGTTGTAACGAGCAGATTCAAACTCGGTGGAAGACGGGCCAGCAGCAGCAGCAGCAGCAGCAGCAGCTGGGCTCTAGGGAGCTTCTCAGTTTATTGAGAAGGGTCTACCACGGTTAGCCAATCAGCGAATTCCACAGCCTGTTCTACTCTGGCAGATATTCAGAAAATAAAGTACTTTCCAGTTCCTTCCCTGTTTCCTGTCTCCTATGTGGATCTGTCTTTGATATGTGTCCTGCAGAGCCCTGCGGACTTGTGTATCCCAAGCCAATTAGCCCATCCTACAGTCACGAGAAAGGCACTGAAGGGTGCAGGTGCTCGACGTCTCCCACTGCTCTCAAAGTCAAACGGGCTGCATGTGGAGAACTCCTGATGCAATGTCAGCACAGACATGTCAACAGTCTATGTGTTATGGTATAAAATATACGAAGCATCCATGTGGCCTAAAATAAAGTGACTATTAATAATATACAAAATAAAATAGCTTTCCTTTGGTCTAATGTTTGCAAAATTGAGGATTATGGAGTAAATAATAATGATACTATTCACACATATGTAAAATTAAATGGGTCAGAGATAACAAATTAAAAAAAAAATACATAATGAGGATCATACTTTTCACTCAAAACGATTTCAGATTAAAATAGGTCAAAGGTCAAAGTGGATATAGTCATAAATACTCAAGAATTGCACACACACACACACGGAGGTCGAGGATATTTAAGTGGTTGTTTTTTCTTTGCGGTGGGAATAAAAATCTGCAATAATATGACAAGCTCAGTAAATAATAATTTAGACAATTATCTCTGAAGCGATGCGTAAGAAAAACTGAAGAATTTAATGAGCGACCCATCTGCTCCCCAAGGTGTTCAGGCCAAAGGAGTGCGAAGGTGCAGGTGACAGCAGTCTGAGATCATTAAATAAAGTGAATAAAGTTTGATCTGTTTAAGTTTACAGGTTTAGCTGAAAGCACAAACTGTGCAGTCCTATCGGCTACGTGCCACTTCAGAAATGTTCGGTTTGTTTTATCGTGTTGCTGAATCATCTCTGCCTCCTGCTTAAATCCAGCTGCTCCTGGACACGAACAATTACACATCCACAACGAGATGTTTGGATTTAGAAACAGAGAGAGCCGCTGATTATGGACTAAGATGGTTGAGTCAACAGCAGCCAGACTTCTGTTTGTCATGGTCCTGCACTGGTCATCTGTTGTGCTTTAACATCTCTCTAAATCTCTCGAGCTGGATTCATCTGAGCTCCATCTGCAGGTGGAGTCCCGGTCTCTCACATTTGGCTCACTCTCCCCAAATAAACATCCTGACCAAGTCTCACTATCACCTCCTGAAACATTTCATGAACAGCTCAGCGTCCGATTCTGTCAGGACTGACTCTCCTTCCTTCTCTCTCAGAGTTATCCTCCCAAGTTGCTCAGTCTGCACAATAAAGCCATTTGAAAGGAAATCACTCTCTTTTGGGTCTCACTTCAGGATCCGCTCACTGGTAACACCTTCAAAGGTGATATGGTTGCCCCAGGACAGGTCCTCGGGGGTAACTGTGACCGAAGACCTGTCCTGGGGCAACCATATCACCTCAGTTGTACGGAAGGCCCAACAGCGCCTCTACTACCTGAGGAGACTGCGGAGCGCACACATTCCCAGATCTCTGATGTTGAACTTCTACAACTGTGCCATCAGCAGCGTTCTGACGTATGGATTTCTAGTGTGGTTCCCCAGCTGCACCAAGGCCGATCAGCAAGCACTCCAGCGGGTGGTGAAAGAAGCTGGCAGAATTATTGGAACAAGTCTGCCAGAGATCAGTAATATCTTCCCCACTCGCTGTCTGAGGAGGGTGCACAGTATCCTGCGGGACCAACATCACCCTGCGCGCCACCTTTTCCATCTGCTGCCCTCAGGGAGAAGGTACAGGTCTATACAGGCCAGAACATCCAGACTGGCCAACAGCCTGTATCCACAGGCTGTGAGGCTCCTGAACTCTCTGCCCCCCTCTCACGGACAATAACCATATCCAACTTCTTAATAGCAATGAACTGGTCTGCATTGGTGCATCATATCTTTATTCTCTTCCCCCTCCTGCCCCCCCCCCCCCCCCTCTTTCTTAAATAGATAACTATCATATCTGATATCATATCTCACAGTACAATAATATTGAATGGGTTGCATTGTTGTATTTTGTCATGTTTCTCAGGTCTTTGTCTGAATTTCTACGAACATTATTGCTAAGGATTGTCTTATTGCATTGGAGTCACACTGGGTTAAATATGTACACTTGGGTTTTAAGGGGTATTTATTATTTTCTTCTTTTTTTTGGGTTGTATGGAAGCCCCAAACGCAATTTCATTGTTCTTGACAATGACAATAAATAAATAAATACTAAATACTAAATACTAAAAGGCATTGAAACTTTTAGGTTCTTGAACATGTTTCACTTTTTATTCAGAAGTTCTTCAGCTCAGGCCAATAAAGGCGGATTGAGAAGCTGCCTTTGACTCAACCACTCCAGACTAACATGACCGGGACGACTGAGAGCCCACACAGAGAGCCCGACTGTAATGACTGTCAGAGGTTCGGCTCGTCTACATTTCGATGTTGAACTGACACGAGCACACTGCACAGCTGAGTCTCATAGAAGAAAATGTGAGACAGTTATGAAAAAATGTTTGTTTGTGTTCAAGGACACCAGCTGTCACGTTTTTTGCAAAAGCACGACTCTGAAAGTAAAGTAGTTAAACAAGAAGCATGTTTTGTGTCTGCAGCAGATATATGGTGTCCAAACTCATCAGCCAGGACAAGATGGCATATGAACACATGAAAGCTGGTTTTAATGACAATTATTAATCCATCCGTCCAATTTCTTAACTGCTGCGGGGCTGAAGACTGCCCCAGCTGTCGTAGGGCAAAAGGTGGGGTCCACCCTGGACAGGACACCAACCAATTGCAGGGCTAACACTTTAGAAGCAGTTTCAGTTCAGTTTTATTTGTCATATGCAAGTTAGCACAGCGTCAACATTGCAATGAAATGTATTTGACGAGCAGAAGACAGTCACTCAGCAGTATAGTACAGTAAAAATAGTAAAAAAAACCACAATATTTATAAAACACAGCAAAAAATATAGTAAAAAATGTTAACAGACTAAGTATAAATACATGTGCACACTTGTATAAACAGAAAAAGAAATCTTAAATGAGATAAAGTGTCAGGAGTGAGCAGCAGTACAAACTGAACAGCACAAAGTTTGAGTGTCAGTTAGTGCAGGACTGCACGGAGTAAGGGTTGTTATTTCTATTTAAATACTAATAAAAATGACGTGACCAGTGCAGAGCGTAGTATGTATCTGTGAAACTGTAGGACAGCGTCTGCGTGCATCCTGTGGAGCGTAGTGTGTGTGTTTAAATATTGTGGTTGAGGTGTCGTACGGCTAGGTGGTAAAAACACAGACTCCTGTAACGTCTGCCAGATGGTAACAAGGAGAACAGCTGGTGTGCTGGGTGGCTGTGGTCCTTGATGATGCTGTGTGCTTTTGGGTACCCAGAAAGAACACAAAATACACAATAACATGTTAAAAAATAATAACAATGAAGTGTAAACATGTTCGATGTGCAAGACTTGAACGCGTTTCTCTGGAGTGAGCATCAAACTGATGCCAGAATCCAAATTCAGACGTTTTCACCCCTTTAAAGGGGGAATGTGTTGATTTTGCACAGACACAAGTCAGTGTGAGATAAATAAAAGTGTTCAGGGACACAAACAAAGGGGAAATAAGGGCAGCGTGGTGGTGTAGTGGGTAGCACTGCTGCCTCACAGCATGAAGATGCTGGGTGTGAATCCCTCTTGCTCTATGACTGCTGGGGTAAAGCCCCAGACCCCCATAATCCTGAAGTGGATGTAACTGGATGAATGGAAGTAAAACAGAAACAAAATAAGTGCATCAGATTAATTTAGAGTATCTGTCACAGATGAAGGAAACAATCCAGAAATGAGAAACACAAAGACTGTCACTCAGTCTTGGTCACTTGAGGGTAAAAATCAAAAGCGAGTCCCAAATAATGATTTCTCCACATTGCTGGATAATACAAAGTGGAGGGGGTGTTGATATGGAGGCACTGACAAATGATGAGTAAAATTACATTTTTCCACTCAGGCCCGCCGTGTCACAGCACAGGACACGGTAAATCTGGAACAAATTTCACATTTGTCATTTCACATTTATTATCTCTAAAGATGACGGAAATTAAATCCGTCAAGTGGGACATCGTGGAACTGAAAGACCTCAAACGAGGCCATTTCAAGTTGAAGGGAGACTCTTTTTAGAGTGGGTGTTTGACATGCGGGGCTACCTGCAGGGGAGCTGCAGGAGCTTGCTGCGAGTGTGTGAATCAAATGTTGAAATGTACGCTTGTGGTTCAGTTAATTTGATGATTATCATGGTTGAAATGAAGTTAGATATGCCGCCTGCCACGTAATCACGTTAGGGCGCTGTTAGGGACCGCAGCTCAATCTTCAGGTCAGACTTTCCGTCGGGCGATAATTGGCAGTGAAGTCACGTATGCACGTGTCACTTCTCCCATTTCAAAACATTTTCCAGACTTTTATGGACAGGTCTGACCCCGATCTCGGAGCGGGTCGCTTCCAAGGGTCATTGGACACCTTTTTCAGTGACAGTGGACTTTTTGTTGTTCAGACTGAATGTCAGAAAGCTGTCAACATCCATAAACAATGGAACTTTTCTTCTTTCCTCTAAATCTTTCCACTAAAATCACACAAATGCTCGAAAAAGCATCGATGTCAAAAACACAGAGCAGAGATCCAGTCAGGTGATCAAAGGTGAAGGAGGACTAGTAGACACCCAAAGGCAGACATTAACGGAAATCATTAACGGCGTAAAAGATGGACGTAGCCCCCGTGGCATAATTTTTTGGTTGGTGAGCTCCCGTTACAAAGCCCAGAGGCAAATACTTTTATTGGACGCTGCATGCTCATTGGACATGGAGGTCTCCTTCGTTTCAGACTAATAATGACGATAAGTTCCCAAATGGACTTCATGACTTATTCAATATGACCTGAAACTAGTGACTGAGCCTATGAAGGCATCAAGACAGTGTTTACAGAGGTCAGGACCCCTGTAAATACACAGGCCCCTCGTAACATCTGCACACCAGGCGATTCTTGTACAACTCAGCTTTTGTTCAGGTTTAAAGTTAGCAGGGTGACCCGTCAAGCCTTCAGCTCCATTAACACCTCTGCAGATTACGGAGCGGGTTAGTTTGAAGTGTTATGACTGGTCACTTATGTTAGACTGGTGCAAAGCAACATGCGGCATCCATGCACACTGTTAGGTTAGTTTAAGGGGTTGAATTTAAGCTGATGATGCTTTTTAGCTTCACATGCCAAATTCCACCTTTATTCTCGCTTTAGGCTGAAAAGCAGCCACGATAGCATCATCATATAACATCTGCTTATACACAGCAGGATACAGCTGGCCAAGTTTATTTTTCTTATCTTATTCAGATATTCTGTGCTGTCATATATTATATTTTATTGAACTATCCTATTTAATTGAAGCTCCAGAGGAGCTTTTGTGATAAAGTACATCTTATTTAATCTTTCTTACTGGAACTTATGAAACAAATCACATCGTATTTATTTAATATTTAGTTATTTGAGCTCATTCATTTTCCTTTGCTCTGCTACACTAGATTTTACTACTAAAATACTAAATCCCACTTTTAGCAGAGCAGGGATAAAGAAAACTACAGGTAGGCACACCTCTCAATTTGACCCTCACCCATGTGATTACAAGCCACTAACCTGCTTTCACAGCAAGCCTCAAGTGGCCATTAGAGGAACTGCAGTCTTAAGCACATAAGCATAAGCTTTATTTTTCACCCCCTCTATCAGCTCCATCCTCAAGATAAGCTAAAAAGATGAAAGATGAAGGCAAACAGAAATAACAAACATCAAACGCGTTCCCGTCAGTGTGCATGCGGACACCTGAGATGGAGGCTGATAATCCTAAATGCATGTTTTAATAATCATAAATGTCCAGGGAGGGGAAGAGATAAAATCGGATTGGGTTGCCTGAGGGCAACAATGTGCAATGACCTGGTTAAAAATAGGATGTTGACAGTGTAAAGGGACTGTCATCCCCAATCAAGATTACCTAGCTTGTGATATTCCCTAAACCCCAAATGCAATATCCTAGAGAGCTTTAAAATCTGTCTGTGGACGATTACGTCAATGTCAAAAGTTAAGACCGACAAAGTTGCCTAATGGACTGACCATGCACATAATTCATAGTTTTTAAAATTTTAAGTAAGCCTTTACTGAGATGTGGACACATAAACAACAGGTTATCAGTGTTTTCATTCCTGTAAAAATCAGTTTTTTTGCTTTTTTTGCACGTTTTCACTGCACAGCCAAACAAAATCTTCTCATTGAAGACACATTTTCTTTTATAACAAAGCTTCTTTACATGGCACTGCATGAGTGCACAACTTTCCTCCGGGGCACTTGGTCACACATAATCTGAATTTATTAAAGTCAAAGCAATAAAGTCACTTTGTGAAAAAAAACAATGCACATTAACAAAAACAAAGATTTACAAAGCAAGTGTGTAAAAGCAGAAAGAAAACCCGACCGCACTGAGACATCACCTTCATGCAGAGCCAAGAGATTAAAGGTAGAAATGGTGGAGCTTTCAAATTAAGCAGCATGACCTTGAAATGAATTCTTTCTGGCACTGGACCACACAGTGATTTATGACTGTTAAACCTCAGTAACACAGGAGGCATTTCTTATGTAATAAGGGAATTAAGTAGCCCGGGATAATTTCTTGGCATCGCTCGACAAGTTGCATGAGAAGAGGTGAGGGGAGCTTTACTACGGAGGCACATTATGGTGGATTTAATGCCCGGCACTGTTAATATGGTACGTTTATAGGAAAATTTGTGTTGTTTCAGTGTGCAAGTGCGAGAAGCTGAAATACACAACTGGCAAATATTTCCCCGTCACACAGAATGAATAAACTCTTTGATTTGTTTTTGAATGTTTCTCTGACACGTGCGAGAAGAAGGAGACAGTTAATGCCTCGAAACCTGGAATAGTTTTGGTTTACGAATATTAAAAATAAGAAAAAGGACCAAATTTGGATTTTTGTGAAATAAACAGCAGCACAGCACTGTTTACTTCACCCCTGATGACATCATGCTGACCTTTTTGTTTTTAACTTGTAGAAAGAAATTATGTTTGCAGACCTTCTCTTGGATTTTGAAGTGCATAAAGTTCAATATATGTATATAGACACCTTCTCTGCAGCTGCTCCTCCATTCACAATATTTGCATTGATTGCCCTTTCCTGACAAAACCCTCTCATAGATTTGTGTCTCCTCGCAGTCTCATACTGAGGCTGCATGTTAAGCAAATGTGCACGAGCCACTGGCTCATTATGTGCGTATGTTATAGAGACATTTTTTAAAATGATGCTATTATGGTGGTGTTTTTGTGTGCGTGTTGGTAATAATAATACATTAAACTTGAATTATATATACAATAGAGGGAGGTTTGTTTTCGCTCTTTGTAAGCAAGAACTGGAGTTGAGGACTGATTTAAGAATGTATGTCTGAATTTTTGTGCACATCTGGCACTTTTTATGTTTGCTGTGTTATGTGGATGAATAAAGTAGGTAAAAAACGTTATGATGGATGTGTTTGTGATATCTGCACAGAACTAAATTAGCTGCTTGGCTCTTTTTAGATAAAACTAACATCGGATCAAAGGCTGAACTGGGAAACGTACAATCTAAGAATGAGTGAACTTGCTGTTTTTCTACACTCGTTGTATCCACATCATAGCTAGCGTGTGGATTTCAGTGCTGTGATGAGTTTGTGGTTTGAGTCCTTCATGAAACTGTGATGGTATAAAACTGAGAGCATGTGATGCAGAAGTATCACCTGCAGAGAAAAGCTTTTTGAAATCATATTTTGGGGCAAAGCCACCAAAAATCTGAAGCAATAAAAAATAATCACACTACATGGTGACTATCAAAATAAAAGTCGTAGTTCTTTCCCAATTAATTTAAATGAGGGCTTGATTTTGTAAGGTGGTGGTGCCAAGATGGTTGCTCCAGTGTGCTCACCGCTGTTCTTCTCCTGTTTGCAGCCAAACATTTATTAAATTGTTTTTTCCTGACTGAAGCTTCCAAATGCAATTTGAGGGCCTCACATCCATTCTTCCTTTTCTTTCTGCTCTCCTGACTTTATTTCAGTTCCTCAGTCGCTGTCACAGGAGCAGCTGACTCAGCAGAAAATGCATCTTTTACTGCACCTGCAAACTTCTTCCAAACCTAATCAAGGAGCTGAGCTACGTACCCAAATCTAGGCACTGAAAAAAGAAGGAAATCAATCAGAGCAAAGTGCAAAACACACAGGACACAAATGGATATGAACTACGTCTGTGAGTGTGACTTTTACCATCTCTCTGATCTCCTAACACAGGCTCTGCAGTTACTACTGAATCAAAGCACTGACACAAAAAGACACCTTGGACATAACGGGGAGGCGCAGGTGGCATTTTATTATGTGACAGGAAGACAAAGTTTTGGATCGCCACACCTCCCTCTCCCGAGACCACCTCCAGTTTCTGGGAGGACACTGTGGTGTTCCCAAGCCACCCCAGAGACATAATCTCTCCAGCAGGTCCAGATCCAGCCCCAGTGTCTCCTTCTGGTCAGACATGCCTCACCTGGGAGGCGTCCAGGAAGCGTCTTGATTAGACGTCTAAACCACCTCAGCTGGCTCCTTTCTATGTGGAGGAGCAGCGGCTCTACTCTGAGCTCCCCCTGAATGACTGAGCTCCTTATCCTAACTCTAAGGATGAGCTTTTTTGCTTTTATCTGCAGGAAACGAACCAAAATAGTAAATAAAAGAAGCCAAACATTAAGCCGGGAGGGGGGTTTGCAAGTTGTTTTCACATTGTCACTTATTGATCATTCCCACTTTAATGTTTAACTTAAAAGGCTTATTGAAACACACACAGCATGTCAGGCACTACATCACAGAGGGATTGCTGGTGATGTATCTGATATACTGCTAAACTACTATAAAAATAGACCACATCTATATACACACACACTACTATTATATGACAAAGAAGTATTTCTATGCATCTGTGTCATTATTTCCGACATAGTTTGCTGTCAGTGTGCATGAGCGAGTTCAAAAGCCGAAGCAAATGAAGGAGGATTTAACGCCCACGCTACACAGAGGCAGCAGTATTGTTGTTGGTTGTTTCCAGCAGACGCACTAAGCCTGTTTCCTTATGGGCTCAGATATGTGAGAGGAAAATGTTTCACTCCTCAAAGCTGCTAACTGGGCTTTGACCGCAGTGAGAAAACACACATGCCAGAACCTCTAAAGCTCAATAATTAACACATTTCAGCTCTTTCATTTGGCCTCACTTCAGCTTTAAGGCAAAATGAGAATTTGTGTTTGGTATCAGAGACAAAAATCAAAACCTGAGCCATGTGATTTTCTTAAATGCTCGTGAAAACAGCACCGAGAGAGATAATAATGTTTTCTGGGTTCACAAAATGCTGCAGAATTTTACATTAAAAGTCAAACTGAAACAGGAAAGGTTTCCTCGTCGCTTCAAGCGCTGAAGCCTGACTGAGCGATGCTTCACGTCAGGTGACTCCTGTAAGTCATTACCTATTTCCTAATTGGAGATTCACTTTAAAATGGACAAGCGTCCGGTAAACTCACAGAAGAAGTCCGCAACCCAAAATCCATATTAGCCCAACAGGAAGGAATTGGCTGCGTTTTTATTTATGGATTCATTGATCTCACTGACATCCCTCGCCTGCTACGGAGCGTAGTGAAAGCACAAAGGTCACAGTGTCACTGGGAGCCTAATGAGCTCGAGCTTTATTGGTGTATTTTTTCACTTTGACAGATTGAGGCTGGCTGTTTCCTCCTGTTTACAGTCTCTGGGCTAATTATACCCTGATTTCAGCCTCGCGCTCAACAAACAGAGGTGAGATTCATACCGAGCTTTCATCTAATTCTTCAGAACGCGAATGAGTGGATTTCCCAAAATGTTAAACTACTGTTACAACACAGGGATTGTTTCCACAAAGAAAATGTACTTGTGTGGTAACGTCAAGACGGAGCCCAGTTTTTGTGGCTCCTTGGACAGATCTTTTTCTCACTTCATTAAATTTGCAGTCTGCCACACACATACTGTGCAGTCAGCGCGTTCATTTGAACTAGAACTAGACTAACAGCAGAAATAATGACTGAAAATAACCGAAACAGTAGTTTGCTTTTAAAATACAGTTGTTGTCAATGTGTTCAACACTGTGAGTGTGTGAGGAGACCTTGATACATGATGAGGTTGTCTTCTTTGCACCGTAAAACTTATAACTGGGGCTTAAAGACGTTTTTTTAAACATGTAGCCAAGAGAAAGAAAAAAAACTCCAACATTCGTGTCCATGATGCTGATGTATTATATGAAAAATGATGCTGGAGAGGAGGTTAAAGGTTGTTTTGTGTTAAGTAAGGGTTTTGCAAAATAGCGAACTACTGCTTTGTAAACTTAAGTAAAAGTTATAACCTTTGTTATTAAGTAGAAAAGTATTAGCTTCTTGGGAAGCAAGGCAGCAGCCACCCTCTAAAGTTTGAGGGGCTCGGTGCTACAGAAGGTAGCAGGTCATTTTCAAATGCAACGTTTCTAACAGCTCAACAGAAA
Organism: Aulonocara stuartgranti; assembly: GCF_965226115.1. Classification (NCBI taxonomy): domain Eukaryota; kingdom Metazoa; phylum Chordata; class Actinopteri; order Cichliformes; family Cichlidae; genus Aulonocara; species Aulonocara stuartgranti. Next base: position 4,287,440 of record NC_138959.1, on the reverse strand, counting down.
CCACCAAACACAGAACCTGGCTTGTTGCCATTCTGGCACAGGATCTGTAAAGTTGATTTATTTTCCAGGGAGAAAAAAATGTAAATGTGTGAACTTCACTTCACTCTCAGACATGGAGAAATGTGACAGGAAGAGAAGAGATCGTGTTCAAAGGTAAGGACGGCTCAGCAAGTGACATTTCATAAACACTGTAATAAATCCAACAGCTATGTTACAAAATCAGTACTATGGTAATGTTTACAGCAATGCACTATGTTGGCTGGGCAGGCTGCTTGCTGAAGATCGGTTCAAGGGCAGCAAAGCAGATGATGCTCTTTATGTGTCACTTTTTTAGCTTTCAACTAGTTCAGCATTGGACAGCAGCCATGAGAGCTCATGTATCATCTGCTTGTATAGGCAAGACACAGATACCTTTCATTAAGTGCTTAAGTAGCAGAATTTCACTTAGCAGAGTGCAGACATATTGGACGATCAAATTCAGTGCTCCAAAAGACATGAGCAGTAAAAAAAATGGTCCAGAGGTACAGCTTAATGCATGAATGTGACAAAGTGGCGCATTCATATGGTACAAAATTACACAACATTAGTTGCCTCAAGGCGTTTTATATTTTAAGGTAAAGACCCTACAATAAGAGAGAAAACCCCAATGATCAGGCAAACCAAAATGAATAAGAAATTGGCGATAGTGGGAAGTAAAATCTCCCTTTTAACAGGAAGGATGAGAATGGAGTAATGGAGCATAGCCTTGTGATGGGCAGCATGTGGTATCCGTGCTCACTGTCCTCACAAGGGATTGAATTTAAGCAGATGATGCTCTTTAGCTTCACTTGCCAAATTTCACCTTTATGCTAGCTTTGTACTGGCCACGGGTTGGAAAGCAGCCACTGCAGATCACGTAACATCTGCTTATATATTGTAGGATGCAGTTAGCCAAATCCAGAACGAGCAGTAAATGTCAGGTAAGCTGATCAGAGCTTGTCAAAAAGAGGAAAACAAAAATCAATCTGGTAGTTAGTCTCATTGTTCCCTCCGTGCTGCTACACTGGATCATGGGATTCCTTCACCTGCCAAATCTTGCTTTAACCTTACACACTTACAACTCCTTAAATGTTGCCCCTGATAAACACCCCCACATTATAGTAAAACCCAAATAAAGCAAACAGTAAATTTAATAAAAACTAAACTGAATTGCTCCCTTCAAACTCAATTAAAAATAACATTAAAAAACAAAAACTAGTGAAAAACACTAAAGATAATATGAGACCCTTGTTGTTCCTCTCATTTCTTTTACAGCGGTCACATTACTGAGACTGCTGCAGCACCACTTTATTAACATTCTCCTGCAGTCTTCAAAGGGTTGGGAGCCATCAACAGAATCGTAAAATGCCTTTTGCACGGGTCACGAGCTCAAGGTCCTGAAATAACTGCTGACTTCACACAGAGGCCTCAGCCAAACTGGAGATTTGCCAGCAGTTATAATAACAGCGGACAGGTCCGTCTCTGGAGCATCTTAGAAAGCTCACAGTCGATTTGAGCGCTTGAAGAGATGTAAAGTGCATCGTACATATCAGCTCTGTGTTTTCTCACTGACCTCCTATTGTTGTTTGAATGGGAGTTAAAAACAGTGATATGGGTTGAGCCAGGTGATAAATCCTCCCAGTGGAAACAGGAGCTTTAGGTATCCCTCCACGCCCGGGGGCCAAATGATCCTCTTTTCATCTTATTTCCATACACCGCAGGCCAAACAAACACGCAGCTCGGTAACAAACACCCAGAGCGTGCCCTCTCTGCAGGTGAAAACGCATAACAGAGCAGAAATGTTGGCGTAATTGCACACCACTACACAGGCAAATATGCTGACCCAAATTTAGTCACACTGGCTTAGCAGATCAATGGCTGCAGCTAAGAAGCATCTTCCTCCTCTGTGCATTTGGAGAAGGGGTCTAATTAAAGCGAGCATCAGCAGGGTAGAAAAGAACATATTATTTGCATTAATTGAGAGCAAACTACTGTGTTTTCTGTGCTGCTGTAGAGCAAAACAAACTGCAAAAATCTCAGAAGTAACATGATGCCCGTGCTGGTGTGCACGCAGCTCAGAGCCTCTGCGGCTACAGTAAGATATTACCATGTTATTATTCATATTAAATCTTTGTTTAATCAGGTAGTCTGAGATCACATTTTCAGAGTGCAGAGAAGACGAAAGCATAATAATCAGACAAAGAAACCATCATCAAACACCATTAATGCAAGGTCGTAATAATAAAAACAGTGAAGAGTGGCATAGAAAACATCAAATAAAAAAGGGAAAAACAAGGTGTGAAGGACTCTACTTTGCAGGGAAAGAACAGCTCTGCCAAGGTTTTTACGTACATAAGCAGCATCCAAGGTTAAGCAGACACTTGATGTGAGGTAGATTGGAAACTGAAAGCTAAAACTTTAGAAATGAATAGCTTAAGATCTTTTTATCAAGCTGTTAGTGTTAAATCGGAAAGTGCTGCGACGTGCAGCAGAAAGGTTTTATACTTGAAAAAGAACAAACAACCTTTGATTATGTGCAAGACTTTAAAAACTTTTGTTTTTCAGCCTAATGTTGAATATGAATCACAAATAACAGTTTGCTTTATATGACTCAGTACTGTGGAGATACCGTGGGGGAGCTGTCGCTGGCATCGTGTACTTGGTCTTGCCTACCTTTAAAACAAGTCTGTGATTACGAAGAGATAATTAGAGGTCAGACTGAAGAAGAGTCAAAGCCTGTGTATAAATGTGTTGTTCACAAAAATGGACTTTAAGGAATGAACAGGGAGAATGATGGTGCTTTAGTTTTGTTTAAAAACAAAAAGGGGCCGAGCATAGAACCCTGTGGCACCCCACTGCTGAGTGCGCTTCGCTCAGCTGTTGTGTTAATATTTAGGTTTCCTTCAAAAAAACAAATTACAGAGAAGGTATTTTTTTTAAATTACTGAAGAATTGTAATAAGGTGATATAGAACTATTTCCTGCTGCCATTGTTTGGAATGACAACACAACACATAGGGAAATAGGGAAGATATACATGGAATCTAAATATCACTCTATTACTGTAGCACCTTGAGGTGACTGATATTTAGTGTTATATAAATAAAATATCCTAGAATTTTTAGGTACTTTACAGTTTATAACCCTTTAAATATCTAACAATTTGAATACATGTACAATATTCCTAAAAAAGTATATATTTCTTTGAAAACCAAAAAATTTAATACTTTATTCGACTGAAATTTATCATTTAACATTTAGAATAATTGTACTAAAAATGAATGAATGCTACCCATATTCTACATTCACATGCATAAAAATAAATAAACTCAAAATTGTGTCAAGTATCACTAAATGGGCATTATCAGGGCAAAAAATAAAAGCCTGCACTTTGCACTCATTTTTACTGCACTGCAAACTGTTATGATTCAGTGTTTGTGATTTATGCGCGACTCCTCCCACCAGAGGATGGCTGTAGGTTTTCCCTTTTCTCTCTCTCAGGGGTGGACACCTGGGTGTGCCTGCTGAGTCGTTGGGTGGAGTTTGTTCCTGTCCTGGGATTGGATAGTTGGTTGATCACCCCCAGTACTTAACCTCCAGCAGACAGCCACCTCGCCCTCTCCTTGATTCCTCCACCACCAACAAAGTGCCAGCTCATTGGCCATGTTTTTGAGCTTTTTCTGTGTAAAACCTGAGCTGTAGTGTTTTGGACTGTGTGAGCCGTCAGTTACTGAGATACCCTGTGTGAGTTAAGAGCGCCTTTGTATATAGTTGTTTAAACATTGCTTGTAATTTTGGTATTCACTGTATATAGTGAGCAGCAGATTGAGAAGCCCTTTTTTTGTTGACCCTTTTTCTCATGTTTTTGGAGCATAGGTTAGAAAATTGTCTTTTATTTGCTTTTGTTTTAATAGGGAAGCTTAGGGAACATTAGAAACCTTTTTGTTTGTTGTTTTGGGCACAGCTCATGTCCGAAGTCAAATAAATTGCTAGTGGGGAGTTGCACCTTCATGTTTCTCTCTCATGTGAAACCCTGACAGGACAACTCTGTGAAGGTATCATTTTTACATTAAATAAAGGAATGATTGTTTTGGGTGTGGGAATAGCTCAGCAGGCAACCTGTATGCTGAAAGGTACAGGGAGGATCCCAAAACAAAAATAGACACTTAGGTGTTAAAAGCCATTTGCAAACTATGCATCATAATTACAACCTCTCACGCACAACCATGTGTTGGAGTAAAAGGTGGAGGATGTGACCATGTTTAGTCACTAGTTATATTTACTCATATATTCCCAGTTTGCACACACAGTACAAGAGTGTGTAACAAGCTTGTTATTCATAAACTTCCTCACAGTATTGCAGAAAATAAATCACCACAAATAATTAGATTTATTTTAAAAAATCTATTCCTGCTTTACTTAAATGTTCTTTCACTTACATCATTTTAAGGGTCGAATTGTTACAATGAAAAAAGTCACAAGACGAAGATGAATTCATTACCAAAAGTGATTTTTCTGCTTATAAAACAGCTAAAAGCTATGCCTGCTTACACATTATTGCATATGTCACACAGTAATAACACACAAACCTATTTCCATACTTATATAAGGCCAAACGATGTTTTTACTTCAGGCAGAGCGTTTTTACAGTGAGGTTTTTGTGGTTTTTGTACTTTTAAATGGATCATAATACACCCTCCTCCTCTAGTAAAAGAGGAACTAATCCTGAGTCTCTCCACCAAAACAAATCTCTCCCCAAACAACTCATAAATCCAGAAGTGAGACCATTTCCGAAACAAACACACAGCAGCTACATCGATTAAACTTTCCACAATCTCCCAACACGCCTACTCTGAAATAATCCACACAGTATTCAGGTGAGCAGCTGTACCTGAAAACACGCTGGAAAAAGTCTGCCGCCACCTCATTTTTATCATAAATAAAACACATTCGAGTCGGCCAAAATGGAAAATTACAGACTGCCTGTTATTGAAGGTAACCGATGCCAGTTTTCACGCTGGCTGTGTATCCTGGCTCAGAGGAACGAATCACCTCGAGGGTTTTCAGAGGACTGCACAGGCTGCTTTGAAACAAGCTCTGCAGAGAGAAGAATAATTTACTTTCCATGTCTTAGTGCGTGTAAGACCACTTGAGAGTAAAGAAAACATGTATGCACATCACGTCCCTTTTGTCTTTTCTATCTTTGATGTCACCCCCTCCACAGACACACGTATGCATTCATAAATTCAAATTTAATGAACGCCCCGCCCAGCTCGAGCCCATTCAACAAAAAGATGTTTTTCTTGTGAGTGAGCAGGAGGATGAGTCGGGGCAGAGGGCTTTGCCACCCGACTGCCACCAACTGCCAGCGCTGCTCTAAATAACATCTCCGCCTCCTCCTCTCCCTCCGCCTTCCTTTTCCTCTTCATTTTTCTTAACTGACAAAACCCGACATCTTATAGCAAGACAGCCAAATGAGCATCCACATAAAGCCACACAAGCTGCTCCTCACATACATATTAAAATCCACCGGCCTCCCTCTGGGGACCATTAGGGGAAAGTCAAGCTCGGCTACAAATGTTGAAGGGGTTTCCGGGTGGGGCAAGACGGGCTACAACAAAGATAGTTATTCTAAGCCGAGAGGAGGGCACGCAGCGCCCACGGCACCTGTCAAACTCAGCGGCTGAGCGGGCTGGACAACACCCCCGCCGGACGTCTGCCATCCCCTCCGTGCATATGTTTGACAACATGCTGTAATCATCTGAGAGAACATCAGAGATAGTGAAGGGCTTGTAATGATTAGAACGTGCTGATCACTCCACATAGCTGCCGAGTCTCAGCAGGAAGGTTAACCAAAGTGCATTCAGCTCTTTTTGATCTTCAGACGTGACCCCCCCATCCGCTCCCACTCATTACATTTAATTTTACATCTTTTCATCTTCTTCTTCCACGTAGAAATGAGGCTAGATTATTTCAACAGGTCACACTAAACGAGATGGGGTTAAGTGTGTTGAAATGTTATAGTAGTCCAGACAGCAGTGAGATAGACACTAAATTATCTTTTTTTTCATAGAAAATGCATAAAGCAATCATCAGTGTGAAACATGATTTATTGTTCGGTTTTTGTCCCACAGATAGTTTGAAAGATAAGGACGTGTTGAAAAGCTGCATTCTGTGGTTGCAAAAGACTTCCAGGGCTGTAAAAGTGACTGAGAAAAGCGGACCTTCGATTTGGCCTCGGCTCAGTAACTCTCTTTGGATTATACTCAGGGAAAAAAGTCCATTTGGAAATTTGGGTAAGAATTCAGTGATTCAGTCAGAAATGGGAATTACACGGTGCATATGTGTGTTTCACACTCAGCTCGAGGCTTCATAATGAGACTGCATAAACCAGCTGGTGACATCTGTCTGCGGTTTGTACCTGTTTATGAAGCTCTCAGGCTACATGAAAGAGGACATGCATATTACACAAACACAATCTTTCAAAACACCAATCTCACATCTGTTGTTTTGTGTGCACATTAATGCCACATTTTAGTGTAGTACAAGTAGAAAATGTTATTAGGTAAGCTGTTATATTGAAGTGTAGTCCTGGTTTTAGCTATAATAATCTTGGTTGGAGCTGTTATAAGCTCCAATAACACGTATCTGCATTTGAACATGCAGCATCTGTAGAAATAGACAAGAGTTTTCTGGTTTTAATTCGTAGCTCGTGGGTTATTGCACAGTGATGTTTAAGCAGGAATTTGTTGCATGCAGGTAAACAATTGGGGTTGAAGGCAAAAGAAGGATTGGATTTACTGAAGTTCATTCCTAAAACCCAGAGTTATCATTTCCAACGCGTAACATACTGACGATTTGTCACATAGTGTCGATATGTTAGGTGTTGGGATGACGATGTGTTGTAAAACCATAGACTGTATTAATCTGCAGTTCCTTTAATGGCCACTTGAGGCTGTCTCCAAAATTGAGTCACACCTACAGGCTCTCATGTTAAAAGTTCAGTTTTACAGCAGAATCAGACTGGTGTATGACAGGTGACGACACGGGCAGCTACGCTGGTATACCTGGGCCCGTCTGTGGTGTTACACCTTTGGGAAGCATTATTTAATGGATTATCTTACAAATATTATGACCTGCATTGTGCTTGTGCTATACACCCATTCTCTGACAGTTTCCAGTTCATTGCAGGCTTGAGCCTTGGTGGTTCTTGGGTTATTCCCACAAATCCTAAACAGTTGAAGATGACCGTTTACAGTTATTTGATCTGATGATCTTGGAATCCAAGGTTGTCAAGAAATGGCTCAGAGAGACCTTCGTAACGTTTACAAATCTATTCCCCTTCTTAGATCTTCACTAAGTTCCTGACTAAGTTGGTCAGAGGAGTGTGCGCTGTCAAACAAATCCTTTTTATCTTATAAAGAGAACTACTAGCTGTAGCCAATCATCATGACTAACGAAAGGTTAAAAGGCCTTGGCCTTATCAAGTTAAAACACATTGTAGAACTTTTCAGCTCTCATTAAAAGGTTTAAGCGAGTATATGCATATATTTTGGCTTCTGTGGATGAGAGAAAGTGCTGAATAAATTCAGACTGGTTTGGCTAAAGGCAAAAGATCATTTGATCTAAGAGATCTAGAGGGCGCATAAGGCTGCAAGAGGTTAGACAAATAACCAGGAGCGTGTCCATTCAGGGCATTGAAAGTCATAAATAAAATTTTAAAATCAACTCTGAAGTAAACAGGGAGCCAGTGAAGACAGGCAAGCATGCATGCATCATGTTCACGTCTTTTAGTTTGTGTCAGAAGACGAGCTGCAGCTTACGGATCAACTGCAGTCTTACAACGCAGGTCCGACTAACTCCAACATATAAGGAGTTACAATAGTCTGGCTGATATGTAATAAAAGCATGGATCGCCCGTTCACAGTTTTTAAAAGATAAAAATGATTTCACCTTAGATAAAAGCCTCAGTTTGTAATTGCTGTTAAATATAACCCCCAAATCTTTGGTGTGCGACTTAATAAATGGCTCAAGACTGCTAAAATGAGAAGGTTAAAAGGTAAAAGGTAAGGTTAAAATGAGAAGTGCTGGAATTGCCATTTGGTCCAAAAATTATCACTTCAGTTTTGTTCCCATTAAAGTTAAGGAAGTTAGAGGCCATGAAGGCTTTAACTTCACCGAGACACTGAAGTAAGGGAGCACAACAGTGTCTCTTCAGTTGAAGAGAGATCTGAGTGTCATCGGTGTATAGATGGATAGAAATGTTATATTTTCTATCAGCATATAAATAGAAAATCAAATTGGTCCCAGTATAGATCCCTGGAGAACACAAGTAAGGGGAGCTAAAGAAGAGATAAAATCTCCAAAGCTCACAGAGAAAGTCCTGTCAGACAGGACCTGAACCACTCTAATGGCCTTGATCCGCCAATGCTCAAGTCGCGAGATCAAGATGTTGTGGTCAGCAGTATCAAAGGCAGCTGTCAGATCCAAATGCAAAAGCACAGCCGAGTCTCCTGAGTCAGTGACTAATAAAAGATTGTTAAAAACCTTTATCTGAGGTACAGTCATGACTGCAGACACAGTCAAAAACAACAGCTCAAAGAGATTAGCATGACGTTCACGCCCAAAGTGAGCATACGTAAACTTCTGACCTCAACTGTATATGATGGAGGCAATGTCAAGCATCAGATTTCAAAACATGATAAAAACTCGTCATGTTTGGAGCATTGCTCCACTTTTCACAATCTCACAGGCTTGAATTAATTTTGTGTCTGACAAAGATGGAGACCAAGATTTTATTAGAGCCATCTTGAACAGCGTGACGTGTAATAAAGTGACACGAGCGCCTTAAGGCAAACGGGTCTCGATATGGTGCAGATGCAGGGCATCAGTCACCTCTGCAATCAGGCCAAACACGTCAACCTGGGACAGAACATAACATGTATATGATTTACAGGTTACGCGACATCATCTGGATGTAGCTCAAATGTCATGTAGGCTGTAGGAAATGGACCATGATGCCATCTGATCAGCAGCACATGGTAAATACAGTCAGAGGAAAAAGGGTGAAAAAAAAGAGTTTTATATAAGATGGACCTATAAAAATCTTTCCTGGTCACAGTGCGACCTGCACAAAGATGATGAGAAAAAAACCTGTTACAAAACAGCCGCCGTTCTCATTATTTCAGTATTCATCCAAAACAGTTGGCTGTGGTAGATTTCTAAATATCCAGCCATGCCCCAGATGACAAATACATCACCAGCCACTGCTTCAGGTACAAGCACACTAGTAACTGAACCACCTCGGTTCTTTGTGGCACACGCGTTGGAAATATTCTTCAGAGATTTCGGTCCATATTGACATGACAGCATCACACAGTTGCTGCGGATTTGTTGGCTGCACATCCGTCAGGCAAAGCTCCGTTCCACCACATCCCAAAGGCGCTCTGCTGGATTGAGATCTGAGACTGCGGAGCCCATTTCAGTACAACGAACTCGCTTTGAGAATATCTCTGCTTTGTGACATCCTGCTGGAAGCAGCCATCATTAGATGGGTATACTGTGGTCATAAAGGGCATGGACATGGTCAACAACAATACTCAGGTAGGCTGCGGCGTTTAAATGATGCTCAGAGACTTGTCCCCACACATCATTGCACCAGCCAGCAGCCTGAATCATTAAGGATCTGTGCTTTGATGTTGTTTATGATGCCAGCCTACATTTTCCAGTCATCTCTTATCTATTTTTTTGTTAGCCTGTGTGAAATGTACCCTCAGTTTCCTGTTTTTAGCTGACATAAGTGGTAACCGGTGTGGTCTTCTGCTGCTGTAGGGTTTAACATGATGCTCTTCTGCATACCGTGGCTGTAACAAGTGGGTATGTGACTTACTCTTGCCTTCCTATCACCTCGAAGCCAACTGGCCATTCTTCTCTGACCTCTGACATTTTCACCCAGAGAACTGCTGCTCAGTGGATGTTTTCTATGTAAACCCTGCTTTGTGCTGCAGATCAGCACTTTCTGAAACATTCAAACCCACAGCCACATCAAGTTACTTAAATCTCCTTTCTTCCTCATTCTGATGCTGGGTTTAAACTTTAGCAGGTCACTTTTATACAACTCAAATTTGTATAAAAATGTAGATTTAGTCTTTTTAAGCTACTGACAAAAACAACCACAAATATCTATATATATGGAATAATTAAGTGATAAATTAACAAAGGCTGTGTCTGTGGGCTATGCTGAATCTCGTGTATCCAGTCTTGGTCTCACATCTCATTTTTTCGTGTTTACAGTTAAAATGTTCGTTCCTTTAAAAGCCAACAGGAACTCATCACAATAATTTCTGTTTTGTTGTGTGTCTGCACACAAGGTGGTACAACTCCTTTGGTACGGTTTTTGGCTGAATTCCCTTTATTTTGTTAATTGTGGCTCCATGGATGACTGCAACCGAGCGTTTGCATTGTAGGGACTCAGAAAAATGACCAGCTGGACAAAAAAGCATGCATCATGACTGCTGGCATGAGCTCTTGCAGCCTTTCTTTGTGTGCGTGTGTGTGTGAAAAAAATCTAAAATTAGTATTTAAAGTGCACACATTATGCTAATTCCTAGCTGCATGTTTTCTGTTCTCTCACAGAGTAGCTTTGCATGATCTATCCACTCTCACTGACATCACACAGAGCCACGAGCAGAAAAGCAGTTTGAAACCTGAATGGTTGGCTCACTATTTTTACATACTCTGACATTATTTCTGTTTAATACAAACTTCCACAATTATAACAGTATATAAGAGAATAGGTACTCTCTACAGTGGCCACTGAGAATGAAAGGGTTAAGACTTCTGCCAGCGATTTATTCATCTGGCCTAATATAATCAGTTTGATGAATAAAAATGATGCAGTGAAAGGAACCATACATATCCGCTCCTTCTGTCTGGCTCAGCAACTTAACTCTGCGATTTGTCACCATCTAATTTTGGAAATCCAGTCAGGTACCTCAGCCCTGGATTCATAGAAGTGCTGCTATTCAGAGCAGGGACATGTTCAACCCTGCGTCACAATACATGTCGCATTTACTTCTGCGTAGTGACTTTGTCGCCGTTGATCAGCCACACACACACACACACACATTCGGCTGCCTGCTCTGGGTAATCTGCTCTGAATACAGTTTTGTTCTGATCGTCTCATCCAAATGGGTCAGGACGAGGACAAGTTTGCTGCATAGCAGCCTTAATATTGTGGTTTTTGAGTCCGGTTCATGACCCGCTGTGTTATCTGTAACTGGAGCAGAGAAAAGAATCCACATCACTGCTGTAACTTCCAGTTTAAGACCCTTTTTTCTTGTCTGTAAATCTTTTCCTGGATTAGTCTCTGGCACTGGTGTTGATCTGCGGTTGAAATGTAGCCAAGATCTTTTTTTGTACCCGTAACTCAGACTAACAGGGAAGCTGACTTTTGCACTCGTGGACCTGAACTCTGGAATAATCTCCCTCTGGATCTGAGGCCAGCAGAACATCCACTCAGGCTTTTAAGTGCCCGCTCAGGACTCACCGTGGCCCTCGTCCTCACCTAAAGCCACTTATTACTGCCCCAATACCACTTACTGCTCCTTCCCATGCCAAGATATACTTCACTGTGATCGCACTCAGACCTCGTTTCTTCTTTTGGTGGTTGGAAAATATGACTTATTTTCTTACATGCATTGAATTCTTTTTATTATTATTATTGTCATTCTTTAGAATCACACGAAGTGACACTTTGAACAAAATAAAAATAAAATAACAATCTTTTAGAAAAATGATCAAAAACAAAGAGTGCAAAGTGGGCTTGTGCATGATTTCAGTCACATTTTGACCAACTGGGTAGTTAATTATTTTAATTTATGTACTAAAATACCCTGTAAATTTTAACAACATCTGCCAAACATTTAAAAACATTTTTTAAAAATCTGCTGCCATCTTTTAAGTAGCATTAACCCTGATTACAGATCATCTGAAACCACAAAGCGTCAAGTTTCAGATGGTGGAAACCTTTTTAAGGTGCCAGTCTGTGCTTTCATACTTGGACTCTGCTAGAGCAGCTTTGCATGATTCACAGTTCAAAGTAATCCTTATTTATATCACACTGGACCATGGTGGAGCCGTCTAACTCTTCTTCAGTGTGAAATAAACTCTTTTTTATCTCTAAGCAAATGTTATTCTGATTGGCTGACACGCAGGTGGGTGGGGCTTCTACGATCTATGCGCCTGATAATATTAGTGATATCTGCTCTCACTGACAATATACAAAACAACGGGGTATAAAAAACTCACTGTAACTGAGCTTAAGAGTTATTTATATATCAGGGTTAGGGTAGAAACCATAGAGATCCTTATATTACGTGTGCATAGATTGAGTTTAGGTTTGCTGCGAGTCACATGCTTAGTTTGAAAAATAAAGAAGACAGTTTGGCTCCATTCTGCTCAAACTAAGCACATTTGTACCCTTTGCTACTTTTCTTTCTTTATCCTTTTCTTTTTGTAAAGCACAGAAAACAAGACTAACAATGAAAAAACTACAAACTTGTGTCTCTTTCGCTGTAACCCAGGCAGAGCGTGGATTCAGTCTCAAGCCTGAATAAACAGCTGTACACCCTGCAGCTTAAGCAGAGGCTCCGTAGCTGCACTGGACCTTATCGACCACAGATGGTGCAAGCTGATCTTTTTAGATCTGATATCTCTTAAACTTTGTCACAGTTACAAACCCCGAGACATTTTCCTGTCAGGCATAATCCCCAGTCGTGTCCTCTGATACAACAAGAGGCTGAAGCTCGGGACAGCGTGTTAAACAGCAGCACACAGAAACAGAAGAACTGATAGAGATCGGGGTGGCAGTAAATCTAACTACGAAATCTAGTGGAACAAATTTGTAACAGGCTGTTTAGCCTGCATCTCCACATTCTTCGGATACTATTTTGATTCACGGCCACACCGAGTGCTCGTAAATATCAGGCAACGCTTTCCCGACGCCTCCACAAAACACCTCGTTCTCTCGGCTGTAAAAGCTCCTGTAAGAAATCCAAGTCCCATTCATAACATCTTACATGTGCTCGTGGTTAAAAGAAGGCGCTTAATTTACTCCCTGGAATGTGCTGAAATTATCATTAGACACTAAACCCGTGATATATGCATGAGCGCGGGATTTGTAATTCTCCAAGGATCGCTCTGGGATAATCCTGATCTCGCTTGTCTATCTTCAGCTGGAATGATTTCATGATGGCTGGAAAAAGTGAAAAGATTTGGGGCAACAGTGATCATTAAATGAGCGCTCGGCCACATCAAAACGCACATCTTCCCGAAATCTACTAAGACCTCCAGGAAGATGAAGCTAACTGGTGCCATCACGGCTCAGTCAGTGTTTGCTTACAGGCAAATGAAAAGATCTGACCTTTATATCTAGGAGAGGAGCAACACTCGTGGCCAGAAACAGAGAGCATTTTATATCATGGCAAAATTCACTCCTCTCAGTAAAACGTACAGCAGCCACAACCTCCAGTCCACTCATTCATTATGTGGGACATGGATCTGGCCTGTGAATGCAAATTTCCCACCCTTACGTTTTTGTCGTTTAACACAATTTTTCACTTGTCTCGTCTCATGTGTCCTGATTCGTGTCTGTGTGTGCAATTTCTATTTTCCACTTTTAAATGGTGAAAAAAAGTCCACATCTGGTTGGGGGGATGTTGGCGAGGGAGGAAATCATAGAGATGTGGATTTGCATCTCACACGTAAAAGATTTTTATACTTCATTCATATTATTTTATACATTAATAATTAAATTAATGATATTCTACTTGCCATGAAATAAATGATTTGGTTAGAGTTAGGATACATCAGGTCCATCCTGAAGATCCTGGACTACATTTGTGTCCAAACAAAAAGATAATTTCTTTTATTATTTCAAGTTTTACTATGAGAGTTGGCTGTGTCTAGAAGCTGGAAATCCTGACAATAGATGACAAATGATAAGTTATCCATCCATTTCAGACAGACTGTCTCACTGCCTGGACACCTATAAGGAGACTTGTGTACTTGAATGGTTGGTGAGTAGTTGTGAGAAGTTGCTTGCTGTCATTGTATTGCTGCAGTTTCCTGTGGTTTCCATGGGAGATAAAAATGCTGGCTAACTAGCCAATGAGCTCCAGTGAAATTAAAAAAAAAAATAGCAATGCAAATCAGAAATGGCTAAAGTTGATGTAAAAGCTGTGCCTCGCTGCTGAAACCACTGCGTTTCAAAACGTGTGATTTTCACAGTGATTGCAAATGTTTCTGGTTTCACAGTTTCACTGCTGCTTAGTGAGAAGTCTGCAAGTGTTTGCAGACAAGTTGCAGTGTGCTAGCTGCCAGAGCACCTGCTAGGAGCCTTTCAGTGCAACCTCATATACCTCTTTGTATGTCTTGTTTTGTAGGCGAGTGGATGTAGAAGGTTGCTTCCTGTTGCTGGGTAAAATTGGTTTTCTCAGTGACAAGCGTTTATCAGGCAGTTACTGACCATTTGCTGTTCTGTGTGCTCGCCGCTTATCCAAATCACGGTAACCGTGGAGCTAGAGCCAGATGACTGTGAGAGGTGGAGTACACCCTGGACAGGTGCACGTCAAATACATAAAGAAACTATTCGGCACCTTTACACCTACAGCCAATTTAGAATCCCAAACTAACCTAACATGCATATTTCTGACTGGTGGTTTCAAACCATCTTCATCTTCTCTGTAATTACAGAGATTTTTATCATATTCAAAGCAGTTCTCTTCAACAGCATGTAAATGTGTTTGTGCTTGTTAGTGACGCTGGTATTATAAATGGATTTCCACGGTTTTCACGATGAGTCCATCAAGTGCAAAAACAAAGGCTTGTCCAGTGTTCTCGTCCTGGGGCAACAGTTACTGTCCCTCTGCAGATAAGACCACTGCTAGAGAGAGTCGATGCTGTGTTTAATTTACTATTTGCTTTTGGGTACTAAAAACTACTTTTATCAGTTCAGGAAAACATTGTGTTTTGGATAATACATTGCTCCTTATAACACAACCACCTATTATGCTTTTCCTTATTTTCCATCATATTTATACTTTTACAAGACTGGATGCAGAATTAACCCTGTGAGCTGAAAGCTCGGGCTGCCCCATATGCTCAGTTTCAGCCAGTTTTTTCTACTTTTGGCTCTGTATGACATAAAACTACAGAGCACCAGGCACCTGCTGTTCAAACGCTTAAGGGTCAGCCAATCAGATTAAATCTGAGGTATTAAAAAAGCTTATAGTAGATAAAATGAGGAGTAAAAAATAACTATTCATGCAAAGCTACTCAAGAATAAAATAAGTAACGTGTATGCTCTTTGATAACTGAGCTCCATCACATTTTAAATTTGTGTTTTCTGAATAAAGTTACAGTGAAGGAAAGTTTTTAGCCCTGGCCTCAGCGTTACAGCATCCCAGCGACCTGCCAGCGTCAGCTCAAAGTGGTGACTGTACGAGCCTGAATGAAAATTGAGAGTTAGAACGTCCTTAACTGATGCCTGACAGGAGTCTTTAAGGTCGCAGGGAGCATTTATCTCTCAAATCAACAACCCATTGTGCATAACGAAAGGACAGCAAACAGCTCGAGTATCTCTGCTGACCTCCGCTGTGAAAATCAGCAATCAATACTGATTAATAATGCATTCATGCTAAAAATACACCTCAAATTATAGCACGCCGGCTTTATCTGTCGTCTGTTCTGCTCATATTATCGCAGAGAATTTAATGAAACTTAAAATCAGCATTGTGTCATCATCCTGCATCCCGAACAGCTTTCAGCTTCATCCATGAACGCTTCCTCCACTGTTGACCTTCGCTGGCATAGTCAGCTGATGGCCGGTCTTTTTTAGGCTTTTAGGCTACACTTCAATGGAGATTATGATAATCCTGAAGGTGAAATGAACCTCGCAGTGTCAAATTACCAGCGGGCCTTGCCTGAATTGCAGCGCGGCTCTCTTTCTCTCTCAAATGGATCGTCTGGATCCTGTGGGAGGTTTAGACTTTAAATTACCAAAGAAACACACAGAAACACACAGAAACACGCAGGCTTTCATCTCATAAATTTAGCTATTTGTGTTTACTGTATGTCTCTGAAGGTCTGCATTACCTTCACAGTGCCGCAGTGTCCCGGCACACATCACAGGCTGCTGATCCACTTGAGGATAATTGCAGGGATGCCTATTGTTACACCCAGTAAATCATAGTTAATATTTATGAGACATGCTCTTATACAGTCTTTAAGCGCAACATTAAATAAATATAGATCCGTTTAATTATAAAACTTGTTCAATTCTTTATAACTTCCCTTAAATTGTGTACTTTATTTTATCATAAAAATATAGTGCTTCTGAAGGTATAAATTTTCATTATGCTGAATTCAATCCAAACTCCATATTTTATTCATGGACTCAAGTAGCCTTGCATGAGTTACGTTTCACAAAATCTTTTTTCTTTCTTAAATGGGGCCTTGGTGCTACTCCTCTGTATGAAACAAGCTGTTCTAGCTCCACCCCCTTTAAGACAAGTTTCTTCTGATTGGCTGAAGCCCATAAACAGAAAGGTTTGAACAGTAGGTGGAGCCATATGCCTGAGATGACCATATTAGGGATATCCACTCTCTTCGATGTCATACAGAGCCGAGAGTAGAAAACACCGTCTGAAACTAAGCTCACGACCTCATTACTGACCTAATGTTGTTTCACCTTTACCTGTTTTAAAACTTTATATCACTGTTTGTCCCATGAAGCACTTTGCAACTTTTCCTTTGAATGGTGCTATAAAAATGCTTATTATTGTTTGAAACTATGCTCAGGTCAATGTCACGCTCAGTTAGTACATCAGGATGAGAAATGCACTTAAGAGCTAGTGGTATATTATTTCTTGCCTTTCTTTCTCTTCTCTAGATAAAGAATGCTTTGATTCATCTTGTTTATCCAGGTTACATTCAAACTTACATCTTGGAGCTATTCAACAAAGACTAGACATCGAGAAAAGGCAGCTATTCAAGCACAGAAAAATCTGCTCTGAATTGAATCTTTCAAAAGTTAAATTCATGTTAAATTTAATAAAACTTGACTCTAGTTACAGACAGAGTTCACAGTGCGATGGTGCCAGGGGACGTTGTCCGTAGACGTCTACATAACCATGTTTCGTTTTTCCAACCAGAGAAGTCGCCACCTTCTAGAACTTTTTGCACGATCTGTACCACCCAGTGAGCCACTGTATTAGCT
Organism: Aulonocara stuartgranti; assembly: GCF_965226115.1. Taxonomy (NCBI): domain Eukaryota; kingdom Metazoa; phylum Chordata; class Actinopteri; order Cichliformes; family Cichlidae; genus Aulonocara; species Aulonocara stuartgranti. The sequence continues at coordinate 4,270,145 of NC_138959.1, read as the reverse complement.
CCAAACAGCACTCAGACTGTGGAGAGTGCCAGTTTAATGACTTGAAGTAGTAGATGAGACCGTGCAGAGTCCGAGGCATCAGGAAACCTACCAATCAACTCTAGTATGCAGGTGGATACGTTTATAAAAAAGCAACTTTTTCAGAGTTGTTATGAGGACCATCACGCAATAAAGATGCTTGTTTCTGCTGTAAAGTTGGACATTTTGACACGCTTACTCGCTGTTGGAGCCTTCCTCAAGTGGTCATTAATGGAACTGTGGTTCTTTTTGGCTTCATTTTTAAGCTCCAGAGGTTTCCTATTGTCTTTTACATACAGTCTGTGCCAACAGCCACACAAACAAGAACAGGAGTGGCCCGCATTACTAGCTGTTCCACATATTTTTGTGTCTGCCTCCAGGTGACATTAGATGGCTCCAGTAAGCAGACATGGATTTTTACCAATGCCCTGCCACGCCTGGTCTATAGCGCAGAAGTGTTATTGGTAGCACTGCTGATGTTTAAGAGACCGAAGCATGAGCATTTACGTCAATTTTAGGATTTTTCACATCACGCAGAAGCAAAATTTCCTCATTGATTCAAGAAATTGGGAAACTTCAGTGGCACCTGTGTTATTATTTGGGTGGGTATCCAACGGTGCAGGTCCTGCTGTCATACTTTGAATAGCAAAAAAAGGCACAAAAAGCACAAAGCCTCATGATTCAAACTATAAAACCCTTCAGGATGTAAGACTAAAGGTCCTGGGCACACAACACAAGGGAACACACATGTCAAATCACTACGTGCTGCAGACTATTTTCACTGCAAAATGCTTTGCAAGCTTTCAATATGTGTGAATGCTAAAGGGTCTTTGGTCAAGCTGAAAACACTGTGACCTTGTTTGCACTAGAAATGCCTTCACTGCGGTGATAAAATATCCAATAAAGTGTTAAAAACAAGTGATTATGGCTGAAGTTAGTGGCGAAAGGGTCTCTGAGAAAACAAGTCACAACTTCAAAACAAGTACAAATGCAGCGCACGTACACATTTTTCTTTGTCATTTATGACAGAAAGCTGAATATACTTGTGGTTTGTGGTTTTTTGTAGCAGAAAATTAGCAATTTTAAACATGCAACATTGAGTTTTAAGAAGATAATAGCAAGTATTCTCACACTATCTGGGAAAAAAATGATCCTGCAGGGAAAATAACTAAACGGTTTCACGATCTTAGTCTCTGATTGTTGCTGAAGCCTAGCTTCACATTTTTGAGGCTTCACTGTTTAAATAAGGGCTCTGTACCCTTAAATTGCTGAAAAAAATCTTTGAAGATACATTAGGAATGCTGCGAGGGCTCCATTCCTCTGAGTGGCACGAGTTTGACTGACAGCTCCCAAAGGGCCACAACATAAACAACCTCCTAACTCATAAGTTAAGGGCAAACAGTGTTTTATCTGCACTTAGAGTTTGACCTTAGAAGAAACTTTTTTAAGGATGAGCTGAAGAATAGTTTGGCAGAAACATGAGCCACCTCTTCTATCTGATTTAGACACATAAATAAAGTCACTTCTAGGAGCCAGGCTTCGGTTTTTTTGTGGAAATATATGAAGACTAATTTTTCTCCTGTTCCTCGATGTTTCCATTGTTTGAACCCCTCCTTTTTTATTTAATCCCGCCTGTCTCTCTTGCTACTGTCAAAAAGCCTTTTAAATTATAACAATAGTTTATATGCAAATGGGCCACAAAGTAAATTGTAGTTTCATTTTTTAGCGTTTTATTAATTTTCCAAGATGAAAAAAAAAAAGAAACAACACAATCAATTGTCGAGAGTCCCGGAGAGTTAATAGGCTTAAGCGTCTCAGACAGCGGTGATTTATCTTTAGATTTTCTCTCTGCGTTTCTTTTTTTTGGAATCATTTGAGTCCTCATACAAAAGCATCATTTTTCACAGCGGGTGCTCGCCTCGCCTCGCCTCGTCATGTTTTGTTTTGAGCTTTGACACTTCATGGTGTGTTATCTGCACTTGTGTACACTTTTTTTTTCTCTTTTCTGCGTCTTTTGCTAATTTGTATGCTCATGCTAATTTCTGTATAAACAATTACGCAAACAGGGTTTGCCCAAGGGGACGTTGAGTGTGGGGGTAGGGCGAAGCAGGGTGCAGGGATCGTATTAAATCATGTTTTGAATCAGTTGTGTCTGGGTTTGCTTTTTTCTGCAGGCAGGCGGGCAGGAGGTGACAGCTTATTGACTTACTGGTGGTGTTGTACCGGACGCCGTAAAACATCTCAGGACAGGGTCGCGCCACCAGCTGCCCCGCGCTGCTCCTGGGCCAGCAGGTGCCGATCCCATCGATGGAGGTTTCACAGTAGATTCCCGAGCCTGAAGCGCGGGGACAGAAAAGCGTCAGACACGGACGTGCACGCATTCCCGTCATGTTTCATAACCGCATATAGATGTCATGAAATCCAGATAATGCTCCAAAGATCCTGGCAACAAATATGGTATCAGAATGAGCTGTTTGTGTACACAGGATTTAATGATTACTCCTGTGCTTTGCCGAGCTGAACGTCGTCTCCTGTGGCACTACGCCACGTCTATTTCCAGCATTGTTTTCCTCTTTGATGTTAGTCCTTTATAATCTGAGTTCCGATCAAACTTGCTTTCCCCTTGCGGGGTATCTAACAACAACTCAGCTCTGCAGTAAGTGTGCGGGGAATCGGTTTCACACGCGTCTCAACTCACCGCTCCACTGGCTTGTGGCGTTACTCAGGGTTTGGTTCCAGGTGGCGGCCAGGGACTGCACTGCAACCCAGAGAGAAACAGCTTCATCAATAACCTCAATCATTGTTTGCTCAGTTTAGAAGAGGCAATGAAAATCTCATTAGATTCAGCTTAACAGCTACAAAGGGTGAGCACGAAAGGGCAACGGTAAACACTGATGACAGACCTTTCCTCCAGCAATAAGGGGACGGTAGCAGCAAATATGAATCCAGACATGCCCCGAGGGTCAGACTATTACTTCTGTAATAACTCAAGAGGAATTAGATAAGAAGGATCCGGAGATAAGGACGTTCTGCAGGGGGAAAGGTGACACTTAATTTTAATGCTTTCATTTGAGGTTTCCAAACCACTTTTCACACCCACGTGTGGCAAGAAAATGAATGAAACAAAGTAAAATATGAAAAGTGCATAAAAGCTGCCACTGGCCATTTGTTCAAATGCATAAAAGGATTTTGTTTTACATTTTTAAAAGCAGGGTAGCTTTAACCGTTTAAAGGTTACAGGCTGACGTACAGTGAGGGAAATAATAATCTCCTGCTGATCCCCGGCTGAATGAACAAGTTCTAATTTTTTGTTAGTTTCATTTTAATGATGAATCCTGAATGAAATCCTGAAAAAACACACATATTATATAAAAGTTATAAATAGATTTGCATGATATGACTTGGCTAGGCCACTGTATGACTTCTTTAGCTGCCCCTTTGTTGCCTTGGTGATATTGTCTTGCTGGAAAACCCATTTTCCGACCTTTATGATTCTGGATGAGGGAAGGTTCTCATCCAGGATTTTACGGTACACGGCCCTCTCGACGTGTTGAAGTCGTTCCATACCCTTAACAGAATGACAGCCCCAAAGCATAACGTTTCCACCTCCATGCTTGACTGTGTGGATAGTGCTCTTTGGGTCATACTCTGCATTTCTCAAACACGGCGGGTCGACCAGAAAAGCTAAAAGTGGATTTGGGTGTCATCTGATCACAGCTTCAAGATTTCTGTCCATTACGCCGTGGTGTAATTTCACAGATTCTTTCACAAATAAAGGCAGATGGCTTTGTTGGGGATTTTATGCACCCTTGGGACAGAAAACAGGTGAATTTAAAGGTTCAGAAATATGTCCCAGTACTTTTGTTTCGATCAGGGATGTCAAACGCAGGGCCCAGAGGGTCGAGTGGGACTTTGGAAGACTTTGGAAGGTGAAGTTTAAAAACAAAATGTACCAGTTTTCCAGATGTGAAGCTGTGATGTAAGTATTATTAGAGTGTAATAGAGTGTAGCTGCTTAGTAGTTGAGTGTATTCTTGCTTACTTACATAAAATCACACATTAACCTCTCAGGCTGGTGTCAGAATTTACTTCTCTTTCTTTGCATATGGAAAATAGGAAATTTGAACAGGTTAACATATGATTTACTGCTTGGGCCCATTTGATTTCACCTGTGTCTGTCACCCGTGAACTGAAAATTAGATAATCAACAGGCAAAACTCCTGTTTCTGCAACCAAAGAGTCGATGCTTGCAATTAAAAAAAGATTTGCATGAACGTAACTATCGTATCCAAACTAAATTTTATTGCATTTAACTAAATATAAATGCGACATGTGACATATGGATGTGACGCAAGTTTTGCATGCCACTGAGTTGAATCTCGAGGCCTGGGACTAAAAATGTAACACATGTCTCCATTGGCCAAGATTGGAGCGACAGCTTGCCAAAATCCATAGTTCATAAATAGCAGAAGCATAAGACAGAAAATAACTGTGTAGTCATGTTATGTTAACACATTTTTTTAAACAAACAAAAAAACACTGTTTCTACAGGGAACAGAGTCGACTTAATGAGAAATTCTTCTCATTACTATTTCTGTTTCTGTGGTTTGCCCCCATTAAAAGAAACCCATATAATTCCAGTTAAGAATGCGATCTTTTATTGGTTTAATAATTTTATAGCTTAATAAACTGGATATTTTTGGGTTTTGGACTGTTGACATCAGATCATGAACATTTTTATTTAAATAACGTCTTAACAGATTTACCAAAACAAATAAAGATAATTAAAAATAATAATTTAATTTCCTTTGCAGATAATTTCTGATGAATTATGAAGCAAATGAAATCGGTTCAGCTGAGCAGGGTGACAGCATGATAACAGAGCGTTATCATTACTCTGTTAAGAGCTACCTGGAATGATTTTATGACTGTATCCTGGGGCAAATAACAAGAACATCATTCCTGTGCATTTGTGCGTGCTTGTGTGAGTCCTCTGGGTGTGCTGCAGAGGTCTGCGAGGAAACGGAATAGTAGGAAAATAACGGTTTTCTAATATCCACAAGGGGGGAAGTTGTGACTGAGGATGAGGGTTTGACATTTAGTGGTTATGGCCATGAAATGGAAAAGACTGAAAATCAATTCAATCTCAAGTGTACTAACAGTGGGGCAGCTAGAACAAACTGGCTGGACAGTACTGGGAAATGAGCGCCTTTTAAAAGCTTGTAACAGCTGCTGTAGCCGTGCTGCTGTAATAAAAATCCAGCTGTTGTTTGTCCAGAACTTACACGAGACGTTCCCCGACAGCATGAGCAGAGCTTCACATGTCAGATCTGCTAACGAGGCTGATGGCAGGAGGCTCATGATGGCGCACACCTGCAAACAGAGGAAAGTCACAGAGGTCAATCAAATACGTCCTGCTCTTTCAGTCTGACACGCACACATTAAACATACAACTTTATTCGTGATTGAGAAGATTTTATTGGGCATGCTTTGGCGAATTGTGATGTAACTTGGGAGACATGGCATGACCGCCTTGCCTCTGATAGCCTTCGGAGTGACTGCTATGTTAAGAACCTTCCATAAAAATTCAAAGGATGCAACACTTAGACGGAGGGCTTTGACTCAATGCCCTCTCCACTCCCAGCATCAACAACGAGCAGCACGAGCTAACGGCGTCTTATCTCATCTGACAAACATCAACATCACAACACATCTGGCAATCCTGTTCTGCCACATCCAAGTCGACTTTGTTACCATTAAGGCCACATAATACTCTGTAATATCAGCTGGTGTAGTACTTTTTTATAAAGACGGGTGTGGATGTGGACATCAGGCCCGAGTGAAACAGATTTCGTAGTTTCATGATATGAAGCTCTGCACCTTCCCACAAACTCAGGTCCGGAGGTCTGCCTCCCTGAGAAAGTGTAGACTAGCCTAGTTTTACTAGCTTGCAACAGGAGTGAGAAGTTCTAAACCCAATTTTAAGTTTAAAATGTGATTTAAGATTTTAACCATCTCTGTCGAGCCAAGCCGTTAGCCATCCTTTTCCCGATGTAGGCAGAAACATACTGCTGGTTGCTACCCCAACCAATCACAGCAGATGGCCCCGCCCCTCCCTGTGCCTGGTTCTGCCGGAGGTTTCTTCCTGTTAAAAGAGTTTTTTCTTCCCACTGTCGCCAAAGGTCTTGCTCATAGGCGGTCATATGATTGTTGGGTTTTTCTCTGTATGTATTATTGTAGGGTCGACCTTACAATATAAAGTGCCTTGAGGCGACTGTTGCTGTGATTTGACACTGTGTAAATAAAACTGAATTCAATTAAATTACTGGTAAAAAGTTTGAACCAACTATGAACCTGGACTGAAGTAAGACACAAATAGAGTCACTGTAAAGCAAACCCAAGAGAGCAGCATAATCAGTGAAAACATCCACACAAAGTTCACTCCGTGTACAAAGACTATTTTTATCAGTCCTCCAATGACAGCAAGACACTGTGAGTATGAGCTTTTGATATATTTGTTTTTGGGGTTTCTTACTCATCCTAGATTTTCTTTTCTGATAAAAAAAAAAGATGACTTTAACATTTCTCATGATCAAGTTTTCCGTTGCTATAAAGTCTCGGGAGGACGTCAAGCAGGCGGCCAAGTAACAACAAACGGTCAGCCAACAATGATTCAGTGTTTAAAGGCTGGCTGGAACCACATAATTCACATAAGAAATGTGGAAATATATTTCCCACACTTCCACTGTCTTTTTGGTCCAACAAAACAAAACAAAAGCGAAAACGTATATTTGTGTCCTTTTCCTCAGCAGGTAGCTGCGTGCTAATGTCAGTGAAAGGACAGCCTTTACGTCACAGAAGCACTCGCATCACTCTGAAAGCTTTTGTGGATGAAAAGTAAAACGACATTGCAGTGAAATGCAAATTGTGCCTGGGTGATAATAAGTGTCTGTCAGCTGCAAAGAGCTCTTCTTCACATCTGATCAAGGACAGACACTCAGCACAGCAGCTCCAGTGCTGAGGAGGAGGATGCAAAGAATGAAAGACCCGCGGTACCAGCATCCGGCTAGCTTCACTCCAAGGAAATTAATAAGCTTGCTGCTGGTTATATAGTGGAGATGCTACCAATATGAACTCGATATGCAGCGAGGTGATGTCAGTTCGGTCAGGATAACCAAAGTGTGCAAACTTTTGTGCCAAAGTTCAACAAAAGCACAAAAAAGTTGCCGTTCTCAGCAGGTGATTCTGTAATATGAAGTATTACTAACAGTTAAAAGAAGTAATCTTAACAGAGCTGGGAAAAAGTTTTTACCTCAAATTTTAAATTTTAGACTAAATACAAATGCAGTTTTAACATAACGAGTCTGTTTTAAAGGGAAAGAAGCTACACAAACAGAGCTGGTCCAGTGTAAAGGAAAAAAAAGATAATTCTTGATTCGTCGCTCACTGTATGATTAACTGCATTTTTTTTTTGGAGGTTGAGTTTCATTTCATGAGCCACACACAGGCCTGATTACTGCCAGACCTGTTGAATCAAGAAACCACTTAAACAGAAGCTGCCCGACAAAAGTGCGGCACATCATACGATGATCTAAAGAAACAGCTGAGAAACAACATCACTGATATCTGTCAGTCCGTAAAGGGTTGCAAAGCCATTTCTAAGGTACTCCAGTGAACCACAGTGAGAGCCCTCACACAGTTTTAGGAAAATACTCTGTGGACTGACGAGACAAAGGCTGAACTTTCAATTCTGTTGCATTGGCGTAAAACTAACAAGAAGATCATACCAACGGTCAAACATGGTGGTGGAAGTGTGATGGCCTGGAGCTGTTTGCTGCTTCAGGACTTCGATATGTAACAGAACAGTGATCCACTCTTTGAGCACTCTGAATGACTCGAAATAGTGAAGGTTTTAGAGTAGCCTGGTCAAAAGTCTTAAAAATCAGATCAAGATGCTCTGGTATGGCTCATGCTGGAAAACCCTCCAATGTGGCTTAATTAAAAGAATTCTCCAAAGAAGAGGGAGCCAAAATTCCTCCACAGTGCTGTGAAAGTCTCATTGCCAGTTATCGCACATGCTTGATTGGAGTTCTTGCCAAAACTGAGATGAGCAGTTATTATGTTTAGGAAGCAGCTGTTCTTTCACACAGGTGTGGTAGGTTTGTATTAAATTGGGTTATTTGTGTCTAATATTGAGATTTGTGTGATGATTTGAAATATATAAGGTGACAAATATGCAACAATCTAAGAAATCAGGAAGGAGAAAAACACTTTTTTACAGGATTGTATGTAACAAGTTCCTTAAGACTTGTCATTAGATCCAATCAGAAAAAACAACTGGACTTTAGGGATCAAACATGCTTGTGTATCATTAGCTTGTGTGAGTTCACCCTAAACGTGGGTTCCTTTATGAACATTTTATTGTGTCTTACAACTGCCTGAACACAAGAGCCAGAAGCCTGGAGGAAAGCAGCTGTATTCGATGCATTAGGAATGAGAGCAGGTGGTCTTTTTAAAACAAAATCATATCAGTGTGGAAGACCTTTATGGTATTTGTGTATTGTTTTAAAAATCAGTAACTGCCTTCTGTCCCTCGAGTGGATGATGCATAAATTAACAGCTGCAAATGCCCCCAAAATTTGGAGCATTTCATCATCTGCACTCATAGCCCACTAATCTTGTGTTCACTGATACGAAGAAATGACTTCTTAAAGACTTTTGATGCTAAATTTAAAGTCTTTCTGTTACTGGATCGCGCTACTATCAGCCTTTTTTCAGCTATGCAGGAGGTGAAAACACTGAATAATGCAGATTTTTCTTTAAAACTACAGACTCTGGGTCTCAAGAGACGACAGTTGATAACAGCATTAGATAACATCTGCTCTATTCCGGGACGGAGAACAGGAGAACCTGTATTTATGGCTTTGTTAAATGCCAGCACAGTGGAATTCAGTGGTTGGATTAATATTTCATCCAAACACAACTGAAATCCCTTCGTCCTGGACCAGTGACTCGACTGGAAAGCATCCAAATAATGAAGGCTGGCGACACAACAAGAAAAAAAATAGTTCTGCACCAGTGACATCTAACAGCTGATTCACTGCTGAATTCACAGCATCTGTCAGCACCCTTCTACACGCGGCGGAAGAGACACAAACTGTAAAATATCATTAGTTTTGATTTTGTTCAGCCTCTCAGAGTGACCCCAAACTCTGTTACATCTCCGCCCAGCTGTCCTTGAGCATACAGGCTGATCCCTGCGGATCCAAGAGGGTGCGGCTACAATTACCTGCGAAGCCAATGCTTCATTTCCTCCGTAAATAAAACATCCCCATTAATAATACAGCACCTGAAACGTTAAACATTTCACCCGTCTTCAGAGAGAAAAATGGAGGAAAGGGTGCTTTAAATTCATCAAAAATCCTCACTTTTTTTCCTGTATCAAAAGCACATTCATACCTGCTGGTCACAGCAGCGTCAAGCATTCACACTGTATGAAGTCACATCATATAAAATGCTAGAGCGGCCCAGATTTCACGGAAGGTTTTTCTGGGTCGCTTGCTGTGTCTGTTTCACGCTCAGTGAGTCCTGGGCAGGTATCAGGGTGCAGAGACCGACCATCCACCTCCTTCCATTTAATTACAAACTGACACACGATGTAAACAGCAGGATTTTTTCAAATCAAAATGAAAGAAATACTCAGAGTTTAAACTTTGTTTTCTGTAACATCACAGTTTCATGATTAATTTCTTTAACTGGAGAAGAAATTCTAATGACTCGCTAGAAATACAGGGCAGCAAAAAGTCATCTTTTGCCATGAATGCATATGAACCGTTTTAGCTTCTGTTAATTTCTCTAGAAAATTATATTTGGTCTTGAAAGAGTTTAGAAACACTCTTAAGTGGCCTTTACTGTACGCACTCACCTGTGTATAAATGTCACACTGCTTCTGGCCCACACCTCGTATGTCATGTGTGCATGTTTTCCACGTTTTATGTGTGATTTAACCGCGTCAAATCGTTGAGGTTCATGTAAAGGACAGGCTTGGGTCATTAGTCCCAAACACCTGGTGTGAAATGTTCATCCAAAGTTCAGGGAAAGGACGCAGGTTCAGGATGAAGGAATGAGTATCCCAAACAAAAAAAAGATTGGCTTGGTGGATTTTTGCACACTGTAAACAAGAAGCAAAAAAAAAAAAAAAAAAGAAACAATAAGAGTGGGCAGAAAAGAAGCAGGACTACCAACTAATACACAGGAATAACTTGACAAAGGTGAAACAAGCAAGTGTGGAGAAAACAATCATAAAACGTGGGGAAAAAAGACAAAGACAGGAAGACCAACACATAAAAAACTTTCCAAAATAAAACAGGAAGTGGCAATAAGTCTGGCACAAGAAACATCAAAGACAAACACGGAACTAAAAGAGGAAAAGGTGAACACTAAGCAGTAGTCCTTAGGCATTAATGAGAAAGACATGCAAAGTAATGCCAGCTTTGACACACAGAGGGCGCTACAGAAGACGGTTCAGTCACTGACTGATTTAAAGCCTTGATTTGTCATCTGGGATCAACATCACTTTGTTTTTTGCATTCAGAAGTGGCCATATTTCCACTGTGGGTTGGACGCTGTTTATGCATCTATAAACTGTGCAGGTGCAACAGACGAGTAAAACCAAAACTGGAGCACAGACTTGTTGTTTACCTCACAGGAAGCGTTATTATTAGAACAATAATAATTTGTTATTTCATAATTTTAAAAAGTCTCCAAAACCACAAAACTTAGTCACGAGGTCAATTTCAGTGACTGAAATTATCAGACATGATGCCACAAAGGCCAAAGGCAGCCACCAGTCAAGCGGGAAAAATGTGTATTCCCTGACCAGCTGATGAGTTGCTGCTGGACTTTGGGGAATTGCTGGGAAATTGATTATTCAGCACTCATCTGCACAGGCTTGGAGACGGACAGTGACCCTCTGGTAACCTCTGGTCTGTTTCCCTTACAATAAAGTTGGACCTTTGAACTTGAACATTGTCTGTTTGCAGTTTGTGCTGCTTTTGTCTCTTTTTTTGTTTTCTTTTTGCAGCTTGGGTACTGGTGTGCAGCGCGCCTTTGCAGGCAAGTTGGCATCTTCTATGCAAACTACAGGGAACCACTACAATCCTCCAGCAATCATAAACAAGAAGCCCCCGGTTTGCAACCAAAAATATACCTTTTTCCCCATCAGTGGTGGCTATATCACATCTAACATGGTAGACAACTCCTGAGCAATGTCTGTATGATGTCACATGGAAAACTTCCATAGAGACTGACTCACTTTTGGACCGCGCCTCAAGTGGTCACTAGAGGAATTGCAGTTTAAATTTTTAATTTTTTATTTTTGCCAATAAAATGCATCTTTACAAGTAATAAACTTAATACAGAATCAGGATGATACTATATCATGACAAAGATGACAAAGCATCCTTGTTTTAAGTATTTTTACTATTAAATGGGTGGCTACCCTGCCTGTAGTCCAGCTGCCACAGAACAAGAGGCAGGGTTCACTGTGGACAGGTGCATATTGACAAAATCCCAAAAGCAGTATTTCAGTACCATATGCATGAAAGAGTATACCGCCAGTGATGTACTGATGTTTCAGAAGCATTTATTTTACTCTATCAGATACTGAACTGAAAAAAACCCCAAAAGAAAAAAATAAAACAAACAAATCTCCACTTCTTGTTTGAATCACATGATCCACATCACATGAGGACACTGCATAAAAACAGTGGAGGAAGAGGCTTCCCAAGTGGGCACGCTCGGGATGGATGCCTGAGGACGGGCACAAAGCTGCTGATCCCAGACTTTCCTGGGTCCCATGTGCCATTTAATGCCTCTTTTCATGCATATACGGATCATAATAAAGTCTTTCTTTTTTACAGCTTACAGTCCTCTTGCCCTTTTTTTTTTAAATTTGAGATTGTATCTACATAAAAACAATCTACTGCTATGGCATACAGTCTATTCAGAATGATTCACAGTTGCTCTTGCCAACAAAGTGACGGATCAATGCCTCCAGTATTTACTCTAATTCAGTTTTTAATCCTTTTCCTTTTAATTTAGAGAATCAGTTTGGCTGCATTTACAGCTGAAAACCGTCTCCACTTTTAAAGGGTCCTCCGGCATGGATCTGCTGCAGAGTCGTAAACCAGCTTTCGACTGAGATTTATTAACCAGCATGAGGAAAAATGCTGAAGCGGGAAAAAACAGATGCAGGTTTGAGGTGTGGTTCACCTGCGAAATGTCACTCTGCTCGAACGTTCCTGCTGCTCGCTCAAACGTGACTGAACGAGGCAGCTCTGGCACGAGAATGATAAAAATCTATTCAAAATAAAAGCAGGTGGAGACACTGTTTGTGTATATGAACAATGGCACAGCATAATGTGGAATCTATTGTTTTTATTATGAAGAACACGCAGTGATAAGGGTGTCGCCACATACAGGTACCTACAATAACCGTAACGTTTAAATCTCTGGATCGTGTTTGTCTTTCACGTGATGCAGTGTTTCGCAAACTTCGGTCTCTCTCCATTTCTCGATACTTGTAAGTATCCACAAATGAGACAAAACACAGTAAACAAAACAGTGAAATAGCTATTATCATTCTACTTATAAAGACATCATAATTATGTCATCACTTTGAATTATTTAGTAAAGATCTGTCATTGTGAAACTTACACCTGCTGAAGGGCGCTCAGTAGAGCCTTAACTGTAAGAGGATACCTGGTTTGAAGCTCCTGATTGGCTGCTGATTTTCTGTGGAAAGCTTGTAGGTTCTACCCAACCAACAACCTGCTCTGGAGAAAAACTGAGTGGAACTGGTGCCAAATGTGCAGTTCCTCTAATCCTCACAGACTCCCATATGGAAATGTTTAACATTAACTGATTTAAAAGCATGTTTACATCAGAATTAGCTGATGAATCAGCACTCCATACTTTTATTCAAATATGGTAACTCGTGCTTCCAAAAACCTGAATACATAGTTTCAGCCAAAACGCTAATGCGGAAGCTTTAATATGCATCCCATCTTTTATATACAGTCTTTGGTTCTCCCTACACTCCTCACAGTCCAAACACATGAGTAGATTTGTGACATCGCTCTGTGATGGCATCCTGTTCAAGGTGTGCTTGCCAACAGCTTCCTACTCAAACTCAGATGGGTATCTAAAAGTGGTGACATATATTAAAATAGATTTTAAGAGAAGTTACAGCCACCCAGCTTTGCATCTAAATGTGATCGGCTCCATCTATAATTCAGTGCAAACAATGCAATAATGCAGACATTAATCTGATTTAGGTGAGTGTGCAAAGGCACCACTACGCAAATACTTCACTCCTTAACTGTATAAAATGTTGCACGCATGACTTTTACTTTCCACACCGTTAAATGGCCCCATTTCCAGCACAGAAATCCACGCACCTTAAAGCTGCACACAGTCCGGTGTTTGTTCTTTTATGACCTCAGTAGACATTCAGTACGCGAGCTGCTGTGAGTGTGGGGTCTTAAATCACAACAATGGGGACGCGAATAGAAAGCAGGGGGATTTTTAAAAAGGGCTCACGGGATTCTTGACTATTCTTAGTGCAGCAGCACTTTGCACAATGGGCAGGAGGTGGATGAAATAATTCACCTCGGGCATCTACAACATCAGCAAGTGAGTGCAACAAATCACATGTCCCTATTCTTGCCTCAGCTCGCTCTCCATTTTGCTACGAAGGGGTCACAGCATGAGTGATATCAGATCTCAGCGTTATGGGGCTGGAGAAATTTCAACATCACCGCGCTCGCTTTTCTTGTTCGATATTAAAGGAGTGCACTTGCTGCATTAAAACACCCAGTTTCATCTCAGAAATGTGTCCCAGATCCGCTTTTTGCCCCTTTTCTTCACCAGTGCTTGAGCTCCGGTTTCAGAGGGTATGGAATCGTGCCATTGGGATCGTTTTTCTCAAGCCACCTTAACCCAAAGTCCTGGTTCAAGTTTCAGTGTTTACAAGTAAAAACGCACCGGCACGCTTCAGCAAAGCTTCAGCGCTTAGTTAAAGTCATAGGATGCAAAGTGCTATAACTATATATTTACACATAAAAGAGAGAGAGAGAGAGAGATTATTGTCCTTGTTAAAACATTTTAGTTCAGACAAACTCGGATTCTCGTCCCTTTAATGAAAATTGATTTAAAATAGCAATCTGAGACAGAGACAATATCCAAACCCGACATCTGGATGGGGGGGTAGTGTTAAAGCCTTCACACCAAGACTGTGCTCAACTGCAATCAGCGATAACAGCACAGATTTCCCCGAGCTGTTATTAGGACGTTTTAATTAAATGTCCAAAGGCGAGAAGACGAAGCGGAGGCGCAAAAAGACGCAGAACTTACCCCCAGCAGATAAAAGCATTTGCGACGCATTTCCAGGCCTTTTATTTTTCACATAATTTCCATGTGTGGAACTAAATGTCTTCTTGTTACTTCACTGAAGTATTTTATCCTTGTTACTGGGAGTGGAAAAAGTCCCAGCAGCGCAGTTTTCTGATGGTGTTGACTGAACTGTACCCAGAAAAAAAATACAACCGCGTGGCTAGGCCGGGTGTAGATGTCCGGGTAATGTCAGAGGTTAGACACTGTCAGGATCATTTAATGAGGAGCTGCGGAGCTGGGGTGTAGCAGCCTGTCACCTCTCTGGTAGGGTCGGTTTCCCGTGAAATCGCTGCCTCCGTGAACAGGACCGGAATCCAGACAAACACTATCGCACCTTTAAAGCTGCCCACGAACTAAAACTCCTTTTCCACGCATGGTTTCACGTCAGGTTTCCCCGAGCTACAGCCTAACGTCCGCCCGGCTTCCCATCCAGCTTCTGACTCCTGCGCGGAGCCGCCGCGGTGGTGCACAGCGTCCCCACAACGCCCCCACGTTGTGCCACTTTGTCGAGTGTATCCAGTGTGACTGAGGAATAACTCGATTCCTCTGCGTGGAGTTAATTATGCAATGACTGCCCGTGTTCCAGACCCTAATCTTTAACCCCCCGCGCAATCTAGACGTCACTGCTGCGAGAAAGTTAAAAGCAGACGAGCCCGGGGTGAGCTGCTTGTGAAAGGCTCCGCGCGCATCGCTGTGCTCTTATCAAGCATCCAGGAGAAGGGAACCCTTTTATCATGTGCCCCCGTTTCCTGACGAATTAGTGCCAGAGCGCAGAGTCAACAGATTTCGCTGTGAGCCAAGATCGACAGATGGTTCCCAGTGTGTCAATAAAGTTAAGCATCCCCGGGGATCTTTTTAAATACAACTCAGTACAAATGAGCGTCAAAATCACTGTAAATAAAATCTCAGTGGGAATGAATTTGCGACTCCAGCAATTAAAATAATTACAAATAATCTTAATATTAAAGTTCTCATTAGTGTGCGTGGGGCGTCCCAGAGAGGTTAGAGGATAAGAAAAAAAATGCTTATTATTATTATTATTATTATTATTAGTCAGTATTACTCTGAATAGATCTCCTCTTGGGTGGGTTTTTACTGTATTAGCCAAGGACATATGAGGCTTGGACATAAACTATATATAAAAGTTGGTAATAAAGTGTCATCGCCTTTTATGAAGCCTTGACATGAGGGTTTTCTATGTAATTGAGTTGGTTTTTTTAAAACCAACTTTTCAGTCACACGGTTGTCCTGCTTTATATCTATATCACTGTAACTGTCAGCATAATTTTTAAGTTTAATATCATGTTGTATTCAGTAAGACCTGAAACAGTCAAAACCTCATCAGGACTGTGTTTACTGAGGTCACAGGGCACGTGAACCAAAGGGATGTTTTCCTGTACATTTCTAAACACGGGACTTTAAAAGTCGCCCCCTGCTGGTCATTAAAAACACGACTGAAGAAACAAGGCTCTTCCAGAGCAATGTCCCCATGCAAGGGTCAGAATGGTCAGAAATAATTCATTGAGTATGAAAGTAATGCAAGTCATGCTGTGGTCTTATGTTTGGACTCATGTGGTAGCAGTTATTACTCTCAACCATCATCAACAAACACCAAGTAAGAAAACATCTATTTGAAGAAGGACGTTCATCCCTCGCTTGAGAGTCGCAGGTGGCGTGTGGGAGTCACGTGTTTAATAAAAGCTGGCTACAGCAACAGTGACGGCACTCGTAAGACTCTACATTAGCATTAGCGTTTTTTCCCTCTAGATCTAGTAGTGAATATATTTGGATGAGAATTGTTGATCCCCCTTTTAACAAGTTAACATCTGATGGAAGGAAGCTCGTTTAGCAGGCTTCAACCATAAACTGTTGTCACGTTCCTGGGTCTGTTGACCCAGCGTTTTGACCCAGCGTTAGTTTATTTGGATGATATGTATGAGTTCTTTAGGGTAGCTAAATTGTTTATTAGTTTCCATTTGTGTTTTCTACCGCTGTATTTAAGTTTCCCTCTCCCTTTGCCCCTTATGTGTTTCATGCTGCGTGTCTTATGTTGTCAAGTTTATATTGTCTTGTCTGCGTCCCATGTTTCCTGTTATATTTTGAAGGTCTGTGTCCTATGTCAGTGTAGTCAGCTTTGCTTCCTTTGTCTCCTTATGTCAGACTAGTGTCAGCTGTTTCCCCATGTGTTTCCACTTCCCCTAATCACCCTTGTGTGTATTTAGTCTGTGTTTCTGTTCACTCCTGGTCAGGTCGTCTGTTGTTCACGCCAAGGTTTCCATGTCATGTTTCATGTCTAAGTTTTTCTTGTTGTTTATTTAGTTCTCCCAGTTTAGGTTGATGTTAGTTTACTTCAGTTTGCCCTTTCTTTGTACCTTTTTTACCAGCCTTATTAAACGGCTCGCTTTTTGTTAATACTCAAGCTTTGGTCCAAGTTTCTTCGTGTCTGCATTTTGGGTCCACTCTTCACAATTAATACAGTCTGCCACCGCCAGACTGTGACAACTGTAATGGTGCATCTGCAGACACAGAGATCTGCTAATTAGTGTGATCAGTAAAATGCTAGAAATTCCCTCACTGCAGTTTTTAGCACTTCTGCATCTGTATATACAGTGGGGCAAAAAAGTATTTAGTCAGCCACCGATTGTGCAAGTTCCCCCACCTAAAATGATGACAGAGGTCAGTAATTTGCACCAGAGGTACACTTCAACTGTGAGAGACAGAATGTGAAAAAAAAAATCCATGAATCCACATGGTAGGATTTGTAAAGAATTTATTCGTAAATCAGGGTGGAAAATAAGTATCTGGTCAATAACAAAAATACAACTCAATACTTTGTAACATAACCTTTGTTGGCAATAACAGAGGTCAAACGTTTACTATAGGTCTTTACCAGGTTTGCACACACAGTAGCTGGTATTTTGGCCCATTCCTCCATGCAGATCTTCTCGAGAGCAGTGATGTTTTGGGGCTGTCGCCGAGCAACACGGACTTTCAACTCCCGCCACAGATTTTCTATGGGGTTGAGGTCTGGAGACTGGCTAGGCCACTCCAGGACTTTCAAATGCTTCTTACGGAGCCACTCCTTTGTTGCCCGGGCGGTGTGTTTTGGATCATTGTCATGTTGGAAGACCCAGCCTCGTTTCATCTTCAAAGTTCTCACTGATGGAAGGAGGTTTTGGCTCAAAATCTCACAATACATGGCCCCATTCATTCTGTCCTTAACACGGATCAGTCGTCCTGTCCCCTTGGCAGAAAAACAGCACCATAGCATGATGTTTCCACCCCCATGCTTCACAGTAGGTATGGTGTTCTTGGGATGCAACTCAGTATTCTTCTTCCTCCAAACACGACGAGTTGAGTTTATACCAAAAAGTTCTACTTTGGTTTCATCTGACCACATGACATTCTCCCAATCCTCTGCTGTATCATCCATGTGCTCTCTGGCAAACTTCAGACGGGCCTGGACATGCACTGGCTTCAGCAGCGGAACACGTCTGGCACTGCGGGATTTGATTCCCTGCCGTTGTAGTGTGTTACTGATGGTGACCTTTGTTACTTTGGTCCCAGCTCTCTGCAGGTCATTCACCAGGTCCCCCCGTGTGGTTCTGGGATCTTTGCTCACCGTTCTCATGATCATTTTGACCCCACGGGATGAGATCTTGCGTGGAGCCCCAGATCGAGGGAGATTATCAGTGGTCTTGTATGTCTTCCATTTTCTGATGATTGCTCCCACAGTTGATTTTTTCACACCAAGCTGCTTGCCTATTGTAGATTCACTCTTCCCAGTCTGGTGCAGGTCTACAATACTTTTCCTGGTGTCCTTCCAAAGCTCTTTGGTCTTGGCCATGGCGGAGTTTGGAGTCTGACTGTTTGAGGCTGTGGACAGGTGTCTTTTATACAGATGATGAGTTCAAACAGGTGCCATTCATACAGGTAACGAGTGGGGGACAGAAAAGCGTCTTACAGAAGACGTTACAGGTCTGTGAGAGCCAGAGATTTTCCTTGTTTGAGGTGACCAAATACTTATTTTCCACCCTAATTTACGAATAAATTCTTTACAAATCCTACCATGTGGATTCATGGTTTTTTTTTCACATTCTGTCTCTCACAGTTGAAGTGTACCTCTGGTGCAAATTACTGACCTCTGTCATCATTTTAAGTGGGGGAACTTGCACAATCGGTGGCTGACTAAATACTTTTTTGCCCCACTGTAATCAGGCCGGTCTCAAAAAATAATGTATTAATTTGTGAGATATCGAGTTTATTTTTTCATTGCAGTCATGATTTTGTAACAGGAACCCAGGAAAACACAAAAAGAGTGGTAACCACTGTATTTTACTCAAAACTATCATCTCTCTCTAGACGTAACTAAATCATTTTTAATAATAAAGAATAAAACATGTTAAAATGATAAAGTGTTAAACAAATAATGAGTTTTAAGTTGAATGTAATGTAATAATGAATTTTTAAAAATCTGTGTGCTGTATGACTTCAGCTGTGGCGTCTGGTGTAAGTGGGGAAATGATTTATTCCTCTATCAAATCTTCCAACCTCCAAATGTGGAATTTCTTTCACTCTACAACAGTGGAAAATATTTATTATCAATACGTTAACACAAATCAGAGCATATGAGACCAGACAGATGTAAATTTGTGTCCAGAAACAGATTAGAGGTCGTGAGACCGAGCTGCCCAACATAAATATAAAATTATAGCAGCTTTTACCTTCTTTGGGGCCCCAGAAACCTTTCAAACTTAACAGTCTTTGAGGGAAATCGTTCTTGGGCTGAAACGCTTGTTCTTGTCCGCATTGCTTCACTTTAAGTGATCGTGCGCCAAAACAAGTTGGGAAACAATTTTAAGTCATTTTATGACGGAAAGCTGTCAAATATCCTCTGATCCCAGCTTGTCAGGTATAATTATATTCAGATGTTCTGGTTATTGTCCATTTTTTAATCTCTCGAGTAGACAAAAACAGCCAAATCTGAACATTTACTTAACCCCTTTATTTTTTGTATGCCATAAAACACAGGTTTATTATGATGTGTCAGAATAACTGTTAATTCCTGCCCTGTACTAGTTTTGAAGTTCTCCTGGCTGTATTCATTCTGATCCTGATTCATATTTTAACTATTAAATGATCAGATGTGATATTACACTCTCATGCCATGTCTGCCAAAAACCACACCGCTGAGGCTCTGAGTGCACAAAATGCTTCATGCACAGTGCGCTAAAGCTTTCTTTAGACCCAGTGACGTGCGGAGAGCCATTAATCAAAAGATGCCTTTATCCAAGGTGACAGTGCCCTCCCCTGAGTATGCTATCTCTTGAAGTGTCAGTAGTGGCAACAGGGGGACCATAACAAACTGGGTTATGTGGTTAGGATACTGTTTCCACTCTTTAGCCTGCTTCTAGCTGCATGCATGCTTGTCTGTGAGACTAGCAGTCAGGTGCTAAAAAATATCCCTGACAGGTGCCGTGCATGCTGCAGTGGAGCCGTGTGATTTGTTCTCAGTGTAGATTTTGTGAGGGGCCACCCGGGTTTATTTCAAGAAGGTTGTGTAAGATGGTCTTTTTTAATCCCTTCTTCCTGCAGCTGGAGGAGTTCACCATCAAGCACAATATAGTCCACCCCCTCCCCCCCCCCCCCCCTTCTGGTTTAATCTGAAACACAATTTATCTTCAATCAAGGCATGAAACATCCCCAGTGCTGGAGACTCAACACAATCCTGTGTGTGCTTGCGTGTCGGTGTGCGAGTGTGTGTGCAGAGCGGTGCCAAGGGTCATTCCAGATGCATGGAGGATGACAAAGCAGGCGTAACACATTTATGTAATCAGCATGTGTCCGGTCCCCGTAAAAGGTCCCGATAAACGCCCCGTTCTCACGAGAGCACTCAGCGGTGAAAACCTGCAGACGAATCCTGCGACGAGTTCAGACAGAAGATGGTCTGGAGTGAAAAAGTTATTTCTAATTGCATTAATGAAGCTGTTCATATTCTTTCTACAGAGTGGAAAACATTAAAGGACAGCTGGAAGAAAAATAAATAGATCTTTTAGATCATTTATCTCTTTTTTCTCGATAAACCAGTAACTCCAGTTCTCTGAATCCATGTCTTGGCGTCCTAACCCAGAAAACATGGTTAAAACACTGATGTTAATTCTTCAGTCAGAACTGGAAGAAATGGAACTGCACTGTGGATTGTGCAACAGAGGTCACGTCAGACTGTCTTTTATCAAGTAAGAAATCTTGATCACATTATTCCAGTGAAGAAAACAAATGCACGTCTTTGTTTTTTTAATGCAATATTTGATTGTCCACTGCTTTGAAATAGTTCTGAACATCCAGCTGCACCGCGAGCATTAAATGAACGGTCTCACATTTTTACAGTCCTTTTATTTTAATGGAAAGAGACATAATATAAACCACAAATCCAGAAAAACACAAATTTCCTAATAGTTATAATTTGATTTGCAACCACAAAACTAGTCTCGAAGCTTTAGTTCCCTCCACAGATCTTTTGTAGGACTGAAGTCTGGCGATGCCACTCCATGACCTTAACGTGAGTCTTCTTTAGCCGCTCTTTTGTTGTCTTGGTGATATGTTTTGGGTCATTACCATGCTGTTAAACCCAACTTCAGATCTTCTGTGATCTAGCTGAGGGACAGAAGTGTACACGACCCCTTCTGCTGGTCCTTCAGTATGGTGAAGTCGTCCTGAACCCTCAGCAGGAAAACAGCCACAGAGCATAATGTTTCCACCTCTGTGCTTTACTGTGGGGATGCTGCTCTTTGGTTCGTACTCAGCATTTCTCTTCCTCTGATTTAGAGTTTGATTTTGGTTCCATCTGACCACAGCACTTCCTCTGAAGCATGTAGATGTTCACTGGCAAACTTATGATGGGTATGTACATGAGCAGGGGACCTTGTGGGCGATGTAAGATTTCACTCCATTATGGCGTAGAGCTCTGTGTTCCTACTGCCTTCAGGTTAACAAGCTCCTCCTGTATAGTTTTTCGCTCATCCACCACTTTTTTCATCATCATCCTCCTCACCCCATGAGGAAAGATCTTGCATGGAGCTCCAGACTAGGAGCAACTGATGATTTTCATATTTCTTCTATTTAAAAATAATCACATCGACTGTTGTCACCTTCTCTCATAGCCGACTCCGGCATTGTGTCGATTTATAATCGTGTCCCTGACGTTCTTTGAGCCTTCGAAGCCATTTATGTTTCTCTGCAATGAAATTCTGTCTCATTAATTGCAATGTGAACCTAACGTGTCTGCACTGTCACAACCAACACCTCTGTGCCCCCCACCAGAGTGAGCATTACAAACCTGTGATGCGCTGACACCAGTGTCGGTGCGCTCGGAGGATAGGAAATAGACTCCCCGGCAAGAGGTCAGAAGTTTAAGTTTTCATCGTGGTGTATATCTTTAACACATTTTTTTATGAGTTTAAATGCCTTTGAATGGCTGGAAATGATCCTCTTATGTGTTTGATCCTGTAATTGAGCAAACTCCACTGAGATGATCCTTTGAGGTAATAATGAAGCAGGAAATGTTACAGCGATGAGCAGTTCAGGGGTCGTGATGGTGAATATTTTTCATTAACACTCTTCTCTGATGAAAAGTGTTTAGTTTAATTTGACTCTAATCGATAAAATGATGAATAAAGACAAACTTCGCTTTGCTGACACCCACACGACTTTCATTTCATTTCAGACAGTCAGCTGATGTTACTCAGCAGCAAAATGCTGTCTGGGAAGCTTATTTATTGAATGAATCGCTATTGTCAAAGTTGTCACCTCATTTCACACAGTGTTCAGGTCTCATTCATCTTTCTGCAAAACATATTCGCACTCAGTCAAACACGTTTTTGCACAATGATTCAAAACTACCACAGCAAAGGTGCCCTTTGTTAAATACAGCCATTCAAATGTGTTCACACTTAATGCATAATTATGAAACATCAACCGTATGATGTAACAGCTGAAATTGTTGCATTGAAAACAGGGGCCACGTCTGCGACCAGTTGCCATCTTTAAAGCAACTTTGATGAGGTAGCATGACGTTAACACGGCGATGAGACGCAGTCAGTCTTCAGTCCTTGGTTGGCAGTCGAATGAGGTCAAGCTGACATTTACATTTCTACATACACAGAATTCACATGGATCGCTGCTCAAGGAGACCAGCTCTGTTCTGGTTCGCACTCTTGATCCAGTGGAGGTCGTGAGTGACAGGAGACGGGTGGATAAGCTGTCACCCCTGTTAGAGAACACCTCCCGTCCTGTGCAGGTCACTCTGACAGCACGGAGCAGCTCCTTCAGTGACAGGCTGCTGCACCCACAGTGTGTGAAGGAGGTCTTTCCTTCCAGCTGCTGTCAGACTCTCAGCAGCAGTGAATGCACACGTGTGAATACACACATGCACACAGTGGGGTTTCTTTATATCTTAATGTGCAATAATCAATACCTGCTGCTGTTAGCATTCAAGCACAAAATGTCAACTTCATCCTTATATCATACATATACAGATATTTATATAAATTAAATTTCTTCTGAGTGTTTTCATCCTTACCATCTGGGCTTTTTCAAACCAGATTCAAAACAAGGGAAAGATCTGGCTGAGAAACGAGGAGCACCACATGCTCATCAGCTCAGTGAGCGTGCACTGGATAGTCTTCCTTTCTTACTCTAATAGTAACATTAGTGATAAAATGGACCTCTTATGATATTCAGTATGAACTAAAACCTTTGATTGTGCCCATAAACTAATCAGGCAAGTATTTACAGAGGTCACAGATCAAAGGAGACGGCTAATTTCCCAAAGACTATACAACAGGAAGTCTTTTGATACCAGAGAAGTCGCCCCCTGCTGGACATAAAAAAAAGAATGCCAGTTAAAGGCGCTGTGAGTTTAACTCTTCAGACCCAGAAGTTACATCCAGTTTTTATATATTTTGTCTAAAGGCCACATTGTGAAAACATGACATGAAACTGAATTTTTCGGATGCAAACTTGTCTCGTAAAGTACATACATATTGAGTGAGTTGCGTTTAGAGAATAATTTGTCCTTAAAAAATGCACTGTGAAAAAAAAAACAGTCAACTTCAAGCGATGACGAGCTAGTCCCGATGTTTCTAAACAAGAAAAGGAGGAAACTGAGATTCTGGATCCATCGATTCTCACGAGAAGAAAGAATCAGGGAGAATTTCATGGTTTGAACCAGGAGTTGAAGCAGTATTGTGGCCGCTTTCGTACATATTTCAGGACGCCAGTGGGGCAGATTGAGCTTTTTGGTTGAGTGTGGACCACATCTGAGGAGGCAGAGAAATAACTTCAGAGAAACCGAGTGGCCCAGAGCAGCGTGCACTTGTTGCCAAATACGGTGATCTGATTGGTTTGAGAACAAAACATTTGCACAAAATTTCTTAAAATTTTCTACATTTTAAGAATAGAAAAAGGATAAAATGACACCCACGTGTCTCGGTTGAGTTACTCATGTTGTGAATGTCGTGATTCATACTTCTTATAATTCTAATTGATGAGAAAAAAGTGAGTAGATTATGAATGATGAAAAAAATATGGTATAAAATATAAGCACTGAACATGCGTTTTATTTCTTTTCCCATGTTAATGGGGGAGTATGTTAAAGAGTAGATCATCTGTTGGCACCGTACTCTCAAGTCTTTACTTTAAACTCATGTTTCATGAAATATAAAGCAGGCTGGGGAGCGTGAGTGGCGGTGAGAGACCCATTTCTATTCTTATTTCAAGTTTTTGTCTCTTTTTTTGTTGAATTTAAAGATGAGCCACATACAGCTTCAAAAACTCAAGCTGCATATCCTGAACACTGAGTTTTCAATTTTTTATGTATTGTGTAATGATGTTCAGCAGCATTATTGTTTTGAATGGTTGGTTTGTGAGACTTTGTGTAGTTTTGGGACAGATAAGGCTGTGTAATGATCTTTTTTTGAGATGTTACCAGAAGAGTAAGAGGTCCACGTGAATGCATTATGAAATGAGATGAGAGATAGCATTTATTTGTCAGTTCCAGGTTTTTTGCCCACAACCGAGATGACAGACCGAGACCTTGCCGACCGTACATACAATACACAAACATCACATTGGGGAGACAGGTCAGGCTAGGTAGCGAGGAAAAAAGACATCGAAATGTGTAACACAAAAGGATAATACAGGAGTGCACAGATATCAACACACCATAGCACAATAAACACAGACAGCAACATGGGAAAGAGTTCCAGTGTGTACATCTGATCTGGGACCGCTGCAATCTTTCGACTGCGCCTCCAACTGACCCGATGTCCACATCAGAGGGGAGGTAAGCGTTGGAGGTGGCGTTGGATCCGGGGTAGGGAGGGCGATGCGTCAGTGAGTGCTTATCAGTATCAGTATATGTATGTGTGCGTGTCCAGAGTTCAGCTGAGACAGTGTCCTTCGCCCTGCCAGGCTAAGTAAACAGTCTTCCAGCCAACCCAGGTGGCCTTGCATGGAATGGGAAGGAACAGACTCAACACAATCGTTATCAGGGAGTTTTTGTTCGGCTCCAGCCTCGAGCCCACAGCTGGCGCCGAAGGGGTAGCCTCATTATGATGGTAATTTTTCTTTTGCAAACAACTCATGAGAATTTCAAGCTGTTCTTTAACACTCCGACACTGGTCTCTCAATCTCCCATTGGAGAGCCGCGAGTTTTTCCATGATGTTATTAACCTTCAGTTCCGTGGTGTTGTCATTCTTTTGCTCAAAGAGCCAATTCTGAGAACTCACGACCGCAGTCAGCTGTTCCAAGATGTGATCCAACTTTCGCTCAGAGGTGTTATTCTGAGTATTCATGGCAGCCGTAAGCTTCTCCAAGCTCTTAACCATGCTGCACTCAGTGAGCCCATTCTGAGAAGTTGCACCTCGTCCCATCGTTTCAATCCCAGCGGGCAGCCTTGGGGGGGTTTGAACACCCGGTTCCGCTTTCTTAATTCTCCGATAAGCCAGGGCCAAGCCAGCTCCGATCAGCAAGAACCCTGTTATCATGGTTCCGAATAGGTAGATATCGTCAGCGTCCTCGATCGACAGTCCCGCCAGGCACACGACCCTCCATTTCTGCCATCCGTCCATCGTGTATCCGGCAGGGAAAGTCCCTCCAGGGAACTCAGCCTCTCCCGAGCCCAGACTTCATGTTGAGAAAAGGGTGTCAAAAGCATTCAGAGACCAGTTGATCAAATCCACAATTCTCTTTTAGGTTTTAGAGAACAGACTGTGAGAGAGTGTTCCAGGGAAAGTAATACACACGAGGCAAGACAAGGACACAAGAGGCTAAGCAGGGAAGATAAGGGAGAGGAGAAAAGTGCGTCCGCCTCCTCCGAGAGCCAAAAGGGAAATATTTGCGTTTGTGTTTGGACTTTTAAGAAAAAAATGGCGAGTTCCAAGAAACGCGTCTTAGGGATTGTGAAAAACTGTAATAAAACTCAAGGATTTTTACCTTTTTTTGTCTTAGTGACGATTAAACTGAATGTCAGCAGATGTCAACATTTCTTAGTGCCAAATCAAGGCCGACTCTCCTACCTGCTCAATCAAAGCGCTTAAAGAATACTAAATTACTGAAAGCAGATATTTAAGTAGTCAGATTTCCTGTAAGAGCCTCATCTTTATCTGACAGCTCAATGCTGGTTTAACGAATCAATTTAATAAACACTCACGTGAGTAAAAGTCCTGTGTGTGAACCAAAATTACAGTTAATGGCGGCACGTAAAGGAATAGTGAGAAATGTCGTGTTGGAGCTCGTGCATGATTGTGAGTGTTAGTCTGATGATAGCTACAGCTGTGAAAGGATTTAAAGGCTTGAAAGAAACACCTGATGCCAATTAGCTAATACAAGCAGACTCCACCGCTGCGCTTGTGAACGAACACTTTTTGCACATTACCTTTTCACCCCAATCACACAGCCCTTATTAGCTCAGTTCAATTTTCAGCTGGGATTTACCCTCATTTTTCACATATTTTTCATGTGAACAGCTTGAAATGATCTCCTTACGTGTTCTGATCCTTCAGCGAACTTCATCGAGATGATCCTTTGAGTTTAATTACAGCAGGAAAACGTACAGCAGAATAGAACTACTGGCTGGTGGCAAACAAGTGTTGCTGAAGAGGAAAAATTTAATTGCTACAACAATCAGCCAAAGCTGAATTACCAGTTGGGGTAGAACAAGCCTCTGGCTTCCTGAAGGTTCATTGTGTGGAAGTTATTTGATAAAATGCAGATTAATATAGCCATAACACTGTGTGGTAACCTAACAGTCTATAACTGAAATGACAAGGGTCTAATAAGGTAAAGGCCTTCATTATATAATCTAGAGGCCTTGGGTTGTATGTTCGCAGAGAACAATCCACAGAGGGGACCCATAGAGGCCCACGGCTCATATTTTGCTGTGGGCCTCTCGGTCATGCAGTCAGTAAGCAGAAACTTATAAGGTTCAGCTCTGCTCACAGTGGCTGGGTGACACAGTGGAGAGACCCACAACAAGCCTGGCACATGTTGTTTGGGTGGAGATCAAGTGGCACTCTACAGGCTGCAATGCAAATGCCCCAACCTGCAGTTCCCTCTTATGGCCACTTGAGGCTGTGAATCAGTTCCCATAGACTAGCTCTTAAAACGCACAACTTTACAGTAGAAATAAACATGTTTACAGCTACAAACATCTCTAAATCTCTAAAGTTTTTTGTGTGGATTTTGTTTATGTGTAAACTTTGACCAGTACAGGGATACCAGTCAAAATCTAAACTGAAGCCACCTACAATAGAATCAAATGCAGTGCCTTATGAGGATCATACACAAAGCTCACAATGTACAGCACACACACACACAAACAGTGTGACATGTTCTTGTTATAAAGATTTCCACAAGTCAGAGGCTTCAGTTTCTCTGCTACCGCCTGCTCTGCTGGGCTCCTTCACAGCTCCTCTGCCTGTCCTGCCTGACAGCCTCTCAGCTCCGCCTCCTCACCGCTGCTGACCACCTCCCCAGGGGTTCTGTTTACATCTGCAACTTCCTGCATGGCCTCCTGAGAGCTTTGCTCTTCTCCAAAGGCTTCCTGTCCGGACTCCCGAGGGGCTCTGCCTTTGTATGCAACTTTCTGCACAGCCAAGCGCTGCCTTCACTACTCCTGTCTGTCTCCTCATCCTCTGGGTCATCCAGGTAAGCTACCTCAACACTGAACACCGCCGGCGTTCTAGGTAGACCCAGGTTATCCTGTCTGCTTTGCCTCCATGCTGTTATCTGGATCGTCCTCTCCTGTCTACTCAGCCTACAGGTTGGGTGCCAGGAGATTTCCTGTCTGCAAAACCTTCAGGCAGCAACCGCCTGCTCCACCCATCCCACCTGTCTTCCCTGCCTCAGACCTGTCCAGCTAAATGGCCTGTCCTCTGTGCTGCAGCCTTGGGTTGTTCTGTTGATGCCTCTGGGCCACCCACCTGTGTGGGCTCTTCTGCTGACCTGCGAAGTGTCTGCTAGAACTTGAACTCTCCTACCTGGTCTGCAGTGCAAACTTTACTTGCTTGTGCAAACCCTGCAATGTGGCTAAAAGACTGTCAACACCTGAGTAAAAGAACGATCCACAAAGCTCACCTTTCAACACTAAATTCACAGATAACCATTATTGGAAAGGTTTGAACATCTACAGGTTCCCCGGCAGAGTGGATACAGCATTTGATGAGGACCACGCGATGTGGTCGAAAGCTACACAGAAAGCAGAAACTCCGTCAAATTTCAACACAGATGAGAACAGCTGTCAGAAATGACAGCTCAATTTGCTAATGATGAGAGCGCGTGACTGCTGACAGCTCCAGAACAAGTGAAGATTGAGGCCTTGAGTTTAAATTACTTTTTCAAATTTAAAGTTTTAAATACATCAGTTGTCAGTAAGAAAATATCATGAATTCATTCATCAAATCAATGCAGACACTTCAAAAGCTTTCCGAGAGAGGAAAACTCGTCAAGTCAGTGAGACGGTGACCTAGAAACAGGCATCGCCTTCATATTTAAGCAGTCGCTCTATGTGTGCATGTGTGTGTGTGTGTGTGTGTGCGCATGCACGTGTGAGGCATTGTATCCTCGTGCTGACTCTTGCTTTGAGTTTTTTGCAACATCTGTGCACTGTGTCTTACCGGCACATTCAGAGCAACACTTCAAGAGCCCTCCCAACAATAACAAACACAAAGCAGTCTAAAACACACTCCAACAATCTGCAGGCGCAGTCAGGACGGGTGTGTGAGGGAGAAACAAAGGCAGCGTGCTGCAGAGAGAACAAGTAACAGCGGTTCTGCTTTTGTACTGAGGGAGGACAATGCGCTGTGTGATGTGCACGCTCCCAATCCTGCTCTTCTCTCACACGCCCGACGCTCTGAGATATTTCATGTGGTAAACAATCTCAAGACTCGGTCCTTGAACTGAGTTTGTCACAAAGCCAATATGAGTTACAGCCGAAGCCTTCGGAAGATGGCGTATTGATTTTCTGACAGGCTCGGATGTAGTAGCACCTTCCAAATGTGACACAGCTCTGCATGTTGATGAGGCCGCAAACAAAGAAGGGCTTAAAGCACCGCTAACCTGTGATGGATACAAGTAGGTTCATTTAAGAAGCCAGGCTGGGTTTTTTTAGAGCGATGAGTAGACTTATTAGCATTTTCCATCCACATGCAAAACAGCCGTGACATTTATGGTCCGTAGCGTAAGGCCAGTGTGGAGAGGCTACCATGACAGAGTACCGGATTATTGTTTGCAAAAAAAAGAAGTGTTCTTCACCACAGGATGAAATAAACACAGCATTTAATTTCAGATACTGTCCAGAGGATTAGGTCCCGACAATCACATTTAGCAGAAATACATTTGGTTTGGGCAATTTTAGTGACATCATCATTTTACACTCCTGACATTTATGAGGAGAGAGGCGGCAGTTGTGTAACGTGGTAACAAAACAGATGGATGCAGTCTTCGCACAGTAATAGCTGTCATTGTGTTGTAACTGTCTAGTGTTGTCCATGTAGCTGTAAAATTGTGTGGAACTGGAGGCGCAGTAACATATTAGGAGTGACATGATGTGAAAATGCAGAAAATAAAAATAAAGGCACGAGAAAATGCATTTTGAAAACATACAGTTATGAATAAATAAATAAATCTAAACAGATGGCGGTATGAAAACACAAAAATCAAAAAGAGATTTAAATAATTTCAAGACTATAAAATGATAAATGTACATGAGATGTTAAAGTGACTAAGATATAGAAAAATGAATTGTATAACATTTATTTAAAAACTATTTTACAAATTTATGAAAAAGAAATAATAATTAGAAAGATCATTTAAAAAATCTTCAGTTTAATTATTGACAAAAATCAAACAAAAACAGTCACTATGCAAACTGATCTTGTGGTCTGTTATACAAATGGCAGCACCACTAACAAAGAAAACTAGTGTAGGTAATCTGTGCAAACCAAGGTCCACCGCAGCATCACCTGACTCGGCTGCCTGGAAGACAAGGTGTCAAAAGAGGTGCGAAGAGACCCAGAATCGAGGCCAGCAGATGGAGGTCTGCTGTAGGTTAAAAGCTAATACTAAGTAGCTCTACTGTTTGTACTTTTGGCCAGTGTAGACTCTCTAGAAAACAAATCGGATTGCCTTAGACTCCATCTCACTACAAAGTCTCATACACAGCCTGAAATAAAGAACTGATGCATGTTTATCATCATATAAATATGGCTGTACAGTAACATCCCTGATACAGCCATCCAGATACAGGGATAACACCATCATGGAGGGAACACAGTAACACTGAATAAGGCCTGTGGTGGTGGGCTTCGTCTATTATATCAACAGAGGCTGGTGTGTTGATGCCTCAGTAGTTATCACTCATTGCTCGCCACTGACTGATTGTTTTTTAACGTGAAATTCTGCTGGGTTCTTTCTATCAAGAGAATTCAGTGTAATTATGGTCATGCCAGCTTACATCCTTCCTGGTGCGAATGCTAATGAGACACTGCACGAGCTCCACAATGCCATCAGCGACCAAAAAAAACGACCCACCCCAAGGGTTTTTTTTTTTTTCATTGTTCCTGGTGCTTTCAACCATACCAAACTAAAAACCAGCAGAAACAAAGTTTTACCCACAACACTTTTCCCAACATTGCCAGAAGGGGCGGGAATATGTTTGACCTATTTTACTCCAACATCTGTGACTCACACAAAGCCATCCCTGTCCCCCACCTGGGTCATTCCTACCACCTTTGTGTTTTTCTCTTCCCAGCATACAGATCACTGCTCAAACTATTCCGGCCAATAAAAAGAACCATCAGAGTTTTGCTCTGTGGAGCCATCACAACCCTACAGCACTGCTTTGAGAGCACAGGCTGCAATATATTCATGGAAGCAATCACTTATGACTAGCACATCTGTCTGGAGGAATACATAGACTCCGTTCACAGCGAAGTAGATCAAGGCTATCACTGTAGTAAAAGACTGTAACCACACATGTCAGCCAAACTAGAAACCATGGCTAACATCTCAAGTCCACCTCTGGGTCTTTTATGAGCTAGACAGGCCTGTAAACCGCCAATGGAAGGCAGCTGGGTGGATTTTGAGTCTGAATTACCTCTACACCCACCATAGAGAAGCAGGTGCTCCATCTGGCCATGGCTGATTTGAGGAGCACATCATCAATATCTTAGCAAATCGTATCTCAGTAACTATCTCCTTGTAGCACTGACTTCCACTATAATGAAGTGCTTTGAGGAAGTGGTCTAAAGCCCTATCCTCTCTTCCATCCCCACTGCCTGCCTCCCCAACCTCTCTACATCTCCAACACCCGTCTGCTTTACCACACTTTGACAAACGTCATGTCAAAATTCCAGCTGGTGAGAAAACTCCTTCTGCTCAACCTCAACACCTCAGGCTGTATGCTCAGCGCTCTGTTATTCACCCGGCTCACCCATTACTGCAACCCCAAGTCTGAGTTCAACCTCATCATGAAGTATGCTGAAGACATGATCAGCAGTAATGATGATGCATCAGACAGAGAGGAGGTGGAACGTCTGGTAAGCTGGGACCACAACAACACAACAACACTCTGTCTCTTAAGGTAGACAAAACCAAAGAGGCCCACCAGCCTTCACTGCTAATTCAGTGATTTTTAAGTAGAGTCAGAAGCAAAGAGTTCTTTTTGTGCACATCTCTGACACCTCTCCCATCATCGATCCTTACCGTCCCCCCCATCACCCCTAACCAGTCACCACAGATGGACGACCCTCCCCGAGCCTGTTTTTTTCCCTCCCACTAAGTGTTTGCTCAAAGAGGGTTGTTGGGTTTTCTCTGTATTATTGCGGGGTCTTCACCTTACAATGTAAAGCACCTTGAGGTGACTGTTGTTGTGATTTAGCACTAAATAAATAAAACTGAATTGAACATTTAACAGAGGAACTGCAGAAAGCTTCCTGCAGAGCACAGTGAGGCAGGTGAGAACATTCATAGGAACATCCTTCCCCTTATCCATGTTCCAGACATGCTGCATTTGCAGAGCCTCTGCTATTGTGAAGAACCCCACCCAACCCACATACAGCCTGGCTGCCCTTCTGCAATCAGGCAGAAGGTTCTGCAGCATTAAGAGTCAGACTGCGAGTCTCTACAATCACTGCAATCTATCAAAAGCCTAAACCACCCCGTGATTGTTGTTGTCTGTCTGGTTTTGCTATTTATTGTTGAATGTGCACAGTTGTGTGTTTATTGGTTATGTACTTTAGTCCATATGAAACTATATTTGCATTCAGCCATATACTCTATATATGGAAGAGTTACAGTAAAGCTGACTCATTTACAAATAAGTGAAAAAAATGCAACAAAAAAGGGATTAAAAATTAAAAATTCATGAAAATAAGTAGTTTGTATTTTATATTTCACATTTGCGGAGCTTCTTTGCTTTCTGCAACTCTGGTTTCACCCTGACCATGAAGGGTTTTCTTCTCTTATTTTCTCTGCAACATTAAACATGTCTATTTTGATTTATTGCTGTTAAACAATAAAACATTGTAGAGATATAGAGACAAACAAATAAATAAATAAAAGACAGTGTGCACAAACAGAAAGACAAATGTCCCTAGCCCACAGGGAATTGAAGGGCCTGCGCCCTTAATTCATGTGGACACCCAAAGTGTGTTTCTGTCCTACATTCATCCATTATGGTGCAAGGAAGACACCAATAAGTGGACAACAGGATGCAGCGGGTTACTCTCCTTTAACCTGTTTTAGCCCGTTTGCTTCAGTTTTTCATCCACATGTCAGACAATTATTATTTTTTTGTGTCAATCGATATTTCTGTCCATTCATCCGTCTACAGTTTGTTTATCCACATTTTCTGTCTCTTCCCAGAGACTGAAAAAAAGGAAATGACTGTCCACAAACCCCTCCCTCGATTTATGGACGCTTATAGATGCATCATCACTGGCATCTGGTGAGTGTTGCTTTGTGAAGGATTACATAAACACTCAAATATAACAGCAGTGGGTAAATGAAAGCCAGTGTCCCTCTTTACATCACAGCTCAGCACTTTTAGTCCTCCTTCACACTGGTCCCCCATGCTGAGACAATGCCTCACATTTTCATTAAGTTTTCAAATGCCAACAATGCACAGCAGACTGTATCCAAAGGGTGTGAAACAAGCTTTCATCATGTTTTTGCTGTCTTTATCTTTTGATCACCAGGAAACATTTTAGTGAATTAAAGTCAGTCAAGTTATGGTGATTTCAGTGAATCTAACAGAAACTACTACAAAGAAAAAGGCATACAGTTACAGTAAAGACTGTGAGGCTTTCCCTAGTTTCCTTTCGAGGGTTAATAAACACTGTATATTTATCATGCTAAATGCTAAATATCACTGATATTTAGCATTTAGCATGCTAAACCTGTAATGCTAAACCACCTGTAAGATTAGCAGCAATGTAAAACTACACAACCTACACAATCTTTTCCCTGCTTTTAGCTTGTTGGGCTCTGGTCACCCTAATGAGGCTGTGCACTAGAGTAGCATGTTAACATGCTGATCCCATTAATTAGTTTCTGTTCAGCAGGATTTGCAGCATTTTCAGTGGAAAAACCTTTAAATGACAATTTGCATATTAACGATCATGAGAAGGAGCTCTTGGCACATTTGTAGGCAATGCTGCATCTGTGCTGTGTATAAAGCTGGGAAACATGCCGCCTGCTGAGAGTGAAGAAGTCACTTGGATGAGGGATAAAATGCTTTCCCCCAATGAAAATGCTGCACCCAGATGAATTAACTTTCTGGCATGCCTTAGGTGGATTATTGATCATGCACCAAGACATGAACGTGCTGATGTCTAAGGTCAGTCAGAAGGCCAGAGGGATACTGGGATAGTTGGGCACTTGTGTGGAGCAGCTGAGTAAATCCATAGACTGTATATAACAGATGGACAACTGCAATGCCAGTTATTGGTTACTGAACTAAAATGGACAATATGACTGCAGTGCATTTTGCTAACTATGATATTATACTCAGGGTAATGCTGTTATATTTAATAATGTAACAATTCTAGAACATAAATGTAACATATTCCCAAATTTGGTAGGTAATGTTGTTGCTAGGATCCTTGCAGCATAATGTAATTTGAATACCAAGAAATGAGAAACACTGATAAAAAAAAATTCTAAACAGCCTGTCTGAACTGCCATAGTTAGCTGTAAGCTGCTGCAACACTGTGTGCCGCTATTCTGTTGCAGCAGCTTACGGCTCTCCGTCTCAGTACAGTTTGAGATGCTTCGTACACCTTGGACATCACAGGGCTAACACAAAGAGACACTCGTTCAAATGTAACACCAGTTGCCTTAACGTGTATGTGTTTGGACTGCAAGAGGAAACCAGTGGACACAGAGAATCCACGCAGGCACAGGAAGAACTGTAAACTGTATAAAAGGCCGAATGAATAAGATAATATAAGAACATGATAAATATTCACATTAAGAACACAGCATTGTATTTAGTGGTTTTCAAGTTCAGTGTTTAATATGGATATGGCTGCAGGGTAAAAACTGCAAGAATCATCTGGTGTGAGTTTTTATGGATGAAGATGCCACTTGGTGGGAGTTGGTGATGTCTTGTTTCTATAATCCTCTGCAGAGCCTTCCTATCAGCTGCAGAGCGGCTCCCATACCATACAAGGACACCATAGGTCAGGACAATCTCAATGGTGCAGCTGTAGTAGGACACCAGCAGTTGCTGTGAGAGTTTCCTGAGTGTGTAATGGTTTAGTCCCGGGGTTTGGAGTCAAATATGACCATTTTTGGATGAGCGATGAATGTGCTCTGAGATATGTTTTTCTTTTCTTCTCTTTCATTTCTCTTTGACTGTACTTGGGGGGGGGAGTGAGCCCATCTTTGCCCCCTCCTCGGGTGAAGGTATCCTTTCTGGGCTTGGCATCTGCACACCTGCAGCTCATTTCCTCGTCAATCTCTGTGCACCTAAGGAACAACTAAGGCTGCTATTTGTCGCCAGATCATCCCATCATTTAGCATATGAACTATGTAGTCCAGTGTACAGTAGTTGGTCCTCGCCTGTTTTCCAGTTGTCTGCCTGAAGCCTTTATCCAGTCTCTCAGAGCTCACTCCTGTGTTCCAGTAAGATGTGCAGAATACACAGATTACACGGACCTGTGTCTCCGTTAGAATCCACTCTCCACAGTGGAATCAAACCTTAGTCAAGTACCTGCCTCTCCATCCAACTCAGCTCCAGTCATCTGGAAACCTACCTGCTTGTCACACATCAGCGCTGCCCCTTCCCATCCTCAGAGTCTAGTCACAGTCTGCCCTCAGTAAGTGCTATGCTTTTCTGTTCCTCAGTAATTTTTTTATTTCTCTGCTTTCAGAAACCTCACTTGTTTGACAGCACCGTTAATAGATCCCCAATCCACCCGCCTATTGTTAACCTCCTCAGTTCTGTAAACAAATATTTAAAACTTTTTGTGGTCTGAGTCAATTCAGTTCAGTTAAATTCAATAACTTTTATTTATATTGCACCAAATCACAACAACAGTTGCCTGAAGCCTTATTATATTGTAAGGTAGAGACCACCGATGAGCAAGCACTTTGGAGACAGTGGGAAGGAGAAACTCCCTTTTAACAGGAAGAAACCTCCAGCAGAGCCAGGCTCAGGGAGGGGCGGGGCCATCTGCCACGACAGGCTGGGGGTGATCCTGCGATCTAGTAAGTGCAAAAATACGACAGTCTAAGAAGTTTTGCATTTATGAACTGCACAGTTGTAACACGCAGACATTAACTGGTGGAAGTGAGGCAACTTCTGGAGCCAGCGCCTAGTGGCCATTACAGGAACTGCATTTTTAAGTATCACATATGGCTTCACACTTCAGCCAGAGAGGTTATAATGTTTATGTGGTTCAGGTAAGGATGATAGTTTTGGGGGTAAAAAATTTCAGCTGTAACCGTGTGTTTGACAGCACTGAGGGCAAAATTCTCCCATGCTGGAGTATAGCCTGACAGGATAACAAACACCTGACAATTAGCATAGAACACAAAGCTCAGCTAAGCATGAATTATTATTTCTTTTAGTTTTCTGTTTTGCATTCTGAAAAAGCTCATTTTGATCCGAGATGTTGCTGGAGGATTAATGCATTTAATCTTACAAAATTTCATTGCAGTCAATACAAAAGCTGCTTCCATCAAAACCAAATGTCAGATTGCTGTATGAGGGGATCAGTGAATTATTTGAATTCATCATGTGAGAGCCAATAATAAGGTAGCGGACTGACAGTCCTGTTTATAGTGAAAATGTGTAGAGAAAAGTAATAGTAATCCATCAAACAGTTGTTGAGACATCTCCCAGAAAACCCTAAAAGTCAACAGATGGTGGCAGAATAAATGTGAAAAGCACCAAAGCTGGCGTGATTTACCTTCTGAGCACCATGAATAGCGGTCACCTGGCACCTTATGATGGTCCTGGTGGAAAAGTTTGTCATCTGAGTTTAACCTCGAGGCATAATACTAACCAAGCACCAAACTAATGGAAGCCATTGTGGAGCAGAATTTTTAAAAATGAACCCGACATCCGAATCATATATATATATATATATATATATATATATATATATATATATATATATATATATATATATATATATATATAAAATTTTTGAAGCATTGCTAGTAAAAACAAAGAAGAGATTTGTTTCATTTCCAGGTTTTTAGATTATGCAAGTGGTTACAGCTTCTGTAATCAGTAAACATATGTTCGCAGTATGAACTGATTTAATATAAAAACAGCACAAATGTTCTTTGTATGAGCTGAAAAATGAAACAAATATAAACGTGCTGTTGGTGCCTTTTGTAGCATTTTAATGCCGTGTTCTAACAAGTAATCGTGTTTACTGTGAGGCCATCCAACAACCTTCATCTCCAATTTTGGTAAGTGACATTATAATATTTTATTAGCCTCCTGGGACCAATGAGCAGATATCTGTCTGTGTGATTAACTCAAAGTTTCAAAGTCCATGAATACAGATTACTAACCAAGTTTATGGTCAGGTTTAGAGTTAACTTTCCTAATTAGCACTAAACTGTTTGTGTATTATTAGAAAGTTAATTTTGACCCAGTGATTTATTGCTTAAGGTAAAGTTGGGCTGACTCATTGCTATAGGTGGCAAATTAAAGTCCCTCAAAACCACACAATGTCAGTGTCCTGATGGTGGAAGAGGAAAACTCAGGGGCTTGGCCCCAAAGAGGAATTCATCATCTTGCTGCAGTATGTTTGTATAAAATCCAACAAAGACTTTAACTTGCATGAAAGTCAGACAAATCCAGCCTTTGGGCATTGTGAATATATTGTTCAGAATTTTATGGCGAGCCATCCAAAAGCTGTGGAGGCATGTCACTAACGGCCAGGAACGTCACCCCTATGATGGTGCTGAGGGAAAAGCTGACGGATCACTACAATAAGTAGCCTGAATTCGGGAAGCATGAGCAAAATTAAAGCCTTCCAACTGACGTTTGTTGAAGTATTTCCATCTGTAAAGTGGTCATCTGACTCATGCTGATGCTGCCATCCACGGAGCTGTGCCTGGTTTAAAATGGGCTTCACACACGCACAGCATTAGGATATGTAATACAGGCGTCACAGAGAGCGTGCAGGACCAGGCACAGTTCGTGGAGAATTGATTATGTCTTGTCAGCGGTTCCGGTGTCAGGCTTTTACTTATCAAGTGGTTGTGTTCCCATGGTCCTGGCAGAGCTGCAGCAGGTGTGAAGGTCAACAGGAGAGTCATATTTTAATCAAAGACCAAGGAGCTAAAAATAAAACTCCCCCAGCGTGCTCTGCACTGTGAGACTCAAGGAGATGTGAAAAGGCTCTGTAGCGCACACGTTTTAATTATCACGCATACACACTGGGGTTGTTGTTATGCATAAATGTCTGCTAGACAGGGCTGCGCCGAGGAAGCGATAGCAGTGCTCCCGGAGTCTGAACTCGAGCCAAGACTGACAGCAGGAATCAGACTGCACCAACAAAGTGACACAGGCAGCAGTTACTGACATGTGTGCCAAGGCTCGAGACTCATCTGATATGTGTGTGCCTGCGTGTGTTTCCATCTGCTTTTATATTATATGCAGAGTAGATGCTGCGGTCAAAATAATTGCCTCATCACTATATATCGCCAGGGCGTGTTGATTACTTTGGTGCAACACCGAGTGGAAGCCAAGGTGTGAATTTATAGGCAGGCTGAAAATTAAACGCCCTTGAAAAATAAACAGGTACATGAATACTGAGAAGGTGCAGAGAGAAACAAAAGACAAACACACAAGAGAGCAGAATTTTCTTTTTGTTCATTAACTTGCTGGGCTTCGTTGGCTTTCCTCAAATTAGAAAACACGGCTGATGTTTGAGCCCAAATTGCTTCATCTTATGAGGGTTGCTCTGTCTGGTAGCTCCAAATACTATCAGGAACTAAATGTACTACTGAAAATACGAGCTAAACTCCAAAGAAACCGTGATTTTGGTGAAGTCGGGTATTTATAAATCCACTAAAAGTTGTTCACAAATCCTTGAAATGTCTCTCATGCAAACATAAAGCCTTAAAATGACAATAAAGCCTTAAATCCACATTTCACAACTGCTGCAGACAACACAAGTGAGATCTGCTGTCTATCTGAAAATTATTGCAAAGTAATTTGATGGAGACTTTACTGCAGACCAGATGCAAGCTCTAAATCATGGCGTGAATGTTATTTTTCTGGCTTTCATTGTGACTCCAGCGGCATAACAGCAGGGCTAACAAAAGCAACCCTTAGTATAATAATGGCTGTAATTTCTTAATGGTCAGTGCTGTGATTTTACTCAGCCCCTCCAGTTAAAGCTGTAAGTCTGCACTTTTAGCTCAAATTCATTATGTAATCATAACTTGATTTTCTTTTTTTCTATGTCCCAGTATGAACCTAACTGCAGCTTTCACACACAAGTACACACAATGCTGGCATAATGGGCAGACTGTGGGTTTCCAGGCCCATCCAAGACATCCCTGTGCTCCCTCACTGGAAATCATACATACTTTTAAAACTACAAATCAAGTCAAACTATATTAGGTAGGAAGTCATTGTAGTTATAACCAGGTTCAAGCTAATGATTTGGTTAATGATAGCTAAATAGAGGTAGGCAACATGACTGAGGAGGACACAGACCTCATTAGGAAGCAAATGGGAAAGTGTGGAGGTGATTCTCACTCACTGTCGCAGTCACAGAGTCCAGCTTTCCCCACGGTGATCCGTTTAATCTGCTGAGCAGCTACCAAAGACGCCTTCTGTTTTTGTGGCTGCATTTCTCTGAGTGCACAACACTGGTTGTAATCGTGCACGCCAGTTTATCAAGTCATTTAAATATAGTTAGCTTGAATATCCCGTGCAGCCTTTAAAATGATTCCAGTCTATTGTTTTCTTAATTTTATAGACTTAATACGCTCAGTTTCACATTCAAATGTTTCAGGGAGAAAGTGTTTTCTGTGTACATCCGCTTATCACTACTCATATATGTGAACTTATCATTACAACTGTAACAAATATGTTTGCATTTTGTATTAACATTTTCACCATGAAAATTCAGAAAACTATCAATGGTGTAAACACAGGCACTACCACAGGGGAGCACAATAGACACAAAGACAAAGGCTAATGAGAGATGGGAGTATTTACACACACAGAAATAAAGCAGGTGAAGTGGAAACAGTTGGGACAAATAGACACCACAGAAATATAATTACCAAAGTAAAGCAGGAAAAGAAGAACAATGACTAAAATCAAGAAACAGAAGCCAAAGCTGAAACTACAACTAGTAACTAAAAATACAGTCAAAAATAAAAATTATCAGGAAACTAAATGTAACTACACTCAGTATCTCTGGATCTTACTGTTTATCTTTAAACCAGTAAAGACAAACAGTAAGACAGCAGCGCAGTGTGCACTCGCAGCATGTTACACTGTTAGCAGTCCCACTATGACGAATAATGGAATTACTTATGTAATAAACTCACACAACCTAATGTGCAACATTAAAAATACTTTACCAAGAAGTGAGACTCATTTTTTAAAGCGGTCAGTTCTTAAGTTCTTTATTTTGTTGAACCACAAAAAAATGAATTTGTCTGTGTTTTGTTGAGCACTGACCTATGAATCATTCAAGCATAAAAAGGCACCTAATTTAAGAGCTGAGCAGTGTGGTGCCCACACAGACACGTCTGCACATAACAGAGAACCAATTTTAATACACATATTTTTCTCCCCCCCCCCCCCTTTCTTAAGTTGAATCAGTGAAAAGTGTTTAAAAGGCATGAAATTTCTATTTTTATTTTTTGCACCAACAAGTTGATTCCCACGCTGTTACTTGGAAGTGTGACGTATCTGATCACAGTGTGCAGTGTGATCTTAAAAATTTGAGGAAACTGGACAAAGTGGAGGTGGAGAGGTGGGCCTACTGCTTCCCAGACTGGCAGCTGTGCACCTGCAGTGTACTTAACGACTGTGGCTGCATTCTCTGCCTGATTGTCTTGTCTGCTATGGTAGTAAACTGGCTCACAGGTCTAGTGTTTGCACAGTGTACAATCCTCTGTGCTCGCTTGCTTCGCAGTTACCTACCAGAAGTTTGTTGCATGTCCTTCAGACTCCACTCCTGTGTGTCTGTAAGGAGTCTAAAGCACAGTCAGACACTTACTTGCTCCATTTGAACCAGCTGGCTGTTGCAGAAATAATCTACCCTTCTCTTCCTCCAAAGCAGTGACATTTTGTCACATTTTCCTGACAAACAGGGAGCATGTGAGTTACCCGAGTGCCCTCGCCTTCCCTGTTTAGTCGGGCAGATCAAACTGTCTAACTTTACTGCATAAGGTGGTTACTTCTAATTGGATCACTTCCAAACTCTTGCTGCCTTTAATTCTGATTGGATAGTCTTGAATATTTTCATCCTGTTTGTATTCATTGATGAAAGTGTCAACACATTTCGTCGTAGTTTTTGTCATTGTACATTTGTTTTTATTTATCGTCTCGTTTTCGTCAGAAAAAAAAAAACTGACCAGTCTAAAAAGAAAACTAAGAAAAGTATCAGTCAACAAAATCAACACTGCTGTTAACTCTACATTGTTTAGGAAGGGAAACAGGGAGAAAATGCTGCACACAGTGGAGGCTCTGTCACAGTTTGAAGCAGCCTTTCAGTCAGTGGTTTAAGATCTTGTTGGATTATTAACTCACCTGCAGCAGATGGCTGCCCCTCCCTGAACCTGGTTCTCCTGGAGGTTTCTTCCTGTTAAAAGGGAGGGCCGGTGTCCTGCAGGTTTTAGATGTGTCCTTGATCCAACACAGCTGATTTAAATGGCTAAACTACCTCCTCAACATGTCTTGAAGTTCTCCAGAGGCCTGGCAATGTACTAATCATTTGGTTCAGGTGTGTTGACCCAGAGTGATATCCAAATCCTGCAGGACACCGGCCCTCGAGGCCTCGAGTTCCCCATCCCTGTCATAGGGGGTCATATGATTGTTGGGTTTTTCTCTGGACGTATTATTTCAGCGTCTACCTTATAATATAAAGCACCTTGTGGTGACCGTTGTTGTGATTTGGTGCTGTACAAATAAGTGTCTGATATACAATACAGTAAAAGCACACCTGAATAGAAAAAAGCACACAATGCACTGAGACAGAGCCGGGACACCAACACTATTGAAGCAGTGTGGGATCATCTTGACAGAGAACAGAACAAAAGGCGGTGAAAACCCAAAGAAAGGCCTTGAATGTCCTTCAAGAAGCCTGAGCTGTCAGTAAACAAACAAATATAAGTGCAATAACTGAAGGTTACACAATAAACAAAGCTAAGAGCAAAGACATCACGAAGCACCCAAGAATGTAAGAATGTTAGCTAACGTTAGATTTGTTAGCTATGGTTTTTAAATATTAACAGTTCATCTCTGACCATGAACCTTTTTTTTTTTTTTTTTTGAAGTAGTCGTTTCAATTTTCAAAACTTTTAAGTATGCTAGCTTATAGCTGAACGATCTCTGCGAGCTCCCACAGGACTAGTTACACTGAAACAACAGAGATGTGTTATACTTTGGATAATTATGTGTATTTATGTGCCCTTTGTTCATGACTCACTTTCATTTGTCAGTGGATACAATCAAGACTTTTCTTTTAAGACTGATTTGATTAACACTTTTAACTTAAACACACTCTTGATTATATGGAGCCATGCATCAATTTTCTGTTCTTTTTTTTTTTGGCCTGTCCCATTTGGTTCTTTAGCCGTCAGAATTGTTGTCTGAAGACCAACAAGGATACCCAATGGATTTACTTTACCAAATGGATCATCATGGCCTTGCCGTATTGGTCCATTTGATCGACCTTTGTTGTTATTATTTATTTTATTATATTTTCAGTTGTTACAGACGGGACAGACATGACTGAGGGATAGGAAAGGGAAAAAGAAAGATGAAGGAAAAGAAAAACAGAAGGGAAGAGGGACAGTGAGAGAGGGCACTTAAAAGAGAAAATCTCCTGACCTGGATCACCTGTTGAGAGAAAAAGAAGAGAAAACAAGCAAAAAACAAAACAAAACAGAGCAACATACTAAACACAACACCATCACGTTAATCAGCAGTAAATACGAAATGTTGAATGTTGTTGTGTAGCAAGCAGGACCGACAGCGCACAATGTGCTTGGAAATAGCACCAATAAAGGTGTAGTTTATGTCTATGAACAGTGGACACCCGCGTGCAATTTTCTGTTCTCCACTGAAGTGGACCCATTAATTCCTCCGGGTTTACAGAGGTGACACCTCACATTGTAATATAACTGTTTTTCCTGAAGCACATATATAATTCAAATAGGCTATAATTTCACAACTCTTCAGCTGCTGTGTTATCTCAGAACAAACTTTTGCTTACAGAACGTGTTTTGCAGTCTTTCTGCTGCCTCATCCTTAATTACTGCAGCTTGTTTTGAGTTTACAAAATGATACGAGAAAATCAGGGTTTTACTGAGTAATAACAGCTTTTAGAAAATAACACGCCTCACTAAATATGAGCATTTCCTTTTAAAAATCAACATTGTCCCCTTATAATGACTTGAGAGCTGCTCTTTAAGGACACTGCACTTCACTGGAAGTAGGACCGCTTGATGAATGTGTCCTATTCTTGAGCTTTCATGAAAAGAACTTTTTCACCCTGAAGCTAGACTTTTGTCTTTGGTGCTACTGATCTCAAGTGGTAGCTGACACTTTTGTTACCTACTTATTATTATGAAGTATGAACAGTAGAAAAGGTGTAGCCAGCATTTTCTGTAACAGGGCCAGAATGAAGAGAAAGACTGGATAGAAACATGCAAATGACTAAAACCCTTTTATTTTGGT
Organism: Aulonocara stuartgranti; assembly: GCF_965226115.1. Lineage (NCBI taxonomy): Eukaryota > Metazoa > Chordata > Actinopteri > Cichliformes > Cichlidae > Aulonocara > Aulonocara stuartgranti. The sequence continues at coordinate 4,226,716 of NC_138959.1, read as the reverse complement.
CTATAAGCTTCCTTGTTCTACTTTTATCTTGCGCTTGATTCACAGATTACTTTCTGAGGATGTTTTGTGATTTTAATTGTAAATTGTTTTTAGTGATTTAAAGTTCGGTAACCGCTAACAAGCTAGCCCTGTCTCATTTTCCCATTGTCGGGTAGGTGTTGTGGAGGTGGGCATCTCACTACATCTCCTCCGACAGAAGATTTTCTTCTGAGCATTTTCAGCTGTGTGGAACTCAGCGAGGCTACAGAGAAGAACAAGGATTACTTTACATCTCAATCATGTTTTTGAACATTGGTTCCTTGCATATTCCTCCTGTCTGCATCTAATCCCGGGAATATACGTGCTCCATGTCAGTGCATCTTCAACTTTCTGAAGAGGTTGTTTTCAGATCTCATTAGGAGTCTTTCATTTAGTCCGCACAGGGTCTTTTATATAATTGTCTCTATGGCACTTTGGAATCTGAAGATCATCTGTAATTACCCCGAGAGACTAAAACCCATTTTTGTGGTGCAGAAACAGTAAACGGTGTCATTTTTGTACCACAGATCAGGTTCGTTAATTAAAAGAAAACCCAAATAATTAAGAGACATTAAAATAGTTCTGAGTCAAGAACTGCTCAGATAAAGAGTGACTTATATTTAAAATTTGCTGCTTTTTTTTTAATAATAAATGTTTCATTAGATTTTTTTCGTGTATCAATCACCCACACTTTGGAAATCTCTGCAGCTCCTGAATCAAACTTCCTGGCCTCACTATCTTGTCGGTGCAGCTTGTGTATTTTGAGTTGTAGGGAGCAGAGAGTCACTTCTGAGACATCTCTGAGATGAACTGTGTTGCACTGAGTGGGATTACACTTATTGTTTTGAATGGGTGTGAGGTGGCTGCAGCTGTGCCTGATTATATCACTTTCTTCTTCTACTTCTTTGTCCTTTATTCAGATTTCGTTTTTGCTTTACGTTAAGGGTCCGTGTTTTTTCTCCACTTACCTCCTCCGCTCCTTTTTTCACATCCTTGTTATTGTCCTAATTGAGCTCACCTGTGCCTTATTATCCCTCCCACAGTGACTGCAGGGAGTCCGTCTACTCCCTGCAGTCTTTGTTAAGAGTGTCTCTTCTTCATGTTCCTAAATCATCTTCTGTTGGCTGCCTGTTTACTGGCTTTCATTTCTTTTGAATTTTGACATGATTTTGGACTTCATCAGCTGCTTTTGTAATCTTAACCTCTCTGCTAGGCTCCACTGCCTCGTGTTTAGCAGCTGTTTTCTCCTGTTGAATTTATTTTTGACTGGACTTTCCCGACTCATCGAGCAGCGCTTTTCTTTTTTATACGAGCAATTAAAGTTTCATTTACCTCGTTGCCAGGCCGTCGTCTTTTGTCTGCACTTGGGTTCACGTTAATCTTGTATAATCTCTGCACAGCCAGAACACTTACATGGTGAATAAAGAATCTGACTCTCTTAGCTGTTGTTTCATCACTTAAGCTCTGCTCATTGTGACAACAAAAGAGAGACCAAAAGTAGATGATGCAATTTCTGGAAAAACTGTGGGCTTGGTCTTTGGCTTGCTGTTAAATAGTTTAAAGTGGAAATGTTGGCTAAAAAAACGCTAAAGGGAGATAACAGTTTATGCTATTATCAGAAAAAGATGAAAAAATGTGATTTAGGAGAGAGTGAATAATCTAGTCATCAGAAGGTTGGTGGTTTAATCACAGGTTTAAAAGTGCCTAGCCAAGAAAAAAGTAATTGTGTGAATACGTGCGAGTAATGCTTGTACTAAGAAAAGTTCAAATAGACTAGACGTGTTATTTAAGTACAAGTGCATTTGCACAGATGGGTTTAAACAGGCTAAATAAGTGTGCAGGTTCATTTTAGCTGGGACTGTATTGAGGTTTTGCAGACATGTAACGTCAACTTGTTCCCCATTTTGGATGTGTGACAGTCGTGGTGACAATGTACGATCAAGTGAACAATCAAACCAGCCTGGAGACCTGTCCACTGGTGATCTGGCAACCACGCTTTCCCTCACGAAAAATAACCATTCCTCCATCAGATGTGTTTCCTGGTGTCCTAGTCATGCTACAGACTGGTCAGTGACCCCTGAGTGAGGTAAAAAAGAGAAACAGTCACTCGGTCCTGTACGTAGCGGAGGCTTGCGTTTGCTCACTGGGTGCAGAATGTTTCTTCATCGCTTCGTTTTGGCCACGTTTTACCACAAGTCTAGTGATAAATCTACAATAGACTAAGGTTAAAATCCCAATCTAGTAAGTGTCCCCAGGCTAAACCTGGAACACTAATGGTACCGAATCCCTCTTTGTGGGAGTCAAGCAGAGAGAGGTTGAACATAGGCAAAGTAGCGCTAAGTGACAGAGAGGCAATCTCTTTCCACTGAACAAACTCATGTCTCCGCTACATAACACTTACCATTACCCACACGGCCGATATACATTGGCAATGCTTCGCTGTGGTGTCTGGGAGTCACTAGAATTTTAGAAGAATCAGAAGAATTTTAATGCAGCACCTTCTTTGCAATCAATTTCATCCAGTGAGAGCAAGCAGGCTTCTGGAGCTACCACCAGCCCGCTGGGTAATACATAGTTTTCCTTAGGAACCAGTGGTTATCTGACAACCAGTAAGATGGACAAGTCGTGAGTGATGTGCATATGAGGCCTCATGAGAATTCTCACTTGAGTTAAATCATATCAACCAATTGGGGTTGAGTTGGGGGGTTTTCTGCACAACAAACATATAACAAGATTGTTTCTTTTGGAATAATCCCACCAATGAGTAATGGGAAGCTGAGCTGCATGCATGACTTAATGGATGTATGCGTGTGACAGAGAGGTGCAGCTCAAGAGTTCAACATCATGTAAATACAAACAACATCTCCTTCCAATCAATTGGAAGCCCTTCCAGATTTCTAAGCCAAACTGTTTGCAGCTATGCCTCAGTAATGTCAAAGCAGTGTGTATATCGATCCCACTCAGGCGGTCAAAGCTGAAGCTTTTAGGCACCTGTGGCATTTGGATCATGATGCACACGTGACTATCAAATCACTCTCAAATCATTATATAAACAATGACATAAAACTAAAAGTCAGGTGCAAGGAGAGCGTCAGCAGATTCTGCTCACATGTGGAAAGTAAGTCATGTAAACATCTTCTCAGTAAAAGCTGTCTCATTATGAGGGGGCAATAAACTCACAAAAGGAGGGTAAAGCTAAAGAAGGGACCCTTGAAGCTGGCCTGCAGAGGAATAAACACCATAGTTTGATACAGAGCAAGCCTAAAAGGCTTATGTAGGCTTGATATATCTCATTTTAATGAAGAGCTTTCTCGAAAACATGTAGCTGATTCTAAAATCAAAATTAATGAGACACTGATGTGCAAATCCTTCAGATTTATCACAGAGAGAAGAGGCCCTGGTCCTGATGGTCTGGGAGGGAAAATACAGAAGTATTGCATGCATTTACCATCCTCTTTGGAATGACAGAAAGTTCCCAGCATATGGAAAGAATCTGCTGTGATGCCAGCGACAAAGGGTAAGTCTCTTACTGCACTCAGTTATCATAGTTCTGTGGCCCTCGCATCTGTTATTATGAAAACATTTGATCACATTGTTAAATCTGAAGTTTTATATGCAGTGTGTGCCATGCTGAAGTCCACACAGTTTGCCTTTAGGGCACATTGGGAAACGGGCTGCGCTGTTAAAACACTGCACTAAGTGGCAGTGAAAGAAATCAGATCCATCCATGTTTGCTTTTTATTAACTTTTCATCTGCTTTTAATTTCATTCATCAATTTCATTCATTGCAAAATGGGAAGCGGATTTATCAGTTAACTTAGACCTAAACTTCTGGTCTCAGATTTGCTTAAAAACCTTTCATCTAATTAGAAATCCCAGTCTGCAATTAATACAATACAAAATACTTCATAGAGTGCACTATACAGGTCATCGGATGTTCAAGATGGGCTTTACATCTTCCAACAACTGCTCACACTGTCAAGGCAATACACCAGACAATTACATCCACGCTCTTTGGTTCTGTCCACCAGTGCAAAAGTTTTGGCGCGAGATATGTGAAGACTTATCGAAGTGTCTGAAATGTAACATTCCAACCTCCCCCTTAGTGTGTTTGTTGGGCAGCTTAGATAATGTCACTTCAGAAAAGAATATAGCCCATATGATCTTCACTGCCCTATGCATAGCCAAGAAAACAGTCCTCATGAACTGGAATAATAAAAATAATCTTAATTCTAACCAATATAGAAATTATCTATTAGATTACATTAGTCTTGACACAGCCTCTGCCACCACATCAGATCAATTGCTCTGGGCCCCTTTTATCAGCTCCATCACCTAGTGGGGGTGGGGGGTCATAGTTTGGTCCCGCCTTCACTGTTGTGATTGGTGAGGGGGTAGGGACAGGCTTAGGGCGTCGGGGGGTTCCCCGGAGGCATCTTCCTTGGGGGGCTCAACCCGGGGTAGCGGTCACGTCCGGTTGAGGGCTCTGTTGGCTCTCAGGTGACTGTTTCCTCGCGGCTGCGTGCAGCGGGGCTAGGGGAGGGTCTGTGCTGACGGACGTGGGTTACTGACCTGGCAACCTGGCTGCCCCTGGGTGGGTCCGGGATGGGCGTGAGGTTCTGGGGGTGCGCCGTCTCTGGGCGGGGGCCCGGGCCGGGCCTCGGGGGCTCGGGTCCTGGTTGGTGTGTTGCCGGGGTTGTGGGCGGGTGGGTGCATGGGGGCCCGGCCCTGGAGCAGGGTGCCGCCGGTGCATCGAGCCGCCTGGGGGGCTCTTCAACTGGTGGGGGGGATGGTCACATCTGGCAGGAGCTTTCTTCTCTCAGGAACTCTCTGCAGGAGGGGGAGATACAGGAGAGGTGGAGGAAGATCTCAGCCTGGGCGTTTACCGTCTTATGTAGTCTGGAAGATGTGTGGTTGGTGGGGTGGGTGCAGTTTTCTCTGTGGTGGGGTTGGGTGGACTGTCCAGGGCTCTGTGGAGCCGGGGGGCGCTACTGCACTGGGCCCCGGTCTGATGGGCCTGGGCCCCCCTTCCCTGGCGGGTCGCGGAGGGTGGGAGTGCCTACTGGGGTCAGCGGGGGAGCTGGCCCCAGGGAGGGGTTACCTGCCCCTCCCTTCCTTCCCTCCCCATCTCCAGCTGCCTCCCTCTTCCCGCTCCTCCACAACCACCCACACATGCAGGGCCTTGGAGTGGGGGTATGTCACCAGGGTGCAGAGGAGGCTACCCCCCCCCTGTCCCCTTCTGGCTGCCTCTGCCTCAATTTTATCCCACAACTTAGACATTCACATTATTCACACTCTCATTACACATACATATAGGATCTTGGGGGTGGGCACAATCACGGAGTCCAAATCACCATCAGGGTGTATACCTCACCCCTGACGTCGTTGCCCACCTCTCAATTTTAAATACACTTAGTCATTGAGGGTTAGCAGGAGGGACTATGCGCTTACCTGCTGCTCCTTGGCAGGTAGCTCCATGCCCTCCTGGGTTTTAATTGCACCTTAGAACACATATGCATCAACACTACAATGAGCGGGTGGAGGGAGGTTTGGAGTCTTCTCCCACCCCCATTCTCTGCGGCCTGCTGGAGCGGGAGGGCTAGTAGGAGGAGTTGGCCGTCCGACTGCGGTCTGGGGTGTGGGGCCTCCCTGCTGCTGCGGAGTCGGGGTGGTCTGCCTCTCCCCACCGCAGGGAAAAGGGTAACGCCACCTGGGTCTGGGTGCAATTCCCCCCTCCAGGGGCAAGGGTACCTAGACCCGGTTTGTAGAGTACGCTTGGGGAGTGTGATTGTGTGTACAGCGTCTCTTTATGTCTGTCTCCACGTTGGTTGAGTGTGGAGTGAGTGCATATGAGAGCATGAGGGTGGGAATGGATGTTTGTGTCTGTGTGTGCCTGTATGTCTGTGTCTATATGTCAGGTTGGGTATCAGACGCCACCTCTCTGGGGACACCTCAGGCCCTCCAAGGTTTGGAGGCCTATCTCCACCCACCACCACTTCCCCTGCCGGTGGCGGACTCCCTCAGGTGTCGGTGTGTTGGTGGTTCTTTGTGTCTGGGGGTGGGCGTCCGGGTACACACCGGCTCACTCCTTGGCGGCCGCTTGTCGGGGCCTGGGGCCTGGGGCTCGCTCGGGCCCCTTTGGAGGTGGGGTGCCCCCGGCCTCTCGGCCTAGGGCTCGGTCACTCAGGCGCAGCTGGGGGCCGGCGGAGCTCACGGGCGCGTCACTGCAACTCCCCCTGACTTCTGCTCCGCGGCTGCTGAGTGAGCCCTCATCTGGGACTCTCCTCAGCTCTTACTGGGACAGTGGCGCGGCTGCCCCTCTGTTGGTCTTCCATGGTCTCTTGTGTTCTGGGGGCCTCTGGATGTCTGGAGTTTTGATCTCCTCCATACCCGCTTCACACCCTGGAGGACGGGGCTGTGGCCCCCCCACACTCCCTAGCAGATCATTACATGGAGAAACCTTTGGAATGCAAGCATGCTGATCCACACAGGTATGCACACATGGGTATTCACAGACGCGGACTAAAGCTTTCTTGGCTGCTGCCTCAAAGCACACTGTGCGCTGTCTATCTTGCGTGCTGCACAATATCGTTTATTACTTAGTAAATACTGATATCTATGACTAGCTAGTTTATTGTGATGGTGCTTTGTTTTCTCTATTATTATGTTGCTCTTTGTTGTTTGCTGTCTCCTCTGTTTGTTTGTTTGTTTGTTTGTTTGTTTGTTTGTTTGTTTTTTTCTCCATACAGGTGACCCAGGAGTTTTTTTTTTTTTTTTTTTTTTTTGTCTCTCTTCCCCCCCCTTCTCACCGTCTCTTCTCCCCTTGGGTTTTCTTTCTTTCTCTCCCCCTCTCTCTCTCATTCATTCCCCCTGTCCTATTTATTAAAAAAAAAAAAAAAAAAAAAATGACAAAGGATGAACTGAAGCTCTGCCATCACGTAATGTCGCATACTGCTGTTTCTGATGTCATTTAGAAAAAAAAAAAAAAAAAAAAAAAAAATTTCATTCATCCATATTTTCTTGCACAAAGGCTTTCATCTGATTTCAATGTCGCAGTGAGTCGGCCCACTTACTTTTTAACAACCAGATCCCACAGAGTTGGCTTAATGTACCTGGTAGGTGCTCATCATCCACTGGATCCCTTCGGGGTTGTGTGCTTTCATCGCTTTTATTTGTTTTATTTGCTAATTAAGGTCAGAGCAGTCAGATCAAGAATTATTGTTAGGTGTGTCGATGACTCTGTAATTATCTTCTGCAGGGAGTGGAGCATTATCACAATCACAATCACAATCCTTGATTAACTTAACTGGTATAACTGGAGATATCATCATGAAAATGCAGCTAAAGCCTAAAGAAATGATTGTTTATTTTTGGATTGGGCCCCTTCCCTTCCCTTCTGAACCACCGCTGATCAAAGTTAAATTTTTCAGTGCTAGTTTTTTTTGTTTCAAGGAACTTGCAATGTTTTCATGTAAATGTAATTTACAATCATTTATTGAGTTAGTACTTCTCTTTTCTATGATTAATCCTAAAAAGAGGAGCAAATGGAGAAGACAGTCAGAGATGGCTGAAAGATCACCTGAGCTGTGCTTTACAAGCTTCATCTATTTGATGTCAGGGTGTTTTCAAGCACACAAACCATCATTTCAGACCCTCAACATTCATGACGTGTTGAATTCCAGATGCTGTCGCCATGGTGAAGGTTTGATTGACACCATGAGATTCAGATTGTGGTAACAGTGTAGTTACATTGTACCTTATGTATGCTTACATGTTGTCTTTGAAGCATGTGCCCTGTGGCGAGATTAAACTTTGGACGCTACATTTCTACTCATACCTGTTCCTTTAGTAGAATCAGTGTCACCACAACAGTTTTATCTCAAGTGCAATTTTCCTTATTTTTATTCCCTTTAGGAGTCACCACAGCCGATCATCTGCCTCCATATCACCTGTGCATGTCCTCCTTCATGACATCCACAAACCTCCTCTTCCTCTTTCTTCAACATCCTTTGTCCAGTATTTGCACTATTGCACCTCTGCACATGTCCGAACCATCTCAACCTTGCGTCTCAAACTTTGAGCTGTTCCTCTGATGCACTTTTATCTGCTCTATGGGCTGTTTTCACTTACTCTGCTGTCAGCTTTGTGGTCACACTAAAGCAGGCTACTTAAGGAAAGATCTCCTTATTAAAAAGAGTATTTAAGTAGAAATGTTTCAATGTGAAATGCTCAAGGGATATCACCCAGGTGATGGAGTATTGCAAAAATAACATATAACAAGTAGCGTGATGTGAATAACTCCAGTATTGCATGATTTTAATTCAAAATCTCAGCACTATTTATAGCACTTAGATTTTCTCTGTTGAAAAATTCACAGGTTTTCAGCATTATTCTTTATCTCTGAGCTAAGAGAAGCTCCGTGTGAGTTTTACAATGTGCAGCTTTCAGAAAAAATAAAAGCACTGATGAAAGGCATTGATAAACTTAGATACATAAAATTACAGGAGATACGATTTGATTGGCAATTCCTTCTCCTCCCTGCTGCACAGGAGTCACATGGTGACCTGCTTTAATCTGATGAGACTCCCATAAAGGCTAACAGAACTACAATTAGCATGCAGCAGAAACACCCTCGTGGATTTCAGCATCTGTATGTCAGCACACAAGGGGGATCTGATCATTTAAAGCCTGGTGCTGATCACGTCTCTGCATCGCTTTCATCAAGCCCTGAAGGGGTGCTGTGATCCCACGGCTCGCATGAAGATCAGAGGTGCTGATGGTGAAGTGGTGTGCTTCATTTCAAATAATCATGCATTATATAAATCCCACTGTTCACTCGCGGGTGACCCGAATTCAGCAAGAGCACGGTGACACAGGTCACTGACAGCTGGAAACCACTTCTCAAGCTCTCCTCTGCCCCCTGCTGGTGCACTTCACTCCACGCATGTGCCAGAATCCAGTAAGGACATGCAGGTGACAGTGCCGATGCACAAATATAAGGTGTCAGTGAGGATGTAAGAGACTGCATTATTCCATAAACACTCATGTATGTAATAATAAAATATATTTTAGCTTTAGCATTTATAAAGCGCTTGTCAAAAGAGCGAAAAATATAATAGTCAAAGACAAGATTTTAAACAGCGAGACAAATGTTACACAAAAGCCATAAAAAAACATCAATGGTAAACAAAAATGAAACAGTGAAAAGGACAAACGGTTGAGTCAGACACTGAAAGACACCACGTTTAATGCCAAAGGTTTTAAGATGTTATTTTAAAGTATGTCACTGATTCTGTGAGGCTGATCTCCTCAGGCAGGTTGTTCCAAAACCATGAGATCCTGATGGCTCCTTGTAACCACCAAGAAGGGCAGCATGTGAGGAATTGTGAGCTGGCTAATATGGAGCTTAGGGATGGATCAAGATGGGCTTTGACCCACTGAGGTGTAAACCTAACCTGTCAGAATAAGCCTACTTGATATTCTTTTAATGGTTACTAAATTGTTCTCCCAAGTCTTAACAAGCAGCAGTCTGTTTTACATTTCTCCAAAATATAAGGTTAGCACTTCTGATGACTTGGATATCAGAGGGTTAAAAGAGATGAATAAAAGTTGGTTCTAAATGATCCACAAACTCAGAAGAGTTCATGATGGGATTTGATGCCATCAGTGAGAACCAGTAAGAAACCAAAGAGGGTCACTTTGAACCAGCTGGAGATGAGATGAAGGTTGTTGCAATATTTAAACCGTAAGAAAACAAATAATTTCCCACATTTGTCATGCTGTTGTGTTTTAGAAGCTTTGATTGATAAACTTTTACAGATTTAATGAAATTAGAATTTCATTATAGCTTAATTTACTTTGCTTTAACATGGAGCTCCTGAGCTGCATGGACTCATCGAGTCTGCTCAAACTATAAGTCGTGTTGTCAGAGAATTATCTGAAGACGTCTCAAAGAACTTCTTCTAAACGTTCACATGGATTTAGGTCAGGTTGCAGTGAAGGGATCTGAGTAACAGTAAGCCTTCTTTGGTCTCCCAGTAGTTCTTCAAAGCTCTGAGATATGTTTGGACTTATTATCCTGCTGCACTGTGGATGCAGAGCTCAGGGTGGAGCAGGTTTCTGAAGAACAGAGTGCTGTTTCTTCTCAGTCAGTGTGGAGTCGATTTAGTCCAACTCTAGAGTAGCTAAGCATCTCAGACACCGTGGCATCCTTCTGTTTCCTGTTTGCCTCCTTGCATTCCCCCTGCTGTTACTCCCACTAACTTCTAACTGGGATTCATAAGGAAATAGGACTTTTTTTTCTCCATCATACACTGAAATCCTGGTATGTCTGTCTTAGTCTGCTCCAAGGGTTTAGCCTTATTTGCCATCCTTCAAAGTGATTTACAGGCTCCGCTCATCCTCAGAGACCAATGGAGGAGACAGACAATTTTTATATGACTTGCCAGACTGAGATGATTACTCACATTTGGAATGAAACAGAAACTGATGCCCTGCATTAATATAGCAAATAGTGCTGTCGTTCCTATGATGGTTAATCAAACGCTTAATTATAAAAGGCATGACTGCCTTGTACATCATGAAGACTAATAAGGATTTTATGAAGCCCTTAATTGGAGAGGATGTAAAAGTGATGGTAAAGTTCAAAAGATAATTACAATTTTAGTGGTTTTGATGTTAAAATGTTTCCATGTGGAAATGTTTCCACAACAAAATGCTTTTGCTTGGAAAACAGTAGTTACTGGATGTAACTCCAGTTCTATGAGGTTTTTTGGAGCTTCACGTTGAGTTTCTGTGGCCACACTTTTTCTGCACTGGCTATAACCACCACTTAGCTCCACCCCTGTCTGAGACCACTATGACACTGGCTTATTTTTATGGAACTATTGCTGATTATAATCTGACACTGTCATTTATTTTTGATGTTTTTCCACCTTTGTGTTGCTAAATTTCCAGCAAAGTGGAAACTTGCTGGAAACTTGAGGCACAGTCATATTTCTAGCCCATTAAAATGGCTTTAAGCATTGATTCTCGTGAGAAGATTTACCTGCTAAGTTTGTTTCCGCAGCCACTGGATGTGCTTTTCCATTTCATACAAGTAATAAAAATTTGAACCGTGACTTTTAAATTTATTTACATTCAAGCCAGTAAATTAGCCGATTTAGAAGAATCTGGCTTCTTTAGCCTCTGCTGTTGCAGAGAAAGGAGTCAGGTAAGGCAGCAGACTTTAGTCTGAGGGAGTTGGACTTGTCATGTGTTTTCCAATTCATCCCAATGTCTGAAAAAGAGACAACTTCCTGGAAAACCTTGTGCAATACCGCCCAAGCTGAGGGTGCATGAATGCCAACCTTTCAAAAGCTGTGCTCATCTGAGTCAAGATGGCACTACTCTGAGACAGCCAGCTCGCAGCGTGAAAGCCATGCAGAGCAAAGGACACTAATGGCTAAACAGCTCCGAATGCACAGACCCACATCTGAACAGTCTAAGAATTTTATTTACTTCTGTAATTTGGCAAAATAGGCTTCAATACCTCACAAATACTGCCAAGTGTCAGCATCAGGGGTACAGTACTACAGGGGGACAAGGCAAATTAACTTATTATGGTTTACAGAGTTTAAGTTGGAAACACTTCATACAATCTCTTTATTTAAAATAAGCTGAGAAAATGTCCCTGTGAGTGGTCTGGAGTTTCTTTTAGAGTTTTGTTTTACTTGTTTATGTAAGATTTAGAAACAATAGATCTGAGGCTATGTTGCATTTCTGCACAGTTACAATAATACTGGCAAAACAAATCTGCACATGATCACTGACCGGGAGTCATTAAAACACAGCAGGAGCCTCAGCCGGTCACATCTACAAGTATCTAAATCCAAACATGGCATCAGTAAAATAATGATCACAACTCTGCTAAGAGAAGGATTTAAAGTAAAGCAGGCCTGTGAATCTGTGCTGCTCAGTTCAGAAGTGTTTGTGGTTTGTTTATATAGATAACGCAGTATAAGTACACACTACAGACCAGCAGAAACTGAGTTTAATGCTGTCACGATTAAACAGGCAGGACTTAAATGCAGGACTCTGAATGATGCATTAAACGGAGTTTATTTACAGCTAGACACAAACTGATATTTATATACAGTGATGGGGCGGAAGAGGGCTCAAGGGAATCCAGTGAATCCGGGAAAGGGAACACACATCCAAGCTCCTCTTCACACAACCTGTGACTCACACATCCGAAATCTCACTCCAAGCAGGTTCTGCACAAGGACAGGAAACACACAGAAAACCAAGATAGCACGATGATGGAAACGGGACTCACGAGGAGAGTTGGGGCTACGCTAACTGTGATAAGGACTGGAGGACCCTGACAAATGTACCAGTATCAGTTTACAGTGCATTTGTTGCTTTTAGGCTACAACTACTATAATTTCTCATTATCAAGTTTTAAAAGCTCTTTGGAAAGACTTCAGTTGATCCAAAATACTACAGAGAGTACTGGCAAAGACTGATGATGTTGCTCCCATGTTCGATTCTCTTCAGTGGCCTCCTGTAAACCCCAGATTTTAAGAACTATCCTTCCATACTAAGTCTTGAATAATCAGTCCTCATCATATTTTTAAAACACTATAGTATCAGCGTATAAGCTTAAAAGTAAGAGAGCATCTTCAGCTAATAGGCTCGTTTCCTGTGGAACCAGCTCCCCGTTCGTGTTTAGGGGACACACTTTCTCTGCTTTTGAATTAAAGCTAGCATGGAGAAGCTATTATTAGGTATAGACGAATACAATCACGTACTACCAAGTGTGGGGAAAAGGAAACAAACTAACAAATATTGAAAAATATTGTTAGTTTGGAGGAATAGAAGAACATTAGAAGATAACACTATGAAATAAATCTATGATTTAGAGCATAAACCAGGCTTTCGGATACTATATCGCAAGTATGAGCAAGACTGTGGGTCTGGGTGCAATTCCCCCCTCCAGGGGCAAGGGTACCTAGACCCGGTTTGTAGAGTACGCTTGGGGAGTGTGATTGTGTGTACAGCGTCTCTTTATGTCTGTCTCCACGTTGGTTGAGTGTGGAGTGAGTGCATATGAGAGCATGAGGGTGGGAATGGATGTTTGTGTCTGTGTGTGCCTGTATGTCTGTGTCTATATGTCAGGTTGGGTATCAGACGCCACCTCTCTGGGGACACCTCAGGCCCTCCAAGGTTTGGAGGCCTATCTCCACCCACCACCACTTCCCCTGCCGGTGGCGGACTCCCTCAGGTGTCGGTGTGTTGGTGGTTCTTTGTGTCTGGGGGTGGGCGTCCGGGTACACACCGGCTCACTCCTTGGCGGCCGCTTGTCGGGGCCTGGGGCCTGGGGCTCGCTCGGGCCCCTTTGGAGGTGGGGTGCCCCCGGCCTCTCGGCCTAGGGCTCGGTCACTCAGGCGCAGCTGGGGGCCGGCGGAGCTCACGGGCGCGTCACTGCAACTCCCCCTGACTTCTGCTCCGCGGCTGCTGGGCGAGCCCTCATCTGGGACTCTCCTCAGCTCTTACTGGAACAGTGGCGCGGCTGCCCCTCTGTTGGTCTTCCATGGTCTCTTGTGTTCTGGGGGCCTCTGGATGTCTGGAGTTTTGATCTCCTCCATACCCGCTTCACACCCTGGAGGACGGGGCTGTGGCCCCCCCACACTCCCTAGCAGATCATTACATGGAGAAACCTTTGGAATGCAAGCATGCTGATCCACACAGGTATGCACACATGGGTATTCACAGACGCGGACTAAAGCTTTCTTGGCTGCTGCCTCAAAGCACACTGTGCGCTGTCTATCTTGCGTGCTGCACAATATCGTTTATTACTTAGTAAATACTGATATCTATGACTAGCTAGTTTATTGTGATGGTGCTTTGTTTTCTCTATTATTATGTTGCTCTTTGTTGTTTGCTGTCTCCTCTGTTTGTTTTTGTTTGTTTGTTTGTTTTTTTTCTCCATACAGGTGACCCAGGAGTTCTTTTTTTTTTCTCTCTCTCTTCCCCCCCCTTCTCACCGTCTCTTCTCCCCTTTGGTTTTCTTTCTTTCTCTCATTCATTCCCCCTGTCCTATTTATTTAAAAAAAAAAAAAAAAATGACAAAGGATGAACTGAAGCTCTGCCATCACGTAATGTCGCATACTGCTGTTTCTGATGTCATTTAAAAAAAAAAAGAAAAAAAAAAAAAAAAAAAGACTGTGGCTATTAAAAAGATTTGGTAACACGCTTTTACTCAGTAGAAACAGATTTAGAAAATATCCATAATAATTGATTCAACAGAGGCTGAGATATGAGTTTTTGCAGTACGAGTCAGGCAATTAATCCTGAACTTGCTGAAATGTGATTCAATACCAAATAAAACAATTTTTCATGCTTGATGCTTTGAAAGGCTGTCTGTTGTACCTCAGGTCTAAACAACTGAGCATATGAAAATCCTTTTTGACACAAATAGGGCAGGCGGGCAGACACACACAGGATATATGATAGCAGATCACGACACAGACAAAGGAAAACACAGGGCTTAAATACACAGAATGGGAAACAGGAGGGAAACACAACTGGGACAAATCAGGGCTAACGAGACAAAGGAAGTGAAACCAGACACATTAACATAAGACATGGACCTTCAAAGTAAAACAGGAAACACAGACTGAACTTACAGACAGACTCACAAGCAGACTGCAACAGAGGGAACAGAGATGTGAGACCAGGGCAGACACAGACACTGACTGGACACAGAACAGAGGGAGTATGGAACCAAACTTAAGAACTACAAAATCACACACCAAGAAGAACTGGGGAAAAGAGAAATGCAAAACAGAAACCAAAACCTTCGCAGTAATAAACCAAAATGCGAACACATAAAGGTACAAAACTGAAAACACTGGGTCAACGACCCAGGTACCCTAACAATTCCAAACTGCTGTCCATATTTATTACCAGTATAGGTTCATTTATGTCTAAAATGATGTCTTACTCAGAATTCAATTTTCTTTTTTGCACTCCTTTAGCACTTTTGTTTTGTGCTAAAGGAGTGCAGATTTGATTCCATGTTATCCAGTTGTGTGTCTGTGTCCATCGCCGTTGCTCTGATTTCAGATTGACCGCTTGACCATCTTCTTTGTGAGAGCTGATGAAGCCAAATATCATCTAGTACAGAAATATCAGGCTCAAATGTCAGAGCTGCTGGACGGCTCAGCTGGTCGCCTCTGTGGCTTTTCGTGCAGAGGCTCAGGGTTCAAGTCTGGGTCTTTTTATTTTTTCATAGATCATGTTCATTTTTAGTTTAGAAGAGCACAATGAATGAGTCCAGCTTAGAGTGAAGACGGGAAACAAGCACGAAATAGAAGTGATCCTTTACTGTGGCTGATACAAAGCCCCAAAACTATAAAGTCCATAACGGTAAAAAGGAATGCAAAAGCATGAAAGACAGGCAATAAATGAATTAAACACCCAAGAGTAAAGTGTGCTGAATGAGAGGAGAACATAACAGAAACACATCTATATCTAGATGATCGATATAGATATCTATCTGGCTCAAGAATCTTAAAAATTACTATTCTTTGGTCGTCATAAGAGCTGGAGAAATTGTTTAGAACCTTTCCTTTAGTAAAAGTACACTGTAAAAAAATATTCCGTAGAAAAACAGAAAATGTCCTGGTAATTTTCTGCCAGTACATTTTCTGTTTTTTTACGGAGGTTTGACGGACCTTTCTGTAAATGATAAAACGGAAAATTCTGTAGATTTACAGTATACTCTCTGTACTATTTACGGACATTTCCTTCAGCTATAAAACAGAAAATTCCATTTATTCACAGTATATTTTCTGTATCATTAACTGATATTTTCCGTTAATAGAAAAATTGAAATTTCTGTTTATATTACTATTTCCAAGCACTTCTTTTCACTGTAACTCATTAAATATAGTTCTTTATATCCTTAAACGTACATTTCTATGCAATTACAACCTAGTACACCATGTACTCAAAAATTCATAAATTAAAACTTAAATTAATTTGTGCTTCGTACACAACAACATTGGTACAATTAATGTTAAATATTCTTTTATTCTCCTTAACTCAAACACTATACTTAAATATAATGACAGCATCCATCTTGTCATAAAACTACTAAACAGCTGATACATGAACAAAATAACTCACAAGCTTTCAAATTTGAGCATTTTTATTTCCTTGAAATCAGGTTGCCCTCATGTAAATGTGTTTATTTACATTCATTCAAGTGGCTACCAAGTGTTTTCTTCAAACAGGACACCTGACAAACAAAAAATGTCATATTTAACGACATGTTCACATTTAATAATATCCAGAGTACCTTTTAGTTAGAATCCCTGCCTTGTGGTAGTTTTGCCTCAGCCAAATGGTTAAGGTGTGGTTTACATCCATCTCTGTCCACTTATGATACAGTATACACATGTAGTCAGTTATAGCCAAACACCTTTGATTACTGAATTGCATTCACTTCATTAATGAAGTGAATGCAATTCACATTTGTGTGAACATTTGTCTGAGATTAACTCTTTGGGCTCTTTACCAGAGGTGGTCATTGTTTTGCAAGTCTCAAGTAAGTCTCAAGTCTTTATCCTCAAGTCTCAAGTCAAGTCTCAAGTAATGTCAGGCAAGTCAGAGTCGAGTCTCAAGTCACTGGTGTAAAAGTCCGAGTCAAGTCACAAGTCTGAAATTTTGAATTTCAAGTCCTTTCGAGTCATTAAAAAAAACGAAAAAAAGCATGTTGCAGTTATGCTAAATGTAAATATTAGACCATGTAATTTTTAAATCGGTGTTTTTCTCAACACATGACAAAATAGTGAACTTAGAAAATATACACAAATTGTGAAATTGCACCTCTTTAGAATGCAGCTCAATTAAACCTAGCTCCAAGAATAATTTTCACCGACAGTTCTGAGATAAGCTGCATGTTATTCTTGGATGCGGTTGTAGGACCGGCTTTAAAATCGCATGACAAAAATATCACACACATTAAAAAAAAACTGCATCACCAACGTAGCCTGGAAAACATTTGCTAGTTAGATGAAGTCAGCTATCTCATATTTATATGCATATTTATAAGCATACGGTTCTTGGAGTGAGTGCATACACTCATGAAGTTTAGTAACTTCAGGTGACTGCAACAAGCCCAGGTACAGTTTACCGACGGATGGGTGCAGGACCTTGAAACGCACCGTGTAGAACGAAAGACCATCGTACGTATCATAAGTTTACCAGTCTCACAAATCGTCGTCATAAATACACATTCCTTAACCGTTTATTAATAGGACCTTTGAGCTCAACGGTAATTAATTAGTAGTGGAAATAATTTCTGGTACGCATCACAGAAATGTAGCAGTGACAATAATACTGTATGCTGTAATCGTACTGGGCAATTAGTGATACAAAAAACCTGTTTTATCCTGTGAATAAAAGTATATGTTTTTGTCAATGTACCATAATAACAGAAGCGAAACGCAATATTGTGTCAGGACAATTCACTATTTATGCACAATAAACAAAGGAGCATAGCACAACAATTTCTGTTCAGCGCCAGACTTGCTTGTAACCTATATCACCAATTATGTTATGAAAATGACGTATTAACTACAACAGCAGACTGACCTTTGTGGAAATGCTTGGAGCAGACTAACCTGTGAGCTGGAGGGTTCTGGGACGTTATATTTGATCTTTGAATGGCTGCAATCCAGGCCATCCGTCGCATCTTTGTTACTTCGGAAACATGGCTCGAACAATTTCTCTTCAACGACGTAATCCGATAACAACCGATCTCTTTACCCGTCGGCTTCCCGTGGCTGTCATGCGACCGGCTATTGCAGTTAATAATACAACAGCTTCTTGACACTTTTGTGTTTCTTTTTATCTCTGTGTAACTGATTTTAATTGAAAGCCTGCGTGCGCTAGTACTTCTTGCCACGAGTTCCCAGAATCCTTTGCGGTTCTACCCGTGAATGACGTCACATTTTCAATCTCTATATAATATGCGTGTTAAATTTTATATTTGGGGTGAAATATCAAGTCTTTTCAAGTAAACCGGTTCAAGTCCAATTCAAGTCCCAAGTCATTGGTGTAAAAGTCCAAGTCAAGTCACAAGTCTTAGAACATTTTTTCAAGTCAAGTCTAAAGTCATAAAATTAATGACTCGAGTCTGACTCGAGTCCAAGTCATGTGACTCGAGTCCACACCTCTGCTCTTTACCTTACAATATAACATACTTGAGTCAAAATTTGTTGACTGTTTAAGTGGTGCCACATGAATACAACTGAACAGATCTAAAGAAGATGTTCCTGAACTTTGGGTTTATTCGAACAGGACTGATGGATAACCACAGGACTTTTCCCCATATGATAACTACAACACATAATAAATTAAGACAGATTACTGTCCCAAACTTAAAGATAAAAGTGTATTTACGGGACTTGTTTTGTCAGTGAGGAGCAAAGTATAATTAGAAGTGCTTGTTCTGATGAAAAGTTAAACTGTAAACAGCAGCATAGTGAATAAGGATCTGTGTCCACGAATCCTCAGCAGTGACAACACTTAAACATCATAGTTCAAAATCCTTAATGCACACCTTTTTCTCCACGGTGTTCAAATTCTCTAAGCTGGTTAAGTAGAGGAAAAAGTCTGACATATTTCATGACCATTAAATGTTAGACAAGGCTCTGAAAACGAGGTTACAGTTACAAACAAAAACCTCTGCTTGTCCGCACAGACCCTAAATCACAACAAATAAGACAATAGTAAGACAAATTACTACAAAGTCTTGTTACCGCTCTTCATATAACAGTGTGACAAAGTCCTGAATGCAGCCTGCATGTTAGTACATCAAGGTCCATCTGAGCTTTAAGTAAAATACACTCAGCTTTTCCTTGGATTTTAAGAGTTGCTCAGTTCATACAGGAACTGCAGCAGTCGGAGTTAACGTGTCGCTGTGTTGCTCCTCCGTGTCAGCCATTGAGACTAGTCGCAATTTATTCTGAGGAAAAAAAGAGAAACAACAAGACATTTTTAAAAAGTTTGTATTTTTATAATTTTTTTTTACCTAGAGCATAAACAACATAAACAAAAAAAGGATTAGGGCTGTGCGATATGACGATATATATCAGATTACGATATAAAAATGTCTATCGTTTCATATTATACACTATTCTTTGTTTTGTGGTGTTGCAAAATAAACTGTTTACGGCAATATTTTTTTCATGGTGTTTTCTTGCTATAGCAAGAAAACACAGATAAACACAGGTACACCCAAGTGAATTCTCAGATACTAACTGATACAGCGTATGCATCTGTTCATATTGCCCTTTTTTTTTTAAACCATATATGGCAGGAGTTCCCCTCTCCATCTCTAAAAACTTCTTTACACTGCACTCCAACTCCTCTACATCACACATGTTGCCTGAGGTGGCTTGCAAGAGAAAACACATCTGTCAAAACAAATCAGAGTGATTGTTTCTTTGCTAATGCTAGCACTATTCCACACAAGACACAGATCGTTTCTGATCTCAGAGCAGTAAAGGCAAAGCCTGGGACAGTTTATCCGGCATGCTGCTCTCAATTAAGGTTCTACGGATGTAAATGGCATCAGAAGCGAGCGGAGTTAATCCAGCTTCCGGAGACAATAGCCAACTGTGGCCACAAGATGGCAGAAATTTAATTAAATTTTCTTGTGCAAACAAGCTAGAAGCTTTATGACAGTGCAGTCTTTGCATGTAAGGCGAGAGATTGCTTCAACTTTGGTCTTAATTAATGTCTGCTTTTTACATTCCATGGGGCAAGCCTGCCTACACACACACACACACACACACACACACACACACACACACACACACACATAGATACAGTGTAATTAAGGGCACAGGTGCGGTCAGAAAACAAGAGAAAGCAATTATAAGCGGGTGAAATACTCACAGAGAAACTGCCTTGCCCTTCCCCACAAAGGATTAGGTGGGAAGTAAAACTGAACACAAAAAAACCCTGAAACATAATCTTAAAAGTACACTGGATGCTGATGGCATGAACACAGAAAAAGAAAGAAAGAACAGAAATATGGAATGAACAAAATGCATAAGAAATAACCAACTCAGAATATAAGCTAGGACTAAATAAAGACCAAGGGCTCTAATATTTATGGAGTTTAGAGGCTTTCCTGCTTTAAGCCTAATCAGCAATTAGAACAAACAAACAAAAAAAAAAACCCCAAAGAATCAAAATAATAATAAAAAAACTAAACAGAAACGCATAATGCACCATAGTAACCATAATACACAAAGTTAATAAATGAAGAAACTTGAGATTTACATGCAGATTGGCAGGAAGTATCAGACAAGCTGGAGAATTCAGCCGGTCATCTCTCTGTGGATTTTAACTCAAAGTTTCAAGCCCAGAAAAACTTATATTATATCATTTTATAATCACAATGTAAGAACCTCCAGGTGCTACTGATTTAGCACCTGGCTCCACAGCTGCACATCTCAGTAGGTTAAATGAAGGGTTAGAGATCAGAGGGTGAGTGTTTCAGACTTCTTGTGCACTCTCCATGAGGAAGTCGGTACTCATCTGTAGTGTCCAGGTAAGAGACACTATAGATGTATAAACCAGCATACTCATGCTGGTTTATGCTGCAAGTTAGATTTTATGATGGTGTATCCTAACTGCATATGACTCGTGCTCAGTGTCTCGCTTTAACAGATAACCCATCTCTGATGCTTCATATGATGATCCACTCCACCCCCTCTTCCTTTCAGCCTTTTTATGTGGCAGGTCTAATCTGCAGGCACTGGAGGGCTGGTGCAGCTCGTTTTCACATCAGTGACACTGATGTGCCAAAAGCCCTCAGAGCCTCTCCTCCCTAGTATTAGTATTTATTTATTTATTGTCATTGTCAAGAACAATGAAATTGCGTTTGGGGCTTCCATACAACCCAAAAAAAAGAAGAAAATAATAAATACCCCTTAAAACCCAAGTGTACATATTTAACCCAGTGTGACTCCAATGCAATAAGACAATCCTTAGCAATAATGTTCGTAGAAATTCAGACAAAGACCTGAGAAACATGACAAAATACAACAATGCAACCCATTCAATATTATTGTACTGTGAGATATGATATCAGATATGATAGTTATCTATTTAAGAAAGAGGGGGGGGGGGCAGGAGGGGGAAGAGAATAAAGATATGATGCACCAATGCAGACCAGTTCATTGCTATTAAGAAGTTGGATATGGTTATTGTCCGTGAGAGGGGGGCAGAGAGTTCAGGAGCCTCACAGCCTGTGGATACAGGCTGTTGGCCAGTCTGGATGTTCTGGCCTGTATAGACCTGTACCTTCTCCCTGAGGGCAGCAGATGGAAAAGGTGGCGCGCAGGGTGATGTTGGTCCCGCAGGATACTGTGCACCCTCCTCAGACAGCGAGTGGGGATACCGTTTTTGATTTTGGTTGCTCTTTGATTTGACTTTTGCATACATCATTTTTTTGTTACAACACACTTATTTATACGACTAATTCTGCCGACTACAGACACCATAGTTAGCTTGAGTTTGTCATGAAATCAATATCCTTAGTATCCTTATTTTCCTATTATATTGTTTTATGTACTTTAATA
The DNA here is from genome assembly GCF_965226115.1 of Aulonocara stuartgranti. NCBI lineage: Eukaryota > Metazoa > Chordata > Actinopteri > Cichliformes > Cichlidae > Aulonocara > Aulonocara stuartgranti. The sequence continues at coordinate 4,205,051 of NC_138959.1, read as the reverse complement.
ATGAAGGCTTGTAGAGCAAGGCCACTTTTGACTCACAAAGTGCTCACCCAGACTAAAAAACAGGAAGTTTTAGTGCACAGGCATATTAATAGATAAAGACACAGAAAAGAGGAACTTTCCATATAAGCAATGTTTAAAAAGAAATATAAATGTTTTAACACACTATGGGTCGGTTTTCTCTGTTCTATCATGGGGACAAAAGAATCGGGGATAAGTTCTTTCCTTGTTTATTTAATTTAAAATAAATAGTCTTAGTCTGCATTTGTGTAAGTCTCCCTTTTTTAAAGGCCTTGTGACTATTTGTTCACCTGTAGCAGAAAATCCAGCTTGTTTGCACACTCTCCTGGTATAAGTTCCTACATAAGCCCTCTGACTCCCTGTTGGCATCTTGGTCAGACTGACTGAGAGAGTCTCTCTCTCCCTTAGGGTTTGCAGTATATCGAGTGGAGCAGAGCCTCATAGTTACCATTTCATCAAACATGAAGCCTTTTCAAGCACATGCCAGAGCTGTCAGTGTCCATGCTTTAAGCAAGACTTGTGTTTATTATTCTGCATTTTCTTTATTAAACTCACTTTGACCCTCCAGACCTGCTCAGACCTGCATCTCTGGCCCCTGCTTTCCACTCCTCTTGGTACATTCCCTCAGCTTCTTTGCTACAAAACAACAGCCCCCCTTCACCCAGCCTGCCAAACTACCCGCTCTCTTTCTTATTCCCGGGGAGTCAATTAATGCTGTTTTGTCAAAGCTGCTGGCGTGTCTCTGTTACGCAGCAGTTAGTGGTGCATTAGGGCATCACAGTCCGTTCATCTGGGTGTTTTTTTCACACAAGAGATTGCCTCGCTTCACAGCACTGGATACTTGATACACAATCCACTAGACAGTGATGATAGATGATTGACAGGTGTGGTCCTTCTCATACAGTCTTCTGCAGAAGTACAGTAAGGTGTACCTGACTCACAGGTGCTGTCTATGTCCAGATTTTAATGTCCAACATGTCTCCTCATCCTCCGTTCATTTTATCCAAGCTGTCATGGGGTGAAATGTAGGTGCACCCTGGACAGGTCTCTAGTCTATCACAGGGGTAACACTGAGAGACAGCTATTCACTCTCACACCTATGGGTGATTAACCTAACCCATGCATGTTTGGAGTGTGGGAAGAAGTCAAAAAGGCCACTCAACCACAGGGAGAAATCTACTGGCTTTATAAAGTGGGCTAGATGTTGACTAAATATTCATCGATCCATCTTATAGATAAAATGACAAAACAAAGGTGAAATGAAGTCAAAAGCTAAATACAGTGCAACAAAAGACAAAGACAAAAAACTGCAGTAAGTTCATTCATTTAACAAGTGCATTAAAGCTTTAAAGAAAAAACATCCTGACATTATTCTGCAAGATTTCAATTTTCTTTTTTTGCTCTGTCCTTTGCACTGAAGTGACTGGTGCAGCAAAGAATGAGTCCTCTGTGAAATACCCAACAAATGCAATTTTGCACAAAGCATCTGTATGAAAATTAATGTCCAAAGATAGGAAATAGTTTAATATATGTGAGTAGGTCATGTTCCCCTTGTCCTCTCAGGCTGAGACCAACCACCTTTCTATCGTTTCTGCATGTGTATGTTGTTAACTGTACTTATCTCTGCTCGCACACCTGTTTCTAATCAATACTGACCTGCAGTATTTAACCACAGCTGCCCTTTCATCACCAGATCAGTGGGATTCTTCCTGATGTGTCAGCCTGCCTGTGCAAAAACCTGTGGAAAGCTGAAAGAGCTTATCTGTGCCAAAGCTCGTTAAACTGCATCCAAAGTAACTTTGAATCCTTGGATTGAATATTATTTAATATCTGATGTAACAATTGGGTTTTTTTTTTGTCTCATCCTTTGTGTAAATTTGAGTTAAAACTGTAACATAAATATCAGTCATCAACATAATAGATCTGGCTAACAACCTTCACATAAGGAATTTCAGCTAACACAGGTTAACATGGTCAAACTTTAATATCTAAATCATATCAGTTATGCACAAATGAACATATAATTAATTTTTATTTTTTATTTTATTTTTTTTTTCTAGAAAAATTTGTAGAAAAATTAAATCCTTTGTCATGTATAGGAACACACTGTACACACCTATTACAGTCTCCTAGTATACATATCACAGTATAAAACTTTTCAGATCAAAATACAAAATACAATAGAATAAAAGTTGTTTATTAAATGCAGCACAGCAAATTTAAACTGCCTCTGTAAAGCTAGATCAGGATGTTTAGTGAGCATTTAATGGCACTTTCTCACTTCCACATATAAACCAGCCTCTGTCACTTTATCGTTCATTTCCTAAGGAGACATCGAACAGGCGACCATCTGCCTTTGATGAAATATATGCTCACTAGATGAAAGCAGCAGAAAGACTTAAATGTGTGCTGACAGTTTCCACATTTACAGTCCTTTGATTCCTTCATGGATGCCATGTTGCTGCTTTTTGTTGCTCAACAGCTTTCTGGAATATCACTTGACTGTTTTCAAAGAAACAAAATGAAGCAATATCAAACATGTGATGGAGAGGCCTCCAGGAGAACAATGGCTGATTGTGTGTGCCCAAACATCCCCCTCCCCTGCTGACTCAAGGATGCTTCCTGATCTGAGAGCTGAAGAATGTAATGCAGAGTCATCACTTCACTCATGAGCTTAATTAAAAATCCCTTTGTCCGTTCAAAAGTGTCAGCAGCAGCTTTAATCTGTTTTATTATGTTCCAAGCAGCAGCAGACGCTGGCAAAGTTTCAAAACTCATTTTCCTCCCACTTCTTTGTGCACAGATTCAAGAGATCTTTCAGGAACAGTGATGCTATTTTCCAGAGATTTGATTGGTCGGTAGGAGATTTAAAGCGGTGAGCTCTAATCTGGCACATGACCTCCTCCAGAGCAGATAATGTTGACAGTATGATTAACCATAGGAATGCACTCCGGTGAGAACAAGTTACCATGGTGATGTATCAAACACGGGTTAACCCCAAAGTTTAAGATGAAATCCTGCTGATGATTTCAGATCCTACTTATAGAACAGGTCTCAGAGAGTTCTGGTGGATGTTAAGCCAAGATAAGGCCTGCAGTCAAACAGTTAAAAAAAACTACTCCCCCTTCCTAATTACATTACCTTGAAGTAAAATGTCATGAGTAGATGGATTTATACAGACTTAGAAAAACTTATACTGGGCTTTATAGTTTTTGAAGCAATTCTCATACCAGAAAGTTCATTCTCACCACTTTTAATCCATTTCTCATAATAATCTGTGCAAAAGACACTGAAGCAATCTGAACCTTTCTCAAATGTCAAACCACTCAAAGTCCATCACTTAGCGACTGAATTAGGACCCAAATCCAAACAAAGGTGAGCTGTTTATTCTGGCACGTGTACAATAAATCCAGGACTAATATACATAAAGTGTCAAAATCCAAAGATGTGCACAGGTGTACACAACCAGAAACACATAAGGGAGGTTAACAGCATGCTGAAACAAAGACTGAAGAAAACATTTTGTACAGGAGGGTAATTATGAGAAGTGGACACAGCAGGGTGATGAGAGGCAGGTGAACAAAGATGAGACAGAAGTTAAATCTAACAAAGACACTAGAGACACATAACAACAGAAATATGACAGTTAAAAACAGCTAAGTTATCAGAAACTAGATTCAAGGAATCGCAACAGAAAATCCCAAACTAAGAGCTAAACAAGAAAAACATTTTAAAATAAATCTTACAGACCATGATGTTGGCCAATGAATAAAAACTTCTCACCTCTGTGTTAAGATCCCAAATGTTTTGATATTTCTTCCCAAACCTTACTGTACTCTTTGAAGAGAGTACTGCAAAAAAGTACAGGCCTAATGTAGAGTAACAAGTGTTCAAGTGTTAACACAAAAATGAAACTTTAAGGATTTATTTCAAACTTTATACAAATATTGCAGATCCATTCATTTGATCCATTTTCTGCTTCTCCAAGACCGGGTTGTGCGGATAGCATCCTAAACAGAGAAGCCCAGACCTCCCTCTTCCCAACCACATCCTCCACCTTATCTTGGGGAACACGAGGTGTTCTCAGGTCAGCCAGGAGATCTAATCTCTTCAGTGTGTCCTTGGTCTATCCCAGGGTCTCACGGTAGGACACGTCACCCAGATGGTGTCCGTGTAAAGTGCCTGAACCACCTCAGCTGGCTCTGAGCCCCTCTTGAATGTCTGAACTCCTCTAACTAAAGTGAAATTGAGAAACGCAAAATGACACGTGAAACTATATGTCTTAGAAACAAAGAAAAAAAAGGCTCCAACATAGAACCCAGCAGCAGGAGCTATATAGTACAGTAGAGTCAACACACATGTATATATACAAACATAAATGTAAAATTACCATAAAAGTAAACAAAATGAAATATTACAGGAACATCCTGTCTGTCATCTGTGTCACACCACATCGCTGTTCCTACATCACATCCAATCACTTCCCTTGAAACACAGAGGGGAGTGTCTTTTATATGCCTTCCTGAGCCTCAACAAGTCGGTGGCGTGATGTCCTCACAGTCAGAACATCTGAATATGAATTTCTCAATCATACACCTTCCACCTCGAAACAGAGAAGACTTCCTTACTAGGGTTTAAATGACTTCAGTGGCAGGAACTTCATTATTATCTGTTGGTGGCTTTCAATCCGTTCCCTCACATGGTTCGAGTGGTGAAAACCTACAAATTTCCACATTGGGTGGCATATTGGCTTTCACAGTCAGCCTCTCATTTGGGGGAATGAGGGCACTGGAGAGGCCATGTACAACAGCTGAAGAAGCCAGTCTGTGGAGCAGCTCTCAAGGATGCAGCATGGTAAATTACCCCATGCTGAGCATTAGCAACACTCATTGTGGTGGTCTGGCACATCCACTCAGGCCTCTTTACTTTATTCAAGTCAAATCCTGCCTCATCCACACACATAAAAATGTGCAGCATCTCATTTGCATCCAACTCAACTATCTTAGCTTTGCAAAAAAAGAAAGCGCCTAAGCTTGACGCTTGTGCAGTCAGACATGTCTGTCTCAGGTGGAGACACTTTCAGAGACGATGCTTTGAAAAATCCCACCTTCCTCCACAAGATCTTTTGATCTAATGGCATCATTTTCTCTCACCTCTGCCACCTGCTGCTCGTCTTAAACATGAGCCACGTGTCTGTGTTTGAAGTAAACCTCTTTTTACATTTGCATGAATCCATACAACCAGGACTACACTGAACTCCATAGCAGAGCGTTAAAATATCATAGGTTTGTTTTGTCCTGTTCCTTCATATTTGAGCTCAGCCAAACAGTTTCTAAATTTTCACCTGATTTCATACATCAATAAAATCCTCTAAGCAGATGTGAAAAACCATTGCAGCCCCACAGACAGGAGATTTGATTTCTGTAATGAAAATGAAATACCACTGTGTCAAATGTATCACTTTTTTTTTATAACAATAAATCTACAAACACCTCTGTACATCGCCTGGGAAAAAAATCCTCAAGCCAAAGAATTTTAAATTAAATAATAAAGATGATAAATATGACAGCCGGCTGCCGTTGGTGGGTGAGTGAAAGCAGACAGAGCGAAACCTGGATCGAAGGGAAGATCTGAACAGAGTCCAGCACTAAGCCCGTCTGTGGATTTCTGCCCTGATGTGAATAACAGAGCGAGAGAAAAAAATCACTGTGCTTTAACTTTTCTGCTCAAAGAAACCAAAGACAGACAGATTTATAGTTAGATTTACCGAGCTCCTCATCAGAATAGCAGACATCGCAAAACCAGAAGTCGTTAAAAGTCACCACATTTATTTATTTTGAAGCATTATTTAGATTTAGCATAATTTAAATGATCAACAACATATAAAAGGTGTGTGCATAGAATCACCAGTAACAAAACAGTGAAAAAGTTTAAAAACTTTGCATCAAAAACACTTTTTTCCTCCTAAATTCTGCTTCTGCTGCCATCTTTTCTGTTACTGATTTCAGTTCAGGACTCTTTGAGCACTGCCTCTCTCTCTTATAACGTCTCTGACTGATCTTGGTTGGTTTTCCTTCTTTTGTGATCGTTTCCCCCCTCTGATTAGTTTCACCTGTGTTGTCCTCAACACCTGTTTCCAGCCAGTCAGCCTCCGCAGCTACTGGAGGTTTTTGTTATTCTTGTAGTCAAATGTCCGAGCATCCCTTGTGTTTATAGCTATTCCTTTTGACTTTACAACAAGAGCCACACACAGCTCACACTGATATCACATCATATTGTATCATATCATATATTTTCACATTAAATCCTCCAAATGTCTTAACATGAGAAAAGGAAATTTAATTTCAGCAGTATGTCACATTTTTTCTCCATGATGAAGAAATGCTGCTGCAGGATATGAAAGACATCTATCAGCATGGCACGTGCCAATTCTGGCCCCCAGGCCTTATGTTTGACTCCCCTGCTCCAGCTCAGCGCCACATCTAGAGTTGACTTTTGTTTTTTAGCTGGACGCTAAACAAGCATACTTTCAGAAACTATATAGAAAGTGTTACTTTCCTACATTCAGTTTTGCATTACATTGTTCTTGTTATAGGCTTTTCATGCTGGCTGGATATCAAATTTCCTTTGATATTTACTGTAAATGCACAAATTAAGAGAAATACTGAAGCCTCTCAAAGTTAACGTTTGAAAAAGATTTAACCACTAAAACACCCGAATACACACACTGACTCATTAGGGCTAATTATTGGACCTGAAGGTGACTTCTTCCTTGCAAATGAGTGGTGACTAAAATGAATAAAGCTAGATTTTAAAAGAAGAAGTCCAATTTCAAGAACTGGGGTCACAGAAAAAGTTTCAAAGGGATAAAAAAAAGTTAGATTATCGTATATCAATCAGGCTCAGTCAGTCAGGCATATATAGTCATGTAAGATAAGATTTAAAAAAAGGTGGGAAAGTTAAAGATAACGTGCCAAAAATATTTTAAGGTGACTGATAAATAATTTAGTGAAGTTTTTATACCTGTCCACAGAAGAGGAACTCATTATATTAAAAAACAAACAAAAAAACGTTTTTGCAGAACTCTGCAACAAACAAAACCAAGTACAACCTGTGATTGAATACTTTCAGAACTAACTTTAACAGCAATAACTTAAAGTAATAGTTTCCTGTAGGACCTGATGCAGGTCGATGGACACTTGGATGAGCTGTGACTGAAAGGCTTTTGTTTTGTTTCAGTTCATTGAGGTTGAAGAGCTTTAGCTCTCAGACAGCTGCAGTCTCATTTGAATCCTTTGGTATACAGAGGAGTTCACGATCGACTCAGTGTCTGGAAGACACCCAGTCCTGTGGCTGCAGAACAAGCCCAACTCATCAGCCCTCCGTGCCTGTGCTGACAGTCAGTATGGTGTGTTTGTGCTGATGTGCTGTGTTTGGTTTTCTCCAGACGTGGTTGGTCATTGACAAACATCGCCATTTTGGTCTCATCTGTCCAAAGGACATTGTTTCAGAAGTGTTGCGGTTTGTCCAGATACAGATCGAAGCTATTCTGCATTATTCTTTTCACAGAGAACAGCTTTCTCTCTGCAGACCTTCCAAATAAACCACACTTGTTCGGTTTTCTTCTAATTATACTGTCATGGAAAAACATTTTGAGGCCTGTAGTTTTTTTGAGCATTGCAGTCTGACCTTGGGATGAATTTGCTGGGACGTCCGGTAACAGTTTAGATTCTTTTTATCATGAAAAAAAGCAAAAAACTACAAAACATTTAGCATCTTTTCTGGTGGGAATATTTGATGGTTTTGTATCATTAAACTCCAGCTATCAGTCAGTTTGTATGGAAGCCCGTTTCTGCCACAAAAAACAAAACAAAAACAAAAACCAAGTATCCATAACTCGAAATTTCAAGTTATTTTCTTGAAATTTCGACTTATTAACTCAAAATTTGGAGAAACGGAATTAGCTCTGCCAATCAGTAATCTACATGAATGAGATCACTTTTTGTTACCCGGAAGCATATGGCGCAGAGTAACGTGCACTCAAAACCTGATCACAATAAATTGGCGCTTTCGCGAGTACTTTTGCTGATAGTAACGCCATGTGATTCCGCTAATAACACAAGGATTTCATCATTTTTGAAGCCACACTGAAAATACTCAGCAATCTGTGCATTCATGACTGGATGTAATACCGGTAGCTTAGCTGTAGCATTTATACCTGGGGGCTAACAAGGAAATGACGTCATTCACATAGATTACTGATTGGCTGCCCTAACTCGAAATTTCGAGTTACTTTTCTCAAAATTTTGAGTTAATAAGTCGAAATTTTGAGAAAATAAGTCAAAATTTTGAAAAAATAAGTCGAAATTTCGAGTTATGGATTTTTTTTTTTGTGGTGGAAACAGGCTTCCACAGTTTTGGCCTCTAAAATACATGGTTAGCAAAAGGTCAGCACCTATTATGACGGATGCCATCAGAAACAACACTGCATTATCCTGCTGTTATATCTGTCCTTGTTTAATGCTGATGAACTAGATTATTATTTTGGTTGAAGTAATTACCGGTCTGTTATTGAGGTTTATCCTAATACAGGCTTTTAAAGATGCCCTCTGTTTCACGCATTGATTGATTAAAAAAAAGATGAAAAACTGAGATTAATAATCTAATAATTAATAATCACTATTTGAGCAGGGACTTTGACCTCCCGATTCAAGGAAGGGTCCAGATTGGTATCAGAGTAGTGCAGATGGGTCGCTGTTCCACTGGAGATCAGCAGAGGGAAACGTAGCTCTCTTTCCTGCGCTCCTCCTCAGACAATAAAAACAAGGCGAAGCCCACACAGTCGGCAGCATCTCGGCTCCATTCAAAGACGTCTGAAGGGGGGAAAAAAACCAGAAATATGGACACACGGCCGCCGGTCTGGGACTAGAGATGTAGCTGCAAGGATGCCAGCCAACTGCATCTCCCGTTTGCTCCTCTTCGTGTCGGTGTGCGCGGTCTGGGAGGCGCTGGCCAAATCTCTTCCAGATCAGGGAGCACTGGGTAAGCTCGCCATACGGGGGATGCGGCACAATGAGGAGATGGGAGTGGTTGCATTTTTACGGCTTTTGTCGACAATCAGTCGATCTGTGCAGCGATGCGCCCTGATTTTATGGCAACCTGAAAGATATTTACGGTTAATTACAGGCGAGGCTTTTTGCCGTGCTTGCCCCGGGATAGCGTCGTCTTTTGGCGGTATAGATTCTTTAATATCTGCGAGTTGCTTTGACAGAGAGGCCACGCTGGTGGCCGTGAGCTGGTTATGTCCCCGTGCTGTGCAGATGTGAGAGATTCAGATGTGAGCGCAGGCCCGAGTCTGTTGTTCCTGTGCAGTGTCAGGCCCAACTAAGCCGGGCCTTCATGTGTGTCATTGTTGCTTTGCACAGTGAGTAACGGTGAGAGCAGGAGGGCCTGCGGTCTTGGAAATGTGTCAGTCCCTGAGCCAACATTTTAGATTTCTTCACTCCAAAATCAATTCCCCTGCATGAGAACCCCCGCTATTGTTCCGTTAAATAATGCTTCAGCAGAGGCCTTAACATACTCCGTGTTTATATTATTGTGGTGCATGTTTAAGGACATTATGTAATTACATTGCATTATGCATGCCTGAAGCTATTTTTGACATGCATGAATGGTCACAGGCACAGAGAGTGCAGGAATGTAACTGAGTATACAGTATTTGAGTTACTTGCACTTGCAGTGCTTTCCTGTTGTGACCTTCTCCGTTTACAGCTCCACACCGTAGAAGGAAATGTTCTTCTTTTTAATCATCGTCCTTATTTGTAGAGTCTCAAAAGCAAGCTAATAATAACCTGGAACTACAGAAGATTGCGAAACCGTTCCTAAAATGTTCTTTAGTGGTCCTGTATCTTTTATTCTGTGCAGTGAAAAGTGGATTTCTATTGATAATTCTTCACTTTAGTTTTCATATTGTCACTTTTACTTTTAGAAAAAGGTTCTGAATGCTGCTTCCACCTCTCCTTTAAGAAATGTTTTGTCTGTTAAACTAACTTTTTAACATAGATTTTGCACCTTTGCCTCGAGGGAGGAAATTGTCATTTAATTGATGCGTCAGGCTTGTTTCGGGAACAGCTCAGCAGTTCTCCTGACCTGCAAGCATTTGCACAATGCTACAAATCTATTCCTGTATTTAGAAATGTCAGATTGCTGACACATTCGGGTCTAAGTTGTGCCGCTTTATGTACTTACTGCTCGGTTACAGCCCTGGCAGGTGTTCTTTGGGTCAGCTACTGTCACGACACATCTGAGATCAGGCCCTTGCACTGTGGTCCTGTGACTGAGTCAGAGCAGCCAGATTCACCCTCAGCCAACATTGTTGGTCGAAGACAAATGTGGCCCATGAGAAAACTGCACATGTGGCTGAAAGCAAGTCCAAACATGTGTTAGTTAAAAAAAACAACACATTTTTTAAAATCATTTTCTTACCCTGTAAGACCAAATATTGGCTCACTCGTTCCTTTTTATGATGTTACACTGAATTTCTGTGAACATTTAACTCTTTTCTAACAGTTGGTCATTTAATTGACAAAGCCTGAGTTAGTCGAGGCCAAACATTACTAATAAGTAAACTCCAGATGTGAAACACAGACCATACATTGTTTGCTATCTGGGTTGGTGGAGATGTTGCTTGTTTTGGAAGGAAATAGATTAAATCAAAACAAGCTTACACCAAAGCGTAATCCATCTGCAGATTTTTCTTTGCATCCGTATTGAGTCAGGTTTACTCCTTTTTGCATATGACTTTAAAACATAACGTCAGAGATAACAGAAACAGCGCAGGTATGATAAACACAATCAGAGCCTTTAAATAATCTTCCTGTAAAACATATAATGGGTTCAAAAACAATGGCACTTTGACATTTCAGTCCCTAAAGAAGAGTTTATGGCGATTATATTAAAAGAAAAGCACAAACTGTACAAGAAATAAGAGGCTTCCTGCCTTCGATTTTGACAACCATTCGGTGAATTTAAGTTGTGTTTTGAGATGCGTCTACTGAATCACTTCTGAAGGACACTGAGGGAGTGAAAAATTCCCACTGCGTCTCACTGTGACTCTCTGTGTTTGTGTCAATGGAGCTGCTTCAAGCCTTCAAGTGAGGAGCCCAGATTGAGGAAATCCTCTCTACACACACACACACACACACACACACACACAAAGGAGCCTTTATTGGACAATTTATGTTAATGGATGGCAGCATTTATGCATGCACCGTGGATATGGACACACAAACACCCACACACAAACATACTGCTTATTATCTGAATGCAGCCATTAGCTGCTGTCTCTGGAAGAGTTGTGCATCGAGGGGTTTGTCACTGGAGGCCTGCGCGGTTTTAGCTCACAGTCCTTCAGGGACTGAAACACAACAAGCCAGCTTTTTGGAGTGTCAGCTTGTATCCATGGGAACATCCCCAGCATGACCCACATCTACGTCGTCCAAGAGACGAGATGAGAAAATGTTCCCGAGCTGACAAGAATGATGAGGGGATGAGGGGCGGAAATAGCCACGCAACGGATTTATGGCGGGTGTGGCTGTGATGACTACAAACATCATCATCAAACTAACAACAACAATCATCCCCCGCTGGAAGTGATTAGTCTGCAGCAGCAGCGCACACAGCTCACCGGTCAATACATTTAAAACTCTGAATGCATTCTTCATCAGTCACATCTGTTGACTCATAATATACATGCTGTGGGGTCAACATAAGTTACACCTCCTGGTGATGTTATAGTCGCCGATGCCCTTAAAGGAGACCTATTATGCTTTTCCTAATTTTCTGTCACGTAGATATATTGTTACTATGGTGGATGCACAATAGATCATGCTGCAGACTGACCTACACATTCAGCTTTAAGCAACTTTTTTCTGGTCTTGGATCTGTGTGATGTCAGTAAGAGGAGATACCTTTAAGCTCTCATCTCAGGCACAGAAGCCCCACCCACCTGATGTTCAAACCTTCAGTTTACAAGGGTCAGCCAATCAGAAGAAAGCCGGCTTAAAGTGGGAGGAGCTACAAGGCTTAGTAAAGGATAAATAAGATTATTTAGATTTTTGTTCCACTCGCTGTGTGTTTATACACCACTCTGCTTTAATTATTACTTATTATTTATCTCTGGCTTTCTTCCACAGCGGTTCTTTGTCCTGCCCTCCTCCACTCACCCTCGTGCCAGTCGTGGCAGATAACTTCCCTTCCCTTAATGGCTATGCCAGAGTTTTCTACCTGTTAGAGGGGAGTTTTTCCTTCCTGCTGTCGCCAAAGCACTTGCTCATCATTGCGGTTTTTGCTGTGTTATTTTATAACATACTTCAGAACATAAAGCACCCTGAATTTAGTCTAATAGAGTCAGGCAAAAGAGATTTCATTGTTTTAAAAAAACGAAACTACCTTTTATATACATGAAAGTAAGTTAATACTGAGAATCACCATGACTTTTTTTCATCAGCACAAAAAATATTATTGCCAGCTAAACATCCTGAATATCTATGAGTCGATATGAACTGTTAGATGATTTAACAGTGCTGTTTGCTAACTATAGACAAAAACATATGTTTTTAAATATTGGGCCATTTTGCTTCTATTATCTTTCTTTTATGGAAAAATGAAGTTAAAATGTTTATTTAACCCAATTTTGTCACTTGTACGTATGTAATTTAATACTTACTTAATAGGAATATATTTGCATATTTAAACATAAACTTTCTGAACACTTATAGCAAAAATCATTAATTACTTTAATTTGAACTTATTTAATGTAAGTAATTAACTGAGGAAATTTAACATTACCATTTTTAAACATAACTTTTCAGAAAACTTTTAATACAAAAACCATCTCTGTTAATGTGATTAAACCTAAAGCCTGATTATCTCCTCAGGCAATTCTAATTATTATAGTAAATAAAATACAAAGTGTATTTAATGTTTTTATTTCACCTGTTGGGGCACATGCTGTGTTTCATGGTAATTATGCGGCCTTCGCTCCGTGTAGGTCATTTTGAATGACATTGTAACGCTGCTGCATAAGTATGCCGTCCTTGTAGGACAGCTGAGGGTGACTTGATAAATTGAGCCATACTCAAGTGTAATTAGATCTTTAAAACTGCAGTTTAATGAGACGACACAAGACTGGTGAATCGGAAAGCTTCGTTTTTAATATGACAGAAATGTTATAGAAGAAATATCTTTTATTTTGTTCAATAATTGACTAAATATTAGCCTTGTTTGTTCAAAACACTCATCAGTTAGCTACTGGCTAATTACTCTCCCTATTTTTCTCCTTGCAGAGGTGCAAATAAGAGTCCAGGTGTTCGACAACAGCGACCTGTCCCAGTTGGCAGACGCTCAGGTGGAAGTACACGGCAACCAGACCCTGTTGGCGTCCAGCCGTGCTGGCAAGGATGGCGTGGTGAGAGTCAGCTTCCTGTACCGTGCGGGAACATGGGTCATTATTACAGCCTCCAAACAAGACTACGTCACCAACTCTGTGCCCTGGCACTCCAGCCGCATCCCGCGTAAGTCCAGCGCATTTTACGACTTGTTTGCTTTTTTCTCTACTTGGCAAGTACCGTAACGGTAACGTTGAGCCTTTAAAATGTCGGATATAGAAACATTAGATGCTATGTCCATCTTTTATATACATCCAGTAGATAATAAAACCTAAAAAGTATAAAAAGTATTTTTTACCTGTTGACCTACCTCATCCATTTTAAGGTTACTCCAAAGGGTGCGCTGGGCTTCAATACTGCTGTGATTAAAATGGAAGCAGCATTTCTGTTGCATAAAGCCTGGTAGTGCCACAGCTCAGGTTTTTTTTAGAACAGGATCACAGGATCTCTTGTTTCTAATTGTGGGAATAAAAAGATGTCTTTTTTGTTTTGTCGCTGGAGTTTTCAAATCTCAGTCGGGCCTGTCAATGAGGACGAGGAGACTGGATTTAAAAACTGCGTCATGTGTAATTCACCCACAGAATCCAGTTTTTTTCCTTTAGCCTTGAGGTTATGGAGCTGCTTTTGCCTAGATGATGGTTATTTTTATTATTTTGAGTCGTAAAACAAACTCTGTCTCAGCAGTGTTCCTGCACCTGTGAAATCTGCTGATTTCATTTTCTTCTTCTTGTAGTGTATGCAGCAGTCAGCCTGTACCTGCTCGTTCAGAGGCCGGGAACTCTTATTCTGTACGATGACGTCCTGCAGGTGCTCTCTGGGTCTCCAGGTAAAAACAGCCTCTAAAAAAAGCCTCATGCAGAACATATTTAATATAATATAGACTCATTAGAAAACGATAGTCCTGTTGTGGTGATTTGGATTGTTCAGTTTGGCCATTTGAGTTTTTATTTTTTATTTTTCAATACCAGAATTATTGCAAATCATCACAATCTCGCAATCTCGTTGCCTTTTAAATGGTTGTTTTGAATTGGTTCTGCACCCACTCCCAATCAGTTGCTGTCTTGGTCTTGAAAGCAATCTTGGTGTGTCAAATTAGCAATAAAATTCAGTAAGAAGAGACAGACGGATATAAATTTGCATTTGAAAGGAGGCAAGTTGCTAATTACATGCAATCTGTTTGTGACATTTTGGTGATTAACTGCAACAAAATGCGGAAAATAGCAAATCTGTTGCACAGAAGTTCACACTAACTGGCTTATGTTCAGAGTTCAGCCTGAAACTCAAAGATCTGAAACAGAAATGTAGAAATGAATCCACAGACAGCGATGCCGTTGCTTCAGGGGCACTTTAACTGCACAATTACAATGGTGCTCGACAGCCTCATGTCAGGTTTCCTGGGTCGTTGACCCGGTATTTTCAGTTCATATTCACTGTTTATCTTCCGTATGTTCCACTTCCTGTTTTATTGTGTTAGCCCTAGTCTGTGTGCATTATGTTCTAGTTATCTTCCCATTTATCATTAGTCAGATTGAGTCCAGCTGTTTACTCACCTGCCCCTAATCACTCATCATTTAGCCTGTGTATTTAAGTCCCTCAGTTTCATCAGTTCATTGTCTTGTCATTGATGTTGTCACTGCTGTTTCTGTGTGTGTTTTCAGTTCAATCAGTCAGTCAGTCAGTCAGTCAATATTTGTTCATCCAGCCCATAATAAACACCGTGGTAATCCTTCATAAATTAATGTCCTGCGTTTGGGTCATCTCTTCCTCGCATCCACACACGACACCTCTGACACCTCACCTGTGTAGGAATATAACCAGAATACAACCAACTGGCAACCAGATGAGATAAGATAAAGATAAGATAACCTTTATTAGTCCCACATGTGGGAAATTTGTTTTGTCACAGCAGGAAGTGGACAGTGCAAAAGTTATATAGCAAAAATTAGAATACAATATGAATAATATACTGTAATGTACACAACTGTACAGAATAGAATAAAATATACAATAAGATAAAAATAGAATACAAATTCGATACAACTTTGTATTGAGAGTGGACAGGTTGAGGGCGTTGCACATTAAACTTCTGGGTGAACATTTGGTCACCACAACTATTGTGATCAATTACTGAGCATGAAACAGTTCAGTGGTTCCTGTTTTTACCCTCCTGTGACTGAGCCGTTACACAACAGCAGAGCTCTGAGACTGTACTGTATTCCCTCCACACCCTGTATAAATGAAATTCCTGGATCCCAGCAGGTATTTTGATCAGGTTTGTTTTCTTTTTCCTAATTTTACTTACTTCAGTGCGAAGTAATGCATATTTGTGAACGTGTAACCAGTTTTTCTTGTCTATGGTTAAACAGTTACTGGATCCAGGGTTGGATCCACTCCAAAAATTAACCACTTCTGAGTTGTAGCAGTCTCCATCTTTCAAGAAATTTTGTGGCAAATCCTCCACAATCCTGCTAATAATGAGATAAACAAACAAACAGATAAGCCATAATTAAGGATTCACACCCCTCTCCACAACCTTAAGCCTAGAAGAGCTGTGCGTTATTATTACAAATATAGCTCAGTCGCAGCCGCCTCCGTACAGCTGTGATGCACTCACACATATATCGTTACACCTTTTTGAGCTTTAGAAACAAACACGGTGGTTGTAGGCGTGATAGACTGTGAGGAGGGGGATTGTTTCTTTTTCAGGGGCTCGTAACCAGCCGCTGGTGCAGCTCCAGAGGAAGTCCATTCAGCTGCCGTCCAGCTCCAACTACACAGCACTCACTGCTGTGCTGACCACAGCCAGGAGCCAGTATGAAATCGGGGGATTCCCCTTCCTGCTGGGCCAAGAGACCAACAGCTCAGGTCAGTGTCAGTCTGTCAAACTGATGTTACAGTGTGGTCCAAGTTTCTGTGCCTTTCTGGATCATCTGAGGTGGTTTCATTTCTAGGTCTTTCCAATAAAATTTTGCACTGCAGTTTGCATGGATATTTTAGTGTGTTTTAGAAATAGTTGTCCCAGATCTGACTATAAGCTTGCTGTAAATAAATTGCTGCTACTTTGCTAATTTATTGTCATTTATAGTCACTCGTATACCACCCTCTGGTAGCAAAATGAAGATCAGAGTTATTATTCTGTTCATTTTTAGCTGTTTGTATTTGTGCCTCACCACCAATACAGGTGCAGAAACTGGGTGGATGGACTTGACGGCGCTGGCAGTGGTCAGCATTCAGCTTTTTGATAAAGATGGCAGCGTGATCCGCGTTTCAGATCCGATCCACATCTCTGTGCCGCTGCCATCAGACACCCGAAACAGGATGGCCACGAGTGTGCCCGCTTGGCTGTATCAGCCAAAGACGGGTAAGCTGTGTGCTAAAACTTACAAATAGTCTTTTATTAATGTAAACTATGTATGTATGACTGTACTTAGAGGCTGCTGATCATTTTCTTTCCTCCAGGGCTGTGGGTTCGGAACGGGACGGGCTACATCAAAAAGGACGGGACGCAGTTTGTCTGGAACGTCGTGGTTCCTCAGATGGGATACTGGTTGGCTGCCTTTCCGACGTCTTCAGGTATTGAAAATGAAATGGCTGTTATTGGTAAAATGTTAACTGGTGACTCTTCATGTGCCTTTTTACTGCTGTGGAAACACAGATAACAAGAAGCTGGAGAAGCCTTTACTATAAGATTCACTTTATCGTCCCTGAGGAACTCAATAATAAATCAATAAACAAGGTGATTTTGTAGGACAAGGTTAAATAGCCTTGAGTTTGAAGCATTGATCGTATGAAAAATGATAGCTTCCTTAAACTTGCATCCGTTTTTAATGGCCACCAGGGGGTGACTCCTCCGGCTGAAACAGACACCAAGATGGTGACAGCAAAACCAATGGGTGGCGTCATGTAGCTATTATCAGCTGAACCAAGTTCCTGATTATTTCATGATCAATGTAAATCAAATTCTTTCCTCCTCACTCACTTTACAGACAAACTAGCAGTTGTTTGGACAGCATAATAGGGAGCTGACATGCTATGAATGAATCTGAGTTAACTTTTGCAATGATGTCTTGCAGGTTTAGGTTTGTCTCATCCAGGCTTGAGGGATATCACCACCTACCACACTCTGTTCCTGCTCTCCATCCTGGGATCGCTGGCCCTGTTGGTGCTCATCTTGCTCTGTGTGCTGCTCTACTACTGCAGGTGTGGGGAGCATAGGTCCAGGTCTCACTTTTAGGTTTCTATTTGTAGCAAAACGTGGGTTTATTTTAGTCCTGCAAAGCCTATTTTTTTCTACTATCAATAAATTAGGACCACACCCACCTGCTGTTTATGAGGGGTGACCAATTATAAGGAAAATAGCTTACCAGAGGACGGGCTTGTTCTACACATCCAAAACAGCTTATTTTAAATGTGGGCTTAATTAAGGTCCGAAGAAAGCTTATTTTGAGCAAAGATACTCCAGTAGACATGTTTCCTTTTTTTTTACTATAAAATAACATATGAAAAACTAATTAAAAGTTTACTGTGTACAATAAGCATTCATACTTTATTTGAAATGGAACTTTGACAAATTAAGGGAGCTATTGAGTACTGCAGTACACAAATAATCCACCAGAGGGCAAGAAGCATGCGTCAGATAGTGTACCTGTTTTTTCCAGCGATGTACTGATCTTGCCTATGATAAAGGTCTTAAAAACTGGCTTTATGGGGTTCCTGCTTCATTAGACAGTTTTTGAAATCCCTCCCCTTTTTTGCAGCTGTTTTGCTTCCTTCTGACTTTCAGTTTTTGTTTATCTTTCAGACGGAAGTGTCTGAAACCACGTCGACAGCAAGGCAAACCTCACACGTCCAATCTAAACGGTGCTAAGAGAGACCAGGGCACATCCACGTCACGGCTAAATCTGATCTGTGGAGGCCATGTCGAATCAGGCCCCTCCAATGACAAATCTGACTTGTCGCCATCGCGAGACTACCAGAGTTCAAGGGAGGATTTAACTAAGCATGTTCCAGCCCACATGCTACGACACGCAAAGGGTAAAAATGCGTCAGGTTCCCAACGGGGTGAAAGCTTCCCCATGAAGGTTACACGTGCCACAGAGACCAACAACTTGGACAGCCCTTTGCTGCATGACGACTACAACCGGAACTACAGCCCCAAAGACAACAAGGAGTCCGACTATCACAGACACCACAACGCCAACGACAATCGAGGGTACTCCTCCGATCCCCCATCCCCACCTCGCTTCCAAGGCTACGTCCCAAGCCAGTCCGACAAGCCTCCGGATTATTCCGCAGCAGCAGCAGACAGCCTTGCCCGACCTACTTCCCTCAACACCCAACCAGGTCAGATCATCTTTTGCAGCTCCATTGACCAGATGAAGGAGAACATGTACCGTAGCATGGTGCCAACCCTGGTTATCCCCGCCCACTACATGCGCCTGCCATCTGAGTTTTCTGGCAAAGATGGCAAGGACCAGAAGGATCACGACAAAGATGGCACACAGATGGGAGGGGGCCAGCAGCACCATCACCACCACTCCCAGAAACAAGGCCAGCAGCAGCAACAGCAAGGAGGATCTCAAGGCGACGACTCTGAAGAACCGAGCTGGGCATCTGACTCATCCGGGGGACCTGTGACCATCCCAGTGCTATTCAACGATTCCACCATGGCTCAAATGAACGGGGAACTGCAAGCTCTGACAGAGAAGAAGCTCCTGGAACTTGGAGTTAAACAACACCCGAGGGCGTGGTTCATCTCTCTTGATGGTCGAGCTAATGCTCACGTGCGCCACTCCTACATAGATGTTGGGAATGACCTCAGTGGCGGTGGTGGATTCGGAGGTGGCTCCAGCAGCACTCCACGGGATGTCAACCTGGAACCGCCTCTGGAGGCCCAAGAGCGAAAATCAGCTGGAAATAGAAAGGGAAAAGATGAGCGCTGGGGGACGGGAGGACGGAAGGGCCACGGTGTTAGCAGCAGCGGCGGGAAGAGTTACTCCAAGCTGGCCTACCCTGACCACAGCGAGCCCAGCAGCAGTGAGGGACGTCCCGTCTCTCCCGAGGAGAACTCCCTAACCCCTCTTCTGGACGAAGGCCCGTCCTCCCGAGGATCCACCATCCCTAGAAGAGGACGCAGCCGCGTGAACAGCAGCCGCAGCAGCAACAGCGAGAACCGCCGCGACTCCATGACCAGTCCAGAGGATGATTCCGAGGACAAAGATGAGAACAAGAAGAGCCCCTGGCAGAAGATCGAAGACAGGCCTCTGATGGTCTTCCACCCCAGGAAGTGAGCTTTTTGAATGAACACTGGAACTATAACAGCCTTGTGAAAGAGGAGTCTTTCACATCACCGAGAGGGAGGTCACAATAAGCACAGCCACTGCTTCACCAATCCATATCCAGGTTGTTGTTTGACCTTTGTGTTTGCCAGTTACTCTCGTAGCCTCACTGTCAGTTAATCCCTCTGGTTTCCACTGAGTTGTAGATTGAAATCTGTCCAGTTTATTGTGAACCCCGTCTCCTATCACCTGTCACTGAACCATGGTCTGAGCCATTGCACATACTGACTGTGGAAATAGCCATTTTATAGAGCAAAATATAAGAATAGAGCACTTGCTAATAATTTGATAACTTATTGATTGATACTTACAGAGTATTTGGAAGTGGATGGCATTTTTTATGGGACGGATGGGAATTCTTGGCAAATTAGGTTTTTTTCCCTGGACTAATTCTACCCAGATGCTCACAATGACTGTAGAAGATGTGAGTTTCTTTTTTCTTCTCTACTCCGAAACAGCTTCCCTGTCTGAGGAAGTTGTGAAAGTTTGTCATTGAGCTCTTGTGAACAGATTACAGAAATATTATAAAGTCCAACGTGCAACTTGCATTTTGCTCCTTCAGGGATGTTCTTGATTTCCTCTTCCTCCTGTACTGTGTTCATGTGTTGTAATTACTTACTCAAATAGTAATGATTTGAACTGTTCAGCATCATCTCCATCTTCTCTGTAATATCACAGTGATCTACTGTACAATTTTGCCAAAAGTACGCATTTCTGCCTTTCTTCTCTTGGTGAGAGTTTTGGCCAGCAGAGACTTTGTTGCATTTGGGTCATTCCAGTAAAAATCAGTCAGTGCCTCCCACCTGACCCTGTTTGAATCAGCAGATTTTTTATACAACAGCATCTGTAATAAAGAAATGTAAGGTTTCACCTTAATACTGTGGATATTTTTACAGTTATAAGCCCTCAAAATACCTAAGAGTGGTTTAAAATTCAGCTCCTTTTAATTCACATTAAAGCTCTGTTAAAAACTTCAATTTCACACCCACTCTGTCACAACCCAAAGGGTCTCAGGACGAGTGGATGCTCTGAGTATAGGTCAACATATGAGAACACTTGCGCTGAACAAAAGTAATGGCCAAAGAAAATTTGGAGACCCTCAAGGATTTTGAAAAACTTCTTTAGAACCTAAAATTTTTGGATAAATGTGATTTATCAAAATGATTAAACACAGTATGTGAGCACCAATGTCATTTCTCTGGTGAAATATTAGATTTGTTTATGTAAAATCTGTGTTCATCAAAAGCAACATTATGGCTTTTAGACTGTGACACTTGGAGATGGTGTAACATTGATTTGCTCACAGTTTCTAACATTTATGATGTTAAAAACTCAAGTAAAACCCTGTGTACTTTGAGGGCCTTTAACTTGGACAGTATTTATAGAATGAAGGTAAAAATTTGCATGGCCTCATTAAATTTGAGGGGGGGGGGGGAGCCGTGGAAGCTTCTGAGGGGGTCAGGTGGGATTTTTTTTTTTTTTTTCAGATTGGGCTGATTTTATATGGAATGACCCATTTATCTTGTGTAAATACATGCCCAGATATTTGAAAGACCATTTGGTATAGAAAGGTTGCATGCATATGAATGTATGAAATAAACAGAAGGCACCAAAAGCCCTCCCCTACAAGTTCCTGCTAGACAACCCCTAAACGCCAAGAAACAAGCGTAGTTCCAAACCGCTTTTACTTGAAGACTTACTATTTCTGAAATATCCTACTGAGATCAGCGGGGGTTGCCTGTAGACAGAGCCTGAACCACTTCTCTCCTGTAAGTGCCTTCTTTCACATAGGATCGAGTGATAGGCATGCCGGTCCCTTTTTAAAATGCAGTCAGCGGTCACCTAAACTCACTGTCGAGATCGGCAGGCACTGATAAGCACACTGCATTGCGGTAACAACAACAGCAACACGCGTCACTCTGGGGAGCATGCCTGCCAAAACAGACAACTTTTCTTGCGGCTATTCCGTCCTTGGATATCTTAATTTCTTGTATCTATCCTCTTTTTTCACGGAACCTGTAAATGGTATGATCTATATGAGATTTTATGTGTATACAATGTGCATGTTAAATGTAGAATAGGGTGTTTTTAATGATTTTTTTTAACTATTATTATTGATAACAAGGATGTTTGGCACAAAATGATGCATTGGACTGTGTTGCCAAATGAACTTTATGAAGATACACTGACTTTTCCCTTAATCCAGTTCTAACGAAATTCACTTCCGGTCGTAAATGTTTACAACGATAACATACTGACCAACACGCTCCTGCTGTTACTAGCATCACCACTGCCTATTCAACAACTGTGAACTTAGCGAGGCTGACGGCTGTTTTGTTGGTGGTTTTTGCAGAGTAATGGGTTGCTTATGAAGGGAAAACGGCTGTATAAAAGTCATGCTGACATGTTGGTCCTTTGTACCATTCGCTTGCTGTTCATAAGCCTGTGTCAGTAGCCTATGGAACAAGCTGAAAATGTGATGTAAATCAAAGTCTGAAGAATAGCACAACCATGAATCGAATCCTGCTAAAATGTTGCGCCCACTGCTGTAAGTGTACTTTTATTTTTTTGAACCAGATATGGAAAGTATTGAGTTGTGCAATCGTGGCTTTTCTTGCTTGTTTATGTTTTGCTAATGAAGTGTTTTCTCAGATTTGGTGAACGATTTGACACCGAATCCCTGAGAGGAAACTTCAAATCTGGCAACCTACCGCGCTGGATGTTTTTGATAGTTAAGAGCATCAAGAGGACTGAGCTGTAGGCCTTCATCCTGTGCAGTAAATCATCGGCTTCATTCACCTGGTCAGTTGTTTGTAAACTGTAAATTGATTCAACTTTCTGTACATGAGACAAAATAGAAATAAATTTGTTCCCACGGTCTGTCTGTGTTTGGGATTTTATTTTAATAAAAAACCACATCAAAACTAGCCTCTAATTAGGTCAAAAGTCCATGAAGAAAAATAGCAAACTCAAGCTGTTGGAAAAGTGAATGTAGCAGAACAAATAGATGGCAAATAGATGTTCCACCAAAGGATACTGAGGGCAATCAAGGAGAGAGGAAACAGCTGGAGGAAAAGAAACAGCTGAAATTAATCAAGATCAAAGATACAATTAAAGGAAATCTAAATACAAGACACAAAACACAACTCACTGCCAAACTAAATCAGGAAGCAGGCAAAAAACCTGACAAGAAGATAAAAGAATAAAGTAAACCTGAGGTATCAAATATTTAGAAAACTAAGTGTTTTCAAATAAATAAAGTAAAATAAATTAATTTACTTTGATTTTAAAAAAAAAACCCCAAAATAAAGTATACAATAATAACAATAATGTTTTACATATTCTAATCATCTAGGAGTGGAAAGTATGCACATATAATTAATCCTTCTTCATAAGTGCTGAAGTATTGTTTCAGCTTCCTTGTTGATAGAAACTTCAGGAACATCAACATACATATTTGCACATAATTTATGCACTGTTTGAAATGCAAAAAAATGTTCATATATAGTTTTTATAATTCCGCAATTTTATTTCCGCACGTCAAAGGAAAATGCCTCCAATTTTGGAATGTTGACTGCAAAATCTGAGTAGAAAAAAAATATAAAAACTAAACAAACAGAGATATTATTTGAAATTCAACCATCATTATCTTTTTATTATACCTAATAAAGACTGTGTTTTAAGCAACTTTTGCCATGGTTTTTCTCCACACACACACAAACACGAAAACCGTAGGTTTGACGTTGCCCACCGCTTTAAGTTATAACGTCCTTCTCTTACAGAAAACATGCTTTCAATACTTTGTGATGTTTGAATTCTTACCACATCTGTGCCAGTGTCGTAAGTTTTCATAAATTCAAATAATGCAATAGATAAAAAGTTAATTTAATATTCTATTTTTATATTATTTTGTTGTTGTTGTTTTATTTTCCTAACCCTGGAACGCTGCAGTGTACTGGCCCTTTAAGACGCTAGCCTGTAGAGTCACGTGTCAGGCGTCATGTGATATAAGTATTATCAGAGACTGTTTGCTTTGTGCGTTCTGGGTGTTGCAGGCTGTCACTACCACATCAAACGGTACATGTATGTGACCCTTCAGGCGAGGTAAGAGGATGATTTCCGTTTCGTACGTTGATTTAAAAAAAAAAAAAGAAAAAAGAAAAGAGAACATCCGCTTAACTTCATTTAAACCAGCTAGCTTTGTTTTTAGCTGCATAGCCTGCTACGCTAACTTGTATTTTTATTATAAAAGCTAGCGTTAGAAAGCTCTCTCCTTTCAGCTGGTATTTTTTATAAGTTCCAGGTTATTTTTCTTAAACGTTGTCACTCCTTTTACCCCCTGTAGTATAATGCAGTATTTCCTAAAAGCATAACATCGACTGACAGTGTACTGTTGTTTTTCAGGAGTATGCAGAAAAGTGCCCAGTGCTGATAACGATTAAACTCTTTCTACCTGCTCTCGGGATTCCTGCTAATCATGGTAAATGTTTTATTTCGTATATATTGCTTCAGTATTGGCTTTGTAAAGGTTTAGTTTGTATATTTAAGAAAAAATAAATAAAAAGTGGGCGGAAAGCGACTAAACCCCATCCCCGAGCTTTACCATATATTGACATATGCACAGGTGAAGTTTAGCAATCTTTCACGTTATGAATTGTTGCAGTTGTTCTTTTAAAGTCGTTGACAGTAATGTTTGTCTTTTATTGAAATGTGAGCTTAACGTGTGTTTACAAAGAAACTAGACCTTCCATTATTGCCCTGTTGGTGCAGCCTTTTCTTATCTATTTTCATTTGCTATGTACCAGATCTGTTTGTCTTTTAGTTTATATTGCCCTCCCACGTTAGATTTAAATGGGTGTCGTGGCGTTGCCCTTTGGCATCGTGTGTAGGTTGTCTGTGTAGGTTCCCACTTATCTGGGTCATGGTAGTCTTTAGATCTGGAATATAAGGCAGCTGGACTTCATAAGGTTTTGAAGATATTTTACTTGTCATCCAAGAGGCTTCTTGAGTTTTAGAGAGGGAATGCTGTCCTTTCACACCTTGTCTCAGGTGACTGACATCATGCTGGGCTGGAGCAATGCCTGAGGTTTTACTTGTCTGCTCAGGTGACAGGATTGACCTGCACAAACACTTTGGGTCACTGCTCCCAAAATGACCTGGGACAGTTTTTCTAAACCTAAAAAAAAACTGGGTAGAAATTTTGAGATTGAGCCACTATATGAGCCATCATGACTCCTTTCTAGTTTGTAGCCAGTGTGACGATTTGGTAAAAGTTAGAATCTGGCAGGTGAAACTAAAGTGGATTACCTGTTTGAATTTACTTTAATGATTTGTGCTCTTGAACTAAATGCCATGAACAGCACGTCAATCCAGAGCTGAAAGATCTTATGAACTGATCAGATCATTTCAGCAGCACGTTACTTATAGATCTGCTCTCTGATTAAGACAGTGGATCTGTATATGACCGTAGTTAACATAAGCCAGGAAATTTATCAAATGTCAGCATCCTGAGCAGTCCCTAATCTTTAATCTTCCCCTCATGTTTGCTTTTTTTTTCTCTCTCTACATCTTCTTGATCTCTGAGAGTATTGCACATTAATATTTTATTGTTGGACAGTCTCTCTAATTGGAGATCGGGCTGAGAGACAAACTGCACAGAAACAGTTTGTGTTTTGTGCTTTTAGAAACATTGCATTTTAATTCTTCCGCCCCTTTTTTGCAGTACTAGTAGCTACTTAAGAGGGACTATAGGATCTTTGAAATTGAACATGTCTCTATTACAAACCAGGTGTCTTACTTAGGTTAAAGAAAAGAGAAGGAAACGAATAAATAGAAACCTGTGAAATGCAATGATGTAAAATCTTTAAATAATAGAATGCAATGATTCTAGTAGAACAGGAACTCATGAAGCTAAATGGGTATTGAGGTGTATAAAATTTGAAAGGTTGCATTTGCCTGTGCTCATGGCAGTGGAGCT
This sequence comes from Aulonocara stuartgranti, assembly GCF_965226115.1. Classification (NCBI taxonomy): domain Eukaryota; kingdom Metazoa; phylum Chordata; class Actinopteri; order Cichliformes; family Cichlidae; genus Aulonocara; species Aulonocara stuartgranti. The sequence goes on along the minus strand of NC_138959.1, from coordinate 4,179,270 downwards.
GAATGCCATCAGTAATAGATATGGACGCTATCCAGAGTGAGAAGTGCAAAGAAACACCCCAACGCTAACCTAGTACAAAAATATGAAAGTGAAAATTGACGTTTTGAGCAGACGCATAACGCTATTTTAAACATGTTGCATGTGTTCAGTTTGAACATCCCTTTTTCATTCTCAGTACAGAATCTGCAAAAGATGAGAAGTCCTTAACTACAGCAAAATGTATTTGTTGGAACTTGGTCTCAAGTGACAGAGCTGTAAAAGCAAGCTTCATTTTCATATTTGGGCAGTTTCAGGCGTCATCTTTGAATTGAACTGTAATTAGATGTAAAATGAGGAGTTCTATAAGGCTAAGCTTTTATAAAAGTTAAAGTTTATGTTTGGACTACTTGAAGGCTTCTTGTTAACAAAATTAAATTCCAAGAGGCTGCATGAGGCAAACTTTTCACTTGTATTAAAATTAAAGCATCTCCATAAACTGCAGCTGTCTGCCCTGAGTTTAAAATCCCTGCCACAGATGCTACTGCTTGCCGTCTACAGTGCATACTGTTATTAAATTATATTTGAGGAAATATTTGTGGTTTCAGCCCAGAATTGCCACCTTGTCAGAAGCATCCAGACTTTTAGGAGACATTTCAGAGTGTTTTGTGTTTTCTCGTGATTTCCTCTTAACCTGTGTTTTAGCAGTGTGTATCATCAAAGTGGTATTAATAATCTGTTTTCATTCCTGATGCTCATTTGAGGAAAAACAAAGACAAACAAGATGAACAAGAGCTCTTCCAGGAACGGTGATGCCATTTTTCTGAAGACTTAATTGGTCTGTAGGTGGCGATTTCTTACCTGTTCTCTAACGTGGAATCTAACCGGCACTGGAGCAGATAATAACATCATGGCTATGTACTCCAGGAAGAAGTGAACCACCTTCATAACATGGAAAACTTTTTATTTCCATCCAGCCTGTAAAATGTATAGCAATTAAAATGTTATCACAAACTTGTGACATGAGCCAGCAGGAACGTCCAATGAGTTTAGTTTTTCTGGGACAAAAAGTCACTGCTGTATCACAACAGTCCAGAGGAAAATCAGTCTTAAATTGGCACTAAATCTTTTTTCATTACATATTCAGCAGTCTGTTAAGTCTGTTATTCTGTTCTTTCTGCTTGAGCTAAAAGGCCGTTAATGATGCTAGCGGCCAACTAAAAATAATAGACATGAGTCACTTTCAGTCTGAGTTTTTGCAAAAGCCAATAATTGAATCTTGAACTCGTGACTTGCCATTTATAGTGCTGCTGTTTAGGACATAAAGTAGTTATGATATGAAGGGAACGTCAATCTCAGAAGGATCTGGGTTTGTTTAGTGGCGAAATCCAGTTTCAGTTGAAATTCTTTTGCAGCTGCTAAGCATACTTGTCTTTGTTTCCCTCCTCCTCACTCACAGCCAGAATAAAACCCAGAAATCCCCATAAGGGTTTGTATTAATCGCTCACAGCCCTGTCCTCTGTTCCCTGTGTTCAGGCTCTGCAGATGGGGTTCTTGTGTTTGGCCCTGCTGGGTCTGAGCTCGGCGCTGGTCTGTCCCAATGGACACACATGTCAGAACAAAAACACCTGCTGCAAGAATACTGAGGGGGGATACGGATGCTGCCCGCTACCACGTGTGAGTTACCCGTCACTGTTGTGTCTGACCTGGATGTTAATCAAGTACACTATCGTGCTTCTATAAGTTAAGACGAGGGTAGCAGCCAGGTACTGCTAACCAAATGCACTTGATTCATCGATCATCAGTGAGTGTGAGCGACGAAGAGTTTGCTAGTCTAAAGCATTTGTGTGTTTAACACAGTGCTGAAGAGGGAAGATGCCAGTAATGATCTCAGAGGAGCAGTTGTTGCTGCCCATCAATCTAAGGGAGGGTTAGAAAGCAGTTTCCAGTCAGTCTGAAGTCTGTCATTCTACATAAGTGGAAAACATTGGATACAGTTGCCAGTCTTCCCAGGAGTTCAGGTCCCGGCACGTTTACCATGAGATCAGACTGTCCAGTGCTTAAACTGAAAAAACCAAGATCTGCATCTCACACTCTACATGCCTCAGCGTGTTTAAGTTTGTGACGCACAATTTACAAAAAAAAGAAACGGGTATGACTTGTTTACAAGTGTCAGGAAAAAGTGCCTTGTCATGGCAGCACAGCTTAGGTTTGCAGAGTTGCATGTGAATATTCCACAAGAGTTGCAGAACAATGTTTGTTTGGCACTGTATAAATAACGTTTGATGTAATCTGTCCAAATGACAAAAGCACCTCAATGCACTTTATATTATATGATAAAGACCCTACAATGATTCAAAGAAATTCCCAAAATTGGATGACCCTGATGAACAAGCACTTGGCAACAGTGGGAAAGAAAACTCCCTTTGAACAGGAAAGAAACTCCTGGAATCAGGCTCAGGGAGGGGCAGCAATCTGCCACGACCGGTCGGGTGTAAGGGGAGGAAGACGTGACAAAAGATGCTATGTGGAAGAAAGCCCGAGATTATTAATAACATCATCAACAATCATGGGACGTGCCCAGCAGCCTAGGCCTGTTGCAGCATAAATAAGGGAGGGTTCAGGGTCACGTGTTCCAGCCCCAAGTACATGCTTTATCAACTCTAATCTTAAAACGTCATTCCAAATGTCAGCACAGTGGTGGAGAGCTGAGGGTTTGTTTCACAGCCACAGCGTTGTACTCTAGAGTCAAATGGTCAAAGCGTGGTCCAAACTGGATCATGCACCAGCACAATGATTGTAAGCACAGCAGCAAATCTACAACAGAATGGGGGGGGAGACTGAAGTTATTGCAGTAGTAGGTCAAGCTGCAGACCTCAACCCAACAGAAATATAGTCAGGACCTTCAGAGAGCTGTGCACAAATCAATGCTACATGCTTCAAGGATCAGTAGCAACACTGCAAAGAGTGGGGAAAATTCCTCCACTGCAAAGTCCAAGCCTCATGGTCATGTAGAAAAGAATTTCTTTAAGTTGTTGTCTGTAGCGATCTGCTGAGTCACGGCTTGTACTTGGTTTTTCACATGACGGCAGAGGGTCCTGTGAAAATAACTTTCTCATGACAATGAAGACTACTTAATGAGGAAAAGAGTATTTTTATTCATTTAAAACAGTCATTAGAGGGCCTTCAATGGCGCAGTAGGCGGGGTCACATGGCAGTTTTACCCACAGACACCACTCTGGCTTGTTCTGCCACAGTAAATGAGTAAAACTGGAAACCTGCAGCATGTGAGCTGTAGAGTACAATTTTCCTAGAAGCTAGCTGTGAATAAGGCTAGCGCTCAAACTCGGGCCGTTTCTCAGCCATAAAGCGCTCTCACTGAGAACTGAGTGTCCGTTGTACTGATCGAGGATGACACGGGGTTTTATTTCCCTCTGTGCAGGGGCGTCTTCCTCCTGACGGTGTTTTAATTTTGAGAGCTTGTTCATATTGCTCACACGCTGAAGGGGAGTTCTTTTAAAAATATAGTATTAGAAAGTTTAATAGAACAAAACAGTCAACATACAGTTTCATAGAATGACCTTGAACATTATGCATATTATTGACAGTATATATTATATGACTTTTGTACAAGAGTTGCAGGATATTTTGTACTATAAACTAATAAAACTCAGTATTTATGTTCTGCTTGGGAAAAATAGTACTGTAAAATAAAATGTCAGTTTGCTGTCACTTAAAATTGATTTCAATTTTTAAGTTTCCTCTCAGTGAACCTGTTTCTCTTACACTCTGTTTGAATCCCTCTGTAGGCAGAGTGCTGTTCAGACCACCTCCACTGCTGTTACGAGGGCACCCTGTGTGATTTGGTCCATGAGAAATGCGTCAATAAAACAGTTTCCCTGCCGTGGATGACACGACTCCCGACCCAGCCTCAGGTGAAGGGGGTGGGGCAAAGCTTAGCTTCTGTCTTTAGACATCTTAACGTTGATTACCCCACCAACAACCATTGGAAGATTATCTTAAAGGAATCTCCAGTGAACCAAGCTCAGTTTTGTTATCTGGATACGTTTGCTCAGTTGGTGTTATTTGTTAAAATAATGGAATTGTCTGATCTGCTTTGTACGTTCCTCCCACCCCAAAAACAAATGACTTAAAAGAACAACACTCATGGGTAAATAAGGTGTTTGAAGAGGTGCGGGGAATGTTTTTGAAACGTGCAGAGTATTGAGAGGCGCAATAGTGTTGGTTTCACGATGGCACTACAAGCACAGATGCTTCGACCTCCCCCACACAGGCTACCTGATCTCTCTTGGTGCAGCGCCAAGATGTTTCCACGGACTTAATCTCTCCAGCAGTTGTTTGTTCTCTTGTCTTGCAAGGAAAATCTATATTTTATATATGTATATTACGCTGTGGCTGGAGTGATTTTCAGTGTGTTTTAATTGACTATTGATTCCTTGAACTGTTCATATTTGAGTGTTTTTAAGCCTTTTGTTTGTTTGACCATGTGGCGTCCTTGCATTTGTATGCGTTGGCTGTGATGTGATTGCTTCAGCTCGAGGAGACGGTGAAGGCAGTCGTTTGTCCGGACCAGGTGTCTGAGTGTCCGGATGACACGACTTGCTGCCAGCTTCCTGACAGCTCCTGGGGCTGCTGCCCCTTAGCCAAGGTGACACACATAAGCACAAACGCCATCTCTTTGCCTAAAATCACTGACTCACACAAGCCCCAGGTTTCTCACACCAAAAAATGATCAGCTGTTTCTTGCATGAGTTCTTGACAGGCTGCCTATGAAAGTTTGTAGCTGTTTAAAATGAAATGTGATGTATTTCTTCACCAACACTGTATGTTTAATACACACTTCAGTTTGCCTCAAGTTTCACACACACATTGAAATGGTTTCAGACCATGTTTATAGATGATGTAAAGGATGCACAGGCTTAGAAAATGCAACAGCTTTAAGAATCTTTAAGTTTATTTGCAACCCTTCTACTACCACAAATTCCTGACACTTCATTTAGTGATGACTCTGTTTTAAATCCTTAGCGGTGATCATTCATTTTATATTAAAAAAACAAACAAAGTGTCATTGGACTTGTGGTTGTCTGTGTTGCGTCTATTTGCCAATGTCTTCAATCATGTTGCCTCAACACTCATTGAGGGGTGGTTGTGTGGTTCTGAAGTTGCTTCATGAACAAATTGGCTGGCAACACAGAATGACACTGCACGTCTGCCACAGACTGCACATTTTCTGAAGTCAAAATTAGTGAGTCTGACCTTTTGCTGAATCACTCATAGCTGCTGATGTCAGCACTCTGCAGCTGCCAGCAAAGGCAAAGAGGGGAGAACTTGATCGATCCTGAAAGCAGCTAAAACTATAGAAATGTCAGAATCTAAAGTAAGTGTTAAAAATGTCAGACACTTAGGATTTGATTTAGACACACCAAAAATGAAAACTTTATACATTTCAGCTTTTTCATATTCTGATAATGGCTAATACTGTGTGAATATAAGTCTTATAATCTCTGTATACTCCTGGTGGAAAATAAAATAAATGTCTGTTCAGAGTGAAATGACCAGTTTTAGACATTTATTTGCTTCAAATGAAACACTTTGAATTTCTTCAGTATTTAAAACTCATTGAAGCTGCAGCATTTCCTTGGAATCAGATGGTGTTTGTTGGCTGCACATTCAGCAATCAGTGCTCATTTGCTTTAATAGAAAGGCACATCTGCCTGTTTTATTCAAACTACTCTATATACTGAATTAAAATGTCTCACGTGCATCAATTGTTCATTTTTCATGTCCCAGTTGTATATCTATAGTGCTGGTGTGCTTCACGATCCCGTGATCTTCTCTCTGCAGGCGGTGTGTTGTGACGATAGGCGCCACTGCTGCCCTGAGGCAACAAAGTGTGATATCGCTCACTTGCGGTGCGTCTCTGCCTCGCTGGAGTCTTTCCCTCTGCTGGCCAAACTACCTGCTAGAAGGAGAGGGAATAACCCAGGTGGGGATTACATCATATAAATAAACAGTGAAATGTGATGATCATGTATTCACTTACGTTTCTAAATTTATATGCAGATGATACTGTAGTGTTAACAGAAGACTGCGTTTCTCTTTAGGTCTTACTACTTTTGTAGCTTCCATTGGCAGTTCAATATCGTGCCCTGATGGGAAACTCAGCTGCCCGAACGCTTTCACATGCTGTCTGCTACCCAGCGGAGAGTACGGCTGCTGCCCATACCCAAAGGTGCATATAAATGCTGTAGATGTAGTACAAGTGATTTGAATTAAAGTATTCCAACAGTTTCCAGCATTTTCCATATTTTTATGTTGCTGAATTAAAGCTGTTTGATTCTTACTGTACTGATTGGAGGAAAACATTGACACGAGGGTTCCTAATAAGGCTAAAACATCCTGTGTTTGAATCTCATGCAGGCCACATGCTGTGAGGATCACCTTCACTGTTGCCCTGCCAACATGGAGTGTGACCTGAAGCATTCACGGTGTAGGCGTGGCGAGACCGTCATGCCCCTGATGAAGAAGATCCCTGCTGTAGCCAGTGACAGTAAGTCTTATCTTTAAATTAAAAAACAAACATTGAATAGGATTTTATTGATGGATCCCGTGTCACTTCTGTCATCCCCTCAGTCAGTTGTCCAGACAAGAAGTCATTTTGTCCTGATCACACCACATGCTGCAAGATGATCAACGACACCTACGGCTGCTGCCCGATGCCCAGTGTAAGTAGTATGAAGTCACTGAGCGATGGGGTCAGTTTAGATGAACAGGAAGTTGCAGAGAGACCGACTCTTACTAGCTAAAGGTCATTGTGAAGCTTTTTAATATTTTATCAGGTGTTTAGTCTTTTTAGATATCAAATAAGTGGCATATCTAACAAACTGAAGGCTGCTTTTGCTCAAATGTAATGAGTCCCTGTTGGAATTTCCTTTCATTTATGAATTTGAAATACTTATGGAGAGTTGATTCAAAGTGTTAAGACTTCCTTTTGGTAGTTTTCCTCTGAAAGTCAATACGAGGTTGAAAGAAACGCTACAACATTGCAATGAATGAAGTAATCATTAGACTGAAAAACCAGAATAAGCTGCACAGTGCTTCAAAATGAATGGATAATTAGCCAAAAACACTGCAAAATCGAGGCAGGGATATTCTTCAGTGTACGTCCTTCACCTGAGCTCTGCTCAAAAGCTTTTCAGTTACTGAAAGCACAAAGACTCATAAATGAAGGTAGTTGCAGTAAAGGCCCAGGAGAGCAGCTCGGGGGAGGAAATGCAGTATTTGATGAGGTTGAGTTCTCACTTTCACACAATCATTGATTGCAAAGATTTACTACTTCTTTCAGGCCATCTGTTGTTCAGATCGCATCCACTGCTGCCCTGCAGGCTCAGAGTGCGACCTGTACCACAGGACCTGTGAGTCTACCCAGAGAAACCCCACCATGACACTGGCAGAAGCTGCAACCGAGCTCCTTAAAGTCCAGAGAAAAGGTGAGTGAGACGGCCATCATCACATCTTCTGTGATCAAACTCTAAATATTTAATGTGTTTCAGAGAAAAACATGTTTTAATACAAATGTTTTATTAATATCTTCAGTAATGTTGCCTTAATCTGTTTGACTGAAATTCGTCAACTTTAACGTTTTGAGTGGAGTGGGAAGAAGCTTTTCTCCATCTGTTTTCATCTTGTCAGTGATTGGGTTTCTTTGTGCCAAAATTTGACAAGGAGGAAGAAGAATGTGTGAAATGTATATCTGGTTGTGCTGCATTGTGGGGGGGTTTCCCTCAAAACGTTTCATTGAGTCAAGCAGTGTTACAGGAATCTAAAAATGTTAGCTTCTGTGGTGGTGATTTTTATTGTTCTGCAGACCTTTCAGTCCATTCCATCCCCTGCAACGACTCTGCGGCCTGTGCTGACGGAAGCACCTGCTGTAAAACACTGAAAGGAGACTGGGCCTGCTGTCCGTTACCACAGGTACACTTTTCCTTTAATGACCTGTTCTCCTCTCCGACAGGGAGACTGTAACTCATGTGAGTTATTGTCCATTAATAAACACGAGTAGAGCTTATTAATGGACTCTCCTTTAGGTAATGTAGTAGTTCATTTGCAGACTCTAAGTCTGGGTTGTTCCTCATCCCTGCAGGCTGTGTGCTGTGAGGACCACCTGCACTGCTGCCCCCACGGCACCATTTGTAACCTGAAAAGCTCCACGTGCGACGACTCCACAGGTAACGCCGTGACTCCCATGCTTGGACACGTGCCGGTATTTCCTTTACTGGAAGACAGTAACAACAGGTGCGACAAATCAACGACATGTCCTGGGAAATCCACCTGCTGCAAGACTGCGAGTGGCGGTTGGGCCTGCTGTCCGCTGCGTCAGGTAATCCGGGGCTGAAGTGAGGACTGCTTTCTTCTGTCTTGTCTCTAGTATTCAAAATGCTGAGCTCATGAAAATCCTGTAACCACAAGTACATCAGGCTCAAACCATCAACAGAGAACTGAGCCAGATTTTTCTGAGGAGGGCAAACTCATGCTGATGTGAGTGGGCGAACAGTGGCGCAGGTCAGCGGGTGAGCTAGTAACAATGAGCTAATTCGTAAACAAACATGCCAATTTATTTCAAAGACTCAGAGCAAATTGGTGTGTGTTAAACAAGCAGACTCGATGAGGGAGCGGGTACCGATCACCGCCTTTGGAAAGATGTGCTAAATTAATGCTGCCCAGGACGCTCACACAGGAGATTTATGATCTTAAGAGTTTACATTTGTAAATTAAAAAAAAAAAAAATCAATTGGCTTACATGGCTTTCTAGTAGTTCGGTGTAACACTCCTCTGGTCTGTATTGTGTGTACCTGCAGGCTGTGTGCTGTGAGGACCACCTGCACTGCTGCCCCCACGGCACCATTTGTAACCTGGCAGCCGAAACTTGCGATGACCCTCGGGGCTTCTCTCCGCCCGTCTCCTGGCTGACAAAGGTAGCAGCTCTGACCTTGGAGGTGGAGGATGAGAAATGCGATGAGAAGACCAGATGTCCGTGGGGCTCCACCTGCTGTAAAATGAACTCCGGACAGTGGGCCTGCTGCCCTTTACCACAGGTCAGCATCTCCTTTCTGCCTCCTGATCATATGTGCTGGCCAGATTTAACTTTGATGTGCAAATAGCCAAGGGTTTGTTTGTTCTTGGTGTCAGCTGTGGTTATTTCTGACATCCTGTTCTAATTTTTCTTACTGATACTTGAATTATTTTTATCCACAGCACATTCAAACACGACAGAAATTGTAATGATTTGGTTAACATTAACCACCGAGCCTCTGTAATTTCTTTTTTTTTTTTTTTTTTTTTTTTTTTTGTCTGGCATCATCTCCTAATTCCTGTGTGATCCCAGGAGTGCTTTCATGGTGCATAAGTGGCTCATCTTTAGGTCATGACCTATTTCTGGGTGGTTATTTGTTTACTGTAGTAGTAGTAGTAGGCTTGTAGATTCCAGCTTCCAGGTCTTGAAAGTTCATACTCATCTGTTAAGCCCTATTTGCACAGGATTAGTAGTACCAGGGGACCTTATGTGATTTAGACACATGCACGCCCCTCCTAATCCTGAATTAAATTCATTAGAGGTCCCCAGGTAATCCTAGATCCAATGTGAACAGTGATTACAGTCCAGCTTAAGACGTGTGATGATTAGAAAATGTCAATCAAACCCAAGTCTGAGGATGGAAAATAAGAAGTCAGCTGTGGCTCTGAGTGCATTTCAGTAATGTCTCATTCACACTAGTTTAAACACAAAATGGAACAGGACAGCAGCCTGCTTGTAACTCAGGGAAACTTCTTTTTTTTTTTTTTTTTTTTTTTCGGTGACAGTTTGCTTAGAAATATAATTATGATCTGTTCACAGAATTTCTGTTATGAAGCAAACAACAGGTTTCCAGACCATTTTTTTCTTTTGAAACTTTCTTTATTTCTCACCACACTCTCAAAGCCTGACCTATAATTATATTCTAAAAACTCTCCCTCCCTCCGACATTGGGGTCTTGATTGATTATTCTGGACCATATACTGCATATACTTAGTGTTGACAACATCAAAGAAATACCAAATGTAATAAAAATTCTACACCCACAAAAGAAATATTTAAAGATGACAATAACATCCTGGCATCAAACTCTCTCCATCCTACTCCGCTGACCGACCGACCAGCCCGGGTTGGCCTGCAGGCTCACGATACTCAGGGCCTCCTCTGTGCGTTCCCTGAAGTGAGTGGCCACTGTGGAGCGCAGCTGATCCGCCCGTATGGCATACCGGTGTTGCTGCAAGCGCGCTCCCAAACAGGCCCAAATTCCCCCCACATGCATTAAACCACAATACTACATCGTAAGACCCACGCTGAGTCGCAGGCCTTCACACCAGCTGTCAAAGATACTTTTAGCAGTCTCACTCGTCCAATGAATGCCATCAGCTATGGTATGGAAGTGTTGTTGAGGTATGCACGGTAAATAATTATAATGTGTACTGATGAAGTTATTGATCATAGTGAGATTTGACTGTTGGAGTTTGGATAGTGATCTGGAAAAGTGGATGTGGGCTACAAAAATGTCCGCATTCGGAAACACGGCTTTCGCCCCATTCACCACCTTGCGTAGTTGTTTAATTGAGGTCTTCTGAGGGTCCTGATCCTTATTATTAAGGCCTACAGACAAGATCACCATTTCCGTATTTTCACACACCGGCGTCATTTCCAACAGGTTGAAGAAATGGTAAAAGTTCGCACCCGGGTAGCTCTCCACCTGAATCTGATCATTCTCGAAGGGGGGTATTCTATTTAGATTGGAGTCCCCCAAGAAAACTACCGGTTTATCAACTTTGATTCTCCAATCCTGTAATTTCCTACTAGGCCTCGCCCGATGGTAAGTAGGTGTATGGTAACCCCCCTCTGCGCCCCTCGTCTCCGCCCCCGCCCCGACCGGCTCTCCCTTTCCTGTAAGCCCGCGCCCGCTGTGAGACTCCCTCTGCTTTATTTGCCACACGGTTTTAAACTCTGCCGCCGAGCCATTGCTCTCATTATCCTCCTCGCTCAGGTGAAAATTACTCTCAATATTAAAATAGTGGGGATCAGCGCGGTCCAATGAGTTACTGCTCAGGTTTCCCGCTGGCTCCTGCTGTTGCAGGGCCTCAATCGTCATTTCACCCACTACCTTGTCACCTGTTTCAGCAGAGGTTTGGATTTTTACTCGCTTTTGTTGTTTCATTATAGGGTCCGGACCATTTGTCCGGTCTCCTGCGCGAGACGTGGAGCAAGAAACTGGAGGGGTGGCGGGCTCAGATGGCAACCTGTTCGCGGCCGTTAAGGGCAAGTCGCAGCGCACAGTATTTCTAGGACACACAGGGGGGGAGCACAAAGAGGCAGGCAGAATGTCATCAGCTTCATCCAAATCTACCACAACATTTGATCTAACTCTGGCTGTTGCCTCCACCCTACTCCCACCCTCTCCCGTCTTCCCCCCCATCTACATTTCTCCCCTTTTCTACAATTACCCTCGGGAGGGCTCCCGAGGTGGCCGGCGCACGGGCATTAACAGTCTGAAGCTCATTCAGCTCCTCTAAAATAGTTTTCCTTTTCCCCAACGATAGGTTTTTCTGATGGGAAACATTTTGTGTATTATTGCTACTAGCAGTCTGGTTTTTCACCACTGTAGGTAAGGGCGGAAATTCATTATCATCTCTCAAATCAATCGGCATTACCCCCGATCTTCCCCCCCCTCTGTACTGTGTTCTGTTCCCGTGTGTGGCCGGCCTCCGAGCGGGCCCTCCCTCCACCCTCTTCCCCTGACGATTTAAGCAGAGTTTCAACTGTTGACATTGTAGAAACTCGTAAGCGAGCCCCGTATCTTTTAAAAGCCCACGTCTTTGCCACCTGAAATGACACCTCAGTCTTTCTAGTTCCTTTTAAAGATTCAATAACAGTGGCATAATGATCATAAAGAATATCTAGATTTTTGGACATCCAAGAGTCTGTGTTTTGCTCAAGTTGCCTCCTAACTTGTTCTGTGGGCGCAGCCGGTTTTATAAAACTAGAGAGCCTGGACACCTGTTTTATCATACCCCTGGGGTATAAGCCCGTGTCGCGTGCTTCTTCAATCACACTTTTATGGTGTACAGTCTGTATTAATTTAAATATATTCTTCGCACTCTTCCTTGTGTCAGCATCAAGTGCACGCTTTGGTGCGGGAGCATCTTGTCCTCCTTGTTGTCTAACACGTCTCATGTTCGGGCGACCCCATCCCTCCCCGTGCCTCGTCCCCTCCCGACCCCCAGCATGCGTAGCCAGACCACCACCAGACGAACTTTCACCTAAGGTTTCAAAGTTATTGTTTTGTACCTTATATTTGTCAGTGGGGAGCTCACCTGAGTTTCTTTGTGTTTGTTGGACCACTCGATTCAGGCTCAGTGATCTCTGTCTCCTCCGTGCTTTTCGCTGGTGGCGTGGAAACGTCCATCCGCCATCCTGCATGTCGTTTTCTTGCAGTCGTGGCGTTTCCAACCGGTGTGCTTCCATCCTGGACCCGAACAATATAGTAGTCCCACCGATCACGGGCGTCCCCGCGTCAGTGTCTGTTGGTCGGTTGAGACTCAAAAAACAAGAGGGTTTAGGTGCACACACCGATGCCTCGCTCAGATCCAACGCCACCTCTCACTTCCCATTTAGAGTTCACAGTCAATTCGCTACAGGTGAATAAAAACTCCCCACTTTACAGTTGTAAAAAAAGTTCGTCAATTAAAATAGTCTTTCATGTGACTGGGCTAAACAAAGTTACTTGTCGCCCATCTCTGGAAGGGCTAAAAAAGTCGCCTTTCTTCCAACAAATTTGGTCTAGCGTCCCTGACGTTTCGCGGAGTTACCGCTTCTTCAGAGGGATACATGCTACTAGGTGTCCGGAAGGAGCGAGGCATTTAAACACATTTCCTGGGAGATGCCCAAGTCCTGGGCCCCTCCCAGGATTGGTAATCATAGGTCACATGGATGTTTTCATGTCACCTGATCCCTCCCCAATATTAAAAGGTGTCCAGGCCTCTCTCTAAAAGAACAACAAAATTAAAAATAAAAAGAACCCATTTAAAATATCATATGGAATTGATAAGAAAGAATAAAAATAACCATAGAAATTTGTAAAAAGATAAAAATAAAACCCATGATAATACCATTCAAAACCATAAAATTATTATTTATAATTTTTATGATTAAAACATCATCCTGCTGAGGATGGTTTAATAAAATATATAGATATATAGATATAGATATAGATAGATCTATATAGATATATAGAAAATAAAACACACAACAACAACAACTAGGTAAGGGAGTGGGGTCCGGAGGGAGTCTTAGGGCTGTCGCGGACCAGGGGGAGAACCCGACAACGGGTAACATCCGGAGCAGGAATGTGAAAACAGGGAAAGAAAGGAAAAAGAAAATACATAAAAAAAATCTACAAAAACTAAATAAACAATCAACCCATATTCACCTTCATTCCAAAACTAAAAAGGCTATGTAAGGCAACCCATAATAATAAGAACCCTATATTAAGAATGGCTTTTTAAGAGTAATTGAACAAATAATCAACGAAAACCACAACTTGAAGGGCTGCTTTTCCTATTGCACTAGGACAGCCATTATACTCCCCAATAGATGATGGGGGGGAAGACATCACTATAACGAAATCAGGTAAAAGGTCCAGTCGGTCAGCGGAGGCCTCAACATAAATAAGAGGGCAAATTAATTCTTATTTCATGGCCACCTCAACCCAAATGCTTGGCATTTTTAGATATTCACTCCCCACTATAAGGTTTAAGTTTCCCAAATGCAGTTACCAACTGTTAATATTTCCCCCAAGATGTTAAATTTAGGGTCATGCGGCCTGGGCAGGGTCATCTTCCCTTTTAATTCTCCAGTTCTAATAGTATCTGCCAAGCCAAAGTGGTTAGGTTTAGGGCCATGTGTCTAGTTAAGACCATCCTCCAAATTATCCACATTCTAGGGACACTTTCTTAAGGCAAAATGGTTAGGTTTAGGATCCAGTGGCCTGGGTAGGATCATCCCACAGGTTATACACAATGAAGATACAAAAAAAAGAAATTGTTAAATTGAGATTATTAAATCTTTTTGAGAAAAACAATTCAATAAACTCAGTAATCTCCATTTGTCCCAAGGAGATGCTGTTTTATATTTCAAGGAGTAATCAGTCTGTTTACTAAGAGGTCCTTTTAGGAATCGTGGATGGATGTCAGATACAAATTCCTGGCACAGGCTGGTTAGGTGTTAGGAAACTATAGCTTAGATGTTTTTTAATTCAAACTTTGGTGCACGGTCCTAGGAATTACTGAAACATCCCATCTCTACTTACTCCGCTCTTCTCCTTCTCTCCAGCATACTCCTCTTCTTCTTGGGTGCGTCTTGTACCTTCTTCCATATGTTGTCAATCATAAAACCGTCCCCCAATGTCTTTATTCCCCCCAGGCCATAAGGCAGACTCATTGAAAGTTCCAGCACTGTCACCAATACTAAAAAAGGTCCCAAAGCCATATTTCTCCCATAACTCCCTGGAGGGGATGTGACCTCCAAGAGAAAGGGTTTTTATCGTTTTTGATTTTCTTATTCATTTTCAACAATAATCACACTCCATGCAGTTAGTAATTATAATGAATCCTCACACTGTTAGTGTTACACTCTGTTCAAAACAACCTCCATGCAGTTCTGTCATGGGGACTTATGGCAATCAGGGAAACATACTCAATATTGACAAGTAGTCTTTGTATTTCATTTTGAGCTCCTTAACTGCAGGACTACAACGCCTGTGGATTTATTTCCAATATTTGTCGCATCTGCGGCAGATTTACTGCTGACTCTGATCAGGAAAGTGAGACGTCGAAAGAGAGGTAAGCGAGCCGGCGTACTCGTGCGTTTGAGGAAACGCGGACTGAGAACGGCCCTTCCTGGGATCTTCCTTTCTAATGTACGCTCACTCTGGAATAAGATAGACGAACTGGCCCTGATGAGAAGCATGAACAGAGACTTTGCCTCCTCCTGTGTCTTATGTTTTACGGAGTCGTGGCTCAGTGAGGACATCCCGGACTGCGCGCTCAAGCTGGAGGGCTTTCATCTGCTGCGCGCGGACCGGCAGGCCGCTCTCTCCGGTAAAACCAAAGGTGGAGGTGTCTGCTTCTACATCAATAGTGGCTGGTGCACAGATGTAACAGTGATTGCTCAGCACTGCTCTCCCTCTCTGGAATATCTTTTCATTCACTGCAAACCGTTTTATTCTCCGCGGGAGTTTGCTTCATTCATCCTGGCCGCTGTTTACATCCCGCCAGACGCGGATGCGCAAGCAGCTCAGTGCGCACTCGCAGAGCAGATTCTCCACACGGAGCGGACATACCCGGACTCTCTCATCATTGCTCTTGGGGACTTTAACAAAGCCAATCTGAGCCATGAGCTTCCGAAATACAAGCAGTATATTAAATGCCCGACCAGAGAGGAGAGGACATTGGACCACTGCTACAGCACGATCAGCGGGGCCTATCGCGCGGTGCCGCGCGCTTCACTCGGACTTTCTGATCACGTCATGATCCACCTAATCCCCGCGTACAGACAGAGGCTGAAGCTCTCCAAACCTGTCGTGAGGACCAAAAACTGTGGAGCAACGAGGCTGTGGAGGAGCTTCGCACGTGTTTGGAGACCACAGACTGGGACACAATGAAGGCTGCTTCTAACAGCTTGGACGAGTTTACGGACACTGTCACCTCCTATATCCACTTCTGTGAGGACAGCATTGTGCCATCACGCACCAGGGTGAGTTATAACAATGACAAACCCTGGTTTACTCCTAAACTCAAAAAGCTGTGGCTGGAAAAGAGTAAGGCGTTCAGAAGCGGAGACAGGGACTGCTACAGAGAGGCCAAGTACAGGTTCACTAAGGAAGTGGACATTGCCAAACATCAGCACTCTGAGAAGATGCAGCAGCAGATCTCAGAGAATGACTCGGCCTCTGTGTGGAAAGGTTTTAGGAATATTACAAACTACAAGCCTAAAACCCCCCACTCCACTGATGACTTGCTCTTAGCCAACACCCTTAACGACTTCTACTGTCGTTTTGACGAGCCATCAGGCAGCCTTCACACCTCCAACGACCCCAACAATAGAGGCACTTTGGACACTCATTCCCCCACCTCTCCCCCCCTCCATAGAGCCATCACCACCTTCAAACTGTTCACCTGCAACACCCGCCCCCTCACCCCACACAAAAGAGGATTTCACACCACCTCCTCCGACCACAACTCTTCATATTCATGAAGCAGATGTGAGGAAGCAGTTTAGGAGTCTGAATGCTCGGAAAGCTCCCGGCCCAGACGGTGTGTCTCCTGCCACCCTCAGACACTGTGCAAACGAGCTGGCCCCAGTGTTTTCTGGCATTTTCAACTCCTCACTGCAGGCATGTCATGTGCCTGCCTGCTTCAAGTCCTCTACCATAATCCCTGTCCCCAAGAAACCTAGGATCACTGGACTAAATGACTACAGACCCGTGGCTCTGACATCTGTGGTCATGAAGTCTTTTGAGCGCCTAGTCCTCTCCCATCTCAAGACCCTCACGGCCCCCCTCCTGGACCCCCTGCAGTTTGCATATAGAGCCAACAGGTCTGTAGACGACGCCATCAACATGGCCCTACACTTCATCCTGCAGCATCTGGACTCCCCAGGAACCTACGCCAGGATCCTGTTTGTGGACTTCAGCTCTGCCTTCAACACCATCCTTCCAGACCATCTCCGAGGCAAGCTCTCCCAGATGAATGTGCCTGATCCCATCTGCCGGTGGATCACTGACTTCCTGACGGACAGGAAGCAGCACGTGAGGCTGGGGAAGAATGTCTCGGACTCCCGGACCATCAGCACCGGCTCCCCTCAGGGCTGTGTTCTTTCTCCTCTACTCTTCTCCCTGTACACCAACTGCTGCACCTCCACCCACCAGTCTGTCAAGCTAATCAAGTTCGCAGATGACACCACCGTCATTGGGCTCATCTCTGACGGGGATGAGTCTGCCTACAGGAGGGAGGTTGAACGTCTGGTGTCTTGGTGCAGCCACAACAACCTGGTGCTGAATGCCCAGAAGACAGTGGAGATTATTGTGGACTTCAGGAAGCACACAGCCCCACTCCCCCCCCCCATCATCCTGACTGACACCCCCATCACCTCTGTGGACTCATTCCGCTTCCTGGGTACCACCATCACCCAGGACCTGAAGTGGGAGCCCACCATCACCTCCGTCATCAAGAAAGCCCAGCAGAGGATGTACTTCCTGAGGCAGCTGAAGAAATTCAACCTGCCAACACGGACGATGATGCAGTTCTACACTGCAATCATCGAGTCCATCCTCACCTCCTCCATCACCGTGTGGTACGCTGGAGCCACTATCAGGGACAAACAGAGACTGCAGCGTGTTGTGCGCTCTGCTGAGAAGGTGATTGGCTGCAGACTCCCATCTCTGCAGGACCTGTACACCTCCAGGACACTGGGGCGTGCAGCCCGGATCTCAGCTGACCCTTCTCACCCTGGACACAGTCTGTTTGACCTGCTCCCCTCAGGCAGGAGGCTCCGGTCCATTCGCACCAGAACCTCTCGCCACAAGAACAGTTTCTTCCCCTCTGCTGTTGGACACATGAACAATAACCACATGACTGTCCCCGCCACTAACACATGACCCTACGCTGTGTCACTGCATCATTTCATGTCTGGCACTGATCACCACCTGCACTCATGTATATATCTTTCTACGTAGCACTCATAATTCTTATTCTCATGTATATATCTCATGTATATCTCATGCACATATCTTTCTTTCTACATAGCACTTTAATTCTTATTGTCTGCACTGAAGCACCGCAGCAATTTCCTAATGTTGTAAACCTCAACATCTGGCAATAAACCCATTCTGATTCTGATTGAATCTTTATTTGGTCTGTAACTGTTGGCAATTAGATGTGTTGACCAGCCTGAAAAATGCTCAACCTTTGGACGACAACCCGGCCATAAGCTGACTACATGGGCTGCCCTCCAATAGGCAACTGGTCTCAGTTGAAGGCTGACCACATCTCATCTTTGTTTGTTCACAGGAATCAACTTAACTGGTTAACAGCCAGTTGTTTTGTTGTTAATCCATAAAAATGGGATGTTGCCAAGCGCTACATTGTAACGTTGCAGTTAAGTTTCCATCCTGCAGCAACTTTGTTTTTAAAGGTGTTGTTTTTTTGTTTTTGTTTTTTTGTTTTTTTTCTCTTCTGAGTGCAATTGTCTACATGACCCCCATTCAGTCACAGACCGGTATCAGACTAACTTGATCCTTATTGCTGTTTCAGTCACATGGCAGCTGACCGGGTGATCAGGCATGGGCCCGTCAAAGTGGCTGTTTCAGTGACTTCATTGCACAGTTTCAGTAATTTTGGTCAACCTATGCTCTCAACCCTGTTCTCCCTCATGTGACTGTAGAGATTTTCTGTACTTCTACTTTGAGACAGCTGTTATACCTGAGTGGATTTTTCAGAGGCAAAGACAAACTGATCGAAATTCAAAAGTCTGAATTTAAATGTATAGATGTGTTAAATCATCCAAAATACTCCTTCTCTTTTGGGAAGATGTAATAGGAAACACTGAGATTTACACCTGGAACCAGTGGTTTAACAACAGAACTCTTAATAGTAGACAATTAGTTGGTGTTTTGAAGCTGACTAGAGGTGGATCATATGGTGTCAAATAAAATGAGGATAACTTTTCAGCTGTTTCATCAACAGAAGAGCAGCCTGTGATGTTTTGAAGGATTTCAGTCTGTGATGTAAGGCAAGGCAAGTTTATTTGTATAGCACAATTCAACAACAAAGTGATTCAAAGTGCTTTACAGAGACATTAGAAACAAGAACAAATAAAAAGCATGATTTAAAATTGAATAAAACAAGCAAATAAACTAACTAATTAACAAACAAACAAACAACAGTATATAAAATCAAAACAGATAAAATCAGAACAGTAGATAAAATCAGTAGTTAAATGTAAGTTTTGAAATTTAGGCTTAAAGTGTGGATTTGGTGCTTTATTCAAATGCAGCTGAGAACAGGTGAGTCTTCAACCTGGATTTAAATAAACTGAGTGTTTCAGCTGATCTGAGGCTTTCTGGGAGTTTGTTCCAGATATAAGGAGCATAAAAGCTGAATGCAGCTTCTCCGTGTCTGGTTCTGACTGGTTCTGACTCTGGGAACTGATAAAAGACCGGATCCAGATGACCAGATGTAGAACTCGTTCCTTGTTTCGTTCCAGGCTGTGTGCTGCAACGATCACGAGCACTGCTGCCCCAAAGGCTACAAGTGCAATGTGGCAGAGGGCACCTGTGACAAACCCGGTGGCCTCAGTGTGGCCTGGCTGCAGAAGATCCCAGCCCTGCAGGAGGAGCTCGGCCAGACTGTTTCCCATCCAACTCAGAACATGTGCGACACCCAGACCAGCTGTCCCAGAGACACGACCTGCTGCTTCATGGAAAAGGAACACAAATGGGGCTGCTGCCCTCTGCCGAACGTGAGTTTAACCCCTCCCTTTTTTAAATTATTAATTCTTTTTAAATGGGAGAGTGTCAGTTACCCGTGTTGCCCGTCAGGCTGTCTGCTGCAAAGATGGAAACCATTGCTGCCCCAGCGGACACACCTGTGAGCCCCACCACTTCTCCTGCTCCAGAGGTTCCCATGTTATACCGTGGTTCGCCAAAGTGAGCGCTGTAACAGAGCCGGGCGCCGTGATCGACGTTAAATGTGACAACAAGAGCAGCTGCGCTTCAGGGACGACCTGCTGTAAGCTGAAGACCGGAAAGTGGGGCTGCTGCCCGCTGTTCAAGGTTTGTGCATCAGTGATGTTCAGACTGTCATTAAATCCTCGAGTTTTCCACAAAGGTGCTCATTTGATAAGATCACAAACTGATCTGTGACATTTCTGCAGTGTCTTGCTGATGTAGAATATCATTTGGTTTCACAACAGACTAAAATGAATCAGACAGCAGTTTCAATAGTGATGTAAAACCGGCTTTCTTTCCTGTTTAAACAAATTTGGTGCTTACAGCAGGAAATACAATTGCCATTTAGACCATATTTTTGGAGTGTTCAATAGTGTATATAGGGAAAAGCTTAATAGGAATCACTGAAATGCTTCACTCGTGGCTGTAGCATGTTAATATCTGGCATCGTGGTCTCTTCTCAGGCTGTTTGCTGCACTGACCACGAGCACTGCTGCCCTCAGGGCTACACCTGCAACATGCAGACAGGAACATGCGAGAAGCAACGACACTACCACCACCTCAGCACCATCCCTCAGATCGAAGTGCTACAGTCTGTGAAGGAGGACGAGGAGGATGTGGCGTGTGATGGCAGGGGCGAGTTTCGCTGCTCCAAACGAGACACCTGCTGTAAGATCTCCGCCACGGAGTGGAGCTGCTGCCCCTCCCCCAGGGTACGTTCACCTGTCAGTCCCTCCCACTCATTTACATTTGAAGTCATTCTTCCAGCCGTGACTTTGGATGGTCCTTGTTCTAGGCTCGATTTTGGAATGTTTATGTTAAAACTTAGCAGGTATACTATATGTTGCTGTGCTACTACTCATCTTTGATAATCGACTTTTATTGTTGCTGAATTCATTCAGCTCATATGTTTGTTTAGAATAAAATAAGTTTGAGCCTTGCCGATTGATTCGGTGCTGAACACGCTGTGTCTGTTCTCAGGCCGTCTGCTGCTTTGACTCGAAGCACTGCTGTCCTGCCGGGTACTCGTGCGACCTCAAGGCCGGAGGCTGCACCTTGCAGACCCAGCTGACCTGGGACTCGTGGTTTGGGGACCGAAAGAGAGACACTGTCCACCACGGACTCTAATCCACTGAAGTGCAATGATGATCTCAATCTTTCCGTTATGTCATCTACTGGTGTTGTCTGTGGACAAGAAGGGCTTCTTCCCGTTTCATTTCGTGGAGGTGCATTCACTGAGTTTTTTGCACTCTTGCGTATTTTTGAGTTTTGTGTGGTTGGGGGGGATTTGGTCCACATATGCAGGAAAAACATTTGTTTAATTGCTTTTTGCCAATGAAGGAATTTTAGTGAAGTTGAAGTAGTTTTCAAGGGGGAAGCAGGTGAAACCTAGCCTGCATTCTGGTTGAAAATATTTATTGCACTCCTTCAGAACCACTCTACATCTAGGTTCCAGGACAGCTTTACAGTGCGTCCGTTTCAACCTGCGGTGTTATCTGTTAATGTCAGATCTGAAGTTTTCTTATAGGTAACAAACCCCATTTCAAAATAAACTTCAGTGAATTCGTCTCTTTTGAAAGTCTATTGTTTCTGCTGATATTTTTTCTCCCCCTTTCTTCTTCAGACAGAGTAGCTTAGCATGAGTGAACTTAAAATAATGAACCCATACAGGGAGCTTGACACCTGCTCTCAGTTCATTCTGTCTGAAATTGGCTGCTTCACTCCTTTAGCTCTACGTATCTTCTGATTGGCTGCCCAAAACTTTAAACAACAGGTGGGTGCAGCGGGTGGAGAATGCGCTCTTCAACCTTTAAGATAGAGGAGCATGTTTTTGTACCAAGGTTGGCAGTTCCTTTGAGTTTGTGTAACAAATCTTATGCATATTTTGATGACATTTGTTGATACTTTCATGAAAGAAACTCCCTGATCATTAGTGTTTAAACATGAGTGCACAGAGCTGGTCTACTCTCTGGAAGAGAATCATGAATGTACAAACTGCCTTTTTGTGAGCAACATTTCCTAAATAATCTGACTTGAACCACGTGTCTTCTCTAAAAGGCAGTTTTTGTTAAGTCAGCAGAACTGTATCATCTTTCCTGATGGTTTATTCATTAAAATGGCAAAGTTGCAAATTAACCACTTTAACAGTGGAAAAACCACAAATCTGGACAAACTAACAGGTAGCCTTTGGAATTGTTTCCAGTGTTTCTGAATTTATTAATGCAGTTGTTAATTTGACTGTTTCAGGCTTAGAGGATGAAATCGAGCTGTCCGATTAGAGCTGCTGTGATTGTGGGCACATTTACTTTATGGTAAAGTGGTTTTGGTGTCTGGAGACTCGATGTTTCACGGACTCTTAAGAATGTCAAACATTTATTGTTGTACATGCAAACTGAAATGTAGGCGTCTGTAAAGGTGAGAGGAAAACTTTAGACATTTCACTTCCAGAAACGAAGGATTTATCGGAACGTTTCATGGCTGAGCCAGTTTTTAATCAGGTTTTCATAACCATTTCACGCTTTCGCCACAACTTGGCTGCTTGTTGCTGTTTTAATGTTGCCGCCAACAAGCAGCACCATTAATAAAAAATAAATAAATAAACAACAATAATTAAAAAAACATTTCTTTCCTCATTTGGAAGCTGACGGGACACGAACGAGCATCGAGCAGTTTGTGCCTTCTTCAGTAGGAGTTACTTGTATCCTTTGGAAAGTCTTTTGTTTTGTGCAGTTGTAACATTGATTTGCATCTTTGTCTTCATAGAAACGTAACACAGGCGCTCAGGAGAATCTTTTGGAGTTATTTGTGAATTGAGACTTGGTCAGTGTCACAGTTGGTAATATGTTTGAGTTTGTAGATTCAGGAGTTCCTAAAAAGCTGAACGATCTCTTAAACTTAAGTAATTTCAATGACTTTTAAATAACTGTCATGTAAAGTGGTTTACAGATTGGCTCAATCTGAAAATAAAAGTTCATTTCGCTGATTTCCTTTGCTTGTTTGTGGTGTTGTTTTGTTAAAATGTGTGCAGGTGTCACTCAAAATGAAGGAAGCACTTAAACTGTGTTGTTTAACTCCAAATCAATCACACTTCTGTGAAATCAAACTGTCCACTTGGGAAGCAACACTGACAATCAATTTCACATGTTCTGCAAATGGAACAGACAACAGGTGTAAATGATGGGCAATCCCCAGTAAAGGAGTGGTTCTGCAGGTGGTGACCACAGACCACTTCTCAGTACTTGTGCT
Source organism: Aulonocara stuartgranti (assembly GCF_965226115.1). NCBI lineage: Eukaryota > Metazoa > Chordata > Actinopteri > Cichliformes > Cichlidae > Aulonocara > Aulonocara stuartgranti. The sequence continues at coordinate 4,156,216 of NC_138959.1, read as the reverse complement.
TTATGGTTGATGTTTTGGTCACTTTTGACTGCTGGCAGTGATTTCACTCTAGTGGTAGTATGAGGCGGAGTCTACAACCCACACAAGTGGCTCAGGTAGCACAGCTCATCCAGGATGGCACATCAATCTGGGGTGTGGTAAAAAGGTTTGCGGTGTCTGTCAGCGTAGTGTCCAGAGCATCAGAATCAGAATCGGAATCAGAATGGGGTTTATTGCCAAATGTTGAGCAGGTTTACAACATTAGGAAATTGCTGCGGTGCTTCAGTGCAAACATACTGTCATAAATAGCACTTAAATAGACATGGAAAAAAATAAAAGTAGGGATAAGAATTAAAAGTGCTACGTTGAAAGATATATACATGAGTGCAGGTGGTGATCAGTGCCAAACATGGAATGATGCAGTGACACAGCGTAGGGTCATGTGTTAGTGGCGGGACCAGTCATATGGTTATCATGTGTCCAACAGCAGAGGGGAAGAAACTGTTCTTATGGCGAGAGGTTCTGGTGCGAATGGACCGGAGCCTCCTGCCTGAGGGGAGCAGGTCAAACAGACTGTGTCCAGGGTGAGAAGGGTCAGCTGAGATCCGGGCTGCACGCCGCAGTGTCCTGGAGGTGTACAGGTCCTGCAGAGATGGGAGTCTGCAGCCAATCACCTTCTCAGCAGAGCGCACAACACGCTGCAGTCTCTGTTTGTCCCTGATAGTGGCTCTAGCGTACCACACGGTGATGGAGGAGGTGAGGATGGACTCGATGATTGCAGTGTAGAACTGCATCATCGTCCGTGTTGGCAGGTTGAATTTCTTCAGCTGCCTCAGGAAGTACATCCTCTGCTGGGCTTTCTTGATGACGGAGGTGATGGTGGGCTCCCACTTCAGGTCCTGGGTGATGGTGGTACCCAGGAAGCGGAATGAGTCCACAGAGGTGATGGGGGTGTCAGTCAGGATGATGGGGGGGAGTGGGGCTGTGTGCTTCCTGAAGTCCACAATAATCTCCACTGTCTTCTGGGCATTCAGCACCAGGTTGTTGTGGCTGCACCAGGACACCAGACGTTCAACCTCCCTCCTGTAGGCAGACTCGTCCCCGTCCGAGATGAGTCCAATAACGGTGGTGTCATCTGCAAACTTGATTAGCTTGACAGACTGGTGGGTGGAGGTGCAGCAGTTGGTGTACAGGGAAGGTGCTACCAGGAAACAGGCCAGTGCATCAGGAGATGTGGAGGATGCTGTAGGAGGGCAATAGGAGCAGTAGGACCACTACCTCCGCCTTTGTGCAAGGAGCACTGCCAGAGCTCTGCAAAATGACCTCCAGCACGTCACGAATGTGCAGGTGTCTGCTCAAACAGTCAGAAACGGACTCCATGAGGGCCCTACGTCCACAGGTGGGGGTTTTGCTTACAGCCCAACACGTAGCAGCATGTTTGGCATTTGCTAGAGAACACCCTGATTAGCAACTTTGTCCATGGTGACCTGTGTTCTTCATAGATGAACTTTATCATATCTCTATCATAATATTTCGAGCTCAAATTTTTAATATAGAAAAATATTAATATGCACTTGTAATAAATGTTACAATATACCATAAAAGTACAATTGATTATCACAAAACAAGAAACAAAAGCAAAATCCCAAAGTAGAAACTAACATTTTCTGTGTATGTGTACATATTAAAAATGCAAACTTCTTAAAAAGGAAAAGCACTCGGATTGGAAAACTAAAACAAATGCACAATAAAAGATTGTAGTTTTGTTTTGTTTTTTTTGTTTTTTTGTTTTGTTTTTTTTTTTGGCCAAAAATGACTTCCTTACTGATGATATTGGGCACAACTGGAGAAACACTGCCAAAGTTGGGTTCGCATCTTAACTTTGTAAAGCTTTAACCATGAAATAATTGCTACAACATTCTGGCATTTAATTATTCTGGCATGTTTACATAACCTTCAGACTTTATATACACCCATCATTTTTGTGCAGTTTATTGCTCACAGTAGCGCTGCATGGGTCTGACTGTATACAGTAGGTTTTTGAGGGGAAAAGGAAATCGCACTGATGTAAAGGTCTCATTTTGACCTTCTGGAGATGCACAAACACCGAGGTTAGTGTCAATCAGCCCACTGGTCTCCTGTCTGCTCAGCATCTGCCCCCTGCGGGCCTGGAGAGACATGACAGCACATGCGTCAGACTGACTGCGTCACTTGTCTTTTCAGCCCAATAAAGCGTTCATTCTCAGCACAAAGATGGGTTCAGTACCTTCCAGTAGAAATACGGGACGATATTCTCCAACAGCAGAATCAGCGGCAGGACGACCACTGTGATGCTAAGATCTGATCAGACACATTCAGTCATCAGCAGTCCGACAATCACTTCAACACAGAGTTGATTGATTCACGCCCATGTTTGTATCTAAAATTTCACCAATTTCTTTGAATACTGACCATCACAGCCCAACTACAGTTTGTCATTGTGCATTCAAAGAGCAGCGAGGGGAGTAACCTCCTCTGGATAGATTAATCAAGGTTTGTTGTTTGGCCACATTAACGGGAGACATGTTGCATCATGAAAGTGAAAATATAACCATGAATTTGCATCTTAGCAAAGACTGCTGGAACATAATGTGAACACTTCTATCATGGCCACCAGCCTATAAGGTACAGGAGTGCCTGCTTTTTATGCCAACAGGCTACTCAGTTCCCACAAACTTTAAAGAAACGATACTGGTAGATTTCATATTTGTTCAGTTATTTAAAAATCAATATTTATTATCCATGACCTACTCCTACGTAATATTTTTAAACAAAATACAATATACGTTATAATTCCCTTAAAAGTAAACACTGCCCCAACAGTGAGCTGTCTTGGAGAAAGTTTTGTGGTGTTTATGAATTTACTTGTGTCTGTGTTTTTGTCTTCTCCGTCATGCTGTTTGCTTTTTCTCTTTACAAAAATGACATCTGGGTTTAGAAGAACACCTGTCAGCATTTCCTCACGAACACACAACATAGGTGTTAAACACATGTACTATCAGCACTGAAGTCATTGCTGATGTCACTAACGGGCTTACCTGAGCAGGTGAGATCCAAGGTATTGACAGAGGACGATGATGTTGCTCATTCTCTCAAAGCAAACGCAGACTGAACACAGTCATGTATGAGCTCCCACACAGTCCTGTCAGACACCCTTTTCTTTCCTAAAGAAATAGCAGAGCCACAGCCCAGATGTTTACAGAAAACAGCTGCTTGTCTCAGAGTCCAGCCAATACTGTGCACTGCTCTCCATTCTCCCATATTTTTCACCTCCACTGTGCCAGCACAGCGACTGGCTCCGCCCACCACCCTGACATCAGGGTCTGACGAGAAAGCAGAGTATCAATAGTAAAGAAGTCAATGTACTTCTGCAAATAATAAGTTAAAAAAAACTTTACTGCTCATTCTCTTCTGTGATTCATTTTTTCTTTAATTTGTTTATTTACCTGCTGAACTGTGTGTCCCTATAGGCTGGACGCCTGTGGAGAAAAGCAATGAATCCATCAGTATTAAGCAAGAACTTGACTGGGGCTCAGCCATAGACAGGAAAAAAATAAATTATTCCCAAAAAGTTGATTCTGTTCATCTGGATGTAACATTTTCAATGGGAGAAACGTTTCATCACTCATCCAAGTTCCTTTGCACAATAACTGAAGCCAGCCTACTGAATGAACAATGGGCTGTGAGGTCAGTTCCTTGATCATTAATGCAGTGCTATTACATGCACTTTAAATTGTTTCTGTTACAGAGTGAAAAACAATGTTAATAAAGTTATTCTTTGTTTTAAGGGTTTTTTTTGTTTTCTTTAATGTTAATAAGGATACAATGTTGTGCAGAGATGTACTTATATTAACAATTTAGACAAATTATACTATTTATAGTTGCGGGGGAGAGTGGGGGATGCAAAATGTTTTCTTGTTCCTAAGGGGGGCGTAGCAGAAAATAATTGCGAAGCACTGCCCTAAAGTATCCAAATCATAGACTCATACCACCTCTCCATCAGTAAATTTGTCATTTTGCCACGTACTGTAAACCTAAATACTCTTGCTACGACGCGCCCGCATCATTTTAAGCTTTTCCTGGCTTCTCCTCACTTGCCATTCCTTCCTGTTCACCTCCATCCTCTTCCCTGCTTCAGTACATTCACTTTCGGTTCAACACATAAAATACTTCCACACATGACTCCGTTTACGCTCAGCCATTGTTGTGAGTGGGCACTAGTGATGTGTGGATCAATACTGAAATATCGATTCCTGTGATACCAGTTATTTATATTCTAGAATCGGCTGTATAAATGCGTCGGGGAGTCCTTTAGTGCTGCAGGCAGGCAACGTGTTCAAATAGCGCACAACTGCAGGTTTTTTATTTCTATATGATAATTCTGCATTTTTAAGCAATAAGAACAAGTAGTCTGTTGTCATGTAATCATTATGAAGCTATCATTTGAAATACAATAAAACATTACGTTTTTGTACAAATTATCGGAATCAGATCAGTATCGTCGATACCACCCTGAATTTTACTTGGTATCGGATCGGAAAGGAAATCAGTGGTCTAAGGGGCTGCGACACCTTTATACAGCCATATTTCACATGTAGTTCCTTCCAAGTTAGATAATCCGAATGATAAAGTTTCTTTCCACTGTCTTCCTGTTATTGATAAAGTACAAATTACTCAAATTACTAAAATATCGATATTTTAATATGAGAATCGATTCTAGAACATAAATACCAGGTATCAGAGGAATCAATATTTCCGTATCGATCCGCACACCACTACTGATTTCCTCTTCAAGGCCAGCTGGAACAGCAACTCTCCACCAGATCGTCTGCTAACCAGCGTTATTGTCGCCTCACTCATGCGCTTCATTGCAATTTATGCTTGTACTCGTTTTGTTTCTCTTGTGCCTAGTTGTGTCCACGGATTTTTTACCTCACCGCCTACAGTTTCCTTTCCTTTGCTGCTGAATTTGCCCCTCTCACTTTGGTTCGGACTCCCTTCTTCTTATCACCTGCCTGCCTCCCTGCTCTCACAGTTAGACCACCTCACAGATTGGACCCCCTTAAACTTTTGACCCTATAGTGCAACCTTGGGTCTAGTAATGGAAGCGAAGGGCTTCCATCAGTATTTTATCTTTCCCAAATTACAGTTGCTGATTGATTTTGAGGGTAGAAAGACCAGTGAAAATGTCAGGCTTCAGATTTCATTGTGCAAAAAAATGGTTTGAAAGTGGGTCAACAGACATTATTACCTTTCCTTAATATTCCTCCCATAGCACCAAGATAAACACAATGTTTTTTTCCTACCCTTTCTCTTGTTTATGTATGCTTTTGCATTTACACACACACACACCAACGCAAATCCATGGAAATGCACATTTAACAATTATAATCATCTTAGCACCCATGACCACAACGGTCTTCTACATATAAAAAGATATACCAAACATATTAAAGCTGACTTATACGTGTTGGATGTCTTCTTCTGTGCTTCTTGTTCTTTTTTAATTTAACAGCAGCTGGTATTTAACACAAAGCATCCTACCTGAGCTCAACAGCAGCATCACCATCAGAACCACAAAGTGATCCATTTCAAGGTGGGCTTCTCTCTGCACTGATCATTACATGTGCTACACTCGCTATTTATCTTCCAACAGGAAGAACTGGAACTTCCCTCTTCTTTATCTAATTTTGGTGGTTTTTGATTCGATGTAAAGCGTCTTCATTTCACTCACGCTTGCTTTTTTTGAATTGACACAGATCTGTCGGTTCAGTTTGTCTCTGCATTAAAGGAGTCCATCATCATATCAGTCACAGCTCAAAGTCACAACATGTATTTTATTTGACATTTATTTTATATCAGAATTAGGGGTGGGCGGTATAAACGGTATATGATACAAATGATACGAACTTGGCCAAGAGATTTTGACCATACCACTGTACCGCGAAAGCGCATGTTGATGGTGTCATCAAGCTGTGCCTGTTTTGGTCAAAAGCATTGCAGTGGCTGCAAACAACATGATCTGCAAATTACGCCAGGTTACAGTAGTCGCGAAGAGACGAAGCACATTTTAGAATATGAGGAAAGCCAAAAACGGCGCTTCCTCCACTTCCGTACCATTGATTCATTAATGTTGAATTCTCTCGCAGCTGTTCTATTCCCGTGTTGTTGCAGTAAATTAATGACTAACCTCGTATTGTGGATGGATTATCTCAGTTGTTCTCCTGACTGAAGTTTGGTCCATTTACCAGCATCCTGCCATGCGATTACATTTGTCCCTAACCATCAGGAACCCTCCTGTTAACTTTTATCGAGTGGAAACGTGTTAGCGTTCCTCCTCCAGCTTCACAGTGACTCCAGCTATTTTAGCATTATATTGTGCTAAAATTACTTGTAATTAATCTCTGTTTCTCTTCCACAGCATTTCTTTTATCCTGTCTTCCTTCTCTCACCCCAACCGGTCCTGGCAGATGGCCCCGCCCCGTTTCTTCCTGTTAAAAGCGAGTTTTCCCTTCACACTGTGGGTGTGCCGGGTCATATGATTGTGTGGGTGGTTTTTTTTTTATTATTGTAGGGTCTACCTTTTAATATAAAGCATCTTGAGGTGACTGTTGTTGTGATTTGGTGCTGGATAAAAAAATGTTTTAGTAATAAAAATAAATACAAAAATAAATGAACGTGAACATATTCGTCTATAGTGGAAAAGTATGTATTATTTAAGCTTTTTCAGCAAGACAATGAACCCAAACACGCAGCCAAGGACACTCTTGACTGGTTGCACAGAAAGAAAAAAAATAAAGCTGTTAGAATGGCTCAGCCAATCACCTGACCTGGATCCAACAGGAAATCTGTGGAAAGAGTTCATAGAAAGGGCCCACAGAACCTTTAGGATTTGAAGACTGATTGTGTGGTGAATGGGCCAAAATCACACCTGAGGAATGCATCCAACTAGTTTCTCCATACAGGAGATGTCTTGAAGCTGTCATCACATATAAAGGCTTTTGTACAAAGTATCAAATACATTTAAGTAAACATGTTAAATAATTTTTCACTGTGTCATTTCTCATTATTACACATAATTTATGGGCATCTGTGGTTTGGTTTCTTTCTATGTGTGGACTGGATAGGTTGTTATCTACATATGGTGAGAATTTCATGTCAACAGAATCTTTAGAAATGTATTTATGCAGAAGAGAAAAAGTCACAGTAGGTAAGTGGGATGTATGTTTTGCTTTTTGTGTAAGGATGACCTCACCAAATTTAATGATCACATCATCAGCCAGGCAGATTTTCTAAAGACGTTTATTTCAGCCTTGAGTCTTTGCCTCCCAACCTGCTGTTAAAAGGTCAAATTAAGATTACAGGAGGAGGAAAAAACAACCTCTGAAAGGAGTAACGTGAACATATATTGCAAGATGGAGCCAAACCTTAAATGAAATGACAGATTACAAGCCATTAGAGTTCTCGAAATAAAACAGCAAACATCCACGAGTACATCAGAAAGGTTGCAACAACTGACAGCGTGCTTAGCAAATACCTTAGGCAGCAGAAACCAGAGAAACAGGAGGAGACATCACGGCAGGACTGTATGTACCACCGGCAGATAAAAGAAGCTGCTAACATCCAGAAACCCAACAGGTGGCTGGACAGAAACCCAGCACAGAGAATGTGTTGAATCATGGCAGCACATGAACAAGCTCTGAGCACAAGCTCCATAGAGGCTGGAGGTCTCGAGTTCAAAATGGGTGGCCGAGAATGTACAAGCTAAGGTCCTGTGGGACTTCCAGATACAGACAGACAAAATGGTGATGGCTAACCTGCTGTACATAGTAGTGGTGGACAAGCAGAGGAAGACGGCCATAGTGATAGACATAGCTACATCAGGAAGAAGGAACACGAGAAGCTGGAGAAGTACCAAGGGCTCAGAGAAGAGCTGGAGAAGGTGTGGGGGGTGAAGGTAACACTGGTCCCAGTGGTAATCGCAGCACTAGGTGCAGTGACTCCCAAGCTAGGCGTGTGGCTCCAGCAGATCCCAGGAACAACAAGGATCCTCAAACCCCAGGCGCCTGATAGAAGACCAGAGCTTGAAGGATAGATCACCCACAGGGGCGAGAGGGGGATTTTTTTGTGTTCCTTACATGGTGGAGGATGGCTTTGCCTCAATGCCAAAACAGAAAAATATGAACAGTCAGAGGTTAAAGTGGGATTTGGAGAGTGGGGGAACAATAAGATCTGTTATAGTGATTCAGCATGGGGAAAATACGAATTCAAAATCATTTCTGTTGTGAGCTCCAGTAGATTTTCTTAGTGGCCAAGCTATGATCAGCTGACCTGCTGCTTTTTGTAGATTTACACCACTGAATTCAACGATGTCAGCAGATGTTACACAGCTATCTTGCTTGAGTTTCATTTCCTCCACTAACAGTATACTGTATGTTCTCTTCATGCTAAACTGTATAAAGTTGGTATAGTGAATGAATTCAGTGAATGAATTGAAGCATCATCAGCTTTAATGTAAATTAAACTCTACTACACTTGATGAAAGCCAACACTGACAACACTTTACTGACAGTACTTTACTGTGAATTCACCACGTTAATGCAAGCATATTATAGGGATGTATAGCCTTCCTAAAATTGTTAATGATAAGGACTTAGAAATAATATTTAGTTATTGGAAGTCTGATTTTACAAATCAGAATTTATCTGTTGCATGATTAAAATCTGCAGTTTACACACCACGGAAAATAAGCAGTAACTTTGTGGTTTGTAACCTCAGAAGAGAGATAAGATGTTCCATCTCACGTTCAGCACAGAACCATGGCTCGGTTTCTGAGTGTCTAGATGAGTCTTTAAAAAAACTGGACAGTCTGGGCAATGAGCTACAAGAACATTTTCTAATTTAAGTCCAAAGACTCGTGCTGACAGATTTCTTTCTCTGTCACAGCAGCTTTTTCTTCATCACATAGAAAAACAGTTAAATATGTAACTTCTTTACACTGACAGAAAGGGGAGTTTCAGGTTAAAGCGGACTGTTTGGGTGAATGTCTGAGTTTGACACCCTTGATTTACTCGGAAGGAGTGCAGGTGTCAGTGAGTTGTAGTCAGCATCTAGCTACAGAAGAGGAGCATAAAGGGAGTAACTACATGACATGATGTTTTACAGCATTTCTATCAGCTCAACAACATCATCACACGAACTGCTTGTGTGCTAGCTAAAGGTCCAGCTGCTTATTTCACAGAGAGAAAGGAAAGAGAGCTAACTTCACTGAGAGACGGAGACAGATAAGAAAGACAGAACAGGACAGGAAGAAGAGATGATAGATTTAAAGATAAGGACTGCTCAGTGGTGTTTGATAAACTGGATGTTAAAGCTGACATGTAAGTCCTCACACTTAAATCAGATACTGGGTCTGTACATGTGACATGTTTTTCATATTGTGAAACATCAAACTGAAGTAGACTAACTGTGTTTTAAAGGTTGCATGAAAATCCTCTGCAGGGTTCCTGCACCTGCTGAATCCCGTTTTAACTTCCCATACTCATTTTCCTGTTTAGAGGCAAAGTCACCCTCTACAGTGAAGGCAACAGAAAGTAGATTTTTTTTTACATTTTTCTTCTTTTTCTCTGCTCATGTTCAACTTAACCAATTTAAGCTAATTACTTTTAGCAGAATTAAAATTCATACTACTAATATTGTTTCATCATTACATTAATGTAGCACATGGTTCAGTTAGCTTTGTACAAAAATAGCTGGCGCATTGAGGCATTGGTTGTTGTGATTTGGCACTATATAAATAATTGAATAGAATAAAAATGTCCTCCAAGGGGTTACTTTTTCCTTTCTTACTGGGAGTACATTTTAAAGTCTGTCCTTTTTCACTTTTACTTGCGTAAAGAAGTTGAATCAGTACTTCAGCTTTTACTGGAGTACTTTGTAACACTAGTATCTGTACTTCTACTTAAGTACAGAATGCCTGTACTTTTGCCACCTCTGGTCATCTCAAGAACTTTAATGGCTTGTAATCTGTCTCTTCATTTAGGATTTGGCTCATCTTGCAAGAAATGTTCCTTCCGGAGGATGTTTTTTCCTCCCCCTGCAGTCTTAATTTGACCTTTTAATAGGCAGGCAAACACTCGAGGCTGAAATTAGCTTCTTCGTCTGATGATGTGATAATTAAATTTGGTGAGGTCATCTGTACACAAAAAGCAAAACAAGCCCACACACTTCCTGTGACCTTTTCTCCCTGTATCATCTAACCCCACCCTCTCCACCCAGCTCCTTCTCGTCATCAAAAGTTGTTATGACGACCTGAGTAAACAGAAGAGCAGAGCAGAGACACAGCTGTGATGGTGGGGGTGGTCTATGTGTGCCTGTCCTACTTTACTTTGAACTTGGAAGGTCAGAGATGCCAGGCCACCTCTAGTGGTAGAAAGTAGAGCAGGGCGATATGACCAAAAATATTTATCACTCTATATACATTTGAAAATTTGCGATAACGATATAACTGACGATAGAATTGACACTAGACAAACTACTTTACAACTCCACAACTTTATTAGTGCAAAAAATCCCATCAATGTATTTTCACTTAAACAAGCAGCTGTTTTTTATGTGCATTAAAGTTATATAAAAATCTAACAGTGCAAATGCAAATTCCTTGCTGACAGTTTAACCAAAAGGCATTTCCAGCTGACATATCCTCAGCATTACCATGTATAATATCCACAAAACTTAAAAAGAGGTTATACACACACAATATTATGTTGAAGCACAGTACGTATCACTCCGCGAGGCTCCGGCTTACGATAGCCGTAATGCTCCGACAATCCATCAAGCGCCGCTTCGTAGCTTAGCAAAGTCGCACTAAAACATTTGACAGATTTTCGAGTACCACATATACCAAGCTCCTTAGACTCTAAAGACAAGAGTTTATATATATATACGTGAAGTACCCTCAATTACGTGAAGTACCCTCAGAAGGTCTGCTAGATGATGTTAATGCAGCACTACGGGCAATACCTACAACCACGATTACCGACACTAACAAGCTGATCTACAATACGGCAGCAGTGATCAGTGAGATGCTTGGCTACAAGTTGAACAGCCACAAGGGGCAGTACCCTCCATGGAGAAGGAGGCTAGAGGGCAAGATCAAAGTAGCACGGAGGGAGGTGAGCCAACTAACGGAGTTGCAGAAAGGTGCGACAAATAAGGTGCCTAAGAAATACAGCAAGCTGTCCATACCTGAGGCCTTGGAAACTGCCAAGCAAAGACTCACAGCCTTGGCCAGCCGCTTGAGGAGGTACACCAGAGAGATAGAAGGCAGGAGAATAAACCAGCTGTTCTCCACAGAACCAGCAAAGGTGTACTCTCAGTGGCAAGGGAACAATAAGAGAACAGCACCACCAAGGCTGGAGACGGAGCAATACTGGAAGAGCATATGGGAGAAGGATGCAACCCATAACGGCAATGCTCAGTGGCTAGTGGATCTGAGGGCAGACCACAGCGACCTCCCTGAACAGGGTCCAGTAACCATCACAGTGGCAGATATCCAAGAAAGGGTCTCCAGTATGAAGAGTTGGACAGCACCAGGGCCCGACATGGTTCACGCCTACTGGCTGAAGAAGCTGACTGCACTCCACGAGCGTCTGGCAGCACAAATGAACCAGCTGCTAGTTAACGAGAGACACCCGGAATGGCTAACTGAAGGCCGGACGGTCCTGATCCCCAAGGACCCCAAGAAGGGACCGGTCCCCTCCAACTACCGACCAATAACCTGCCTCAGTACTACATGGAAGCTCCTGTCAGGCATCATATCGGCTAAGATGAACAGGCACATGGGTCAATACATGAGCGGGACACAGAAAGGAATTGGCAAGAATACCAGAGGTGCAAAACACCAGCTACTGGTAGACAGAACAATCAGCCGAGACTGCAAGACCAGACTGACCAACCTGTGCACTGCCTGGATTGATTACAAGAAGGCCTATGACTCAATGCCCCACAGCTGGATACTGGAATGCCTAGAATTGTACAAGATCAATGGGACCCTAAGAGCCTTCATCAGGAACTCAATGGGGATGTGGCGTACAACACTAGAGGCCAACTCCAAGCCCATAGCACAAGTTACCATCAAGTGCGGGATCTACCAAGGAGATGCTCTGTCCCCACTGCTGTTCTGCATAGGCCTGAACCCCCTCAGTGAGATCATTAACAAGACTGGCTACGGATACCGACTACAGAACGGAGCAGTTGTCAGCCACCTCCTGTACATGGATGACATCAAGCTGTATGCCAAGAGTGAACGAGACATCGATTCACTGATCCACACTACCAGGCTATACAGCAATGACATTGGAATGTCGTTCGGACTGGAGAAGTGTAGTCGGATGGTAACAAAGAGAGGGAAGGTAGTCAGAACTGAGGGGATTGAACTACCAGAAGGCAACATTGCAGACATAGAGGACAGTTACAAGTACTTGGGGATCCCGCAGGCAAATGGGAACCATGAAGAGGCCGCTAGAAAGGCTGCAACCACCAAGTACCTGCAGAGGGTCAGGCAAGTCCTGAGGAGTCAGCTGAATGGTAAGAACAAGATCCGGGCCATCAACACATACGCCCTGCCCGTGATCAGGTACCCTGCTGGGGTAATAAGCTGGCCAAAGGAGGAGATAGAAGCCACTGACATAAAGACAAGAAAGCTCCTTACCATGCATGGAGGGTTTCACCCCAAGTCCAGCACCCTGAGGCTGTACGCTAAGCGGAAGGAAGGGGGCCGGGGACTGGTGAGTGTCAGCACCACAGTCCAGGATGAGACAAGGAACATCCAAGAATACATTGGGAAGATGGCCCCAACTGACCGAGTGCTCAGTGAATACCTCAGGCAGCAGAAACCCAAGAAAGAGGATGGAGACGAGGAACCATCATGGAAGGACAGGCCCCTGCACGGTATGTACCACCGGCAGATAGAGGAGGTGGCTGATATCCAGAAATCCTACCAGTGGCTGGACAAAGCTGGACTGAAAGACAGCACAGAGGCACTAATCATGGCAGCACAAGAACAAGCTCTGAGCACAAGATCCATAGAGGCTGGGGTCTATCACACCAGGCAAGACCCCAGGTGCAGGCTGTGTAAAGATGCCCCAGAGACAATCCAGCACATAACAGCAGGGTGCAAGATGCTAGCAGGCAAGGCATACATGGAACGCCATAACCAAGTGGCCGGCATAGTGTACAGGAACATCTGTGCCGAGTATAACCTAGAAGTCCCGAGGTCAAAATGGGAGATGCCCCCAAGGGTGGTGGAGAATGACCGAGCTAAGATCCTGTGGGACTTCCAGATACAGACGGACAAAATGGTGGTGGCTAACCAACCGGACATAGTGGTGGTAGACAAACAGAAGAAGACGGCCGTAGTGATCGATGTAGCGGTTCCGAATGACAGCAATATCAGGAAGAAGGAACACGAGAAGCTGGAGAAATACCAAGGGCTCAGAGAAGAGCTCGAGAGGATGTGGAGGGTGAAGGTAACGGTGGTCCCCGTGGTAATCGGAGCACTAGGTGCGGTGACTCCCAAGCTAGGCGAGTGGCTCCAGCAGATCCCGGGAACAACATCGGAGATCTCTGTCCAGAAGAGCGCAGTCCTGGGAACAGCTAAGATACTGCGCAGGACCCTCAAGCTCCCAGGCCTCTGGTAGAGGACCCGAGCTTGAAGGATAAACCGCCCGCAGGGGCGTGCTGGGTGTTTTTTTTTTTTTTTATCAGTCTTCCCTTTTGTTGACATTCCTTAAAGTGCAAACTCTTGTCTTTAGAGTCTAAGGAGCTTGGAAAGAAAAGCGTCTGGACTTCTTTAAGTTGCTTGAAGACGTTTCACCTCTCATCCCAGAAGCTTCTTCAGTTCTAAGGTCAAATGGTGTCTTTAGACTTTTCGTATTCCCCCTCTGCCTCCCTGGGCCCAAGAAGCAACAGGCACTGCACCCAAAGCACCAAGGGCGGCACAGACGGATACCTTAGGTGTTCTGCGTCACACCACACATAGGATAAAGGCTGCAGTTAGTTTGTGCCTGTCACATCCCCTAATTTTGGAAACAAATTGGCTGGGGTTTAATAACCTTTTGGGGCAGTATGTGGGGATGTGATCACAACTTTTAGTAGCGTGTAGTGTCTGGGCTCAGGGTGACGCGGGGGGAGGAGACTCACTAGGGCGTCACTACAAGGGCCCACCACCCCGTGAGAGATTAACCACTGGAGCAGTCTCGGGATGACACCCAACTCTCAGCCTTTGACCAAGTGATAGAAATTGATGGTCGGACCTACATGCACATTGTATTACTGAATGATCCTAACAGAAAAAAAAAAAAGAAAACCAGTTACCAATGCCTTTATAAAAAAACTGTTATATTTTATTTCACATTTGATAGTAACACACTCTGTTATTGGTTAATTGTTTGATATAATAAGAAAGTTTAATGTAAATAAATACATTAAATCAGATGACAACGTAGCTGACACTGTGTTTATAAGTATTAGGTCAACCAGAACTGTTCAAATTGGCAGCCACACATCAAGTCTTTATACAAACAATATTAAAATATAAAAAAATATATATAATGAAAGAAACAGTTGAATTAATATGAAATTATTGAATTATATGAAATATTATGGCTAAGTGTGCCACAGCGTTTCTCTTTAAACTACTTGGGGACACTTTTACTGGCAGGCAGTGATGTCACTGCAAGGCAAGATTCTGTTGCCATAGTCTGAGTTTATTTTGAAAGCTCACTTACAGAACTCGCTTAAACAGCTTAGAAAAGACAAGCACATGCATTTGAAGAAATATTCACTACGTTTTCCTGTTTGAAAGATTTTAAAAATTAAGATGAACAAGGAAACGAGAAAAAATACAAGTCCAGCAGATAAGAAAGGTCCAGGAGATCAAAGTAAGTAAACAAATACATCAAATCTGTGTAAAATCCCCCAAATAACAGAATCTACATTTCTAAAAATGTTGACACTCTGTGTAAAAATGAATCATTTGAATCCTGTGTTTGAGTGAAAATAGCAGAAATACAACATGTCTAATCAAAGAAAGGTTACTGGGGCAAAATAATGGGACAAGTTTATTCTTGGACTCAGCAGTAAAAACAGACCAACAAGTGTCATGAAGCTCTAACACTTAGTAGACCTAGTATGGACTGGTGTTGCTCTGTTTTTATCAAAAGGATGAACTTGTTATTAGAATTTAACCAATCCTCATTAAAATGCCATCAAAATCCTTCCAGTCCTGATGTCGAGCACTCTTTTTCACTACTGTGTTGTTGTTGTTTAGGTAAGTAGCAAGCAGCTTGGCTTTTATACTCAGGTGAAGAGCAAAATGAACATTTAGGCTACAGCAGAGAGTCATTTGTGTCACAGCTGTAGTAAAACAACATGTGTGTTTGTCTTTTCAGGTGAATTCCAGGCCAGATACGTGGAGGAGCACCATCTCGGAGGAGGCGGCTGTGGAGCAGTGTTTGCTGGCTACCGGATAACGGATCGTTGCCCAGTAAGTGTTCAGATGGTGGGAGTAAGACAGGCAGTAACGCAGATAAGGGTTAATATCGTAAGCTGAGACGTGTGCTGTTTCACACCTTTAGTGATGCCATACGGAGGAAATGCTCACCAATGCTCTGTGTCTTTTAGGTAGCCATCAAACACATTCCAAAGGACAGAATCCCCATCAAAGTGACGGTAAGTGTGCAACACTTGAACTGTTTTTACATTCCTGGACTGAGTGCAGCGTTCACCTGTGGAACGTCTCTTCCTCATCATCCACTTTGTTGGAATATATCAGGGTGAAAACGCGAAGCGGGTCTCGGTGGAAGTGGCCATTATGCTGAAGCTTGCAGCTGAAGCGGATGGACCAGTGGGAGCGTCAGCACCCGTGTCTCTGCTGGACTGGTTTGACCTCGGCACAGAGCTGATCCTGGTGCTGGAGAGACCCGTCCCCGCTGTGGACCTGCATGATTACATCACAGCAAATGGAGGATGTTTACCAGAGGAAAAGGCCAAGGTAAGTTGACTGGAAGAGCCTTAGACTGTACAGCATTCAATCAAAACACAGAATATCAGAGAAGCATCAACCTGTTGACTCATTACTGTCTTTTTCATCTTTTCCAGGTCATTCTGAAGCAGCTGGTTGATGCAGCAAAGCACCTGGAGGATAAACACATCTTTCACCGGGACATCAAGAGTGAGAACATTCTGATTGAGACCGGCTCAGATGTGCCTCGTGTTCATATCATCGACTTTGGACTGAGCTGCTTTGCTAAGGAGCGATCGGTGTGCCGCCTCTTCTATGGTAACATATTCAGCTCCTGCTCTTCACACATGTAGCAATTTGTGCCTTTTGTTTTACAAGAAATTGTCATTGTGTCTGTTTATTAGGTACAGCTATTCACACCCCTCCCGAATGTTACGGACGCAAAAAATACAGGGCTGGACCCACCACGGTGTGGCAAATGGGAGTGGTGCTGTATGAAGCGCTTCATGTGGGGGACTTTAATACCATGACGTTCCTCCAAAAGGAACTGAAATTCAACAAGGATCTGTCGCCACGTAAGAAAACGTCACGCTTCAACATTCACTGATGGCTTGGATCACTGGAACTATCATCTTCATCTGTTTTCTCCTTTCTTTCTCTCCAGACTGCCGGAACTTCTTGGACGCATGTTTAACCAACGTCCCGGAGAAGCACCCAACGCTGGGGGACCTCCAGCTTCACCCCTGGCTCAGATAAGCCCGTCTCTTTCACACACAGACACACACTTCATATCTTATCATATAAGTGTGATACATTACCTAACTTTCTTTTTATTAACTTTTTTACAGGAAAAGTGTGTTTTTAGTTTTTTTGGCCTATTCTAAATTTTGTTATCCTGGAGTTCCTGTAACCCCCCCAGCCATCCCAGGAAAGGGGATCTCTCTTTGAATGGGCTTTCCCCAGGTTTCTTCCCATCGATCTGGCCCCCCGGGGAGTTTTTCCTCGTCTTCATAGAGAGCTTGGGCTGGGTCAGGAGCTCCATCAAAATTGGCCTAATTTGATTAGTCAAATGTAATAAAATACTTTAATTAATCAAATAAAATTTAGTAAAAGTCTGAACATTTAATTTCCATCAAAATAAAACTTGTTTAATTCAACTTTGGTGAGAATACTCTTTTATTACCATTTCAAGGATTGTTTTTTACCCAAAAAAGAAGAAAACTGAAAATGAATCAGGTTAAAGTTTAACTACTGGCCTGCATTTACCAGTAAGTACAAACTCTCCACAAGTACCACTTAACTCAGGTTTCCCACGGCACCTGTGCAGAGTTTCTGTTTATGACTGCGCTCAGGCCTCTCCAGTTTTGCCCCAGAAAGTGGTAAAAAATTATTTTTAATAGATCCTGATTACATAAAAACAGGTTTTATGGTTTGCCCTCATTGGCACTGATTTATTATTTCCATCAGTGAATGAGAAATGAAGACGCTGAAACAGCCTCAACGAGGCTTTTCACTTCTATGTATAGCTGATTCGACCCACCAACAGCAGCGAGGACTGGAGTGACAGTAACCCAGTGACGTGCGAGGAAACTTTCTGCACAGCCTCACAATTGGTCGACCTCTGATTCCATTCACGTGTTGCCAGGGAGAGGGACCCTCCACCCAAATCACACACATAGCGCACTCCCTCCTATGGTATTTTACTAATTCACACAGGAATGCACCGTCCAGTTGTCAAGGGACAGAAGAAACGGAGCTTTTTTTTTACAAGTGTAACTTCAAATATGTTATGCAATCATTATTTAACTCTATACACAAACAGATATCAGTGTGTGTGTATATGTAAGGACATCATATCAACAATAGGGTTCAATTTATCAACAATTTGATTTTGTCTTCTTTTTTGGTTCTGAACAGTCTGTCACCAAATAACAACATGAGCCTCAATTTGATTCTTACGTTTATACAAAGTATGATTTCTACTAAGATTTCTTTTTCACCTTTTCAGCAAATTAACTCCAAGGTTGTGTATACAAGTGGGAAGAGAGTTCGTATGCATAACTGTACAAAACAATAATTACACAATTCTTCACAGCATCTTAATATGTGCATTGTTTACACAACATCTCTATTTAATTATTAAATCATCATCAGTACCTTTATTATGAAACTGCTGATTAAGCTGCATGGTTTTCTTCACCACAATACACAAAAGATTTTAAAGATTTCATTCAGTTTAATTTTATTGTATTTGTGCAGCTCCAATTCACCACAACAGACACCTCGGGGTGCTTTGTATTGCAGGGTAACGACCCTGAGATATATGAGTGAAATGTCCAACAAACAGACGAACCCCTGCGAGCACGGTGGAGAGGAAGAACCTTTCAGCAGAATCAGGCAAGGGGAGGGGCAGATTTCTATGTGGTCTCAGTGCATCATGGGAAACCCACAGCAGCATATCAATGAGGTCGCCTGAGATCTCCCGATCCACCCCTTAATGAAACCAGTTATAGGCCCCACATATGGGTGGGCTGAAATTTGGCGTTCTATTTTGATTTTTTCCAGCATTTTTGAGACCTCACAACTTCTTAAGCACAGGGGACACGTTTCTATTGCTGGAAAACAATGCTTCTCTTGCTCTACATCTTTTTTATTGAAAATAAGAGCCGTCATACTGAGGCTTAGAGCTGAACAGTGGGAATTTGGCTTTAAACTGTGACACTTGGAGTGGGTTTAAGACCCAAGTGTCATCGAGGACAGCTACGGAATCCATGAAGCGTGTTTGAGGCTGGTGTGGGCGAGTGGGTGGGCCCGGGTGACAGAGGTGCAAGAGCTCGTAACTCACACACATGGTCAGCCAATCAGCAGGGCCTGTGGGGGCAGAAAGCCGGTAAGTTACACTTGGAAACTAACAAACACATAATAACACAGAACGGACAGACAGCAGAAGACAGAAGGAGTCACGAGAGGAAACCTCGATCTCTTCTGCAGGATTTCAGCTGAACCCGAGACCAGCTGACTGAGCTCCTAAGGTAATGTGCTCTGCTGTGACTGGATGTTTGAGTCAGACTTTGCTGAGCTGGAGGTGTCCTCACTGTCAGGTCACAGAGTAAGAAGGACGTTTGAGGCTGATGGAAAGTTTAGTGATAGTTGCAGCATTTCCAGAGTCTAACATGTTGATCTTGCATGTCCTGAAAGTCTGACTGGCTCTTAGATGAAGCTCATCTGTAGATAAAGCCTGGTTAATTCCATATTATCAAAGTAAAGCTCTTCAGGTATCCATTCACGCAGGCTCTGTGCGAGCACTTCCAGGACAAGTGTGGCCTCTGTGAGTGGGAAGAGTGTCTGTTTTGATCCCCCTGTATTCGCTGTCAACATGGCGAGCCCTGAGGAAGAGAGACTTTGACAGCTGGACAGCCTCAGTGGAAGGCATGCAACCGCCCCTCTGTGCGCTATTTATATTCACCTTGCCGGGCTTACAACCGGTGTCCCTTCATTCACACCCCGCCACGGCAAATGCCACCACATTAAAGTGCTTGTCAGCTACAAATCAGTGGTTTCTACTACGGCTGAATTAATCAGGGTTCTTGTGTTGCAGGAACCTAAAAGTAAGGCATAAAGGATTATTTTAGACTCAATTACTGCCTGATATTATAACCCGGTATTTGTCATATCATATCTGCCATATCTTGTGTAAATATGACAAAACTAGGGTTGTATAATTAAGGATATAAGAATGAAATAGTTTTCCTGCTTAACATAAAAATGTAGGATAGATATTTAAATAATTAATGAAAAAATAAAACATATTCACATATTCATACATATTTCTCAGTGGTTCCAACTGTTGAAATAAAAACAGAAAAGATATCCAACATCACACATTTCCGTACAGTATACAGTATATTCCTGATCATTTTATTATAGGACAACTCCTGGCTTTAGATGATGATTCATTTGTTTTACAAAAAAACGGATGGATCCATCTGCACATCAGGGAAAGAAATGAGCTGAGCAGCACCTAAAAAATCTGATCTATAGTGACCCCAAGTGGTTAAACTCCTTACCTGTGCAGGTGTTGTCCCTAAACAGTCGATTATAACGAAAAAGCAAACTCAGTCTATTATTTTGTTCTTGTATAAAATTAAAGCAGATTTAGGGATAAGCATTTGCATCTGCTGCCGCTCAAAAAGCTCACATATTAGTTTTCTTAGACAGGCCTACTGATCATAAAATGCTTCTAACCTTGTTAGAAGTCTTTTTAAAGCATTTAGCTTCCTTATACTCTAACTTATTAGCAGCCAAGCAAGACAAATATCTCCCCATTCACTACTAGGGTTGGGGACCAAATTATATTAAAATATTCAGGATGAAACCTGCTAACTTTGGTTATTCTCAGACATTTTATCGCCAAGAAACAACAAATGTATCCATCTTTTATCCGCGCACACGGTCTCTTAACATTATTCTACATAGTGCAAACACACACCTTTAAAGTACTAAAAGAACAGGGTCCATTCTGTGTGGCCAAGTTATCCACACCAGGGTTTTTAGTAGGATCTGACTTACTTCAAAATACTCCATATGAAACTTACTGTTTTGGTTTCTCTTCTTTTAAACATTTTTCCATCTCCTTCTCTCCTCCAGTTCTAGATGCCGACCGACAGCGACAGAGACATGGCCATACCTCGGTTGTTTAACTCCAGCACACCCTTCATCATCGTGGCCGGCGGATCTGAGATCTCGTTTCTCACCAAAGTGGACGATAATCAGGGATGCGAGGAGGAGAAGGACTCGCTGGTCCAAGCCATCGGCCCCCACCTGAGTCGAGTGATGCAGCGCGGCACAGCCAAGCATGTTGTCACACAGGGGCGTGAAGTTTCCGAGGAGAATCCGTGTGTTTCTATAGTCGCGCAGGCTGAGCGTAAGTAAGACTGAGATCAGATCTGAGTCAGGACTGTTTTACATTGTTTTCCTTTTTGTCTTAGCTACTTGCATCCTTCTATTACTTTGGTTTAAAAAACACACAATGAAAGCACATGTAGAGTACATCCAGCACAGGTCTCCAGTCTATCATGGGGCTGCACAAGACTTAATGCAAGCCCTGAGGGGCCAAAAGACTTCATGTCAGCACAAGATGAGTACTTCTTTAATCAAAGGGCTTTGATCTTGCTTTTAAAGAGTAATGACTAAAACAGGCTTAAAGGTTTTCAATTACCTATAATTGTTTTGAGTTGTACATCAGCACTTTTCAGGTTTGCAGAACAGCTGCTTATGCAACCGAAGATCACTAATGTTCACTACCAAGTAGGTGTATTAAAGAAGTGGTGCATTAGCTCCTGTTGTGCAAAATGACATAATAGCAGCTAAAAGCTTCCAGAGACGAATGCAGAGAAACCGAAGACAACATTTTTACTGTTACACCTCTGAATGGAAGCATGCAGTTGTAGCACATGGACCAGTTAAAAGGTCCAGGCTTTTTCTCCATTTACACATTTTCAAATCATGTTTATGAACTTTAATCCACAACGAGACTTCTCTAACTCTAACTCCTACTGTTTCTCTGTCCCAGGAGAAGACTTCCAGGAGTTCAGCCCGACCAACACTCAGTGCCCCTACTCTCAGTCTCGCCTCCTCCAAAAGCACAGGTAAAGAACACAACACACATTACCTGTGCACAGGCTTAAATGCCCTCCATGGCCAAAAATATAGGATACAGGTATTATATGGCTTCCATTTAGCTTGTACGTGAGGGTTCAGGGTTCTTTATGTGCCTGGGTATGAAGGAAGCTTTTGTGCTCATGACCAGCTACATATTTGTATTCATAGACAATAACAAGGTTTTAGCTGTGCTTTTTCTGTGTGCATGAGACAATGACCTCTTCCTGCACTTTAAATAACTCATGTGCTCCAAACAACATTGTGATCAGCTGGATTTTAAAGAAAGCATTACGCTTTCTGTGTGAGAAACCAAATTTTCATACTTCTTCTCATTTGCAGGACTCTCGGTAAGGAAGCGACTGTGAGCGACTCAGATGATGAGAACTTTGAAACAGCCACCAAATTCCCGCGCTACCACCTCCAGAGAAAACAGCGCCGGAAAACCAGAACCACACAGAGCCTGGAGGAAGGGGAGGAGCCTCCTATCATCCAGGGTCTGTGGGTGCAGGAGATTGATTGGCTGAAATCAGCAGACAGAGAGACGACTTCATCAGCTGAAATCATACCTCCTCCTCCTCAGTTTACTGACTCGGCCTCAGACCCCTGCAGAGACTCGTGCATGTGTGACAGCTGCAGCTGTGCAGATGTTTGTGACTGTGTGAGGAGATCAGAGGAGGCGTCGCCGTCAGAGGACCAATGCAGATCCGTAGATACAGAAGACACATCCAGCACCGACCACAGAGGAGGCTCGGGCTCTGATACCGACTCCGTTCGCACTCATGAAAGCGACTCAGACTCGTCTTATGACGTTGATGTTGGCACACAAGGCATCATGTCGACCTTTGACCTCATGTATGTGTCTGGATTTACCCCTTCCTCCAATGCAGGATGGAATTCTGACTCTAGAGGAAGTGTGCAAAACTCACTGGGAAATTCAGAGTATTCCCACAGCCTCAGCACTGAGAATACATCCCAGTGTTCCTTTGGGTTTGATGACATGAGTGACACAGTTTTAGATGAGCTGAGGGGCAAAGTGGCACACATACCAAAGCTGCTTGTTTCAGCTTTCTGCAGAGATTTCATCAAACAGATCCTAAACAGCTGGAAAACATCGAAACCTGCAAACGAAGGACTCATATTTCATGACGTAAGACATTCACATCCAGTCTATCCACACTGTTTTTGTTTATGGACAGTAGACAGCAGAAGCAGTAGTATTCAGTCGCTGCAGGCTGCATCAGTGCAGCATTTGGTTCAGCTTCTAAGGAGATGCACATCAGGTTACCTCGTAGCGTTTCACAAAGACTCGGATTTAAGTAAAAATTTCTCTTTAACCAACAATAATGAATAACAATGTTTTTAATTCATAATTTAGTAAAAAATGAATGAAGTGTAAAAATCTGTGACATCTAAACTCTGAATGCAGACGTTTCACCACTTAAAGGTGGAAACTTTTACTTCGTGTACAAGATGTGAATGTTTAGAAGCTAAAGACACATTTAAAATACAATAAAAGTTATGAGCCAAAAGAAATCAATAAAAAAATAAAAATAAATAAGGTAACTTACTGTTAGCAGTTCTCCAAATGGAGAAACCTTTGCTGAAGAGCGGCCTCTGCACCAGAGGGAACAACGCCAGGATGAAGAACTGTTAACAGTAACTTGGTCTAGATTTGAATACTGGTGGTGAGGTAGGTGAAGTGGCCTGAAGGGAAGGCTCATCTGGGATTTCAGCGCTTAAATGAGGAAGACTGGCTGTAAAAGGTTTTTTTTATGGGGGATTTGTGATGTAACTCGTTTCCTTTTTTCTCTCTTTGTTTCATCAAGCATCTCCAGCCCAGCAGTTTTCAGTACAGAGAGGGAGAGGAATACTTTGTCCTTCATCACATCCAGAATGGATCATATGGTGATGTGTTCTGCGTTCGTGACAGAAGCACTGGCTTCAAATGTGCTGCCAAGAGGGTAAGCCAAGATCCGCTGAGTCAGTCATTACAATCCAGATGTGCTCCACCCGGGAGGTTTAAACTCCCGAGAGCTGACATGCTGATTTTATTTAAACTGATTTCTGTTATTTAGCTCATTGTTGGCCGTTCTTCTCAGATTCCACTGAGTCATTTCAGCAGCGAGGAGGTGAGCACATGGAGTGCTCAGAACTCTCCTCGAGTCGTGGAGCTCTTTGGAGCTGTGAGGGAGGGGCTTAACGTCGTTCTCCTCATGGACCTGAAGCCAGGTAACCTAACTACACGCTACAAACTGCATAAAAACCGTCTGAGCAGTCTGAGAGAGTAATCATACTCTCCCAAACCCCATCAGCTTGTTTAGCCCAGCTTCTAAAGGAGATGAACTGCCTACCTGAAGATCTGGCCCTGCATTACCTTCATCAAACACTGGGGGCGCTAGAACACCTACACCAGAGAAGGGTGGTTCATTTGGATGTCAAAGGTATGTGTTCTGTTTTTGTATAATGACTTAGATCTGAATGATAATATGTAGAAATTAAGAGAATTCAAACCCTCTGGACATTTTAGAGTGACCAGTGTGGTCCTAATCATTTTATATATAGGATAAATCAAATGTGCAGGTGTATGCGGATGTATTCAGGCATTTTACTTGAGGAAGTAAAAAAATATCAGCAAATACTCTTAAAAATAATCATTAAAAGAAAACACTGAGAAGCAGGAGCTATAAGCGTCTGGCCTCTTTGCATTATTCACTGAGTAGATAAAAACAATAATGATGTCATGCTTTATTTTTAGGCAGTGCATTTTATAGCAAAATTTTTCTTAATTTATAGAAGTTGCTAAAAAATAAAGGACACAAATATATAGGTAGTACTTTTATCTTTAGTTCATTATACACATTATTTAGGCTCATTTTGACTTTAACTTGCAATGGAGACTTTTACTTGTTTTGGAGTATCTTTCTACTGAGATAAGACGTGTTAAACTCTACCCCGAGTTTTTTGTGAGACCCCAAAGTACCTTTGCAGAGATTTTATATAACCAGTAGAACATACAGAGAAAAGAGCTCAGCGAAGCCTCAAGCTGGTGGTTGTGCTGTCAGCTAACATCTCCTGTGATGGTACCTAATCCTAAAGGGACACCTCACCCCTAAACCCTCGGTAATCCCTGCTCATACGATTGAGCAGGAGGGGTTTGCTCACATTAGGCCCCTCTATTGTGCTCTGAGCTCATGTCTAAAAGCTTCGCTCATCATACATCTGTCAAATTACCCACTCTCATCATATCAGATAGCACAAAGTTCCTGTGCTTTTTTTGTAGATGGTACCTCATTCTACCTCGAGATGGCCGTTCACGCTTTAGCCCCCCCATGCACCCATCACTCTTACAGCCTCTGACAGCCTCCTGCTTCTCAGTCAACTGTTTCATAATGAGCACCCAATGAAAACAAGCTGTCCCACTGAATCCTGCGTGTTGATCTTATTCCAGTTGACAATGTGCTGCTGTCTGCAGACTGCAGAGACACATTCCTCTGTGACTTTGGTCTCTCAGAGACTTTAGATGACAGTGGATGGAGCACCAAGAATTTCAGGGGTAAGTTGATCCTCAAAAGTCTGAAATAAACTATGGTGCAGTTTACAGATGACTAACCTTTTGGTTCAAACACCATGATTTTTATTGATCTAATTAAAACACACACACATATATATCACAGCAAACTGTCAGTCTTTTTAAAATCTACTTGTGAAATGATCTACTGCTTAGGTTCCCATAAATACACAAAAAGGAGTTTGCAATGAATAAATCTGCCTTTCACCACCATCTTTCAACCTTTAAACATTCATAACTTTAAAAGATAGCATGCA
Organism: Aulonocara stuartgranti; assembly: GCF_965226115.1. Lineage (NCBI taxonomy): Eukaryota > Metazoa > Chordata > Actinopteri > Cichliformes > Cichlidae > Aulonocara > Aulonocara stuartgranti. The sequence goes on along the minus strand of NC_138959.1, from coordinate 4,130,688 downwards.
ATATTCTTAACCTACCGTGTTAGCATTCAAAGATTTGCAACAGTCTTCTCAGTATTTGATTATTAACCACAACGCTGGACATATTTTGACCTCTACATCGTTGTGAGTGGCTTTTTGAGTTTAAAGACTTTTAATTCATTTAACGTTTGTGAATGTAGGAGCTGCATTCCCCGGCACAGAGACCCACATGGCCCCTGAGGTGGCACGAGGGGATCAACTCTGTGCCAAGGCGGATGTGTGGAGCAGCTGTTGTATGCTACTGCACATGCTCAATGGATGCCAGCCATGGATACGTTACTATTCCCATCCACTGTGTCTCCAGGTAAAAATCTCTTATTTGCTGTTTGTGGAAAATCAGACAGTTACAGGCTGAATGGGACAAAACCACACTTGTGTATTCATCTGTTTTAGATTGTCAATGAGCCTCCGCCTCTGTGGGAGGTGCCATCCAAGTGTAACAACTTCACAGCTAAAGTGTTCAGGGCCGGATTCCAGAAGGACCCCGAAAGAAGAGCGTCAGCAACTGAGCTCAGGAAGAAAACCACCAAGGCCCTCAGAGCAGGTCCATGCACCTTATGATCTTCTAATCATTTAAGTGTGTACAGTTTATATTACATTAGAGTTGTGAGAGCAGTGAAATCATGGCCCACAAACTAAAATGAGTTTAAATCACGATACAAGCATTCAAAGCCTTTAGAGAAAAGCTGCATGTAATCACCAAACACATAAAATTAGCCAAAATAAAGCCCATCTTATCAAAACAGCTTTTTGAGACAGTAATCCAGTAATCCATGCCTTTGTTACATGTAGGCTGGATTATTGTAACGCACTTTATTGTGGGGTTAGTGATGCATCCATTAGGCGTCTGCAGGTTGTGCCAAATGCTGCAGCACGTCTTTTAACTGGAACAAAAAAGTTTGAGCACATTACCCCCATTTTAATTTCACTCCACTGGCTACCTGTACATTTTAGGATTGTTTTTAAAATTCTCTTATTAGTTTTTAAATCTCTTAGTGGCCTGGCCCCCCACCTCTCAGAGCTACTACAACCATATACACCTGCCCGTTCCCTTAGGTCCGCCAATCAGCAGCTCCTTAAGGTACCGAAAACTAAGTATAAATTTAAAGGTGACCTTTTGCTGTAGCTGCTCCAAAGTTGTGGAATGATCTGCTCTTGCACGTTACACAGGCCTCTTCTCTTTCTGAGTTTAAAAGTCTCCTTAAAACATATTTATTCGCTGAAGCCTTTGGCACTGTTTAAGGGGGTTGACTCAATTTTTGACTCAACATGTTTTATTTTATTTGCATTATTTAGTTATTTATTTTATCTTATTTTATCTTATTTTTATTTTATTTTTACTTTGCTTATGCTATTTGCATGTACAGCACTTTGTGAACTCTGGTTTTATGTTAAAGTGCTTTATAAATAAAGATGATTTGGTAAAACAAATAAAACAGATTATATAATATCTCCAAGAGGGAGTATCTCCTGAGGAAAATAAAATAGGACCTGTATCCAAATCCACTTTTTGCCAAAGAAGGGACTCAGCTGTCTATAGATGCCAAGTATTTTAAGCATATTGTGACACTGCAAATTATTTTCTCCACAGTTGGAGGTCTGAGTTCTTGGTCCATGAAAAGCGCCTGTGAAAAACTGTATCATGTCCAGAACCAGAATGAAGACGCTCGCTGCTCTTTGTCCCATCAGATTCAGAATAAACCATCACATACTGGCTCAGCACCTGCTATGTACTGGGTGAGCCCCTGGAGAACTGCAGCAGTAGACGAGGACAGCAACGACTGGTCAGAAGGAAACTCAGACAAAGAATCTGAGTTGGAGACATTTTGCTTAACTGGGGAGTGGGACTCTGAGCCAAAACCACTGCAGGATGATTACATCACAAATGACAAAGACTGGAAGACTGGGTCTGATTCAGAGGTAGATATATACATGGCGGAGGACGAATATATTCAGGAGAAGTGGCTGAAAACTGACAAGGACTATGAGGGGGATTGGGAAGAGGAAGGAGATGAAGAGGAGGAGGAAGAGTGGGATTCTACCGAGTCCACGGAGTATCTTCGTGCTCTCCGAGGCCTTTTCCCTTTACTGCAAAAAAGTCACCAGATAGAAGAGAATTCGTGGGGATCAGAAGCAGAGCTGGAATACCTCAGAGATGGTGAGTCATAAAACAACTCATTACTAAAGCCCCGAATCATATTATTATTATAAATGTGGCTCAGATGAGGTTACAGAGCTCTTTGTTCTTCGTGTCATATTCAAAGATACACTTTTAAATGGGACATATTATCCTCTTTCTGTTATTCTGTCATTTATTTGCAGTTACAATGATGGACGCTCGTAGTCTGTTTATGTAAACCTAATCCAAAAATTCCAGCTTCAGACTGCAATAAACACTCGTTTTCATGCATTTTTAAACTCTTGGTTCTGCATGATGTCACAGAGACAAGATATCCCTAATATGGTCATTTCAGGCACACATCCACATGATCTTCAAATGTTTTGTTTATGGGCACAGCTAATCAAACAAAGTCGGTTTAAAGGGACTGGAGCTAACTTGGCTTGTTTCAGACAAGGTTGTCAAAGCCTCATCAGTGTCCGCTAATAACAGAAACTTTTCACATGTTGTCCTTTACTAGATGTGACTAAAGGTACCAGAATCAAGACCCCGTCCCCTGAACCTCGAGATGAACCACCATCCTGCTTCAGCTGCTCTGACACATCGCAGATAGATGCCTCAGAGAAGGTGAGTACCCGTGCACGAGGGATGTAGCCAACCTTGACGTCACTTACTGGTTTGCAAAGTCTTCGCCATTTTAGCGTTTAGAAACCAGACATGACATGACAAGCTTTGCTTAAGGCGCTTCTTCACTGGCTTGAATTTTGAGACTGTTACGCTACGTCCATCTTTTACATAACAAACATGAGCATGCATGCTTCGTGTGTACATTTATGTACAAAATAAAATCCTCCACAAAAGAAAATCTTCTTTCTTATTTTTAGGACTCTGATCACTCGTCTGATGACCTCAGCTCTGGCATCTTTTCCTCCTGCAACAGTCAGACTGATGCGTGCTTGGAGTGGTTAGCTTTAGCCAATCGGCCGTCCTCACAGTGCTTTGAGGGTAAGATGGCAGGGACGCACCTCTGTGCTGATCGAGGGCTGTTGGCAGAATTTTTCTAATGCTCTGACATTTGCAGGTATCGATATCTGGATAGAGGACCCCGAGGGCAAGTGTTTGAGGATACGCGAACGTAGGCGGATCAAAGTGGGGCATGTTGCCATAGGCATTAGTGATCAGGTATGAGAGAGTTTTAAGATGTCCAGAAACCTTTTAGCCATCAGACCGAGGTTTCTGTTTTGTTTCCTCAAAGTGTATTTTGGTTTGCTTTTTTTCTCTTTTCTTATTTCCGGAACAGAAAGTGAAATGTCCCGAAGTACAGTTAAAGAACAAAATTGGGGAAGTTTAGATTTAAATCTGTAACTATCTAATGAAAGAACAAATATACTAAATTATCATTACCACTTTGCAAATACATCTGACACCCAGTCAGCCAGAATCCATATGAATAATTACACCTGTCGCTCAGATCTCAGGGAAAGCCTTCACTTTGGAGACTCTGGACAGGAAGACGGTGTCCTTTGAACGAGAGATCAGAGAGTCTGGTCTGTGGCTTCGCTGTGTTCCTGCTCCTGACAGATGCCAGCACTGGAGGTGGAGAGTCAGAGACGGCAAGCTCGAACTTCGAGAATGAGACGGATATTTTCTGTTCTCTGTTGTTGTTTTGGTCTTTTGCACTAATTTAATTTGTTTTTTCCATTGGGAAAAGCTTTTAAGCACTTTAAAACTTTTCTCAGTGCATTTACACATAGCTCAACATATATAATCCATTTTGACAGAAAAATGGGCAAAAAAGCTTAAACACGGGAAAAACAAAGATACCAATCAAGCACTTTATTAGGAACACCACACTGGGTTCAGGTAGGCCCTCTCTTTGCTACCCAACAGCCTCAGTTTACTTCCTGTGTTGCCAGAGTTGTTCTTCTGGATTCAGACTTGCTGGTTAGGACGACGTCGACGTAGGTCGTCTGAATTCAGTCTCATATTCATAAAACCACATTTAAGATGAAGGAACCATTAGAAGATGACTCCTTCCAGTGTGACTGGTGATTGTTGGTAATATGCTGGCAGAAAGAGACCAAGAAAACATTCCCCATGTTATCCCACTGACACCAGCAGCCTGGGCAGGTTGGCTCATGCTGATTTTGACCTACCTTTTACATGGCGATAGATCCTTGCTGCATTTCTGCTATCTGGACTGTATGTGATAATCTCACCATCCTGTGTTTAGATTAGATTACATGTTTTTAAATCCAGTGAATCACATTATTAACAGGAGCCGTCTGAGACTCCATATTCCTGCAGATCCACCAAGGCTGAAAATTCCCTCCATGCCACACATGAACTGAGTATGCACAGGATCCGTTTTTTGTTTTGTTTTTTTCCTCAAGGAATCCCAACACAATTTCTCATTTTTGTTCTTTTAGTGTGATATTTTTTATGTATTTTTGTAGCTGTAACACAAAATATCCAATCCTTCAAACAATGGTAAAGGATCCCTTCAAAATCTCCCAGATCCAGACCTGAAATGATGACCACTTTGAGGTTGTGCAAAGTCCCACAGCTGGTAAAGATGCACAAACAAACCGAATCAACTGCAAAAATAAACTGTAATTTGTACTTAATAACTACTTACATGTCCGTTACCTTACCGAACCCCAGTACTTAGCTTATACTGCTGTGTTAAACCAATGTCATAACCTACACCCAGCCTGAGCCGCTCCCTACCAGAAATCCAACAACACATTGTAGGAATCCAGACCTCAGCCCCTGTGTTAGGTCTGTAGTGTGAACACAATATATTGATGAGCACAGGAGTAATATTTCTGCAAAATAAAATGTAAGAGGGATTTACATGTACCTAGCTTGCTCATTATGCAAATACAACAGCTAATATGTGGAGATATGTTGTTTACCTCGTTTTAATAACTGTTAGTTTTGTCATGCTCACCTCTTTCCTTCATTTCAGCAAAGTGTTGTTGACATCTAAACGTTGAGCTCTGACAGGATCATCTCTGTTTTCACTGGTGTTAGCAGAGCAAAGCAGAGGAACGAGAATAAAAACAAACATTATGGTCCCATTATGGTCAACCATTCAGCACAGCACTGTAAATGAAACTTCAGAGTTTCTGCTGCACTGGTGCCACGTGATTGGCTAACTGAATAACCACTATCACAAGCAGGTGTTCCTAATAAAGTGCTACTTGAGTGTACAAATAAAAAAAATTTGATTTTCAGGTTAAACTGTTTCTATGTGTTTTAAGTAAGGATACAAGTAGTTTACACTCCAAGGTTATAAATGTGCTTGAATAAGAAATGGTGTTGGTAGGGCTGTAATAGGTTGTGACATCTGTATTTTTTTATTTTGTGTGTTAAGATTGTTTCCCTCTTTCCGTTCTCCTGCTTTTTTTTTTTCCTTTTATGGATCACTAGGAACAAAAAAAAATCCGTTCTCTGTATCTCTGTTTACTTTCTGATGTGGAAGAAAGAGTTTGTCATGTCATCTGTTTCATTTAGAGTTTAAATGGCATGAAGCTCCTTAAAATGATGTGTGTTTTCCACAATATACAACAAGGCTGGAATCTCTTGGTACTTGAATGTGTCTTACATTTTATATTCTAATAAAAAATGACTCAGAGGCACAAAAGTTGCTGTCTTCTGCTCATTTCCAGCTATTGCCTTTCCCAGTGGTTTCTGACTTGGTGTCATTTGAGAAAGACCAGGATTAGACCTGCTGCACACTGTAAACATTTACAGCACTGATAACGAGGCCCAGCCCTATAAAAACAGATGCTGTTAAACACGTGAGGCTCTTACATATGACCAGGAAGGTGTATGAAAACGGTCGCCTCAGCCTGATCCTGTTCATTCATTAATTGTAATATAGGTATTGATCTTATACAAATTGTTTTTGTACAGTATAAACTGTATTTGATAAATATCAAATATAAAAATGTTTCTGTCTGGGCATGAAATATACAATTTTGTATTATTTGTATTTGAAATAGTTCAGCTAGAGGTTCCCACTGAAGAGAGATTCATGTTATTAAATGAAAGTAACTGTACATGCGACACTCTTTATGACTATAGCAACTAGCTGGCTAACCTTGGCTTGCTTCTCATTGACATCAATGGCAAAAGTGCCATAAACCCAGACCAGTGCTTGCTTTTTGTCCTTGTGTGGTGTTAACTGTTTGTTGACATTGCTAATTAACAGACTTTCTACCCTAAGGTTAGCTGATGATCTCACTGTTAATGCTGTGAACAGAAGAGTGGTATTCAGACAAGGTTCACATGAACAAGCACAGCCATCTTTAAACTTTTTGTGGAAAATTCAAACTGACTCACTGATGTAAAGGTCACTACAAAGTCCCATTTTTTAGTTATGTTACAAACCCTTTAAACTACGAATAAAAGATGCTCAATAATTTATTATTAGACTTTTTTTTTTAATGTATTGCTACTGTAAGGCCCACAAAGTGTAAAAAGATATATGCTTCAGAAAGTGTAGTTGACGTGGAAGTGCCTTAAATATGCATTCTTTCTAATGACCAGCAGGGGGCGACTCCTTTGAATGCAAACACACTTCCTGAAGTTTTTCCTTCCTTGATCTGTGCCCTCAGTAAAGTCTTAGCTGGTTGTGCTATGTGCTTATGAGCACAATCAGCTAATTTTAAGTCATACTGAAAAACAACATGAAGTTTCCTCTTTGGCTCATGACTTGTTAATCATAAGATGGCAATCGTTGGCCTGTGGTGTCCACTTTTTTCAAAATACCAAGATGGCAACAGTAAAAACAAAACACTCATCTTGAGTCACCAGCGCTTCACTAGCCAATGGGTGATTACGATGACTACACCCATCTTTTATATACAGTCTACAATAAGGCCTCACATTTCCAGCTTGGTGCTTGAGGAATGTGAAGCTTCTGAGTTTTCTTTAAACATTCCTCCAATAGCAAACACAGCCAATAATAATTGCAGACATCAGGTGCTGTTAACTGCTGACAAGTGTGATTAATTACCATTCTAAAAGTTAAACCATAAATGATTAAAGACAGTGGTTGTGAGACTTGCAGACAATGAATTTATTCATGATAGCCTGCAGCCTTGGACTAATCATATAATAGATAAATGCTAGCATTTCTGTGTCAGCAATTTGAATTAACACAATTAAAATAAGTCAGGATCTAAAAAGAAATGTCAGGATGTCTCTTCAATAGAGTCCACTGGAAGGATTTCACTGGTTCAAGTCTTCAAAAAAAATGCAATTAATCAGATTATGAAGAACGAGATGGACAGTAAGGCCTAAAAGTTGGGATCAGCCAGGATCTTGAGTCCCGGCATGGAAAAACGGGCCTCTAAACAAGTAAATGTTAGAACTCTCCACCTCTCTCACACAATTGGAAAGAGTGCTGGAGAGGCCTTCGGTGACCCCAGTGATCACTAGGTTTTACTCAGAAAATGTGCTTAAAAGTAAAAGCAAATTAAACATCCATAAAGATGAAAAACGATCAAAAAGTAAATCAAAATGACCACAAGCAAACATAGAGGAAAAACAATAAACTAGAAACAGATTTTTCTAATGTTGTGTTTCTGTGTTTTGTTTTTTTGACTCCCTATAGTCCTTGTGTTTATGTGTGGATTTTTTTATTTATTGGTGTCTTTTTAGGGTTATTTATGTTTATTCATGGCCCCATGTACTTGTTGGGGATCTCATGGATCGTTTCCGCTTGACTTGTATGCTTTTTTGCATGTCTTTGTGGTTATTCATGTCATTTAATCGTTATTATCATTATTTGTCTCTTTTGTGGCCAATTTCTGTTTCCCTGTAGTCATTTCTCGTCGATTAAAAAAGGGGAAAAAACAGAAAAACTATGAGGGCCCGGTTCTCAGTGTCTGAAACTTGAATAAACTTGTCTACGGCTCACTTCCTCGACATTTTGTACACTGTGCGCACAGGGCTCTGCCGACACGCTGATTGGACCGCGGCGTCATCTGGGCGGGTTATCCGTTACACCATGCGTGCTACGATTGGACGCGGTATGAGAGTGGGAAGTGGCCGTACGCCGGTGTCTCCCTGGTTGCGCAAGACGCCATTTTGGGGTGACAGTGAGAGATAACGGAAAGATCGAGAAGCTGTCGTTTTAAAGGTAATAACCCACATAAACTCGCTTGTGTTTTGCCTGTAACGCCATTTATTGTACGGCGATTGTCGCGCGGTACCAGCGATTCGATTTAGTTTCGCCTGAGCATGACGTCACGAGGTTCTTTCTCAACTGTGACGCGGCATTTAGCTAACGGCTGTTAGCTTAGCGAGCTACCGTGTATCAGCTCTTTTAATGTTCACGCCACAGAAACCAGGCCTCAGTTTTCCAGGTGGATTTCGTAGCAGGTCGTCGTTATATGTATTAATAATATATGCTGTAACCGGCAGTGGTCTTTAGACCGTTGACGAACGGTGTCGCCTGTTCGTCGCAAGTTAGCATATGCTAGGAAAACTAGCTATCTAGCTGAAGCATCCGCCCTTAGTGAAGCGAACTGTATCCTGTTTCGAGTACTGGTAATCAGGTAAAGAGACCAGAAAACTTCAGACTTTTCACAGAAAATCTGCGCGTTCACATAGCAGAACGTTTCAGCCTTTATTGACACGTACTGATATGAACTTTAACATTAACTTAGCTTGACCTTATAGTTGAAAGCTAGCGTCTTGTGACGGCTCACTCGTACAGGAACATTATCCTAACCTGCTATTGCAGAGTTTTCTAGCTGGAACAGGCCTCTCTTATCTTTTCATCAGTTAGCTATTCGCTTTATCCATGGTTGTACAGCTTAGCCTCAGGATATGCGATTTTTCTGCTGTTAAATAATTGACACATAGGCAGTTTTAACACTTCTGTAGTGTAGAAGTTAATGGCTGATATGGACGGCCAGAGTTAGCTCTTAACTTAGAGTCGTAGACGAAAGCCTCAATCATTCATTTGTGTAAACATTTAACTTGTTCTCCTCCGTGTGTCACACAATGTACCTCTTTTTTTCGACTAAATATACAGCTGTCATCGAACTGCTCTAATGTGGTGTGCCTCTACGAACTGACTAACGATAAAACGACGGTAAATCAGTCCAGATGTCAGCTGTTTTCTCTATGATACATTTTCCCTGTGTTCACTTCCTCTCACCATACTGCACTGAAACCGATTAACAGCAGACCTTACACTGTCTTAACCCTGTCTCTGTCTCTGCTTTGACAGCTTCATCACCATGGGGAATGTATTTGCAAGCTTATTCAAAGGCCTGTTTGGCAAAAAAGAGATGAGGATTCTAATGGTGGGGCTGGATGCGGCTGGAAAAACAACTATCCTATATAAACTCAAACTCGGAGAGATAGTCACCACCATTCCCACCATTGGTATGAACATTTACATCTATCACTCCAGTGTCATTGTAAAGAAGCTGTATTTTTAGACTGCTATGAGAAGATTGTAAGTTGTTAGTTATTTCCCATTGTTATTTGAGAGGACAAAAAAAATCCTGTTCAGCAGATCTTCAGGTCTTTTAAACATTTGACTGTTAATTTGTTTTAATTACTAGGGATACACTGTTACGGAACTTAGGGCTATGAATAATATATCTACTTTTTGTGTTTATTTTTATTTTTTTTATTGCAATTTACTTCTTACTTTGTTTCAGGGGAAGTAATTAAATCATAATTAAAATTAACTGATCTATTTTAAAGTCTTTAACCAGGAGTGATGTAATAAATATTGGCCACAAAGGCAGGTGAATGCCATTACCAGTCAACAGGGTGACCAATCATTTTGTAGCTTTAAGCAGTTATGGTAATTTTTGATTAGTGTGGTTTTTTTTTTTTTTTTGGTTTTTTTTTTTGCGAGGGTCCAAGTTTACTGTGTTTTGGTCTACAGCAGCCAGATGTTTCCTTATGTCCGATTTTTGGGACATTTCATTTTAACAATGGTTTAACAAAGAATAAGTGATAAAATGAGAGTAACTGAAGACCTTTTTTTGATTAAAATGCAGTCAGGAAATGTTGACTTTAAAAATAAAAAAGTCATATTAGGAACAAACAGTGGAAAAAAAAAATATGTAGAAATCTTTACCTGCGTGTAGTGTTTGCTATCGAGTGGTCCAAAGCCTTTTAGTGACTCATCTATGTTTCCTCTCCTTCTTTTTCTTTTTTTTTTTCCTTTTTCCAGGTTTTAATGTTGAAACTGTAGAATACAAGAACATCAGCTTCACAGTTTGGGATGTGGGCGGTCAGGACAAAATCAGGCCGCTGTGGCGCCACTACTTCCAGAACACTCAAGGTGAGGTGAAAGGGGGGGTGTGCAGTGGCGTTATCTTAGCTGGCAGTTGTGTCAGTGAGCATTACTGCCCGTAGGTGGCCTCGTTGGTGCATAGAGGATATTAAAGAGACCAATGACTCACATGCCATTGTTCCATTCTCAAAGGGCGTATTGTGTGACTCCTCTACTGTTTCCTGATGTGTAACTCATCAGAATGTATAGCCTATGCTGTCTTGTGTTTGCCAGTCATGATCCGGCTTGTAAGCAAACTTAAGTTGAACATTTTGTGGTATCTTTAATCTGCAGAAATTTATTGTGATTGAAGCCACCTTATTTGCTGCTCCTGTGGTTTCCCTGCATGCATTAGATGAACATCACCTTCCACATACTGAGCACCCAAGTGTGAAACTAAATGTGTCAATCATTTCAGTGATGATCTAAGACGCAGCATCATTTAACAAACAGCATGTCTGACTACAGAATTTTCTTCTACAGCAAACAAGGAAAGTTGTGTTTGGGTTAGAGTGCCGAGTATTGGTTAATGATTTCGTGATTAAGGTGACAGAAAATCTTTCTTTCCATCATTTTTCCAGGCAAAAAGATTAAGGCTCTATGCAAAATTAGGCCTGTGGACCATCTCAATCTAGTCTGTCCTTAATGGTCTAGCCTCTCCCCAAGAAATGTTAAAAACAAACAAACAAAAAAAAGTAAAAACACATGATACTTCATTTTTTTTTATGATGACCTGTTATATCTTCACTCTAATGGTAAAGTTCTTAGCATGCAAGTGGCTTTTTTGACAATCTAACAGAAAATTCTGTTTAAAGTATGGCCCTGTTCTTACATTATCTAAGTCAGTATTGTCTTCTGGGGGCGTGGGGGGGGAGCTGCCCATCACTGTTTTAGGTTTTTAACACTGACTGTTTTTACCCTGTAGAGACGTAATTTTCTCTGTCAAATGTGTCATGGTGCTGTGATGCCCTTAATGCTCAGACAAAGTTATTGTATTACAACTGAAATGCTTAGAATATCTAAAAATTGAAATTGTCTCTATCAGTTCTGTCAAAAACATAATGAAAATGGCGATTCTGAATTATAGCTTGATATCTTTATCCCGACATGAAGAGAAAGTCCAAACAGTGATAAATCTCAGTCAGGCCTCCACATTTATGACGTCTTTCTGTCCGAACATCGTGAGTTAAAATGAGTTTGTACAACTTTGTAATAATTAGTAAACATGAGTAGAAAGTTGCTGGTTGGTGTTGTGTGAAATGTTCCCAAGTTACCGCTTCGCTGTTAGCTTCCTCTGCACTATGAAAAACAGAGAACTGAATAGTTCAGACCATATAGCGGATTTTTGTCTCTGATATCTGATCCAGGTTCTGTAGATAGAATTAACCCAATATCTAACCAAAATATCAGATTGGCGTTAACCTAAAAAATGCGTAATTATCTATCGCTTAAGGTAATAAAGAATCAACCCTCAAAGCCAAGAAAAACCAGCATTCCTGTTCTTGATCATGATCCCTCAGCTGAACACCAGCTGAGTCTCAAGAATCCTAAATTTCAGGCAAACTGACCAAATTAACAGCATCACTGTGTCTTGTAGATATTCCTTTCATTTTTGTGCCCTTCACATCTTCACAGAGTCTGTAATGTAACAGGTCAGTGAGGCTGCATACAGATTCTATCTTCACAAACAAATAGTATCTCAGTTATAGACCGGAGCTGAGCATGTGATCACGTCGTCCCCTGTTACATGAATATAAAAACATCCTGTTTGTACATTCGGTGAGCTGTGGGTATGATGAAACATTTCCTCAAACAAGCTGGCATACAGATCAGGAAGTGTGCTTCAGCCATAGGACATCTAACAAAATGACCTCAGTTTTCTTGGCTTTGTCTTTATTTTTTGTGTTAAATTTGAAGCAGGAAAACATCATTCAACACTGTTGTACTTTCATCCATCCATTCGTGTCATGAAGCTTTTTTTTTTATACGGTCATTAAACTGTCGGTTGTCTCAAAATACAGCTTTCACATGATCTATGACAACTGAAAATGATTTGGCAGCTTTAAGTCATAAATTAATCTGTACTGAACTTAACAAATGACTGATGTGTTTAACAGCTTCTGGATTTAATATATTCTCACAGTCAGCAGACCTGCAGCTGCCAAATCACAAATTATTACTCATACTTTTTTTTTTTTAATGCCCACTCTACTTTACTGTTTTGGGGATTAATAAATGGCCAGGAGAGCTGGTCCAGACTGAATTATTACTGGAACAGAGTCAGAGCTTTTTATCTGGGACAATAGAGCACGTATTGTAACCAGAATATAAATGAAGACATGTTTCTGCATTTTTTTATATTTTTATGCTGTGTATTTTTTATTTTTTTATTTTTTTGTATGCAGGGCTCATCTTCGTGGTGGACAGCAACGACAGGGAGAGGGTGAACGAGGCGAGGGAGGAACTGTCCAGAATGCTTGCTGAGGACGAACTCAGAGACGCCGTGCTGCTTGTTTTTGCAAATAAACAGGTGAGTTTGCGTTTCAGACACACGTAGAGCCAAGAAAGGAAATGAGCCTCAAATTTACTTCTCAATTGGTTTGGATGAAAAAGCTTTCAGATATAAAGATCAAGACTTTATTTGTACAGGACCTTTCTTTAATTAAAAAAAAAAAGAAGCCTCTGCTGGTTCAGAGGCAGAAATACAAGTATCAAAATGGTGTGAACTTCCACCTTAAATGTTTCCCTGTCGGGGATTTATATACTTTGAGATAGGACTGGGGAGCGTGTAGCTAGCCGTGTTAATGTGGGCAGGCAGAAATATCAGGCGGCCATATTGTGGGAGACAAAATCCATAAATTGGTGCATCCTGCTACTAACCTGAAGGTTGCTGGTTTGAGGCCCTGTACTTGACTCCTGGCAAAAATAAGCCAAAAACAATAACCTGACAAAACTAATATTTAAAAAACGAATGCAGTCCATATGTAGAAGCTATTTCATTTTTATTTTTTTACAATGAAGAACAGCTGTCACTGCAGGATCAACATCTGCACATTGATTCTCTATTCTGAAACCTGCCCTGCGGTAGGTCACATGTATTGAGAAGAAAAAGAAAGCATTGATTAGATAAGGAGCTTTGTTAAATGTTAGGCTGCTGTTGGGAAGCATTTAAGTAACAAAGTGTTGCAGGTTACCTTTGTGGTGGCCATCTTGTTTTCCCAGTAAAGAGGAAGCCTGCCTCAATTGCAGCTCTTTTATAGGCCAGTCTGTATTAAGAAGGTGTGTCTTGAGAGTATTTAAAGGGAGCAGGAAATGGATTGGGAGCCATTTTGAGAAGTTGCTGTCTGCATGTGCATGATGTTGGCAAGAGATAATAAAACAATTACTTTAATTAAAATAGAGTGAAGTCTGATGTTTCCCTCACCGCCCCTCACTGTGTAACAGCTGCTCATTCATTTTCTTTGTCAGAACTCTGTCAGTCAAGAAAAATGCAAATGATGATAAATCTCAGACAGATTTAATAGAAGTAACACCTTTTTTTTCCCTCCCTAAATGAACCGTGACTAAAACCACTACAAACCACTTTGTTACTGATCTGTTGAAATCTTAAATGTGCTAACCAATAGACCTAACCACAGACATCAGTGACAGCGGAGAAAAACCAACAGGATATCGTCTCATCTACCTATCAGAACAGGTCATACGTTTGTTTCGGCGGGTTCCTCAGTTCATGTAGATTCCAATGTTCATCTGGTGTTTTGTGTCTGCATGCTCTGTGTCAAGTTCACACCTTTGAAGCTTGGCTGTGTTCAGTTAGCAGGGGGTTCTGTTCAAAATCTTGCAGAGAGGCTGTTGTTGGTCCGTCTTTGCAGACTTTCTGGTCTGTGTGCAGATTTTAGCACAGTATAAGTACAGGATGTGAGGGAACCAACAATTGATTAAATACAAAACTTTCCATTGCTTCTGGCAGGTGTGCACACTTTCATGAGGGTTTGAGCATGTTCAAGGCCTCAAAAATGGAATTCATTACTATTAATTATACTACTATAATAATACTATTAATAACGGCAGCATAATAAAACTTGTATTAATATAAAGTAGTGTATTAATAGATCCCTATAGTAAAATAATAAAATCCAAATGTAAATATTAATAGAAATATGAAACTTAAATCAGTATTACGACTACTACTAAGGATCATTCAGTAAATGAATAATAAATGAGCCTTAGCACATTCAGTGTTCAGGCTGTTGTGAAAACAACTCCCATGATCTGTCACCGCATTATGACATCACTAGATGTTTATTGGCCCCCACCATCATCTATTCTGGATAACCCTCCTCTCTGACTCTGAGAATGATAAAAATAAGATTATTTAATATCACCTGAAACAAATGACTTATACTCAAACTCAGCAGGAAAGTTTTACTGAGAGCCGATCCCCAAACACTTGTATTGGACTGGAAGTTTTTTTTTGTTCTCCCCTCAGCCACTGCTGTAGCCCCCTAGTGGCCATTAAAGAGAGTGCATGATTAAGGCACTTTCACATTGGCTGAATTGTTCAGAAGCTTTTCTACTGTTGATGGAAGCTTGTGGGATTTTTGGTTCAGATGGTTAAAAATGGTTAGAACTGCATCATAACTGGCTGTTTCCTCTCCCTCTAGGATCTCCCCAACGCCATGAACGCTGCAGAGATCACAGACAAGCTGGGCCTGCACGCCCTCCGCCAGCGCAGCTGGTACATCCAGGCCACCTGTGCCACCAGCGGAGACGGCTTGTATGAGGGCCTCGACTGGCTCTCCAACCAGCTGAAGAACCAGAAATGATCCATTCCAGCAGTTTTGAATTATTATTTTTTCGTTTGTTTGTTTGTTGTTTATTTTTTTTCTGTTTCGACACAGCGGCAGCACCGGATTCAGGCCCCCCTCTGCGCCCCTCTAACTCCTCTGCCCTGGCTCTTTCTTTCAACGCCTTCCTCCTGCTTTCTCTTCCTCCTCGTCCGTACTCTTGGGGCTCTAGCCTGTGCTGCTTGTGTGTGTGCGTGTGGCTGTGGGTGTGTATGCCTGTGTGGATGTGTGGGTGTGAAGGCGTCTCTGTGTATGCTGGCTGGGATCGGGAGTAACCCTGGCGTGCCTTTTACACACCTCCTGTGGAATCAGCAGTCTGGTTTTCAAGGCCCCCCCCCTCTCTCTCTCTCTCTCTCTCTCTCTCTCTCCATCCACCAAACTCAGTCTCTGCCCTGCTCGGCCTACCCCCCTCCTCACCTAATCTGTCTTGCACGGCCCCCCCCCCCCCCCCCACCATGACCCTGTTCTGCCCCGCCCTTACTCTTCAGAGGAAGCACGGTTTTCATACGGCAAAGAAAGAGCAAGGGTGCAACTCCCCACTCCTCCCTGTAGAATATATCTATGTTGACTAGAAATGCCCCCCTCCCTCCCACCTTCAGTGCTTAGGTGTTCATTTTAATCTGATTTTTGAGACCTCAAACCCACCAAGAGATTCAGTAAATTGCATCTTAACCTGTATCAGGTCGAAGCAAATGGAAAAAAAAAAAACAAAAAATGGAAAATTTAAAAAAAAAAAAGTAAGAAAAGAGAAAATCCCATCCTTGATCATTCTGGTGTCATCTGAAAATCATGCTGTTTGTTTTATTAATATTATTATTATATTGGAATATAAAAGATTATTCTTAGCAATGGTTCTCCAGTGAACACTACCTTTCTCCCCTCCCACCACTAAGTGAGAGCGTGAAGCACAAAAGAAGAGAAAATTAAAAAATTAAACTCTACGAGAATATGCAATTCTTGACTTTGGGTTGCTGGCGTTTAAATCCTGGGATTAAATTAGGATTTTCCTTTTTCTTTTTTCTTTTCTTTTCTTTTCTTTTTTTTTTTTTTTTGGAGATGACCTTCAGTGTTTCCATGCCAGATACAAGGTGTTGGACATTTCGCACACTTCAGACTGAGGCAGGTGTCCTAATACATTCACAGGCGTCACATGTTATTCCTTTAAAGAGATGTTACATTTTTTTTTTCTGTAACTAGTTTTAGCATTTCTATTTGTACTTTGACTGCTGAACCAAATGCATTTGAGCAGTATGACAAATCCTGTATATGGAAGTAGAAAGTGCATCCTCGAGGGCCTCAGACGAGTTTTTTTCTTCTCACCAACGGTTGGCACATTTATTTTGAAAGTCTGAAAGCATCCAGCTGTGTGTGATCTTTTTTTTTTTTTTTTTTTTTTCTCCTTCCTGGTCGGGATGAAGGATTGGCACCAAAAAAAACAAAACAAACCATGATAAAAAATAAAATAATGAAGGCTCTCTATAACTGTGAACGGTCCAGACGTCTGGGTGTTTACAGGCAGAAAGACCAACACAGTAAGTACTCTGTCGGAGGCTCGTCGGCGAGCTGGAAGGACTTGGTGGTAGACCTGTTGAGGGGAATGGGTGTGCAGTTAGCTGGTCGTCCTCAGTGTTGAACCATGGGGGTTAGAGCTGGCACTTCTGTCAAGAATGATTGTAAATCTGTAAGTTCCCCTATAAACTGTTTCTGTGGGGATTTCCTGAACACATTAATAAACATGATTTGATCCAACAGCTGTTGGAGAGGCTTTTTATTTTCTCATGTGTTACAGTAGTGGATCTTTGCATTAAACAAGGTTGTAATAATGATGCAATCCCTGTGAAAGTTCAGGCCTTAGATGGCGCCCAAATCTGGTCAGCTTTGTTTTTTTTGTCCACATGGTTCACAGTGTGGTGGTGCACACTACTAGTGTTTAACAAGCAGGAGATCCAGAGAAGGGATGCAAATCCCTTGGAATTTTTTTCTCCAGGAAGGGTGTTTGGTGGGTTTTTTTGTTTTGTTTTTTAAATGTGGAGCTACTCAGATGACTTGCTCAACATTTTTCTGGTGGTTTTATGGGCACAATTATTCATTTCAAGTCATACTAAGTAAAAACAAAGCTCATTTTTTGAGTTATGCTGATTATTACAGTTAGGAGGATAAACCACACTATGCTCGGTGGCTAACCTTTTCAGTTGTCATAAAGCGAGGAAATATCCATAGAGGCCAAAACCTTTTTGCAAACGAGTTTGTTTTTGCTGTCAAATTAAACGTTTTAATATGGGGTCTATGGAGGTAAGGATGAGTTGCAATGCAGGCAATCTATTCTCCAAAGTTAAATTTCACCTAATTTAAATATTTATGTAAAGTAGGAGTGATTGATATATTTTATCTAAAACATATGACTCTGCAAACTGAAGGTGATGTTATGCTGTCAAAATGTGTTGATGACTGTACAGAGGAGGGTTCCTGTCATTGATGCAAAATAAAGGAAACGCGTCTTAATATTAATTCATTCAGTTCGGCTCTCCTGGCTCTCCATATAGTAAAAACGTCTGTCTGCTGAAGTGGCTGCTGGCTGCAGAAACACTAACCAGGAAAAGAAAGATACTAGGTTGTTTTCTCTTCAGGACAGCGTTTCTGTTCCTGTTGGGTTTACTCAGACGCACTTCTTAAAATTTTCTTTCGCCAGCACAAAGTCTGCGTTTGACTGAACTGTGGGAATTCTTAATCTATCAGGAAATAACAGCAAACCTTTCTAAAAGAAGAGAAAAAGATTTAATAAATGAAGTTGCTGCATTCATGATGTGAAATTACTGTGAAGGCACAGGTTTGCATAATTACCTTGCAGAGGCAGAAGTGTTTCCTTTAAGTTTAAACATGAATTTGTTTATGAAATTTTAACTTTGATTGTTGAATGTCTTCTTTAAACTGTTTCTTGCTCTGACAGCAGTCTGTAAAAATGTAACCAGGACTAAACTGCTGGTTAAACTTTGAACAGAAAACTCCAGCCTCCAGATTTAACCTCTAGGTGGAGACAAACATACACAGTCACGTACATGCAGGCCTACTGCAGACTAGAGTTCCAGTCTGAGTGAGAATGAAACTATAAAATAGAAGCTATTGGTCATAAGTAAGGCAGAAAAAGCATTTTGGTGTCTGGTAAAAACAAACAAGCAAAAAACAAAGTTTTTATTAGTTTATATGAAACACAAAAAAGGCCCAGATTGTTCATTTTTATTCACTATTAAATTTCAGATGTTAAAATATCAAAATAATAAAAACTAAAGTGCCCAAATCTGTTTTTTTTTCTAGCCAGTTATTTTCTTGACTAAATTGTGAGATAATTTATTCATATATATTTTTTTAAAAAGTTCAACTTTGATAAATGAAGCAAAAATACTACTTTAAAATATAAAAGCCTTGTATATGCAGTAAATGAAAATAAATCAATCCTGAAACTGCTGGATGAAGTTGGATGGAACCTTTAAACCAGGGGTCCCCAATCCCAGTCCATGAGGGCCGGTGTCCCTGCAGATTTTAGATGTGTCCTTGAGCCATCACAGCTGATTTAAATTGATAAATTGCCTTCTCAACATGTCTTGAAGTTCTCCAGAGGCCTGGTAATGAACTAATCATGTGATTCAGGTGTGAGATCTAAAACCTGCAGGGACACTGGCCCTCGTGGACTGGGATTGGGGACCCCTGCTTTAAACAGTAAAGGCAGCCAATCAGTGACTTTTAATATTAAACCAGCAAAGATTTCTGGTTCCCGCGTGGACAAAGAAGGCCACGTTTTCTTGCTCTTCTAGTTGGGCCTCTGCTCTAAGAAGATTAAAGAGACTTTTCTGGCATACAATTAATGCAAAAAGATGCAAAATAGCTACAGATAAACAGATGCAATGCAAACACAACGACACTCAAAAGTGACCACAAAATTATCCAAGCTAACTATAGTGCTACAAAGAGCTACTTAGAGACACAAAAAACTGCATAGAGCTATAAACGAGCCAAAAAAGGTGCAGAATAACTAAAATAATGCAAAGCAACAAAACCTGGGTTACACAACTGCATGCAAAATGAGCAGAGAGATGCAAAAAGCAGACACAAAGTAAGGCAGAGCAGACAAAAAGGCCCAAATGATCACAAAGTGACACGAGGATAAAAATATCACAATGAGACAGAAAGAGAGAAAATAATAACAAAACTGATGCAAAGTGATTTAAAACGATATAAAAATACAGAGATGATACAAAACATCTCCATAGAGATGGAAAATTCTCAAAACAGATACAAAATACTTAAAATAAAAAAATGAGACCTCACAACTGGGATGCACAGAGGCACAAATAACCACAAAGTGACAGGGTATGGGAAAGATGCATAAAGGAAGTAAAACTAGACGTGGAAAAACTGCAGAGACACTCCCAAGGGACGTGTGAAATAAGTAAAACTATAGTAAAACAAGAGGCTCTGGATGCAAAATGACCATTTGATCTATGAATCATGGGTAAAACTACCCATCAAAAGAGATTTCTCCTCAAATTCTTTCCTTTTACCTGAGTCCACCCTGCTTTACTGGCTCAGAATATTCTGTGTTCAGGTTTGATTCTGTACTCTCTGCTTTATGTAAGTGTCTTGGTATTTTCCAGGAGAAATAAAAATGGCACAAGAGTACATGAACCCGGAAGGTACAGACATGTTTAAACTGTTTTTTTTTAATCCGTAAACGGCAGCAAGGGCCTCGGCGAGGGAGGGGGAGGGGCCACCGTGCACACCTGACGCACTGGCTCCTCCCCCTCTCACCTCTTTAGCACACATACGCAGTTATCGGCTTTCTGTTTGGCTGCCCTGGGTTAGAAAAACGCGAAGCTCAGCATCAGAGTAGGATATTAACAGTATGGTTGACAGCTGAAACCCGCCAACCTAACAGACGGAGTTTACAGGTAAGTCTTCAAAGATGGTAACTGGTTGTCAGAACAGGTGCAGGCTGGTTTTGTAGCACGTATGAAGCTTTATCTTAAGTCAAGGTGTCAGCCGAACTCGGCCGAATTGGCCGTTGGCTCAATTTAAACTAATTACGTATGTGTTTAATTAGACGGACACTTTGTAAAGACACTTGTACCATTTTTTTTTTTCGTGGTTTCATTAAAGAGTTCTGGCGCCGTGCCTAGAACTCACCTGTGTCGGCTTGAGTTCGGGCCTTATTGGGGCTTCCAGGGTGCACAGCTCGTTATTTATTGTTTGCAGATGCGGTAAGAAGCGCGATGTGTCGAGAGAACTCAAAGATTCCTGAGTCCATGCTTGAAGGCTTTAAGGTGGACTTGAGAAATCAGTTTATTTACCTAACAAACAAATATTTCCCAAATAATGTTAAAATGACTCGTGTAGTCAACCGAACTTGACCGAATTGATCACTGTTTTTGTCTTAATGAAATACAGCTGTGTTCAATTGGACTGATGTTATAGGAAAGCACGTGGGCGATTATCCCACAGTTTGACTATGGAGTTCTGTGACGGCGCTTACGCCTCACCTGTGTTAGCTGTGATTTGGGACTTAATTGCTGCTGTCAGTTTGTACAGCTGGCTCTCTTTTCATTTACAGATGTGATAAGAGGCTGTGAGCTGACCCAAACATTCCCCGGGATAAGCTTTAAGGGTTTGAGTGTGACTTGTGAAATGAATTCCTTCCCTTGAGCGCACTGTGATTTCGCCAATAAAAGATTACATCTAGGGATGGGTTTAGCCGAACGTGGCCGACTTTATCATTGGCCTGGTTTCAACTAAATAACTGAATGAATTGGACAAAATAAACACGTTTAAGACACTTTTCTTAATTTTAGTATTAAGTTCTAGCGCTACATCTGTACCTCACAGGTGTTACGTTTGCTGGCAGTTTCACTGACGCCTACAGATAAATGTGTCACATTTCTTAACATAAGGTCGAAGCTTTAATGGGAAATTATGAAACAGTGTTTCTTAGTTGGCGGATAAACGCCTACACTGCCAATCAGTGATAAGTGTTTTCCCTCCATGTGTCGGCATGTTTCAGGTACTGTATCTACAAGAGGAGCCTTATCATTGGCCTACTGTAAACTGTACTGTTGGATTATAATTCATTCCGACTTTTAGTAGTTGTAAAGGAAGTTGGACTTATTTATCCTAATAAATCAATCAATAAAATGTCATTTTCACAAGTTAAATCATTACAAGTGAGAGATTTCATAGTAGAACGAGTATATTGCAATGTGTGTCAATGATAAATGATCAATCACATCTGAGGTAGACCTAAATGTGGCAAAAAAAAAAAACCCTTAAAAGTCAAGTCTTAAACTGTGAAATGAATAATTTTGCCACTGGTGAAGCATTTATTCGAGGGAAATTTGATTATGGAGAAACAGGGTCACTACTTCGCTAATAAAATGGGATGATTTGCCCCTTATTAATAAGGAATGATACAAAATCAGATATATTAAACTGAGCTTCAGAGGTTTGAGACTTTTATCTGTTAGATATTTTAAAGACCCCAGAAAATTGTTGCCAAATGAATGAATTATGAAAATTAGCCAGATTTAAACTGTTATTTTAGTAGTAATCAGTCTGCAGCTGATAGTTAAACTGCTCTGCTGTATTGTGAGAAGGCCCTTTCTTAACAGTGAAGTCAATCAGACGTGACTCGGTGAGGGTTTGTTTCTTTTGCAGTCTGAAATGAATACTTTGATATTTTAATGTGTAACTCGGGTTTGTGGTACTTTATTTGTAGTGATGGGGATTTTTCGCGTGCACACACGCCATTTCAAGCAGATGAATAGTGTTGGCAGCCCTTGACTTGAAGTTGCAGATTTCATTCAGCTGCTTTGAGGTCCACCGGTGCTTTTCTTCTTTAAACGCGTGTACACCTGTTCACACATGGCTCTTTCAAACTGGGGAGATTTTGCACCACTAACCGCTGCACACTGGGTGTCTGTGTTTGAACAGGGCAGTGTTATTGATCTGCCTGTTTTGAGAATAAAGGCAATGTTCGGATACCCCGGCTCTGATGTAAGGATGGTGTTTTTTAAAAAACCTGCAGACTGGCAGCACAGCTCGTCACCTGCTACGCGATCTGCATGGCAATAACAAGGAGACAATAAACCCAGTCAGTGTGCTCTGGGTTCATTGTGTCTGTACAGCGTAGACATTCAGGGCTTTTCTGAGAGAGGACAATGTCTAATTGTTCGAATATGAATCATAAAAAATGCGTGTCAAAAGTGACGAGTCAAGTTTTCAAATTGGAAACAAACCTTGTTTCGAAGGCCTTTAATTGGCAGCTTGGCATAATTTTAAAATGAGAAATCTGATAAATGACAGGAGCGTGATAAAATTCAGATCAAATCTGAGGTGTAAAACTGACAGCAGCGAGGTGGTGGAGCAGGTTTACTGCCGATGGCACAATTGATGGTGGTTTGCTTGAAATGTCATGAAGCAAAACTCTGAACCACAGTGAACCTCGCAGTGAGAGCAGGGGAGACTTCTAGGCTGCTTCAAACTAGAGACGGTGTGTATGAGAGCTGTGATGGTGGAAGTAATAGTGAAATCTTATTTTGGGATAAAATTGTAAGGTACTGCAATGCTTCCTTTGTTGCGTCCTTTAGCAGAGGATATACTGGATCCTCCTTAATGCAAGGAAAAGAGCTGATGCCATCCAATAGTACATATGTTCGCTTTCTTACAGTGATCAGTGACACAGATCATGCAAATGTTAATTTGCAGTTTTGTTTGGTTTCGCTTCCCTTTCATGCTGTGACCCACTGATATGGTTTCAACCTTAAAAATTAGTATTAGTTTTAACCTGAATTTAAGTGTTGCATGAATTAATTGAACTTCAGGCACAGAAAGCTTAAATGAAGGCAGGAGCTGCTCTCGATCATCATTTCTATTTATTTGAAATTACAGCTCTGGCAGTGAAGTGGTATTTTTCACCAGTGGCTCAGGAAAGCCAGTAAAAACTCAGTGGGTAAAGTATCGAAGATTCACCTCCTGGATTTTAGTTTGACGTCAGCAACATGCAAGCGCAGAAAGATTCTTTTCTTTTTTGTTTTTGTTTCCTCACGTCTTTAGGAGTTATCCTTCTCACCTTTCCTTGATCTCATGACTTTTTTTTTTTTTCATCATGATCAAGGAAAAGTGTTTAGGAGAAGCGTCACAGGTATATTTGTCTGGTTGGTTTGCTGCAGACGGCTTTTTGCACGACACTTTTTGGACCCGTTGGCAAACTGATGCAGAATTATTAAAGTGAGATGTTGCCTGATGTGACTGAATGTGCTCTGGCAGATTATCATTTAAGGAGAAAAGATCGGTTCACTAAAATAAAAATAAACTAGATTAGACGGAGCAACAGAAAGTTGTATCTGATGGTTCAACATAAATCTTGGAAGAAGTATGGAGGAAATGTTTTTAGCGTTTCAGAATAAACAAATGTCTTAGAAGATAGACATGTCTGTGTAAGATGTCTATCACATGGCTAGCGCCTCTCCACCAGCTAAATATGAAACTTAAAAAAAAGAAAGAAACCCTTGTTAGCGGTGAACTCAAAGTAAATACAATGATAGTAAAACTGTATTAACCCTGCTTTTCCAGCTTTTATGAACCTGTAACTCTGTTTTTATATAAGCTTGACTTGTATTTTTTTTCTAGAATTTGCTTATAAATGATTAAAAATGATTTTTAAGAGGTTTGTATTTGATAAAATCCTAAAGTATCCGAGCGGGTACTTCAATTATTAGTGGCAATCAGTACTAGTTTGAGAAGAGATCTTTGAGAGAATGTTAAACTGTTTTTGTTTATGGTTCAGCTCCAGGAAAAAATGCAAATGCCATCAATCCTCTTCTGCTGATCCTTTTCATGGGTGTGGGGGGGCTGGAGCCTGGAGCCTATCCCAGCTGTCTTAGAGCGACAGGCAGGGTACACCCTGGACAGGTCGCCAGTCTGTTGCAGGGCTAACACACGCACACAGACAACCATTCACATCTATGGGCAATTTAGTTACCAATTAACCGATCCCCAGTAACTGCATGTCTCTGGACTGTGTGAGGAAGCCGGAGAGAATTCACGCAGACACGGGGAGAACATGTGAACTCCACACAGACAGACCCCATCCTGAAAATGCAAATGATTTAAAAAACAAACAAAACGACACTAAAACTTCATGCTTTCTTTTATTTGATACAAACCAAATCAGTGCTCTCTGTTGCAGCACGGTGTGGGTGTTTACGGAAATGTTCAGCGACCTATAAGGAAATCTGTTTTCATATTCAGACGGTGCGCCGCAGCAGTAGGTGTTTGTGGAAAATCAGGTTCACATTTATCTCGGGCTGTCTGCCACACAGGTTTATTTTCAGAAAGACAAACATGACTCAACCGAGCTGTTGTTCTAGTAGTATTGTATGCTAATGCGTGTAATTGTTATGTTATGAGAGGTATTTTGTTTATCGCCAATTTGCACAAACATGGTGACAAAAAGAGCTTCCGGAGATCAGCAGCAGATCTGAAAAACAAACCTCTATGTGCAGTAGTTTGTCAACATATGGTTAAAAACTAAACCTCCTTTCTAATATTACTGTCATGAATTAAAGAGAAGAGAGAAGCTTAAGTATTCCCTGAGATTATAAATGATAACGTGTGAGGTTGTGTGGTTTTAAAAAAAAAAAAAAAAAAAAAAAAAAATTTTATTTGGTGATCTCAGTGCAGGCATACACATTTCAGTACTTGTTATTAGGAAGTGAAGCAGTATTATTTTTCTGCACTTATTATCTTCATGTTATATTGAAGATTTTAATTCAAAACAAAGAAATTATATTTAACTGAAGTGTGGAGATAATTTTTGGACCAGCTGCTCGTCTGTGACGTGTTCACTGACATGTGGTGACTCGCGGTGCTCTGAACACTTCGTAGTCCTGTCGCTGTCTAAAGCCCACAGCCTACCTGAGCACTGATCATGTAACCAAGAGAACCGTTGCTTATTGAACATTTTCTCCCTTTCAGATCATAATCTGTAAATTATAAAGGGTATGTGGGGAAAAATCTCAGATCATCTCCGACATTCAAACTCACTTCCCTTAAATTGCGTCTCTCCCTCCTCTCCCCCCATTCCTTCCCCATTCTGATGCTCGGTTTGAACTTCTGCTGTTGTCTGTGTTAGTGAGGCGATGAGCAGGTGTTCCTAATAAAGTAGGTAGTACCTCTGAATGGCAGTGGCATAATATCTGTCTTTTATTTTGAAAAACTTATGAAAGTAGTTTTGGTGAAATGAATGAAAATGAGGCAGATACAAGAGATTGTTACCCTACAGGCTTAAACTTTTAGAAAAGGCCAACATAAGTAACACAGAAAATGGGCTTGAAATTGTATCTAGTCAATATGTTTTGACTAAACCATCAATATAGAACATAATCCTGAAACAATAGCTAATGAAAAATACTGGATATATACAAAATAATGTAAAGTTTGTCCAAAAACATCCATGATGGTTTAATCCTAAACTGGCTGTAGGTGCGAATGCCGTATGACAGCTGGCTCCAGCCCAACCATGACCCTGATTTGGGTAGTCAAAAATAAATGGATGGAAAATCTGGAATCAGCAGGAAGTGTTTACTGTTTCTATTAATATCGCTCCAATAATGCAGCACAAATGTTGTTATGCTTAATCTCACATTTGTGACGTACAGCTGGCTGATTAAGCTTTAAGTATACATTTAGCACTTGGAACACTCCCTCTGTCTGAGTAAAGGTCAGCAGTATTTTGCATGTGGATTTCACCAGCAAGGTCATTGCAACAAGGACGACATCGGCTATAATAATAAACCTGAGCTCTCGAGCAGCCTGTGACTAAGGGCTGACCTTCACCTTTGCCCTCAGGTAACATGATGGAGGTGGCAGGTTCATGGTCAGAAGTGTTTGAGGGCTCAGAGACGAAGGAGGAATCGTCCGAGACGCTGTTGGGCAGCTCTACTCTCACTCTGGCTCCTCTGGTATCAGACTCGCCATCCATCCGCCGCTCCCAACCCATCCTGATTACCTCAAACAGGTACGACCAGCACACACATTAGTCACGGTGACTGCTCAATACACACACCATGGACATGAATCATTAAACTCATGAAGAAGGAGGTGGATGTTGACTCAAGTCAGTGACTCAAGAGTCATCTGATGTTTAAAGAAGTGAGTTTCTGTTCCTCCCAGCA
The DNA here is from genome assembly GCF_965226115.1 of Aulonocara stuartgranti. NCBI lineage: Eukaryota > Metazoa > Chordata > Actinopteri > Cichliformes > Cichlidae > Aulonocara > Aulonocara stuartgranti. The sequence continues at coordinate 4,104,168 of NC_138959.1, read as the reverse complement.
GATGTAATAAATACTGCGAGCTGTCAGTGGGTAGATGTCACACAGGTGCTGTTTGACTTCTTTTCTTTGCTGGGGTTCTTTATCACGGCTTGATGGATGAGCTAAGACAAAGAGAGCGACGTTCTCATGATGCAGAGATGTCATCACCTCGGTGTCAGCGCAGTAAAATGAATAGGTGTTCCACGTTAGGCAAGATCAGGAAGAGGAGACCGGTTCCTCTTTCCAGCAGTGGGAAAAAGAATATAGGCTCTCCCACTGCTGCAGTCCCGTCTCCCCCCCCCCCCCCCCCCCCCCCCACACACACACACACACACACACACACGATTATGAATCATTTAGCTTTATTAGTGTCCATGAGTGGGCTGATATCAGCCCAACAGCTAAAACGGTATTAGATAACAGCATCTGTCTGCCTCTCTTTCACTTTCCCTCCAGCTGTAAATTATCTGACCTGTCTCCTCCCCTCTTCACTCTGCATGAGCAGAAGAGGTAAAGGCATGTTATACAGCTGGAAATCTCACAGCAAATGCAGCACTATGTGAGGAGTGCACTTGGAAAAGTGGCGCATAAATATTTACGTGACTTTAAAACTAAAGGAAAAAATCCAGCTGTGTCAGCTGAGACTTAATAGGGTGACGGGGATGATTCCCATGAAACCTGGGAAGAAATCCAGACTACATTCATGGTTTAATATTCGATTTAATTGATGTGTTGCTTACAAGTTTTAGCTGAGCTGTGACTAGACCTGGCAAGTTTTATAGAAATTCAGGTGCAAGGCTGAGGCGCCCTGTTTTAGGTTTATCATGGTTTTGAACAGTTATCATCTTAGTCTGCACATCTGGGTGAGAGGAATATTCCAGGAACTATGACACCATTTTTTTCCCGATTGATCATGAGATGAGGCTTTTATAGACAACCTGTTCTTTAGCAGGTAGGTCTGCAGTGTAAGTTACCATGGTGATATATGTGGTAATAAGTGAGCACCCATGAAAACCCAGGCTTAAACCTCACTAAGTCTCAAATCCTGCTTGGTATTGCAAACCACCTGTAATCTCAGACTAAAGGGAGACCCAGCTAGGATCTCGAGCTGCTCATCACCAGATACCGATGACTGGCTGCTAATGAATGTTGTCTTGGTACCTTACCTGACCTCTCAATGTCTGATCAACGTGCAATATGAGTGCAGGCCTGCAGGGGCGACCTGTCATGTTGTTGAGTTTATGTGCACGCTGCAGTTAGCTACGTCAACTTCTGTCTCAAACACGTGAGACTTGTTGTTGGGATTCATTTGTCTCAATTCTCAGCACCAATAGATATGAATATAATCTGCTTCATTGTGTCTGCATCATGCTTGTTACAGTAGATTATTTTTTTTATCATCAAGATAAATATAGAACATTACTAGGCTTATCATTTAACTGCACAATGAGCTTATTTGTCAGTTTTTCTGAGTTTGCCTCATTTTGATGTCGTTGTGTTCTTTCTGTCTGAATGTTTCAGGGCGAAAGGCGTGGAGTCGTTCTCTTCCTCTGTCCCGTCCATACCAAACCCGTTCCCTGAGCTTTCCAAATCTCCGGTGCTCATCAGTTCATTTCCACCACAGTCGAGTGACAAACATGTAAGTGTCCTTCCTAATCAGCTAATTCAGAGATCCAAGGTAACCCTTTAAATGTTTCCAGTAGTAAGTATTCTTTTTGTGTTTTAATAGCTCTAAAGTCTCTTTATTTTGACTATTTTGTTAAAGTGACCACTGCATGTTTAATCCTTTCATTCCCCATTTTCAGTTTCCCTGAATTCAAACCTCATTTCAGACTTTCAGTCATGCCTTTTAAAAGAATACGTTTTACAATTCTGCAGGCAAATTATCATTAATCCACCTTTGAAAGCTGTCCCCAGTGGATCCTCCTGGTTGTGTGTGGTTTTTTTTTTTTTTTTTTTTTCTTTTTTTCTACATTAGGTTGTAATTTCAGTTTCACTTGCGGCTAGAGGAGTTAGAAAGTACGACATGGAGAAACACTCTGTTGGTTTAGGTCTTTTATTTTCATGGGATTTATTGTACTTTTAGAAAGTGTTTGTTTGGGCTAATCAGAGCTTCTACTGAGTGAATTCCATCACACCTGCTTGGCTGACAGGTGCTATCAGAACACGGAGCCTTTACCTGTCTGATTGTGACTGACGGCAGAGCTATGTTGCCATGCCTGCATGGACTTATTTTGAATCACAAACACTGCCAGAGTAAGCATGTCTGCAGTTACATCAGCATGTCAGCGTGTTGCGCGAGCCAGCTGTGGACTGGATTTATTACTTCACTTTTTTTCTGAATATTCCACCAGAAAATATCGATGCTCTTACCTTTTGTCACCCTCGATTTGAGTGACGTCTGCGTGAGCTGAAATGCACTCGGCGTGACTTAACTTTTTGTTCCCCTGAGGCAGTCTTCAGGTCTTTCCAGGGTTCAACAAAATCAGTCCCCCAATAGTCAGTAGACTTCCTTCTCTTTAAATGAATCGTTTGAGGTTAGTGAAACTGAGTGTGACTCTGCGTGGGCTTTAAGATGAAGCTGCAGCCTGCCTTCTTTTACACATGGCCAGCAGCACAGAGGCGCCATGACTGGGACGGTGAACCCAGGTGGAGTGAAAAAAGTTTATTTTCAGGTTCGACAGCAGCGCTTCATTAGCGTATCACAATCAAAAACCCAGTGAAAGTCTTTTTGTCACACCACCTGCTCAGCAAGCTTAAAGGGGAAGAAAACAATCTTTTCAGCTGCTCCCATCCATCACCAGCAGCTCCACACACAGCGATAAAATACTGAAACTAAAGCTGATCTTTGCTGCCATCTGTAAAATCACAGAATGGTGAGTTCATCCAGATCAAGAAGCTGAGCGAGAGAGTGTGAGTCCAGCTTTGAGGCCACAATTTGTGCACAGGAGTTTAGTCATGCAGACACAAGGAATGGCCAAAAGCACTTCCATAAATAATAAATCCTTTTTCCACTTTGCTGTGGAAGAACTTGACTGTCCTGCAAAGAAACCTGAACTCTGTTCCTCCAACACACCGTCTCTGAGCCGGGATGTATCCATGTTGGACCTTGGTAAATTTCTGACTCCCTGCAGCTGGTTAAACATCTGGTGCTGGCACAAAAAGCAGAGGATCTTTGCACAAGCTGATTAATTGGGTTTTAATTTAATTTACCATTTTGGTTTCCAAAAATTCTGAAAATGAAATGATCAACTCAAATGCACAGGTAACATTGAGCCATCAAACAATTAATTTAAAAAGTTTTAATTTAGTAATCTTGATTAAAATAATGCATCCTGACCTGTTTTTGATCCCATCAGTAGCAGGAAAAACTAAACCAGCGCAGGATGCAAAGTCGTTAATGGAGCATTAACCTGAAAAGAAACAAACGAGGGATGAGATTGAAATGAATCTGGAAACACAAAAGCTCGTGAACAGAGTCGTGAGTCAGCTGCGTGTGGGCTGCAGAAGATTTTCAGCTTTCCAAATGGGCTGTGGCGATCTGGAGGTTATGAATGACTAGCATAGAGGATAGTCTTCACTCTTTGCTTTCCATTAGCGCACATGTGCATGAGTGTAAAGGTGTTTGTAGTAAACCAGTGAAACCAGTTCCTTTTGGATTAAAAGATAAAATCATGAGCTTTGTGTCTTAAATACGGAAACGTATGTATTTATCTTTTTCAAATGAGCCGAGTGAATAGTCCGTGGACTGACTGGATGCTGACCTGTGGGGATTTCAGCTAAAAGAATTTTCCTCCCCCATAATCCCACTTGGTCAATGGGTACCTATTATTTATTATGTCTGACGCAGTCACTCGCCCAACCAGTCTGGACTTAATTGATTGACAGGCGCAGGTTTCAGGGGTTTCTGGTCGGGCAGGTTCGTTGTCTTTTGCTTGAAAGCGTGCTGCGAGATCCAGACAGTGTCAGACAGCAGCGCTGTCTCATCCTGACCGGTGAATAACCTGCACTCAGTTCACCTCAGCAGCATCGGGAGTGCATGGACACGACTGCTTCATCGGTCTGTTTACTTCAGCGTGTGCAGAAGAAGATGAAGATGGGAGAGGATTGGGTCTGAAGCCTGCGGTGTAGATGCTCAAAGTTAAGATGCAAACAAGATGAAGAATAAAACAAGCCTCGCTCATGTCACACTAAAATTAGGAAGAATTTAAAAGTCCTTCAATTTAAGTGTCAAGGCTTATTAAATACATTGTGGCTGTCTGACGTTGCACAACAGTTGGCAGGATCTTGGCTGCTTGTCTCGAATGCGCTGATGTTGAAACGGTGCCAAAACCAGCTGCAAGACCCGTGTAGCGCACTTGTTTGCGTCTCGGTGCTGTTTTTACCTCGCACTACAGTTGTTCCACAGGTATAGCCAGTGGTGCCAGCAGTGAGCTTGATATCATACTGTGCACGTAGCGTCTAGCACCTCAGTGGTGATACGAGCAGAGCATCTGCAGTCTCTCTCCAGGATCCTAAATGCTGCTTTTAAAAAGCAGTTTTCATTGGCTCATTCCAAATCCAACACTGATCTATTTTCCTCATCTGGTTATTATAGTTTATTTATTGCCTGATGTGGTTGTGATAATTGTCACTAGGTGGTACGGCAAGTGTGTAATTGGAGGTAATATGAACCTCAAAGCTGAGTCTCACACTGAATTCTTAAAACGGAGCGTTCTTCTGCTCCTCCCTTAACTCGGTGACCTATCACTTATCATATGAAGTTAGATTTTGTTTCTAATTTTGTTTTAACAAAGATTAATATTAGCATCAGCTGACTTCATTATGTGTGAAGTATTGGATAAAACATGATGTTTTTGGTAATTTTGTGTGTGTGTGTGTGTGTGTGTGTGTGTGGTTCAGGCGATTAAGGTGTATGGAGAGGACAGCCATAGCAGGTCGGTGTGGGTTTCTCCAGGAGCCACAGCCAGGGAGGCGTGCCACATGTTGGTGCAGACGGCTCACTGCAGCGACCAGGAAAACTGGGCCCTCCTCGAAGTCCATCCCACCCTCGGTCTGGGTAAGACGACGCGGTGAACGAACCTTTTAACTGCGGTATGTCGAAATTTCTCATACCTCATCCTGTCTCCACAGAGAGGTGTCTGGAGGACCACGAGGTTGTGTTGGAGGTTCAGGCGACCTGGTCTCTGAAGGGTGACACGAGGTTTATGTTCTGCAAGAACTACGCCAAGTACGAGTTCTTCAGGAAGCCAATGGTATGCAGCTAGCCGTTTGTTTAAAACCATGTGACAATGCAAATCTAAGGAGAGAACTCTAAGATGAATAACCCTTTTTCCTTCTTGCATAACAGCAGACTCTGAGCAGAGGTATTTTCAGCGTCTTTATTAAACAAGTCGGTGCAGTGGATGTTAATAAGGCCTGACGTCATGGTGGCTTGATTGTCAGGTTGCGTGCTGGTGCAGACACACTGACTTAATTCCTCAGATATTTCATTACATCGACTCTGTGCTGTCACCTGTGCTGTTAAACAGAAACGACACTTGAAACGCACTGAAAACAGTCCCGTCCCACAGCTCTCTAACGTGTGCCCACACTGCCTCCAGAAGGCTCAGCAGTGAATAAGATCATACATTTAGGCCTTAAACTTGCACAGTTGCATAAAGCAACAGAAATTGTGAAGCACAGTTAAAGATGATGTTAGTGAAAGTAAGAAAATACTGCATTCTCTGAAGTGTTGCTAAATTATGTCACATTAGTGGCTAACGCTAGCATCCATGCGCTCAAGCTGAATGTGGTTAAATATGAATGCCAGTTTCCTCTGATTAACTTGCAGCTGCACATTTCTTAAAGCCAAAGCACTGCTGGACCACACTGTCCTCACAGAGAGGGGGGAGCTGTCAGGGATGCAGACTGGGGAAACTGTCCTCTCCTCTTCAGTACATGTCAAATAATTGGTGTAACTGCTCCTATTATACATATACAGGGCTTGAAATTCATATTTCATAGTACAGTTGGCTGGAGTTCCTCCTTAAATGCGTAGCATGTAGTTGTGAGTGTAATTGCAGGTTATGCATTTTCCTCTTCTTGCCATAGATTTTAATATCTGCAATCTCTGCTTTTGTCTTTGTTTTGGTAGTTTTCTTTTTGCTGTCCTGTCACATCTGCATCTCATCATGGTAGATTTTACAGATCCAGAAGTGCATTTTAAGTTCAAACCCTGGATATACTCGGGGATATTTTAAGATCAGATTTTAAAATAATTTATGTAAACTTTATTAGCTTTTCTCTTTGTCCTCTTAGCCTCGTGTTATTTTCCATCAGTTGACGTAGGTTGGCGTTTTGCTCCTGCAGCTCTCTGTTGGTGTCTTGAGTCTGATCGCAAGAGCTTTTGAGCAGAGGGTGCACACCGGGTGTTGACCAAGTCAGATGTTGGTCCACCTCTGCAGCACATCTGGCCCATCTTTCTGGATCTGTGAAGTGTTGAGCTGAACACTGTTTGTGGGGATTTTCCCACGTTGTAAATGCTGCATTTGCTCAATGCTGCACTGAAATCAGTCGGTAACACAGTCCAGTGACTCCAGCAGACACTTTGCCTTTCTGGGATTGTGTAAAACGTTTCTGCACGTTAGCACCTGTCAGACAATGGGTGTTATTTTCTTTCCTCTGGTGCTGGAATTACCCATCCAGCCACATTTGTGGCTACAGCACTGAAAACAAAAGCTGCAGAGTAAATGTTCTTTATTTAATCTTTGCTCGGTCACATTACAACATAAATGCTTCACTTTGCAGACTGTTGGATGGTTTCAACAGTTTTTTTTTAAAATCTGATGATGAAATTTCTTTTGTGGGTTTTAATTTTGTTTATGCATAATTATCTTTTATAGCAGTTATGCAAGTCCTGCGAGTGCAGTTATTCCTTTATATGAACGAGATTTTAATGCCAATAATAAGAGTTTAATGTTTCCTCGTTGGTTTTCCATCAAATCTTCACGCTCCGGGCACACTGGGTATTAACCGTCTGCGTTAGTGTTAAATTTAAGTTGATGAACGTGCAGAAACCTGCATGTTTTAAGCTAACAAAACCACAGCAGCCGTCTCCCTCTGGGCACTTTGAAAGTGCCAGTTTGGCACCAGTTTGATTTCTTTGTGCACACGACTGGAAATTTACCTCGGGCTTTTTCTGATCACCTCATTTTATTAAATTTTTTTTTCTCTCCACGTCTTGAACAAAGGATCATGATTGGTGGAAGGTGTGGTGTATATTTATCTTTGTGTAGTTTGTCGTGTTCCCCGCTCACTGATTGGTTGGATGATGAAGTCACAGGAGGAGAAGAAGCTTCTTTGTCATGTAAATGAGTGTCTGATCGTTTCAGGGGTATAATGACAGTCCTCTGCTTCTTCTCACAGCTCTTCTTCCCAGAGTCCATGATCTCCGACAGCGCTGATGTCAACAAGGGTATGACGTCATCAGAGCTCATTAAGGTAAACCGTCCTGAAATCAGAAGCTCAATCACAACGGCTCGCTGAAAGCACTGCTAGATCTGTCAGCTCAGAGCTTAATGATGTTTAATGTTGCTGCTCAGTGGTTTACACTGCGAAACCAAAACGTCTTAAGATTATAATTGACAATGTAAAATGAAACGTGTATTTACAAAGGTTCAATCAGAATGATAGGGTACAGCAAAAAAAAGAAATGGGTCCAGCATGAATATTACTAAAAAGTAAAAAGCCAGTATTTGTTTTTAATTAAGTTTTAATAAAAAAAAAAAACTCTTACTGATGCATGGAAAAACCAAACGACTGGTTAAATTGTTTTAATCACATTGAAATTCACATTTCAAGACTTTTTTTTTCTTTTATCATTAACTCAAAAGAACCAACAAATCAGACTCTCTGGGTTTCTAAGAGATTTAACTCACAGAAAATCTGTATAAAGTTTAAAGATTTGGGGCTCTGCGTTTGAACTTTAGAAAAAATTGCAATGTGTCGTCTGACCTGCAACGCTTTGAAAATTCTGCCAGTCTTGGCTGGCTGTGCTCTACACTCGGCACTGATCTGGCTTTCTCCAGTTATGATGAAGTATCAGTACCGTAGTGCTGGCGGAGAGTCAAAGCCAAGTTCTGATTTGATACCTGTGCTGGATTAAAAAGCTGTAATCCTCACTGTGAGGAAAACACTAGAATTTTATAGATATAGAGATATAGATATCTAGATATAGAGATATAGATATCTAGATATAGATATCTAGATATAGAGATATAGATATCTAGATATAGAGATATAGATATCTAGATATAGAGATATAGATATCTAGATATCTCTCTCTCTCTCTATAGATATCTCTCTCTCTCTCTATAGATATCTCTCTCTCTCTCTATAGATATCTCTCTCTCTCTCTATAGATATCTCTCTCTCTCTCTATAGATATCTCTCTCTCTCTCTCTATAGATATCTCTCTCTCTCTCTCTATAGATATCTCTCTCTCTCTCTATAGAGATCTCTCTCTCTCTCTATAGAGATCTCTCTCTCTCTCTATAGAGATCTCTCTCTCTCTCTATAGAGATCTCTCTCTCTCTCTATAGAGATCTCTCTCTCTCTCTATAGAGATCTCTCTCTCTCTCTATAGAGATCTCTCTCTCTCTCTATAGAGATCTCTCTCTCTCTCTCTATATCTCTCTCTCTCTCTCTCTATATCTCTCTCTCTATATCTCTATATCTCTCTCTCTATATCTCTATATCTCTCTCTCTATATCTCTATATCTCTCTCTCTATATCTCTCTCTCTCTCTCTCTATATCTCTCTCTCTCTCTCTCTATATCTCTCTCTCTCTCTCTCTATATATCTCTCTCTCTCTCTCTATATCTCTCTCTCTCTCTCTCTATATCTCTCTCTCTCTCTCTCTATATCTCTATATCTCTCTCTCTCTCTATATCTCTCTCTCTATATCTCTCTCTCTCTATATCTCTCTCTCTATATCTCTCTCTCTCTCTATAGATCTCTCTAGATCTCTCTCTCTCTATATCTATATATATCTATATATATCTATATATCATATTCATAGCCTTTCCTTTTTTGTTTTCTTTAGGTCACGAGCAGTTGTCCAAGCATTTCACTACATATCGTACTGTGTATGACTGTGTACGTGACAAATAAAATTTGAATTTGAATATTTTTTAATCTGAAAAGCATTGTCCTTGACTCTGCTCTTAAAACTATTTAAAACAAAATATGAGAGATGCTTTCAAAATGCACATTTACTCGTGCCTAAATCATCTGAGTACTTGGAGTCTCTGAGTGCTGAAGTGCTTTCAAAGTATGGAAGTATGTGATTTGAGGTTCCTGCAGTAATGCTGTAGTAATGAGTCGTGTTTACTCATCAGAACCTGCTCAAGTCTGGGACCTGTCCGGAGATCCAGGGTTTCCTGCATGTTAAAGAACCAAGTCGAAAGGCCTGGAAGAAGGTCTATTTCTTCCTTCGCCGCTCGGGACTCTACAGCTCCAGCAAGGGCTCGTCCAAGGTCAGCAGGTCCAGCACAGTCACAGACTTTAGTCACAGTAACTACATGACCTCTAGTTTGAGTAAATCGAGGTTCTGTGTGTGTCTTCGTGCAGGAGCCTCGTCACCTGCAGTATGTGGCTGATCTGGGCGATCTGAACGTCTACACTGTGGTGAACAGCCGTAAACTATACGGAGCGCCGACAGACTTCACCTTCTGCATTAAGGTGAGCTTTTTTTTTCTTTTCTTTTCATGTTTGTTCAGTCACCTCTTCAATTTAGCATTCCTCTTGCCTGTGTAGTCTTTGTGGCTCATTGAGTCAATAAAGATCACTTTCACTTGTCACACGAAGAAGGAAACGGGTGGATTAATGATGGCTCTGAAGCCATGACGGTGAACCTGCACGCACAAAATCAGAACTCCTTTGCTGAGATGTGGCATCATTCCTGTTTTCTTTACTGCAGATTAGCCGCTGAATTGAAAACACACATGGGGAAAATTTGGCCTGGAGGCTGGATTGAGATGGTCAGGAGTCCAGTTCCTGATATCCTGAAAGGAAAATTAAATGACACCCAAAAATCGCTACAAGCTGCAGCATGGTGTGCATGTGGAGCAGCTACATTGTCTAAATTTATTAATGATACTAAATATAGTTTGACACGGAGTTGTGGTGCAAATATTGGCTTTCTTGTCATTGAGCTGGATGTACGCGGGCGCCACCATCTTGGACTAGGGTTTGCGAAAATGGAGCACTGGCTCTCCTCCTGCTGCAGGTTCTGGTTGGAGGAGTCCTCCATCTCACAGTGGACGACCATGCAATGAGTCTCACAGCAGCTCAACTCATCAGTCAGCCAATAGCAGCTTCTTATGGCTGCTGGTAGCACTGCATGTTTTGATTTGTTAGATTTACACTGAATCGAATGGCGATCTTTTTGTTTGCCATGGAAAATAAAAGATTGGGGAGCTGTGTGTGTGTGTGGCCCAGTCTCTCATATTGAGACATTTATTTCTGTTTTATTCTAAGTTTTGGCAGTTTCTTTCATGTTTCTGTGCACCTCCATTAAATATACCTTTTCACTTGTGTTTGCACAGCCTTCCAAAAATCCCATCCGTGTTCAGGACCTGAAGATCCTGTGTGCTGAGAACGAGCAGACACGAACTTGTTGGACGTCCGCCTTCAGATTGTTCAAGGTATTGTCCATATTTATGCAAGAAACGCCTTGTTTATCATTTTATTTTCCATGTGTACTTACAACCATCTTGTGTGCTGTCAGTACGGGAAGCAGCTTCAGCGTAACTATGAGATGTCCAAAGCAGCTCCACAAAAAGTGGAAGGATCCAAATTAGCAGATGGCAAAGTGAGCTCCTCACACACGATGCACAGAGTTTGAGCCTCTTTGGATCGTCCTCTCATGTTCATGCTCTTCTTTTATCTGTGTGGGCAGTCAAAGTCGGAGGCTAGCCTGGTGGCCATGGACTTCTCTGGGAAGGCTGGCGGGAGGGTCATCCAGAACCCGATGGAAGCCCAGAGTGCAGAGCGGGAGGAGGGGCTTGCATGGAGGGTAAGGATGGAGGGAGGTGCTGATGCAGGACCAGACCCCCATTTTTAATTTAAAGAAACTATTAATGGAGCACCTTTCCAGCACGTTAGTACAGTTTGGTCCTGGTTGGATAGTGTCCAGTGATTGTACTCACGGGTTTGCAGCTGACGTGTGCTACCTGAGAGCAGTGAGGCTGATCCAGAACAGCTCCGGCCTGTGACACTGACGGAGAGTTGGCCGAGACTCCAGAGCTGATTGGAAGAGTCATAAAATCCCTGTTAGCTTTATATGCAACGTTATGACCCCGTGTAAAGCACAGCTTTTAATAACATCACTGAAGCAGAAACTTTAAAAGGACACTTGTACGGTTTTATATATAGAAACAAAATTATTTTAGCGCTCTCAGATGAAAGTAACCCCCCCACCTCCCCCTCTGAGGCTTCAGAGCTTGCTTTAAAATATTCCAGTGATGGTTGTCAGCATTTCCACTGCTGCACAGCAAACTGTGACTGCTGATTAACTTGGCATACTTTATTTTTCTTAATTGTAAACTTCCCCTTTACAAACACAAGGTTTGAGCAGCAGCCGGGAGGAATGAACATATTTGGAATATCTACTCTCTGACATCCTACAGAGATGTGCTTCGAGCGGCCTCTGAATCACAGCTCGGGTTTCACTCAGTATGTCCAGATAATCCCTGTGTGAAACTTGTGAAACGTCTTTAATCTGAGCATCCATCAAACTTGCTGTAAAGGCTTTAAAAGGAAACCTGGTGAGGATGCTTATGTAATGTGGTTTCAGCTCGACCTCATGGCGAACAGTGAATGGTCACAAAATAACATCAATAATTGTCTTGTTGTTTTGTTTACATTCAGCCCAGAATGCTTGAAATGTCTGCAGCACAAACTACATGTTGTGGACACTCTTAACCGTTCACCCGTCGCTGTGGCAACCAAGGGAAAAAATGTCAGACCATTATATTCAAACTAGAATCATAAAAAGTTTTTATTGCCTTGCTGAGAAGTTTTACTATTTAAACCTAACAGTAGATTTTATTGTCTAATCCTAACAGATGACAACACCATTAAAATAACTAATGGGCTAATAAATAAACATGAGTGGTGAAATGATCCATGGCAGCGTCAAACCTCCGGCATCCAAATGTGGACTTTTTCACGATATTTATTTTTTTTAAAAGTGAAAAATATTCACTTTGTGTACATCGATGCAAATTGGTACATGTGAGATGGGACCAATGGGAAAATTAATGGAAAAATCTAAATTGGTTGCTGACGGAGGAATTTAGACACCACAAGATGTCTTATTTTTTTTTATTTTTTTATTTTTTCCCCGTTCCACAGTGAGTGGGTGCTGCTCGCCGTAAACAGCAGTCAGAGTGAGGTGTGCCTGCGGCAGGAGAGCAAATCCTTCTCTGCACCGTCCATAGATTTTTCACTAGGCGCTCTTTGGAGGGGGAAAGTCACTAAATCAGCAACTGAAGCCTGACAGCCACTGCTGTCGGAGAGAGAGAGATGTCAGGCATCCAAGCAGAGATGGTGCAGGCTTTATTTCCACATTTAATAAAAACATGCATATTTATACAGATCTCTAAAAGGGAATAAATTCTTTTCACAACAAATATCTGGTACAGATGTAGACCTTCAATTCTTCATGATTTTCTCTTCCACAGAAATTTAGATTCCCTGTGTTTGATCGGCGTTTGCTCTTAGCTTGATGTGATAAACCTAGACTACAGCTAACTCACCACCCAGCCTGAGATTAGTGTTTTGTTTTGGGAGGCGAGGTGACTGATGTTTCAACTGGTTTCTCTTGCTTGTTTTTCCTTCTCTGCCACAGAGGCGAGAGGCCCTGAGGTGCAGTCTGCCTAACCTGAACTCTGCTGTGAGCCCTTCCTGTAAGTTCACATGAGTGGAGATGTGGGTCGTTGTCCGGGGGTGGTTGTGTTTTTTTTTTTTTGGTTTTTTTTTAAATTTTATTTATTTTTATTTTCTTATTAGCCATCCACAAGACCCAGCTGTGGTTTCATGGTGGTGTTTCCAGAAAAGAAGCACAGAGACTGATAGAGAAGCAGGGGCTGGTGGACGGGTGAGTGATAAAGGCATCACATCTGTAAGAGTGTCTTGTGGACTGATCGTTTGTATTCAAGTAATTGTGTATGGAGAGTATTTAGCATGCGAATGTAAAACTGAGGTTGTGCTACTGCTATTAATGTTAGCCAAACACACAGATGGGGACAGATTATCTGTCTCATCCGGACTGGGTTAGGTCACCTAGAAGGAACTGGAAAGGCCCACTGCTCTACTTAGCCTGCTGCCACCACAACCCAACCTCAGAGGGAACATGGTGATGCCCTTATTTCTCCCTTTTGTTATTCTCAGAGGGAACCACTGACACTTTCTGCTCATCACTGAGCTGAAAGGGTTCCTGTGCGAAGCGTTACCATCTTTACTTACAATTCCTAAGTAGTCCACAAAGCCTCATTGGTGCTCGATGGCTCACTGGAAGGCTTGCATGCTGCTACCATGTTTTGTTACAGCTCAGCTCCCATGAATGTTTCACCATATTTGCTGGGCGACCTGATTTACTTGCTCAATACAGCTTTGTGGGTTGTTTTTTTTTTTTTTTTTTTTTTTTTTTAAACATGAACAAAGTTTACTTCTTGCAGTTGCAATCTTTAACCTGTAGAGGTCGCCTCTCATGGTGCTTTTGTGCAGTGTACTAAAATACTCCATACAGCATCCACCCTGTCAGATTTAATAGAGGAAGGTTTCAGTGATGTACTGAAGATCATATATTTGGGTTTACTGGCCAAGTTGACATAAAGCATGTCCTCTGTGTAGCTCTACCAGTGATCCCACAGGCTGAAGGATTGTCTGTCGTGCATTTCTCTCGCAGTTTTAACTCGAGCTGCTTTTTGCAGGATGTTCCTGATTCGTGACAGCCAACAGCACACTCAGTGCTTCGTCCTGTCGCTGTGCTATCAGCTGAAGACCAAACACTACCTGGTGATCCCAGTGAGTTCCCTTCATTCAGTCTCTGCTTAAAAGGAGAAGCCTTCTGTGCGTATGACGCGCCCTAATTTTGATCATCTTCGTGTTTGCAGTTTGAGAACGGCGGCAGGAAGTACTACACCATGGACGACGGCGACACGCTCTTTATTGACCTCCTGCAGTTGGTCGAGTTTCATCAAATCAACAAGGGCATCCTGCCAGTGTGCCTCAAACACCCCTGCGTCTGCGTAGCACTATAAACCCACAGCTCCTTCACCTCACCTCTGCCCAGCTGCATCACCACCACCCAAACTCCCCACTCAGGTTGTCAAAGAAAATCTCTCACTGCAGTGTGATGAATTTATCAGGCTGTGGGACGAGGACTCGAGGGAAGACGGGCGAAAAGCATACTCTCTGCTCCTCCTCCCTTTGGTTTTAAACACATTCTCCACATCGTGCGGCTCCAGACTGTAGCGTTTTGTTTTTTTTAAATTTTAATTAACGAGCAGCGGCCCCACCGGAGACGGTTTAATTAGCCGCGTTAGACAGACTTTTTAGCGCTTTGGGGACCATGTTGATGACGTGCACTTTGATTCGGATCCATGCTGCGGCTGCCATGAGCAGTCAGACTTTCACTGTGTCGAGCAGCACCAGCGAGAGGAGGTGGTGTGTGTGTGTGATTCTCACCTGCACAGTAGAAGTGTGGCCAGCAGAGGGCGCTCTGACTCAAAGCTCAGAGGAGGAATTCATGGATTTCTCAGCTCAGCGTAGGAAGAGAGCATGTGTGGATTACTGAGAACATTTAACCATACAATGCACCTGGTTGCAATCATGTAGCATGTAAATTCTCACTCTCCTGACTGCAGTTTTTTTTTGTACTTGTATTTGTGCCTTAAACAGAACCAGCTTTAATTCGTGTAACAGTAAAAGCTATTTCACTGCTGTATTTGCACAATGATGGTGAAGGGGAATCTGTCTTGTTTTGGTTTTACGAGAGTAAAAAGCTAACTGCAGAGGAGATGCGTCAAAGCTATACATCAACTCTGTCGTAACCCTTTATTTTATAGGTCGATGATTTCTGACAGTTTTCTGTGTAATTGGGGAAAGTGTAGTTTACACCAAAAAGCAGAGCTGGTGTTGAGGTGGAGAGAAAATGCAATAATTACAAAATGTTTTTCTGCTTAGAATTTATTTGGAAAATATGCACCAGCTTTTTTTTTTTTTTTTTCTTTTTTTAAATTAAAAATCCAGCAGGGGGGAGGGGGGCGATTGACTACACTTCATTTTTGGATTTTATCATGAAGATTTGTTGCTGAAATGTTTGCATGTATACCCACATGGGCATTATTCATTCAAAGACAAATTTAGTTTCCACTCATTTTATTATATTGAACAGCATTTGTGACTTTTATTGACATGAAATGTTTTCAGATGTTTTATATGTTGAATAAACTTTCATATTAAAGATTCTGAATTTAAAATGATTATTTTTACTACTCAAACTTTGATCAGATTAAGTAAAGTCTGTTAAAGCATAACACAAAGGGATGCCAGCCTGTCCAGTTTGGAGCAGAAACCACTGCGAGCCTGTTTCAGCTCCTTTAGTGCAAATGGACGTGACTACAGGTGCGCTGGAGAGGAAATGAGACTACCTCCATGGAGGTCATGGTTTAACAGGTGACCACAGCTTGATGATCGCTCCTCCTGACTCTAGCTCTTTTGTTTTTGTTTTTTTTTGTTTTTTTTTGTCCTTGTGGCTGGTGGGTTTGCATCATGCCTACAGTCCATTTAGGTTGCACAGAGTCCAGCTCCTCCAGGGTGGCACATTTATGGGCTGTTACACGAGAAAAGAGCTGATGAAGGACCTTAACCCAGCAGCATGACTGGTACCTGACCTCCAGTGGGCTCCTTCAGCATGTTTTGGCCAAACTGTTAGACACCATGAGGTGACACGCAGACCTGATGTCCTTCAGTCAGACCTGTGCTAGCACACCGCTGTTCAGTTGGTGTCAGCCTGAGAACACACAGAACTGGCAGCTCTGTTATTGGCACCCTGATCTCATCGCAGACAGCAAATTCACACTGAGCATGTGTGACAGATGTGAAAGAGTCTGCAGAGACCGTAGATGAGACCATCATCCAGCATGACCCGTTTGGCAGTGGGTAAGTGACGGTCCGGGGAGGTGTATCCTTGTTTTTTTTTTTTTTTTGTTTTTTTTTTTTTTTTTTTTTTAGGCTCCATTTGTTTCTTGTTCTGTTTCCCATATTTATGACACATTGAAAAACATCAACTATAGTTTTTAATCAATTTCATGCAAAAAGGGGTTAACCTGAATCATCTCGTGCGTTCATGCTAGGTATTAAGTGTCTGCCTTGAGGCTTCTGCAGCAGTAAATCCTATTAATCTGGGTCTGTTATCCACGATTCAGTGCAAACATCACAATGTAGTCATTCGAAGTGGAAAATTACAATAAAATCAAAGCTTGCGATGGTAAAAACATTCACAGCTATCCATTATGTTTGCCAAATGAATGGAAATTCATATCAAAGGGGCAAAAAAGTCGCAATTAATGTTACAAGACACTTTTACAATTTGTTAAAAAAAAAAAAATATCTCTCTCTCTCTCTCTCTCTCTCAAAATCACAGAGGGACCTGTAAAGGCATTGCTGAGGTTTAGGTGATGTCACAAAGTCAGCTTAAGATTAATTAAAGACTTCAGTAAAAAACAAACTAAAAAGTACTTCATTTTAATGACATCTGGCCAGTATTGAGCTTAAAGATTATATAACGATACAGAAACTTGGTGGTACATGGGGGGGGGGGGGGGAAGGGCTCACAGACCCCTCAGAGCTATCTGCTGTGTCATTAAAGAGGCCCACACTGACTAACCCTAATGTGGCTTTGTTTATGCATTGATTGATATGGTGTACAGTATCTGTATTGGCAGGAACTCAGATTCAGAAGTATTTCCTCTAGTTTATGATATATTTACATTATGTTTTGTCCATGTTTGATGTAAATATTCAAGATAAGTGACAGAAAATAAGGCAAAGCTGAATAACTCCACTTTATAAGGTAGCATCTTCTAGTTTCTGAATGTTAAACACATGCTGTGAGACACAGGTACTCATGTCTGAACAAAATAACCTCTATGTTAGCTGACACGTCATCACTTCCTTTGCCTGTGCCATCAGACAGTTTTGACAGCCCATCTGGATCCAACGTGACGCATGCAATTTGTCTGCATGACTGACGCCGCTCTACCTGCTCCCTGGTTCTTTTTCATACTCTTGTCTTTGGTTCGTGGTCAGTTTCTGTTCTTTCCCCTCTGTGACGTCTTCCCTTCGTGAATTCTTGCCATCCAGATACTGTAGGATCAGACTGGGGATCTCAATAGCAGAAAAGCTTTTAACAACTTTTTTCTAAGGGAAAATAAGTGCATACAACAGATTAACTAGTCATAGATAACTGTCCCACAGCAAACCAGTGTTTTAGCAAGTTGGTAAAACAATGTAAATGTAAAAAAGCTGCCTGGTGGAAGTTACGAGGATCAGTAAAGATCTGAACCTTCACCTCTGCTGTCTGACACTGAAGCAGAGAGAGCAGCAAGTTTATTCCTCCTGAAGTAAAGACTTAAAACGTACATAGTAAAGGAGGGTCTGCCTGTGGTGTCCCTCTGCGGGGACTCTCCTGCTGCATGATGGGAAACCCTGTTGATAAGACGATTCAATTCTTTTTCTTCTTTGAAGAAAAATAGTGTTTTTGATTTATTTTATTCATATTTTTATGTGGCATGGTTTTGCTGACAGCTTCAATATTTTCTTTTGCATTTTATTTCTGGAAAGACTTCCGGTGACTTTAGTGCAGAAAAGTCACGAAACATTTTCCTGAAGACGCTCCGAGCGAAGGGCCCGCTCTGACTTAAAATAGATTACTGTGAAGCTTTTAACAGCCTCCAAACTAGATGAACATTAAAAGACAAATCTGGAAGCCCTTTGGTGGAGCAACATGAAAGGCTGCCTTAAGGTTACTGTGCACAGATCCTCTGCTGCTGCAGAAGCTGAAGAGCTGATTTCTCCACTGACCTGCGCTCTCGCTCTGTGTGTGTGTGTGTGTGTGTGTGTGTGTGTGTTTAAATACCAGTGTGCTCGGGTAACCCTTCCTCTTACTGCCAAGGCGTTGCTATGGCAACAAATTCTTTTCTCTGTTGGCCTAGATGGGCAGGTAAATTAAAGGGTAAAAGAGACAGAAGGCAGACAGGTCAGGAAGGCTTCAAAAAGAGCCGTGTGAATGAGCGACACAATTAGGGCTACATGATAACTGATTTAATTTCTTTGGAGAGCCCGAGTGGAAAAAAGAAATGAGTCCCCTCAGCTCAAGTTCAACAATCCATGAAAAAGAGACGGAAGAAATAATTTTCTAATCTTTTCAGGAGGGGAACTGAGAGCACGCCTTTAGGTTTTAACACTCAGTGCAAGAGTCAGATATTTAAAAATGAATCCAGCCAAAGTGTGTGATTCAATGGGCCTGTGTTTGATAACTCCTGGTGCGGAAATCACTGAATTTGGATCAGCAGCTTGAAATGATAAAGAAACGTCTGCCATTAAAAGTGCATCTGAATATATGATCAATCAAATCCAAAAATAAATGATCAAATAAATAAAATTAAGCTCCTGATGTCCTGCAATTTTTTTGTTTGCTTTTTGTGTGCATAAAATAAAATTCACTGAATTCATCTATCATATGTCTGTGTGTACAATAATCAACAAGGGAAAAACTGATACTAACTTTGATACTTTGTCTCTTTTCAAACTGTTGTCATTTTCTTGTGTCTGCTATGTTTCTAATATTTTTGTGTTGCATTAAAAGTTGCATGAACACACATTTTCTTTGCAGCAGCATAAATGCTTTTGTCGTCGTGGGAAACAGGAACCATATTTTAAAAAGAAACTACTTTGGTTAAAGTTTGGTTAAAAAGGAGCTCGAGTTTACCGACCTGTTTGTACTGTTTTATGCTTACATGTGTTTACTCAGAGTACCTGCTTTGAGCTCGTCTCCCTGCCCACCTTACCCACTCTCACCCTGCACAAGAAGACTTTATCTCATTGTCACTTATCTGACCAACGAACTTTTACTTTGTAGCTTTCTGCACTGTGTGCTGTGCTGGAGCTGATAGCAGAACATGCACCGTTTTCTAAGGTTGTAAAATGCAGTCATTAGATTTCAGTTGAAAGTAAATGACTTTTCTGACCTTTCTAAATAATAATTACAAAGCTCTAATTCTCTAGTTTCAGCTTTTACTGCTAATTATCGTTCAGTTGAGTGAACTTTCTGTTCTAAAAGGTGTGTGAGAAGCTGTGAAGGACATTTGTTTACTCTTACTTTTAAAATGTGATGCACAAAATAGTTAATTAGCAAACTGGCTGTTAGTAGGAATTAAAATGCAGACTGTGTTGCTTGGCTGGGATCGATGCTTAGAAAAGAGGAGAAAATTGTAATTTTTCAGCCTTTCATGCACAACTGGAAGGCAGAGAGATGCTGATGCTTCTTAAACTCTTAGCTTTTCGTTTGAAATCGCTTCTCTTACAGGTTTGAATCATGGCCTTTGTGAATGAAGCCGGTCCACTCTCACCTCGATGTTTAGTCTTTTTTTTCTTTACAGCAAAATGACATGCAACTCAGGTCAAGTGGTGCTTTAGAAATGCCCTCAGATAAAAAATATGGTCATGTTGGCTCCTTGTCAGCCTGACCGACTTTCAGTCAGTGCATGCTGGGATAGCTTTAAGGGACACGGTGACCTTCACTAACACAGGCCAAATGAAACTGCACATTAATTTGTAGCTGTGGCAAATGATACTGAGATACAAATATACAGGATACGGAAAGGAAAAATGTTTCACCCTCATGTTCAACACACTGAAATCCAAACTCTCACAAAAATGATGAGTAAAAAGAGAGAAACAAGTCTCAGACCTTTAAACACCCAGTGTTTGGTTTTTAATATGAATGAACATTCTAGTGGAATGTTTGACATTATTTCTCTCATCCAATATGTTTTAGTCTATGACTTCTTTTTTTTAACAAGTAAAATTTAAATTCCTGAGAGAAAATTATGAGAAGAAAACTCAAATCTAAGAGGAAAAAATAAAAAATTTATATTTAAAAAAACTTTTTCCTGAGGAAGGAAGAAGTAAAAACATGAGAAAATCCTCCACAGATTTATCAGGAAAACATTGAACACAGATTTTGAAGTTATGAAGAATAAATTACATATTTATATGAAAACGAGAAAAAATGAGCAAATTTATAGGATAAAACCCACAAAGTTAAAGGGAAAAACTGTCTTTGATCTACAGGGTTGATCTACCACGGCTGTTAGGCTAACTGGTGGCTAAATTGGCTGTCTCTCTGTGTTAGCGCTGTGACAGACTGGTGCCCTATGACAGCCCCAACAACGCTGAGTTGGGTGTTGAGACTATGAGCCACCCTTTGTCATTAGTCGTTTCTTGCCTTTCACCTTCTATTTACTTACTTATTTTTATCATCAATTTGGAATATGTTTTCCCAGCATGAATGAACATTTGCATCAAGCATTCCAAATTAATGAAGATCTAACACTATTGAAAATGTACAGTCCAACTAATAATAAGTTAGAAGTACCTGGCCAATGAATAGGGTAGGGAAGGATAGGTGAACGCTGAAATAAATGAGCTTTGTTTCATTTGTTGTTGCTGTCTGGACCTTTGTCTTCTTTAAAATAGTAAAAACTTGGTTTTTAAATTGCTGATTAGCTGTTCGCACTAAAAACTACTTTTTAATTAATTTAACTACAAAAATTTGAAATGCATTGCATTCCACATATTCCTCCTTTCATTCATTATATTCAGACTTATGTGTCTCTCTCGCCCCTGTGGGCGGTCTTTATCCTTCAAGCTCGGGTCCTGTACCAGAGGTCTGGGAGTTTGAGGGTCCTGTCTTCCTTTACGAGCGTCGCCATGATGGTAAATGGTCTGTATTTGTATAGCGCTTTACTGATCCTATCGTTCAGGTCAGTTCCTCTCACACTCAATGCTACTTCTTCAGTCATACTTGGGGCTTGGTACGCAATCTCAGGTGGGGGTGATGATGATATCTCCCCCCTGACCTGTTGTCATGGCACCCCCTTGCTGTAGCATATGTGCCGTACCTAGTCAATCTCTAGCTGTGAGAGCAGTTACTTCTTCTTAATATAAAAATATATATATATATATATATATATATATATATATATATATATATATATATATATATATATACACACACACACACACATTTTCTGTCTTATTTCTTTATTGCTTTTGAGACAGACCCGAGCTCTTTTGTCTTTTTGGCTCGCGTATATCACTGCAGGTCCTAGTTTACCCTTTGGATTAAGCATCGCATTAGTGGGCTCACTGGAATACAAAGTGAAGCTTTGCTATTTAGCTCAGTTGTCTCTGGTTTGCTGCCACCTGTATCCAGCCAAACTGGAAGAAAATCTGTTGATATAATGCCTGTGACAGCAGAATTAGGCTGCTTATGAAGTTTTCTTTGGACCAGAAATCTAACACTGACAAAGCAGGTGATTACTGTTATTTTGTAGCTGCCAAACCCAAATAGAGGTGCTTCCATTAGGGTGAGGAAAGCCAGACAGCTCGTACACAGAGCAATCAGTTAGCAGCAAATTACTTGGGTAGATCATGTGTATGACTCATATTGTCAGCGTTTTGCCCTTTGGGAGCGCTGCAGCCACCAATCATGAACCCAACAACAAGCTAAGCATCGTAATCAAATAAAACCCAGTCCAAGAATACACTGTTGACACATTACAGCATAAAAGTCAAATGTTTTCACTGCTTATGCGCTTCAAATGCTTTCTACATGTCTTTGTATTCCTTACAAAGTCAACTCGCATATTTTCATAAAAATGGGATTAAGTCAACGTTAATCAAATTATTAAACACACTTTAATTTTTTAAGGTTAAATATCCTCAACAGGAAACTCAAATTTGACAAACCATAACCAACAAAGATGGATCCCTTGGACACTGAGGTGTGCTGCATTCGAGGTGTTTCCTGTCTTGTGGATGCCTAATTGGCTGCTACACCAATAAGGTACTTATAACTTCCTTTTGCCACTAGGTGGCACTTTGACTATGACTAAATATTAACATCTAGATGTCTCCAGATTTGGACTCAAACATGTGACATTTGGAACATGTTGGACAATTCACCCTGAGTCATAACAATCTCTGCTGTGATGAATGATTGAAATTCAGCATGCTACAACATCTTAAATTTAAAAGTGTAGACTTCCAGTTGGATTTAATGTACAGACCCAGGAGGAATTTTTTATACATCATAGATTTTACATGATATGCTTGGATTTCATAAACAAAGGTGTAGTTAAGTGTAACGCCACGGCTGCTTCATAAACATTTTGTAGGTGGTGCTGAAGTCATTTTACCACATAAGACCCATAGATGATGAAAGCTCTCATCGTTTCAGATGTATGTTGCCAATTTTCGAGAACTTTTTAAGCCTTTTTGACCCCTTGAAAAGAACTTCCTGTTTCATGGTGAATCACTGTTGAATGAAAACCTTAAGAAACATCACGGTCAGATGATTCTTCCTGACACTTTTCAGGAGGATGTTTCCAACCTATCTCACGGATGGCAGCCACAAATCCATGACTTCAGTACAACCAATCAAAATAAGAATTTGCAGATATCACCCTTATGGAGAATTCTGATGTACATTTTTCCGTTTTACACGGATCTTGTAAAATATGACGAATCCTTTCACTGTTCGTACGTCGTAAAATATTGAAAAGCTGTGCATGGATCAGTGTAGATGGAACAATGTCACCTCCGTCACAACCTTACGTTGTTTCACAATAAAGTGCTAGAGGAATAGATTTTATCACCACCAGGGATTAAAAAAGTCCAGTTGCACCTGGGTTGTATGTCACCTAAAGATTTTTCAGTTTTGCCTTACAATAACTGCACCACAAATGTGCCGTACAGAAGACAGAGAGCTCTAAAAGCTATTTTTACGTGTACAAATAGAAAATTTTGGTGTCAGCATATCAGCGTGAGCATAGAGTTTACAGCACTGGTACTGCACTGACGATGTGACCCAAATTTTAGTATTTAGTCTGCCAAATGGAGTGAGGGGGGAAGCTTCAGATCAATCCTTATTTATCTCTTCACTCTTCAAACATCATACTGCACATGATAACTTGAACAGACCCTGAGCAACTGCTGCAAGCTGGAACTATAAGAGACAGAACAACTAGGTCATCTCCTATATTCACATATTTGCTCTCTTTTTTTTTTCTTTTTTTGTCAAATCATAACTGTTCACACTGTAATATTATCAGCATGACAAAGGAAATAATTTGAATTTGACAGGAATTTATTTTCACGTTAAGCAGAGCATCACTGCTCTCTCCTATCTGTGCTCCAACCAGTGGTCATCAACCCGCTGCACTCTTGGTGTCACAGCCTCGCTAATCTAAAGTGGAGGTAAAGGCAAAACAACTTTTTCATGTCAATATATGAAATGTAATACATTTAGAAAAAAACATAATGCATGCAGTTGTTGCTACTACAGATGTTTCTAGACACGCCCCCTCAGGACACGAACATGAACATGGTTGTGTTGGTTTTGTTTTTGCTTTCCATCCTCCTGTCTTTCTTGGTCATACTTGGTTTCATGGTAAAATAGTCTCCTCACATAAATACCTTCCACTCATCCTGAACCATTTGCACCAACATATTGATATTAAATGCACACAGTTAAATGAAAACAATAGAAATGAGTACAATGAAATTATCACGAAGCCACAAAAGCTTCACTCGATTATGATTTTTTGTTATTGAAATATACAGGAAGGAAATTCTTTCATCTCCTTTCATAAGTTTCAGTTATTTAAGATGATAAATTGTACACCTTTCACTTTTTATGTGTGGATAATTAAAAAAAGGAGAATATCTTGTCACATTGTGCCATGTTGTGAATTTAATTAAAACTGAGCATTGTTACATCTGACATCATAAAATCCCACAGTGGTTGGGCTATAATAAAACGATTTATGACACAGCTGCTGCGCCACTATCATATTTAATTGACGTCTCTTAAAAATAAGGCTCATTTTTGGTTAAATGCCCGTTTCCTTCAACTCCTCTCTGCTCTCATCTCGTCCTCACCTCCTCCGCTTGTGTTTCTGGTAGGAGTTAATAACACATAAAGAGAGGAGTCGAGGATGTGCAGTTTGAGCAATGAGAAAGGCGGCTCATCACTTTGCTCCTCTGTCAGTTTTCAGTTTTCACTGCTTTGTAATTGTCCGCCCCACCCTCACCAGTTTCATCTACACCCAATTAGGCGGTTGCCCTCGTTTGAGTGTGTCCAGCTCTTCCTCGTGTTGACCTCATGTTGTATGACCTCCTGGACTGCCTTTTCCCTGCTTCTCTCACCTGGATTGTTTACACAGTGCCTGCCTTCCTGTGCCTGACCACGGACTCCCCTGACTGTTAAATTGACCAGTATTACATAAAAAATTTAGATATTGACTCAGTGATAACTGAGAAGCATAAAAAAGAACAGCCGACAATTTTGTTGGGCAGCAACAGAAAGTTGAAGTAAAAAATCTATAATATATAGCATCTTAATAATTCTTTGCTGGTACTGCATCCTTGGCTGAGTGTGTTTTAGTGTTAAAATTTGCAGAGAGCAAGATTAAAAAGAAATGGCACATACTTGTACAGCACTCATTATTTCTCAACTGTTTATTTTTTGTGCCGGAGCTTTTCCATCCTAATTAATTAGTCAATATGAGCCCTGCTGCAGCAGCTCCCACAGTTCCAGTGGCTGCAACGCTTTCTCTTCTTTGTCTCTCTAAATCATTACATGACATCCAGGAGAGCCATTCAAATCTGTCCGCTCAGTCTTAGAAATGCATTAAAATAACATAGCGGGGTGTTTACCTGACCCACTTTTGGCATAATAACTCACATTCACGCAAGGATCAAAGTGTCTGTCTGCCCGATTCTTGTGAAGTCTAAAAATAGAAGAACTGAATTAAAACCAGAGCAGTGACAAACAAAAGGTGTTTGAGCCATTTAGCAGGGGCAGGGATAGCTCAGTAGGTAGAGTGGTGGCCCCATGACCGGGAGGTGGTTCAAATCCACTGCTCCCCGGGTGCCCAATGGCTGCCCACTGCTTCACTGAGTGAATGGGTTAAATGCAGAGATCAATAAAGTAGACATTCTTCTGAACCCAGATGGATGCCATCTAATTGAAAGGCAGCCTGAGACCGTTTCCATAATTTCATCCGTATTTAATGACAGACTTGCCCAATATAATATGTTAACACACTGATACATTAGTTTTATTGTTTTAATGACAAGGTGTCTTTGATTAATTCTGGCTTTATGTTGTTTTTTCCAGCAGGAGTTTGAAGCTTTTGATTCTCAGTTGCTAAAATACCTCATCTATCAAGCTGTGGATTTAATGACTGTGAAACATGCTTTATTTCACTCTGATGTTCTCTTCTCTGTTTTTATATCCCTGTGTCTATCCAGGTTTGCCTCCTATCTGTTTAAACTCCAAAAATCCTCCTCCTCCCAAACTACTCAGGATACCTCAGCTCTAAGGTATTGTGAGTTCTGCAGACCTGTACTCATCCTGCATTTGCTAAGCTCATTTTTGGAAATGTCCAGTTATCTACAAGCATCTCTGAATTGATCCTGGACCTGACTGAGTCCTTTATGTGGGCTCTCTGACCTGACCTATAGCATAAAGCTGATAATGGAGGGCCAGAGCTGGCTGCTGGCACACTGCCTACGCCTGCAGCCAGCAATTAAAAACATATATAATTCATGGCTGCTGACCATGTAAAAGTCCACTGTGCTCGTGAGCCATCTTTGATCATATCTGTGGTGCGGTGCCATCAGATTTGCCCACACAAAATGTGGGGATTGTAAAGGCTGTAGCTTAAAGATGGTCATAACCACTGTGACGTTATAGTGACTGTATGCTGCCATCCAGCTTTGCTCCATGCCCTCACAGGCTTCTCTGAGGTGGAGCACGTCTTTCACTAATAAGGAGGTTGGTGGAGTCGCTCCTGATGCATTCACAGGCGTCTCAATGTGTGTGAATAGATAGAAGTGCTAGAAAGCACTTAGAGACAGAAAGAAGTGGTTTCACGAGTGAACGAGGCATGTTGTATAAAGCACTTTGACTGCTCAATAAAAAAGAAAAGTGCAACACAAGAACCAGTCCATGTACCATTAAGTGACTTCCTCATGCAGTACCACAGTTCCTCTCTTATCATATACTTTCTCTAGTTCCACAAAGACACAGTGCAGCTCCTGCTGACCTTCTCTGCAAGTGGCCTTAATTGGCATGACAAAATAAAGTCACTTGAGTGAGTGCATCAGGCTTTTTGATAGGAAATCATACAGGAATATTTGGAATTATAACTGCTGCATTAATTTTGGTAAAGCATCTGAATAAGATTGATGACCACCGTGATGATAACCAGGACAGCAAACTAACACGACAACTAAACTTTCAAAATAAGAGCCTGAAGGGAAAGTAAAATGAGCACAAATTGTGACAATGAGTTGCCATTTATGCTCACGTGGGAAATTATCTGGGAAATAGTCTGAAAACATTTAGACATTTTCAGCATCATCAAATTGATAAATCTTTACCTTCATGACATTACAAAGGCCAGATTGTGCTTCATTCACTGGGTTTAGTAAGGTAGTAAAACATATTCCCCTAGCAGAGAATCTAAACTGCACTTAAGGATCAAAGAAAAAGAGTCATTTCGTCTTATGTTAAACCCAGAACATGACCTACTCCTGACCAGATGACGCATTCGGCACACATTACCATAGTGTGTTATTCAAGGTTCAGTTTTTCTGCTGTGATGTGATGCCACCACGATTCTTTTCTTTTGCTGCTCTAAAAGTACAGGTAGACTTTCATGACACTAGTGTAACTTTCTTTGACGGCATGTGTTATCGTGACAGGGGTGCCACTTTTTCATTTTCACCCGTGAACCTTCAGCAGGTCTGTGTACAGCCCTGCTGTCACTGGACTTGAACTGGTGTCCCCTTTTCCTGACATATGGCAGTTAACAGGGACACCGTGAGTCCTTTTGAAGTTCTCTCCACCTGCCTCTTCATCTGTCTGCGGGTAATTGCTGCCGCACGGCGTGGCGTATGTGGGGTTACAGCGCGTGTTTCCAGTATCGCGATTCATTATTCAGCCCCCCTGGCCAGACGTAGCAAGAGAGCAGCTGCTCTTCCTCTCACCGGTCAACCAGGAATCCATGAATCTCTAATTATCCTGTCATCTCTGTCTGTCTCTCTGCCTTTCCTCTCTTTTTCCTGTCACTGCTCTGTATTTATTCCTTCTCTCTTCATCTGTCTGTTTTTCTGCTTGGTCTGTCATTCAGGCCTGTCAGCCTGTCACCCCCTCAGTCTCCTCCTCCTCCTAGTGTTCTTTCTTTTAACCACAATCCCCCCTCCCGCATTCTGCACTGCACTCTCCAAATTTTTGCTTTACATTTAAATATTGCAATCCAGTGTTTATAAAGTCAAAATCTGCTTTTAATCCACCTAAGAAGCATGTAAACAAGCCTTTTTCACCCCTCTGTAATTACATTTCCACTGTTTCTCTCTCCTCAGGGTGCATTTGTTTCTCACTAAGCTGTGGCTGTGCGCGCTAATTGCTTCGCCACCTATAGAAAAGTGCCTCTGATGTCACCTCTCAATGAGCTTTCGAGAGAGAAATCAAGGCCGAGCATACATCACAATGTTATATGTTTCTATTAGCCACCTGTGACACCTGTGGGGGTGTGTATGTGTGCAGCAAAGTGAGGGCGAGTAGCTCAAAGGCAAAAAGCACACACTCCAGAGCATTATGACAAGCACACGAGCGTCCATCCATCCCCCCAAGGCCCAGTGAGTGCCATCTTTAATTTATAGCTATGTTTTATTTACCAGCACGTCAATTCAGGCCACTAGGCAACAAACAAGGCTCCGTGTTGGCGGGTGTACAGCATCCTGTCCACTCTGTCAGAGCACACATCCCACACTCGTCTCTTACATAAAAGTTTTAGTAAACTTTGTTCTAAGGTGCAGCAAAATTAAGAAGTTCAGTTTACACATCATTTACACACAAGCTACACTCATTAAATTAAATGCAATTATAACTGTGATCCTTTGATTTACATTATTGTATGTAATCATGGAACTGCATCATGTTACTTATCGAAGAAATTTGGCTAGCGAACCAACTTCCACTCAGATATCAGTGTTTCTGCCATTAGAAGCTTTGCACCTCAGGCTCGATTTATGTATTTTCTGGAACACAAAAACTCATAACCACTCACTGATTTATCTTATTAGCTAGTGATAGCACCCATGTACTTATCAGGAAAGTGTTTGCACAGGTCGAGGGAGGTCTTCCTGTAGAGTTTTCTAGGACTCAATCTTTTTGCAAAGAGGTGAGTCACCCCCTACTGGCCATTAGAATGCAGGCCTAAGGGTCTTGTGCACTGGCTTCATTATTCACAGTCAGAGGCTATGCACATGTTTTATACTCTCTGTTGCTGGAAGTGAGAAGTGAACTTTTTCCCTAATTTTCATGGCACCCCTGTCGCGATAACGCATGCCGTCAAAGAAAGTTACACTAGTGTCATGAAAGTCTACCTGTACTTTTAGAGCAGCAAAAGAAAAGAATCGTGGTGGCATCACATCACAGCAGAAAAACTACCTGAATAAACTGAAACTTGAATAGCACACTATGGTAATGTGTGCCGAATGCGTCATCTGGTCAGGAGTAGGTCATGTTCTGGGTTTAACATAAGACGGAAATGACTCTTTTTCTTTGATCCTTAAGTGCAGTTTAGATTCTCTGCTAGGGGAATATGTTTTACTACCTTACTAAACCCAGTGAATGAAGCACAATCTGGCCTTTGTAATGTCATGAAGGTAAAGATTTATCAATTTGATGATGCTGAAAATTCTAATCTGCTGCTAAGTCTCTTTAATGCCGCTGGAATTACAGCTATTAGAACACAGAACACACACCAAGAATACCTGCTCAATAATTAAAATCAATTTCACTTTATCTGCCGACAGACTAAATCAATTTCCTCGTCTCCCTTATTAAGCTGCAGGACCATGACATTAGATGTATTCAGTTTAAAGTTCCAGAACTCGAATGTGTGCAGTCGTCACCTTAGAAACAAACAGCAGCGCTGAGAGCACACTCGGCGATATAATAATTCACTTTAATTAAAATGTTTATTTTACTGCGCTGTGCGATAAATCCCACGATTAACAATTTTCTGGAGCATTAATGTCTTGTCTTTTTTGAAACAATGTTGCATTTTACTGTTACAGTGGGAGAAATAATTGTTTGATACCCCGCTTGATGTTTCTTGTAGTTGGTCACCGGGTTTTCATGCTTAGGATTGAGGCTGTGCAGGAAATTTTAGGTTTAGTGGAGCCGAGTGCATAATGGAATTTTGTTTGTAGTATAGTCCTCTGGTCATTTGCTGGTGTTGGTGATTAGCTGATGAAAATAAATGTTAAAGAAAGGAAGCTTAGAGGGAGAATATTAGTCACGACTTATTTTAAAGTTACAATCTGTTCAGACACATGGAAATAATAATGATTTCATAGATGATAAATTCTAATCAGTGCTTATCATATTTACTTTCTATTATACTTCAGTGCACCTGTGTTTCCAGGTGAGTTCAGGATTTCTTTCTTACTTTCTCAGATGCTGTTTTCGCTCGCTTTCCTGGAGATCCTATTACCAGGTGTCACAGTGTGTGTGACGTACAACCTCTCTGACCCTGAACACACACACGCTGTCTCATTAATTCATGGCCTTCAACTGCAGATTGAATTACAGCCGGTGCTGGGCCAGGATTTACTTTGACAATATCCCTTTGTAGTGGACACACCCATGCACACACACACACACACACACACACACACACACACACACACACACACACACACACACACACACAAAGATAAGCTGTGTCTGCACTGTTTCATCACACATGCGTACCCAGCCCTGTTCTTGATATCCTGATATCAGTGTTTTCTATGCCACGCTATGCTTGCTGTTATTCATTATTTATCACGACCATTAGTTTGTCTGAGATACATCAGCATCCCCCCCTTTTCCTTCACCCCCAATTTTCTGGATTCCTTTTCATCCTCCGATCGATCGCTTCCCCCTCCTCAGCTGCACAGGGAAAAGTGTCAAACCCACACAGTGATGCTGAATTACTGATGCTCCACACCACAGTATATTCCCACAGACACATGTGAGCGCACGATTCGGATCCTGTGCGTATCACGACGAGATCAAAGGCAGCGGGAACGGGGTGCAGTCCCTTTAAGAGAAGCAGGACGGGGAGGGCTGTGCATCCATAAAAGATGAGTTTATTCAGTGGCCATGCTAAGACATGGTTAGGAACGCCTCTGCACTCCAGCGTTCTCTCATATCCATCACAGGCGCTTCACACACTCATGCTGACACAGCTCCTGAAGAAGCCGAGACATGGACACGCTGAGAAGAAAGGGATAAAAACTGGACCTGAAGAAGAGAGGAAGCGGGAAGAAACAACAGCAGAAGAAGAGTGACAGGGGAAGAAAGAAGAGGGAATAAAGAAGATAAAAGAGAAAGTGTGCAGTAGAGGAAAGTGAACAGGTGCATCAAGGCGGAGAATGGGCAATTCCTCCTTCCCAGGCATGTCCCCTCTCTCTCCGTCCATTCTGTAGTTGCAGGTATTTCTAACTTGAGTGCCTTTCTCTGACGTGCTGGGGGATGCTGGGAAAGTACCGCTCTCCCTCTTCTTCTCTTCAGTGTTTTGCTGTCTGTGTTGTTTCCGCACATGTCTCTTTGCCCTGCATGTTTTATGGAAGAAGACTTTTTTGAAGCTTCTCCAAACTTATTATTTTTTATTCATTTTCGAAACAGCTTCTGATTGAGTAACCGCATCACGTTGGAATAACCAGTTTTGAGTGCTGCAGTCCATTTTGTATGTATCAAAAGTGCCTTTGAAATGCATTTCAGTGCAGATATTGAGAGGACTCTGTGTGTATTTGGGGGTGTGAATGTCTGCTGGTGTCGGTTGCGTCTGGCAGCAGTTCTTGTTTACTGCCTGAGCGGATAGGAGGCTGTGGATGTCCTGGCTCTCAGAGGCTGGCATCTGGACCGGAGTGAAAGAGTGCTATTGATGGATTTACTGAGGCTGCTGTTGCTGCTGATCAGAGAGGAGATGGAAACAGTGATACAAGCAGGAAGAGAGCTGGACATTAATGCAGTGGCTGAAAAATATAAAAGCGGTGGAGACAAAACACATCTAGTAAGCATATGTATCACCACTTTGATTCTTGGGTAGGTGGAGGAATGATTTAAGTGGATTTTTCGCATCTGCATTAAACTCACACAGGTAGCGCTTGGGTTTTTCTTAAAGTCCCTAAATAGAAGTTGGCAGTGAAGCCAAAAACTAATCTCTACTCTCCTCGTAGATTTTCAGCCATCTGGAGTTGGGAAGCTCTGCAAATGCCCGAAAGTCCACATACACTGATCAGCCACAACATTAAACCCACTGACAGGTGAAAAGACTAACACAGCTAATCTCACTGTAAGGCAGTGTGCAGCTGGTGAACCTTGGTTGTTGGCCTTCATATGGACGCTGCTGACAGTATATAAACATTGCTGCAGACCAACCCCACCCCATGTCAGCAGCACTCCCAGTTGGACAGTGCTCCCTGCCAAATCTCAAAAAATGGCTCAAGAACAGAGTGAAAAGGTTAAGGGATTAACTCAGACTCCAGTTTCCCACTCACAGAATTTCTGATCCACAGGAAACCCGTAGAGGTCCTGTATCTCTACTCCAGCTCTTTAAAGCTAGCCTAGGATATAAAGTAGGTTGTTTTATTATTGTGGTTAACTGCTTAAAATCTGGCTTTCTCTCCATACTCTAATCATTGTGTTGTTCCTCAGTGAGATAACTGATATAGCTACTGTTATATAGTTACTGGGAATCCCAAATGCGGAAAATATATAACACCGCTCTCTCAGCAGCATCGATGTTTCTAGTGAGATGATGGGAAAGAACGTGGACTATACCACCTGAGAAGACAAGAATAATGATTTATCCTTACCTTAATTAACTATAACCCAGTGGTTCTCAGCTGAACTGCTAAAACTGTATCTATCAAAACAGGTGGGCAAAGGTGGTCCCGTAGAACTTCTAATCATGTCTGTAGTAAAATTATTTGTGACCACGTTTTCCATTTAGTCAGGCAGAAATATATTTTTATTAAAAGTGAAAGGCACAAAATAAAAATAAAGACTTCATCAAGTGACCAAAACCAGCAGGGAATAGCTCCAGCAAGAAAATGGCGATACAGTGCTTCTGTTTAACGCCATAAACACGTCCGGCGGTGTAGCGGTGCTGCTCAGCGATGTGTTCTAATCTTCCACTAACAATGGTGCAGTAAGGCACAGAAGACTAAGCTGCAGACAATATGTTTGTAGGATCAATTCAGTGTTGGGTTTGTTCTTTTGTTTTTGCTTTTTTTTCTCTCTCTCTCTTCATGGGATTTGCTGGCAAGATGCAAAAACAAAGTCAACAACCCTTTAATGGCGTTCGCTCATCCAGATGAGAACATCACATTTCCTGTGATCGTTCCAAAAAGAGAAGACAGTCTGACACTTTTTCATTTTCAGGTTTTTGTCCATTTTAATGAGTTTCCAGTCAAATATAAGTACAGTTTGGACCTGATAGCAGTTTCAAAAAGCTTGGTGCTATGTTAGCTTTCATGCTAGTTGCTAGTAAGAACGCTAGCATAGCATTGAGGACACTCACGGTAAATCTTCATCAGTTTGACTAACAACAAGTTTTAAATTTTTCTCTGTGTATGTGTGTACTCCTCCTACTCCTTTTATACTTACAGTATACTTCCTGTTTTATTTTGTTGTCCTTGAGTGTCATATTTAGTTTTGACCTCCTTTCTTTATTCCACTGAGCTCAGTTCAGCCCTTTTGAAAGACAAAAAAATATTTATTGTTAACGTTAATGTTCACATGGCTTTTATTATATTTCCTTTATCCCACTGAAGTGCTTCTTGGATGGTCAAATTTCCCAAGTTGTTACGTTTTCCCACCAATTCTTTTAAACAAGAATGTAGAAATAACACGGATGCTGCAAGGCAGGTTTATTTTTACTGGTCGGAATATTAAAACAATGCATTGATAATTGTATATATAAGGTTACTATTTACCAGGATTGCTGCTAATAGATTGCTTGTTTAAAGAATGAATCACTTTATTAATTACTCTAGTTTACTCTGCATCAGAGAGCTGGAAAATCTGGATTTCTGCAAACTGCATATTCATGCAGGTGCCTGAGAGGTTCTGTAAGGGTGGTGTAAATACCTCCACTGTGGTGCCAAGTGTTGTTAAATGACCTTCTTGGTTTTTCTAAGATGACCGGGATGATCTTTCAGAGAAGATACTTATCTCTGTGATTCAAATTTAATGATAATGCACGAGAGGCACAGACTGCTGCTGCTGCTGACTGCAGGCTGGCAGAGTGCAAAATGGAGGTCTTCACTATCTCTAATCGCTATTGATTTACATGATACCCTCTTCTCTTTGCTCCCACTCTGCACAAATCTGTGTCGGAGCAAGAAAAGACCCGAGTCTCTTGAACGCGTTGGGAGACGCGGTTTGGAAAAACAGCCAGCTATCTTAAAATTCAGCGTTGGATATTGAGGCCTGTCACATCCCGCATGCCGTTTCACTCAGAAATCGCTGAGAGGATTAATTCTGAAGTGAGCGTTTTGAAACGCCAACTATACAGTCGCCCTTGAACATCTCAAACTTATCTCCTTTGTGCCGCATGACTGTGTGAGTCATGTCACCTCACTGACATGGCAGAGCCCTCCCCAGCTCCCCAGGAGGCTTTGACAGGGGCGGGGTTGCCGGGTGGCGGAGGTGGAGGGGAGCAGATCAAGCGTGCTGGAATCACAAGTGACTGGGGAGCAAAAGAAAAGGAGACGAGAGGCTGGAGGATCTGTCAGGGTGCTGAGGAGCGTCAGCCAAACAGCAGTTTTCCCACGTCAGCCTGATCAAACTTGTTGACATCTGGAAGGAGATGGAAGACAGACAGAGAAGGAGAAGAAGAGATGAAGGGCAGAGGGAGGAAGCTGCAGAGCAGAGGGTGCCGACATCAGAGAGCTGATTGATGCAGAGCCACCAGGTGAGGGTGAGCTGACTGTAATATTGACTCAGGGATGTCTGTTCTCCCGAGAGCTGCCTCGCGCTCTGGCATTCAGAGACTCTGCTGCCTTTTCATCCTCGACGTTCAAGCGTTCGACTTCTTTTCATAAGTCAAAACAACATTTTTAAGAAATGTGTTTTCAGGCACTGAAACTGCAGCTTTATAATTGTGGAAAACCATCTGAAGAAATGTCTTCAGCTCACAGATGGCGAGCGGTAAAAAGTTAAATGTCTTTTCATCGTCTACAAACATCTCAGACATGAAGGTCCTTGACCTGCTTTCTCTTTCTCAATCCCTGGATTTACTTTTTTCACACTCCAACTTTTACACTATTTTCCGAGTCGATCTTTAACATCCCCGTGAGCCCGGTTGGACTGAAATGGAAGGACAGATATTTGTTCACTTATTTACAATGAATTATTTTTAAAAAAAGTGCTGAAGTGAAAGATACTCCAGAGATTAAAGAGACTCTTTTAACCCTTGCTTTCTGTCTGGACCAAATTTGAGAAAATAAACCTAAATTTGACTGCTTTTCTTAAAGTGACCCACAAAAAGTTAAAACATGGTAACATTTTATGCTGTTGTACAAGTGCTACAAGTTTTTCAGGCTGTTCTGTTCGCGCTGTTCAGATGGATTTTAGAGCCACTGGTTTGGGTCAAATAAGCAGTCGTAGTTTCTCAGAATTGTGACACGTCTGCGTGTATTTCTGTGGGACTGTGATGGCACCTTATTTCTCCAGGTTCCTGCAGCAAGATGGAGTTTGAAGGCTCCAATAAGTCTCAGAGTAAAACATGGTGCACATAAGAAACAGAGGTCATACAAAGGTCAAAGGGCGCCTCGAGAGTGTGGGAAACACTCATCCCTAGCCTACATGAACAGGGTGTTTTAGTTGATATTGAATATTGATTATATTTTTACATTGTCAGGGGCTGGGTCTGTGACCCAGCAGGTTTGAGTTGGTTTTGTATTTTTGTGTTCTTATATTGTGTTGAAAATATGTTAAGTTCTTGTGTTGCTGCTATTAGTTAGGATTTCGTTTCATTCTAGTTTTGTCTCCTGATTTATAAGTCTTTTCTTCTCCTCTTTGTTGTCATGTCTATGTCTCTCCATGTTTCCTGTTTTATTTTGAAAGTCTTGTCTTTCTATGTTCAAAGTCGTTTTTTCCCAGTATAGGTTCTAGTTTTTGCTTACTCCCCCTGGATGATTCGCCTTGTTTTTATACTCATGTTTTCCGTCTTCTTCCGTGTCTGCATTTGGGTACGTTCCATAAACTCACCGGCGTGTCCCGCCGTGACATGCATCCTAAACAGAACAAATGAAAGTTGTTAATTTTAAAAAATGCTCTTCGTAGTCTTCGAAAGTAACGAAAGATTAATCATCAAGTTTTTAATGCCAGATATGTTGTTTACATATTCTGTAGTTTAGACTTTGTTGTAGACACATTTGTGACCAAAACAGCCCCAAACCAGACTGTGAAGGTGTAGAATATCACCAGTATGTAAGGATAAGACTCGGTTTTACTGATGAGTACTAAGAACATTAATACTGTGTATACTGACACCAGCCTCTGGAGTCAGAGTTTGTCTGACAGCTGGCTCACACTGAGCAGTATCACAACAGCGACGTGAACAGCCTGCCCATAAGGAAATATGAGATGCCAAGGATGGGAGGTAGTTGATAGCAACTCCTGAAATTCCAGAATAAGACCAACAATAAATTAATTTTGTAATCTCGTATGTGGAAATAAATAAAAATATGTCACACAGTATATCTGCGTGGCCCGCCCAAGTAACGGCGCTCCAAATCTACTTCAAAGCAACTCAACCCCATAATGCAGACACTACATAGTGGCTTAATCAGTACTAGCACACATTTCACCCTATGATGTGCTGAAGGGGCCGGTGTACTGACAAAACACCCTGCCTATCAAGCTGCCCTACTTGTTGTTACTGCTCAAAAACTCACAACGGCCATGTTTTCAGTGTTAATAGTACACGCCTATTATTTGATCCTACCCCGATCTCGTGCGTGTGAAAAAAGATTAGTATTATATGTTTTACTTCTTTATTACAGTTGATACTTGTTTCTTCTCAAGCCAACATGCGTTTTGTTTTTGTGCAAAAATACTCCAATTTGGATTCTCAGTTGAAGTCATATTTCAGGTCTTGATTTAGTACTTCTGAAAGTGAGCTCAAAGTGGCTTCTACGCTAAATATTTTCAGCATGTAGATGTTACCGACTCTTATCTGCATTGTGAAGGTGCGACACAGCTTGTATCCTAAAGTGTCTTTGTGAAGTATGAATCTTCCTGTTGTCTGAAGAGAGACTCTCCCCTTTGAAAACTGCCTTTTGAATGGAGTTCAGGACGTGAGCAGCACCTGTGGAGCTGGCAGGGAGTCTGTTTCCTGTTCAAGGACACTTTGTCGAAGTGAGCCACACTAAGTCTGCTCTCTTCAGTCCTGCAGAAATGCTGCCATTCATTCACTCGTTCATATAAAATGGATATTGATGGAAGTTCTTTTTATTGGTTGACTGTGTTATCACTGTAGAGCCTGCATTTAAGAGCTGCAGGGCTGAAACGGAGCAAGACTCTTAGCCAGTAAATGTGCATAATTAAACAATCTCGGCCTTCCCTTTGAGAGGAAGCAGTGAAACATTTATGACACAACACATCAGAGTGTAATTAACAATAAATCTCAGTTAATTTGGCTCTGTAAAGCTGACCGAGGATCTCAGCAGCCTGTCTGATTTATTCACAGAGTGAATGAGGCTTAGAAAGCTCATCAAAGCCTCATCTGAGTGGCTCAAGGTGTTCGAGACAGGATGACCTTACTTTGCTTGGCAGCTGAATTCTTGAGTCTTGCGGTGTTGATGCCTGAATAAGCCGCACAATGGCAGACCTCCGCAGTACTCCACCTTTAGATCAGCGCCACAAAAAGAAAGGATGACCTATCTGCTGGTGCTGTGATCTAAATTATAGCACAATTTAGATCATAAAGGCAGACCAGTGTTCAATGAAACTTAAACTGCACACACAGTCTGAACAGCAGTTTGTGGCAGTAATGGTTGACGTGACCTTTTCCTGTTTTATAATGCATACATTTAGTCTTTTCTGGTACCTGGTAGCACATGCTACTTGTTACCTGCCAAATTATTGTAATGGTGAGATTTGATGCTTCTATACAAACAGGAAAAACAAAGGTGACTATAAGAGCTCTGTGTGCCCCTCCAAAAAATTAAAAAAATGAGGTCCAAGACCTGGAAGTTGTCACTGTCAGATATCCAGCCTATTATTGTGTGTTGGGATGAGATTAGATGAGACTGTACAAGCTGGAAAAATATGCAACCAAATAGTGCTCTGGCCTCCAAACTGTGTGGGGAAAAAACAACCCAAAACCAAAAGAGCAAAAAGGAACCGCTGCAGAATGAAACTAGCATGCGACAGGTATGCTACAGCTATTTGCAGTCATTTGGAGAGATGAGTTAAAAGTAGGGTTTGGTGGTCTGTGCTGAACAAAAAGCGACGCACTAGAAAGTTCCTGTTTCTCAGGAACAGGTGCCCGAATGTGATGACCTGGAACCTCCACTGCATCACCCATGATGGAGAGGACTAATGTTGGAAAGTGGACATCACATCAAAAACCAGACATACAGTATTTATCTTACTGGCTTGCTTTGTCTATTACACGGTCAGACATTTACTTATATACTTACAACTACTTGCAGTTTTTACATTGTGTCTTAAAGGCCTTAATGTGACAAATCAGTTCAATTAAAAAAGGTCACGTTGTTTAAATGTGACCTTTTAGAGGCAGACCTTTTAGAGGGAAACCAAATGCTCACAAAATAAACCTCCAAATTGCAAATTAACAAAGAGATTTTATCCTCAGGTCTTGATTTGTGAAACACTGGTTTTGATCTTCCTCATGCTCCGAAGTTTGTTGAACTGGTTGGCTAAAGGTAGCAGTGACAGACAGATGGTTCATCCAATTACCTGCCAAGTATTTAATTGCCAATGATGACTCCTCAGATGGCTCTTTATAAATAAACCATCTGTCCAATCAGGTTAGTCATGATCAGGAGAGTCACCACATTAGACTGGGGTTTCTTTGCAGGGTGTTTCTGTTTTTGAGTCCCACCACACTGTTTCTAGGACACTCTTAGAGCATCAATCCATCCACTTTAAAATTTTACCGACCTGACCTGCTTTAGGGCCCGGGGTGCATGTGACTTTCATCTTGCAAGCTCGCCTAAGACTGCTGCATTAGGCCATGCATGGCAGAGAAGAGACGGAGGATCATTCTTACAGGAGACGGTTGTTATTGGATGCTGATGATCTGTCCTGTATATGAAGATAAATATAACTGGCTAAAAAAGAGGCATTTGGCGAAAAAACCAATCTCAGAATGACAAATAGGAAAGGCAGACAAAAAGCAAAGCAACCTTTTTATGTTTTTGCTGGCGACCGTGTCATCAGTATTTATGCCATCCGGCCTCCAGTTGCTATGTGGAAGACAAATGGTCAGAATAAAGCAGAGAATTGTCTCTTGGGAAGGAGATTCTGGTTGCTTTTGTTATAAATCAGCTTAATTGCAAACTACTGTGTCAGATTTTTCTCAGTAGCAGCCTGTTCCCATTTTCTCTTCCAATTGGCAGTTTCTGGACATAAAGTGCTGATAATGACCTCAGGCCTGCTAATGTGTGCACTCTGGTACGGTATTTTCACATTTAAACTCAGTGAAAGGTTAGACAGTCGGCCGTTTATCACAGTTTTCACAATAATTATACATTATTGTGCAAGGCTGGACTTTTTAAATGCACATGCTTGTAGACGTGCTTGATTACCATCATTAGTCAGTAGATCCCTGCAGTATGTATCAGCCTGAGTGGCATTACTAATGTGGCAGATGTTTGGTGGTGGACATGCAGCTCTTTAATGATTCTGCATGTTCTGTGTTTATTTGAAAATGTGTTGTGTACCACATTAAAGAGGCGTTTTTGTCCACCGGAGCCTAAAATATGATTTATTTTCATTTTCCTGCTTTATTGGGCACAAGAGGAATGCTAACAGAGCAAGAAATGGCTGAATTCTTAGGGAAAATTAAGATGTGAAATATAAACCACACCAACAACAGCAGTCATTTAGCACACAGTCGACTTGCTGTACGATTACATTAGAACTCGCAACACACGCTGACAAATGAGAATGTCAACAGTGTGGGAGGTTACCTTTGAAATTACAGAGCCATGCAGCTGCAACAGAGTCCTAATATCTATGACAACAAAGCCCACGAGGACCTCAGAGACCACTCAGTAGGAGTGGGCAAAATTGTAAACCAATTTACACATAGAAGTTTCCAGCAATGACTTAAAAATTTGGTTTAAAGTAGTTACTTAATAAGGCTGAAATTTTGGAGCTCATAACTGACAATATCCTGTTGCTTTTAAATCTAAATTATATTACAATATCTAGGATGCACCTACCTCATGTTTGTTCTGGATATTGCTCTCAAAAATATGAAACAGGAATGTAACAATGTGTCAAACTCCTGAATCCAGTTATGTTTACCAGTGTTGGGCAAGTTACTTTGAAAAAGTAATTAATTATAGTTACTAGTTACTAGTCACGTCTACTTAAAGCAAAAGCTTTATTGCAAAGGTCGTTTACTTAACTGCAAATTTTGCAAAGCTTTTTTGTTGTTGCAACATAATTTTGTGTTGACTGCTAGCAGACAGCCTCTACCAGCACATCCCGTCTTTTGCAAATTCAATCGATGTTAACTGGGCAACTTGATCCCCACCGACCAGCCTGCAGTTGTGTTACCCATTGTGGTGGTCTTCAGCTGCATTGTCCTATGGTCAAACTGGTTTCAGCCATGGTTTTGCACTGTACCTGTCATGGGTCATTTGACCCAGCGTTTTGAATTTTGATATATTTTGATGTTCACGGTTTATGTTTAAGTTCATTAGCTTATCTAAGTTCAATTTTGCCTATGTTGCCCTGTTATAGTTCATTGTTTATTAGATTCCCCTTGTGTCTTCACCCCTGTGTTCAAGTCTCCCTCGCCTCTCATGTGTTTAATGTCTGCGTATCTTATGTTGCCAAGTTCGTGTTGTCATGTCTGCGCCCCATTATGTTTCCTGTTTTATTTTAGAGGTCTGGTGTCCCGTGTTCATTGCGTTTAGTTTCACTGCCAATGTAACGTCGTTATGTTCATTCTAATCAGCTGCTTCCCCGTGTGTTTCCACTTCCCCTGATCACCTCCTGTGTGCATTTAGTCTGTGTGTTTTCATTCATTCCTTGTCAGGTTGTCAGTTGAGTTTTCGTCATCTCTCCATGTTCAGGGTTTTATTCTTTGTCTTTTGTGTTTAGAATTTAGTTTTGCCTCAGTGTGCTTCTGCCTTTGGTTTTGTACCTTTTCCCAGCCTCAAATAAACGGTTCGCCTTTTGTTAAATTATATTTTCGTTCCAGTTCCTGGTTCGCAGTTGGGTCCTCTTCCTCCCTCCACACGGTCTGCCAGTGCAAACCGTGACAGCACCTGTTCATGCATCTTAACTTAAGCAAAACTGCCATGACTTTGCAGGGGTGAATCAGGCTGTAGAGTCATCTACTAAGACGTTTGGTGGGTTGCTCCTTGGCTGCTTAAATCCACACCAAAGTTTCCTTTGCAACCCTGAGGTGCTCCTGATGCGTTCATTGGAGCATGAATGTAAGAAAGCACTTAGACATAGAAAGAAAAGTGCTTGTATGAGTGGGTGAAACGAGACATAATGTATGAAGTGCTTTGAGTGCTCCAGTACAAAAGCACTATATAAGAACCAGTCCATTTACTACAGGTAAAACTGCACACTTTAGCTCGCCAGGCTGAATGACCTTTGCACAAAAACTGCACTGCACCAAAACAAGTGTTAGGACAAACAAGATAAATGCTTCTTTGGCCAATGATTCATTGTTAATGGGTGTTAGAGGAGCTGAATTTCATTTCCATTCCATTGTTTCTGGTTCCCATGTTGCCGTGTCTTCCCCTTTACACGTGTGTTGCCTGAGGGCTGCATATGGGTAACTTCTGTGCTCCTCCTGTAGGCTGCACAATCGCTGACCTCCTTTCCTCCTG
The DNA here is from genome assembly GCF_965226115.1 of Aulonocara stuartgranti. Lineage (NCBI taxonomy): Eukaryota > Metazoa > Chordata > Actinopteri > Cichliformes > Cichlidae > Aulonocara > Aulonocara stuartgranti. The sequence continues at coordinate 4,062,666 of NC_138959.1, read as the reverse complement.
TGGTTACATTTTCAGCTCAAATATCACTGAACATAAACCTCTCACCCTGCTGTGTGCTGACGATGTTTGTTTAAATGATCATCACTGTCGCTGATGTTCTTCCTGGTGGTTGCTAACCAGTCACTGGGTTTTTGCTCCTTCCTGCCTGTCAAAGATTGTCGTTCTCTCAGGCTTCGTACTCATGCTTTGCAAAGCTGCTCCAAATCTATTAGAACCATTTCCACGTCCTGATTAGCTCTTACTGTGACTTGCAAATTGACTTTGGCATGTAAAATTGGTGAAATGCCTCTTTAACTCCCACCAGGGACTTGTTAAATGTTAACAGCTTGCAGACCTTTTCTCACAGCACACTTTTCTTGCCATTGTCCCTTTCCGTGGTCTTCATATTGTGCATGCTGGAACACTGGAGAGCTCGTAAATGTTATTAGCTATACCTGTAGCTGTAGAAGGTCAAAATGCCTGCCGTGAAAAGGGTCTATTAACTTTTTAACTTCTTTAATATACATGATTATTATATTAAAGTTCACAGTAAGGCTCTCTCTTGTTTTAAATCTCAGTTGTTGTTCGAGACAGAATCCACTGTTACACTTTAAAGGCTCCTTTGAAGCAGGCCCAGAGTTCCCAGCTGTGTATATTTAGTTGATGTTTGATTCCTAGCTCATCAGACACGTCGGCCAATCAGCTCGTCTCTGCAGCTTTCTCGTCTCCCTCAGCAGTCGGGGTAAATTTGAGAGCAGCATATGTTTTTACACAGGTGCTCTTGCATTCTTCCGCACCGTCTCTGGAGACGTAGCTCAAACGGTCTTTGTTGTAGCTTTGAAATGCTATAGGAGAGGCGTTTAAAACCATCATGGAGAAATGTGTATTCGAGGAGGTTATTTCAAGGTCTTCCTGCTGCTGCTGTCACATACTCTCCGGGTGCAGTAGGAAATTCATAGACTAATTTGACAGCGCTCCCTGAGAGACTGACTCAGATATTCATCTCCAGATTTTTACAGCTGTAATGTTTTGTCCTTGATAAGGACTGCTATTTCCGTGGTATCTCAGGTAGAGAACAGCCTATCAGATGGCATTGCTGTCTCACGTCAGGTCACAAAAAGCACAAAGGAATCTGCTTCCAGGAGACGCACACTGTCACAGGTAGTGAGTATGCTGCAGGAAATGCCTCAATGTGTTTGTCTGTCTGTGTGACATTGATTTGGACTACAAGCACAACACCGCATGTTGTTTCATATATTCACAATTAATTGGGCACGCTCAGCGTGTAGCCAGACCCACTCTGACACCATAAAACATATTGCATACTGTTTCTTTAAAGGACAGGATTATATAGTGAATTTTGTAACCTGAATTGCACAGAAATTGATTTTAGAGATGAGAGCGAGTCTTGGTGTGTGACAGTTTGTTTTCTACTCAAAGTGAAAAACAAAAAGCAGCTTTTACACGTCCGCTGCAGATATCTGCGAGAAAAATGAGTGCAAACAGAACATAATGTTAAAGAACAACATATTGAGCTCCAACACAATGACTCCCTGTTCCAAGCATAGACTGCAGTTAAAAGATGGGAATAGGTGCCCTGACCCTCCCTTCTCTCACCAGCAGAGGGCAGATCCTCTGGTTAATAAAGGAAGTTTGACTGCCGAGAAGTACACAGGAAACCACCGCTCATTTGGTTTGTGACCTCAGTAAAGCTGATGAGCTAGTTTCATATCTTATTGTATATAATGTGATATTAGTTATTTAAATTACGATGTTATTCTACGCTTCACATAGGATAAGTCGTTAAAGTAACGAGTTTGGTCTTGGTTTCAGTGGCATCCACTCTGACCAAAAAACTCCATGTAAAACATTTTTTTTAAATGAATAAAACTATTATTTTATTTGAAAGTTAAATACATTTCTAATGGACAGCAGGGGGCGTCTCCTCCATTTTCAGTAAGATATCTAGTTGTGAAGAAGTCACTGTGAAAATTTCTCTCAGTTTCCTTGATTCATGACCTCAGTAAACACTTAACTGAGACTGTAAAATCATCAGTAACAGCTTCAGGTCTGATTGAACATAAAACAATTTCTAAATTATGATTTTTATTAGTGCAGTCTGATGTTTACAAACAAATGGTTTATGTCATGGTGGCTACTTCCATCTTTTATATACAGTTTATAGTTTCAAGTTTTCTGCAGCTCTCAATCCAAGAAATGTCGGCTTTTTGAAACATGACATAACAATTAGAATCTGCTACAGCTGGCTTATTTGTGCATATTAACCTATATGTTTAAAGGTATAATATGGCGCTTTTGTTAGTTTGTTTGTAGAGAAAACAAAGCAGAAAATTATAGTATGGAGTAAAAAAGCACAAATAAAGACTACACACTGCTGTACAAGTCTGCAGAAAGGTGATGCACTGCTATTTGTCTGCTATGCATTGTTGTTGTGGAGTAAAACTAACGAACAACCAGCAGACACTGACACTTAATTAGAGAATTTCCTGATGACTAATGCAGTAGTTGGACAATTCTCTTCTTCTGACAGACTCTTAAAGCAGTCAACATCGAGAACAAGCTTATGGGCAGTTTCAGCTTTGCCCATACAAATATTTGTATGTATTTAAAAGCCATCTGAGACTTTAAGCCACATTCATCAGTAATCAAAATGTGTTTAAAATGCAGCTAAAATCTGAGGCTCTTTGCTTAACATCACAGCTGTAGCTAACATTTCAGTGCCGGTCTTTGCAGCACAGAAATGGATTGTGTTCATTTACGAATCCATTTCCATTCTTACATTACATGCTGGCATGTTTGCACAAGTGAGGAAATGAAATGGACTTTGAACCTGGCAGGTAACTAAAGACCTCAAACTCTACATTGATGATCTCAGGTCACCGTATCTCGGTCTGTGAAGAAAGAAGAGTAAAGAAAATCTTAACAGATTAACTTTAAAGAAATACTTTATCTTCTGAGATATTTGCAGTCTGTGTAAACAGCCTGCTTAGATGCCGCCATCTGCTTGCACACGTCATGCGGTTGTATGTGGAATTGTTGTGAGCAGTTTGTGTTTCTACATGTGCTATACGACAGCTCAGATCTCCCTCTGCTCCTTGGTATCTCTTAAGCTGGCGTGACAGCTCCGACACGTGTCCTCCGAAAGCAAACTCTGCAAATACCGCTCGGCAGCGCTGATGCCTAAATTACAGTGAGCAACAGTTAACGAGCTGCTCATTAGCTGATTACACAGAGTAGCCCTCCTTAAACCCTGATCAGACTGTGAAATGAAAAGCTTCTGTCCTCTGGAATAATGGATCTCTGAAATGAGGAGAGAGACTTAGAGAAGGACAGAGGGAGGAGGAGGTGATATCATTAGAAAAAGGCTGTGAGGTATAAAAAAGTTTAGAAGACAGACTTGGAAAACTTTGTCATAAGAGTTAATACCGGCAAAAAGAATCTCTAATGCATTTAAATCTTTTAAAATGATATCTGCTTGTTAAATGAAGACATATCGATCCAACTGTGCTGAAAGAGGTTCGTTTGTTTAAAAAATGCTAAATGTTGCAGTGCTTTGTCTCTCTTTATATATAAAAAAAAGCTAGCACTAATCAAACATGTTTTTAAGCTAAGTTTGTGAAAACTGATGAAGGTCCGGGCACCGAATATTTAAACTCCTTAAAGAAGAATCAGTTTTTGTCCAACTAAGAGGTAAGATTAGGATCGGGTCATATTGACTGACTTTCTCTTACCTGCATTTGAGCTCATTTTCGGTGGGTGTTTTTCTCACCACATGATGGAATTTCTTCTTGCCAATCACTTTTATTGAGAGCTATGTTACCCTCCTCCTAAATCTTTACTGTGCTGGTGTGTTTATATTATCCCAAACATAGCTGTAGCTAGCCACCGGGTAAAGATGACCATACAGCGCCCCAAAAACTTAAAGGAACACTTTGAAAACACATCAGATCTCAATGGGAAAAAGACGTTGGATACGTTGTTGGATACTGATTTGGACTGGGTAATGGGTTAGGAGTGAAAAAAATGACACATTGTTTGATGGAAATTAAAATGAAAACCGACAGAAGTTTGAATTCACAGATACTTAGAAAATCAATGTGAAAAATAAAAGATTTGGCAGACCTGTTCATTTTGTCGAAATATCATCGCAGGTATTCGGGAGTTCACATGGCCCTACATGCTTGTATCCATCCCTGACAATGCTCCTAATGAGATGATGGATGTTGTGCTGGAGGATCTCCTCTCAGATATTGATCAGGGTATCGCTGAGCTCCAGGACAGTCAGAGGTGAAACCTAGAGGTGTCGGTTGAACCGAAACATAATGTCTCATGGCTGTTCTGGAACCCAGTGGAACCCACTGCATCAGTGTAGGGTCTGACAGTGGCCCAAGGATTTCATCCTGATACCTGATGGCAGTCGGGTGCTGTTGGCCAGCCTGTAGAGATCTGTGTCCCTCCGTGGACCATCGATGATGGTCCAAGTCTTCCTCAGACCCTTTCTAAACCTGCTCTTATCTGTGAAAAACACAGTTCTGCCAATTGTGTTATTCTGTGGAAAATGGCAGTCGGGCTCCACGGTGCCAGACAATAAGCAAAGTGAACACTAAAAGAGGTCGAGCCCTCAGGTTTGGTGAGAGATATTCACACCAGCATCCTGCTAGAGGTCATTTTGCAGCTCTGGCAGTGCACAAAGGAGCAGATATCAGATCTGATGGGTTAAGGACCTTCTACAGCTCTCCTGGAGTAACTGCCTCTCTCCTGGAATTTCCTCAATGCTCTTGTCTTCCTTCGTTGCTGCTTACATACAGAGTTAGTTACAAGTTATCATCTTTAGTTAGGAACTATCAGCTTTTTCATGGATACATGGATGTTAAGCACAGAGAACATCCACACTGATAACTTTATTGGAGCTTAAAGGATTTGAACTGTTCTGTGTTTGTTTGCTTTTAGGAACCAAAGGAGCATTTGAACCTGGCAAATGACACATTTAAGTTTATGCATTGTTTTGCATTTACAAGTAGAACAAGAGCTTTCATTCCAGGCTGTAATATTTCACATTCTATAGATATACTTAACACGGTGCACTTTCTGTGAAAAAAAGGTGACGCCGTCATTCCCAGTGTGGCTCCAGCCTGTGGTTGTGTCAGTGCCACCCCAGCCTACCCTTCAGCCATGATCTTGGCTGAGAGTCTTACCCAGTTTTCTTTTTACTGCTGGTCAGAAACAACTAGTACCGGTAGTTTGACTGTTACACAAAGTAAAAAAGAGATTTTTCAGTCGAAAAATAATAAAGAATGAGGCCGAACGCCTGATAAGAAAACTAATCAGTACTTCCAGCTTTGAGAAAAGAAAATCTGTTGAAATAAATCACACAGATTAGCAACTGCAGGCAATTCTTTTCCTATCAGAATCCACCTTTAATCATTTGGGGACTTGTGCTGCAGGTTAATTTATGGTACAGCCAAGTCCTGAAACCTCTTAGCATTTAGTCTTTTATATTTCTTTAATGAAAACATCAAACAGAGATTAAAACCACTGATGGGTGAATGTCATCACTCCCGCCGTTACAATGCAGTGTTCTGTTGGGAAATCTTTGGTCCTGGTGTTTACGTGGATTTCTGTTGTGAGCACAAATCTTTTGCTCTAGTTATTCTCAGTGTCAATGTTTGCAGCCAGATTTACATTTGAGGTTATGATGCTGTACTGCAGGATGAAGCAGACAGAAGCGCCTCAGTTTACTGCTGTTGCTTCACGGTGCTTCACTGCTTTTCTGGGGCTCTTATTTCACAGCTGTCTGAGACCGTAAGCACTTCCCAGGTTTTATTAGATGCTGCTGCTTAAGGTAATAAACAAAGTTTGTTTTGGCTCAGTTAACCATAGCATCATGTTCGTCCTCAGATACTAACTTTCAGGTTTCGTCTGATGGATGGCTCTGTCTTATGTTTCAAACTATTTTTGGAAGTACACATTCACGTTCTAAATGAACATGAAATTGCATCATTTATTTTGTGCTTTGTAAAGGTTTCTCACTTTTCCACTGCAGTCCAAGCTGGCAGAGAGCACTGGGCAATGAGGCACTTGGATGCATTTGCTGCAGTCAGAATTGCAGGTCACAGGATGCCCAATGGCTTTTTTCCATACATATATAAACAGCTTAGAAATTATTTTTCATGTGTGGAGAGCTAGCAGGAAGTCATTTCCCTCAGCTGGGGAAAAGCTGGATGTAAAATCTTTCTCTCTTTCATTCATTCACCACATCAGGTTTATTAATAGTGATGGCTAATGTTGAGTTTTTGCAACCAAATGCGGTGAAATGACTGTAATCTTCACATCTATAACATGTAGCACACTTTCTGACATAAGCAATGACTTAAAGTGAGTAAACTGTACTTGTTTGAGCGGTTTTAATGTAACATTTGAACTTTAATTTACTTTTAGATCGAACTTTATGCAGTTTTTTTTTTTTACCTTATGAAATGTTAAGAATGAGGCTGGACGATTCTGGCAATTATAAAACCAAGATAATCAAACACAAGTGTTTTCCGTCACAGTGACGTCTTTTCAACTCTCCCTAAAAGCACAAACTCACTAAGAGTTTAGTTCTTCTTGAGCCAAGATGACCCAAAGAAAGCCTTTGGTCACCAGCATCCATCTAGAGGAAGTAATTCACAAAAGCTCGGGTGTCCGCGAGTCTCTCAGCTGGTCTGCTTTCAGCAGTAACATGACCAAGGAGATCTGACAAAACATGGAGTGATATTACATGCTCATTGGCTGATGACAATCCCACAGCAAAGTATAATCCTCCTTTTTCTTCTACTGATTAAGTCAACAGACTGCACGCCACGGATTGCCTGGTCGGTTGCATCACTCGATGAGTCAGGAGAGTGTGACCTTCACGAAAATCATAAACCGGGCAACAACGGAAATGGCTACACGAAAAACATCACTGTGGTCCGTGAGTCTAAAAAAAGCCACATGCAGAGCGGTGGTACCATCGCCTCCATGTCCTCCATTGTTGTGTTGCGTACAAATGTCGTCACAGGACTTTCTGCTGTATTTCTATAACAACCCTTTGCACATAAGGTGGTACTTCATTGTAATGAAAAACAACCAAAACAGAGTAGACAATGAGACCAGCAGGTACTAGTGGAAAAGGGCTATTAGAGTCACCACTTAACCTAACCTCAGTAACTGCGTGGGAAAAGACACGTAGCCACATGGTGGAGTCAAACCCAGGACCTTTTTGCTGTGAGGCAACAGCACTAACCATTGCACTACTGTGGCGCCCGGATTACAAAATAAACATAATTTTGTTGTCAGTAAGACTTGAAACCAGCAGGTTAGACTGTATCATGAAAGTATTTACTGAGGTCACAGAAGCAAACAGATGTTTTCACCTCGCTAACCGTCAACATCACAAGAGCCATTTTAGCTCCTCCAATCAAACAACAGGAGTTAAAGCGCAGCACACGCAGGTGTTGGGGAACAGATAGGTGGATGACAGATGTAAATGGGATTGGGAGGATAAATGATCACATATAGTATATGTATTAGTAAGGTTATGGTTAACTCTCATTTTAATGTGTGGCTGCGAGCAGCATTCGGCTGAAGAGCCACATGTTGCTTCATAGAAAGTAGAGTCGCCCCCTGCTGACCTTTAGAGAGAATACAGATGTGTAAGAAAAGAGAATATAACTTTCTTATAGTTAAAACAGGTCCAGCAGCAAATAGCTTTACTACTTTCTCTCATGTGTGTTTGTATATAGAGCTATGTGATTAAAGCAAAACCCATAATTACTATGTATATGTTTTGATTGATAAGTGTAATCTCGATTACTTAAAAATTATTATTAATTACCTTAAAATAAATGGTGCATTATTAAACTTAAAGGACATGAGCATTTCTACAGGGGATTTTCTGAAACTTTAAAATTAGTCTGATTAAAAAAGTAATGAAATAAATAAACAAGGAAGGAGTTCGACCCAGACCTGTAAATGTTTTTGACCACAGGTAATGATTGTTCCACAGGTTTAGGTATCCAAACCTACTAGGACTTAATTGTTATAGATCTTGTTGCGAGTGAGTCTGGACTTGTGGCCAAAGAGTACCTTTAAAAAATGGCAAAAAAAAAGTTAGTCATGTTATGATGCTTTTCTTTTTTTCTTAATAACTGAGAGTTGAGTTCGTAATGGAATCTGATTAATTAAGAGTGTGGTCGATATCTGAGTGCAAACATGGGGATATGACTTTCTGCCACTGCTCTTCTCAATCCCTGCCACCCGTTAATCAATCAAATTAACTGATGGATGAGTTTGGTGTTTGTATATTCTCTCTATGTGGGTCACTTTGGCTCTGCTTCGCTCCGGTCTATTTGGGTCAGGTCTGGCAGGGCTTAGACTCCCATCTGATTAGGTCTTTTTTGGAGGGAGGGGGGATTAATCTATACATGCCAGGACCAGTCAGATTTTCCACAGTAGTGAATCTGCTCATAGTTTGCACATAGAAACAGAATGTAGCGCACTACACAGTAAACTGGGAGGGATTTTGGACACGGATAATGAAGCATGAGGAAGCCTGGGAAGCAGTTTTGGCAGATGCACTTCAGCTGGTCGAAAACGTCCACCGTTGCATATCATCGTCTGTTTTATGGACAACAGCCTTTTGAACTTTATTACATATGCATTTATTGTTGTGTAATATTATCACATCTAAGGCAATTGTTTCCCTTTCACTCCTGCACTGAAACTAGTCGAGTGCAACTTTCACTGTACTGAACAGCAGATTTTCTTTTTGTTTTTGGATCACTGGGCTGGATGTTTGTTGCTGAATTTCATGTTGTTTGTTCATGTGTGGGAGCTGATTTAAGATTTGGATCTTCAAACACGGAGAAGTGTGAGGGGAAGCATGCCTATAAGCCTCCGCGATGTAATCAGCAAACAGTTTCTCGGTTGTATTTTCTCGGTCTCTTCCACTTGTCTCGCTACATGTCTTGCACATAAACACAGCTACAACCCCTCTCCTCCAAAACGCACACACACACACACACTCACAGGATCTCATCTTTTTCTGTGCAGCCCTCGCTTTCCTCAGCAGCCTTGGAGAATGATTTCATTGGGATGACAAGTGTGCCTCTCCCTCCATATTTCTGCCACCCGGGCCCCCAGCCTGCATCCAAATGCAGCATGCAGCACCATAGGTCCTCTTCTTTTTTTGCCTCTCCCCTTCTTCTATCCCTGTCTGCCCGATCTGATTTTAGCTCTGCTAAAAGTAACATTTCCTTCCAATCACAACAACGCCAGGGTTTACTTTCCTTCTTCTCCCTTCCCCTCACCATCCCACTTCATCCCCCACTGTCCACTAAGCAGAAAATGGGTGCAGGCGCTGTTGCAGGCTATTATCTGTTTGAGATATCTATCTTGATAATTGACCAGTGAGGGTAAACGTGATGGTGATCGGCGTGACGCTAATACATTCTGCCAATTTGACGTACTCATAATCCGCCGGGCTCCAGTTTCCATCCTGCAGCCATCCCAGCGAAGCGAGTGGTTTGACATGTTGGAGCTCTGTAGCATCATGGATACACACAGAGTAGGCTGAGAGTGTGGGGGTGGGTGGGGAGAAACTCTGGGGCTAAATTAGGAATCGGGAGCGTTTGAGTGGGCATGAAGGAAGAGGAAATTGGTCTAAACATGCAAAGAAACACAGACACATACAAATGGATGTAGCTCTGACAAACTGAAAGCCCAGCTAGAGGAAAAAGGCATATCTTAACATCATGACCAATTTGCTCTCTATGCTGCTGATTGCTCTTGCAGCAGTGAATAGCAGTGAAAGTGACTGACATAAATAGGCAGCATGCAGTACATCTGCAGCCAGTGAAGAGAAGATGTCTTTGACTCGTTCCACCTGGCACGACAGCTGGATTTAGCGTAAAAATACCTGAGCAGCTTAAAGAAGGCCTATTCTGCTTTTACTTATTTTTTTTATATATATGCAGCTGCAACGCTGTTATGTTCAAGAGTTCCTGAACCCACGCAGTGATTTCCGGTATAAAATGCCCAAGAGCTTGAAGAGAGCCATCTAAAACGGGCTTTCAGTCCTGAGAATTAACAGGATCAAACTCATTTTACTTCATGGGCCACGCATGTTAGTGGACCAGGCCAGTGGAACAACTGCAATATTGGCCTACAGCCCAGATATCCATAAAAGTTGGGATGCTGTGTAAATGTAAACGAAATGCAATGATTTGCAAATCTCATACGCTCATATTTTATTCAAAACAGAACACAGAAAACAAATGTTTAAACTGAGACATTTTAATATTTTATGAACTATATTAACTCAGTTTGAATTTGATGGCAGCAACATGGACTGGGCCAATAAGAGACTGGAAAATGGTACTACAAAGTAGGATCATAGGGATGTACTACGAAGTAAGATTTGAGGGTGAGCGAGCTGTGTCGAGCTTAAAGTCTGAGCTTTTTGTGTCACAAAAGTGGCTTTCTTTTTACCTTAATCACCATGGAAACTTATGCCGAACACATAACCTGGTCGGGAGCAGTATATTTTCCGAGTTTCGGTTTAAACTCAGCTGGAAGTGCCACATTTTCACTGGTCCATTTATTCACAGCGTGTTGTAAGTGTAGATTCACTGCTGGGGAAATATGTTTTATATGGGCAAGTTAAGCTGTACTAAAACCAGTGAACGAGGCAGAAACCGTGCGTGTATTAATTTAGTGATGCAGAAAATGTCTTATACTTGATTCTAATCTGCTGCCGAGTCTCTTTAACACTGCTGGAAATGCAGCTCCCAGTACACAGCACACACCATAAATACCTGTTCAATCAATTCAATTAATTTCACTTTGATTTGCCAACAACTAAAATACTTTCCACATCTCTTTATTTGGCTGTGAGACTTTAACCTTTAATGTTTAAATGGGTCCAGTGTAAAGTTTGAGAGCCCTAATGTGCGGTGCTCACCTTGGAAATAAACAGCAGCACTGAGAGCTCACTCGGTGCTAAAATAATTAACTGGAATGAAAACGTTTATTTTACCGCTATGTGTGATAAACGATTTTCTGCAGCATTAATTTCTTGTCTTATTTGCAACAGTGTTGCATTTTACTATTTGATTTTTTTTTTAGCTTCGTTATAGACCTTTAATCACCGTTTTATCATCTGATAGCATCTCTGATGGTGGCGCTCATAGAGATCATTTTGTGAGAAATAATACCTCCAAAACAGCCGTTTTTATGTGAGCTCACACAGAGCCTGAAGCAGAGAGCCCAGCTTAACAGGGAAAGTTGATAATCACAGTCAGGATAACAGTTAGCTTTAACTGGGGTTTTAGGTTTTTTCAAGCCAACAACACAAAGACAGTCATGATGAACTTGGTTCATAGTATAACCCTCGGGCATGATTGGGTATAAAAAAAGAGTTTCTTAGAGAGCCCGGGTTTCTCAGAGGCAAGGAAGGTCAGATATTCACAAATCTACAAAAACCTGCATCTACAAATTGTGGAACAATTTTGGAAAAAATTCTTCAACATATAATTATGAATATCTCATCATCTACGTAATCAAAAGATTCAAAGAATCTAGAGACATTTCTGTGTGCACGGGACAATGCAGAAAATCGTTTTTGGATGCTCGTGATCTTTATGGCTGCTTTAAAAACAGACATGATTCTGACATGGAAATCACTGCATGGGCTCAGGAAAGTCCAGTTCGCTCTGCTATTCACAAATGAACATTAAAGCTTTTGTATCGTTATAGATGTTGAAACATGTTTTAATCAAGTTGGTACGGTTGTTGTCCTTAGTTGCAGTAATAAGCTGACAATACACTTTAGCTGTTAGCAGTGCCGTTCATTTTACCTGAAACCTTGAATCTTGCTAATTATGTCCCTCCATCTATTTTCTATTTTGCTATTTTGTTCACTTCATTTTCCTCCGTCTCTTCCTCACATCTTCAGAACTGCTGCATTTATTTTTAGTTTCTTTATGTTGTTTTCTCTCAGCTTTTCAGCTCTACCTTTTGGTCACTTCTTCCACGCTTAACTTTTTCTTCATGGTGCACGAGCGCACAGCGAAGGTAGGGGAGGGTGCAGTCGCATTAAGAGATATGATTGGGTATTCCAGTGTTAACAATGCAAATGAACAAATGGACTGCTGTCACTGTTTGGTGCAGAGGCCCTTCAAGACAGTCCATTAGCCCAAAGTCAGATTACCAGTCCCGCCCTGGGTGGGACTACATAAGTGTTCCTTTTCAAGCATTAGTTAGGAAATTCACTTTGGAATTCTTAGTTTTGAAGATTTTCCCAAAACCTCAGGAACACGGTGGCAATATTAAATCTATTTAACTGCGGTGTACTTCGTTTATAACCCAATTGTGGCATTTTACTACTTATCTTTAAAAAATCACAATGGTAACATCAGTATCAAGTTCTCTTGCTCATTAAAACCTTTAACTGTCTACAGTAATGTGTCTTTAAAAAAGTCTTATGACTTTATGTTATACAGCTCAATATAAAATCTGTCTGCTCTAAAATCGGATTTTCACTGCAGGGATTGGTCCTCATTCAGCTGCAGGAGCGTTAGTAAGATCCCACACTGTTCTTGGGTGATGAGGCCTTGCTCTCAGTTGGTGTAAAATATAATTGCATAGTGTGCGGGGTTGGAACTGATATTAATGATCTTCAAATGTCTTATTTTTCCCCTCCAGCAGTCTCAAAGTCAAATATATTCAGCTTGTTATCACAGAGGAGTAAGAAAACTAGAAAATATAAAATTTTATGACACAGAATTGGATTGTGTGGTGGAAACAAGGCAGAGGTCGCACACGTGTAGAGGAAAGGAGACGCACTCATGCTTTATTATATAAATAATACCACATACAGATGGGGAAATAATTAAAAAATAATTAATGCTCGTTTACAAAGAAATTAACAGTCTCTAATCTTTACTGTAGTTTATTTTTAATGCAGAGAGACAGAAAATCAACCAAAAATATACACTTATACAAACTTAAACATTTATTTGCATGTCATTAAATGAAATCTGTATTTGAATCCTGGCTCTTGAGCTCTTACTCAAGATAGTTGACTTGCTCAAGTCTGGAGTGGTCTACAAGACCATCAGCAAGAGAAGCTTGGTGGGACAGTAATAACTGCTGCTGCGATTATTTGAAAGTGGAAGAAATATAAAGTGACCATCTGTCACGGTATTTTGAGTTTATTGTGTTTTGATTTAAGTTTTCATCAGGGATTGTGTTCTTGTTCTCTTGTCATGTTATGGTGATGATTATGATTTCTATTATTAGAGTTCCATGTTTCTGTTTATCTGGGTTTACGATGTGAGTTTAGTTTCATATGTCATTTCCTGTCTGTCTCTCAGTGTCAGGTCTGCGTCTTGGTGTGGTGTTCTCATTTCCTGTTTTATTGTGAAGGTCTGGGTCTCATGTGAGTGTGTTCAGTTTTACCTTTGTCTCGTCTTGTTGATTATTCCCAGCTGTGTCCACCACCTGTGTGTAATTCCCCTGTGGTTCTCTGTGTATTTAAGTCATGTCTTCCGTCATTGTTGTTGCTGGTCCGTCTGTGTATTCCACCCTGCGTCATCTGTGTATCTACCATGTCACATCCGTGTGCTCTCCCTGCTGTCCATCATCATTCTCCTCTGCTCGTTCTCATTCAGGTTTGTGCTTTGTAGTTTAGTTGTTTCCCAGTATAGTTTAGTTCCAGCTCCATTTTCCGTTTGTATTTACTTTCATGTTCAATAAACCACCTTTACACCTTCACGACTGCCTGCACTTGGATCCTCCTTCATTTCCTCCACACGGCTCACCTCACTCGCCGTGACACCATCAGTCATCCTCAGTCTGGAGCTCCATGCAAGATCTCGCCTTATAGGGTGAGAAAGATCATGGAAAAAAAATGGTGGATCAGCCCATAAGTACACGGGAGGAGCTTGATTAATGGAGGCTGGAGACAGCTGTGACCACAGTCACTAAGAACAGCATTGGTAATGAATGGAAATCTTGCAGCACCTGCAACATCCACACGCTCAAGAAGGCACCTTTAACCTCCTAGGACCTGGCGTCCACATATGTGGACATCACATTTTGGGACGTCTAGACCAAAATACTTTACATTACGAGGACATTATACTGCCACTGTTCTATCAAAATTTGAAACAAATGTCCTCATATGTGGATCTCATTTTTCTCAAAAAACAAAAATTACATTCTTTAGGTCCCAAGCAACCCAAATAGCAAAGAAAATTAAAAATGCATGCCATGAAAGAGTTCGGGTCTTAGGAGGTTAAATGATCCAGAGAAGGCTCGGGAGAAAGTGCTGTGGCCAGATGAAACCAAAATCGAACTCTCTGGCATCATCTTGAGCCGGAAGAGAAATATGTACGATCCAAAGAACACCATCAGCACAGTCACTTGATCTCCATGTTTTTAATTTAGCTGCTGTTGACTTCAGTTCTTGTTTTGATCTACTGTGATCATAAGCTCATGTAACTTCCTTCTCCAGCTACAATTAAGGCGGTGGTCTGACAGACCGTCAGAACCTCTAACTTGAGGGTGTTACAGAAATGAGTAACGGGCCCTTGGCTGATAGGCCACTCCTCTGCTAAGTTGACTGACATAAAGACTTCTTTTCAATGGGTTAACTATCGAACGTTATGGTTTTCTAGGTGGTGCAGTTCACCAAGAACTTCAAGCTTCAGTTCTTTCTGAGTGAAATTCTAATATTTTATTAGTAGCTATTACTTTGCGATAAATCTGTGCAATGCACCAATAACATTTACAGGATGAAGCTGTTGGACCAAGCTAAATGCTGTTAGCTTGTTAGCCAAATAAGACTAAACTTCTAGCTCAAAATATTCAACATGACTGTGGTAAAAATGTGAATGTTTAATCTTCAAAATGTGCAAAACCAATTCAAAATAGGACTGCACACTAACAAACTGATGGTAGATGGCATAATTTCCTCAGATAAATATGAAGCGGGGAAACGGGCTATCCGATTAGCATGAACTGAACTTTCAAAATGAGAATGAAGGGAAGCTGCCTTTGCTTCCAGCAAACCTTTCTACATTTGGTTGAGTTGACCCTTTTAACTTTAGAAAACTGAACTCTGACAACATGAAAAAGTTGGAAAGTTTAACCTCAAGACATCATTACCCAACGCTGTAGCCAGTACCCTCTCTAACACGTAGCATGGAGCCTGTCTTGATACGTTGCCAGACTTTTCCAGATGGGATAAAAGACGGTCTGAGTCACTCACAACATTTGCATAGTGTATCTCAACGTGCTGCCAGAAACGGGTACACAAAACTTCAAATGCAGTTGATGCCGCTTCACAAACAAGCCGTGACTCAAATCAGCCGAAATGACATCCGAAGGTATTACTGCGTCCTAAGTGCTCGTAAAAACAATAAACACGCATGTCTAAATAGCACAGCTGGAGAGACGGTCTAATCACTCGGAGTCACTGCGACACAAATGAGCGCGGTGGCGTCGTTAAAAACCCTAGCAAGTGGGGAGATAGAGTTGTAGCAGTCATTAAGGGCAGCACTGCTCTCTGCAATTCTGGCTTATCTACTGCAAGGTGGAGGCACGGGGAGGGTATTTCTGCTCGGGGCTCATGTGCAAAGCTGAGATACAGAACAAGAGGGAAGTGGAGGGAGAGAGAGGGAGAGCTAGAGCTGGTTCATTTGCAGCTCGTCCCTGTAGACTGTGGAAAGGATTATACTCACAGAGAGAGAGAGAGAGGGAGAGATGCACAGGCTCTGTCTTAGCACACACTGAGTACCCAGCCTCCAATCTTCTACACTGCACTGTGCACTCTCCCCGTCTCCTCAACAGCACTCACTTCTCTCTCTTTGCTCCATCACACACACACACACACACACACACACACACACACACACACACACATATATACACACACACAGCACACACACGTGCAGACACAAACCCACCAGTGCCATGTAGCCTCGGCCAGAGGGGGACACCAACCTGCACAGGACCACGAGCCAGGTACGCTGCCTTCATTCATTCAATTTTTTTCGGCTCAAACTGCCACATTATGCACCAGCTGATTTATTTATTTTTTTTTTTTGGGAGGGTGGGGGGTGTTGTTGCTTTTAGTGATCCAGCCACTCACTCTCTGCAGAACACTCTGCATGCACCAAGATTATCTGGCTTCTTTGCATAGCCCCCAAGAGAAGCAAAAAGAAGAGATATCAGAGCTGGAAAGAGAGGGAGCAGCCAGAGGGGAGGAAACGGGGGAGACCAAAGTGAGCAGTGCATGTGCAGGGACCAGCTAACCTGGCTTGACCTTCACGTGGACGGCAGCCCACTCACTCACTTTGAGCACCTGTTCAGCAGTGCGTGGGACACTGCCCACTAAGACTTCACATGTAAAAACCAGCTCTTAAAAGGCACATTTAGCCCCCCCTTCTCTCCTCCCCAACACTTTGTCTTCTCAAGAGGGCCGAGTTAATAATCATTCGTTCTGAGCGTGCTCAGGGGACTCGCTGCGGTTGCTTGAAATGCAAATGGACAAGCGAACTGATTATTCATTCTTGTGAAATTAATTTGTATTTGTCACAGAGGCAGCGTGCTGGAGGGGTGGGTGGGCGGAAGGGTGGGCGGTTGACACATGCTTTCATTCCAATCTGAGGATTCATCTGAGAGATTTCCTTTTTCGCTTTTGCCTCTGTGAGGTGTGTCGAGTTTGCGCACAAACCCTCACGAGAGCAACACCTCTGACTCCCAGTTTGACTTCAGCTTTTTGAAGTGGATGTAGCACTCTGTTTGTATTTTTCTTTTCTGGTGACTCAGAGCGCGGGGCTTCAGAATTCACTTTGATGCTGGTTTCGAGATCAGCCTCGTACATCTCGAGACTGCAGGGGCCTTTTTCTTGTTGGAATATTTTGGAATGGAGTTGCGCTGGCCTGGAGAGGAAAAGGCAAAGCGAATGAAGTTTTAATCTGAGTCATTGCTGACGCTTTCCTTCTGATTTCTTTGATCTGTAGCACTTAGCAGAGAGTCAGGGCTGTCTGACAAATAGCTGCAAGATCAGAAACAAATCCTCGTGTTCGGATGGAGCTTTTCAAACAGCTGCAATTCTTCTTTGTGTTCGGGGGTTATGAAACACTTGGTATTAAAATTAAATGTGTGCAGTTTAAAAAGAATTTTAACATTTTTGACTTTCCTCATTCGCTGCATGCGCTGATTCTGACTCCGATGCTTCTGATGGTTTACTGTAAACTGGCCCGTGGTGTTCTCAGTCTTACAGATTCTCACAGACTCACGCACAAACGCAGGATGACCTCACACTCTGTCAGAGGTGTTAAATTTATTTATTTTTTCTCTCTGCAACAACAGGGAAAAACCTCCCTTTATTGCCACGTACAGTAGCGTCAGATTGTTCTTTTTTTGGTTTTAAACACAGGAGGCTGTGAAAAGATTCACTAACAAAACCATAAGTGCATAACAAAGTTTGAGTGGGAATTACCAAACATATGTACAGTGAGGCTGTGGGGACTTAAAGCACAAACAAGGGCCCACACTCCCACCACACACGCTGGAGCTGCACAGCTGCCATTTAACAAACAATTAGTAATGCAGTCTGAAGTGAAGACAGCAACATGTTTGAGGAAAGTATGGACTTACCACACCGTTGACTGTTTCCCATACGTACGCTCAACTTGAGCAGCTGCCAGGTGTATTATATTCTATCGATCAGAGACAGAGACGCCGCCCGCAATCAGTTTGCTAAACTTAACCTCTCTCTGAATCTACTGGAGAGATCCTCAATATTGTCCAGCTGATTGTGCTGTTGGATCAGAAATGAAAATGATATAAGGCTTTTAAAAGGTGCTGTAGTTGCATAAATGGGCATTGCCCATTGCCAGGTGGTTGCTAGGCAACTTGGTGACATTATAATATGTTATGTATAATTCAGGTTTCTGGACATAAAGAAAAAATCTTCGCTATGGAATTAAAAGGACAGGTTGCTTTCATAAGGTGTTGTAGGTGCATGCGGCAAAAAAAACAAAACAGGTCATATATATTGCTAGGTGGTTGCTAAGCAACCTGAGGGTGTTGTCATATAGTGTAAGTTTTGGAGATGTACATTAGAAGTGAAATAAAAATGATATATTTTTAAGATATTATACGTTAATTCTTTCTAAATATGGGTCATTTGACTCTGTTGATTTGTGTGTCACGGAGGAGCAGGGAGGACTCGGCGCAGACTGAAATCTCAGAAAAACAGGTTTATTTACACACTCCAGGTGCACTATATACAGGTGAAGGAGAAGGGGGCCAGGGTTCCCAGGGGTGCAGAGAGGGGTCGGGAAAAGCGTCCAGAGTCTCCAAACCAAGCACGAGAAATCTGCATACAGAGAACAAGAGTTAGCACGGAACTTTCACGGACAGAGCTCAAAACTGGCTGAGGCTAAAGTAGCACTGACGAGCGTTACTCAATAGTCCAGCGGCGAGGTGCTCTCAGTCACTGCCTTAAGTAGCGGGAGCAAACAAGGTGAGGAGCCACAGGTGATTGCCTACAGGTGGTGGAGGCCAGGAGCTCACAATGAGCTCCGCCCAGGCAGCGAGAGGAGAGAGAGAAAAGACAAAACATAACATGTAGCCACACAGGGCCAGCCGAGCAGGCACGGGGACCATGACATTGTGGTTGCTAGGCAACATCGCAATGTCATAATATCTGATATAGATAAGAACCTTAATGAGTCTAAAATGTGTCTGTTTGCCATTTTGGGTTGTTCAGCCTTTGATATTGTAGGAGTTGGTGTAGAAAGAAAAGCAAGTAGACAGACAGAGACTTCCTGTATTGTACACTAAGATATGTCACAAAGTATAGAAAATATTTGTGCAAATTCAGACTTTCATGATTATTTTAAGCCCGTGTGCCTATATAAATCTGTCACCTGGGAAACACTGGACTAACATACCTACACATATTGTGGTCTCTTCAGCAATCACTGGAAATTGTTGAAACTTTTAAATTACACACCAGCAAATCTGTTTTTCATGTATTCTGCAGTGACCTCGGTTCACAGCTGCAACAACTAGACTGCTTTTAAACAAAGGCAATCATTCCAAAAAGGAAAAGAAATGCAGGAACTTTGATTTACTGCTGGTTGATCTGATGATCTTGTGTCATGGACGCTTGATCTACTGCATATCTGGAAAACTTGTACAGGCAGAAGCCACAGCTCTCCTGAACCTTGAATCACAATCTACAGAAAATTCTTCAGCAGCAAAGGTAGTTGTAGAAGTACAACTTCTACAGGAAGAGGATTTTAAAATGACCTAATACACTTTGACTGGTATTTGACTCTATAGATGCAGGTTTTGTGACTTTGCCAGCTCAAGCCCAAACTACACTGTTGCTGAAATATTCATCGGCGGGGGCGTTTCCAGAGGGGATGCATTGGAGTAGAGTCATGTTAATCTTAAATTGCCTAATGTCATTGATTGAAAACATGGAAAAGAAAAGTGGTGGAAATGTAACTTAATGCTTTAATTGAAGTACTTTACCACAGAACACTTTCAATGTCCATTTGTCTGTTTTCTCAACTACTTCTTCATCCTATACTGCTGACTTCTACTTGTACTCGATCCATGTTCAATCCATCCACCCATCCATCATTTTTCTGTTTATCTGGTTGTGGTGGTAGAAGGCACCGTGCTCCAGTTCCTCCTGGAGGATCCTGAGGTGTTCATAGGTAGATTTCTGGGTCTATCCCTGAGTTTCCTCCTAGGTGTGCATGTTTGAAAAACCTCCTGAGAGCTACTGTTAGATTTGTATTGTTGATTGTCATTTATGCTTAGAAATATTTACTTCTATATGCTTAGAGTTTTGTAATTAGTTGTAGATTGGTAGAGGTTTTGATCCTTGATAGTCTGCAAACTTTGTGTGTATTAGACAGCACTTTGGGAGCATGAGAGGTCATACCGTGTCTTATTGTTTTATGGTAGGATTAACGTAGTTGCGTCTGTTCTAGTCTAAGTGCTCTTTGTTTAGATGAACTGCAGGACTTCCTCACCGTGTTATCTAGGATGAACCATCTAGGGGGAGGGGGAGGCTACCCTCTTCCTGACCAAGGATGTTTGACCCTTTGATCAGCAGTCCCCCCCCACACACACACACACACACACACACACACACACACACACACACACACACACACACACACACACAGGCAAGGTACTCTTTGTGTGTATGTAGACGTCATATGTTAATGAACTTATGCATATTCATGTAACCTCAATAAAAGGGCAGTGGTACGGGAGAACGGACGAGAGCAACTGGGGTCAAGCGAAGGAACGGTGCCTGTCCGGTTCTCTCCCGTGCACGAGAAACATGAAGAAGCTTGCCTACTTGTGTCTTGCTTTGCAGTGTAATTATATTGTCTTCAACGTTCCAGCGGATGGGTTCAAGCTACAAACCTATCAGCTACATCTAGGAGACATACTGGTCGAGATGCCAACCTTTTGACACAAAGGTGCAGAAACCCCTCCAGATATCTGAGTTCCTCACCCTTCCTTGCAGGAAGCTCTTGTCTGTGGCTGGATCTGCAGTCTTATTCTTTCAATAACTACCCACATCCAATCATTAAACTTGGAGTATTGTGCTACTGTGAATGCCAATCCACCTTCCTCACTCGTAAACGCGACCCTCAGATATTTGAATACCCTAGCTTGAGGCAAATACTCTCCCCCAACCCAGAAGAAGCAATACTAGTTATTAAAATTATATTTATTTACTTTTATTTAATTATTTACTTCCTACTTTGCACATTTTAAAATAAATCCACTGAAATATGATCCTTTATTGTTAGTCATCTAAAAGCAACATTAAAGTTATAAACACATGAATGAAATAATCGTTATGATCACGTATGTAATAAAAAGTGCTGTTGCTTTAAGAATATGTCTTTTACTTTACGTGAAATTTTTAAATACTTCTTGTGCACTTTATAAAATAGTTACTAACACAAAGTGATCTTTAAACTCTCTGGGCAGTGCAGCTTTTCCTATAATACATCTGTATGAGGCCACGAGCTGCACATAAAACCCAAAATCATACCTAATGTTTTCTACACCAGCTGTCTGCACTGTATCTGTTTTGATCAAATATTCCCATTTCCATCGGGCTCCTCCTCATTGAGTTACTCGCTTAAAAAGTCCCGGAAACGCCTCTGCAGTAGTGCACCAACTGTGCTTTGTTCCTCAGCTGAAAATAATCGCAGAAAACCAAAAACTGCCTGAGTGAAGTTTGATTAAAAACTTCAGTCATGAGGAAGGCTTTATCTTATGGTGAAAAGTCACTGTGCTAACTCTGCTGATGCAGACACTACACAGTTCAAGATGATTCCCGCGCTGATTTACACAATCACCTGTGAGTGCCTCGCTTCCAGACAGCTATGTAATTGGTGCCTAAGCACCGAGCACCAATCAATGTAGACATTACTGAAGCCTTTAGCCATGCAGCTGGTGTGCAGAAGTAGCTGCTGCTTGTGGACATGCTCAGTTGCCAGTCGGGTTTCAGTCATTAGCTCTACCTCATCGAATATGTAAGAAGGAAAGTCAGAGGTGACACCAACAGTGCTCCAGGAACATGACCCACCGAGCCACCGGGGCACGGCCTCCTGTTAGACAGACCATCAGGGTGTTGTTGCCCCTATATCCGCAGGGAGGCTGACCTGGAGCAGACACTATGATCGGCCCTGGCTCCGAGCCCACTGAGCTGTCAGCCTCGCACGCCGAGGGCTAAGTGGAGACGGGGGACATGAACGGCATGGAGGAGATCAGGGATAACGAGCAGAGACGGAGGTAGACTGCAGTCTGTCTGAGACTGCCTGCATTAGTGAAGCTGAAAGAGAGCTGCAAGGCCACTGAACTGAATCATTGTGGGGGTTTGAGATGGTAAAGTGAGACCAGTTTGGGTTTTTCAGTTTTTTTTTTTTTTTTTTTGCCATAGTGTGATTGTCCTATTGTCCCCGTGTGTCCAGTGAGCTATGCTGTCGTCGACAGGATGTGTAGATGGGGTTAATGTGCACTGTGGAAGCAATATCCACGCTCTATAATGCATAATGTGTAGCCTGAACACAAAAAACACAAGTGAGCTACGACTACTGCTGCTGCTGCGGCTGCTGTGGGAATTCTTTTCCCATACAATAAAGAAAGTAACCAGCAGGAGAGTCTCGCTCACAGACAACAATGAATCATGTAGCCACCATAATTAGTGGCTATAAGTGGGTGGATGTCAGCAGAATAGCTCAAACAGCATTAAGTCATAACATTTGCCTGGCTCTTGACTTTCTTCCTCGAGGGTTACAGTTTGACTAACGCCTTCTGTTTTTATATATTCATGAAACGTCTCATCTGTCTCTCCTGCACTCTTCATTGTACCCTCCCCATGCACAGCAGAGTCCTACAGTGACAAACACACGTACACACCCTGTGGAACAACAAGTAAAATCCTGTTAGAAAGAATGGAGCTGAATGTTTTTGCTGTCAGGTGATGATGAAGAGGTGCACTCTGCATTCTCAAAGCGTAACAACTACAGGGTTTGTCCTCCTGTCTGACTCAAAAAATGGTCATAACCAACAAAAATAACCTCATAAAACTTAAAACTAGCAGCTGAGGCCAAAAACATTCAGGAATATGTTTAGGGAGGCGACAGATCGGTGATGAGCGGTGGTGGGTGTATTTCCACTCGCTTCTATATGGTCCGAAGCTTTTTTGAAACTAGAGATGATGCCCCCTGCTGGCCATTAAAGAAAAACATCGCTACTTCCATCCCTTTTACACTGCTACACAGGTTTAAAATAACTACTTTGGGTTTCGTTTTGGTATACAGATGGAAGACATTCTGTCTCATCAGGTAAAAACAAGTGTCAGGATGAGTTGGTGGATGTTTTTTCACGTGGTTATTTCTGGATTTGGCTAATATTTGTATACGTCTGACTGGCATTTACTTCATTATCAGCGACTGTGAGCTTTGAAATTCAAAAATATGCATATGTTGACTGGCAGGCAGGCAGATGCAGACATTACTGCACACAGACTGATTTCTTTGAAATGGCCTCCTCAGCTTAGTGGATTTCCCTCCTGCTTCACTTTTCCTCAGAGCACATCAGTCTTGCTAATTGCCTGGCTCGCTCCACTTTCTCCACACCCGTTGACTTATGGCCATTGATGTAACATGTTGCCAGTTAGGAAGCTGCTCATGTGCAGACCATGCTTGTGCACCATCTGCAGGCAGAGTATATTTTTAGACGCTATACCAGGAGAGGATCGTTTTCAGTAAAGTACTTTTATAAAGAGCACCATCTGGTTATGAACTACAAATTAAAACAAACCTTCTAATCACTCATAGACAGGGCTCTGTATTTTTTGACAGTGTAGGGAAGGAGAGGTTTGGCAGGGAAACTGTTCTCATGATATGTGGTGTGTGTCTCAACCGCTACAGCAAAAAGATGTCCCGTATTTCACATTTTGACAAATCAAACTGGATGTTTCAGTGTTCTAGTTGAGACATTTTAAAGTGTTTCCCAACACGGTCACCTGCATGAGGAAAACACTCAGGACTCTTCCTTCTGTCTAAATCTAAGGAGAACATTACGCACAATAATAAGCCAACAGGAGCTGGGTCAAACCAGCTTGGGGTCCAGTGTTGGGGAATAGAACCACTGTCGGTGGGACATGGACAGGATAATTGTACACTCACCAGCCTTTTTATTAGGTACATCCGTCCAACAATACTCCCAAACAGCTCGGTGTTGATGCGTTAATCTAAATCAGATCCACAGACTGTATATAAAAGATGCGCATAGCTATCACGCTGTTACCTATTAACAATCAAAATTTTGTCTTGATGCCTCACGTGTAACATTTTTGACTGTTTGTGTTTTTTATGGCACAATAAGTTGCCATGTTTGGACAAAAAGGTGGAGTGCTAATTTATCAGCTAATGCTAGCAGTCTCGGTTCACGCAGAAGCCCATATGTGATCTTTTAATATAATTATGGGCACAGAGAGACATATTTTAGGTTAGTTTTATTACAAATGAGATGCAGTTGGCTCTTAGCTGTTATAGTTTTTACTTTTATTTAGCTTTGATTTTAATCTAGCCCAAAGACCAGTGAGCTCACGCTTTGACATTTGACGTCTGTCCTTCAACAATTCATAAAAATCCTCCTCTATCAGTGAAGTCGTTTAGTGAAACTCATGCACAGTGATCACCTAATGGGTCTTCATCGAAGTCAAAGTCGATAGCTTGTGAAATGTGTTGGATCTGTTGAGTCAGATGAGCTTCTACGTCAGTTCAGTTTAATTTTGTTTGGTTTCCACGGTGGATTTGCTTCTTTCAGTTTGTTTTTCGTATGGGTGGCATTTCTCAGGGGGAAGATTTAAACAGCAACTTTGATTTTTATTTAACTAAAGTGTTTCTTTCACTCATAGTTTGAACTTTAGCAACCTCAGCTATCGAATCACCCGTCACAGAAAGTGGCCACGCCCCTCAAATGAAGTCATGATAGAAGTTAAGGGGCAGACTTTAGTCTCTGTGCATTTGTCATGAAGGGTGAAATTAGCCATAAAGATCAAAACCATTAACTTGGAAGTGGAAGTGGATTGACTCGCTTTAGGAGCCAGCTTGAAGTGGGCAGTCAGATCCATTAATCATCTAATAATTTCCTTTGAAGGCTAAACTGCTGCTAAAATCGTTACCCCTAAAAGCCCCAACCAAAGTGTTCAAACCCTCTGAACTGAATTTTATTCTGAAGGATTTTGACTGTTTGAACTCTCAGCACCTCAGATGCACGTCTAACTTTGTTAACAAGACTTATTTTATTTTAATTGACTTTTATGTTTCGCAGGGTTGTAAAATATGCATACAGTGTCTTTCTGCTCTTATCTTTAGTCTACAAAGGATAGACTGGAGGCCTTTCTCTTTAAGTAAGAAAGTCTTAGTAGATTTTCTCCATAAAAAAGCTTTTGTTCTGATGAAGAATTTGAGCATTTTTAAGCAGAAGTTGTCATTTATACAATACAAACTGATGCCAGTATAGTTTCTAATTGTGAGTCATCCTAATTTAGCACACTCCTTGGTTAAAGCTGCTTGTGTCTGAAAAGAGCCTGCGGGTTATTTTCTCTGCTCTCCACCTAAACGCTAAAAAGAATCATCTTTTATTTGGTCTTTGTTGCGGGAGTCGTCTGGCTCTGTCACTGATATTTATACACAGGGATGCTGATGTTCTGTCCCAGTGTTTATTTTATAAATGAATCATGCCCGTCAAATTTCAAAGACTCGAGGGTTGCCCTAGTTGCAGATGTTTTGAGTTGCATGCATTAATTCTGAAGAGTTTCCTTTTTAAATGAGATTTCCTCACACTGAAAAGAGTGACAGTCAGATAAAACGAGTGTGAGCACAAAAAAAGTACTGCCATTATAGGAGGATTTAACCATTTGCGTGCCTCGTGTTTGTTGGTATTTATGTTCAGTGCTTTTGCTCTCCTCTGTTTTCCCTGCTCTGTGACACAGCACAAAGCCGAGCCAGCAAGCCAGCACTCATCCAGCTGGCTGTCTCCCAGAGCCCAGTGTGAGTCTGATTAGTGGCCACTAATAGATCTCGATCCCTGACTCATCTGTCCCACTGTTCGCTCAATGATACCAATTACTCACCTTCAGGATGTGTCCTGGGCTCAGACAAGCCAAAAATATCACTTTCTAATTACCAGGACTTCCTCTTGGGGTCGGAATTGATGTCAGGCGTGGGACCGTGGTTTGGTCTGTGAAGTGGGAAAGGTGTAAAGCTGAGTGTTGCTGTAGGTGCAGTAATTTGGTGGTGAAACCAAAGAGGGATGTGTATTAGCTGTCTGGTCTTTGGGGGCAGAATTCAATCGTCTGTCTGTGATAGAAGGTAGCCGCTTGATAACCTCACTCACATACCTACACTCGCTCTTTCATCTGACATCCTCATCATGCGCTCGCTCGTCCTGCTTTAATGGCAGCAGGGATGGACCCCATCCTGACTGTTGGTGTATTGATGTACTGAGTGACTCCAGAATTGGATACTTTGACCAGGATGAGCTGACATGAGTGTAAAGTTTGGGGAACGAGTAGCAGCCTCACTGAACATACACGGTTAGAGGATCAGAGAGATGACTGAGCCTCAGCTGTCCCCGCCCCTCTTCCACAGACTGTCCTGAATTATCATTCTCTTTGAAGATGGATCATCAAATTTAAGATCTAACCCCCAGTCATGCTCAGAAATCTGCCGATTGGTTTGTTCTCGGCGAAGCAGCTGACCCAGCTGGCTCTGATTTTCAGAGACGACACCCGGAAAGAAAGCGCCGACGTACGTGCGAGGCTAATGTTGATGCAGTGATAAATGTCAATGTTTACTGACCGTGTAACGATGTCAGCTGTGGATAAATGTCACGCTGAAACACTGCGCCTGATTGTTTGTGATATAGATGTACCTTTATCAAAGCCCTCGTTCCTTATTTTCATCAGAAGCAGAATCAGAAATACTTTATTAATCCCGAAGGAAATTATATCAGTCCCAGCGTCCCGCCGGCTATGACCACACAGCCAGGAGACTGATGGGCACGGCGTGTCTTTGGTGGAAAGGCAAAGAGGCCGACGGTGTTCTGGAAGTCGATAAAAGCAAGTTTATGACACCCTGCCATGTTGAAAAGGACACATAAGAGACTTGCAGTGTAACTAGGCTCTCAGCTTTCTGTGAACGGCTACAAAGCACATTATTTGTCTGTGCTTTTACAGTGACACAGAAATCTTTTCTGATGTGAGACAGCCTTTCAGCAATGTTCAGAAGCAAGCGATCCGATGCTTCCAACTGCTATCATCGTGTTTCCCTGCACTCTGACTACTTGGGCTGTCCGTCTGGTTTATTTGGTGATTATTAGAGTAAATCAGACAAAGATGTGATTGATTTTACAGTCTTAGTTATTCAGTCACTGCTAACCAGCTCCAGCAATTTCCCCTGTATTTTTTTTTTTTATCACCAGGTAGGTCGGTTTGGGCTCACTAAGGCTGCAAGCCCAAATCATGGTTCAGTAAGTTCCTGCAGAGGATGAGGAACTTACTGGAAGGCAACTGTGGTGTATATGTTATCTGTCAGGGTTCAGATATGTGACAGGCACGATTTGGACCCGAATGCAGGACTCAGGAGACTCCAAAAAGCAGCTTTAATGCTGAACTCTTCCAAAAATACAATAACATAAAATAGCTGAGCAAGAACAAACGATCCAAAAATAAGGAATCTCCAGAGAAACATGGAACAAGGAAATACACAACCACAAGGGATGATGCAACAAAGGGCAATGAAAGACACAGACAATAAATAGAAAACAGGTGAAAACACAGCAGAAGTCATTGAAATAATGAGTTGAAATGGGGAAGTTAACCTAAAAATGAGGCGCAGCGAACAATAAGTCACAAAATAAACCAGGAAACAACAAACTGAGGAATCACAAAAAGAGATGAAGACACACAAGGATACAGAGAAGGTTGGATTACCTAATAATCCGAATATAAGCAGGAATCAACCTCAACAGAGACCAGCCAAGGTAACAAGAACTAAAGAGAAAACACACCTTCAAGAGCTGCAGAAACGTGACAGTGTTATTTCGTAATTTAAAAAAGTACAGTCTAATTCTATGGGAGACACTTTATGGTCGTTTCTCATAAATACAGCATCTCCGAGGATCGGCTGGATGAGCTTCAAAATTGACACCGCTGTTGCTGATGTTCTGACAAGGATCTTTTTGAAGACCCATTGGGCCCAATTTGTCTATCATAGCGCTGTGATCACAACCCTCAGGGTGTACCTTGTCAGCTGTGATAGTCTCCCCAACCTCACAACCCCCCTCGGGACCTTGAATTGGATAAGCGGTTAAGAAAATGGATGGATGGATTTTTCTGTGAGAATGTGTATTAATTACAGAAGTTTGAAAGTACAGCTTGTAACTGCATTTTCTGAAACACTAGCCATGCAGGCAAATTAGATGGTTGTTTGTAGTGAATTTCGTGCAGCTCGCACACTTTATTCATTGTGTGGCAGCTTTTAGTTGCTTTTCAGTAGCTGGGCCCACGTCCTCATTTTAGGTTTGACAGCGTTTTAGTAGGTAAAAGTGAATGTTTTGACATAAATGGGGAAGGCCTCGAAGGGGACTGGCAATGGCTCCTGGGCCTGGCAGATCCCCATGCACTAAATAGAAATGAAGAAGCTAAAGAATTGAAAACAAGGAGGGACAGTGGGGCACGTGAACGAGAATGAGCAGCTTGCAGAACTGGGGGAACCTATATAGATGACAGCCGGAAGGAGCGTGTTTGGAGGCGTGGTCCTGCTCCTGAAATTCTGATACATAATCTCCAATTATTCAAGTTAGTCTGCTGTAGTTGACCTTAAAACGCTGAAATGTACATTCACATTTTAGTTATGTTTTAGAAGGTATTATGGGGCGATAACAATGTTTGAAATGTGGAGCTCTTTCAGCTCTTCATTACCATCTCTGAACATCTGGCTAGTATGGGACAGATGTCACACACAGACATACGGTAACACAACAAAATGAAAAATCATGCTGGAACACTAAAATTAGGCTCTGATATCCATCTGCACGATCACTTATCAGTACACATTAGTTAATTGTGACTATTTCTCAAACTGCTGTTGGATAATGACATCACTGGTGAACGATCAATAGCAGCCAACAAAGTGAATATTGGCTAATACTTGATGTTTGCACTGATTTGAGTAGAAATACTGTAACTTTGCTGTACTCACAGCCTGTCAGGGTTTTAATTACAGGGAAGAAAATGTGCACTTATATTCTGAGCATACGGCTTTTTCTTTTCACCTTTTCTATCTTTCATTTACAGTTAATCTCCATATTATCAAATACAAGTTGCATGTTGCTGCAACGGAGGTTTGCCTGGTGCCTCAGCGGTCATGTCAGCGGGGGGATCCGGGGGTTTCTCTGTGAATTTCACATTCCCGTGGCAGCTTGCTTGGTATTTGCTCAGAAGTTTAGGGTTTTTTTCACTGTAAAAAGAAGTTTTCTTCCCATGCACAGTGGACGCTAATGCTTTTGTCACTTTTTACGGAATCAAACTCAAAGTAACGTCAGTACTTCCACGCTTTAAACGCTGCACGGTTGTACTCTCCACGGACTCTGCATATTATCCATTGTTGATCTGCACACGCCGCACACACTTACATCATTGCCATGAGACACTCTCACAAACAAAATCAGTTTAATAATGCAGTAACACAGCGTGCTTATGGGAAAGTAACAGTAATCTAATTACTTTTTTGCAATAGTAATCCCTTACTTTATTTATTTGTTTTATTTATTTATTTATTTCATTTAGAAAGAGGATCAATACATATTAATGAGCATTTTAACAAATGTAAATATGCCAGATTACAGCCTTGGGCTCATTTCCATCTGCAGACCCTCTGGCAGGTTGGTGTTAAACACAAGTTAGTAAAAACATACAGAGACACTATTTACAGGTCATGTGACAAGGACAAAAACAGTGACCACATTATACTAGAACAAACAATGACAAGAAGAGTGGACACAGAGGACAGTATAGATAACAACAACAGAAACACTTCAATTTTATTGCACATGCCCTGACTGTCCCGATGTTGCACTGACCCATTACACTAATAGTTGTTTCCCTTTTTGTATTACACTAACTCTTTTTCACGTCCAATATAAAGCATGATTATTAAACATGATCACATGTTTGTGTGTCCCTCATCCGCCCATTTTAAGTGACTCTCAAAGATGAGGAGACTTGTACTTCCCTCACTGACAGTGGAAGACTGTTCCAGAAGCTCACTCCCTGATATGACAGAGCATCTGTGAAAAGGTGCCAGTTCACAATCACCTCTAACAGTGGATCGAGTCAGTCGAGACCCGGCAACACTGCTAAACTTTTGTTTAATAAAATCACTCATTGGTGGAGGCGCCAGACCATGTATAACTTTGTATATTAGACAGGAAGATTTAAATCATTTGAAATGAGTAAAATTTAGAAACTTGTATTTATCTAAAATTTGACAATACGAAAAAGGTTTACTTTACTCGCTACTTGAAAAAAGTAATCGGATTACGCCCATCTCTGAGAGTAAGTGACTGCAACTGGTTGCAGGTCTAGTTCCCAGTAATGAAGCAACCATTATTACTCATGTATGATGCATGCAGGTTCTTCTTACTCTTTAATTATTTTACTTGCATTTTTAATCACTTTTATATTTAAATATATTTAAATGTTCATTTGCTATTTATCTAGGGATTGAGAGTAACGCAATTTCTATTCTCTGTATGTCCTGTACATGTGGCAGAATCGACAAATAAAGTTGACTTTGACTTTGACTTTGACTTCAACCGTGGTCAAGTTGAGTATTTTTGGTGCACCCATTTGAAATTTGTATTTCATGGCGTTTTGAAGCAGGAGATGTTGTGAATAGAAATGGGAGTGGTAAAGGAGGCATGGGAGGTGGACAGAGGAGACAGAAGACAAAAGGCCAAACAGATGAACTTGCTTTCTCAGCAGAGGAGAGGACACGGAGTTACCAGAGTGCAGCAGTGTTTATCTTAAGGATGTACTGCTAGACTGCTATCCACACACAGGCAGTGCTGGGCTGTGGAGAAAAACCTGTTTATCAACTCTGAACCTTTTAAAACATCTCTATCGATGTGCTGTCATCATTTAAAGGTAATACGCAACAACAAAGCTCAAAGAATCAATGCAATCTGCTTTTATTGGCTAAGCAAACAGACACTGCAGGTTTGCTTTTTTAGCAGCAGCTGCTGATTTCTACAGCTACACAATTACATAATGTGTTACAGCTGCATCATTGTCCTGCAAATCCCCTGTGTGTTTGAATTCAAATCCACCGTGGGAAATGTCAACCTCTGCCTCGACAGATAAAACTACAATTCTGTAAGTCGACGGTGTCTGAGTGTAAACACATTACACGGCTACTGCTGGGAAAAAAAATACCCTAAAAAGGGGCAAATATTTCAGTTTCATTTACAAAAATCTTACTGGCTCTTACATAATTTAATGTCATCATCATCATTAGGAATTATTGACATAAACTGTGGGAAGCTCTAAAACATATATTAAAAAATCTAAAGCTATATTGTCTCAGAGGGGTTCCCTCTGTACTTCCACTTTAAAATGTATGACTTTGAATCAAGCATTAAATAGCCTTAGTGTGGGATTAAAAGTGTCTTAAAAAGGCCAAGTTATATTAATAAATATTTATTAGATATAATTGATTATCTTTCCCAAGCTGCTTGCTTTAAATGCCAGAGGAGCTGATGCAAGAGAAATTTCTCCAAAGGGTTAAAACTTCATATTATATGCATGAAAGTGTCGGACTTCTAAAACTGACTTGACAAAGTCATTTCTAGGGAGAGAAAAAAGCAAAGGAGATTATGAGTAAGAGTAGATGCTTGTTTACTTGTTCAGGACGACACTGGTAACATTTCCTTCTTAGCCAACATAAACATGAAGCAGGACTCGTCTTTGTGTGAATGACTTTTATTTTTAGTAGTTTTATGAGAGATAAAGATGATGTGCAGGTGAATCCATTTTAGCGCTTCTGTTGTGTTTTCACTGTATTCACTTCCAAACTTTACTTCTTCAAATGTCCAGCTTTGAAATTAAATAATAACACTAAAAAACAGTCCCATCAACCCAGCAACCCACTGCACTCATTGTGTCACACTGTCTCTAATATTATAGGAAAGTAAATAAATGTGAGCAACTGATCTGTACAAATAGTAGAACTAACCATGGCAGAACATGGATACCACATGACCTTTACCCCAGAAAAAATGTTTAGTGTGAACGCAAAACCTCACACTTGCCTGTAGTGGCAGGCAGGAAACTAAGTGTTTCCCAACCTTTTCGAGCCACAGCACCATTTCACATTAGAAAAATCACACGGCACACCACTGGAAAAAATGTGGCAAAAAGCATATTGATCGTTTTTTCCCCGTGCACCAGGAGCAGAATTGGCTCAGTTTGTCCCCAGTATACCGCTTTTGGCCACTACTCTTGCTAGGGCCTTCATCTGGGTTGGAATTTCCTCCAAGATCCAGGTCAGATTGACTACTTTTTCTTTTCAAATATTTGTCTTGTTATTATGCACTGCCTTGTTTCACTCCCAGCATTCAATTTCGTGTTCGTCTTCTTCTGTTTTAGTGGCGGTTGGCAACCCATTTAATTGGAGCAAGTGGGTGTTCTGCCCGTTACTCACGCCGGTCGCTTAGAGTACTAATCAGGTGAAATCAGATAATCTTCCACGGCACACATATGTGCTGCGGCACATTGGTTGGGAAACACTGCTATTGTCAGCAACTGCAGACTAAAGCACTGCAAACGCTGGTTTTTTATTTATTTTATCATTGCATGGTTTATCCACCAGAGGGCACTCTGCAGATTGCCTATGGCAATACATGCGTTCGGAAAATCACACACAAAACAACCATCTGACCCACGCATAGATGAGCAGAGCATAAACTAGTACGCAAATAACTACACACAACAAATATTAAGG